>NC_064640.1:154845676-156095676 GCF_023864345.2 Schistocerca serialis cubense
TTTATTGTAATGTCAAGAAAATTTATTTGATTTCCTTTTTTATTTTTCAAGTGTGAATTTTATGTTCTGATGAGCTTTGTTTATTTCCGAATGGAGTTCATCTATTTTTTCACTTTGCTCAGCTACCAGACAAATAATGTCATCCACGTATCTGTACCAATATATGAGTTTGAAACTTTCATTAGTTGTTATTTTTTCACATATCTGATTTTCTAGGTGACTGATGAAAATGTTTGCTAGTGCTCCTGATATTGGGGATCCCATGGGCAGTCCATCTCTTTGTAGATAATATTTTTTCTCAAACTGAAAGTAGTTTTTTTCGGTTGTCAGTCTGGGCATATCTGTTATTTCTTTTATTGCGTCTGTGGTGAGATTGCTGTGGGATGAGAGATTTTGTTCTATGATTTCTATTGTTTCTGTGATAGGGATGGAGGTATACATATTTTCTATGTCGAATGAAATCAGTGATGCTGTGTGTGGGACTTGTATGTTGTGTATGTTTTCTATTAGGTTTCCTGTGTTTATCACTGTTCTGTTGTTTTCTGCTTTATAGTGTTTCGTAACTAACTTTTGGAGGTGTTTGGCTATGTGGTATGTTGGTGCTTTCTTGAAGTTGATAACAGCTCTCATTGGCATTCCGTCTTTATGTACTTTCGGTTGACTGCGGAGTGTTGGTGCTTGTGGGTTTTTCTGTGTTATGTAGTATTTCTGTTTGTCTGTGAGTGTGTGTTCAACGTTTTTCAGTGTTCGTTTCACGTTTGCCTGGAATCGTGTAGTTGGATCTGACTTCAGTTTTTGTATGGCATTGGTGTTTATGTACTCCTTGGTTTTTGTGATGAGTACTGTTACATTTCCCTCGTCTGCTCTTGTTATTAATATTTTATTGTTTTTTAACTTTTGTTTTAACCTTTTCATAGTGGTTGCTTCTGTTTGGTTGCTCTTATTGTGTGTCTGCTGTGTTTGTTTTATTATGCCTTTTATTTCTTCTTTTACTAGTTCTCTTGTCAGTGCTATGTTTATTTCACAATTATTTTGTTGTTCTTCACGTGTAAGGATGTGTTCAGTTTCGACTTTGAGATTTTCTATGTATTGATTGTTCACTTTGCTATTGGTGCAGTGTTTCAAACCTTTTCCCAAGAGAATTTTTTCATTTTTGTGTAGTTCTGTCTCTGTTAGGTTAACTAAACGTGGATGGAATGTGTGTTGGTGTTCATGTGGTTTCACATTTAAAATGTATATGTATTTTTGCGTCTTTTTTACTGTTAGTTTCATTATCTTCTGTTTATGTTTGTTTTGTAAATGTTTCATAGCTGGGTATTTGTTGTCTTCAGTTTTTTCTACTAGTGCCATGAAAACTGTGGCGTATCCTACGTTTTGTGCCAGACGGTCCCTAAGTAAAAATTATCAATATACCGTGGTATTACACGCAACTGAGGAAGACAGGACTACAAAAATTGAAGATGTCGATATTACAGTGTTTGAAAACATTTATCAAATTTACAGATTTACTTATATTTGTGGTCCATCACATACTCAGAGTTATCATAGCAAATCGGATAGCTACCTTCCAAGGCATCAGAACTGTTTTCGTTTATAACTCGGTCGTGTCCCGACCATGGTCCCTTGTCTCAAATTCATACATTTAACCTGTGAAGAGCATTTAAATAATTTGCCACATATTCCTGCAAGAGATGGTGGTGGTGGTGGTTAGAGTTCAACGTCCCGTCGACAACGAGGTCATTAGAGACGGAGCTCATGCTCGGGTTAGGGAAGGATTGGGAAGGAAATCGGCCATGCCCTTTCAAAGGAACCATCCCGGCATTTGCCTGAAGCGATTTAGGGAAATCACGGAAAACCTAAATCAGGATGGCTGGAGACGGGATTGAACCGTCGTCCTCCCGAATGCGAGTCCAGTGTGCTAACCACTGCGCCACCTCGCTCGGTTCTGCAAGAGATAGTAATCGTCACAAGTAGAAAACAAGTTCCACAATTATACAGGGTAACACCCTTATAAGGCAAGGAAAACTTTCAGGAAACATTCCTCACACACAAATAAAGAAAAGATGTTATGTCGACATGTGTCCGGAAACGCTTAATTTCCATGTTAGAGCTCATTTTAGTTTCGTCCACCTACGCTCATTGGACCACGTTATCATGATTTCATACGGGATACTCTACCTGTGCTGCTAGAACATGTGCCTTGACAAGTACGACACAACATGTGGTTTATGCGCGATGGACCTCCTGCACATTTCAGTCGAAGTGTTCGTACGCTTCTCAACAACAGATTCGGTGACCGATGGATTGGTAGAGGTGGACCAATTCCATGGCCTCCACGCTCTCCTGATCTCAACCCTCTTGACTTTCATTTATGGGGGCATTTGAAAGCTCTTGTCTACGCAACCCCGGTACCAAATGTAGAGACTCTTCGTGCTCGTATTGTGGACGGGTGTGATACAATACGCCATTCTCCAGGGCTGCATCAGCGCATCAGGGATTCCATGCGACGGAGGGTGGATGCATGTATCCTCGCTAACGGAGGACATTTTGAACATTTCCTGTAACAAAGTGTTTGAAGTCACGCTGGTAAGTTCTGTTTCTGTGTGTTTCCATTCCATGATTAATGCGGTTTGGAGAGAAGTAATAAAGTGAGCTTTAACATGGAAAGCAAGCGTTTCCGGACACATGTCCACATAGCATATTTTCTTTCTTTGTGTGTGAGGAATGTTTCCTGAAAGTCTGGCCGTGCCTTTTTGTAACACCCTGTGGACTATGTGATCAAAAGTATCCGGAAACCCCCAAAAACAGACGTTTTTAATACTAGGTGCATTGTGCTGCCATCTACTGCCAGGTACTCCATATCCGCGACCTAAGTAGTCATTAGACATCGTAACAGACCAGAATGGGGCGCTCCGCGGAACTCATGTACTTCAAACGTGGTCAGGTGATTGGGTGTCACTTGTTTCATACATCTGTACGCGAGATTTCCACACTCCTGAACATCCCTAGGTCCACTGTTTCCGATGTAATAGTGAAGTGGAAACGTGAAGGGGCACGTACAGCACAAAAGCGCACAGGCCGACCTCGTCTGGTGACTGACAGAGACCGCTGACAGTTGAAGAGGGTCGTAATGTGTAATAGGCAGACATGTATCCAGACCATCACACAGGAATTCCAAACTGCATCAGGATGCACTACAAGTACTATAACAGTTAGGCGGGAGGTGAGAAAACTTGGATTTCATATTCGGGCGGCTTTTCATGTGCCACACATCGCGCCAGTAAATGCCAAACGACGCTTCGCTTGGTGTAAGGAGCGTAAACATGGGACGATTAAACAGTCGAAAAACAATGTTTTGGAGTGACGAATCACGATACACAATGTGGCGATCAGATGGCAGTTTGTGGATGTGGTGAATGCCTGGTGTACGTCATCGGCCTGTGTGTGTAGTGCCAACAGTAAAGTTCGGAGGCGGTGGTGTTGCGGTGTAGTCGCGTTTTTCATGATGAGGGCTTGCAGCCCTTGTTGTTTTGCGCGGCGCTATCATATCACAGGCCTACATTTATGTTTTACGCACTTTGTTTCTTCCCACTGTTGAGGAGCAATTCGGGGATGGCGATTACATCTTTTTACACGATCGAGCACCTGTTCATAATGTACGGCCTGTGGCAGAGTGGTTACACGAGAATAACACCCCTGTAATGGACTGGCTTGCACGGAGTCCTGACATGAATCCTATAGAACACCTCTGGGATGTTTTGGAACGCCGACTTAATGTTTCAGAGATGGGGAAAGAATGCGGCTGTAAAGGGTACCATCTCGGCGTTTGCGCGAGGGATTTAGGGTAATCACGGAAAGCCTTACTCTGGATGGCTGGACGTGAATCAGAACCGTCACTTCCCGAATGCGGGTCCAATGTGCGCAACGTATCGCCACCTCGCTCGGTCATGGAGATGAGTCATCAGGATCGCTTCAATATAAACGTATGGGCAGAAATTGTCAGTGGAAGTCTCATGGGGCCTTACACTTCACCAAACAGACTAACAGGTGCAGTGTATAGAGCTGATTTCAGCCCGGTGACTTACTAGCGCTACTGGAGAACGTTACCCTTCGCCGGCGTATGAGCCCATTTCCTAAGGATCGTGCCACAGTAGCTCACCGCAACGTTTAATTGCCTATAGTTTGGTAAAGCAAGTCCAGCAGCATTGCTT
This sequence comes from Schistocerca serialis cubense, assembly GCF_023864345.2. Lineage (NCBI taxonomy): Eukaryota > Metazoa > Arthropoda > Insecta > Orthoptera > Acrididae > Schistocerca > Schistocerca serialis. The sequence goes on from NC_064640.1 coordinate 154,849,888, forward strand.
CCCCGTTCGTCGGATCTTCAGTGGACTTGGATCCGTTAGAGTGCCGGCTATGGGGTCATTTAAGGCACTGGTGTAACACCAGCCCAACGACAATTTTCAGACGTTATAGGAGCAACTGATTAATGCACGTGACGCAAAATGAATGAAGCCAGGTGTGTTGGAAAGGATGCATGATGCACTGCGAAGGAGAGCTGAAGGATGCGTGGTAACCACATGCAGTAGTACCTACAGTGTCTTCTTCTATGTAACAGACATACGGTAATGAAATGATACATAAGATTTACTTATAGTTTTCATGAATACCCTCTCTTGTAGGAATATGTCCATATTTTTTAAGGGTTACCACATGTCACACGACACAGAAATTGACATGTGGTCAAGAACACACTGTCCGTCTCACTAGCCGATTGCCATATAGGGGACTCGGATTCGATTCCGCGTACTTGCTTGGTGGGAGGACTGGAGTAGGATGCACTCAGCCTCGTGATGCCAGCTGGTGAGCCGCTTGAACCAGTAGTAGCAACATCAGGTATGATAGCCCGATAGTAGCAGCTTTTAATAATTTGTACACCGAAACCCTGTCCCAGACTCTGGCAGAAAACCCAAAGAAATTCCGGTCATACATAAAGCACACCAGTGGCAAGACGCAATCAATACATTCACTGCGCGATAACAACGGCGAAGTCAAGACGACAGTGCCACTAAAGCAGAGTTATTACACACGGTTTTCCGAAACTCCTTCTCCAAAGAAGACGAGGTAAATATTCATGAATTCCAATCAAGAAAAACTTCCAAGAATAGAAACATAAAAGTAGATATCCTCAGTGTAGCAAAGCAGCATAAATCACTTAATAAAGGCAAGGCCTCCGGTCCTGATTGTATACCAGTCAGGTTCCTTTCAGAGTATGCTGATGCGATAGCTCCATATTTAGCATTTATATACAACCGGTTGCTCACAGAAAGTTCCAGACCTAAAGACTGGAAAATTACTCAAGTCACACCAATTCCCAGAAAGGGAAATAGGAGAAATCCGCTGAATTACAGCCCCATATAACTAACGTCGATTTGCAGTAGGGTATTGGAACATATACAGTATTCGAACATTATGAATTACCTTGAAGAAAACGATTTATTGACACATAGTCAGCAATCGTTGTTGCGAAACACAACTAGCTCTTTATACTCATGAAGTAATGAGTTCTATCGACAGGGGATGTCAAATTGATTCCAGATTTTTAGAATTCCAGTAGGCTTTCGACACCGTTCCTCACAAGCGTCTTCTAACCAAACTGCGTGCCTGTGGTATATCGCCTCAGTTGTGTGACTGGATTCGTGATTCCCTGTAGCAAAGGTCACAGTTTCTAGTAATAGACGGAAAGTCATTGAGTGAAACAGAAGTAATATCCGGCGTTCCCCAAGGAAGTGTTGTAGGCCCTCTATTGTTCCTGATCTGTATTAACGACATATGAGACAATCTGAGTAGCCATCTTAGATTATTTGCAGATGATGCTGTTATTTATTGTCTTGTACAGTCATCAGATGACCAAAAAGAATTGCCAAATGAGTTAGATAAGATATCTGTGTGGTGCGAAAAGTTGCAGTCGACCCTGAATAAACAAAAGTGTGAAATTATTCAGATGGGTGCTAAAAGAAATACGCTAAATTTGATTACGCTATATGTTACACAAATCTGAAGGCTGTAAATTCAACTAAATAGTTAGGGACTACAATCACAAATAACTTAAACTGAAACGATCACATAGATAGTGTAGAGGGTAGAGCAAATCAAAGACTGTGATCCATTGGCAGAACACTTAGACGGTGCAACAAATCTACTACAGGGACTGCTTACACCACACTTGTCCGCCATACCCTGGGGTATTGCTCTGCAGTGTGGTATCCGCATGAGATGGGACTGACGAATGACATCGAAAAAGTTCAAAGAAGGGCGGATAGTTTTTTGTTACAGCGAAATAGGGGAGATAGTGTCACAGACATGATACGTGAATTGGAGTGGCATTCATTAAAACAAAGGCTTTATTCGTTGCGACGGGATCTTCCATGATATTTCAGTTTTGTCCTCCGATTGCAAAAACATTCTGTTGGCACCCACCTACATAGGGAGAAATGATCATCACGATAAAATATGAGAAATCAGGGCTCGCACAGAAAAATTTAAGTGCTCGTTTTTCCCGCGCGATGTTCGAGAGTGGAACGCTAGAAAGACAGCTTGAAGGTGGTTCATTGAACCCTCTGCCAGACACTTAATTGTGAATAGCAGAGTAATCACGTAGATGTAGATGTAGAGAGAGATATGCTGACCCCACGCTCATCCACACCGTATCTCGATGATGCCATTAATAGAGGATTACACGGCGATGCCTCGGGCCCGTCTATGGCCAGAATGGCGATGCTGGCTTTCCAAGAACCCCGCAGAGCGCCGCTCAAGCATGGTTAAAGATGTTTTGAAGGTTGGATCGCAGTGCGCTGAACTTCATAGCGATGGGAAGCTATGAGCACGGCATAAACCACATAAGATGGTCAATCCAGTTATAAACGGGATGGAATTGCCCTGTGAGACCCCTCGTCTCTCACTGATGAACGATGCAGGTACATCATGATCGATACTGCATTTCCATTCGTTCACCTAAACAAGCCTCAGTACATCACCCTGTTGCTCCATAAGGAGACTTACGTTGCTCCCGAGATCACCGACACTCAGTCCTAGTAAGCACATTCAAGATGGCATCGAGCTTCTCCAATCTCTGTGACTCTTGACTGGACCGTTATTGATCACGACGACTGCCAGTCCTTTCCGTGCCATGACGCATTACCACCGTTACCAGGACGATGTTCGCTGTTAGTAGATAGGTGTTTCTTAATTAGTTTCCGTTGACTGTGTATTATTCTATTACCATAGCCCAGTCAAACTATGTACTGACATCTACAGAACTACCCAAATAATTTATGCGAAAAAAAGTTCATATTTCGTGATAGGGCATCGCGTAGTGAACACTGTCACTTGGTGGGCAATACTTATGATTGGCATATGTATAACACGATACGTACACGCTGTTATCAAGAGATCACAGAGTGAGAGAACCAAATAATCTAAAGTGTCAGTACGAGGAGAGTATTGCGATCCTCCTATTCATTCTTTTTCAGAACTATGAGTTGCTATGTTTCTTTGGAGTCACGTACCACTTTTTTTTTTATATCGGAAGGTATTTCAACAATTTGGCTATTACTCCCTCTGCGAAAGTTGTGAGGGTAGCACTCCCTACGCTGCAGGTCTTCATCGATGGACTCCAGTGAAGCGTCATGAGAACATGCTGGACAGTATCCTTGGCGACAGCAGCGGCCGTACGAAGGAACAGCTGTGGCCGGCCACAGGAAGTTGTCCACTAATCCGTTTACGTGCGGGCTAGTAGCTCCTCTTCCCTGCGTCACCGGCCCTTAGGGCCACAGTCTGGTGCCTACGCCAAACAGCAGTTGTCACATTGTTGCTTCTCATGCAGCTTCTCTAAACGGAACACCATCAGTTAATTTGTCATTCCTCATAACAAGCCGCAGATGTTTTCTCTGTGTCGAGTCTTTTTAAAGAAATGTATCTATGAAAAGATGTCTTTGTGTATTTAAGAAGATTCTAAATTTTTCAAAGTTAACACACATAATGATTTTGGATATTTTATGATAGTGTAAATATTGGATTTAGTCATTTAATTCACAGTGAATAGGTCTAGGGTTCAAATGGCTCTGAGCACTATGGGACTTAACTTCTCAGGTCATCAGTCCCCTAGAACTTAGAACTACTTAAACCTAAGTAACCTAAGGACATCACACACATCCATAGCCCGAGGCAGGATTCTAACCTGCGACCAACTCGGTTGCGCGGTTCCAGACGTAGCGCCTAGAACCGCTCGGACACTTCGGCCGGCAATAGGTCTAGGGGGCATCAGTTAACTGATCAGTCAATTAAGAAGTGAACATAAAAGTATAGAACACAAATTGTACTTTCTGACCTCTGTGTCATCCTCCTCAATGCCATTGAGGCATCATAATGAGTGATATGTCTTTACCAGGATTTATCCTGTCATTCAGATTGCTTCTTCATTATCATATATAAGCTAGATTTGTCTGTCCATGAATGAAATACTGTTTTCGCAATAGCACGAAACCACTTGAAGCGCTGCGACTGTGATGTAAACATTGGAAGTTTGTGGTAAATTTCAATGGGTCCAAACTGCTGAGGTCATCGGTACCTGGACTTACGCACTGCTTAATCTAATTTACGCTAAGGACAACACACACACCCATGCCCGAGGGAGGACTCGAACCTCCGAAGGGAGGGGGGGAGGGGGGGGGGGGCAGCCACGTGAACCGTGACAAGACGCCTGAGACCACGCGGCTACCATGCGCGGCGACTGTCGTAGAATTGCTGATCGGACAGCTATGAAAAGTAACTCTTATGTATGTGTGAAACTCTTCATCGTTTTCCGTTATAAGAAGAAAGAATTTTTAATTTTTAAATGAACATAATGACCATCATCACAGATGATTGTCATCATTCAACATTGACTCCACCTGTGAGTGAAACCGAAAGAAAGCTTAATAAATGGCTCAATAAAAAATATCCTCCGGTAAACGCATTGCAATTATTAGCAGGGTAAATAAATCCTGCGGATACAGGTTTTAAACTAATCGTGTTAAAAACTGTAGTGAAAGTGGAATGGGTTTAAAACTTTTCAAAACTATTTGATTTTATGTACCCTCCATATTTTCTTTGTTGATCCAGCTGTAATGCAAATTACTTCCAAAAACTGAGTTTACGGTGATATACTAAAATATATTCCATTTGGATTTATAATGTATGCTGTATCATTTATTATATAATCTAACCGGGTTAATTTCTGTGTTTCCACCTCATGTGTCTGAACTTCTAAGTCACCTCCTCTCCCTCGCCCCCTCCACTTCTCTAACCACCGCCTCATTAAAAAAAAAAAATGGTTCAAATGGCTCTAAGCACTATGGGACTTAACTGCTGTGGTCATCAGTCCCCTAGAACTTAGAACTAGTTAAACCTAACTAACCTAAGGACATCACAAACATCCATGCCCGAGGCAGGATTCGAACCTGCGACCGTAGCGGTTTTGCGGTTCCAGACTGCAGCGCCTTTAACCGCACGGCCACTTCGGCCGGCCCCACCGCCCCATTCCCACATTTAGCACATAAAGTTTAAAAATAGGTTTAGGATAGATATTTGTGCTCTTGTGTCTGTCTAAGACCCACACGATATGACATGCATTGAAAGCAGATTTCGTTTTTCATCTGTTTCCGTTGAACAAGCATTGCTTTGATTAGGGTTTTCTCCTAGAAGTTTCGGTAGTGTAATAGATTCGTCAATCCAACTGGATGCAGAGAAGTTTGTCTTACAAAAAGCGATTTAATCTATTAAAAGACAGACGCAGTTGTGATTCAAACACCTGATAATTAGGGAAACAGCATATTCCGCTAGAGAATTTTTAAGCATCACCATCGCATCGTTATTGATCTGCACCGCCATCGCCAGTGGTCTTCCGGTTCAGATCGCAACTAATAATGCCTACCTGCTTTACACATGACAGTCCGTAAAAATGTCTGTAGGGGTTGAAAATATAGCCTTTAGCGGGCTGAAACACGCAACGGGAAGTACGTTGTCACGGACGAACTCAAACAACGACTGTGTGGCCCTCCTATTGCGCCGGCGGCCATTCACCAACATAGGCCAACTGCACATAGGACACAGACGTGCACAGAAACGCCACCGCACCACCAGCACTCGCAAACAGTCGAGTGTTCCGCTTAACTGCATTTACTCGAATGTTATAACAGCCCACGGCTCTCTGCATTCGCGCAATGTCGCTGACAAACGTTGTTGGATCCGAAAACAGAAAAGCGCAAAAACCACCAATAAACAGTCCCGGAGGACGCGCATAACTTGATGAGCGGAATATGCTGTGGATTTAGATCTCTTCTCATAAACACAATTCTGAAACAATTCGCTACTATTTATTCGAGGTTTTCAACTAAATTTTAACAGGTTCGTGTATAAATTCGTTTACGGTACACGACTCTCGTCGAAACGTGTGCGGCATTTCAGAATTAATTTCTGTGCGTGAAAATATAGTTACCATCATTCTTTCTTTTCTCTTCTTAATTTTTCTCGGTTTATTAAGGGCAAAGTTCTTAGAGTAGGTCATAGCCAAAATCGGAAATATTTAATTTAATTTACTTGTACCTCATGGACAATGTATGAAGATTAATTTACAATTTTTAATTTATGTTACTATCGGCGGCCCTTTCAGTCACGGATCATGGTTTTTTATTTTATTTGCTGACGCCACAGCAAGAAAAATATCAAACAGGCAAGTGAAAATACTGAAGTGATTTCTAATGTTGACCAACTGATCGAAATTTGTGCTAAATGAAGATATATTTAATCCTTAGTAACTGATGGTCCATAAATATAATTTTCTTCAAATAGAAATTTAACTATTATGATGGCTGGTGTTTACTTACGGTATAATATGTGCTGTGATTGATCGGCCACTACTATATAGCTGGAATGAAGAACGATTTGATTTTCAAGTTCCTACGAGAACGAGACAATTAAAGACGGAAAGACACAGGGGTGCTTGTGCTAACATTATGGAAAGATGGAGAAGGAATCTGTCTGTACACATTGCAGAGAAATTCACTGTGGAATTCACCTTAAGATATTTGAGTAAACCGTGGAAAACCTAAATGGGTGGATAGAGGTTTGAACCACGCCCTCTCGAAAGAATGTCTTAACTACCACACCTCCTTGGCCGGTATTCGCTAAGTGTGAAACTTCTTTATTTAAATGAGTGATTCTGTACTTAAATTGCAGAATGACTCAGAAGATGAAGCTTCTACGTTATTTGATTGTGAAACAGCTGAGTAAAACTGAACGTACTGAGCCTACTTTCTCTTTACTTTTTCTTATCATGTCAACACTGACCCACAACAATCTAGCGCAATGCAGTCTGACTGCTTAAAAAATTACAACCTGACTTCAAATAATTAAGAATGACCCTGACTAAAAAGAAATTTTAACAATAACCTACACATTTCACTAAGCACTTACCTCACAAAAATCTTCATTATGCTAATTACTGCAATACAGCGAACGTCAATACTGCCAGCTAAATAAAAGATTCTAACTACTAAAGCCACTAGCTACTAATAGGCATATGGTTAGCCAAGAAAAGATTTTGTTGCAAACCAAATAATGTATTTTTTACCTTAATAATGTGACAGATGTATAATGATGAATAATTTTCAATTTCCAAGTCGGATACTTCCTCTACCCTCCATCAATGCTAATTTCTCACATTTAACAACCATCACTGCCGGCTGTTCACCTCCAACTCCCCAACAGCACTTCCATCACTGCTGGCAACTAACTTCCAACTGCCCAACACTACTGGCGAGTAACTTCCAACAGCGAGTCCAACCAGCCACAGAGTCTCTTACAAAGAAAGCGCAGTCAGAGATCTTATGCAAAGCGCTAGACAGCGCTGTCAACACAGAAGCAGCGCACTTATAAGTGGCTGGAAAAGAAGTGCGTCGACTTTTAAAGGTGAGAGAAGATTTGGAAGTAAGTAACCAAAACCAAATCAGGTGCTGTTTCCTGATGTCAGATATAGTTATTATTTACGCAACTTAAAAATTTGTATAGAGTAGTCATTGCAGACAGGATTTCTCCTTTTAAATGTAAATATCATGAATCTAATGGTGCTTTTTTTTCGTTTTTGATATTCTTCTTTATTGTTTATTTTTGGCTTCTCAGATTTTGTATTCCTTTCATCTTGACCCCTATGGCATTGTAAAATGCTTTCTCTGACTGTGCCAAATTAACCATCACATTGCTTCGAGCATTACCGAAGGCTCTTAGCAGCTTCACAATGTTTGTAACATAGCAAATAATTTCGAGTCTTCCCGTGTGCAGTGAAGTAAGCGATCTTGAAGTGTGTCGTGTCATATAGTCGGGACGAGAGCAGTTTTTATTCTCTTTTTTTTTCACGTCAGCCCGGCTGTCGGTGGCCACAAGTCCAACGTGTTTGCTTATCGCATGCATACATTTCGTTACGCATAGTCCCAATGAATCGAAATAGGTAGCATTAAAATTTACACAATCTTTTTCATATTCCATATACAGACCTGCATGGATAATAAAACTATACTGCTAAACTCTCTGTTCATTATCTCCAATACTTTTCGAGATATAAATTTTTACCTGAAACGCGTAGTAACTTTTCTGCTGTTACTAAACTGAGCTGGGGATTGTAAAGTATTCGTTCATAACTTAAGTTGAAACTGTAACTAAAAAGATTCAGTTCATGCAAGTTATTTTTTCTAGAATTTCTTTACTTCGTTACAACATATTTCACATTAAACAGAAATCACTTTCAACAATTGTTAGTTAATTATACACTCCTGGAAATGGAAAAAAGAACACATTGACACCGGTGTGTCAGACCCACCATACTTGCTCCGGACACTGCGAGAGGGCTGTACAAGCAATGATCACACGCACGGCACAGCGGACACACCAGGAACCGCGGTGTTGGCCGTCGAATGGCGCTAGCTGCGCAGCATTTGTGCACCGCCGCCGTCAGTGTCAGCCAGTTTGCCGTGGCATACGGAGCTCCATCGCAGTCTTTAACACTGGTAGCATGCCGCGACAGCGTGGACGTGAACCGTATGTGCAGTTGACGGACTTTGAGCGAGGGTGTATAGTGGGCATGCGGGAGGCCGGGTGGACGTACCGCCGAATTGCTCAACACGTGGGGCATGAGGTCTTTACAGTACATCGATGTTGTCGCCAGTGGTCGGCGGAAGGTGCACGTGCCCGTCGACCTGGGACCGGACCGCAGCGACGCACGGATGCACGCCAAGACCGTAGGATCCTACGCAGTGCCGTAGGGGACCGCACCGCCACTTCCCAGCAAATTAGGGACACTGTTGCTCCTGGGGTATCGGCGAGGACCATTCGCAACCGTCTCCATGAAGCTGGGCTACGGTCCCGCACACCGTTAGGCCGTCTTCCGCTCACGCCCCAACATCGTGCAGCCCGCCTCCAGTGGTGTGGCGACAGGCGTGAATGGAGGGACGAATGGAGACGTGTCGTCTTCAGCGATGAGAGTCGCTTCTGCCTTGGTGGCAATGATGGGCGTATGCGTGTTTGGCGCCGTGCAGGTGAGCGCCACAATCAGGACTGCATACGACCGAGGCACACAGGGCCAACACCCGGCATCATGGTGTGGGGAGCGATCTCCTACACTGGCCGTACACCACTGGTGATCGTCGAGGGGACACTGAATAGTGCACGGTACATCCGAACCGTCATCGAACCCATCGTTCTACCATTCCTAGACCGGCAAGGGAACTTGCTGTTCCAACAGGACAATGCACGTCCGCATGTATCACCGTGCCACCCAATGTGCTCTAGAAGGTGTAAGTCAACTACCCTGGCCAGCAAGATCTCCGGATCTGTCCCCCATTGAGCATGTTTGGGACTGGATGAAGCGTCGTCTCACGCGGTCTACACGTGCAGCACGAACGCTGGTCCAACTGAGGCGCCAGGTGGAAATGGCATGGCAAGCCGTTCCACAGGACTACATCCAGCATCTCTACGATCGTCTCCATGGGAGAATAGCAGCCTGCATTGCTGCGAAAGGTGGATATACACTGTACTAGTGCCGACACTGTGCATGCTCTGTTGCCTGTGTCTATGTGCCTGTGGTTCTGTCAGTGTGATCATGTGATGTATCTGACCCCAGGAATGTGTCAATAAAGTTTCCCCTTCCTGGGACAATGAATTCACGGTGTTCTTATTTCAATTTCCAGGAGTGTATTTTTCTGTGTGAGTGTTGTGAAGAGACAGAGAGAGTGAGTGGAGGATATACATGAAGTGTAGATGTTTCATTTAATTGAAAAATGTGTAAAATAATGCGTGGGAAATTATTGTGTAGTTAGGAATCATATAATTGGTTCGTCTATATGGGCAATGAATCCACCTTCTTCAGTGCGGATGCAAAAATACTTCCGACCTCTTACAGGAATCTTAGAGTAGCGAGCATGGAGGAAATTGACAGGGATTGCGGGTAGGTGGCGCTCGGTGGCAATGTGGGTAGGGCTTGAGGCGTGCTTAGGTAGTCCACGCAGTGGCTCTGAATAGTGTTGCGGGTGCGGCGCTGATTAACACACATGCCGAATGTCCAGGAGATCTCGGGTTCGGATCCCAGTTCGGCACACATTTTCACTCGTCGCCGCTGATTCTGTATAATGTTCCGACGCGGCTGACATCAGTAATCCCTTCCATTTCGTTTCGTTTCTACTTCCTCCACCTTCAATTTACGTATCATCTCATGTATGTAACGCATGTCCCATTTTGCTTGCATTTGTATGAAAGCAGATAAGAGAGAAGTTAAGTATTAATTCAATTAGTATTTCATTTTGAGTATAAACCGTTCTTTGTTTTATTTACATTGAATTAGTTCGCAAATACAGAATTTCATTTATAAATTGCTTTTAGTAATTCTGTTGGATGACTCAGGGATTACTGCGAATGTTTGAGTGCTGGAGCTGTTCCGATATGCTGCCTTAATCATCAACCATTAGGAATTAAGCATTTCCCGTTCTTTGTTTAGTGCTTTATGATACTTTTCCGTATCTTTGGGAGTCGCCTGTGAACTGTATTATTGTTCAGATCAATGAGGAACCACTACACCCGATTTTTTTTTGAGATGAAGGGTATCTCACGTACTGTCAATTATGTAATCATAATTTTAAACCGGCTTTAGTTTTGTACATTATAATGAAATTCTGGAAATTTTGAATGAATTTGTTAGTAGTTATTTGCGCATGGACTCTCTAGTGTACTTAAACTTCGTGTGTTTCGTTTCTGTAACACCTAGGAACGTTTGAGCGAGCGCTTCTTTCTAAGAAGTCCACTGAGCGACGTTATGTAGTAACTCTTGCATGACTGTGGATCAGTGACTGTATGGAAGGCTAAAATTTTTCGGGTCGGACTGACAAGCTCTGGCTGCTTTCGTGTGGAGGACTTGTAGTAAAACAGGCGTTAACTTGCACCAGTATTAGCTTGACAGTAAATATAGACTTGATAGCCATTCATATGTTTTACAATAAATAAAGACTAATCAATTTAATTTTAAAACTTTTCAAGCAATTTATTTACAATCCCGAAAGGCCGATAATATTACGGACTTTCAGATGCTGCATCCAAGCTTATGTCATGATGCCTTTTCTTGTTGGGTTCAAAATGGTTCAAATGGCTCTGAGCACTATGGGACTCAACTGCTGAGGTCATTAGTCACCTAGAACTTAGAACTAGTTAAACCTAACTAACCTAAGGAGGTCACAAACATCCCTGCCTGAGGCAGGATTCGAACCTGCGACCGTAGCGGTCTTGCGGTTCCAGACTGCAGCGCCTTTAACCGCACGGCCACTTCGGCCGGCTTTCTTGTTAGGTATTTATCCGATTTTCCTTCAGCGCTCCTTTTGTCGATTGAACCAATACCTGTGAACACAGCGTGAAAGGGAAGGCCAGCAAGAAGCCTATCTAGGTGGGTAAATTGAACTGTTAGGGATGAGAAATTTTAATCCGCCCCGGCGCATGTCCTAATACAGTATCTCCACAGCGGTTCACGAAATGCTGTAATGATTTCTAGGTAACTTGCGAGCATTTTATCTGATTAGCCATTTCTGTGAGAGGAAGGCCATCAACTACGCTACAGCGGCACGACTGTGTACGTTGAGTGCAATAAATGCAGTTTCCTTGAATACAAAACATACAAACTCACCACAAAACACTTGAACATAAACATGACATTTTCGCATTGGATTTCCATCGTGGACAGATACTTCATTAAATTATAAATGTGTTGTTCTACCAAGAAGCGACTGAAGAATCAGTTAACAAGATACTTTAGTATTTATTCCCATTCTCAGAAGCAGTATCGTATAAAGCATCATGAGGTGTTACAAACGCACTGTTGCTAAAGCCATGATAGTTGAATAACAAATTTCTGATAAAATCTTGTGACAGCAAATAATATTTGAGTCTGAATTTTCCTGTGGGTACATCCATGTGCTCAATACAATCCTTCGAAGTGTATTACATCACCGGTTTTGGAGAAAAATAGATAAAATATAAATATACACTTTTTTGACAGGTAACGAGTATGGTGAAGTTTTAGTGCCCTACTGGTTTGGTGGGGTCATGAGTAACCCGTTTTTTATTTCAAAACTTTGTAACTGACAAAAAGCTCTTATAATTAGATTAATCTAAATAGTTTTCAGGTATAATGCTCGAGGCGTCTATGGTACCTTCGATGAAGCTCGTGGGTCGTTCTAAACGGTGAGCACCTCGTTTTTGGGTACGGGCTTCGAGCCTGTGTTTCCTGATCAAATTCTCCGTAACTGTAAGCTCTGTGCATGCTTCAGCGACCAGTGTGCGTCGCGGAAGCTGAACGTTGTGTGCCACAAGAAATAGGCATCTTGGCTTAAGAGCCAGGGTCACGAAACTGTACAAACCTGTGTACAAGAAACCTTAACCTTAAGATGTACTGCGCGCCGCTGAGATGCGTGAATGTTGAGGCGGAACAGTCGTTAGCGGGCAACGTCTGGGAAACCTAAAGAAACTCAGTTGTATAAGGCATGCGGAGCTTTGCACCCTAAATTTACTGTCTGTCTCAAAAATCTGTCTGATTGAGACATGTAATTACTACCATCCAGCTGAAAGTATTTCCGAAACCTGTTTTCCAGGCATCAGTTTGGACCTTACCTGTTAGGCAGTATTGTCGCTCTTCCTCATTGGGCCAGTATCCAGCAGATCCATCAAGACAAGAGTGGTATGTCTACGAGCTAAATGAGTTTGTTTGCTAAGACCAACTGCACGCTTACCTTCAAAGTTTTCCATCATTAACCAATTTGCGAACTGGTGCAAGAAATCTATTACTTGTTTACAATTGCCGGTTATTGGCTCTTGAAACCTATTTAATAACCTCTAACCTTTTAACAAATTTCTGACGCTGACTGCATCCCACTACTTGCAAATTATTTAAGTGAAATTTGCAGTATCATTCCAGTTTTCAGTATTGTAGAAGAATCTAATTCCCAGAGAGAAATAGCTGTTGTATGGTCAAAAACATTAAGAGCAAGTTTTACAGTCTGCCTTCGCCGGCCAAAGTGGCCGTGCGGTTAAAGGCGCTGCAGTCTGGAACCGCAAGACTGCTACGGTCACAGGTTCGAATCCTGCCTCGGGCATGGATGTTTGTGATGTCCTTAGATTAGTTAGGTTTAACTAGTTCTAAGTTCTAGGGGACTAATGACCTCAGAAGTTGAGTCCCATAGTGCTCAGAGCCATTTGAACCATTTGAGTCTGCCTTCCTATGGTTGAAGGATTCAGTGATTTAAGACACAGTTTGTTGGCTAATTAAATAAATTGGCCTTTTAAAGCGTATCAAGAGATTTCAAACTACTGAAAGATGCAAAACCACCATCAACCTCATTGCTAAAATCGGGTTCTTCTTTCTGATTTAACCAGTTTTTATGTATACATTTCAATAGGTGCACACTATCGAACAGAAAATACAAAGGCCTACATCAAGCACCTGGAGGAGAGTGTGGGTATTTTATTTTAAGTTCTAGTGGATCACTGAAACATGATACAGCTTTCTTATTGATGGCATTATCAGATACAATACCAACAATTTCAAACCCTAATCTGTCCAATTTCAATACAGTATTGTTAAGGAAGATGAAAAGAGCAGGGACCTGCATGACGCTGACAGGCAGAATATGAGCTATATCAGTATTCTGTGTATCCAAATTTCGCACCATGAATACATAGGCTGTAGATGCACATTCACTGTGACTTTAAATGGATTTCATCTATCAAGAAAAGAACTGTTCCGTCTTGTTCAGTTAAAAGGACACTTTCTTAGCTATGCATCCTAGAACATGTGCAGAAACTTGTTCAAAAACAGGACTACTAGAAAATCAACCATATATTCTAGTCAGAGTAGCAGGGCTAGGAATCGTCATTATTCCACTGCTTCTTAAAACCTTATAACAGTGAAGAGAAATGGAATGAGTTAATGACCATAACACTAAAATATCCTATCAATATCTTGCCCCCTTTCTTTTATATTTTAGCACCTAAACGTGTTATTTCCAGATCTAATCATTTCTTGTTTATCTGGCCATTTATCAGATAAATTATTCAGAATAGTAAATACAAAATCGATACCGGTACTCTCAGTAGTTCTCTAGTCTTCTACGTTGCTAAATTTTAAGTTCACAATATTGGCCACATTAGTTAAGTGCGTTGTATTGCTTAAAGTTACTGTAAACTTGAAGTTCTCTATTTCAACAGTCAGAATATCATTTACGTGAACTATGAGGCTTAACTTTGCGTTAATTGTGTGATAACAAAGAACTTTTAGAATAGCATTTTACTAATTAAAAGGAAATATCCATCAGTGACATTTTAACACCGATCCACACTCAAATCACAAGTATTAATTTTATCATATAATTCGTTTAGGGAAGAGAATGATACAGACTTCATATATTCTTCATGACCAGTCAAACTTTTCTTTAGACGAGAATTGATGTAAGCATGTTCTAAACGCTGCCTTCAGTCCTCAGGAGGTTCTCTTGATGTTGGAGGTGTAGATATCTAAGACATCCAGGTAATAGTGATAGTACTTCATCTATAACAAATATATTAGCTGCCATTATCTTACTTTATAAATCATTATACATCCCAGCACGAAGTCAGTAAACACCCAACCAATCTTTCCGTAGCCGTGGAAGGCCAAAAGGTGTTGTAACTTATTTTTCCAGTCTTAGCATCATATGATGATGTACTTCTTTCTATATCGTCTGCATGAAAGTGCCGCTCACAAATCTGTTAAAAATAATAGATTGGGCTACATTAGTGTCACAAAACAGATTCTGTATATAGTGAATGTGTATAAATTAGAGTTAACGCCCGAACTAAATAAATATACACTACTGGCCTTTAAAATTGCTAAACCAAGAAGAAATGCAAATGATAAACGGGTATTCATTGGACAAATATACACTCCTGGAAATGGAAAAAAGAACACATTGACACCGGTGTGTCAGACCCACCATACTTGCTCCGGACACTGCGAGAGGGCTGTACAAGCAATGATCACACGCACGGCACAGCGGACACACCAGGAACCGCAGTGTCGGCCGTCGAATGGCGCTAGCTGCGCAGCATTTGTGCACCGCCGCCGTCAGTGTCAGCCAGTTTGCCGTGGCATACGGAGCTCCATCGCAGTCTTTAACACTGGTAGCATGCCGCGACAGCGTGGACGTGAACCGTATGTGCAGTTGACGGACTTTGAACGAGGGCGTATAGTGGGCATGCGGGAGGCCGGGTGGACGTACCGCCGAATTGCTCAACACGTGGGGCGTGAGGTCTCCACAGTACATCGATGTTGTCGCCAGTGGTCGGCGGAAGGTGCACGTGCCCGTCGACCTGGGACCGGACCGCAGCGACGCACGGATGCACGCCAAGACCGTAGGATCCTACGCAGTGCCGTAGGGGACCGCACCGCCACTTCCCAGCAAATTAGGGACACTGTTGCTCCTGGGGTATCGGCGAGGACCATTCGCAACAGTCTCCATGAAGCTGGGCTACGGTCCCGCACACCGTTAGGCCGTCTTCCGCTCACGCCCCAACATCGTGCAGCCCGCCTCCAGTGGTGTGGCGACAGGCGTGAATGGAGGGACGAATGGAGACGTGTCGTCTTCAGCGATGAGAGTCGCTTCTGCCTTGGTGCCAATGATGGTCGTATGCGTGTTTGGCGCCGTGCAGGTGAGCGCCACAATCAGAACTGCATACGACCGAGACACACAGGGCCAACACCCGGCATCATGGTGTGGGGAGCGATCTCCTACACTGGCCGTACACCACTGGTGGTCGTCGAGGGGACACTGAATAGTGCACGGTACATCCAAACCGTCATCGAACCCATCGTTCTACCATTCCTAGACCGGCAAGGGAACTTGCTGTTCCAACAGGACAATGCACGTCCGCATGTATCCCGTGCCACCCAACGTGCTCTAGAAGGTGTAAGTCAACTACCCTGGCCAGCAAGATCTCCGGATCTGTCCCCCATTGAGCATGTTTGGGACTGGATGAAGCGTCGTCTCACGCGGTCTGCACGTCCAGCACGAACGCTGGTCCAACTGAGGCGCCAGGTGGAAATGGCATGGCAAGCCGTTCCACAGGACTACATCCAGCATCTCTACGATCGTCTCCATGGGAGAATAGCAGCCTGCATTGCTGCGAAAGGTGGATATACACTGTACTAGTGCCGACATTGTGCATGCTCTGTTGCCTGTGTCTATGTGCCTGTGGTTCTGTCAGTGTGATCATGTGATGTATCTGACCACAGGAATGTGTCAATAAAGTTTCCCCTTCCTGGGACAATGAATTCACGGTGTTCTTATTTCAATTTTCAGGAGTGTATTATACTAGAACTGATATGTGATTACATTTTCACGCAATTTGGGTAAATACATCCTGAGAAATCAGTACCCAGAACAACCACCTCTGGCCGTAATAACGGCCTTGATACGCCTGGGCATTGAGACAAACAGAGCTTGGATGGCGTGTACAGTTACAGATGCCCATGCAGCTTCAACACGATACCACAGTTTATCAAGAGTAGTGACTGGCGTATTGTGACGAGACAGTTGCCCGGTCACCATTGACCAGACGTGAGAGATCTGGAGAATGTGCTGGCCAGGGCAGCAGTCGAAAATTTTCTGTATGCAGAAAGACCCGTACAGGACCTGCAACATCCGGTCGTGCAATATCCTGCTGAAATGTAGGGTTTCGGAGGGATCGAATGAAGGGTAGAGCCACGGGTCGTAACACATCTGAAATGTAATGTCCACTGTTCACTGTTCAAAGTGCCGTCAATGCGAACAAGAGGTGACCGAGACCTGTAACCAATAGCACCCCATACCCTCACGCTGGGTGATACGCCAGTATGACGATGACGAATACACGCTTCCTATATGCGTTCACCGCGATGTCGCCTAACGCGGAAGCGACCATCTTGATGCTGTAAACAGAACCTTGATTCATCCGAAACAATGACGTTTTGCCATTCGTGCACCCAGGTTCGTCGTTGAGCACACCATCGCAGGCGCTCCTGTCTGTGATGCAACGTCAAGGGTAACCACAGCCATGGTCTCCGAGCTGGTAGTCCATGCTGCTGCAAACATCATCTAACTGTTCGTGCAGATGGTTGTTGTCTTGCAAACGTCTCCATCTATTGACTCAGGGATCGAAACGTGGCTGCACGATCAGTTACAGCCATGCGGATAAGATGCTTGTCATCTCGACTGCTAGTGATACGAGGCCGTTGGGATACAGCACGGCGTTCCGTATTACCCTCCTGAACCCACCGATTCCATATTCTGGTAACAGTCGAGCAGCAATGTCGCGATACGATAAATCGAAATTGCGAAAGGCCACAATCCGACCTTTATCGAAGTCGGAAACGTGATGGTACGCATTTTGTCTCCTTAGACGAGGCATCACGACAACGTTTCCTCAGGCAATGCCGGTGAACTGCTGTTTGTGTGTGAATAATCGGTTGGAAACTTTCCTCATGTCAGCGCGTTGTAGGTGTCGCCGCCGGCGCCAACCTTGTGTGAGTGCTCTGAAAGGCTAATCATTTGCATATCGCAGCATCTTCTTCCCGTCGGTTAAATTTCGCGTCTGTAGCACGTCACCTTCGTGGTGTAGCAATTTTAATGGACACTAGTGTATTTAACGGATTTATTAACGAAAGCTGCTGATTACCACAGAGTCATCTGTAGGTGTAAAATTATCTCGATGATCTGCTCTTATCCATTCTCTCTCTGCATTTTTATCACGTGGGAAATGGAATATACTGTCTCTTTCTTGAGTATTATAATTGCCTCTGCAAGCAGGCATACAACATCTACGTGGCGCGGTTAAATGTTAAAGGAGTATTAAATAAAACGATTAAAGTTTCTTCTGTATCCAGGCTAACAGTCTTCATACCACAACAGAGAAACAACAACCGACATTGCTAATCTCGCTCTGTTTCTTATGACTCGCAGCTCTTACGACACGAGCAATATTAAAGAGAGTGTAGAAGCCGTATTACTAGGTGGATCTGGTGTGGGGCTACGGGGCTTAGTTTATCTGCTTTGTCAACAGTGCTAGTGATGTTGATACAAAGCAGAGAAATGACAACGGTAAACAAAGGAACCATTGCATCATATTTACAACAACAGTTGCCGAAGTTCACATTTCGTCAGAGAGGAACGCAAGGAATTTCGTAGAGTGAGAAAGAAGTATCAGGTGAAATATTAGCTTTTCTGTGGGATGAATCAGTGGAATGTAAGGTATTGTATACGCTCGACTGTATAGATTATGTACATGATTTGTACAATGATAACGATAGGTGTTTCGCAATTGAAAGTGATATTGAAGCCGGTGTCGAGCCATAAAGTTCATCATTCTTGTCCGACAAGGAGCCACAATTCCGGTGTCTAGTGAAACGTGGTAAGGGACAATCGTCGCCCAATGAGCGGGTACTAAACATAATTACATACATGGAAGATCATCCGCAGCATATTAAAAACCATTATGAACAGTTTCTGATAGCGTGCTTCAAAGATGCTCGACACAATATGCAATACGTGCACGATAGTGACTTACTAGGCAGGCCTAATGCACAGCAGATTGAGCGCGACATAGATTACAGTGCTTTCAAGGGAAACGGTGGATGACTGCGTAACTTCAGACAGTGCTTCAGAAATGGAGACGTAAGATAAGCGTCCACTTGACGGTGATCAGCAAATTGTTTTCGGCCCGAAAATTTGTAGATGAGATAAACGAACTTATCCCATCATTCAGTAAGGAATCTGTTTTCAACACCAATCAACCGGGGTTTGAAGAGAAAATGCATATGGAAATAAACCTGAAAACTAGAGGTATCAAGAGGTTGTATCAAGATCAAATACCACCAAGGTCTTAACGCATTCGTGTACATCTACGCCGACTGTTGATTTGGGTAGTAAATTGGTTGGAAAGCTATCTTTTGTGCTGCGAGAATTTGGAAGCGCTCAGCCCCTTACGATTTTTCTCTTACAAGGGCAGTTGGGAATATTTACGTGATAACAAGCAAGTGTGGGAAAATAGGCGTAAGGGAAATACAGCTATGTTATGAGCACTGATTTTGACCTATAGCTGACCAAAACAGCTGGTATTTGCTTGATTCCTGGTTTGCGTGTGAAAATTATACTCCTTTAGATCAAGTTATCCCTCTTGAAAAGTGTGTGACATTGAAATTCATACGACATGGAACCGCTGGACAGATTCAGACTCTGGATATTCGCTTTTTCTGTGATTATAAAAAATATTGTCGAACTATCTTCTTGAAAGGATAGTCATCCTTGAAAGGATGATCATGAAACATGATAAGCTCCACGGCGGACTGGTCCGCATTTGGTTGCATGCAATCACAGTCCATCGGGTCTCATCACCCTGTTAGACCAATATGATTCTGCGTGTATATTTTAAGAGTGTCCATTTTGTGAAGTGTAATATATGCATGCCATAGAAGGTTGAGCTCTACACCTCCGGAACACTCACTTTCTGTCGCCTTCCTGATTCACATGGTGAGTGATTAGACCTAATATTTTTATTGTTACGACTGTTAACACTACACTTTCAAATGAGCAGTACTAAAGACTGACCTTTCGACCTCGTACTGATGTGGTGTCTGGGTTCAGCAATAACACACACAGTTCCTCTGCTGTACCATTGGTTCTACATCTACATATATACCCCTCTAGCCACCAAGCGGTGTGTGGCGGAGGGCAAAATTCGCTCAAAGTCATATCCCCCCCTCCCCCCACCTGTGTTCCACTCGCAGATCGCGCGAGAAAAACGACTGTCTGAACGCCTCAGTATGAGCTCTTCTTTCCCTTATCTTTGAATGGTGATCCTTGCGCGATCTGAAAGTTGGTGGTAATAATATATCTCTACATCCTCGGTGAAGATCGGATTCCGGAATTTAGTGAGCAGCTCCTTCTGTTTATCGCTCTGTCTATGTGCAAGTGTGTCCCACTTCGAACTTTCTATGAGATTTGTAACGCTCTCGCGATGGCTAAATGTACCATTCACCGCTCTTCTTTGGACCTTCTCAATCTCTTGAATCAGACCCAACTGGTAAGGGTCCCATACGGACTAACAATACTCGAAGACTGGACGAACTAACGTATTGTAAGAAATTTCCTTTGTTGAAGGACTGCATCGCTTCATGATTCTACCAATAAACCGCAATCTAGAGTTCGCCTTACTCGTTACTTGTGTAATCTGATCATTCCATTTCGAATAGTCACACCCAGATACTTGACAGACGTTACCGCTTCCAATGACTGGTCATTTATTTTGTACTCGTACATTAATGAGGCGCCGGCCTGTGAGAAGTTGCAGTTGAAGTTCGTGAGAGTCAGAGGATCACTTTATGCTCACTGTATTTACCTCCACAAGAAGCCCGAAAACCTCAAACCACACACACTCCTCAAGATGCGATAGATTTGAGGGTCTCACCAAAAAGGATGACCAGCAGTCCTACCTGGACACTTTTCTGGCAACCAGCTGCGTTTGAACGCCGAGGCAGCATCCAATAATGGGTGGTCCACACCATATGTGTGATTGACCATGCGGCCAACTGAGCCATCCAGAAATCCTCAGGTCATCTTCGACGGCAGCAACTATCGTCGTGAACTGATGCATGCTTCTCAGCAAAGCTGGTCAGGCGTGCGACTCTGTGACGGTTTAAGTGCCACCCAACAGCGGAAAACATCGTACCCGTTCGAGTAACGAGACCTAGAACTCGGTGCATAATCAAGAAGAGCAAGCTAAGGCTGCGTCTCGCGTAACTGGATTCTGTGAGTGGCTCCACTTGTATCGGAAGTCATCAGGAGGATTTTTTAATAAAACAACCGACTGTCTACAGCAGCGGTGCTGAAACGGTGCTCTGTCCAAACAATGCCTAGAGACATCACCCATACAGAGCACTCTGTGACGGCCACTGCCACTATCACCCAAGATCCAGCGTAATGCCACTACCATGCGACCGAGGAGAGGAATGAGTATGACTTCACATCCTTTCATTCGGAGTCTTACCACTGCCTCTTCACCTGAGGGAACTGGATTCGGCATTGTCTGAGGCTCGTGATGCTGCACCCGGTCACGACTAAGTGCAGTATAGCATGCTGCGACACTGGCAAACCGTGTCAAAGGAAATCTTCCTAGAATGTGGCAGACAGGACAATTTTATAACTCATGGAGGGAGATAGTTTTCATTAAGAAATGGTTCAAATGGCTCTGAGCACTATGGGACCTAACTTCTGAGGTCATCAGTCCCCTAGAACTTGGAACTACTTAAACCTAACTAACCTAAGGACATCACACACATCCATGCCCGAGGCAGGATTCGAACCTGCGACCGTAGCGGTCGCGCGGTTCCAGACTGTAGCGCCTAGAACCGCTTGGAGTATAGTTTTCATACCTCACCTTAAACGAGGGATGGACGGGACGTGTCAGAGCAGTACGGGGGCGTCCCCTTACCTAGCTGTGTTCCGGCCGGGCTGACCGAGCGGTTCTAGGAACTACAGCCTGGAACCACGTGACCTCTACGGTCGCAGGTTCGAATCCTGCCTCGGGCATGGATGTGTGTGATGTCCATAGGTTAGTTAGGTTTAAGTAATTCTAAGTTCTATGGGACTGATGACCTCAGAAGTTAAGTCCCATAGTGCTCAGAGCCATTTGAACCATTTGAACCAGCTGTGTTGAAGAGAACTTGGAGCGAATGTTCAGATGTCGTCTCGTCTCTATTCTGGAGAGCTAGCAGCTCCTTAGCCGCTCTCGGTGTGCATTCAGAAGATGTCGATCCGATGTGGACAACCTGATGCTTGTAATGTCTCTTGCAGCGGTCTCTCCGCGATATTTTCAGAAATTTTGTAAATTATATAACTCAGTACATATCTGGAAATATCTCTTCTTATCTTACCGATTCCAAAACTTTAATATACGATGATTATCAATACAAAGTAATTTCAAGCCCTATTATTCCTTGGAGCGTCCATTTACTCCATGGAATAGCTTCTCTGCTATCTATGTTTTCTCTTATGAAAAAGAATGAGGAGATCTTGCCGATTAGCCGTGAAAGAAAGAGGATGTATATGTATGTATTGTTGAGCTAGTCGCCATCCTGATGAGATTCTGTCTGAGAAGGAATTTAATACATGAACTAAACTAAAGTAAGTGTGTTCGCGTATTATTTAACTGATTATTAATGACAGTGTTTGCTTCCTACACTGTGTTGCACGGGATCAGTGGGGAACGTCTGATTTATACTGGACGAACCTGCCGTTTCGTATGCTCAAGATATCCAGTTATTACTTCCTAATAATAGGCTAACACGTTCTTACCAGCAGATCTCCGGTCTTCCCCATGTGATCACCGAAACTTAATAATTATTACAAATGTTTTCAGGACATCGACTGACAATTTTCGTCGCACCGAGACTTCGAAATTGCTTCACTGCGTTATGGAATTTAAGTTAAGCTCAATTTAATCAGGATAGAACAGTATTGAACTGTGTGAATGTGATAAGCCTGCTTTGAGAATGAAAATTCCCTTAATATACGTATGTTTTTGCTATTCTGATCAGTGAAGCTAAATCAGGCCGGTGTGAGGGAGGTTCTTCAAATTTTAGATTCCACAAAAAAATATTAAATGCTGCATAAGGCTGGTATCCAGTTGCTTTCTCTAATGGTCGTCATAGTATAAGGATATTTTTTCACATCCATAAGGCGTACGAGACTACATGGAGGCACAGTACACTACAATAGCTCCAAGAATGGGGCTTTCGTGCTCAGATACCAATATTCATTCGCCTTCTCTTACCTAAACACTTTTTATGTACCGAATACGTATATCATAATTTTAATCGTTTTCGTCGTATTTATGATTTACTTGATTTGAGCTTGATGGACGCCTTCAACATTATAAGGAGTCAGTGAGGTTTCTGCGACTCGTTTATGTTTCCCAATTGTCGTGGTTAGCACATCTAAATGACCTGAAGGCAAGGATACAGAAAGCGCTTAATATCTTAATGTTCCTTAATCACAGGTCTCAGGAGAGAGTCAGGACAAGTTTTATAGTGCGTACGTGAGATCGCGGCTACTCTGTGGGTGCACAGTATACTGATCAGTGAGACCTTCTTCCCTGAACACCACTGAACCCATTCAGCATGAGGGCAACGTCCTGGCCACGGGTGCCTACGGGACGAATCTCGTTCCCAGTCCCTTTGCTGAGGCTGGGGAACAGCCATTCACCATCTGGCGGAAACTCCTCATGATGCATCAGGCATATTATACATTATGTGATTAAAAGTATCCGAAAACCCCCCAAAACATACGTTTTTCATATTAGGTGCATTATGGTGCCACAAACTGCCAGGTACTCCATATCAGCAACCTCAGTAGCCATTAGACATTGTGAGAGAGCAGAATGGGGCGCTCCGCGGAACTCACGGACTTAACGTGGTCAGGTGATTGGCTGTCACTTGTGTCATGTTTCCGATGTGATAGAGAAGTGGAAACGAGAAGGGACACGTACAGCACAAAAACGTACAGGCCGACCTCGTCTGCTGTCTGACAGAGAAGGCCGACATTTGAAGTGGGTCGTAATACGCAGACATCTTTCCAGACCATCACACAGGAATTCCACGCTGTATCAGGTTCCACTGGAAGTACTATGGCAGTTTGGCGGGAGGTGAGAAAACCTGGATTTCATGATCTAGCGGCTGCTCATAAGCCACACTTCACGCCGGTAAACGCCAAAAGACGCCTCGTTTACTGTAAAGAGCTTAAACGTTGGACGATCGAACGTTGGAAAAATGTTGTGTATAGTGACGAATCACGGTACACAGTGTGGCGATCCGACGGCAGGGTGTGGGTATGGCGAATGCCCGGTGAACGTCATCTGCCAGCGTTTGTAGTGCCAACAGTGGCGGTGTTGCTATGATGTGGTCGTGTTTTTCGTGAAGGGGCTTGCAGCCCTTTTTGTGTTGCGTGGCACTATCAGGGCAAAGACCTACGTTGATGTTTTAAGCACCTTCTTGCTTCTCAATGTTGAACAGTAATTTGGGGATGGCGATTGCATCTATCAACACGATGGAGCACCCGTTCATAATGCACGGCATGTGGCAGAGTGGTTACACGACAATAACATCCCTGTAAAGGACTGGCCTGCACAGAGTCCTGACCTGAATCCTACTGAACGCCTTTGGGATGTTTTGGAAAGCCGACTTCGTGCCAGGCCACACCGGCGAACATCGATACCTCTCCTCAGTGCAGCACTCCGTGAAGTGTGGGCTACCATTCCACAAGAAACCTTCCAGCAGCTGATTGAACGTGTGCGTACACGAGTGGAAGCTGTCATCAAGACTAAGGGTGGGCCAACTCGATACTGAATTCCAGCATTGCCAATGCAGGGCTCCACGAACTTGTAAATCATTTTCAGCCAGGTATCCGGATACTTTTGATCGCATAGTGTATCATCGCGGCTCCCAGTCCACCAGCGTGCCATACTGCTTCTCGTCCAGCTATGGAACATCTTTTCTCCAATTTTCCGCTTACAACCATTCCGTTTTGCATCTGTGTGCATCATGTGCTGTGGTCACTTGATGGGCGGTAGGTACACACCTAAATTCAGGGCTACAAACGACTGCCATCCAGGTTACTGCAGAGGTTCAGTGTAATACAGTATTTAGTGTGGTATAAGGACGACTCTCCGACTGAGATGATACAGTTGCGGAAAAGTTCAAAGTAAACTTGAGTCTCATTCAGATATGTACCGCACTCATAAAATTATAGTAGGAGGTGAGTTCAACGTATCCTTCATATGTTGGCGAATATACATGTTTAAAGTTTGCGGTAGGTGTCGTCCAAAATTGTACTGAATGCCTTCTCAGAAAATTATTTTGACAGATAGTTCAAGATCCCCCCCGAAGTGCAAATGGTTGCGAAAACATTCGTAACCTCTTTGCAGATAGGGAGCACCGTAATAGATACAGGGATTAGTGACCACACCGTTATTGTAGCTAAACTGAAAGCTGTGTCATCGAAACCCACGAAAAAAAAACGCAAAGTACATCTATTTAAAAAAATCAGATAAAAACTTGCTTGACACCTTCCTACGGGGCCGGCCCCACTTCTTCCAGTCTATTATGTAAGCGTATACCAGATGTGGTTCAGATTCAAAGATATATTATCAACGGCAGTTGAGAGATACATACTAAATAAATTAGTAAGAGATGGTACCATGTCCCATGGTACACAATAGAGATCGGAACACTGCTGCAGAAGCAGCGAAATAAGCATGTCAAATTTAAAACAACACAAGAGCCCAAAATTGGGAAAGTTTTACAGAAGCTCGAAATTTGACTCGAAATTCTATGCGAGATGCTTTAAATAGTTTCCACAACGAAAACTTGTCTCGAAAACTGGCAGAAAACCCATAGATTCTGTTTGTATTAAAGTACACCAGTGACCAGACTGAACCAATACCTTCACTGCGCTATAACAATTTATGTTGCTGATGGTATTACCACAGAGTTACTAAACACGGATTTCCGAAATTCTTTCACGAAAAAAGACGAATAAATATTCCAGAACCCGACACAAGAACAACTGTGAACATGAGTTACTTAGAATTTGATATCCTCGGTTCGCCGAAGCAGCGTAAAACACTGAAGAAAGGGAAGGAGTCTGGTCCAGATTGCGTACCAGTCAGGTGCCTTTCAGATTATGCTGATATAACAGCTCCATACTTCGCATTCATATACAACCGCTCTCTCGTTTAAAAATCCGTACCCAAAGACTGTAATATGTACACATCACACCAGTACACAAGAAAGGAAATAGGAGTAATCTGCTGAATTACAGACCCATATCACTAACATCGATTTCCAGTATGAATTTGAAACATAACGTGTGCGCAAACGTTATGTATTACTCCGAAGAAAATGATTTAATGACAAATCTCCAACACAGATTCAGAAAATATCATTCTTGTCAAACACCATTAGCTCTTTGTTCTCACGAAGTACTAAGCGCTATCAACAGGGAATGTTAAACCGATTCCATATTTTTATATTTCCGGAAGGCTTTTGACACCGTTCGTCAATAGTGACGTCCAATTTCATTGCGTGCGTATGGAATATCGTCTAACTTGTGTGACTGGACCCGTGATTTCCTGTCAGAAAGGTCACAGTTCGTAATAAATGATGGAAAGTCATCGAGTGAAACAAAAGTAATATCTAGCCTTCACCATGGAAGTGTCATAGGTGCTCTGTCGTTCCCGATAAACATAAACGATTTAGGAGCCAATGTGAGCAGCTACCTCAGATTGTTTTCGGGTTATGTTGTCGTTTACCGTCTTGTTAAATTATCTGATGATCAAAACCAGTAGAAAAATGATTTAGACAAGATGCCTGTACTGTGCAAAAAGTGGCAATTGACTCAAAATAATGAAAATTGTGAAGTCACCCACATAATTACCAAAAGGAATCCGCTAAATTTCAGTTACACGATAAATTACACAAATCTAATGGCTGTAAACTCACCTAAATACTTCGGAATAACACCTACGAATAACTTAAACTAGAACGATAACATAGATAATGCCTTGGGAAAAACAAACAAACTTTTGTGTTTTATTGGCAGAACAATTAGAATATGTTACATTTCTGCTTAACAGTTACATTTCTAATAAAGAGAATGCTTACTCTATGCTTTTCCACGCTCTTCTGGAGTATTGCTCTGCGATGTTGGATCTGCATCAGATAGGAT
Source organism: Schistocerca serialis cubense (assembly GCF_023864345.2). Lineage (NCBI taxonomy): Eukaryota > Metazoa > Arthropoda > Insecta > Orthoptera > Acrididae > Schistocerca > Schistocerca serialis. Next base: position 154,876,936 of record NC_064640.1, read on the forward strand.
TGACGGAGAACATCGAAAAAGTTTAAAGAAGGGCAGCTCGTTCCGTATTATCGTGAAATAAGGGAGAGAGTGCCACGGGTACGATACACGACTTGCGGTGGCACTCCTTAACATTAAGGCGTTTTTCGCTGCGGAAGAAACTTCTTATGCAATTTCGATCACCATATTTCTCCACAGAGTGTAAAAGTATTCTGTTGTCACTCTACTACATAGGATAAAATGATCATCATAATATAATAAGAGAAATCAGAGTTTGCAGGAGAGATTTAAGTGCTCGATTTTCCCGCGCGCTGTTCGAGAGTGGAACTGTAGTGAAGTAGCTTGAAGGTGGTTCGATGAATCCTCTGCCAGGTACTTAATTGTGAATGGCAGAGTAATGATGAAGATGTAGATTTAGAACCAGAACTATACCTGTAACCACGGATGGCTCTAAACCGGGGGATTTCATTGGTTGCTCTGTTGTTTTCGTTGATCGTGCCCTCAAGGTCCGATTGCCTCAAGAACTCACTGTGTTCAGTCGTGACCTATACGCGATCCTGAGGGCACTGAATGAGATGCGATGAGTTGCGACTGCTAAATTCCTTGGGTGTTCCGACTCGCTGAGTGCCCGTAAATGGTTCAAATGGCTCTGAGCACTATGGGACTAAACTTCTGAGGTCATCAGTCCCCTAGAACGTAGAAATACTTAAACCTAATAACCTAAGGACATCACACACATCCATGCCCGAGGCAGGATTCGAAACTGCGACCGTAGCGGCCGCGCGGTTTAGACTGAAGCGCCTAGAACCGCTCGGCCACATCGGCCGGCTGCCCGTAAATGTCTGTAACATTTTTACGCAGCAGATCTAGTGGTCCATAACATTCAGGGCGCCCTCCTCCACATGCAAAGCTCGGGAAAGGAGGTGTCTTTCTGCTAGGTATCAGGGCACGTGGGTATTAAGGGAAATTTAATGCTGGATGCAGCAGCCAGGGAGGTGTGTTGCGATAATCAGATAATTCATCGTGCCATCCCCTTACGTGCTATCACCTCACTTTTGAAGTAAGGGTCATAAGCGGATGTGAAAAGTGGCTGGAAATGACAGATAATAAGGTGCTACTAATAAAATCAGCAGCTTGGTCTTTGCGTACTTATATCCAGCCACGCAGTCGAGATGAGGTCCTTCTTACTCGTCTTCGTGTAGGACACAGTTCTATGACGATGTCGCATGGGTTCTTGCCCCAGTGGGGGGCCTTCCAATGTGTGGTGCTGATGGTGAGTGGATCAAAGGATACCATATTTTAGTAGATTATGTTTTATATTCAGACAATAGCTAATTTACTGACCAATTTGCGCTCTGTTGTAACTGACAATAAAATGAATGTAGTGCATCTTTTCAGGTTTTGTGAAATGTCCGACAGGTTCCATAAAATTTTTGGGAGAAGCTTTTAATGTGTGATGCGGATGCTAAGTAGTTTTCGTGTCATGTTACCCTGTATAGTTCTTTTAGATTTTCTCTTTTATTACTTATGTTTAATTACTAGTTTTAGAACATTTCACCCATTTCACGTTACCAGTAGGGATGAGGTTCTGTGATAGTGCAGATGACACAGGCTGAGATTTGGAGAGTGTGAACGTAATTATTTAGAATCTCCTACTTCTTGTTTTGTGACATTTATCGATCTTAAACTCATTAATTTGTAATAATTTCGGTAAGGACGCTGATAACCTCGTCGTTGAGCGAACGTAAACAGCAAACACTAACAAACAAACAAACACACACACGCACACACACACACACACACACACACACACACACACACACACACACACACACATACTCAACAGTTGTTAACATTTCAAGGTAAACACAGTTAAAAGAGCTGAGTTAGTGTCTTACAGTGAGTTTTTACAATCAGGATCAAGAAAAAATGTTCAAATGTGTGTGAAATCTTATGGGACTTAACTGCTGAGGTCATCTGTCCCTAAGCTTACAAACTACTTAACCTAAATTATCCTAAGGACAAACACACACACCCATCCCCGAGGGAGGACTAGAACATCCGCCGGGACCAGCATCACAGTGCATGACTGCAGCAGGATCAAGATCTGTGTCGTCGTTGCAGCTGAACACAATCTCTACTTCATCAACGGTTGACCGTACTCTTTCATCGAGTTTAGCGTGATTTACTGTCATTTTATCACGAGTCGGTTAACTTATTTCAATCTATGATACAAGATATCAGTATAATGATTCTTATTATTGTCGTTATTATTATCATTAGTGGCAGCAGCAGGAGTAATAGAAATATTGGCAGTATTAGTTTTATTAGTTCATAGTACGTATTATTTACTCACATTGTCGCTGTAGACACTCACACCTTTTAACACTACTTGCCATATTAAAATTCATTACATGAATGCGTGGTGTCTGTTGTTTCGGACATGTCAAAAAGAACAGACACCACGGATTTATATAACTGATTCGCCTCGATAGGCAACGAATCCTCTTTCTCAGTGTGAATGCACAATAACGTCTGATCTCCTGTGGGAATATCAAAGTAGCGAGCATGGACAGGGACTACGGACAGGTGACGCTCGTGGGAGTGTGGGTCGGCCGAGAGGCGTGCAGGAATAGTCAGCACAGTGAAACTACACACTGAGTCCGGGTGGCGGAGCGTTTGTGACGGTGCGGTAGTTCAGCGTGTTCGGTCAGAGGGTTAGTTGATCTCTGTAATAATAAAACTGAGTGACTGGATCAAGGACGAGCATGGGCGCTTGTCATGGAACGTCTGCACCAAACAAATGCAACGAACAAAATGCAATTAAAAAAAGAACGCAACTGCCTCGTAAGACAGACACCCCTGGTTCGATTCCCGGTCCGGCACACATTTTTACTCATCACTGCTGATTCCACTTGAAGTCCGGTGCAGCTGATATCAGTAGTCGCTTATCTTCCCTTTCCTTCCTCCCCCCCCCCCCCCCTCCATCTTCAATTTACGTATTAAAATTGCTATTTCATAGGTAACTGTGATGTTAAAACGCACTGTTTTCCGGGCGGGAAAGAGCGCCAGTCCCCGGCACGAATCCGTCCGTCGGATTTGTGTCGAGGTCCGGTGAGCCGGACAGTCTTTGGATGGTTTTTAGGCGGTTTTCCATCTGCCTCGGTGAATGCGGGCTGGTTCCCCCTATTAAGCCTTAGCTACACTATGTCGGCGATTGCTGCGCAAATAGGTTCTCCACGTACGCGTACGCCACCATTACTCTACCCCGCAAATATAAGGGTTACACTCGTCTGGTGTGAGACCTTCTCTGAGGGGTCCACCGGGGGCTGAACCGCACAATAACTCTGGGTTCGGTGTGGGACGGTGGAGGGGTGAAGTGGACTGCGATAGTCGTCGTGGGGTTGCGGACCACTGCGGCTGCGGCGGAGACGGAGCCTCTCCGTCGTTTCTAGATCCCCGGTTAACATAACATAACATAACATAACGTGATGTTAGAAAGATACTGCATGTTTGCAACCCATGTCCGATTTAAGTGAGGGCCTGATGAGCATTATCAGATCACGATATGTAAGCAAATAAATAAAATAATGAAAATATTTCGTTAGAAATATCTGATACTTCGTACAGTGTGGCCAGTCCAAATACATGAGAGAAAAATTTATCTACCGTCACAAACGTAACTGCTGTAAACACAGCCGCTCTGTTCAACAGTTCGGAATAGCTTGTCTGAAAGGTACCGAGAAGTGCAACGCGACAGTTTTAGAGAAATTCAAACTGAAAAAGAAAAGATAAGATCTAAGACATCCGTGTCACCCCACCATACCAGCAACGGATTGAAGTTGTAGGTCTAATTTCGTGGCTAAACGTGTAACCATCGGTTTACAGGTCCAGAAATCTGTGGTCCTATTCTCATTCTTCTTGTTGTTTATCCTTTCCGTTAGCCTTTCCTTCTGGAAATGATGTGTTTACTCTCAAGGAAGTTGGCGATTGGTCAATAAGCAATAAAGTGACATTGAACAGAAAGAAAACTAATGCCATGAATTTCGGTTTGAAGAGGAAAAATGACGATGTTAAATTAAATATAGATGGCACCTCTATAGACTGTGTAACAAATGCAAAATTTCTAGGAGTGAATATTGATTCTCAGTTGAAATGGTGTGAGCACACAAAAGTACTTGCCAACAGAATGTCATCAGCATGTCATGCCCGTAGAATCCTATCATCAGTGTGTAACATGCAGAGTCTTTTAGTTACATACTATTGATGTATATACTCAATTCTTAGCTATATCATTCTTTTTTTGGGGAACAAATGCACAAAATATGAACACAGTTTTCAAACTCCAGAAAGGAGCCATAAGAATAATAACCAAAAATAGTAGTTGTGCTCAATGTAAATATCTGTTCAAAACACTGGGGATTTTAGCTGCTCTGTGCGAACATATTTACCAGTCGATTGAGACATCAAAAGAAAAAATTAGTCCTTACTGCACAAACAGCTCTGTCCATGACCATGGAACAAGAGCTAGATTCAACTTACATTTTCCAAGTAAAAATAAACATAAAACTCAAAACAGCATTTTCTACCAAGGAATAAATCTGTACAATAAATTTCGAAAAGAGATTAAAGCAATTGCAAAAATTCACATATTTAAAAAGGCAGCTAAAAAGTACCTATTATGCAGTACATTTTATTCATTGAAGAATTACTTAGATAAAACAGAGTAGAGGTTTGGTAAAAAAATGTTATGCAAATAAATAATAGTAATGATTATAAAACATCCAACATTCCACATAACACCTTCACATTGTTTTTTCCCTTCGGTTTTCCTTTTCTAGAAAAACTTACCACCAAGCTATGCATAGTACAATACTAACACCTCTTCCTCTTTCTGAGCTCAATATCTCACTCATTATAAAGGGATACTGACTCAGTTTTTCAGGATAGCAAATGAGAAGTTGCGGTGCAGACAACGGTCCAGAGATCAACAATGTGCTTGTGTTTGTGTTTGTACTGAGTGAAGTGTTACGAAATGGTACGTATATGTTGTGTGCAGTGACTGATAAGAAGATATGAGTGAACAGTGTGACATTACATTATTTAATAAATTATTTGTAAAAAAAAGTATTATATACAAGGAGTAAATCTAATGATTGTCTCTAACTAGAAGTCTGTGAATGTATGCGTATACTAATTGCCTTCTTTTAAATTGGTCTAAACTTGTAAATACTTTGACATGTCCTATATCCTTGGAAAAAGAGATCTACGGATGAATAAAGCTACTACCACTACTACTACTACTACTACTACTAATGAAAAATTGATGTTCCATCGCGACTCCGAGTCCATATTGATCTATAGCTGGCTAGGGAAATACAGAGCGAATATTAATAAAAATGAAAAACTGTGGAACGGATTCCTTACTGGAAATGGAGGACAAAAGTCCTATGAACAAGGGTCTGGAAATGGACGGTGTGCGTGCAACGACAACTGATCGTCCCAGAACACAGTACAGAGCCACGCATACAAGTGACAACAGATGTTCACAGTTGCCTCCATGGTATGCAATAGCCGCATTGTCATACAGGATACACATAATCGCTCTTGGGCCCTCACCATGTTGCTGGTCCACTTGCCTTGAGCTTAGGTAGATACATCATGATCGTAAATTCATGGCCTTTCCAAACGGATCTTGTGTATAGCGTGTATACTGCGGCTGATTATAAAGCCAATTTTTTCAATGGATGAAAACATTTTTTCATTTTACGATAGCCTATAGATCGCTGTCCTCAAAATCTGATGTACGCACAGTCCACCGCCTCCGTACACGTTAGTCTGTCTGAAAGGACCCGTGATCACACAGACGCCAAGAAACGGCTTTAAATGTTGTGTTATCTGTTGGTGTCTGTGAGGGTACTTCTTCCAGTACAGCCGTTCTGCCTCTCGATAGTTTCCATCTGCTTTGCCTCAACACCATCTCGGCTTATTCCCGAAATGAGTACGGGACCATTCTGCTGCTTATAGTACTCTGCGTCAATCGCACAGTCTACAACACACAAGGATCACACGGCACATGATCGGAAGAACTTTCACCCCTCAGCAGCATTTACCGCGCCAACGATGCGTTTCGGGTCACATGTTCATAGGAACTTTTTTTCTTCATTTCCAGTCAGGAATCCGTCCCTGCAGTTTGTCGGTTTTATTAATGTTCAACCTGTATATCCAAACTAAGGTAAGGGATACACCATTCCTAAAGGTAGGACCAAACCTATTAAAATGCTGTGCTGTTGAAACCAACCTTATGATTGAGGATTTCTTTGTCTTATCATTGTAGGCAACCATTTAAAATGCTACAACACGCCAAGACAAAAAGAATATTTAGTAAGTAATCATAGCTGACTGAATGGCTCTGAGCACTATGGGACTTAACATCTGAGGTCATCAGTCCCCGCTGACTGAATGCGTGCGACACAGTTCTTATTGGTCCGTTGTTAACAGAAGAAGAACAGTGAGTCTGATAAGCCTCGCGGCGTCGTGTTCCCACGTAAAAGATCGGTGACTGGAACTTGCCAAAAGCCTCTCACAATTTTGACTGCTTCTTCATTTTTGCCAGTGGGAGGAGCATGTAGTGGAAAGGGAAGAAAAATGAGATGCAAGATGTTGAAAGGTAAAATGAAAATGATGGAAGGGAAGTAAGTAAACGTTTTTCTCTTTACGCTGAGAGTGCCTTTTATTGCGCTACCTAGCAACGCCTAGGCGTAATATTGCGTTACACCGGTAAGTTGATGCAGACAATCAAATGTTTTTTTTATGTGTTTCATATAAAGCAATAACAGCAGCGTCTCAAAATTCTTCAGCAGAGAGTGTTTCATTGGCGTGTTAATTGTTGCTAACAGTTTTCAGTTCTAGCAGGAAAATGTTGCTCAAACAGTTCATTCCGATAGTTTCAGCAGACGTATTCAATATACAGTGATTCGATGGAGTATGACTTCTAGTTCCTAATAACCATTTCATTATTTCCTTCACCTCGTAATTCAGCTGTGGAAGGAAGGAGTTTAACGTTCCGTCGAGGCCTTTAAAACAGAAGTAAAGTCTCAGTTTGGACTAGGACAAGTAAAGATACCGGCCGTATAATTTTTAAAGGGATCTTCGCGGCGTCATTCTGACTAGATTTACGAGTGGATTCAAGACTTCCTTGCCGATAGCACTCAACACGTCGCTCTTAGCGGAACATAATCGACTGGTGTAAATTTCCGGAGCACCAGAAGAAAGTGTGATAGGACCGTTACTGTTTACATTGTATAAAATGATCTAGTAGAAAGCGACTGTTCTCAGACGATGCGGTTGTTTATAAAAAAGTAGCAACGACAAAACTCAGTATCTATTCGCGCTCATCCACGAAGGAAGCGGCTTATAGATTCTTGAGTATTATTCATTAATATGGGATCTTTATCAGGTAAGACTGATAGAAAAGGCAGAGAAAATCCAACTAAGAGCGGCGTGTTTCGTCAAGAGATAGTTTAGTCGATGCGAGAGCGTTACAGAGATGCTCAACAAATTGCAATGGCTGACGTTACAAAAGAGGCGTTGTGCATCAACGAGAGGTTTACTGTTGAAATTTCAAGAGAGCACATTCCGGAAAGCGTCGGACAACACATTACCCCCTCCCACATATATATCACTTAATCCCCACTACAAAATTCAAGAAATTACGAAACGAGAACTCTGCAGGGCATTTGAAACAGTTCCTCCGCACTATTAATACAGTGTCTCGACAGCCGCGTCACCATGTCAAACACACACACAGACACACACACACACACACACACACACACACACACACACACACATACGCGCGCGAGCACACACACACATTTATTTTATGTAGGACAGTGGACAACACTTTATTAGAAATAAACTAAAATAAATCCAACCGGCAGTCCTGTTCAAGGTTTTCAGGAGTTTTCCTTGGTTTCAACGTGAATGCTGGAACTGGGACTCCCCTCCTAATCGTTCCTTATTGGAAATTCCTCTAGCGCACTCCCAGCCTGCTGGGTTACTTTCTGAAAAGTGCGAAGTTGATGTTACTCATTCAGTACACGCGGGGGTTAAAATCTTGCTCATTCCTTAAATAAGCTATGAGCCTATTTCTAGTCCGACCAAGATTGTACTTTGTCTCTGAGAACCTTAGTACGGATGAGAAATTAAGCAAATCATACTATATTTTCTTCTACAATGTGAATGACTTTTATTCCAAATTCTGTCATATTCAGTTTGCATCCATTTGCTGAGCTATATTGTTTGACGCAGTGTTCAAATTGAAATAAATAAAACGCAAGAACTCACGGTCACTATGTCCATTGGCAATATAATCGTAACTGAGGTGCACTTGAGAACTCGGTGTTATGCAGTCAGCATATTTCAGTTCAAGAAATAAAAGGAAAAGTTTCTATGTGTATAAACTGATTGCGAAGTTGGTAATTTCCCGCCACGTGGAGCACTGAAAGTGAGTTAATCCAGCAGCGATATTTCTGAGAGGAATCAGTGCGGTGTGACATTTAGACCTGGACCATTAACCCCTTCTTGCTTACTACTAGAGTAAACCATATACCATTCATCTTCCCAAGTGAGTGAGTGGCCGAGTGAGTGAGTGACTATTGTAGTTGAGAATGTAACATATGAAAAAATGAAATTAATAAATTAACACTCACATACATGAAGTTTATCGAAGCGTGTGTTGTATATTTACGTCTAGTATAAATAACTACGCATGGAAATTTTGTGTTACTGTGTGTAGATAAAGGGATCTAATGAACAGGAATGCGGAGATTTGAAATGGCATTAGCAGAAATCACGGAGACATGCAGAAACCGTAACGCAGTAGTTTCTCATGAAAAATTATATATTGTTTCAAACCGTTACTCGATCCCAAATGTAGAGCTATTTGCTATCTGTTATCATAACTGTTAGGTTCGCCCAGGCGACCCAAGAGGCGATAGTTCCAAAATATTTAATGGGAGAAGCTCTTGCTGTGGTGCTAGAAAATAGCAGTGAAAATGAGATGGGACTGAAGATGACAGCTCGAAAAAAGCTGTAAATTCTGGTTCGAGTCCTGGTATGCCACAAATTTTACCTTGTCACGACATACTCCTAAATAACTATTTCAGAGAAATGTAAGACCAAGTGTGACGACTTGTAATATAATCAGTTGCCTTTGCAGTTTAAAGTGGAACAATGTAAATTGCAATGGGACTTGACCAATCCTAGTCTGGTGGTAACCTGAAACCATAACAGGGGAGACTCGATTCAGCTTGTTTCCATAAAGTAATCCATTAATTACCGGAGGATAATAAATAACGGCAGTGATGCAACAATGAATTATTTTTGCTGTTTCATTATACAATCGCCAAATGATTATTAGAAATGGAGATGTAAAACAGGGTACAATATCCATGACCTGCAACATAACACATACTTTAAAATCTATTAATCGAAAAAAAATCCACCAACGTATGCAGCACGCCAGAAAGCTCACAATCGTCTTATAATCTGAGACGCCATCTTAGAGGTTTGACAGATAATTCTTTCGTAACGTGACGAGAAGATGAAAACTAATTGCAAAATGATGTAAACAGATATCTGTATGTTGTGATAAGCGACAACTGAGTGGGAACAATAAAAAGTGTGAATCTTCCACGTCAGTACCAAAAGGAATCTGTTAAATTTCGGTTACACGATAAATCATACAAATATAGAGGTTGTTGATTCAACTACGTACATAGCGATTACAATTACGGATAACCAAAGCTGGAACCGTCACATAGGTACTATGGGGAAGGCGAAACAAAAACTGCGTTTTATTGACAAGGCACTTAAAAGTTGCAACAGATCTTCTAAAGAGACTGTCTACACTTGTCACTCCTCTCCTGGATTATTGTTGCTTAATATAAGATCACTACCGGATAGTATTGACCAAGGGCACTGAAAAAGTTAAAAAAAAAGCAGCTCGTTTTGTATTATCACGGAATAGGGGAGAGAGTGTCACGGATATGATATGCGATTTGGGGTGGCAGTCATTGAAACAATGGCTGTTTTCGTTGCGGCGTGATCTTTTCACTAAATTTCAGTCACCAACTTTCTCCTCCGATATGTGAAAATATTTTGTTGGCGTTCACGGGCTTAGGGAGAAACGATCATCGTTATAAAGTAAGAGAAATAAACTCCCACGGAAAAATTTATATATTGATTTCCGCCGTGTGATTTTCGGGACTGGAACGGTAGAGAAATAGTCTTGAAGTGCCAAGCACTTAAGTGTAAAGTGAACGGTAGTCATGTAAATGTAGATGCAGAATGCTATGTACGTTTCTAGATCTTTCTGATTACGTAGAACAGTGATTTGAACATTGTAATAGTAGCTTTAGCTTTTCACCAGAGAAGATCTTTTGAAATCGGGAAAGGAAGCTAATGAAATTTCGTCATTTTGCCAGACTGATACAGAATCTGTTCGAAAGGTGTGACATGTGGATGGAGCATGCACAGGCGCTGAGACACTTGGTCAGCTAGTACACGCGGTGCGGGTACGACGGTCACGTCCTTCGCCCCTCATTCGCCACATCCTGTGCAGCGTGGGAAGCAGCCCGCCCAACTCGTTGTCATGAACTACAAATCACTCATGATGTAAGACTGCATTAGCTGTGCGTCCGTGATGTCAGGACAGCCTGGCGCGATAGATAAGTGAAAAGATTCAAAATCTCTGTTGAATTAAACTAAAGGTGTTACACAACTGTTTTGGTGCTTAATACAATGTTATAATCAGATAGGTCTTATACTCGGAGAACATATCATTAGTATTAACTTCCCTTTCTTGTGTAGTGGCGTAGATGAAGATATACTACACATATAATGTAGGCAAAGCATTTGGAACTCGTACGTCGGTGGCATCAACATTTAAATTCGAACTATACATAAAATTGATGGCAGCTCTTTAAACTTCAGTTAACACGCCTCTTACTGAACAGGTCTTGTTTGGAATCTATGCAACTAATCCTGAGAGCCGGCGTACGTTACTGGATCGTAAACCAGAGACGGTCGATAACTTCTGTAGCAGTCTTTACCAGACGAAATACGACGCACAGCAACGTTTCCCCTCTATTTTTGAAGTGGTGAACAACAGGGATCAGTGTACTGTAATTTATCAGACAGTTACATTTCTATATTTTTTTAAATATTTTGATTGCTTACGATAATGAGGTAACTACTGTAATGTGGCTTGGTAAAATTTGTGTGACGATTATCTACGTAACTAGAAAATATATTTCTTACGCGAGAAAAAACGCGAAACAATACAGCGAAAAATTGCCAGTAAAGACTCAAATTTTGATTTTTAAAGAGGCACGTGTACGACAGCAAAAAAGTAACTAGATCAATATTGGGATTAATAAATGATATATAAAGAATTTAGGATGTATGGTTGCTAACCAATTGTACAGTCACACAAATTTTCTGAAACCAACACAACTTTGTGTGAGAAAACGTTATTCCTTCAGGTGCGGCAGCTCAGATTGAAGTTCTCTGAAACATCCCGCAACAGCCAAAGTGTTAGTGACTACCAGCAAGACAGAACGATGAGTTTCTGGATCTGGACGACGCATTGCCGTGGTTAAAACGCAAAACATACGTGTTAATGCAGCGTGGTGCTCTATTCCGAATGAGACCATCTTGATTTAGGTTCTACATTTCTATTCCCAAAACCACGTTACGGTGTATGGCGGAGGGAACTTCTGTCAGAACTGTTATTTTTCCCCTTCCCTGTTTCATTGGCGAATTCCGCATGGAACAACGATTATCGATAAGCTTCCTTAACACCTCTAATTTCTCTGATCTTCTCGTTGAGGTCATTTCGTGAGGTATCTGTGGGAGCAGTTATAATGCTGTCCGAGTTTCCCTCGAGCTTAAGCTCTCGAAATTTCAACAGTAAAAAAAAATGGTTCAAATGGCTCTGCTAACTAACCTAAGGACATCACACACATCCATGCCCGAGGCAGGATTCGAACCTGCGACCGTAGCGGTCACGTGGTTCCAGACTGTAGCGCCTTTAACCGCTTGGCCACACCGGTCGGCTTCAACAGTAAACCTCTCCGCTATTCTTTTATATTGTCCGCCACTAGAACTTGTTGAGCATTTCGGCAACGCTATTACGACTACTAAACGATTCTGTGAGGAAACGTGCCGCTCTTCGTAGGATCGTCTCTCTCTCTCTCTCTCTCTCTCTCTCTCTTCTGTTAATCCTAATTGATAAAAGGTAGTTGACCGATGAACAATACTGAAGAATCGGTCGATCTAGTATGTTGCAAACCACTTCTACCCTTGTGAACTACATTGCTTTAAGATTGTTCCCTTCAGTCTCAGCCTGTCATCTTCTTTTAATGTTATTGATTTTGCGTGGTGATTCCATATTAGGTGGTTCCTAGCAGTATTTTAAGATATATGCTGTTTCCAGGCATTTTTTGCGAGTGATGTAATCGACCAGTAATAGATCCCTTCTACATCTACATATATCCTCTGCAAGCTACCACTACGATTGATTTTCTTTTCTGACCCACTCGCAGAGAGAGCAAGGCAAAAACGATTGTATGTATGCCTCCGTATGAGCGATAATTTCTCATATCTTATCTTCGTTCTCCTTACGCGAAATGTATGTTGTGGCAGTAGAATCGTTCTGCAGTCAACTACAAATGCCGGTTCTGTAAATTCTCTCCGCAGTGCTCCTCGAAAAGAACGTCGCTTTCCCTCCAGAGAGTCCCATTTGAATTCACGAAGCATCTCCGTAACATTTGTGTGTTGTTCGAACCTACCGGTAACCAACGTAGCAGTCCGCCTTTGAACTGCATCACGAGCAGTACTCAAGAACAGGTCGCACTAGTGTGCTGCATGCGGTCTTCTTTACTGTTGATCCACCATTTCCCAGAATTCTCCCAGTATACCGAAGTCGAATGTTCACCTTACCTACCACAGTCATCATTTCATTTCATATCGCTTTGCAACGTTATGTGCCGACATTTTAACGTAGTGACTCTGTCAAGCAGGACTCTACTAATCCTGTTTCCGAATATTACGGGTTTGTTTTTCCTGTTCATTCACAGTAAGTTACATTTTTCTAGATTTAGAGCTACCTGCCATTCATCAGGTCAGCTAGAAATTTGATCTAAGTCATCTTGTATCTTCCTACAGTCACTCAACGACGACCTCCTACCGGACACCACAGCATCATCAGCAAACATCGGCAGATAGCTCACCGCCCTGTTCGACAGATCAGTCAAGTGCAAAGATAACAATAGCTGTCCTGTCACACTTCCCTTTGGTACTCCTGACGATACCCTTGTCTCTTATAAACACTTTCCGTCGTGGACAACGTATTGGACTCTCTTATTTAAGAAGACATCGAGCCACTCGAGAATATGCGAACCTACGAGTACCCCTTAAGCTCGTTACTTCGTTAAGAGTCTACAGTGAGATACTGTATCAGATGCTTTTCGGAAATCTAGAAATATGGAACCGATCTGTTGCCCTTCATCCATAGTTCACAGTATATCATGTGAGAAAGAGACAAGCTGAGTTGCCTACAAGCGATGCTTTCAGAACTGTGATGATTCGTGGACATAAGCCTCTCGACCTGAAGAAAATATGTGATATTTAAATTGAGATTATGTTCTAGCATTCTGCAACGGACCGACATTAATAAGCATATTGGTCTGCAATTTTATGGGTTCGTTGTTTTGCCATTCGTATATGCAAGAGTCACCTGCGCTTTTTCCAGTAGCTTGGGAGTGTGCTCTGGGCGAAAGATTTGCGATAAATGCAACTTAATTAAGGGTCCAATAACGTAGAATACTCTTTGTAAACCCAAATTGTGAGTCCATACGGATCTGGCGGCTTATTTGTTTTCAACCCTTCAGTTGTTTATCTGCGCCAGGAATGCTTATTTCTATGTCGTTCATACGGCAGTCTCTTCGATAATCAAAAATGGTTCAAATGGCTCTGAGCACTATGGGACTTAACATCAGTGGTCATCAGTCCCCTAGAACTTAGAACTACTTAAACCTAACTAACCTAAGGACATCACACACATCCATGCCCGAGGCAGGATTCGAACCTGCGACCGTAGCAGTCGCGCAGCTCCGGACTGAGCGCCTAGAACCGCGAGACCACCGCGGCCGGCAATAATCAACCGAGGTACTTTCCTACGGTTCTCCTGAGTGAATGATTTCTTAAAAGCAAGATTTAAAATTTCAGTTTTCGTTATGTTATCTCTTCGCCTACTGCTCACAGTCTTCCTAAAACGGTCAAAGTAAATATTGGGATTATTTCGTAAACAAGTTTCGCCCAAGTCTCTGTCCCCATTTTCGTCCAGTCTGAAACTTTTCTCCACCTCTAATAACCTCTTAATGATATCAGTAGTTTTTTGCTGAACTTTGCCATCTTTTGTTACTGTACTTGTTACGTATTTATCTAGAGCGTGGTTTATTATACCCTTGACATACCATCACAACTATTCTGCTTTTTTTGCAGATGCCAACCAAATTTTATTTGTTCGCCTATTAAGTCCGTTTTTTAGAAGCTCACTATAAACTTTAAGAGACACTAAACCTCTTCCAGCTACCTTGAGAATATCTATAAGTATGGATACCATCGCTCTTGAAATGATTCGTATTGGCGGCACTCTCGAAAATAGCTCCTTCTTAATGCTTAAGTATGTTTCTTAGCCAGTGGGTGGAAGTCCGAAATTTTTCTTTAGATAAGGGAAATTGGGCTAGATTCGAGGCAGTTATCTGAAAAAGCCGGGTGATTTTCTTGATCGATATTGATCGAATCGATGTCAGTGCCTACCAATGGCCTATGGCAGTAATATTTCCCTACTATCGAGTTTCGACTACCTTCGAATGTAATTTTCACAGCAAAAACATTAGAAGACGGAAAAAACTGACATTCAGACGTTCATTGTCCACTACTGAAGCTGTCAGTGGGTCTGAAGGGAGTTAAGTATGACTTCATAAAATTTTTGACAGTTTGCAGAATAACATTAAGTGTGTGGCGGATAGCAAAATAATCTTAAAACAATTCTAAAATCATGTCTTCTAGGTAACTTCTTCTATTCTGTAGACGAATCTTTAAATACAAACTCGTTAAAAATGTAGTAGATTCGACAAGGATGTTAGCCTTCGTATTAAAGTTGTCTTATATTGAGTAGTGACAAAAAATAATATATTTCTTTACATTGAAGCCGTTGGGCTGTTTTTAATCCGCAAATGACAAACACACAGTCAAACACACAAAAAATGAATACATGCATTGTAAAAGGGTGCATCTCACATCATTTCGATAGAATCGCGCAACTGAATCATGGAACATTTAAGTATTTAAGTAGCTAGCTAACCCTAACAAACCAACCTGTTTGCCCTATGAGCCCACATTATTTATCTAAGCCAAACGACTCCGTTTGCTATTTCCATTCGAGTTCGCAGACTCATTCATCTTGAAAGCTACTTGACAAAATGTATCTGCTTGCTGCTACATCTCTCGATGGTCAAGGTCTGTTTAATCTACCATTCCCACATATTTTCAATGTGAATTTCGGTACTTTTACTTTCTAGTTTCATCTTGTATAATGAGAGGGGTGTTACTTTGTAGAACACTGTACTGCGAAAGCTTTGCCACTTAACAACAAATTTTTTACCAGTCTCACTCTGGGAACAGCCGCAGTACACCCATGTTCTATGAAAACACGGTACATCCTTATGTTCGAAACAACATGATAACTGTGAATCTAGAAGTAGGTCAAGCTAAGGAGATATTAGCCAAGTGAGCAAACGCTCATTATTCTGCTCGTAAAAATGTGTGGCAGAGAATTCTACTTGTCTGAGTATTGTGAAGGTTCATCAGCTACTAAAAGAAGTTCTCTTCGACTGCTGTATGAAGAAGGTTCCATTAAACAAGGCCGTATCTTAGCTGAGGTGACCCGAACAATGCAACGGTAATCCAGTGACAGTAGGCGTTCTTGTGGCCAAAAGAAATTTAAAAAAATAAGGAATAGGAAGAAAGGTGGAAAAATGAAATACGAGACACAAAGATTAATATTTACAAATGTCAGTAATTTAGGTTATGGGTCTTTTGAATTCGAGTTAAATGGATTTTACGGCGTCGCAACTGTGCTGATAGCTCATAGATAACTGAACTGTATACAACATGCACTCGACTTCTGCCGGTGCACCACGTCTTGCAGAAACCAACCCACCTAACTGTAAAATGCAGGCACACTCTTCTTGTAGATCCGAATCTCTCTCATTTTACCTTCTTAGAATTTTCGCGATATATGTGGGCGGAACCAATATATTGGTTGACTCTTCTAGGAACGTATACTCTCGGAACACTAATAATAGACCACACCCTAATGCAGAAAGCCTCTCTTGCAGCGCCTGACACTGCAGTTGGCTGAGCACTTCCGTGCTTTCACACTTATTACACTACTGGCCATTAAAATTGCTACACCAAGAAGAAATGCAGATGATAAACGGGTATTCATTGGACAAATATATTATACTAGAACTGACATGTGATTACATTTTCACGCAGTTTGGGTGCATAGATCCTGAGACATAAGTACCCAGAAAAACCACCTCTGGCCGTAATAACGCCCTTGATACGCCTGCGTATTGAGTCAAACAGAGCTTGGATGACGTGTAAAGGTGCAGCTACCCATGCAGCTTCAACACGATGCCACAGTTCATCAAGGGTAGTGACTGGCTTATTGTGACGAGTCAGTTGCTCGGCCACCATTGACCAGACGTTTTCAGTTGGTGAGAGATCTGGAGAATGTGCTGGCCAGGGCAGCAGTCGAACGTTTTCTCTATTCAGAAAGGCCCGTACAGGACCTGCAACATCCGGTAGTGCATTATATTGTTGAAATGTAGGGTTTCGCAGGGATCGAATGAAGGGTAGAGCCACAGGTCGTAACACATCTGAAATGTAACGTCCACTGTTCAAAGTGCCGTCAATGCGAACAAGAGGTGACCGAGATGTGTAACCAATGGCACCCCATACCA
The DNA here is from genome assembly GCF_023864345.2 of Schistocerca serialis cubense. Taxonomy (NCBI): domain Eukaryota; kingdom Metazoa; phylum Arthropoda; class Insecta; order Orthoptera; family Acrididae; genus Schistocerca; species Schistocerca serialis. Next base: position 154,894,017 of record NC_064640.1, read on the forward strand.
TCACGCCGGGTGATACGCCAGTATGGCGATGACGAATACACGCTTCCAATGTGCGTTCACCGCGATGTCGCCAAACACGGATGCGACCATCATGGTGCTGTAAACAGAACCTGGTTTCTTCCGAGGAAATGACGTTTTGCCATTCATGCATCCAGGTTCGTCGTTGAGTACACCATCGCAGGCGCTCCTGTCTGTGATGCAGCGTCAAGGGTAACAGCAGCCATGGTCTCCGAGCTGATAGTCCATGCTGCTGCACACGGCGTCGAACAGTTCCTGCAGATGGTTTTTGTCTTGCAAACGTCCCCGTCTGTTGACTCAGGGATCGAGACGTGGATGCACGATCCGCTACAGCCATGCTGATAAGATGCCTGTCATCTCGACTGCTAGTGATACGAGGCCGATGGAATCCAGCACGGCGTTCCGTATTACCCCCCTGAACCCACCGATTCCGTATTCTGCTAACAGTCATTGGATCTCGACCAACGCGAGCAGCAATGTCGTGATATGATAAACCGCAATTGTGATAGGCTACAATCCGTCCTTTATCAAAGTCGGAAAGGTGATGGTACGCATTTATCCTCCTTACACGAGGCATCACAACAACTTTTCACCAGAGGCAACGCCGGTCAACTGCTGATTGTGTATGAGAAATCGGTTGGAAGCTTTCCTCATGTCAGCACATTGTAGGTGTCACCACCGGCGCCAACCTTGTGTGAATGCTCTGAAAAGCTAATCATCTGCATATCACAGCTTCTTGCTCCTGCCAGTTAAATTTCGCGCCTGTAACACGTCATCTTCGTTATGTGGCAATTTGAATGGCCAGTAGTGTAAATAACCCTGTAACGAGACTTGTTGCTCTTATTTGGATTTATTGCTAAGAGGACAGTTGTTTAAGGAGAATTACTGAGAATTGTGTAAATGGATGGACAAAATTACACATCTGAATACTGCGATCAACTGAATGCATGAGGTCGTTTGAAAAACTTCAAACGGAAGTAATTGTATTCGCGTCTTGCTAACTGTGACTCGCATACTGCTGAGACAAGATCTACGTTCTGAGTGTACTTTGCGTCCGCCGGCGGCTGCGACCAAGCTCCCTGCGCATTCGTTTGCTTACCTGATAAAAGCTCTTCCGCTCACAAGGGGTCTCATAAGTTGGTCAAGTATTTCCTACTTTATACACATACATTACATTAATAAGAACATTTCACATTGTTTTCTTTCGCTTTATTTCATCGTGCTTCTTATATACAGGGTGTTACAAAAAGGTACGGCCAAACTTTCAGGAAACATTCCTCACACACAAATAAAGAAAAGATATTATGTGGATATGTGTCCGGAAACGCTTAATTTCCGTGTTAGAGCTCATTTTAGTTTCGTCCACCTACGCTCAATGGAGCACGTTATCATGATTTCATACGGGATACTCTACCTGTGCTGCTAGAACATGTGCCTTTACAAGTACGACACAACTTGTGATTTATGCGCGATGGAGCTCCTGCACATTTCAGTCGAAGTGTTCGTACGCTTCTCAACAACAGATTCGGTGACCGATGGATTGGTAGAGGCGGACCAATTGTATGGCCTCCACGCTCTCCTGACCTCAACCCTCTTGACTTTCATATATGGGGGCATTTGAAAGCTGTTGTCTACGCGTCCCCGGTACCAAACGTAGAGACTCTTCGTGCTCGTATTGTGGACGGCTGTGATACAATACGCCATTCTCCAGGGCTGCATCAGCGCATCAGGGATTCCATGCGACGGAGGGTGGATGCATGTATCCTCGCTAACGGAGGACATGTTGAACATTTCCTGTAACAAAGTGTTTGAAGTCACGCTGGCAGGTTCTGTTGCTGTGTGTTTCCATTCCATGATTAATGTGATTTGAAGAGAAGTAATAAAATGAGCTTTAACACGGAAAGTAAGCGTTTCCGGAGACATGTCCACATAACATATTTTCTTTCTTTGTGTGTGAGGAATGTTTCCTGAAAGTTTGGCCGTACCTTTTTGTAACACCCTGTATAATTTACAAATATTAAAAAAAAGGTATCCAACGGGGCCAAATATACGGAAGAAAAGAAAAAAATGCAAAAGAATGATAAAAGTACCTGACTTCGTCTTTCAGTCGGGTAACAGAAAAATGTGAAACGCAAAATAAAGGAATCATGGAACAGCGTGCCAAAATTATATGACATTTTCAATGTGGCTTCATATTTTAATCGAGGAAAAGAAAAAGAAAAGGCAAGGAGCAATTTTACTTCTTCCTCAGGCAAGAAATATATATATATATATATATATATATATATATATATATATATATATATATATATATATATACTCCTGGAAATGGAAAAAAGAACACATTGACACCGGTGTGTCAGACCCACCATACTTGCTCCGGACACTGCGAGAGGGCTGTACAAGCAATGATCGCACGCACGCACGGCACAGCGGACACACCAGGAACCGCGGTGTTGGCCGTCGAATGGCGCTAGCTGCGCAGCATTTGTGCACCGCTGCCGTCAGCGTCAACCAATTTGCCGTGGCATACGGAGCTCCATCGCAGTCTTTAACACTGGTAGCATGCCGCGACAGCGTGGACGTGAACCGTATGTGCAGTTGACGGACTTTGAGCGAGGGCGTATAGTGGGCATGCGGGAGGCCGGGTGGACGTACCGCCGAATTGCTCAACACGTGGGGCGTGAGGTCTCCACAGTACATCGATGTTGTCGCCAGTGGTCGGCGGAAGGTGCACGTGCTCGTCGACCTGGGACCGGACCGAGAGACGCACGGATGCACGCCAAGACCGTAGGATCCTACGCAGTGCCGTAGGGGACCGCACAGCCACTTCCCAGCAAATTAGGGACGCTGTTGCTCCTGGGGTATCGGCGAGGACCATTCGCAACCGTCTCCATGAAGCTAGGCTACGGTCCCGCACACCGTTAGGCTGTCTTCCGCTCACGCCCCAACATCGTGCAGCCCGCCTCCAGTGGTGTCGCGACAGGCGTGAATGGAGGGACGAATGGAGACGTGTCGTCTTCAGCGATGAGAGTCGCTTCTGCCTTGGTGCCAATGATGGTCGTATGCGTGTTTGGCGCCGTGCAGATGAGCGCCACAATCAGGACTGCATACGACCGAGGCACACAGGGCCAACACCCGGCATCATGGTGTGGGGAGCGATCTCCTACACTGGCCGTACACCACTGGTGATCGTCGAGGGGACACTGAATAGTGCACGGTACATCCAAACCGTCATCGAACCCATCGTTCTACCATTCCTAGACCGGCAAGGGAACTTGCTGTTCCAACAGGACAATGCACGTCCGCATGTATCCCGTGCCACCCAACGTGCTCTAGAAGGTGTAAGTCAACTACCCTGGCCAGCCAGATCTCCGGATCTGTCCCCCATTGAGCATGTTTGGGACTGGATGAAGCGTCGTCTCACGCGGTCTGCACGTCCAGCACGAACGCTGGTCCAACTGAGGCGCCAGGTGGAAATGGCATGGCAAGCCGTTCCACAGGACTACATCCAGCATCTCTACGATCGTCTCCATGGGAGAATAGCAGCCTGCATTGCTGCGAAAGGTGGATATACTCTGTACTAGTGCCGACATTGTGCATGCTCTGTTGCCTGTGTCTATGTGCCTGTGGTTCTGTCAGTGTGATCATGTGATGTATCTGACCCCAGGAATGTGTCAATAAAGTTTCCCCTTCCTGGGACAATGAATTCACGGTGTTCTTATTTCAATTTCCAGGAGTGTATATATATATAATTGAGTAAATGTCCGCCATATTATCATTTAAAGACTGACGAATTTTGATTTTACACTTTGCTTAACAGACTTTTCGTGTGCTTTATTCAGTTATGATAATCTGCGGTAAAATGGGAAGTAGCCGTGGGAATCCATTGCAGTGCTTCTTGTCTGTACTTTCCTATGACTGTTAATGTATTTCGTAAGTGATATTCGTAGCAAATACGTATAAATAACATACATGTCGGAAACTGATTGCGATCCACAGCTGTATGAAATAATTCGAAATTAATTGGCTGAATGTGAATTAACTACGATATGATGATGCAGACTCTGTGACATACGGAAATTTGGATCGGTCCGCGGAGCGTGCATGGATAGCTACGGTCTTCAATGCGATCATTCGTGATGAGCGCGAAATCTGGGTTCCAGTCCCGGTCCAGTATAAATTTTCATATTGCACTATTGGGTAGTAGGTCCATACCTAGTATAACTGACGACAAGGAATTCGTATTCTGCGATTGAATTTATAAATGTATAAAAGCTGAAAAATTAAGGTCTGTGGCGCATACCCGTGACACAGCTATTGGCCTGACTGCAGGTAGAGTGCAGCGTGGCACTACTAGGGGGAGGGTGGCGAGCCCCATGGGTGGTAGGCCCATCTCGCCGACAGCCTTTAACCGTGGGAAATATCAAAGCTACTCTTTTAACAGCAAACTTATTTGACCTCGGGCGTCCTAGACGGACTGGAACGAGGAAAATCCTCGCCCTTATACAGGACTGAACTAAGAACCTCCAGGGCTAGCTAGCATCTAATGGTTTTCGAAACGGAGAAATATATGAGCAGAAAAGATATTGGATGTGCAAGGCCATCAATGTAGCTGCACACAGGTTAAATGGATTGGATTATGTTGGAGAGTTATATTTAATACCATGTTTAGAGAAAGAATTGACAGCTTGTACCATAAAACTGTCATATTCATGATTAAATTAAGTAAATTCTGACATAGGCCGCAATTAAACTAAGTTAAACTAACTTACGCTAAGGACAACACACACACTCATGCCCAAGGGAGGACTCGAAGCTCCAGCGGGGCCGCGCAATTCATGACATGGGCCTCTAACCGCGCGGCCATTCCACGTGACTTAATGGCTACACTGTTTTGCGAATGTTCTAAGACGCATCTTTAATAATAACAATATATTATATATAAAATTCCAGGTACCATAAATGTAGTAAAACCGATACATGTTTTGCTCTTATGTCAAGCCATACGAATGAATTTCAGTGTCTTTGACTCAACACTTGTCGAAAAGATGATTAGTACTTCAGTCAAACCACACAAAGTAGTTAGAAGCTACGATATCTGCATTCATTATGTAAGGAAAAATCGCGTAGCATGTTCTCACTCAGAAATTACGTTTGAATATTGTTTGTTTGTGAGAAGATCATGTTATGAGTCACGTAAAAAGTGAAAAATGTGTTACCACGACATGCAGGAATTCGATAGCAGCCATACAGTGGTGGCCTATCGAGACTATAGATTATCATCCATCTTCATCATATGAGCCCAGCACCTGGCTTTCCGGTAAGGGGTTACACAGCATACACAATATGATTAATTCAGTAATGGAACAAAGCTGTTTCAAAGACAGCCTGCACTATGGACAGACCTCCCAGAGGGTCAAGGTCAAGACCATCCCCTCTCCAACATGCTCCCATGCTCCCTCTCCCCCTTTATCCTGGGCCTGGATAGGGGTACTAGGACAGCTGGCATGGTTGCCAGATTTCCCTAGGGCCCTTACCAGGTAATTTATTATTCCATTAATATTCTTTATTACTTATCCTTCCCTGACAAAAAGTGAGAATAATTGTAGCTGTAACTGCCACATAGCTTTTGCATGTGAAACAGCGAGATTGCTATCTTCCATCTACGAGAGCGTCCTCCATCTTTCTCAGGAAGCACGCCAGCCAAAACGCAACAAGAAGAAATATCAGGTCATAAAATCGTTTTTCATTGCCTGGATGGATAGTATGGCTGCAAATGGAGCGTTTTCAAAATGGTTCAAATGGCTCTAAGCACTATGGGACTTAACATGTGAGGTCATCAGTCCACTAGTACTTAGAACTGCTCAAACCTAACTAACTTATGGACATCACACACATCCATGCCAGAGGCAGGATTCGAACCTGCGACCGTAGCGGTCACGCGGTTCCAGACTGAAGCGCCTAGAACCGCTCGGCCACTCCGCCCGGCGGAGTGTTTTCAGAAGTCACCCTTGCCATGCCGGAGGATGGTTGCAATTCTAAGGTCCTAGAGCCAGAAGCGACCATCCAGCACCACTGTGACAAAGTGGCATTGCTGACAGAACGTACATGCAGAAAATACTCAGAGCACCGCCCTTTCCTCAGATGAACCTCCTTTTAGAAATCGCCCCATCCCTAGGACAAGGAAAAATTGCACACGGCTTTCCAGACTGTCTGGTCTATGACTCATGTTTTGCAGGACATGTACTTCATTAAATAAAGAATCGTAGAGTTAGATTCATAGATAAAAAAATGAAATGAGATGGATGTCAGCAGCTCAGTCTTTGAAACCATTATTGTTAGCCGATTTTTATAAATTGTCACAATAATGAAACTGGTTTCCATAAATCGGTGAAACAAAAAGAACTACGAAACATACCAGCCCAACTCTAGGCTAGCGTGTTTCTTTCCATTATTATTCACTAATTATTCAATAATCTGTCTTTGACGAAATTCTGAATGGAGTGATGTGATTTGTCACTGTGAGTCATATTCCAGGTGGCAGCTGATGCTGTGTACATTCATAACCGTTGTATATTTTGTTGCTCTCATACTAGTATATATGAGGTGTTTATAATTCAACTTTCGCTGCTTGAACCACCATAAGGCCACTTAACTCCAAAGGAATGTGATACAGACTGTGTGGTGAAATTTTTACATTATTAGTGTCATCACTTGCCGTTAGGCACCGTTTCTAATAAAGGGATGTAGGGTTGAAATACAAGCATCACAGTGAATTACGGTTGCAGACAGTCAACGTGCATCTGGATAAGGTGAGCGGCAGTTTACTCGTAAAGCTGTTTTATCAAAGCAACAGAAACAGAGCTGCTGCTCTTCGTGAGTATCGATGCATTAATGAAATATGGAGAGGTCCTTTTTCCACACCAGGATTGGAGACTACTATTCATAAGTTTGAATTAACTGGTGATTTGGGAATTTGCTTCTGGGAGAAGTCAATGACCAATTGCGCCACAAATTGTTGCAGAAGTTACTTTTGCCATGGCTGAGGATATTGGTCGCAATGTGCGGCCTTCAAGCAGAGTATGAGCTTCATCACGACAGTTCAACATTCCATGGTCCAGCGTCTGAAAAGTGCTGCAAACAAATGTGAAATGGTATCGCCAGTGGAATTCCATGCTGTCGTGGATGAATATGGTTGTCACATTGAGTAACTTTTGCAACCGGAACGTAAACATGGCATGAATTTAAGAAATATTAGCCATTCAAGTGGAAATTGGAATGTATTTCTTTCAATGGTTTATTTGTTTTTCCGCTTACACATGTCCTTACAAATGTTTCATCAAAGTTTCATTGTCTTACGATCTCTAGTTTTTCATGGGGTCCTCTCAAGTAAGTAAACTTTATAACAACTCTTTATGTGGCGGAGATCGATTGTTCATTCCTTTCTGTTCATTTTCGGTACTTTCTCCTGTGGCATGTATACCAGCTAACAAGGGTTAATAATATTCCTGTATTTCCCACTGTTTGGGATTTTCATTTATTGATGACTAGTTTCGGATAGTTTGTCGATAATGAAATCAACTGTGTACACAGGTCTTGCATTACAACCAGATGTCGATGTAAATTACTGGTCACAAAATATGTAAAGAATGCATTTTATAATGTAGCCTCCACACATAAACATCGCTATATTTCTAAACGTAAGTTTACGTATTGACATACAGCTATGTTCATGTGTAATGCTACATTGTATACGGCCATCTTTATATGGTTTTTGGCCAGTACCTTACATGTACGTATGATTGTAATGCAAGAATTACGTACATGGATGATTTGATAATGTAAAAACCGTTCAATATTAGTCGTAGATAAATGTATTAAACTTCGTACACAACTTAAGACGGTTCCGCTAACAGTTACTGTTGCCACATAGAAGTTGCAGACCTGTTTCAGCCCCGGCATTCTGAAGATTCAGTTATAGGCTACGTGTACAGTATATAAAGTTGTTCCCTCCTGACTACATATTTTCCATCTAGCTCACTATCCCCTAGATGGTTAATGAAACTGTAATAGTATATCCTTCTTCTTCTTCTCAATTGCCTCTACCCAACTTCTCAGGTGGGTGTATGTGATTCCATCTGTCCTAATTTTAGCTATAATAATCATCGCTGAATAGTCTTTCACATCTTAAACATCTTAAAAAGTTTGTATTTTGTCAACATGCTGTTGGGTAATAAACAGGATTTGAAATAGTTTGCAGCTTATCCATCGATTTTTACATATTTCTAAGATTTTCGCAATATCGTTGACAAATTGAATTTAATACTTCGATTGACTTCAAAATATTACTATTATCTGTAAAAATTTTTTGAGGGTTTTCATCATATCATCTAACTTCTTTTAATTTAACCACACTTCAAGTTATAGTTGTCATGTGATTCTAAACTCTTATTGTATTGTTTTCACCTCAAACATTTATACTCTTAAGTCATTCAGTGATCAGTACAAGTAAGCTATAAATAAAAGAAATTCGTTGTTCATAAGACATTTCATATTTCGACGTTTAAGATTTTCGGTGAGAGTATAATTTTTTTGAATTTTTGTATTATATGATCTGATACTGTCACTAAACACTGTAATCCTCACTGAATGCGGTTTGAAAAGTTAATTGATTGAATTTTCAGATTTTGATTTTCAGTATTAGCACTCATTGTTTGCATTTCTGTAGAATAATTTTTAATATATTCGTTGATAGGTTCAATTTTTGCAGCAATTTACTAATGGATGTGTTGCCTGTGTGTCAGTTTTTCAGAATGAATGTGTGAAGTATGCGAATTTGCCCATGGTATGCAATATGTTAAGAGAGACACATATTGGTACATGATCTTCTAAAAAGGAACTCTTTGAAGATTGATCTACATTACCTGTCGTTCAATTTTGCTTTATCATTAACGAAAAACCTGTCTGGCAATCATCGCATATGGTTACAAATTGACTAAATGTCATCGCAGTTCTTAGATTTGCTTGGTAAGTGTGTTTCAAATTCATATTGTTTCGTACCAACTACCTCAGAATCCTAGAAAACATTTGACCAAAATAAAATAAGCGAATTTCTATATGATGACTGTAGCAGAAATATTCCTGTATATGTTCCTAGTTCTCCACATCAACATAGTCAAATATAAACGAAGTGTTGGAAAAGCAGGTATTTTGGCTGATAGAATGTTTTCAAAATGCATGTGCATGCTCGAAGCGAATCCCATGTGTGTGCATTCCCAGTAACATCGTAAGTTTCATCATGCCACACCCTGATACTCCAGTAATTATCGCTCATATATTATCAGGAAAGAGTGTTCCATTCTACTCTTTCTACTTCCTCTTCTTGTTTCCAGTAGTACCGGAGGACCGTCATTTATTACGAAGTCCATGTGATGAACATGTTTTTTCCCATCTGACTTAGTGATGACTGTAAGTTTACATTAATGTACAACGGATTTTATACAGAAAAAGCGGAAACATACGGCTCTTGCACTTTTTAAATTATGAACTGTACATTTAGTTGGATATATGCGCATTCTTAAGTGAGGACATAATTATGTTCTTACATCTGGCATGTAAGTATGCAAATAGACTTGACTTATTATTTCTCCCTATAGATGCAGAGTGTGGCTTCTATAATTTTTGTACTCTCCTTCAGTACATCACATAGCACTGATTTCAGCACCACTGCAACATTTTGATGTTGACTTAGGGAGAAATAATAATAAATGAGGACCACATATTATATATGAGACAGAGGAGAGGGTTAATACTGCGCAAATCAGTTTATTTTTATCCTGTCTGGAAGTGGTGGCAGATTTCAGCAGAAGCTTCTTGATTACAGACATTACAGTACAAAATTCAGAGGATGAGTGACGAATCTATCTGATGGCTACCATGTCTAGAGGAATGATGGAATGATGGGGGCGCCTGCAGTGCCACACAAACTGACACAGAAATACATTTGGAGTGGGGGTGATGGAGCTGGTGAACGAAAATAATCTTTGGTGGACATACAGAGTCATGAAAGACACTAATTGGCTAATAAACTGTAACGAATTACCTGGAAAGGGTCCTAGGGAAATCTGGCAACCATGTATAGTGCTGTAGCCCCAGCTAATAGACAACACCCCATCTCCCAATTTTTAATTTTCCAGCAATTGTATTTTACACAATTGGCTTGGATGGTGGGGAATGGGGTGAGGATAGGTATGGTTCAAATGGCTCTGAGCACTATGGGACTCAACTGCTGAGGTCATTAGTCCCCTAGAACTTAGAACTAGTTAAACCTAACTAACCTAAGGACATCACAAACATCCATGCCCGATGCAGGATTCGAACCTGCGACCGCAGCGGTCTTGCGGTTCCAGACTGCAGCGCCTTTAACCGCACGGCCACTTCGACCGGCTGAGGATAGGTATGGGAGAGGAGAGGACCTTAACCTTGACCTTGGAGGAGACATGACAACAATGGAAGCTGCATTTGAATTTTTTTTCGTTACTCACCTGAGGTTCACATAGTCCGCAATATTACCAGCATGCATCACGTTTCTAATGCGTGGCTGTGCATCACATTCGAGAACTCCATGACATTATCTTTCAAAAAGATAACGCAAGGTTGCATCTCGCCTGTACTATCCTACTATACCCTGATACAGTGCATGTCCAACTGTTGCCCTGGTAAGATATCTCACCCATCTTCTAACAGATTGGCAGTCAACACCCAAAAACCACTGTGACTTATGAAATCTAGCGTATAGAAAAATGGAATAACATACCTATATCTTTCATCCAGTCTCAGTTCAACTCGCTGCCTAGCCACATTACAACAATTTTTTGTGCCCGAAGTGTCCGACCTCTGTACGGAATTTCAATCCCTGCATACCCGAAATAACCTACAAATTTCATGTTTTCTTCCTGCAATACTGTATACGCACAACGCTTAAAACTTCATTATTTTATGTGATCCCTGGTGCTGTAATTTAATGGACAGCCATGCATGTCGTCAACTAATGCATGTTTCTCGGTTTTCTATGCAACTTATTTGATGATTTCTGCTCAAAATAACTGTCTCGTTATGTCGGACTGGTCTATTGTGTAACTGTTAATGTAGTGGGACATGACTGTGATTATATTCCTGCAGTTGCAAACAGCGCTACCTCTCGTTCTACGCTCATAAAATTCTTACTTCGACTGCATTTTCTCTGCTTGAATAGTAATGTCTCTTTCCGTAAACTATCAGATCATTGATCGGTCTAACTGCCGTAAGAACAATAAAAAAATCTAAGTTGAATTTAACTCACATCAGACATGATTACGGGCTATATCAGCACATGTATCTCACAATGAACAGATATTCAGTATCCAAAATATAGCATTATTCAGTTCCAAATCAGCAAAGTGGTGTTATCCATGGTGCATGAAATTTATGAAACATAGACTACATCTGGTGTATACATGGCGCTCGCGCATTGTGTGTTTTTGGTGGTCTAACTGTAGGAATCAACACAGTTTCCGCAAGTACCGGTTGTGGAAAACCCAGCTTACTCATTTGGTCCATGAAATGTAGATTAGAGTAAAAGCCTTCATCCTGGTTCATGTCGTGGTTCTCGACTTCCATAAAGGCTTCGTTATAGTTCCATATCTTCCTCTAGCATACTTAGAACGTCCATACGGGAATATAACTGACGCGAAGTCTTCCAAGCAAAAATACACAGTATGTCGTCCGTAATGGAGAGGCACCTTGAGAAGCGAAGATAGTATCCACCGGACCTCGAGGTAGTGGGAAACGTGGACGACAGATTCACATTCATGGAGGGAAATTTGGTTCATGGAAGAAAGACGTTTATCTGAATGTCGCTTTTCTAACAAACCATTGGCTTGGTTTGACGGTCTGAGTCTCTTACAATATTAGCTAGAGGCAGAAATAAAGAAAGTTTCATATTTGAACCCGTAACAGAGGTTTTTGGAACCCGGTATCATTTCATTTTCTTAATAAATAGTCTTAAAATTAATTTATCCTATGTATAGTCCTACGAAATACAACAGACTTTGTTTGAGATATACATTATTTGATGCAAATCTTATTAATTATTTTTCACTTTTAATTTTGTAATTCTAAAGGTTTAATGTGTGACACCGGTTTTTAGAATCCCTTAGCGAACATGTCGTATTTTGAATAGTTTATTGATAGTTTATCTGAATGGCGCTTTTCTAACAACAATTAGCAAGTCGGCACAGTTATACTCACTGTTGATAAGACACAAGTATTATCGATGCTACAGTCGAGTATTCTTTTCAAATATAAGCGTATTTTCTTATGTCGTAGTCGTTTCAGATATGCACAGGTTTTGTTTCATAAACAAAACTATTATGTGAAATACCTTTATCCGCTACTTACAGCAACTTACCATATTGCCCAAAGAGACAAAAAAGAACTTGATCTGAAGTCAGCACAAACGATCCAAATACAGCATGTTCAGTTTATGCATGGCTTGAAAATTAAATTCATTTTGATTAGGAAGACATTTAGACGCTGCTGTTTCCCAGGATAATGCAGCCGTGTATTCCAGTGTCCCAAGAGAAGAATCAGATGCGACGGACCCCAGAAGTGCTATTTCCTTTATCAGGTGTGATGAAACTAAGTGGAGAAAACCGCTGTCATATTGGTAGAATTTGAGTACACAATTTAAATAGGACTGGTCTCCTAAAAGGTACTGTAACTGTCTCTTACAATGACCCTTGGGATTTATTCTCACAAAGAACGTTATGTTTGAGCAAATTAATGCATATTGTGGATTACTGTTAATTGATGTATTGGCAGAAATTTGGACATACCTATCAGAATTTCACTTTATATTAGTCAACCATACTTATTTGGCCACAATTTTAATCTACAGATTTGACGATGTACCAAGAGGAGAAATAGTGGCTACATGAAACTATTTCCTTTTTCTTTTTTTTTTTTTTTTGAAACTTTTAATTGAAGACTGCCGGAAAAGGATGCATCTGTACGAAACTCTAACTATGAACGAGGAGCTCCACTTCAAAGGCCGCTACAACTTTATTCGCTATAGTCCCAGCAAGACAGGGACATCTGGAATCACAATATTTGGGCTTTGCTATACTTTGACGTCATACGCCTAGTAAGTTATTGTTGGTATCCAAAACAGTCCCTGATCAGGCAAGACGAAGCACGTTGCTTCTACGAGAGTAAATGAACTAACGAAGACAAGGAGTCCAACTTCAACAAGTATAACAAAGAACAATTTTCCACGAGTGTTCTTTTATCTAATGAGGTGTTGGAAGGTAAGATTAGAGCAGCGTAAAATATTAGAGAAAATTTTAAGGAAATTCCAACTGAAAGGAAGAATTGCAAGTGCATAGATATTTTATCCTCATTTGGATGCAAAGGCAATTTGACAAACTTGGGTTTAGAGCCCAGAGAAACAAATGTGTAATATTGCTAAATTATCAGGAAATAAAGAACGTAAAAGTAAGCCAAAGATAGTTTTATTTAATGACAGAACGAAGTCAGGAGATGGTGCCCTTAAAGAGAAATCACGTATATACAGTTGCAAGAGAAAGTAAGAGGATGGCATTTTGTCTTAAGTACAATTTAGTGGATATACTAGCCATAAATACCATATGCTCATTTTCACGACAACATATCACTTACCAGGATGGTAGAACTGGTAAAAAAACCTTCAGGAATTCGGGCAATAAATTATATGTCGTCATATGGCGAAGAGAGTCAACAGCGCACGCCTCCAAAAGAATATTTTACATGACATGACATGTTGTGGAAGTCTTGCAAACATCCGAAGACTGCAGACACTGAAAGACCATCAAAAAGATTCATCAAGCATCTTCGAAGATTAGACTGGAAAAGATATCCAACATGCTGCAAATCAAAAAAATTATAACATACCTTGTAATATTTTATTTCTTATCACACTAACATAAATACTTTCTTATTAATCCTGTGTCAGCAAACCGACAATAATTTAATAATACTGATTTAATATTTATATTTACTGTTCGTCTTATTTATTATTGTATTCAAATATTTATTTATTGATTATTTAGGCTGACCAGGTAGGTCTCTCATGCATTTTTGTAAATTCAGCCACTCGTGCAGCCAAAACTTCAAGAAAGAGATCCACGTTCCGTAATAGGTTGACTTAGGCAGGATGGCGGGTCCTCAGGTCATATAGCCCATCCACCAAGAAGGCAGCTTACAAAACCCTTGTTTTACCGATACTTAAAATTGCTCGCCAGTGAGGATCTCTAGCAGAAATTGTTGGTAGATAATACAAACAAAACGCAAAGAATATTATTGCGTTTCGTCACAGGTTCTTTAGGTACGTTTTTCATCCAACGCCACTGCAGACATTACAAGAAAGGTGTTGTGCATCACCGTTTGGCTTACTGTTATAATTCTGTGTATGTTTTCCTCCATAGAAAAGTTAGCCAACATATTGCTTCCTCTTACGTATATCTCACGAAAGGACCATGAATGTAAAACTAGAAGGATTACAGTTGAAACAGAGGCGTTTTTATTCCTGTGTGCGATTCTCGACTGGAATAGGGAAGGGGAAAACTGACCGTGGTAGACAAGGTACCCTCTGCCACACACCATAAGGTTGCTAGTTTGAACGGATTTAGATGTAGAGCGCCTGTATTAACCATGACTATCAAATTACATAAATACATGGTCATGAAAACATGTACCGAGAATGTATCTTCCCGTGCACAATCCACTGAAGTAGTATACCGTGTACACTTCTTTCCTCTTCGTACGGTAGCTAGCAAAGTGTGCACAAGAACGAGACCATAAATGTTTTAGTTACGTGTCTCAGCCTGTATGGTACAAAGTACGTTCTGCCTGCACGTCACATTACCTCCCCTGCTGGAAGTGTTGGTTCAAATGGCTCTGAGCACTATGGGACTTAGCTTCTGAGGTCATCAGTCCCCTAGAACTTAGAACTACTTAAACCTAATTAACCTAGGGACATCACACATGCCCATGTCCGAGGCAGGATTCGATCCTGAGACCGTAGCGATCACGTGGTTCCAGACTGTAGCGCCTAGAACCGCTCGGCCACCCCGGCCGGACGCTGGAGGTGTTAATGTGGAAGATAGTCCACACAGTTATTTTACTTTTAGTTGATAAGACCGTTGATTAACGAAGAATTTTCTGTCACGGTATATGAAATTGGTTGTAATTTTGGAAATGTAACTTCCAGAAAAGTTAACAACTTTTTTGAACATCCAGAGTTTAATCTTTCTGCAGTCAACCTAGAAAATGCGATTTCGCTCGTGTGAACTGCCCAAATGTCCAAAAGTCCGACTAGTGGGTGAGAACAGGCTTTTAGCGTGCATTCATCGTGTTCGCAGGAGCCCCGAAGAAATAACCGTTGCCGGCAGCAAAATGAAACGGTGGGGCGCGCACTCTGGCGAGCGCAGTGCAGCGCCGCGCTGCGCAGCGCGGATCGGCAGTTCGTCAATTCGGGCTTTGCCGCAGTTAGCGGGGGGGTAACGAAGTCCATTCATCCGCGTGTCATTCAAAAGTTAATCCCGCGGCAGAGGGCCGGCCGTCGCTCACCTGCCCTGCCATTTCGCGGCCGTGTCCCTTCACGCAAAGACAAACCCCGCCGTGTTCGCCTCGCTGCAACCTAATCCATTTTACATGCTGTAGTGCCCGACCGGACTGTTTGTTGTGCTAAAATTTAAGGCCGCGGCGGTGATAACGCGCGCCATTTCAGCGACACGCTGGTCCTCTCCCGCTCGTTGTGCACGCAACCCTTACAAACTGGTCGGCAGTAACGTGCGTGTACAAACATATTTAGACTGCAGCGCGTTCTTCAACAGCGTGTTATCGTGTCGCCGACAGGTGCGCAGTAGTAAGCTCTCCTATAAGTGCCTCCTGGTCGTGAACGTAGGAAGGTGATTTGAATACCCAGTCTTTATCTTTACCTACAACCATAGTCTGCAGACCACTGTGTAGTGCATGGCGGAGAGTAGTTTCCACTCCATCAGTCTTTTCCCGTAACATTCACACATGGAGCGCGGGAAGAATGACTGTTTAAATGCCTCTCACGATCACTATGGGAGCCATACACACACGGTTGTAATATATTTCTAGGGCTGTAATTTCAAGCCGGTTCTCGAAACCTAGTAAGTAAGCATTGACGGAATAATTTGCGTCTGTCTTGAAGCGTCTACCAGTTCAGTTTCATCAGCATCTCTGCGACACTCCCCCAAGGTTCAAATAAAACTGTGGCCACTCGTGCTGCTCTTGTCTGTTTAAATTCAGTATTCCCCGTAGTTCTAGCTTGTAGTGGTCCGACACACACGAGAAGTAGGCCATTCTAGGACTTATTTGTAGAATGTTCGCGTTCAGTAGTATTTTCCCAATAAATCGAAGTCTGTCACCAGTTTTACCATTTCATATCCTTTCAAAGTGCCACACCCGGATATTTGCATCAGGTGACCTATTCCGACTGTGACTCGTTGATAATTTAGTTATGGGGTATTATGTTCTTTTCGTATTTTGAACTGCACAGTTTAATTTTTTTGAATATTTCAGTCAACTTGATAGTATTTGTACCACTTTGATATCTTATCGTGATAAGACTGAATATCTGTGCAACATTTTTGAGACCGCACTTCGTTGTAAATGACTATATCATCTGCGAATACTCTGAGGTTACTATTATTATTGTCCTCAACGTCATTAATATATAATTCAAAGTTACCTCCACATCTGTCGATGACTCTCTAGCCAAGATAATGTGGTGCGTTGTCTCCTACGAAGAAACCTCAGTCCAGCCACAAATTTCGGTTGATACCTCATACGACCCCATACTACTGGTAATAGGCAGAAATGTGTTATCTTTCGGAAACCGAAAAAAATCATCAACTTTATTGCCTTAATCCATGGGTTTTAGGACGTCATGTGAGAAATTTGTGAGTTGGGTTTCACATTATCGATGTTTCCGGAGTCCATGCTTGTTGGCATAGAGGAGGTCATTCTGTTCTAGATACCTCTTTGAATTTGAAATATATTCTAAGATTTTACAACAAATGGACGTGAGGTTTTGTCGATATTTCCTACTAAAATTCTTATTGACGGTTGTGACCTGTGCTTTCCTTGATCTACTGGGCATAGTTTTTTTTTTCCTAGGGATCAACGGAAGATTGTGTTTAAAACAGGGAATAACATAGCCGAAACTTCGTTATAGAGTCTGATAAGGATTCCATCGGTCTTTCTAGATTAATTCAGTTTTAGCGATTTCAGCTGTTTCTCAACACTACTGACACTAATATCTACAAGATGTCCCAGGAGGAATGGTCAGTATTCATGGATATGAGAGTAACGCTCATTCGAAGCAAAAAAAAAAAAAAAAAAAAAAATGATGGCCATATGTCCTAATTTGAATGGTTTCCGAGGTAAAATCCATTTCTTGTACATTTATCTTTGGGCGAGTGGTGCGCACTTTGATGTTTTATTCTAGCACAACCTACCTATTTTCTTTCAACCACTTTGCTCGGGATGTCTTCCTGCCACAGGAACCGGGAGTGGATACAAAACTAAGCCCAGTGGGTCCTGTTTTGTAAATTGTTTTCCCTCAGTCACAAACATTTCCTGCATTTTTCACATTGTTTGGATTACTTAGCGCAAATTTTTGCATTCTTTTTGTTAAGTACTATTTATGCCCGTTGTGTGAAAGTCCATCAGTTCCTTAAATAACAATGCACATTCAATTAAAAAACAATGGATATTAACTGTTTCCTATCTCGAAATCCTTTCGGTTTAGGGCATATGTGCAGATGACGATTTTTTTTTAAAACAGCGTTCGTGAATGTTGACCATTCCTCCTGGAACATACTGTGTATTACACAGTCTGCAGTGGTGCCGGGATTAAATTTGGGGCAGTACCCCTGGATTTGCATTTTTAAAGGAACATTTGGAAACTTAACTCAGCGCTTTTGCTTTTGTTTCGCTACCCTCTAATTTCTTGCGTTCGGGAGTCAATGAGTGTCTGGACACTAACTTTACTGCAACCACTGACATCCTTAACGTATACTGCCGGAAAAATTTTCAAAACCCTCGGGGACAGGGTCATTTTATTGAAGGTAATACATCATTGTAGAAGTATATGATGAGAAATTCAGACTAAATGAAACATACATGTCACAGTAAAGGCTGCCTATCAGTCGCAACAGTACACAGTGCACCGGCTCTGGCGGCAATCCTTACATAAATGTACTGACTGGCATCCTGCGATAGATTGTGAAAAGCAACTTGGGGCCCATGTTACAGTTCGGTGATGGATGTTGCAAGTTCTGTAGAACGAGGAAGTTCCCACCTCATCATGATTCATACGTGTTACTTTGGCGAGAGATCTGAGCTTCCCACGGCAGTTGTTGTACACTGCGAAGAGCACGTGGTGTCGCAGCAGCCGTATGTGACTGTACACTGCCCTGCTCCAGAAACAAAATCACATCTTCCGGTCGAAGAAACGGCGATAGCATGGGGCTAACAACCTGTGTAATATAGTTGGCACTGGCTTCATTACCCTGCAGGAACTCAAGCGTTACTGCGAGTTGTAACTGATGGCCTCCCACACTATGAAGGCTGGCGTAGACCTCTTTGTAGTGGACAAATCCAAGCCAGAGCAGGCAGTTCACCTAGTAGGTGTACGTCCACCATTTGAATGCGGACAGAACGCACTCTCAACACTGAAAACAAAAGAGCACCATCACACTCTCCAGTCGGCTCTTCCACGTCACCTGATAAGCCGTGTTTGGCTGTATTGTGGTGTCAGTGATAGCCTAGCCAGAGACATACGTTGTAGTGTTAGACGAAGAACGAGGTCCCACGCCAAAGTTGGCGCCCCTCTACGGAACCACAAGTAAGGACAAACGCTGCCAGACACAGCGACGGATGAGAGATGGCGGCGTAGACATGTACTCAGGCGGTTCCATACGCTGCCGCTGCTGGAAGACTACCTCTGCGTGATAGAGCTATATCGCTCAGTCATTCTGCGATCTTCGCTTATGAGGACTGCATCGACTTACGTCAGGTCCAGCAGCGTGAGCTGTATGAGAAGCCAGAACTTCTTATGAAAGTTTACAATCAGTTGTTAAATCAGAGATAGGCTATCAATCTGTATTTTAACAACTGACAAAGCGACAGTAATAAATCCGTTTTGACATTACTATCCACAACCATTGTTTCCAAGATAATAATTTAATAAAGTGATCTAATACTTTGTGTGATTTTTTGTAACCGCTTGAGGTCCTAAACAAATGAATCTAGGCTTGCTAGGACCAACTACAATGCTGCGCGGAATGTCTCAAGTCTTTCGTTCGTTCGGCACTACACTCGTGAAATCAGTCCTGCTTGCGAGTAGACGGATGTCAGTGGTCCTTGCAGACACAGCAGGTGCAACACCTGACCGGAGTTCTTATCTGGAGGATGTTCGGTTGGCCACTGCTGCTAGCAGGATGAGTCGATAGTGAGGAGCGCCTGTATTATGTGGAGGTCGAGAACGTCGTCCATGGGTGTGGGAATGTTCCACAGCCCCCTGCTGAAAGCAGTGACATTGCATCAGTATTTGTGCCCAACACGCGCAGAAATCCGTCGAACAGTCCAGCCTGACCGAGCGGGGTGGCGCAGTGGTTAGCACACTGGACTCACAATCGGGAGGACGACGATTCAATCCCGCGTCCGGCCATCCTGATTTAGGTTTTCCGTGATTTTCCTAAATCGCTCCAGGCAAATACCGGGATGGTTCCTTTGAAAGGGCACGGCTGACTTCCTTCCCCGTCCTTCCCTAATCCGATGAGACCGATGACCTCGCAGTTTGGTCTCTTCCCCCAAACAACCCAACCCAACCCAACAGTCCAACCCACTTCCCCACAAGCCCACAATGAACCAAGACAGAGGGTGCACGGACAGACCTCCCGAGTTTCATCTGTTCGCCGATGAACGAGACAATTAAATCTCTGACTCTACATCCCCTCAGTAAGCAAATACCACTGAACATAGTCCTTGAGGACGTTTCATTTTCCGGTAGTGTACGACCAGACTTTCTTTAGGTTTTGTGATAGGTCCTTTGATGACATCCCCTCAGAATGCAAATACCATTGAACACAGTCCTTGAGACCGTTGCATTTTCCGGCAGTGTACGACCAGAATTTCTCTAGGTTTTGTGATAGGTCCTTCGATAACATTCTGGTGTATTAATGTTTGAAGTGCCAGAATCGAAGAGTCATCTGCCGCTTGGTTGCTTTCTGAGCACCTCCGACGAATATCTGAAATGACCTCTGTAATATAGGAGTTAGTGGTGCGCACCACCGACGAGAAGGACCTGGGTACGATTGCATACGACCATCTCAGACTCCTCTGTTGTGAAAAGGTCTGGAACAGGATCCACGGTCGGCCGGAGTGGCCGAGCGGTTCTAGGCGCTACAGTCTGGAACCGCGTGACCGCTACGGTCGCAGGTTCGAACCCTGCCTCGGACATGGATGTGTTTGATTTCTTTAGAGTAGTTAGGTTTAAGTAGTTCTAAGTTCTAGGGGACTGATGACCTCAGAAGTCAATTCCCGTAGTGCTCAGAGCCAATTGAACCAGGATCCACGCAGTCGTTTCACGCCAAATATAAAACAGCTGGAAAAAACAATGAAATTTACAGCAAGCCATGAAAATGGCGTCTGACTGAAAGATTTGTATTATACTGAAAGCCACACATGACTTGTTAATTTCATTGGCGCTTAGAAATAGCGCCTTGTCTGGTTTTCAACGCAAACTGAGTGTACGCGATTTCATCAGTGCGAGTATATCACCGGACGAAAGATGTGGCTCAGTAGAGCAAGGCGGTCTATCTCGCGGCTCTTTCCTCGCAGCCGAACACTGGTCGCAACGCTTGTAAATTTAACGTGATAGGGACATTCGTTCGCGAGGGATCGTTTCCTTCCATAGACAATAATGCTGCTTACACAGAATGGGAACGTAAGGAAACCTTTTTCTGTGTAAAACGGAAACCACCCCATATCATAAAATTGTTGTTGTAGACAACTGGTAAAGCCTTTTCATAAAATTCAAAATAGTATATCAGACAGAAGTAAAAAAGGAAGTAAAATAATATATTAACGTCCCGTCGACAGCAAGACCGTTAGAGACTAGCTCGGAATGTGAAAGGGAATCGGCCGTGTCCTTCCGAGAAAGCTATCCCACCACTTAAGCTGTTATGCGAAATGATGGAAAACTTAAATCTGGGTAGGGAGACCGCGATATGAAACGCCATCCTCTCTATGAAACAAAAGACAACCATTTATTAGTACAAGAAGACGGAATTGAATATGTATAACCTGAAAGACAATGGCAGAATATATAATATACCTAATGTAAACCTTTGCGCCGAAATGTAATCGGTGAGAGCCTTAAACAACGGTGGAATATCTCTTCCATGGTAGCAGCGTGTTGTTGTTAATTTTACTGTAAAGACTTATTTCGAATACCTTTCATTTTGATAGAAAAGCTTTATTTCATATTTTGGTTGGAGATTTTCTCCGCTCGTAGACTGCCACGCAAGTCGCCCAATGTGGCGTCGACTGAAATAAGATTTCCCCGGATGGGGCCTCCTGGCCAACAATGCCACACGATCATTTCATTTCATTTCATTTCACTATACACAATGGGTACCACAAGAGACTATTAGAGAACTCTATTCATTATAGCAGTCAGACCAGATGTAAACCAATACCGTCATACAACAAATATTAGGAAAACCGTTATTAGAGGTGAGACAGCCCTTTATGTGTGTAAATTAAATTTCCTTAGAAAATGAACTCTTATCACAGTCGTTAAGGAAAATGACGTGTTGCTGCTCGTGACCTGAAATTGAACCCACTGTTACCCAAACAAAGCTTGCGTGTCTGATCGAGGCTCGGCTAAGCATAAAGAGAGGTCTTGACCAGTATGAGTTTACAAGGCCGTACTTCCGCCTCTGACAGCGGAAACTAATGCAACTCTGTTACAGTCAGCAGCGAACGGACATATTAAATGTCGATCTGGAGCCACGGCACAGTCCTGCATTCTTTACTTGGCGTTACTGGAGGTGAAGAGGGTATGTTTGCAGCAGTTATAAACTGGTACCACCAGCGGGAATCACTGATACAATAGCCATTACAAGCTTTCTCCTGTGCAACCAACCACCGAATTTCGCATGTGTTAGCATAATGTTTTTGTCATAATGGGGTACACAAAACATGGGCCGAGAAGTGCTGACTTCAACTTGAGCTGTTGTGAATAGTCTATTCATGGTCTGGTAGTCAACGGCATGCAGTTCTTTTTTCTGCTCCTTTCTTTTTTAAGCCACATTCCGTCTGTCTGCTAAGAGCATCAGTGTGATATAAGGTCAGCGACAGGTTCTTTCATTTTTAACCAGCTAGTAACAGAAAAATTATGCGGAAACAAGTTTGAGAAAAGGGTTAGTGGGTGTCTGTCATGGTAAGACCAATTTCAACGCTGTCAGTCAGCCAGCAGAATCTCGAGCGGGGAAGGATGGGGAAAGAAGCCGTCTGTGCCCCTCCAAAGATTGATCCTGACATTTGCGGAATACACTCCTGGAAATGGAAAAGAGAACACATTGACACCGGTGTGTCAGACCCACCATACTTGCTCCGGACACTGCGAGAGGGCTGTACAAGCAATGATCACACGCACGGCACAGCGGACACACCAGGAACCGCGGTGTTGGCCGTCGAATGGCGCTAGCTGCGCAGCATTTGTGCACCGCCGCCGTCAGTGTCAGCCAATTTGCCGTGGCATACGGAGCTCCATCGCAGTCTTTATCACTGGTAGCATGCTGCGACAGCGTGGACGTGAACCGTATGTGCAGTTGACGGACTTTGAGCGAGGGCGTATAGTGGGCATGCGGGAGGCCGGTTGGACGTACCGCCGAATTGCTCAACACGTGGGGCGTGAGGTCTCCACAGTACATCGATGTTGTCGCCAGTGGTCGGCGGAAGGTGCACGTGCCCGTCGACCTGGGACCGGACCGCAGAGACGCACGGATGCACGCCAAGACCGTAGGATCCTACGCAGTGCCGTAGGGGACCGCACAGCCACTTCCCAGCAAATTAGGGACGCTGTTGCTCCTGGGGTATCGGCGAGGACCATTCGCAACCGTCTCCATGAAGCTGGGCTACGGTCCCGCACACCGTTAGGCTGTCTTCCGCTCACGCCCCAACATCGTGCAGCCCGCCTCCAGTGGTGTCGCGACAGGCGTGAATGGAGGGACGAATGGAGACGTGTCGTCTTCAGCGATGAGAGTCGCTTCTGCCTTGGTGCCAATGATGGTCGTATGCGTGTTTGGCGCCGTGCAGGTGAGCACCACAATCAGGACTGCATACGACTGAGGCACACAGGGCCAACACCCGGCATCGTGGTGTGGGGAGCGATCTCCTACACTGGCCGTACACCACTGGTGATCGTCGAGGGGACACTGAATAGTGCACGGTACATCCAAACCGTCATCGAACCCATCGTTCTACCATTCCTAGACCGGCAAGGGAACTTGCTGTTCCAACAGGACAATGCACGTCCGCATGTATCCCGTGCCACCCAACGTGCTCTAGAAGGTGTAAGTCAACTGCCCTGGCCAGCCAGATCTCCGGATCTTTCCCCCATTGAGCATGTTTGGGACTGGATGAAGCGTCGTCTCACGCGGTCTGCACGTCCAGCACGAACGCTGGTCCAACTGAGGCGCCGGGTGGAAATGGCAAGGCAAGCCGTTACACAGGACTACATCCAGCATCTCTACGATCGTCTCCATGGGAGAATAGCAGCCTGCATTGCTGCGAAAGGTGGATATACACTGTACTAGTGCCGACATTGTGCATGCTCTGTTGCCTGCGTCTATGTGCCTGTGGTTCTGTCAGTGTGATCATGTGATGTATCTGACCCCAGGAATGCGTCAATAAAGTTTCCCCTTCCTGGGACAATGAATTCACGGTGTTCTTATTTCAATTTCCAGGAGTGTAGATCTAAGGAGGCCACCGTAAACCTATATCATTGCGGCCTGATGGGTATTTGAAGTACTGTATGGTAATTTCATAAAGAGAAAACTGTGGGTAAGCCGTAACAATCATTATGTCAACCGATGACCTGTATACGTCCTCCAAATGTATCGTTATTGATATACATCTGGTGGCATAAAGAAGGTGTTTTGTGTAACGAACTGCTTGACAGGGAAGGGTCCTTCGCAGTTGACATTTGTTACTACCAAATGAGATGCCCTGCAGTCCAGAGTAACGAATTTGATCTGGAAGACCGCACCGAGCTGCTTGTTTGGCAAGAACGCCAATCACACGTCTTCTACTCTGGCTCCGACATGTGTTTACCTTTATAGCCCCTTACCGATCAACCACCAAGATAGTTACTTTTTGTTTTCTTTCTTTTTTTTGTTTATTTTGTTTGGCGATTGTGCCTTAAACGTGACGTAACCCAGAATCAGCAAGTCGATACATGTGTAGGATCGAAAAACTACCTGCACATCATCATACGGTTTCCGATAACGACGTGGAATATATTTTTGACAATTTCCCTGTTACTCGTGTCTGTTTTGTTCAGTAAACTAACGGGCAAACCTATTAGCATGCAATGCACTAAAACAACTGGTGTGTTATCATA
This sequence comes from Schistocerca serialis cubense, assembly GCF_023864345.2. Taxonomy (NCBI): domain Eukaryota; kingdom Metazoa; phylum Arthropoda; class Insecta; order Orthoptera; family Acrididae; genus Schistocerca; species Schistocerca serialis. Next base: position 154,918,783 of record NC_064640.1, read on the forward strand.
ATAACATACAACAAACAGCTGTCTTAAGTAAACGTGAAGTCTTTTGTCATACTCAAGTAGCTTTATCGGACTATAGCGTAAATACGTCGATGAGGCTGTTAGAGTAGTTGCTGAATGAAACACAGTTAACTAAGTATTCAGCAACACCATTTAGTTAATGGATTTATGTATTTTTTGTAACAGTTCCGTAGTATTTTGTGTTCTTACCTTTAGATATACAGGTTACTGTATGTAGCGAGACGTGTTACGATGACAATATTTCTGAACATGTCGTTCTGAGTTCAACAGAGCTTTTTGTTGTTCTATCACACAGGAGATAAAATGTTACTCTCGCGCCTGTCTGGAACTGAGAGCTACTGGAGCAAGCAACCAACTTTATCGTTCATCGCCTCCTCATTGCCAGTATGATGGCTGATACAGATAAGTCGCAGTATAGACAAAGATATTATGTTACTTTAAATCCGTCTTGATTGCAAATTTTTTTTTATTATTCATATGACCGGTTTCGGTTCATTCAGAACCATCTTCAGATCTGTAAAAATAATTATACTAATTTACTATTTCACGAAAGCAAATCTTTTTCATCATATCTTATCAACATCAAATGTACCAGAACGTACCTGATATTTAAGTTACAGGAGTAACCCGTCCAATTCAGCAACTTTCACATGCTACGTCACATAAAATTGGTTGGCAGAGTGCACGTCATTTATATTAATTATGACACTATTACCGACAGGTGGCGTCTGGTACATTTGTTACATCCCATTTGCACATACTGTATTCAGTAGATCTTTTTTATATTAAAAATATTTAATTAAATTATGTAGATGTCAAAGCTAAAATTTAGCATATTCAGAAAACCTACGTGTACAGATCTAGTTATCAACGAGCGCTCTTGTCACCCACCGCGATACAAATGGGCATATTTTACTTCGATGGTATACAGGCTACTAAGATTGCCACTAAGCCAACACGAAGTAGAAAAGGAGTTAAGTATTTTAAAACAAGTGGCCGTAGCGAACGGATATACGTGTAAGCAGGTGATGAATATTTATAGGAAGATAAAGAAGAGGCAAATGGAACAAACAGAAGGAAGGCAAGTAGCAGTTAAGAGGAACAACAAGAAAAAATATGTAGCTCTCACTTACAATGGAAGAATTGCAGACAAAATTGAAAGATGCTTTCGTAAATCCGACTTTAAAATAGGGTTCCGAACAAATAACACGTTAAAATTGAAGCTCCGGCATAGAATATGTAATAGTAGGAATAAATTTCAGGATTCAGGTGTATATAAAATCAAATGTAATGACTCCTGTAAACAATATATAGGGCAGACTAGTAGGAACTTTGAAACCAGATTCAGGGAGCACACCTACTCTCAAAACAAAACAGCTTTTGGGGCGCATATGGCTGCGACAAAGCACTCAGTCACGAATATTGAAAACAACTTAGACATCCTGCATAGAGCTCACAAGGGACGGTTCCTTAACATTTTAGAAGAGATCGAAATATACACCCATAAAAATAAAGATCCGGATTTAATCCTCAACGAACAAAGCGAATTCAATCATAACGCCTATTTTAGCATTTATGACGACCTACTAAGATGACAACTGTTGCGTATGGAGATCCAGGCCGAGGGATGAGAGATGGTGCGCGGTGGAGAAGCCGGAAGACGCGTGCAACGCCTGGCGTCGTTGACGGGGCCCTCCTGTGCGGCCCTCTTGCCTGCGGCGATGGACAGCAGACGACTGAGCGGCCGCGGCACAACACCAAAGTGGCGGGAACCACGGAAGCAGACCGTAGAAGAAAACAAGTTCGCACCAGCACCAAAGATATTAGTTGTAGTTGCTGCGTGAAAGTAATCTCCCCTGTCTGTTAACATCTGTGTGATAAGTCGATAATCTTGGATCAGTATACCACGAACATATCAAGAAAATCTCGAAAGATAACTCTCTGTCATTGCAGGATGTAACAAAACTATTACTGCGTCACCAGACATGCTCCACTATGTTGTCATGACCCTATCATGGGCGTAACAGGACGATTATATTTCTACAGGCAGTGTCTTTCTCGAGCGGGTTAACAGTTTTTGAGTGCATCTTGTGCATCAACGATGCAGAGGGCTTAATTACTTTTCCTACGACGCCATGAGGGGTATTCTAATATCGATGGTGAGGGAGAGGAATGGAAAGTTCCACAGACCACCGTAATATATGTGAAAGAAAATAAACGTAATCCACTGAGTCACAGATCCATTTCATTGACATCGACAAGTAGTAGGACGTGTGAACATTCCAACGTTACGAATTACTCCGAAATATATTACCTGTTGACATCAAACCAGATGAATATGGGAAGTGTGACTCCTGTGAGACCCAGCTGGTACTCTATTCACACGACGTATTTATAGAGTTCCAAAAATACTTTTGATATCATTCCTCACAAACGCCTTTCAACCACATTGCTCTCCTGTGAACTACCGTCGCAGTTGTACGACTGGATTCGTAATTTATTGTCTTAAATGTCACAGTTCGCAGTAACTGGTGGTAGGTAATCTAGTGAAACGGAAGTGATGAACGTGAATCCGCAAGTGAAGTGATGTAGACCTTCTGCTGATTATAGTATGTACACTCCTGGAAATGGAAAAAAGAACACATTGACACCGGTGTGTCAGACCCACCATACTTGCTCCGGACACTGCGAGAGGGCTGTACAAGCAATGATCACACGCACGGCACAGCGGACACACCAGGAACCGCGGTGTTGGCAGTCGAATGGCGCTAGCTGCGCAGCAGTTGTGCACCGCCGCCGTCAGTGTCAGCCAGTTTGCCGTGGCATACGGAGCTCCATCGCAGTCTTTAACACTGGTAGCATGCCGCGACAGCGTGGACGTGAACCGTATGTGCAGTTGACGGACTTTGAGCGAGGGCGTATAGTGGGCATACGAGAGGCCGGGTGGACGCACCGCCGAATTGCTCAACACGTGGGGCGTGAGGTCTCCACAGTACATCGATGTTGTCGCCAGTGGTCGGCGGAAGGTGCACGTGCCCGTCGACCTGGGACCGGACCGCAGCGACGCACGGATGCACGCCAAGACCGTAGGATCCTACGCAGTGCCGTAGGGGACCGCACCGCCACTTCCCAGCAAATTAGGGACACTGTTGTTCCTGGGGTATCGGCGAGGACCATTCGCAACCGTCTCCATGAAGCTGGGCTACGGTCCCGCACACCGTTAGGCCGTCTTCCGCTCACGCCCCAACATCGTGCAGCCCGCCTCCAGTGGTGTCGCGACAGGCGTGAATGGAGGGACGAATGGAGACGTGTCGTCTTCAGCGATGAGAGTCGCTTCTGCCTTGGTGCCAATGATGGTCGTATGCGTGTTTGGCGCCGTGCAGGTGAGCGCCACAATCAGGACTGCATCCGACCGAGGCACACAGGGCCAACACCCGGCATCGTGGTGTGGGGAGCGATCTCCTACACTGGCCGTACACCACTGGTGATCGTCGAGGGGACACTGAATAGTGCACGGTACATCCAAACCGTCATCGAACCCATCGTTCTACCATTCCTAGACCGGCAAGGGAACTTGCTGTTCCAACAGGACAATGCACGTCCGCATGTATCCCGTGCCACCCAACGTGCTCTAGAAGGTGTAAGTCAACTACCCTGGCCAGCCAGATCTCCGGATCTTTCCCCCATTGAGCATGTTTGGGACTGGATGAAGCGTCGTCTCACGCGGTCTGCACGTCCAGCACGAACGCTGGTCCAACTGAGGCGCCAGGTGGAAATGGCATGGCAAGCCGTTCCACAGGACTACATCCAGCATCTCTACGATCGTCTCCATGGGAGAATAGCAGCCTGCATTGCTGCGAAAGGTGGATATACACTGTACTAGTGCCGACATTGTGCATGCTCTGTTGCCTGTGTCTATGTGCCTGTGGTTCTGTCAGTGTGATCATATGATGTATCTGACCCCAGGAATGTGTCAATAAAGTTTCCCCTTCCTGGGACAATGAATTCACGGTGTTCTTATTTCAATTTCCAGGAGTGTAGATACTATATAACAGACAATCATAATATTTGTGGCGGGTAATGCTGCCGTCTAGCGAACACATCAGAAGAGTGGAGCGAATTGCAAAATGATGTTGAAAATATATCTTCATGGTGCAAAAAGTGACAATTGACCCTAAACAGTAAGATGTATGAGGTGGTCCACATGATTACTAATAACGTTTGCTCAAACTTAGAGAAATCGATCGATAAAACAAATTTGAGGGTTCTAGATGAAACGAAAGTCCTGGAGGTTACAAAAATAAACAACCTAATTGGAAAACATAACATGCTGTGGAGAAGGTGAAACAGATGTTGGGTTACTGACAACCTTTAGAAGACCCAAGAGGTCTACTAAGGAGACTGCCAGCACTACAGTTGTTCGATCTCGTCTGGAATACAGCTGAAAGCTGTGCTGCCATTACGTGACGGAACTGATGGAGGACATCAAAAACGTTGAAAGAAGGCAGCTGATTTTGTAGTATAGCGAGTTATGGGGATCGTGTAGTGGATGTTTTTCTTTTTTTTTCCAAGATGTTGGAGGGTGGAGGGGCGAGCTGGAGGACTGTAATGATGCAAGAGAAATTAGAACTCGTACATAAAGATTTTGGTGTCGGTTTTTCTTCACCTTCGTACTTGAGTGGATCAATAACAATACATTTTGTAGACGCATAGAGGCATCGGTTGAGATATTTGTTATGGCTTACTCACTGCCTTCTCCTTATGGGGTTACCATACAGTACTTCAAATCCCCATCAGGCCACAATGATTTAGGTTTGCGCTGACCTCCTTAGACCTATTACAGCATATGTCAGTATAAATCCTTTGGAGGCGCACAGACGACTTCCCTCCCCATCCTGCCCCGTTCGAGATTCTGCTTGGTTTCTAATGTCGTTTTCGACGAGACGTTGTACCCTTGCCCTCGTTTCTTTCTTTTAACGTCAATATGACTACTGAAGGCAAGTGTCGCACTTGCCAGTTATTGGATACACATAGTAGTAAGTGTCAGAAACGTCCTTCATCAACAGTTGTTTGTCTTCCTGAATGAGGTGATTAATTTATCTCACAACCACCGTACTTGAACCATACAACCTGACTTTCTCGAAAGCACTCACTCCATATAGGACACAGGTGTTTCGAATTCCCTTAACTGCTTCCACCCTTTATTAAACAAAAACAGAACACAATGTCACAAATGTTAGACTTTACTTCGTTTTAGACTCCGTTTTCAAATGGGTAAACGACGCTCCTGTGTACCCCATTATGACAAAAACATTATGCTAACATATGTGAAATTCGGTGGTTGGTTGCACAGGAGGTAGCTTGTGATGGGTAAGGTGTGCGTTCGATTCCCGCTGGTGGTACCAGTTTTAAATAGCCACAAACATACACAACTCCAACAACGCCAAATAAATAATGCAGGACAGCGCCGTGGCTCCAGATCGACATTTAATATGTCCGATCGCTACTTACTGGAACAGAGTTACATAAGTTTTGGCTGTCAGAGGTGGAAGCCGCTGCTTACAGAAACCCTGACTCTAGTATGCTTTCTTACACCTGTAATGTTATTTCAGTTCACGAACCAATCGTCAGTAAGGTCATAAGACCTTCATTTCTTATTTTAAGTGACCTTGAGATTTTGAAAAGTCTGGCACTGGACTGGGTTTCAAGATCCAGTTCCAATTATTCTCTGGATTTGAACGCTTCGAGGTGATACCGTCCCATCAATTCGTTGTTTCCTCTGGATGCCAAATTCCGCCAGGTCTCTACGAAAGGCACGATCCTAACTAAAGATGAAAGAGATTTTGATAGTTGCCACCTCTTCGTGTGGGGTCAACAACGACGATGTACGCGTAATTGGAGTCCCAGGGAGACCAAAACTATTGGTTGCGTTACCTCTAGTCGAACATGTGCACATCTTGTGGCTGTAAGACAATAGCGAATGGCGCCAGGTTCGAATCGCTGTCGGGCAAAAATCGTTTGTATCATTGTCTCAGGTTCCAACATCACGTTGTTGGTGATCACATTTAATGTTTGACATCTGACTGTGCTAACTTAACAATTCATATAGGTAGTATGTTATACACCCATCCATCACCACAACTTTACTTCATGGTATTTCACACTAGTGCATAGCACTTTATTACATACCTTTCGTGATTATTTCTCAGGGGTATATATAAGCTTCTTTGTGTCCACAGTACATTGCTAAACGTATCGTCATTTATTTCCATGTTCGGACATTCAGCTTTGTAAACTGATACCGGTGAACACTTAGAAATCTTACGTCTCGTTATATCTTCTCGTGTCTCGAGCGGTCACACAAGGTTTGTTTGGGTAACAGTGTGTTCAGTTTCAGATCACTAATAACAACTTGTCATTGCATTTGATGAGTGCGATATGGTGTCACTTATTGCAATGAAATTGAATTTACAAGCGTTAAGGAGTGTCTCATCTCTAATAACGTGTTTTCTAATATTTGTTGTATCGCGGTATTAGTTAGCGTCTGGACCGACTGCCATAATGAGCAGTGGTCTCTAGTAGTCTCTTCTGGTAACCATTATGCATAGTCAAACGACGGTACCCCATACGATTTTGTCATCTAGATGACCTGCGACACAGCTACGTTACGTTGGTTGCATTTAGCAGTGTCCCCTTTTGTTTCTGTCAAGTGTGTACAATATGACAAAGATTAGAATGTTGAAACGTGTATTTGATAGGGCATCTAACAGTATTAACTTCACTTCCCTTGTGAAAGATGGGGGCTAGTGCTATCGGCTACGTCACGTACGTAACGCGTATTTAGCGCGAAATAGTGTAGATGCTATATGAAACGAGAGTGATTTGAATCCCCGTTGGTTCTAGACGCAGCAGTCTGGAACCGCGCGACTGCTACGGTCGCAGGTTCGAATCCCACCTCGGGCATGGATGTGTGTGATGTCCTTAGGTTAGTTAGGTTTAAGTAGTTCTAAGTTCTAGGGGACTGATGACCTCAGATGTTAAGTCCCATAGTGCTCAGAGCCATTTGAACCAATTTTTGAATCCCTGTTCGGCTCTCTTCTTTAATGTGCATTCCTAAATCACCTGAAAAACAAACCAGGGCTAGAAAGTCTCGGTCGGGCACACAGTTTTGATCTGCCAGGAAGTTTCAAACCAGGGCTAATTTCACATCCCTATTGTAGTATACTACGACCAGGTCCTCCTTTTATAGTCGCTTGTACTTCCGTACCAGGCTGCAATATCGAAACTTTGCTTTCCGTTTCTTTTTAGCATTTCTTGTCGAGATATTTTGTTATCGGACACAGTTTCTCCATTGAGAAATTGGGAATGTGTTTTCCACAGCGGTCGAGACAAAACGCTCTTCACTTTATCTTGCAGCTGTAAATATAGTCATTATTGACTATATTCTGTGACTGTGTCCGAAAGAGGAAAGGTAACAGGAGATTTCGTGGATATTAATCAGATCACTGTATTTTGCATCCCTTTAATATTCTCTTGTGTACTTTTACTGTTTATTTCTACTGGTAATACAGTCTATGGCATGCACTTTAGTCTCTTGAAACATAGGTCTCTCCTCTGTTGGCAACAGATGCTTCACGTTAAGAGGAGAAGGGGCTGAAAGTACAGCTAAAAAATTACGACACGTGTAGCCTATCACTGTGTTTAATCTTGTAACTAAACCAAAACCACTTAGTCAATTTAGTATTTAGTATTTAGTATTTTAGTATTTTATTATTTCTGCCGAAATGAATAAGCTCAATATCGATACCTCACTTCATCATTTGTGGTACAAGTATTCCCAGCAGCCGGCCGCGGTGGTGTCGCGGTTCTAGGCGCTCAGTTCGGAGCTGCGCGACTGCTACGGTCGCTGGTTCGAATCCTGCCTCGGGCATGGATGTGTGTGATGTCCTTAGGTTAGTTAGGTTTAAGTAGTTCTAAGTTATAGGGGACTGATGACCACTGATGTTAAGTCCCATAGTGCTCAGAGCCATTTGAACCATTTTTATTCCAGAATTTTTCATGGTATAATGAACAACATACCTCACTATCTACTCGCAGATGCTTTTCAAAATATCTTTCAAGTATAGCGTAGAGCCATAGCTGAAAATAAGAATTCCGGTCAGTCAGCGCTTTTGGAGCATAAATCTAAAACCGCAAGCGAAGTAACCAAGACAATTCTTTTCAAATCTGCAGTGAAAGATTAACGTAAGGTCCCAGTAACATGTCTGTAATTTCACCCACACTTCTGTTCGGAAACCGTAGATATGAAGGAGAGTAACATTTAAAAAAGTTACCACAGCAAATATTAAACCAAAAGGCAGGTGCCTCTATTTTGCTCTGTGGTACTACAGTGAAATGTTTAGTCAAATTCGACGTTAGATCGTTTACGGAATTATTTCTCCACTAGAAGTTAGCCATTGGAGTAGTTAACGTAACAGTTCTCTTCGGATTCAATAGACATATGTATGATTAATTTGAACATTTTATTACCATGATGCTATCTCGTTGTCGTGTGCGTCTGATTGTAATTGCATCCGCAGTTAACTTCACACGCTTGCTTGATAACTATAAAGCTCAAATTAAATTGCTTATTTTGCTGTTGAAAGACTGCGGTAGCTTTTCGTTTGGTTAATATTTACCCAAAAGATCTGATACTTGTCTAAAGAATATGTAATATTGTACAGTTATTGTGAATTTTTGCTCTTAAGTTAATACGTGGAGCTACAAGTGAAATCTCTTAGTAGAGTGCCAGTAACCTAAATCCAGCAGGGAACTAACGCTTTGAAGCGCGTAATGAAATGATACCTAATGTGTTTCCTTGAGAACAAAAATAAATGGGAACAAGTTTGAGAGAGAGAAGTGCTGCGCAATGATAGCGCCGGCTTCATATTTTTGCGAAATGAAGCGCGAAATGTGAACTGGGAGCAATAGAATGGAAAGGCGGCCAGCATGCCGTAAATCTTTCGGGCACGAGAGAAAGCTAATACCGGCCTTTCAGACAATCTCCCTCATTCACCAACCACAATAAATGAACGCAGTTCGAAGAGAAAACTGGCTACTCATCATTTTGTTGTCTATACGTTGGGGTGGCCGATTTCCTCGGTTCTCATGACACCGTTCGACTTCAGTAGAGATGAACTTGCTGAATCAGCAGTATGCCTTAACTACCCAATATGTCTGATATACATTTATATTATTCTTGCTAGGGAGTGGCCTGGAATCTTCCACATTGTTGTGTGACAGAACTGGATCTTATTCTGTAACTGCTTCTAGCTACGTTAATAATATCCTATAACATTATCTCAATTCGTGTCTGGTAGATTGATCGAGTGTTCTAGGCTCGTGAGTGTGGAGTAAGGCTCCGCCCTAAGGTGTCATTCGTAATAACCAAACTGGTTCTGGGCTTCCTGAGTCGTCAGCGGTCTTCTGTTCCGCTAGATTTTCTTAACGAATTCGTTAGTGTCTGTACTGATGAGTCAAACACCTGCTAGGTGATGTTTCCTCCTACGTAGTGTCTTTCACATAAGGTTACGAACACAGTTCCGTCTGCACACCTCTAACGATTTCTGCTAAGATCGCTCGCAGTCCTACTGAGGAATGTCTAGTTTGCTGTGTTCCTGATCGAGTAACGGTGCTGAAATGTTTACTTTACCCAGCTGACAGCTGTCGATACTTCTGCGTGGTTGGGCAGTACCAGCTGTTGCCGGCCGGAGTGTCCAAGCGGTTCTAGGTGCTACAGTCTGGAACTGCGCGATCGCTACGGTCGCAGGTTCGAACCCTGCCTCGGGCATGGATGTGTGTCATGTCCTTAGGTTAGTTGGGTTTAAGTAGTTCTATGTTCTAGGGGACTGATGATCTCAGAAATTAAGTCCTATAGTGTTCAGAGAGATTTGAACTATTTTGAATGCCAGCTGTTCGAACTTCGAAAGTTTTACGCTTCCATTTCCTTAGTAATCTGTCGCGTAACAATATATACAGTTGTACAGCTCAGAAGCCAGAATTTCGCGTATGTGAGTTTATTCTAATTCTATTAGTCATCCTTCGACGCCCTGCCTCTGCCCATCTCCTTCAACCTCCTTTCAGTCCATCTCCTTCTCCCCCCATCACTCTATCCTCCTCCTCCACCCTTCCCTTTTATCTGACCAATCCCTCCTCCTCTCTCTCCATCCATCTCAATCTCCCACTCTCTTCCCCCTCCGCCTCCTCCTCTGTACTTCTCCTCCTCCTACCTCTCTCTGTTCATGCGCTTCTCCCCCTCTCTCTGGCTGCCAGTTTCCTCCCCACTCTTTCTCTCTCATCTGCTTCTCCCCTTTTCTCCATCTAATCCTATTCTCACCTCCATCTCCTCCTCCCCCTCTCTCCACCCATCTCTTCCTCCTCATCTCTCTATCTCCTCCTCCCCTCTCTTTGTCCACCTCCTTGTCTCCCTCTTCCTTTCTATCTCCCTTCCTTTCCTATTCTGTCCATTCCCCCCTCGTTTCTATTTTTCCATGACCTCTGCATACACTATGTGATCAAAAGTGTCCGGACACCTGGCTGAAAATCCCTTACAAGTTCGTGGCACCCTCCATCGCTAATGCTGGGTTTCAGCATGGTATTATCCCACACTTAGCCTTGAAGACAGCTTCCACACTCACAGGCACACGTTCAGTCAGATGCTGGAAGGTTTCTTGGGGAATGGCAGCCCATTCTTCAAGGAGTGCTGCACTGAAGAGAGGTATCGATGTCAGTAGGTGAGGCCTGGCACGAAGTCGGCGTTCCAAAATATCCCAAATATGTGCTATACTATTAAGATCATGAATGTGTGCAGGCCAGTCCCTCACAGGGATATTATTGTCGTGTAACCACTCCGCCACATGCCGTGCATTATGAACATGTGCTCGATCGTGTTGAAAGATGCAATCGCTATCCCCGAATTGCTCTTCAACAGTGGGAAGCAAGAAGGTGCATAAAACATCAATGTAGGCCTGTGGTGTGGTAGTGCCAAGCAAAACAACAAGCGGTGCAAACCCCCTCCATGATAAACACGACCACGCCATAACACCATCGCCTCCGAATTTTACTGTTGTCACTACACACGCCCTACCATCGGATCGCCACACTGTGTACGGTGATTCTTCACTCCACACTACGTTTTTACAGCGTTCAATCGTCCAATGTTTACGCTCTTTACACCAAACGAGGCGTCGTTTGGCATTTACCGGCGGGATGCGTAGCTTATGAGCAGCCGCTCGACCAAGAAATCCACGTTTTCTCACCTCCCGCCTAACTATCATAGTACTTGCAGTGGATCCTGATGCAGTTTCGAATTCCTGTGTGATGGTCTGGATAGATGTCTGCATATTACACATTACGACCCTCTTCAACTGTCGGCGGTCTCTGTCACTCAACAGACGAGGTCGGCTTGTACGCTTTTGTGGTGTACGTGTCCCTTCAATTTTCCATATCACTATCACATCGGAAACAGTGGACGTAGGGATTTTTAGGAGTGTGGAAATCTCACGTACAGACGTATGACACAAGTGACACCCAATCACCTGACCCCGTTCGGATCCGTGAGTTCCGCGGAGCGCCCAATTCTACTCTCTCACGATGTCTCATGACTACTGAAGTCGTTGACATGGATTATCTGGCAGTAGGTGGCAGCACAATGCATCTCATATGAAAAACGTATGTCTTTGGGTGTATCCAGATAATTTTGATCACATATTGTATGTGTCCATATGCTTGTTCTCGCGTTGTGTCAGTTCATCTCTTCCTCCACCTTCTGTCTCCACGTTATCACCTTCCACGCCTAGGGAGTTGCTGATTCTTGTACCCACGGTATTTGTTCCTAGACAGTAAATAAAATTTATACCAAGTGTAGCTGAAATCGATCAATCAGTTCTAGAGTAGGTTTTATCCAACAGATTGTCCACGCATGCCATTTATATTTTACATCTATTTAATATATTTCACACGTCATTGTACACTTGTTTCACGCGTATCTCAAGCGAACTTTGCCTTGCATTTTCGTTTCCACGCAGCTCAGTGCTTATGACGTCGTATCTCCTGAACACTGTGTCGTACAGTGATGTTATTTTGTAGGTAGATTCAGAGGCAAATGGGGATACTTTCGAGGGAAATGGGTTGCAAATAGAGTTAGTAGAAAGTAGGTAATAGATTGAAACGTCAGGCATGATGTGGTAGTTTCCAGTGCGTCCCAGTGATTATGACATCTCAACTATACATTATACAGAGATATAATTTGGCATCTACATTTACTCGTATATTTGAATATTGTTTGCAAAATGTGTCACGAATACATTTGGTAGTAATTAAGTAATCTTTTATAACGTCATGTCTGATCCGGCTGTTTTATGCATGAACAGCGAAAATATAGTAAGTGATGAACTTTTTCTATTCATCATTTTGTGGGGTTGTCAGCGAGAAAAAGTTCTACGCGCTCTCTTTGCCAAATACTGGGTGAATAAAGTTTGGGTATTCATGCGTAGAGGGCTACACTTCTTTTTAATCCTGGCTACCAAATAATTCTTTCCAGATAGTAAGTGATCTGTGTTCCACGTCTGGTTGAATTCGCTCCAGTGGTTTAGGAGGAGATGTGGAACGTACGTTTATGGGGGTATCCCAGAAACGTTGCGAAAAACTTCGTGCGGCTGTAGAGGGTGACTTGGGAAAAGAAACAAGGATAGGAACCTGTCTTCAGAAACATCACCCAACGACGCTACAGAATGTCGAAGGTATAGGCTCCAGCGTCTGCCACTAGGCAACGAACGTGACTGTATGCTGACAGACCATAGGCGGAACGTCTCGCAGTCTTATTTGCTATTCAGCAAATGCGACTGATTGCCGCGATCGCCAATGGAGAAGATGGAGCTAGCTGCTACGTAAAAAGGCCGTGTCTCCTATGAATGCGTTCCTCTGTTTCTTGAGTGGATGATGGTTTCTGACATAGTTTTCCGTTCAGAGTGTATATTTGCCCTGGAGCCCTCCAAAATCTCCAATGTTTTTCGGTATGAAGGAGAAAAATAAACGGAAGATGGAGCCCCCGTCCGAAACTGTCATCTATCAAAGCAGAGAGTGGCAATCACATGAGACAATGTCTTCCTATGCAGCTTCAAGCACCATATTCTCCACTGGCGACAGCGGCCATCAGCCGACATCTCTGAATAACAATCAACATTACTAGACGTTCTGCCCACATTCCGTCAGCGTACGGAGTCACGTTTGCTGCCAAAGGCGTGGCCTTCTGGCAGGGAGCCTGTAACTTCGACGCTCTGTAGTGTCATTGAATGGCGTTGATGGGAACCGATTCTTATCCTCGAATTGCTCCTCACCATACCCTCTACAGCTACTCGAAGTCTGTTGCAACATTTCTGAGACACCCTGTGTACATAAAAATGTACGTTAATTACTAGACTATAGAATATGTAGGGATTACAGGTGTACGCATGGGGTAACGGGTCCAAGTGCAGATATTTAAATTGATGATGGAGAGCGGTGTAGTGAGCAACATTACATCAGTATTTACGTCATTATCAGACTGCTAATTACAGCCATTACTAGTAGTATGTTTTTGGTTGGTTAGCACCTCCAAGTAAATGTGGCAAGTACATGTGGCAAGAGCAAGCAATTAAAGTTTGTTTTCTCCAGGGTAGCAGATCAGGTTTTAAAGTGTGAACATGTGGACACAAAACGGTTAGTCTTTACTGACAGGCATAGTTCACTTTGTGATGCAGTAGTCATCCGCGAATGCGAAAAGGAATTGAAGAATAAAAACTGCTCGAAACCTATACAGATGGGCGAGTCTAGGATGACATAAGAACTTCATGTTTGGCTTCAGCTGACGGCTAGCGGAGGATGAGATAACAGCAATCGAACAGGTTGAAACCCTTAAAGAATTTGCCGAGAAAGTTGGTCTGCAAATATCTTTCCTAAAGTCTGAGTTCATTTCCACAAAAACTGACACCTAAAGCTTGACTACAAAATACGATCATATCAATAGAGTCTCATATATTAAATACTTATGTGAAGTCCTTGAACCAATATGGCGAGAGAAAACAGCGAAAACATTCTCCTCCAAAAACTAAAGAGAGCCTACAGAAGGACCAACAAGGTGTACAATAAAAATACTTGTCCAAAAACATTAACATTAGGCACTATAATACAGTATTAAAAGCTGAAGTCCTGTATGCCAGTGAAACCCTGAAAGCTCACAAATAATGTGAGCTGGAAAACTCATTACAGGAAGAACGTAAAATGATCAGAAAGATACTAGGGCCGAAAAAAACCGAAGAGGGCTATAGACTAGAGTCTCGTCAAACAACTGTTAAATTGTCCAACCTTGCAGCAGACATTAGAAAAAGGAAAATTTTATGGGCTCGTCTCTAGGCTTCCCAGAGCGAGACTTACTCACATAATTCTCAAATACATAGAATGACCTAAAACTATATCCTGGATTCAAGAGGTCAAAAAGGACCAACAAAAAGCTCAGATAAAATATTCAGATATTTTGGGCAGAAAGGTATTCAAGCAGAAAGTTGATAAATGGGCAGTTAAGTCAGGGAATGAAGCTCCGAAGAAAGCAGGAAAAAAATTTACAGAACAAAGGAAGAGAGCCCATGCAGAAAAAATGAGAATAGTATGGAAAAAAAGGATCTAGAAGCTTTGCGTGATCCAACAGAGTCTAATCGCACATAATAATAATAATTGTTATTATTTATTAGTAGTAGTAGTAAATACAAAGGATCCTATCGGATCACACGCAAATATTAGGCTTCAAACTTCAAAGTTTTCAAGACGTTCTCTTTGTTTTTCTTTGTGAATTCTTTTTCTTTCTTCAATCCACTTTGTGCCAGGTATGGTGCAGAGTCCATTCTCTGGAAGTGCTTCCCATTTGCTAATATTTTATTTGTATAAGTGTCTGCTGAGAATGTCTGACGGGCTTATATTTGCGTTTTCTGATCATTTTTGACCTGTTGGATTCAGAAAACGGTTTTGAGATATTCTGCGTATGTCGCAGTTTTGTGAGTGGATATATTTGTTGGGAGACTGAGGATATCTCCACAAAATTACATTGTTCTTTTTTATGTATACAGAGAGATTCGATAGTTTGTCGACTTTTTTCTGGATTGTAGTCTGTATCCCTCTTCTGTTTGTTTGGGACAGAGTACATTTCTTAGAATTATGCTTTCTTGTTTCAGAATACGTTCCAGATTACCTTTCTTGTAAATTGTAAAGGTTTCCCTACTGCTTAAGATTTGAGCCTTGATAGTTGTGTTATAGTGCGACATTGTCATGCATGTGGACATATATTTTTTGCTGTTGATATAGTAGATTTTACCCTTATTTCCTCCTAATGCTTACACTCTGACTTTCCTGGCCATTCTCTCTGCCCCTGCAAGTTCAAGGATTTTGCATAAATATTTCAAATATGAATCTCTCCCCATTTCTCCATATTTTGCTACCGGTTTTTGAGTATGATAGTTTGGGAAGATGTACTGCATTTTTTGGAAGGATAGCAAGAGAGAAATTCTTTCAGCGCATTCCTTGAGAGTTTCTGTCTGTTTAATTGGTGTCGCATTGTCGTGATGTAGTGTTTCCAGATCATCTGTGAAAGCTGGGATAGAAATTAGAACTATGAATAACGTTGCAGAAGAAATTCTTATGTATAATTCGCTACGGAAATGACGGGCTGTTTTTACAACTACTTGGGTCTGAAGATGATCAACTATGATCAAACCTAGTCATATCGTAAAGAAGCTGGGTAACTATATATTTGAAGAATCTCTCGCGACGAATATATAGGAAATAGTGACAAATCTTAAAGCTCATATTACAAAGACGTAACTTTAAAAATTCGTGTCTTTGATTACAATGGTGTAGTCATACTACTTATTTCAAATTATTGTTTGCTTACCTTCATCTAACGTGGTTTTACGAAACAGATTTTCTTTAATATTTTGTAGTGAAGTCAGAGAAATGTATTATATGTATTAGTATTTCACGTATATGTAACGGGTGAAATTTAACTTGCTTGACACCAATTAAAAGACTGTACACCATTTCGATAGTTACCAAATTGCACCGATTATCAAGCTAGTAATTTTAATTTTGTTATTTGACAGTAAACTAAATGGAGATTTTGCAGCTTTGGGACTATATGTTGCAGCTATCAATACCCAGTATCATGGAACAGTCAATCACACTACATCATAATCACGCGTATCAATATCGTAAAATGAACCAGACTTCTCTTCTTGACTTGGGTATGCAGTGGTGAAATGATCCTGTACGTGAAGCGCAAGTGAGTCATGCATAACTATAGAGTACGCCGCCGCACTTGGTCGGACCAAATTCCACATTCTCACTCCACACGGAACAGTGAATCAGAGCTAGCTGCGCACGCGACCTGAATTGTGCGTACAGGAATTTCGCGCAGTTTAACAGTAGCGATAGTCATTTCCAGTCCGCGGTCTCCGCTACAGAATCTCTGCTGTAAAGGTTGAAACACGTAATAGGCACAACGTAAACCGCTGTAAGTTACGAAATCACGTATCTGACAAATGATACTACGTAGAGAAACATGTAATGTACTCTGATGTTAATTAACTCTAAGAAAAAAAAGAAGAAATACGAGGCACCACGAAGGAATTATCCGAAAAGGATGGAAATCGGTAGATATGATGTACATGTACAGACTAATAAATGATTTCAATTTCTGAAAAAATTCAGAAGAGAGAGCTTCACAAATTGAGCAAGCCAATAACGTGTGCGTCCACCTCTGTCTCTTATCTAAGCAGTCATTCGGGTTGACGTTGACTGATAAGAGTTGTTGGATGTCCTCATGAGGTACGTCGTGCCCGATTCCGTCCAATTGGCCCGCTACATTGTCAAAATCCCGAGTTGATTGGCGGGCGCAGATCATAATGCTCTAAACGTTTTCAACTGGGGAGTTAAGCTTTGGCAAGGACGAAGACAAGCGGTAGAAACTCTCATCATGTCACCATGTGCGGGTGGGCGTTATCTTGCTGAAATGTAAGCCTGAGATAGCTTGCCATGAAGGGCAACAAAACGGGGCGTATAATATCTTTGACATCGCACTATGCTGTAAGGGTGCAGCAGATGAGTACCAAAGAGGTCCTGCTATGAACTGAAATGGCTCCCCAAGCCATCACTCCTAGTTGTCGGGCAATATGGCAGGTTGGTATCCTACCGCTGTGCAGAACGTCTCTACACACGTGTTCACTAGCCATGGGGTCTCTAATCCAGTCTACATCTACATCTACATCTACATCCATACTCCGCAAGCCACCTGACGGTGTGTGGCGGAGGGTACCTTGAGTGCCTCTATCGGTTCTCCCCTCTATTCCAGTCTCGTATTGTTCGTGGAAAGAAGGATTGTCGGTATGCTTCTGTGTGGGCTCTAATCTCTCTGATTTTATCATCATGGTCTCTTCGCGAGATATACGTAGGAGGGAGCAATATACTGCTTGACTCTTCGGTGAAGGTATGTTCTCGAAACTTCAACAAAAGCCCGTACCGAGCTACTGAGCGTCTCTCCTGCAGAGTCTTCCACTGGAGTTTACCTATCATCTCCGTAACGCTTTCGCGATTGCTAAATGATCCTGTAACGAAGCGCGCTGCTCTCCGTTGGATTTTCTCTATCTCTTCTATCAACCCTATCTGGTAAGGATCCCACACTTCTGAGCAGTATTCAAGCAGTGGGTGAACAAGCGTACTGTAACCTACTTCCTTTGATTTCGGATTGCATTTCCTTAGGATTCTTCCAATGAATCTCAGTCTGGCATCTGCTTTACCAACGATCAACTTTATATGATCATTCCATTTTAAATCACTCCTAATGCGTACTCCCAGATAATTTATGGAATTAACTGCTTCCAGCTGTTGACCTGCTATATTGTAGCTAAATGATAAGGGATCTTTCTTTGTATGTATTCGCAGCACATCACACTTGTCTACATTGAGATTCAATTGCCATTCTCTGCACCATGCGTCAATTCGCTGCAGATCCTCCTGCATTTCAATACAATTTTCCAATATTACAACCTCTCGATATACCACAGCATCATCCGCAAAAAGCCTCAGTGAACTTCCGATGTCATCCACAAGGTCATTTACGTATATTGTTAATAGCAACGGTCCTACGACACTCCCCTGCGGCACACCTGAAATCTCTCTTCCTTCGGAAGACTTCTCTCCATTGAGAATGACATGCTGCGTTCTGTTATCTAGGAACTCTTCAATCCAATCACACAATTGGTCTGATAATCCATATGCTCTTACTTTGTTCATTAAACGACTGTGGGGAACTGTATCGAACGCCTTGCGGAAGTCAAGAAAAACGGCATCTACCTGTGAACCCGTGTCTATGGCCCTCTGAGTCTCGTGGACGAATAGCGCGAGCTGGGTTTCACACGACCGTCTTTTTCGAAATCCATGCTGATTCCTACAGAGTAGATTTCTAGGCTCCAGAAAAGTCATTATACTCGAACATAATACGTGTTCCAAAATTCTACAACTGATCGACGTTAGAGATATAGGTCTATAGTTCTGCACATCTGTTCGACGTCCCTTCTTGAAAACGGGGATGACCTGTGCCCTTTTCCAATCCTTTGCAACGCTAAGCTCTTTTAGAGACCTTCGGTACACCGCTGCAAGAAGGGGGGCAAGTTCCTTCGCGTATTCTGTGTAAAATCGAACTGGTATCCCATCGGGTCCAGCGGCCTTTCCTCTTTTGAGCGATCTTAATTGTTTCTCTATCCCTCTGTCGTCTATTTCGATATCTACGATTTTGTCATCTGTGCGACAATCTAGAGAAGGAACTACAGTGCAGTCTTCCTCTGTGAAACAGCTTTGGAAAAAGACAATGAGATTCCAAGCAGAGCTGGCCGCGGTTGCCGTGCGGTTTTAGGCACCGCAGTCCGGAACCGCGGGACTGCTACGGTCGCAGGTTCGAATCCTGCCTCGGGCATGGATGTGTGTGATGTCCTTAGGTTAGTTAGGTTTAAGTAGTTCTAAGTTCTAGGGGACTGATGACCTTAGATGTTAAGTCCCATAGTGCTCAGAGCCATTCCAAGCAGAAGACATGTCTGGAGACGTCCAGAACAGCGGTTGGATACAAACCTGACTATAGCCCACCATATGGACCGACAACCAGGAGTAGTGGTCTGGGATAGCATTTATTTTCATAACAGGACCATCTGGGCTGTCATCCGTGGGACCCTTACAGCACACCGGTTCGTGGGCGAAACTCTACGCCCTATTTTGTTGCCCTTCATGGGGAGCCATCCTGAGCTTACATTTCAACAAGGTAATGCGTGCCCACCAAACGGCGAGAGTTTCTATTGCATGTCTTCGTGCTTGCCAAATGCTACCTCGGCCTGGGAGGTCGCCGGATCTCTCCCCAGTCAGAACGTTTGGAGCATTATGGGGAGTGCCACTCGAACCAGTCTAGATTTTGACAGTTTAACGCACCAGTTTTACGTACAGGGTGTCCGAAAAATCTTCCCCTGATTACATAAATTGATAACTCAGGCTAGAAGTAAGATACAAATATGAAACTGGTGTCTAATTGTTTCCAAACTATTAAAGTTTTTTTCACACATAAGGAAACATCCACATGACCACCCTTGGTATCACGTACCACATCTAGGCGATATTCAATTTCCGTCCACACATTAGCCAACATCACTGGAGGGATCGATTCAACGACTTGGCCCATCACGACCAATCCATCGCCCTGGAAAGGTCATATCGAGATAGGCACGGACGTCCAAACCCCAATGAGGCGGTGCACCGTCTTGCTGAAACAAGACATTGGGGTGATACTGAAGCAGCTGAGGAACAGCATACAGTTGCAACATGTCCAGATACACTGCAGATGTGATGGTAGCCTCAGCGAAGAAGAATGGCCCGATAATTCGATCGTGCAATAGCGCGCACCAAAAATTCACATTTGGACTGCCTCTGGTGCACTCCATGACCTCGCCAGGGGGTTGTGAACCCCAAATGCGCACATTAATGCGATTCACTACTCCACTGACAAAAAAGGTCGCTTCGTCGGAAAAGGCGATTCGTCTGAAATAACCATCATCGTCCTCAATACGCGATAGCATTTCGACCGCAAAGTCATATCGACGTGTACAGTCATTGGGCAAGAAGGCCTGAACGATTTGCACTTCGTATGCACGAAATAATAAATGTTTGTGTAAAATGTCATGGAGAGAGCTTTTTGGCATCTGTAATTCACATGAGGCCCTGCGCACCGATTTCCTCGGACTTCGCAGAAAAGACTGTCTTACAGTTTCCACACTATCTGCTGAGGTTCTTGGTCGACCAGACCTCGGAAGGTCAGCAACCGATCCTGTGATGTTGAACTTCTCATACCAGGCTTTAATGCTCTTGACATCAGGTGGATTCCTTCCAAATGTTGTCTGGAAGCGTCTCTGCACTGTGGTTGGTGATCGTATCTCATGGTACCACAGGACACACTGTGTCTTCTCCCGATTGGTTAACATGGCTTCTTGGGCACTGCACCACATCCACTACTTACATAATGCGAACCTAAAACAGAAAAAAAACTTTGGTGGTTGTAAACAATTCGACACAAGTTTCATATTTGCATCTTACTTCTAGCCTGTAATTAGGGAAAGACTTTTCGGACACCCTGTACTTTGGCACGGTATCACTCAGGAGGCATTCCGACAGCTCTATCAGTTAACTCCAAGCGGAATAACTGCTTGCATAGTGGTCAGAGGTAGACCAAGGCGTTATTGTCTTTTTAAATTTTGAAGCTCTTTGTGTTGAATAAATCATCCAATTTTTCTGAAATTGTTATCATTTGTTTGTCTGCACATGTACATTTCATCTAGCCACTTCCATCCCATTCGAATAATTCCTTCATGCTGCGCGCTTGTTTGTTATTTTCTTGGGATGTAGTTGTTGCTCTTTTATTCCACGGAAGATTGAATCAACAATGTTCTTTTACTGAAATGATACATTTTGTTAACCACGTTCGAAGCTTTAGAAATAATTATTCCATTAATGCACCATTTGTTCCGATTTTCAGTGTAATTTGAAACAAGATTCTTTAATTCTGTAATTACTGGTGCCACGGCAGGCGACAAGACGTTGTTCTTTGCGGTTGAAGGCGAACACGGTACTCAGTAGGGTTCTGCCCAATGACAGAAACAGTAAATATCATTAAATACCGTTGAGTAAGGATGTTAGATACACAAAAGGTCAGAAGAGGGTTTGACGTTCTGTCGACGACGATGTCATTAGAAACACAATATAAGGAAGTGTGCGGAAGGATGTTGACAGTGACCTTTTTAAAGGAACTGTCCTGGAATTTGACCTACTGATTCAATGAAACAATGAAATTAAAGAGACCGGATGGAAAATTGAACCACTGCCCTTTACTATCCGACTTCAGTACGCTAACCACTGCTCCCTACCTCGTTGGACGGTAGTGTTCATGTACAACGCATTTATGTTGACGTTTACGAAGAAAAACAGAACTGTCCTGAACCAGATATTATTTCATTTAGAGGCTTTCCTCGCTCCAGAAAACTGAATTTCAGTGACAGTGGAGCATAATGTGTGGTGTGGAATCCTCAATGACTATATCATTCGACAACGTAATGTTGAAAAGACTCTAACCACGCAAACTTAGACCAATGTTGTCAAATCATGTATCCAGCAGTTATTCAAAATATGTCTCTAATACTACGTAAAATACAACTCATTAGTTCTGCATGATGGCTCACCTAACTATTTCACTTCAGTACCACAGCAGCTACTGTGTGAGCGGCATCCAAAAAGAAGGACAGGATGTTTAGGCCTTGTTTAGGTTGTTTGCAGGAACCCCTGATTTTGTGACAGTTGCTTTCTTTTCTATATGGTACTTTGAGAATTTCAGTGTGCCATGCATCAGAAA
Organism: Schistocerca serialis cubense; assembly: GCF_023864345.2. Taxonomy (NCBI): domain Eukaryota; kingdom Metazoa; phylum Arthropoda; class Insecta; order Orthoptera; family Acrididae; genus Schistocerca; species Schistocerca serialis. The sequence continues at coordinate 154,940,801 of NC_064640.1, forward strand.
CGAAACTTGTTGACATGAATACATTTTATGTCGACGCCTGCAATCACGTTCAGGCGAAAATTCTTCAGTCAGTTCTTCACCTTCTCCATAAAAATTTACATGTTAGCATGTATGTCGATGAAAATCATACTGAGTATCTCATTTACAATAAATCATTTATGCTATTTGCAAACGGTTTTTACATTTACTTCTGTGTTTTTTTACTCTGAACTTTTTTGTGATACGCTTTATTTAACGTACTACTGGAGTCATAGTAGTGTCGTATTAGTGTAAGTCACCGAAACCCATTTAAAAGATTGAAGAATTTAGTGCTTGCTAAAATACTTTATTTTACTTAATAAATGCATAAAACATCACTTTTTGTCTCATCACATGCAGTTAAAGCTTCAGTATCTCCAAATGGTATCGTAAGACACGTCGTTATGTAAACGTTCTGTTTATTCGCCATGTAGCTGAAACGTACCGTTACGTCTAGTCTGCAAGTAAGACGTGAACCAGCCGGGAAAAAGTACAAAACAGAACAATGATTTCAGCGAAATAAAAATTTGCTGGGTATTGCCACATCGTATTTTATGATACAAAGAAGATAACCTGTGTTTGTAGAAGGTAGCGAGAGGGTTTGCGAACTTAAAACAACGCAGGTGTGACTCCACGTGCGTCATGTGATAATGTACTAAGCATTATGTTCTATAGGTTTTTGAACTCATGTTGATCCTGTGGCGTATCAGTACGTAGTACGTTCTTAGAGATAGTTTTAAGCGCCTGCAGGTGCAGTGTGGAGAGGGTCTCAGGTGGCAGATTCTTATGCTACTAATGCATCTGGCGGGATGCAGCATGCTGACATGTAGCAAGAAACTAGCCGTACTACAGGCTGTTTCTATTTTTGTCCGTTCCCATGAACCAATATTAATGAAACTTTGTACTGTACAATTATATGAAAGTATGCTTGATACATGAATTGCAAGTCAGTTTCTTCCGCAGTTCTGAAGATATAGAACTTTCTTTAAAACATAATGTAGCATCCTGCCCATTCATCTAATATAGGATGCCTAGGAAGCTGTTTTCTCGGATCGCTAGACAACATTTCAAGCAAATTAACCGAGTTGGTTACAGTTATTTCAGCTGCCAATACATAACTTTGCGTATTCACAGATGTGTGTCCCAAACAATGGGCAACATGCAAATAATCAGTGTCGTTCGGTATATATAATTTCAATGCAAGCAAAACAGTTCAGTTTATAAGTCACTGCTGTAGCGTTTGTATGACAGCCGGTCTTGCACTCCGGCCGCGGCTACGCGGCTCGGCGTAATTTCTTCGTACAGATGCCGTTCCTGTGTTGGTGTCATCCTACTCAGCGTACTATTGGCTGACGTCTTCTCACAGCCCTCTCTGCTCTTCTGTTCTTTATCGTCGTGCCGGCGCTTGTCGTTACGCAGAAACACATAAAATTTCAATAGTTAAAAATTAATTACAGTTTCAATATCACTAGAGTATGTGTGGGAACAATGGGAAGTGTACGCTAAGAATAAATCTAGAATTTTGAGAAATTAAGGAAGTCTCAGGGTGGAAAATAACGTTGTGCAATAGTGGAATCAGTCATGTACACTGAGTGAAAAATAAAATGTGACAACAGCCGAAAAATATATTCGAGAAGCAATATACACTGAAGAGCCAAATAAACTGGTATACCTGCCTAATATAATATAGGACCTCCCTCGAGCAAGCAGAAGTGCCGCAACGCGACGTGGTACAGACACCACTACTGTCTGAAGCAGTGCTGGAGGGAACTGATATCATGTATCCTGCAGGGCTGTCCATAAATCCATAAGAGCACGAGGGAGTGGAGATCCCTCCTGAACAGCACGTTTCAAGGCATCCCAGATACACTCAATAATATTCAAATCTGGAGAGTTTGGTGGCCAGCGAAAGTGTTTAAACTAGGAAGAGTGTTCCTGTAACAATTCTGGTAGTGTGAGGAGTCGCATTGTGCTGCTGGAATTCCCCAAGTCCGTCGGAATGCGCAATGCACGTGAATGGATGCAGGTGATCAGACAGGATGCTTACGTATTTGTCACCTGTCAGAATCATATCTAGACGTGTCAGGCGTCCTATATCACTCCAACTGCACATGCCCCACACCATTACAGAGCCTCCTCCAGCTTGAACAGTCACCTGCTGACATGCAGGTTCCATGGATTCATGAGGTTGTTTCCATTAGCTCGATGCAATTTCAAACGAGACTCGTCTGACCAGTCAAGACGTTTCCAGTCATCAACAGGGCACAGGCGAGGTGTAAAGCTTTGTGTCTTGCAGTCATCAAGGGTAATCAAGGGTAAACGAGCGGGCCTTCGGCTCCGAAAGCCCATATCGATGATGTTCCGTTGAATCGTTCGTACGCGGAGACTTGTTGATGGCCTAGTGCTCATATTTGCAGCAATTTGCGGAAACCTTTCTGTCACGTTGAAGGAATATCTTCAGTGGTCGTTGGTCCCGTTCTTTTAGGGCCTTTTTCCAGCCGCAGCGACGTCAGAGATTTGATGTTTTACCGGGTTCCTGATATTTACGGTACACTCGTGAAATGCTCGTACGGGAAAATCCCCACTTCATCGCTAACTCGAAGATTCTGTGTCTCATCGCTCGTGAACCGACTATAACACCACGTTCGAACTCACTTAAATCTTGATAACCTGCCATAGTAGCAGCAGTAACCGATCTAACAATTGCGCCAGACACTCGTTGTATTATATAGGCATTGCCGACAGCAGCGCCTTATTTTGCCTGTTTACGTATCTCTGTATTTGAATACGCATGCCTATACCAGTTTCTGTGGTGCTTCAGTGTATATAGGGCCTACACTGTTCCGTAGTACAAGTTAAGATGTGAATATCTTAAGCTCATTTGGAATTTTAGAAATAAAATTATGGCAACTAACATAAATATTATTTAGGTATTATAGTTGGTTAGGGACTTACTTGTGTGAGGAGGCACCGGCCGTCACTAGAATAAGCCAAACTGAAATTAGCGCGTTCCCGTTTTCTTTAACCAGCAGATGTACTGCACAGCCTGCAGACGCATTCGTAATTGAAATGGTTAGTATCGGATTTGGCAAGGTTAATATTAAGAGATGGCCGGATGCCCTTCCTACCGCTACCTCGCTCCCCGCGGAAGACGGTTACTGGCACTAGTAAGACCTGCAGTGTCACGTGCTGTAACGTACCTGTCGAGACCTGTCTTTCTCGTGGGCCTCGCCACTGGCCTTAACAAGTCAGAAATGTAAGTCCTGCTGTCCAAATTACCCCACCTGAGGTAACAGTGTTGTGTACTCAATAGTAATACACACCGTCAAGGCTGGTGCTGGGCACTTATGTTCATTTCGAATGCAACCTGGCAATGCCCGTTCTCCTCGGAGTCTGGATTCGTGGATACGCCCATTGTTATACTGTACACATAACTGAGACACGTCTGAAATTGCGGCGTGGTGTCTCTGTTGTGTCCAGTATTGTATACTGCCGCATCACTTTCGGTGCACCTCTCTTTGCTGCCACGTCAGGGGAAGTCGCAAGAGGGATCCCCTTGCTGGTACTCCTTGGTGTTCCGATCTACGTCACATAGTCCACGTGCATACTTGTCTTGTTGAAATCAAGCCCATTGTCTAAGACGAAGTACGTGACATGGTTGTAGGATATTGCACGGCCAAGCAAAAATATGTTCGTCCCTTAGGCGATCCCATACTCACATGACTATCCTGAGGTCCCTACCAACCCAAGCAACAGTATCGCGAATCTGTGTGTCTCATTTTATAGCTCCGTGGGGACTGACACGCGCCGAAAGTAAATTCTAGAGTCTGTCATATGAGAATTCAAAACGCATTTTGGATTTTTTTTAATTTTAAAAGGCCAGACTACTATTTCTTCCACATACTAGCAGAATTCGTATCCGTGCAGTTTTCCGAATTTTCTGCAGTGCTCATACTGTACTTAGCTCAGTTCCGGGTTTCGCTATATTATTCATAGCATACAGACAACGAATTTCAATTGAAAAGTTTATAATTAGCATCCATATAGTTCATTATTTGATGTATTTCAGTTATCAGCACTGCCTACTATATGGATTCGCGTTAGCGAATAATGGGGTGGAAGTTTTAACAAACCACACTGATCTTTTTACCGTCGTTTCCCCTAAATCGATTAAGATGAATTTCACGATGTTACACTGAAAATGACAAGTCATTTTCATCCACATCCTTATTCAATCTGACCTGTGATCCGTCACTAACGACCTCATCATCGACTGGAAGTTGAGCATAGAACTTACTTCGTTTATTTTCCTTTGTTATAAAGTAATGTGAAGTTGTTCATACTCGGATTTTGTGCATAGTGGCGTGATATTTGCAGACTATTGTAAGTTGTTTAGTTGCTGTATTAGTTTAACCATGTATTGTGGCTTCGTGGTTATTTGTTACCACTCCATTTCTCAGCAATTCACTGTTAAAACATATCTATCTTCGTGTTTACTATTCATACAAGTTACATGAATTGCTTTGATGTTTTGGAGCGGTCGGAAGTTGATCGCAAGTACATAACGTTCTAAAGAACTCGCTCATCGATTGACCTTAAAAGGTCAGTTTTTCTTTCTAAATCAGGTGATTCTCGATAGGCTTACTGTAATTAAAAGCCACACAAGAAGAAACTAAATACACTCATCAGTATCATAAAATCAAAGAATTCATCATTAGTGACTATTAAAATGAGAGAGACACGCAGAAAAACATACATTAATGTAGACGTAGTAGTAGCGTCTAAAATGACACATGAAAAGCGAAGTAAGTAATTTTAATTTTGATATTTGGCTGGAAAGACTTTTACGTCTCTCAGTTCAGTAATATTTTTCGCTTTCCCTAGGCACTTAATGATTACTCTACCATTCTGATTTCACACATTCTGTATTCTGAATTTGGATATGGCGTTGTTCACTATCTTTGTCACTAGCATTTGCAGTATAAACTTCATTTCTTCAGTATCTACACATACCAACTACACATCCTTGCATCGAGTAAATTCTCGAGCAGGTTGGCACTGCCGTTAAGATTCGTGGATAATACTTTAGATCCACTTATTGTCATCTAATTTTATTTCAAGATGGTACATTGAACAAGGCGACGTCAAAGTTCTTCACTAACACAGCATCTCCCATCATATCTATCGAACAGTAAACCTTAAAAACAAAATATGAGAGACAAATAATTAAAAATGACTGATAAGATAGTGAGGAGTGATCAGTTTCGTGTTACGGCATGCAGTAGTAGGCCCCTTTTAGTATCTGCATTTACATCTATACCTACATGGCTACTTTGCAAATCACGCTTAACTGTCTGGCAGAGGGTTCATCGAACCACATTCACAATAATTTTCTATTATTCCATTATTGAACAACGCACGGAAAAAGCGAAGACCTGTGTCTTTCCTTTAGAGCTCTGATTTTCCTTTTTTTTATTATGTTTATCATTTCTTCATATGTAGGTCGCGTCAAAAAAATGTTTCCGCATGCGAAAGATAAAGCTGATTATTAAAATTTCGTGAGAAGATCCCGCCACAGTGAGAACCGCCTTTGTTTTAATGATGTCCACCCCAAATCCTGTGTCACGCCCGTGACACTGTCTCCCTTGTTCCTCGATAACAAAAAGCTACTGCTGTTCTTTCAACTTTGTCAATTTACTCCGTTAATCCTATCTGTTATGGATCCCACACCGTGCAGCAGCTTTCCAAAAGAAGATGGACAAGCAGTCTCCTTTCTAGATCTGTTGCGTCTTCTAAGTGTGCTGACAACAAAACGCAAGCTTAGCTTAGTCTTCCCCACAGCATTTTGTACGTGCTCTTGCATTAAGTTGCTCGTAATTGTAGTTCCCAAGGATTTAGTTGAATTTGCGGCCTTAAGGTTTGATTCACATATCGTTTATTCGACGTTTAATGGATTCCTGTTAGCACTCATGTGGATGACCTCACGCTTTTCGTTATTCAGGATCAATTGCAAATTTTCGCACCATGCAGATATCTTATCTAAATCGCTTTGCAATTATTTTTGGTCTTCTGACGACTTTTCTAGACGATTAACGACAGCGTCATCAGCAGACGGCTGCTCAGACTGTCTCCTAAATCGTTTGTATAGGTAAAGAACAGCAAAGGGCCTCTAACACTACCTTCGGGAAGGCCAGAAATCACTTCCGTTTTGCTTGATGACTCTCCGTCAGTTACTACGAATTGTAACCTCTCTGAAAAGAAATCACAGACCCAGTCGCATAACAGAGATGATATTCCATAAGCACGGAATTTGATTACAGGTCTATTGTGAGGTAAGGTGTCAAAAGCCATCTTGGAGAACTATAAATGTGGAATAAATATGAAATTCCTTGTCGATAGCACTCAGCACTTCGTGTGAGTAAAGAGTTAGTAGTGTTTAGTGTTTCACAAGAATGGTATTTTCTACATCCGTGTTGACTGTGTGTCAATAGGACAGTGCTCTTCGAGGTAATTCATAATGTCCGAACGCAGTATATGCTCCAGAATCCTGCTGTGTATCGACGTTAATGATATGTGACTGTAATTGAATGGATTACTCCCATTGCCCGTATTTAGCTCTGGATCTTTCGTGGAGTAAGCGGCTTAAAAAAATGGTTCAAATGGCTCTGAGCACTATGGGATTTTGGGATTTAACTTCTCAGGTCATCAGTCCCCTAGAACTTAGAACTACTTGAACCTAACTAACTTAAGGACATCACACACATCCATGCCCGAGGCAGGATTCGAACCTGCTAAGCGGCTTAACACGATTGTTAAGTATGGAGCTATTGCAACAGCATACTCTGAAAGGAACGTAATTTGTATACAGTCTGGGCCGAAAGACTTAACTTTTATTAAGTGTTGTAAGTTCCTTCACTATTCAGAGGATATCTCCTTCTAAGTTGCTCATATTGGCAGTTGTTCTTGATTCAGATTCTGGAATATTTACTTCGTCTTCTTTGGTGAAGGAATATCGGAAGTCTGCGTTTAGTAACTCTCCTTTTGCAGCACTGTCATCGATAGTATGTCCATTGCTATAACCCAGAGAAGGTATTTATTGTATATTGCTGCTTGAATACTTTGAACTTTCTGCCAGATTTCGAGACAAAGTTTGGTTGTGGAAGCTATTATAAGCATCTGTCATAGACGTCCGAGCTAAATTTGAAGCTTCTATAACAAATCGCCAGATTTGGGGATTTCGCGTTCGTCCGATGGTTCTATTCTACTTATAGTGTCTTGTAATAGGTGGCCCTAAGAGTAAATCAACAAGAGAAAGCTTCAGGCGCTACATGTTCAGTCCTTAACGTCCCAGGTGCAGTCTCACGCACCGCTAGCGTTTATTGTTACGCTGTTGCTAATGCATAGAGGCACGGTAGGAGATTAGAGCTTTCTCTAGTTTCTCTTTCCCGAAGTTGTCGGGGTTTCCTTTGTCAGCAGCCACTTGAACGTGATGTGGGCTGAAACTATTACTGCTACTTTCGTGCTAGCGGTCTCTGAGACCGAACCTGGGACTTTGCGTTATTTATTCAATAGACAGGTCTTCGTCTACTGCTCGTGTTACAGATCCCGACTTTGAGGATATTGGTTTAAAATGGTTTGAGAACAGTTTATGGAGTGATACTGGAGAAGATTGTGACAATGAAACTGAAAATGAACATATGATATAGACAGAAGTGAAGAGACTGATCTTTAGCTAAAGGCTTTATATATTTGGACGAAACAAATATCTCTGGTCGTCGAAGCCTCTTCTCAAGCAATCTTCATTTACCAACAGTGCGACCATTTCCTCAAGTAGGTAATAATCCAGATCTTAAGGTTTGGAATTTGCTTATGACTAACGAAATTTTCAGAATCACGTTGAAATGGACTAATGTAAAAATAACCAAAGAAAAGATTGAAAATGATCGATGTAGTTGGTATGAGGCTGATCCATGAGCACTAAAAACATTTTTCGGTTTACTATTTTATTCAACTATGTGTTTGTCCTTCAGGACTTCTACAGAGACGGTACTCACGTCAGTCGCTTCAGTTACCTGAATTAGCTTCCAAGTTCGTTGGTGACGCCACAAATAGGGAACCGGGAGAACAACTCTCGCGTACCCTCAGAACTTCGTGGGTCCATTCGCCGTGTTTTGGGTGTGACGGAATCAAGAGCAGAACTCGTTGTAGAACGATAGGAAAAATGCGAAGCATGCTCCTCCTGTGACCCAAAAAGAAACAGGAAGACGTCTTATGTTTGCATTGTTGCAAGAGACCAATCTGCCTTTGATGCTCCAAAAAATTTGCAGTGAGTGCATAGAAAACTATTGAGAAGTAAATTAGAAACCGAACAATTAATTGCGTATTTTTCTTTATTTTGATGTTTTAGGGTGTTTTTCCTGTTTTGACTGTGATATATATATATATATAATATATATATAATATATATATAATATAGAAATAAGTAAAATTTAGAATTCAGGTTACTGGAGTTTTTATAGTATTAACGTTATCTTGAAATGTCATGTTCATTTTGTGCAATTTTATGTTTACATGATTTTGTCGTAAATATAAGCTTTGAAATTTGGGTTTGGTTGTTTGGGGGCGGAGGCCAAACAGCGAGGTCATCGGTTTCATCGCATTAGGGAAGGATTGGGAAGGAAGTCGACCGTCTGCTATCAAAGGAACCATCCCGGTATTTGCCTGCAGCGATTCAGGGATATCACGGAAAACCTAAATTAGGATGGCCGGATGTGAGATTGAACCGTCGTCCTCCCGAATGCAAGTCCAATGTGCTAACCACTGCGCCACCTCTCTCCGTCTTTGGAATTTATTTGTATATGCTTTTTGTACGGTATTAATGCTAATGCGACGTACATAAAAAACTGAAGTTTTTCTCTTAAACTGCTCTGTGCAAGTTTCACGGCTATTTAAGTAAGCCGGCCGAAGTGGCCGAGCGGTTCTGGGTGCTACAGTCTGGAACCGCGTGACCGCTACGGTCGCAGGTTCGAATCCTGCCTCGGGCATGGATGTGTGTGATGTCCTTAGGTTAGTTAGGTTTAAGTAGTTCTAAGTTCTAGGGGACTTACGACCACAGCAGTTGAGTCCCATAGTGCTGAGAGGCATATAAGTAAAATGGTCTGTGAGACCTCACCGCTAGATTGTGGGTGCGTCAACAAAATTAAACATTCTACAGTAGCGTAATCAACAAACTGCTCTCTAGTTGGGAGAAATAAGTTCGTCGCCAGGATGGCTGTGTTGGGAAGCAAATACGTAGACATGTAGAACAAGGATGTAGAATGTCATTAATGTTCGTTTCATTTAAAAAGCATTAAAAGTTTTCGCGTACAAAACTTCGGATGAATTACCTTTCAGCACGCTCTCGTATTTTTCTTCGTACATGCAATGCACTTTCCCAGACCCTACCAACAAGTCTTCCACTCGGCTTCCCTTATATTAATTTTTCGTGATCATATCTTTCAGGTCGATTCTTAGTAGGCCTAATACCCTTAAATATTTATACGATGAGATGTGTTCAATATGCTGATCTCTATCTTCTAATCATACACAATCGGGACCTTTCACTATATCGTAGGCATTACCTTGCATTTATTCTTGTTTTAAGAGACATGTCATTCACTAATTGCTGTGGAAATTTTGTTCATGACTTCTCGCGTTTCCTTTCGATCGCCCAAAGACTACAGCATTGTCAGAGGAAAATCTCATAGTTCTCCTAATCCCATCTCATATTCTGTTTACTTATACTGATAACATGCATAAGATCCTGTCATGCTTCCTTGTCACACCCTTTGTTACTTTCCTGTCTGTTGAACAGTCGATGTATAGAATCGCTTTGTAGTTTCCCTTAATTTAGTATTCACCGAGACAGCCTAAAATCTGAGAAGATACTCCGTTTTATCGTATCTTGGTTTGTAGTCGACGAAAGGTGTAGTATCTGTCAAAGACTTAGATATTGACAGATTTTTAAAAACAAGTACAGGATCTGGGAGCAGTGTTGGGGACGTAGTAGACTTGTCCGTGAGCTTGCTGTTCGGGGATGAGGAGAAAATAAGCCCCATAATATTGCGTTGCTTCTTATGGCAGAGAGAATTTAGATTAAAGCTGGAGCTGAACCGAGCTTAAGCCGACTTCCTTGCAACCACTTCCAGTTATTGCTAAAAGCTAGATTATGAAATGTAACTTCGAGGAAGATGCGGCACCAGTGTAAGTAGCGGATTATTTAGTCTCTTGCAAAATTGAAGATACTAGGTTATAATAAAAATAATAATAGTAATAGTAATATAAATAATAAATAGTAAAAATGGGAACAAAGGTTTCTTTATATTGTGTCGATATTACGGAGGAAACATTTTCTAACTGCAATGTACATAGCTAGTAATAGTAATATAAATAATAAATAGGAAAATTGGGAATTAAGGTTTCATTATATTGTGTCGATATTACGGACTGAAACATTTTCTAAATGCAATGTACATAGCTGTATAATTATTGAAAAACAATATCAGGAAGTCTTTCAGTTGAAACCAGTCGTTACTGAAATTTATAGGTGATCCGCACAGTGTATTAAATATTTATACGAAAGCAAGTATACTGTTGTCCAAACCAGTTTGCAAGTTACGACATCACACTAGAAGTTATATTTTACAGGGTTCACATAAAGTGATTGTTTTATTTTAGTGTATAATGTTTCGGGTGACCTAATCACCTCCGTCAGGTAAGAATGGTAGAATTAACGCACGTCTGTGGCCACCGGGTGCAGCAATTGACCACGGCAGTTATGCCAGGAGAATGGAATCCTCAGCGTTTTTGCTCTCGGAATTACAATATCTTATTCGAAGCTTCCCAAGAAGACTTCAGAAGTCACATTAAACTATTTCCGAAATACATCTTCTCTCTACCAGAAAGGTATAAAGCTCATGCCTAAGTATAATTACATCGATCTTCGACTACACGCCTCAACTTTTATAAAACTTACTAGATTGTAAAGTACTGAATATATTAGAATATTAAACTTAACCGTTTTTGTGATATGCAGATCAAATATGAATTTGATTTTACTCTCTACGCTAGTCTTTAATTTGCATGCCTCTTCATCTCTATGTGACTACAGAAACCTACCTCCGATAGAACGTGCTTACCATAGTTAAGCACGAATCTCCCTCTCCAACGTTCACCACCCACACTTCCCTGTACTACCATATTAACCATTCATATGCCTCAGAGTGCATTCTATCGACCGATTCCTTCTTGCAGTCTATTCAAGTCCTAAATTTCTTTTCTTTCCAATTCAATTCAACACGTTCTAATTAGTTAACCGGTATACAGAAATAATCTTCGACTGTATCTGTAACATCACATTTAAAAAGTCTCTGTTTTCCTCCTGTCCACCGTACAATGCTACACTCCAGACACATTTTTAGAGAACATAATTACCAATATTAAAAGCATTAAGTAGATGTTAAAATATTTCTGTTTTTTAGAAAAAGTTTTAATTCTGCTGCCAGTCTGTGTTTTATATCCTCTCAACTTCGGTCGTTACCTAGTATTTGCTGCTCAAAAAGCAAAACTTATGTACTACGTATAATGTCTCATTTACTAATCTAGTTCCTTTAGCACTGCCTGATTTAATTCTACAACATTCCATTGCCCATGTTTTACGTTTGTTGATGTTCATGTTATAGCGTGTTTCCAAGACATTATCCATTCCATTAAACTGACATTACTAACCCTTTACCACCTGTGACAGAATTAAAATGCTATCACCATGCTGAAAATTTTATTTTCTCTTCCTACAACTTTATTCGCTTCCGAAATTTCTCCTCCTTTTCAACTACTGATTTCCTTTCATGCCGTTCGATTCAAATAACGTCGCTCTGATTTCTGTACAAGCTTCAAATAATTCTTCGGTCCCTGTATTTTACACGCGTTACGTTATGAACTTATAATAGTGTCCTCTAGACAGCCGGCACATCGTGTCCTGCAGTACTCTTTAAAGGTGTTCAGTCTGTTTGCGACGACGCTGTACAGTAAATAATCATGAGGTAGTATAAATGCCGGCCGAAGTGGCCGAGCAGCTCTAGGCGCTACAGTCTGGAACCGCGCGACCGCTACGGTCGCAGGTTCGAATCCTTCCCCGGGAATGGATGTGTGTGATGTCCTTAGGTTAGTTAGGTTTAAGTAGTTCTAAGTTCTAGGGAACTGATGACCTCAGAAGTTAAGTCCCATAGTGCCCAGAGCCATTTGAACCATTTTGTCCTCTAGATAGCACTGTGAAATGCTGTCAACGGTTCTCTCTAACACTACAGATATCATAAACATAGGTTTGTCTTTCTTCAGTCTAACTCCTACCGTAAATCACAGTAGCAGTATTACCTCGTATCTTCCTACATTTCTCGGGAACCAAACTAACCTTCCCCGAGATCAGCCTCTAGCAATATTTCCATTCCTCTCTAAATTATTCGTTAGAGTACGTTGCATCGGTGACTTATTATACTGATAGCTCGGTAGTATTTCCACATGTCGCCACAAGCCTTTTTGAAATTATTACATCATTACAGAAGTCTCCCGGTATTTTGCCTAGCTCGTGTTAATCGTGCACCAGATTGAATAGCTTTTCTGGGACTGGCTCTACCAAATATATCCGATAGCATGTTGACTCACTGAAGTGCTTTTCAGTGCTTGATATCCAAGAATATCTTCTTGGCCTTGTGTTTTTGCCTACTTGATCATCGAGGTTCCTTCTTCTCAATTTTATATGTTTACCCAATTTCTTCTTTCTTATCCTAGTTCAAATAAATTATGGACAGAGTCCATATTAGTTCCTGGAAGTATTTCTCAGCTCAAAATCTGATTATGCAATCTGCATCCTATCATCATACAGTCTACCTCAAAATCACTAGTGTCTCCAGGTCTCTTCAGCTTCATTTATGATTCTTACACCAATTCTTGAGGGTATTTTTATTCGGTCGTTACAACTACAAAACTGTTTTTTTTTCACCAAACTGGTGAAAAATCACGAATTTTTGTAGTAGCAACGACAGAACAAAAGTAGCTTCAAGAATTGTAAAGCAACTACGGACAATATGGCCACACAAATGAAGAACTTACACAAAGTGTTTGTAGCTATTAAATAGCGTTCTGTGCAGAGCTCTAGAGGAAAGATATCTCTTTCAATCCTTTCTTCAATTTCATATTGTCCTATACTTTTTCCTTCTCTCCATGGTCCAGCACTGTGACCAGCGTATCAGTTAGTGGATATGAAATTCCACGATTCTATCAGTAGAACGTCTGAGATCTTTTCAAATCACAACTGCTTGCTCAAGAGTCCCCACACAGGTATCGGAGTGGAGGGCCATTCTGCCTCCGGAGTATTTTATCCAAGAGAATGTCATCATATTGAATTCGTACAATGGCGTAAAAGTCCTCAATAAATACAACAGCTGAAGTTTCCCTTGCTTTTAGCTCGTCATAGCACCAACATAAAATGGCCAGTTTGGCTAGTGATTCAATGGCAGATCACTCAATCATTCAGAAATTAGCCCCTGCAGATACTGGAAAGTGTGTCACCCATCTTCAGGAATCATATGTAAATCTGAATTGTCAACAGATATCCGTCCAACGTATTTGGATCTAAGGTACGTATAGAGAAGATCTTTAGTGCAGGCACGCAAGCCACGTTACCGCGGCCTACGACTTGGTCCATGGTCTAAAAGAAAAGAAGGTGAGGTGTGCAGAAAGCATACACCTGCAAAATAATCACTTTTAGTGGATGATATTCTGGTAACGAACTGATATTTTCTCCTTAGATATTAAAATAATTGTTATTCGCTGTCACTAAGAAATATTGCACAGTAACTTTAAAATGCTAGAAGTGGAATAGGCCATGCTCAAGAATACATACGACAGACAAATATTCAACAATTCTCATAAAAAAATAAGCGGAACAATGCATTAAGTTATTAAAAGCTGATGATAATACGGCTTTATAATGCTTTGCATATAGTTCAGAATATTTTGTCAGCTATGGTGCATGCGATGTGGCGTAGTGGTTAGAATTGTTGGCTGACCGGCTGCGGATCTGAGGCTCAAATCCGACCACCAGCACTTATTTGTTGCTTAGAATTTATCATTTGTGATAGGTTCTTGAAATAAATTATTTTTTAATGTTGGTATATTCTGGAAAATTCGATATTTATATAAATAGCAGCATTCTGGCATGTTCGACGTTTTCACAAGTTCTCCGTACAGAAGTTCAGTTCTGTTGTGGCTGAACGTTAGTGTTCCAAATAAACATGTTTCCAGTATTAAATGTTGTATGTAATTGCAGCTGCTACCTTAGAATATTTACTTGATTGCAGTTTTGATTTGACGTTGTCTGATATAGACAACAGGTGCTTCAGAAAGTCTACATCATTGTGACTCCAATTAGGCAAAGTAAAAGGCATCACCTAGACGGTCAGGAACCAGAAAACAGGCAGCGCATCGTTTCCTTCGTCAGTGTACTCATGAGACCAATGGATTCCAAGCCAGCACTAAGTCAGCTGCACTTGACGCATCCCTCTGTGTTCTCTGGTTAGATGCCATATTTGAGATGTGTACATCTACTTGGGTAGGACATTACATCAACGGTTCAACAACGACGAAGGGAAGATCAATTACTGCGACAGATTCTAGGCTGAAAGAAAGAGAATGATTGGCGACAATCAGCAGCGAAATAGCTTAGCTAAAGAACAATGAAAGAATAGAGACCACTGTCGTGGGCAAACGACGCAGTCGCACATTCATAATGTTTTGGCTCTATACCAAATTGTAAATCCAAATAGGACAGACGCTTAACAAAATCTCATATTTGATGAAGGAAACTGTAACAGACATGTATCAGGCTCTCCTGGAGGGAGACGTCACAACAACAGAGGAATTCGTTATGTGGTTCCAGCCCAGCGAATCGAGGAAATGAAAAAAGTGGGAGAGAGGGAGAGAGAGAGAGTCGGACGAGAGAGTTTCGCTTGTCACAGATACAACACTTTATGGCAGTCTGAAATGTTGGAGAGAGTAACCAAGACATAAAAGCCATAAACATCCAACTGAACCCTCAGGAGGTTCAATTGGCTCTGAGCGCTATGGGACTTAACATCTGAGGTCATCAGTCCCCTAGAACTTAGAACGACTTAAACCTAACTAACTTAAGGACATCACACATATCCATGCCCGAGGCAGGATTCGAACCTGCGACCGTAGCGGTAGCGCGGTTCCAGACTGAAGCGCCTAAAACCGCTCGGCCATATCGGCCGGCCCTCAGGAGGTAATAGAGGTATTGAAGTGATGTATCTATCTTTAGGACCAGTCTCATCTACCAGCTGAATCTACCAGGAAGAATGGACTTGGCCAACTCGGACTTACGCAACACCCGTCAAATGACAACCTAGCACACAAGCATCGCATGCCCAACCAACTCCTATAGCAAGTATAATGGCCCGTAGGTGAACAGACGTTTGGAGGACAGAGGACAAAACATCAGTGTGTTTCTGCTGTGGAAACCCTGGACACATTGTGCACTACGAGAGAGAAAGAGGTTTTTGATGACTACTAAGCCACCTAACGTCAACCATCACAATAGTTCTAATAACATCAGTCAACTCAGACAATTATAGTAGACCTACCAGATGAAGCCAATCTCCATGGCCTTCACGAGGTCTCTTCACATCATGCAGTAGTCATTCCCTGCCACTGTACAGAGGCAACAGTTGCCAGCCTAGCAGCAAATTCAGGAAAACTAAGTGAAGCAATCATCTATGGAGGTGAAGCCACACAGACAGAAATCCTCCATGGATGATCGTCATCATGAGTTCAGGAAATCTCATTTACGTCATCATCAACAGCCAACTTGTCTGTGTACTAGTCGACTCGGAGCCTTCCTCCTTTGTGATGCCGAGTTATCATGACTGTCATCTGAAGAGAACTATGTTCCAAGATACGAAAGTGATATTGCTGAAAGTCGGAAGTGAGAAATACATACTGCGAGAATAGCTACCAATATCAGAGCTCTTCGAATTTTCCGCTCTAACAAAATGTGCTCATAACATTATGGTCGGGTAGGACTTGATAAAGCTATTCCACGAAGCATACGAGTACATAAAGAAATGTTCTTGGCAGTTGTTAGCTACTGAAGACATAGTCATCCCATCATCACCAACAAGACGAGTTTGGTTGACTGCTAAAAACTATTCAGGCTCACTAAGGATATCTACATGCCAGCAACGATAAGCATTGTCGATGGTCCAGGAGAACTTAGAACACTAATTGTCATGAACAGCCACAACTCAGAGGCTTAGAGTCATAAGGACGTATTTACAAAATCGTGTTTGGAGGTGAAGGTTAAAGAAATTTTGCAATCGATAAAACACTGTCATCCACAAATTCACGTTGCTAATAATCATCATACCTCATGGTTCGCAGGGTGTGTTTTCATTCTTTGAACAATATCCCAGCTTCAACATTGGCATTGGTTAGGCAGGTATGTGAAAATGGACAATTTTGGAGATACGTAATTATGACTCTAAACCCCCGAACTTATCTCTGAAGGTATATGCTTACGGGCAGCTGAACCAGTGCAGGAGAGGACACTTAGTGCTATCGATGAAGAATGTTGCTCACAACACCCTATAAACACTAAGGATCATCTACCACTTATCTAACATTCATATCGAGTGTCTCTGGCTGAATGACGGATAATCCCAGAGGAAGTAGACAAAATTTAATACGGTTACGCCGTTAATCCTTCAAAGGCTCCTTGGTTCTCTCCTATGGTCCTTGGGATGGAGGACCAGACACAGTGTTTCTTTTTGATTATAGCAGTCTCCCTCCCTCCAGCAGACATCGCGTATGATTCATCTGTACCTACTTTCTCACTTGTGGAAGCTACGATGCTGCATCTATTCATAGCATCTATACCAAAACGATTAATGTGTGACACAACATTTGTACCAACCTGCCGGGTTGGCCTACGGTCAGCCTTGAAGCTCTCATGGAACACAACTGCTTGCAAGCAAGCAGCAAAATTAGCTGTAACATGGTGGTGTGTTGGGTAATTTGTTACAATTTGGCTGCATCATGGGATCTTTTGTTACAATATAACTGTGACATGGGTTAATTCTTCACAAATTTATCTGTAATATGCAGCAATTTGCCACAATTTTAATGCAACATTGCGCAAATTGTTACAATTTTCACTGCAACATAGAGCGATTTATTACAGCTCAACTGGAGCGTGAAGAGATTTGTTATACTGTCACTGCAATGTACATGTAGAGACAAACAAATAATTAAAATTTCAGAAAAATCGCATAGTTCATTCACGCGAAGACGGTTCACAAATTAAGCAAGTCAGTAGCACGTTGGTCAACCTTTTCCCTTGTGCAGACTGTTATTGAACTTGACATTGATTGATATAGTTGTTGTATGTCATCCATAGGGATCTCATGCAAAATTGTCTCCAACTGGAGCGTTAGAACGTCATAGCTTGTTGAAGAGCCCTGCTCATAATGCTCCACACATTCTCAGTAGGGGAGAGATGTGGCGATCTTTTGGGCCAAGGTAACATTCGTCAACCACAAAGACAAGCAGAAGAAACTCTTGTCATGCGTGAGGGGCCATTATCTTACTGAAGTGTAAGTCCACGATGGCTTGCCAAAAGGGTAACACAGTGAGGTGAAGGATATTGTAGACGTAAGAGTGCCACGGATAACAACCAGAGGGGTGCTGGTATAAAAAGAAATGGCGACCCAGATCATCACTCCTAGTTGTTGGACCGGAGATGGACTAACGTGTTACTGATTTGCTCAATTTTTGAAGCTCTATCTCTTGAATAAATCATCCAGTTTTTCTGAAATTGTACTTATTTGTTTGTCTGTACACGTACGTCACATCTACCGATTTCTGTCCCATTCGGTTAATTCCTTTGTGGTGCACCTTTTTCTTGTCTTTGAGTGTATTTAAATATCCTACAACCTATCAGGTTTGCAGAATTTCTCCAGATCTGTATTTATGATCATCTCAGATCACATCTCCTGAAACTCATTGCCATGAACAGCGGAAGACCTTCTACAACAGCACCCCTGTTGAAGGAATTGTACAATTATTCATCACAAAATGATTTAGAATTCATATGGAAGTATGTAAGTGTTCTGATCATGGGTGATTTTAATGCCAGGATGGAAATCGAACAGGAGGGTATGAAAAGGTTATGGGTAAATTTGGAGAGGATATGGAGGCCAACAGGAAAGGGAAACAACTCTTGGATTTCTGTGCCAGTATGGGCTTAGTAATCACAAACTCATTTTTTAAACATAAGAACATTCACCGGTATACTTGGGAAGGCAGGGGAACCAGATCTGTCATTGACTATATAATAACAGATCAGGAATTCAGGAAGGCTGTGAGGGACACACGTGTATTCAGGGGATTCTTTGATGACACTGACCACTGTTTAATCTGCAGTGAAATTGGTATTGTGAGGCCGAAAGTGCAGCAGGTCAGGTCCATATGCAGGAGGATAAGAGTGGAGAAACTTCAGGATAAGGAAATGAGGCACAAGTACATAACAGTGATCTCAGAAAGGTATCAGTGAGTTGAATGTAGGCAATTACAGTCATTGGAAAAGGAATGGACAAGGTACAGGGACACAGTACTAGAAGTGGCTAAAGAATGTCTTGGAACAGTAGTGTGTAAAGGTAGGATGAAGCAAACAGCTTGGTGGAATGACACTGTCAAGGCAGCCTGTAATAGGAAAAGGATGGTGTATCAAAAATGGCTAAATACTAGAACTCAGGTAGACAGAGAAAGGTATGTTGAAGAAAGAAACAAAGCCAAACAGATAATTGCAGCATCCAAGAAGAAATCTTGGGAAGACTTCGGAAACAGGTTGGAGACTTTGAGCCAAGCTGCTGGAAAACCATTCTGGAGTGTAATTAGCAGTCTTCGAAAGGTAAATGGCTCTGAGCACTATGGGACTTAACATCTATGGTCATCAGTCCCCTAGAACTTAGAACTACTGAAACCTAACTGACCTAAGGACATCACACAACACCCAGCCATCACGAGGCAGAGAAAATCCCTGACCCCGCCGGGAATCGAACCCGGGCGTGGGAAGCGAGAACGCTACCGCACGACCACGAGCTGCGGGCTTCGAAAGGGAGATAAGAAGGAAATGACAAGTATAATGGACAGGTCAGGAAAACTGCTGGTGAATCCTACATCTACATCTACATTTATACTCCGTAAGCCACCCATAGATGTGTGGCGGAGGACACTTTACGTGCCACTATCACTAACTCCCTTTTCTGTTCCAGTCGCGTATGGTTCGCGGGAAAGACTATTGTCTGAAAGCTTCCGTGCGCGCTCGAATCTCTCTAATTTTACATTCGTGATCTCCTCGGGAGGTATAAGTAGGGGGAAGCAATATTTTCGATACCTCATCCAGAAACGCACCCTCTCGAAACCTGGCGAGCAAGCTACACCGCGATGCACAGCGCCTCTCTTGCAGAGTCTGCCACTTGAGTTTGCTAAACATTTCCGTAACGCTATCACGGTTACCAAATAACCCTGTGACGAAACGCGCCGCTCTTCTTTGGATCTTCTCTATCTCCTCCGTCAACCCGATCTGGTGCGGATCCCACACTGATGAGCAATACTCAAGTATAGGTCGAACGAGTGTTTTGTAAGCCACCTCCTTTGTTGATGGACTGCATTATCTAAGGACTCTCCGAATGAATCTCAACCTGGTACTCGCCTTACCAACAATTAATTTTATATGATCATTCCACTTCAAATCGTTCCGCACGCATACTCCCAGATATTTTACAGATGTAACTGCTACCAGTGTTTATTCCGCTATCATATAATCATACAATAAAGGATCCTTCTTTCTATGTATTCGCAATACATTACATTTGTCTATGTTAAGGGTCAGTTGCCACTCCCTGCACCAAGTGCCTATCCGCTGCAGATCTTGCTGCATTTCGCTACAATTTTCTAATGCTGCAACTCCTCTGTATACTACAGCATCATCCGCGAAAAGCCGCATGGAACTTCCGACACTAACTATTAGGTCATTTATATATATTGTGAATCCTGTTGATGGCTTGGGCAGTCGGAGGGGATATTTTTAAGAGTTGCTCAATGTCGGTGAAAATACGATCAGTAATGTGTCAAATTTCGATGTACAATGGGATAGGAATGATGATGGAAATAGGATCACATTTGAGGCAGTGGAGAAAATGGTCAATATATTGCAGTGCAATAAAGCTGCTGGGGTAGATGAAATTAAGTCGGAACTCATCAAATACAGTGGAATTTCAGGTCTTAAATGGCTACACTGGATAATTGAAATGGCGTGGGAGTCGGGACAGGTTCCATCAGACTGGACGAAGGCAGTAATCACACCAATCTTTAAACATGGAAACAGAAAAGATTGTAACAACTACAGAGGTATCTCTTTAATCAGCGTTGCGGGTAAAATCTTCTCAGGTATTGTTGAAAGGAAAGAGCGAGTATTAGTTGAGGACAAGTTGTATGAAAATCAGTGTGGGTTTAGGCCTCTTAGAGGTTGTCAGGACCAGATCTTTAGCTTACGGCAAATAATGGAGAAGTGTTACGAGTGGAACAGGGAATTGTATCTATGCTTCATAGATCTAGAAAAGGCATATGACTGGGTTCCTAGAAGGAAGTTATTGTCTGTTCTACGAGATTATGGAATAGGAGGCAAACTTTTGCAAGCAATTAAAGGTCTTTACATAGATAGTCAGGCAGCAGTTAGAGTTGTCGGTAAATTGAATTCATGGTTCAGAGTAGTTTCAGGGGTTAGACAAGGCTGCAACCTGTCTCCACTGTTGTTCATATTATTTATGGGTCATATGTTGAAAACAATAAACTGGCTGGGTGAGATTAAGATATGTGAACACAAAATAAGCAGTCTCGCATATGCAGATAACTTAGTTGTGATGGCAGATTCGATTGAAAGTTTGCAAAATAATATTTCAGAGCTAGATCAGAAATGTAAGGACTATGGTATGAAGATTAACATCTCCCAAACGAAAGTAATGGCAGTGGGAAAGAGATATAAATGGATTGAGTGCCAAATAGGAGGAACAACATTAGAACAGGTGGACGGTTTCAAGTACTTAGGATGCATATTCTCACAGGATGGCAACATAGTGAAAGAACTGGAAGCGAGGTGTAGCAAAGCTAATGCAGTGAGCGCTCAGCTACGATCTGCTCTCTTCTGCAAGAAGGAACTCAGTACCAAGACTAAGTTATCTGTGCACCGTTCAATCTTTCGACCATTTTTGTTGTATGGGAGCGAAAGCTGGGTGGATTCAGGTTACCTTATCAATAAGGTTGAGGTTACGGATATGAAAGTACCTAGGATGATTGCAGGTACTAGTAGATGGGAACAATGGCAGGAGGGTCTCCACAATGAGGAAATCAAAGAAAAACTGGGAATGAACTCCATAGATGTAGCAGTCAGGGCGAACAGGCTTAGATGGTGGGGTCATGTTACACGCATGGGAGAAGCAAGGTTACCCAAGAGACTCATGAGTTCAACAGTAGAGTGTAGGAGGAGTCGGGGTAGACCAAGGAGAAGATACCTGGATTCGGTTAAGAATGATTTTGAAGTAATAGGCTTAACATCAGAAGAGGCATCAATGTTAGCACTGCATAGGGGATCATGGAGGAATTTTATAAGGGGGACTATGCTCCAGACTGAACGCTGAAAGGCATAATCAGTCTTAAATTATGATGATGATGATCATGATGATGATGATGTATGTAAGCTTGAAAGCAGAAGTCACACTACCCCATCAGGATCCTACTGCTTAAGTCTATGGAATTAATGTACAACTACAACTACCACTAACAATCTACCAACTGCACCAAATTGACAAGAAGTCTACGGTAACTATTGTAGCATATTTTACTGTATAACCATCCGTGTGATTGACTACTGTATAAGACTCAAATCATAATGTATTGGTTTGAGGAGCACTCTTGTGGTATATTACCTATCAAAGTCGTCTGATATGAATGCATCTGCAATATCGGGAATCATGTATAAACTTATGATATCAGATACCTCTATAAACCCAGAAGAATCCGACGTAGCATGTTCAATCCACCGACAATCGTAAACTGTTATGTGGAGTGCAGTATAAGTCACAAAAGCAGATCCTCGATATAGAGGTTGTTCACAACAACAATCGTCACCAAAACACTTACCAAACAAACGTCCGTGTTTAGTGAAGCACATCTCTCTGCCTCTGAAATGATTTTCAAATCCCATGGAAATATCAGATGTCTATATCATACTTATACATGCATATCCTGCTGACGTTTACAACTACCCGTTTCAATCCGAGCACTTCTTTCTATAATTCTGTTATGCCAAACGATTTTGAAATGAAATTCAATGGTTTCGATGTAAAATTTAAAGATTTACTGTAAGCAAGTGTTATAGGTCTTCTGTCTATCTTCTATTCTGCAGCTTTGGATATCTGTCTTTCTTCCTTTTGCTTGATTTCCATCCTCTTGTTTGCATACCTTCATCCCAAATCTTTCAGCTTTATTTTTTGTTGAGCTAACTACACATTCTCCAAACACTTCGTGTTCGTTGTTATGTTTGCTTACATTGTACTTCGGTGTTCCTTAAGTGCACTGCGACTTGCTCGTCAATTTGTGTGTGACATTCGAGGCAGCAATTAGTGAGTGGACGATGGGATTTACCAATGGACAAAAAAGCTGGCATGGACATGGTATATGGAGAGTGTAGGAAGAATGTAGTTCAATCTTGTACGGTGTATGCTGCAAGATGTCCCAACAGACGTCTACCATCTCGGCAATTATTTATGAACCTCTTCAACAAGTTATGTGGAATCGGTAGTGTAACACCTAGACAACGTAACAGAAGGTACAAGTGACGACAGAAGAGGGAGATATTAATATTCTTGCTGCTGTTGCAGTTGATACGCGCGTTAGCTTGAAGCAAAGCGAGCGATGTGTCATGTGTGAAGATACAGAGGCGAGCGAGTGGGCCGGGACTTATCACAGTTCACTGCTAGTAGCGCCACGTCATCTTAACGCATCTGCGCGTAGCGCGCAAGTATTGCACCACAATTAAGTATGAAATTAAAAATCATAATGTACGCTTACAACTTTGTTAAAAATAGTTTAGTATAATAATGTTCCAAATATCAAGTTTTATGCACCTAGACTTAGTAATTTACGTAAAAATGCCATTTTAAGAGAAAAATAAGTGGCACCAAACAATAGAGCTAGAAGGCCAGAATTTAGTCAGAAGGTACCTACAGAGCTTATAAAAATATGGTGCAAGTTTCAAAACCAAAGAACGATAATTAACACTGAAATTCACATTTTTGGGAAAAATGAAAAGCGCTAAATATTGGACTTAGAAACGTAAAAATTTGTTTTATACTTCAGTTCACCCTAAAAATCATAACTAAGAGACCACGCTAAGCTACATCCTATAGTTTTTGAAAAATTAATTAAAAACCACTTTTCTAATTAAAATATACCCAATTGTAGTAGAGTAAGTACTTGTAATTTTAATGATAGAGAATTTTGGTTAAAGCAGATAATAAAACCTACATATTAATAGAGCTGTACTAAATTTTAGAGTTGTAGTATCAATAACAGCCAACACAAGTTCTCGCAAAGGTATGGTTCAGAGATAAATATCCACCGTTAGTTCCACTATAAAAATTCTAGAAGGCAAAGTTTTTATTCAAGCAAACTGAAACTTTTTCTCTGCTTTCAAACACCTTATCTAAATACATGTAAAAATTAAGAAGTTTCTAAATTAATTTATAACTATGTTTTTAAAGATTATGTGTCCGAGAAAGCGGTCGTTAGGAGGCTGCGGCAGTATGCAGAAAGTCATGGACAACAGATGTAAGGAAAGGACAGAAGTTACCCCCAGTACACGTTGGCAACAATATTATCAGCGAACCAGACCCCAAAGCTAATGCCCTGGCAGATGCATTCGCAAAAAATTCCTCGCCGATGAACGACCCTTCCGACGCAGCCCACAATGGCCTAGTTAACCAGCGCCTTCCAAGATTCCTCGCCAGCTGAGCTGAAGACGACCACATCCAACCGATTTCCACAGCAGAAGTAACATAACAGCTCGAAGGACTAAATGAAAAAAAAAAAAAACAGGAGGACCAGACCTCCTAACAGATGAGCTGCTGAAACAACTACCACCCACCGCAGCACCACTAATAGCGGCGACTTTCAACGAGATCTTGGCAACTGGTGACTTCCCCCTCACATGGAAACATGCTGAGGTCGTCGCCATACCGAAGATAGGAAAGGACCCTCGATCGCCAGCAAGCTACAGATCAATCAGTCTCTTACCAGCTATATCGAAACTCTTTGAACGTCTGTATATAAAGAGATTTCAGCAGCTTGTGGAAGCAGAGCACCTGATATACCAGACGTCCAGTTCGGCTTCCGCCGAGGCCACTTCACTACCCAGCAGCTACTACGCTTAGTTGAGGAAGCATTCGGCGCCATGGAAAGGAAGGAATTCTTCGGGGCTGTATTTCTGCCTTGCCTTTGACTGCGTGTGGCACGAGGGCCTCCTGTATTAACTTCAAGATAGGGGACGGGGTGTCCCTGTGTCACACGCAACACTCCTGAAAAACGACCTCGAAAACCGCGGAAACCGGACATTTCATGTCCGCACTCAGGATGGTACAGCGTCCATCAGATTCAGCAAAGTAGGAATATCTCAAGCCAGTGTATTGGGACCACTGTTATACACGTTGTACACATCTGACCCACCATCGACGGCCAGAACACATTTGTCTTTATATGCCGATGACACAGTCATCTACTCTCGAAGTATGAATGCTGCGTACCTCCATGTAAGACTGCAACAAGTGTGTAATAGGCTGAGCGAATGGGCGACGAAATGGCGATTGTCTTTTAACGCCACGATGGCGCATGCAATAGCTATTTGTAGAAGACTTTCTCCACCTAACATCCAGCCCATCGAGATAAGGGGCACTCCAGTCCCATGGTCAAAACCAGCGAAATACCTGGGTGTGACCCTTGACAGGCGTCTGACATGGCGCCCCCATACAGAAAACATCCGAGAGAAAGCCAGGAGAAGGATGGTAGTGCTGTACCCACTACTAAATCCATCATCAACATTACCATCAAGACTGGGGCTGATATTGTACCTTAAGCTGGTGCGGCCAATCCTATACTACGCTGCTGTTGTGTGGGGCAATGCTGCTCCTACCCACATACAACAACTACAAAGAATTCAAAACCGTTCTCTGAAAAGGGCACTCCATCTGCCATACCTGTTCCCAACGAACGAGCTTCACCAGCTCGCAGGGGTGCCCTACTTGAGGGAACCACTGCCAGAACTACCTACTAACGAACACAAAATTCAAAAAACAACCTTATACGAGAACTTGGACACAGGGTCCACTACCAGGCCTCTACCAGACGTCCAGATGTCCTACGAGAATAACAAGACCATACACCTTGTGTACATATCTTTCATATTTTATGTAGTTTTATATAGTTAAAAAAATTAATATATAAAAAAATAAATACAAAAATAAAATAAAATAAAAATAAAAAGTGAATGAATGTGTGTGTGTAAGATGTATAAATGTGTACAATGTATACGAGGTACGGCTAGAAAAAAACCGGACTGATGCTGGAAAAAACATTTATTTACAATTATTTACAATCTCGTGTTATCTCCTTCAATGTACTCTCCTCCTCGGTCTCTACACCGCTCCATACGAATTTTCCACTGTTCATAGCAATGCTGCAGATCATTTTCGGTAAGTCCATACATTACTTCCGTCGCTTTTTCTTTTACTGCTTCAACAGTCTCAAATCTAGTTCCTTTCAAAGCTGACTTGACTTAAAGGAAAAGAAAAAAGTCACAGGGGGCCAAATCAGGTGAGTAGGGTGGATGATCTAAGATGGGAATGTTGTGTTTTGCCAAAAACGTCTTCACTGACAACGCACTGTGAGCTGGGGCATTGTCTTGGTGAAGGATCCATGACTTATTTCTCCGCAAATCGTTCCGTTTTCTCCGTACTCGCTCACGTAGGGTAGCCAGGACGCTAATGTAGTAATGCTGATTCACTGTTTGTCCCTCTGGTACCCAATCAATGTGCAGAATCCCTTTGATGTCAAAAAAAACAATCATCATTGCCTTGAATTTCGATTTTGACATTCGTGCTTTTTTTTGTCGTGGAGAACCAGGAGTTTTCCAATGCATCGATTGGCGTTTAGTTTCGGGATCGTAAGTAAAAAACCACGATTCATCGGAAGTAATAACATTTTGTAAGAAGGTGGGATCACTTTCAATATTTTCCAGGATGTCAGAACAAATCATTCTTCGGCGTTCCTTCTGTTCAATTGTGAGAAACTTTGGAACCATTTTTGAACACACTTTGTTCATGTTGAAACTTTCATGAAGAATCTGCCTAACACTTTCCTTGTCAACTCCTGTTAACTCAGACACTGCTCTGATTGTTAAACGGCGATCTTGTCGAACAAGTGTACCGATTTTTTCAATGTTTGCATCAGTTTTTGCTGACAATGGTCTGCCAGTGCGAGTGTCATCACTGGTGTCTTCTCGGCCATCTTTAAATCGTTTAAACCACTCAGACACTTGTGTTCGCGATAAACAATCATCGCCGTACACTTGTTGTAACATTACAAACGTTTCACTTGCAGATTTTCCTAGTTTGAAACAAAATTTGATGTTAACACGCTGTTCTTTCTGTACACTCAACATTTTCCGACGCACAGACAAAACGTCAACTACTTAAAACAGACGCCACTGGCAGACTGAGTGCAGGAGACAGATGAAACTCGAGCAGTAGGCGGAGCGAGAGTCACGTGACAGGCCACGCGACTTTCAGCCTTATTGCATTCGTTTCATTGTTTCACCAGTACTAGTCCGGTTTTTTTCTAGCCACACCTCGTATATCGTGTGAATGGGAAAAAAAAAACCATCCAGACAGTGTTTTAAAAACATTTTAATGCAGGAAAAAAAAGAAGCCCACCAAAAAGCCAATGTTTTTATTTCCAATACATTTTATTATTGAAGGCGTAGCTGCATGGCTTGTACTTCTATCTTTCAGACCGGGCAACCCAAGATGCCCCAAAAACTCCTGCAGCGGGCAGTAGGAAGGTTCACTTCACACTCAGCCACTGTTAAACGTCGGATCGCGTTCGGCCTCGGATGACGTCAGAGCCGTACTGTCTCAAATCGAGTATTTGGGGTAAAAACGGATAGTGAACTCGTGAGGACTGTACACCGTCCTGGATCGCTTAGAATTCGCCTAAGTAACTGTTAGTGGGCAGTCCGTGGGAATTACAAACCCGCGTGGTAAGTGGTGACTGTTATTTCCACTTTTGTGGCGAGCATTAATTTAGAGCATTTGTTGTAAACTTTCATTTTAGTATTATTAGTCAGAACGAAAGACACTCTGGGAGGAACGTACTGTAGAGGTCGCCTCTGAACTGCTAGTTGGGTTGTTAGAATAGCAAGATTTACTTTCAATTGAACAATGTGAATTTCCAAGTACTGTACGTCAGAAAGTTTACTCAATATAAATATTAACTTGAATTTTATACTTACATTTAAAATCATAGTCCTGGTGCCGCTAAGGAGAAAAAGAATAGAAACATTCATTTCAGTGGGCTGGACCAGAATGTGGCCGTACAGACTGGAAACTAAGATCAGTATGTTTCCCTTCACTTTATGCCTGACCGCAAAATTAGTTGCCAGCCTCGCGTGAGGAAGACGGCGTAGTACAAAATACAACCAACAACTTTAACGTTATTATCCTAACCCCCCCCCCCCCCCCCACACACACACACACACTCAAGCTCCTGCGCAATCGCACGAGGAAGTGACGTGAGTCAGGAAAGCGCCCTGCGCATTCTCCATCCACATAGCTTCCATCCCTATCATATCTTACTCTCCATGAAGAGCTGCATGTAAACGATTATGAGAATCGTACGTGGGCATTAAGACGGTATACTAGAGATGTATCATGTATCTTGTTCAGTGATGAAGCTACATTTAACAATCATGTCCAGGTAAACCGCCGAAACATGCACTACTGGTCTGTAGACAATCCCCGTTGTCTTGTCATGTGGAACGTCGGTGTCCATGGAGGTAAATATGGTGTGTGGGATGGTGAACCATCAGCTCATAGGCCAATGTTTCACAGATTGAACATTGAACGTGCAGGAGTATTGCAGCCTCTTAACAGACTGTCTTCCACGGATGGTATAAGACGATCCTGTACAGACTGGGAGGAGCCTGTGGTACCAATATAATGGCTATCCAGCTCATAGCGCACGAAGTACTACAGCATGTCTTCACAAATTGTTTCCAAATCGTCCGACTGGACGTAAAGGACCTGCAACATGGTTGGCCCGTACCACGGATTTGACGCCTGTAGACTTTTTTCTGTGGGGAAAGCTCAAAGACGCTGTCTACAAAAACATATAAACTACATCCGATGATATACAATGACGTATTACTGCAGCCTGTTCGAACATCAGCACTGAAATGCTAGTGCACGTGCGGCAGTCGTTCCACACCAAACTGGAAACGTCTAATGCCATTGCCGGTGGTTATTCTGAACACAACCAGTAAGGTAAATCGGGTCGTTATTGGTCAGAATCCACATAACTAGTGTACGCACTTGTGGTGCGCTTTACTGTGTGCTACCACAGGTATTGTGCAAGTGGCAGCGTGGCAACTTTTTAAAATACGAAATCTTGTAAACGACTCGCACTATAATCCTGCAACGAACACCACTGACATTATAATTTTCCGTACTTTTAGTTTGTTAATGTCAATCGGTACTGTTCAGTTTTAAAAAAGTGCATGTTTGCACAAAAATACACTTTGAAAATACTATTACAACCTGTTCATTGGCTAACAATGCGAGTCCCTGACTACCATTCCATTATGTGGAAACGGCATGTCAATAGTACTTTTCATTTTCGCAGTATTTACGGTGCAAATTTTAGGTGATTCGAGAGTGAGTGAGAGAGAGAGAGAGAGAGAGAGAGAGAGAGAGAGAGAGAGTGAGACAGATAAGCAAGAATACAGCTAGACACGTAACATACGCCCCAGCTTCAGCCGAGATTGAGGTAATAACCAAGCCTAAAGAGAGTAAACTAATTTTTAATGCTGAGACCGTGTGTATACAGGGTGTTACAAAAAGGTACGGCCAAACTTTCAGGAAACATTCCTCACACACAAATAAAGAAAAGATGTTATGTGGACATGCGTCCGGAAACGCTTAATTTCCATGTTAGAGTTCATTTTAGTTTCGTCAGTATGTACTGTACTTTCTCGATTCACCGACAGTTGGCCCAATTGAAGGAAGGTAATGTTCACTTCGATGCTTGTGTTGACATGCGACTCATTGCTCTACAGTACTAGCATCAAGCACATCAGTACGTAGCATCAACGGGTTAGTGTTCATCAGGAACGTGCTTTTGCAGTCAGTGCAATGTTTACAAATGCGGAGTTGGCAGATGCCCATTTGATGTACGGATTAGCACGGGGTAATAGCCGTGGCGCGGTACGTTTGTATCGAGAGCGATTTCCAGAACGAAGGTGTCCAGACAGGAAGACGTTCGAAGCAATTGATCGGCGTCTTAGGGAGCGCGGAACATTCCAGCCTATAACTCGCGACTGGGGAAGACCTAGAACGACGAGGACACCTGCAATGGACGAGGCAATTCTTCGTGCAGTTGACGATAACCCTAATGTCAGCGTCAGAGAAGTTGCTGCTGTACAACGTAACGTTGACCACGTCACTGTATGGAGAGTGCTACGGGAGAACCAGTTGTTTCCGTACCATGTACAGCGTGTGCAGGCACTATCAGCAGCTGATTGGCCTCTACGGGTACACTTCTGCGAATGGTTCCTCCAACAATGTGTCAATCCTCATTTCAGTGCAAATGTTCTCTTTACGGATGAGGCTTCATTCCAACGTGATCAAATTGTAAATTTTCACAATCAACATGCGTGGACTGTCGAGAATCCGCACCGAATTGTGCTATTACGTCATCAACACAGATTTTCTGTGAACGTTCGGGCAGGCATTTTTGGTGGTGTCTTGATTGGGCCCCATATTCTTCCACCTACGCTCAATGGAGCACGTTATCATGATTTCATACGGGATACTCTACCTGTGCTGCTAGAACATGTGCTTTTACAAGTACGACACAGCATGTGGTTCATGCACGATGGAGCTCCTGCACATTTCAGTTGAAGTGTTCGTACGCTTCTCAACAACAGATTCGGTGACCGATGGATTGGTAGAGGCGGACCAATTCCACGGCCTCCACGCTCTCCTGACCTCAACCTGCTTGACTTTCATTTATGGGGGCATTTGAAAGCTCTTGTCAACGCAACCCCGGTACCAAATGTAGAGACTCTTCGTGCTCGTATTGTGGACGGCTGCGATACAATACGCCATTCTCCAGGGCTGCATTAGCGCATCAGGGATTCCGTGCGACGGAGGGTGGATGCATGTATCCTCGCTAACGGACGACATTTTGAACATTTCCTGTAACAAAGTATTTGAAGTCACGCTGGTACGTTCTGTTGTTGTATGTATCCATTCCACGATTAATGTGATTTGAAGAGAAGTAATAAAATGAGCTCTAACATGGAAAGTAAGCGTTTCCGGACACATGTCCACATAACATATTTTCTTTCTTTGTGTGTGAGGAATGTTACCTGAAAGTTTGGCCGTACCTTTTTGTAACACCCTTTATACACCGAAGAGCCAAAGAAAATGGCACAACTACATAATATCGTGTAGGACTCCCGCGAGCAAGCAGAAGTGTCGCAACACGACTTGGCATAGACTCGACTAATGTCTAAAGCAGTGTTGGAGGTAATTGACACCATGAATCCTGCAGGATTGTCCATAAATCGGTAAGAGTACGAGAGGTGGAGGTCTCTTCTGAACAGCACATTCCTAGGCATCCCAGATATGATGCTTAATGTTCAGGTCTGGGGCGTTTGGTGGCCAACGGAAGTTTTTAAACTCAGAAGAGTGTTCCTGGAGCCACTCTGAAGCAAATGTGGACGTGTGGGGTGTCACGTTGTCCTGCTGTAATTGTCCATGTTCGTCGGCATGCACCATGGACATGAATGGATGCAGGTGATCAGACAGGATGATTACATATGTGTCACTTGTCAGAGTCATATCTAGACGTATCACTCCAACTGCACACGCCCCACACCATTACAGAGCCTCCACCAGCTTGAACAGTTCGCTGCTGACATGCAGGCCTCATGGATTCATGAGGTTGTCTCCATCCCCGTACACCTCCATCCACTCCATAAAACTTGAAACGAGGCTCGTCCGAGCAAGAAATATGTTGACAGTCATCAACAGTCCAACGTCGGTTTTGACGGGCGCAGACGAGAAGGAAAGCTTGGTGTTGTGCAGTCATCAAGGGTACAGGAGTGGGCCTTCAGCCTCGAAAGCTCATATTGATGGTGTTTTATTGAATGGCTCGCACGCTGTCAGTTGTTGATGGCCCAGCATTGAAATTTGCAGCAAGTTGAGGACGGCGGCAATGATGTCGGAAATATGATGTTTTAACTGATTCCTGTTATTCACGGTAAACTCGTGAAATGGTCGTACAGGAAAATCCCCACTTCATCGCTAACTCAGAGATGCTATTTTCCGTCGTTCGTGCTCCGTTTGTAACACTACGTTCAAACTCACTTAAAGCTTGATAACCCTCCATTGTAGCAGCAGTAAGCTATTTAACAACTGCGCCAGACACTGGTTTTCTTATATAGGCGTTGCCGACCGCAGTGCCGTCTTCTGCCTCTTTTCATATGCTGTATTTGAATATGCTTGCGTATACCAGTTTTTTTGGCGCTTCGGTGTATATATAGTCAGCCAGGCCATACTCAACACTACTGTGTAAAGTCACAACGTAGGATGTGTTAACGAGGTGGACATTCTGAAGGAGACTTTGGATTTCACAATCATGAGTATGGGGATCACAGGGTAGATCCTGCATCCCAACGTTAATCAGAAGAAGAAACGCATTAGCCACAGCGCAGCGCAGCGTGGTCGGTGAATGGTAGTGGCTATTGTGTAACTGACTATATAAATGAAGAGGTCCGTGGCCTGTGAGGGGGCACTTGGTATAAGGAATTTGAACGCACTTCTTTGTAAGCTAAGTGGTGTCTGCGGGCGGGAGAGGAGGGGGGAGGGTGTGGCAGAGGGTGTGCATTCAGCAATTGCTCGCTTCGGCACTGGCGGGTGTCCGAAGAGTTGGGAGAAAGGCTTCCAGTCTTGTGCTGAATTACTCACTAGTGTAGGCTTACGCTGCATCATAGTTGGGATACATGTTTAGATTTTCTGATTAAAAATCACGCCAAGAAAGTTCGACAATTGCGCATAGTGTAGCTGGGTCCAAAACTTTAACAGTATCCCCACCAGTTTAATGCAAGGCGATGTTTGTCTGACCTGATCTGAAAATTACTCGGTGGCAAGATCCTAGGCAGGGTCACCAATTGAATGCTAGATACCGCTCGGGTATGGCTAAACATACACAGTGCCTTTGATGTAATTTGAATGAACCCGTTCGATATGCTGATAGCTCCTCTACATTTCAGATGTATCTAATAAATGGCGCACAACGTAAATGGACTGAAATGAGTTGGCCGTGACAAGTGAGTCATGGGTGTGGTTCTTGTTGAAAGTAGTACTGATAAAGAGGATCAAGGGGATCACCTGAGTTTACTGTATAGAAAGATCCGTGACATAAAACCTCGCTTATTACCAGATATTCCATAGGAGAGCAGCACATGATAAAAAAAGCCTAAAACCTCCCCATCTGACACACTGGAGATTAGTAAAGTCGGATCATAAAACCCTGATCATTAAACAGTTGACACAAACTGAGCAGTAAAGGTCACAGGGAGGAGAAGACAAATAACCTGTAAGTTAACTCGTGGTGCAATTTAAATTTATCAACTACAGTGTTTTGGAATGATCGTTATAACGGCATTGATCTGATAGGGTTTAGGAAAATACATGCAGGACATCCAAGTAACTGAGTCATGGCAAAGCCATCAATTGCCGAAACGTAAGTGAGAACAGGAATACCAGCTAAATTTAAAACGAAAATCTGCCTGCACGTATATCATTACTAGCGTTTCTCATAGCGGTGTCGCTTAAACTTGTCATCGTAGAATTACGAGGAAGTGGCAGACTTCTGCAGTGACTGCTCAAGTGGTCTGCACCACCAGTGCTGTGCATAGCCTTCCCAGAGATTGAATAGCTCGCCTTGGTCTACTAACTCAGATACTGAAATACACGCACAACTTAGAAGTGAACTAGATACGACAATCGGATGTTGATGATGCCTTCCGCTTGTAATGGTTCTTTATTTACGTGACCATTACGGCACTACAACACCATTTCTCGATACCAGTAATATCGTAATACTTTTCTGCGAAGTAACAGTCATATTTTTGTGACAATATTCACATTTGATTTTATTAATGTATTGGTACTCCGATGTATCGATATATTATAGTGATATGTTTCTTGTGTGTATTCATTTCTGTGAGACTGTCATAATCTTTGACTGACTTGTAACCGTTTTGGCGCGAATGCGCACAGGGCAGTCTTTGTTTCACTTTGCAGAAGTTCAGTTGTTATTTCGCTTTGTAAAAGAGCAGTCAAGTCTTGTGTTTAGTTAAAGTGGCAAATAAATATATGAAGATTGATACAAAACTGTTTTCTTGATGATGTGACAATTAAGAAGAACTATATGTGAACTAACAAGAAATTTAATAAAAATGTGGATCGTGAACACCAAGTCAAAAATTATTTCTACCATACCATTGTTCCGATCTGGGATTGTTTGATCATTAAGAATTTCCTGAAAAACGCATTTGTTAGGTCTTCAAATATTGCTAAAATACAGATCTCGACCTTCTAGCAGTCAAAGTGGAATCACCCTAGAATAAACAAGCTGAGCCATAACAACTTCGACGAAATCTACGTGGGAATCCATTGAAGATAAGTGCCAAAATTAATGAATTTTTTACAGTGACTTCATTATTTCCATTCTGACGATACCATCCACAGTCAATGACTTCGTTGTTGCCCGATAAAGCGAACATATGCTGCGTGAGCAACATTATTAATCTGATTTCTAACCTACTTAGCAAGTTGTGGCATTGTTAGACGCTCAAGAAGAAGTTGCTCTCGCAATTTCCAAGCCAAAAACTGGTAAGGCACCTGATCAGGATGGCGTTTACCCTGAGGTCTTGCGGATGGTAGGTCCAATGACAGTGCCACATTTGGCTGCATTACTAAACAAGGAATTGCGAATAGGTAGATTTCCGGCGATACTGAAAACAGATAAATCAGTAGTGATTAAAAAGGGAAACGATGAAGACCTGGCGTCACGGAAAAACTGTAGACCTATTTTCTTGTAAAGCATCTTGGACTAAGTTCAGGAGCGTCTGCTCTGTGACCAGTTTCAGCCGCACAGGGACCTCTTGGGGCTAAACCAATGACAGTATGGATTCAGAAAAGGGAAATGATGCGCTTAGCAGAGCTCTTCATATTGTAGAAAATTTCACAGCGAAGTGTGCAGCCACGCTCGTGATTAACATCACAGGTATATTCTATAATCTCTGGTCGCCAGCGACGTTCGCACGCCTCTATGGTCTTGGTGTTCCCAAAAGTCTGTACAAGAGTTTTGTGGGATATTATACCGGACTTAGCGTACAGTTTACTGCTGGGCAGAAGAAGGTAACGAGAAATGTTACCAAGGGCCGTCCTCAAGGTTCCATAAGTGTTCCCTTGTTCTTGGTTCTTAGTACTGGATCACTATTATATCTGTTAGACAGGGCAGATGCTATTGAAGGTGTTGCTACATAAGCAGATGACATCCTAATAATTCTGTCTGCAATCTCCGGGGCGAGACATGAGAAAATTACGAATGATGTGCTTGCTCAGATCCAGCATTGATGCAAGGGCAACAACCTGTCTAAAGCGCTTGATAAAACAACATCCATACTTCTGTAGGGACGACTTTCTCTTGCCAAGAATCTCTCCCTAGAACTTGACGAAATCCCAGTAAAACGAAACACAGTTTTTAGATATTTAGGCATTCTTCTAAACGAGAAAAGAAACTTTTTAAAACATGTACAATCTGCTACTCAGAAAGCTGTTAAAACTATGCATAAGATTGCCCGTGCTAGCACTGCTGACTACAAATCACCATTGAATGTGTTGCGTTCATACCACGAACGTCATTGTGGGCTTCGCTGCCAGCGTCTGAGCATATCGCCGTCGACTAGGCAGCTACAAAACAACACTGCGACGAATTCAGCGGAGCCTACTTCTGCGGCCCGCGGGTGCCTTCGCAATACCCCAGTCGGTAAATATCCGACGGATATCGTAGTACCTTACATGGCAGCGCTGTATTGGTTGGGGCGTGGATAATATGGTCCTGTGTTCGAGGTCACAGAATTTCATACCACTGGGAAGAGCCTGGAAGTCAGCTGAATGACAGTCTGACTGCAAGGTGGGTTCACAGTAGTTTCGCAAGCTCCAGGAACAGGCTCAAACTGCGAGACGTCGCCCCTACTCGAGTTATGCTGCACCTATTAGCAGGTTACGGTCCAAATCTCAAACATTTGCGTCGAGTAGAACGTAGTAAAACACCAATCTCTGAATGTGGAGAAGAAGGCTCCGCTGATCATGTCGTTTTCAGTTTTCCTTTCTTCCAGGTACAGAGAGATTGCGGACAGTTCGCTGCGGTTTGCAAACAGTTGTAAGTGAACAAAACTTGTGAACTATAGTTAATATGTGATTACACACTGAACATTTAAAAGTCAGCTGCTAAACTTTTAGTCTATAAGATCAAGTAGACCCTCTGTATATCAAAATAATGTCAACAGATCACAAAAGCGTTTCTTCTGTTATAGATAATGACAGACACAAAAAAATTTAATTAAGAAAAACTTTAAAATACAGATATATATGGATAAAGAAGAAAATTTTTTATAAAAAGGAAGGACAGAAAGAAAGAAAGAAAGATAGAAAGAGTGCCATGGGCATCCAAACAGGTATGGCTAGACTCGAGGATTGCTGAGGCACTCACATACCAGTGTGGGCAATGTGTGGCATAGGTTTAGCGGTAGGTATAACTGAAGTTAGTCGGCAAACCTCAAGATATTCCGAGGCTGCCAGTTCAAAAATGGTTCAAATGCCTCTGAACACTATGGGACTTAAATTCTGAGGTCACCAGTCCCCTAGAACTTAGAACTACTTAAAAGTAACTAACCTAAGGACATCCCACACATCCATGCCCGAGGCAGGATTCGAACCTGCGGCTGTAGCGGTCGCGCGGTTCCAAACTGTAGCGCCTAGAACCGCTCGGCCACTCCAGCCGGCCGAGGCTGCCAGTAACGCATCTAATAATATAAGCTGGAAGTTATTCACTTGTAACTTGAGTTAATTGCTTTAACTTTATGTTGTTTAATTTATTTTTATTTTGTATTTTCTGTTTTATCTCTACACTGATACTTCAGATGGTTGCTATTAACATAATTTATGACTATAAGGGGCATTCAAAAAGAAACGAGCCAAAGACATAATTACAGGATCTAGTACCTGTATGTTAGTATTGACCCTGGCTGTTGAGACACTTGCCCCGCTGTGATACAAGGCGGTGAATGGCTGTCTCATAAAATTCCCAGGGCTGCGGTGTTAACTATTTCCGTAGATGCAGCTGGACATCGTCGTCAGAGATGAATCGTTTGCGTCTCAGAGTCTTTTTAGGGGACCAAAAATGGCGTAATCACAGTGAGAGAGGTCCGAACTGTATGGAGGATGGCCGAGAACCTGCCATTTGAATTTCTGCAGGATTGTCGCTACTGTGTTTGCCGTATGAGGCTTTGCATTGTCATGGAGCAGAATGACCGCACAGGTGAGACTGCCTGGTCGTTTTGATTTGATCCCTTGGCGGAGGACGGTCAAGGTTTGCGAGTAACGTTGGGCATTCACTGTTGTCCCGTGCTACAGGAAGTGAATCAGAAGGGGGCCATCTTGGTCAAAGAAGAACGTCAGCATAACCTTTCCTGCACTCGTTTGGATGGGCTTTGCTCTTTTTGGTGGTGGTGAAACTGGATGCTTCCACTGGAGACTTCGTCGTTTTGTTTCTGGTTCGAAGTGATGACGCCATGCGTCATCTCCAGCCACCACTCATGCCAGGAACACATTCTCTTCCCGAGCATAACGCTGCAGATGAGCAAGACAGTGGGCCATTCGACCTACTTCCTGGTGTGGTTGAAGACTGTGGGGCACCCATTAGGAACACACTTTGCACATGTGCAGTCGTTCCTTCATGATGGTGAGAACACTTCCGACGCTTGTCCGATCACGGTTGCTGTGGCTTTCACTGTTACTCGGCGGTCCTGGGTAATGAGTGCATCCACCAGCTAGACGATGTCATCGGTAATGCAGTGTGATGCTCCAGACCGTGCATCATCGGCTAACGACACCCCTCCTTCCCTGAAACGCTTGAGCCACGCCTTGGCCCTTGCAAGAGACATGACAGTGTTCGCCGTACATTTGCGACATGCGTCGATGAATGTCCGTTCCTCCTACTCCTTCCGCTGTTGCTCTTCTGTTGACGCATCCATATCACTGTTTGCAAAGTGACTGGCAGTATCGTCACGTGATGTGCACGCGTGCCCTCTAGCGACGGGCTGTGAACTTCCACGCTCTGGACGGAACCATACCTCGTTACACACGCCACGATATTACCCTCCTGTCACCGGTTTGCGCATTCCAGACTCCGGCTCGTTTCGTTTTCAACGCCCCTCATACATGCAAAATGTAAATAATTGTTATGTCAACATGATTATTGAATATGTTCGACGTATTTAGAGTTTCCAGATAACAAGGCAAAAATTTTTGCTTATAAATTGAAACTGAAACTGAACGGGCTCTGGTGAATCATACAGTGTATTCTAAATAACCTACAACTATAGTGTGAATCTAATTTAAAAAATCCGAACATAGATTGTCTCATTTTGTATATTACAGTAGTTATTATTTAGCGTCTGCTGAGGCATGGTACCACTAAATATCTGTAGGCCGAGAAATTCTATTTCTGTTTACATAGTTCATTTCGAGTACTGAGTGTTCGCCCGATGTAAAGGTCGTGACAATCTTCGTTTAACTGAAATAATACAGAAAGCTAGAAGGTGTTTTACCGTTCGTTCACCGTGGAATTAGGTACATAAATCGGTTCAAAGCCTTCAGGAAGCCGGCAGAAGCGATCAATAGTTTCATTACAGACTTTTTTTCACTCCTACATGCCAAAAAATTTTAGTCGTCCGTCTTGGTGGAAATATAGTCATCTTCATAACGTGTAAGTCGGTACGCCTGTTAAAACAACTGTGGTATTTGTGTAAATCGTTTCCACTGTTGAACTCTCTCTTGACTAACTTTTGAATGTCAAGATTCGTTTAGTCCTTACTATATTTTTAAGGGATCATAACTTGAAAGCAGCTAATTTCTGTGTTAATACCTAACATTATGGTGAAATTTATTGCACTTTGACTGGTTTTCATATGTCACTCATGTGTGGAAATTCGTTACTCTTCACGCTCCTAACACAAATATTTTTACAACTATAAGGTGCATATGTTTCGTAAGTGAAATTAAAAGTACTTGTAAATAAAAAATATCTATAAGAAAATGTGTAATATTGAATACCTGAAATTGTTAGTATGCGGATTTATGAAGAGCTGTTGTGTAGCTGAACAGTAAATCGAAGTTAATCAAGCCATTAATAAATTCTATACGACCTTCTGAGGTTGTTATCTACGATTTTTGTGATTTTGTGAGTACGGAGGTTACTAGCAGCAGGCGATTGTTCCTCACTGTCCTTCAACATCTTTTTACATGAACGCTACAGCAATTATTCATGTATTGCGACCATGTTATTGACAGCAAGTAAAATCCTAAGCGACAGTCACAGTTTATAATGATGAAACTGATGTTTTAGAATGTGCATGAGAAAGTTTCATGGACTCTGATTTTATTTTTCAGTATTATTTTCAGTCATGGTAAGTACTGCAATTTTCTTACAAGTTCTGGAGGTAAAGGTTTGATTGGACAACATTCCTTTATAGCTCGGATAGATAATGTATTTTAAATTATTCAGCAGGTAGAACAAGACAGGCAATACGTAAGACTCGACCTTTTCTTATGTTATTGCATTGTCGTTTTGAAAGTGAATTCTAGTTGCGGTTCCACCTATGTTATATTCAAGGAAGCAATTTTAAGTCTGCGTTGAAAACTAATCCTTTTTGTTTTCCCGGTCTTAACAAGTATTTAATATCGATAACGGGCGTATTTTTAAGCCACGGTCGGATGATGTATAATCAAATAGCTTATATAGGAACGGGATGCCAACATGGCAGAAACGCTGATACTGTTGGCAGGAATTCCAGCTCTGGAAGAATGGAGGCTACTGAGGCCGAGGAAAAGAAATGTTGCCCCACGTGCAGCGTCTGCAGCCTCAGAAAGTCGAAATCACGTTTTTAATAAAGCAAAGCCGTGTAATGGAAATACCGAGGAACGACTGGCATGTCGGCACTATGTTACAGGACAGGCTTTTTCCACACATTATGGCCAGAACGGTGCGAAAAACGTTCTAAGCAAGCATATTTAAGTTTACTATTATAACAACGAGCAAAGGCGAGTATTTGCGGTAAACGTATGTTCTTTCACTTTATTCTTCATGAAGTGAAATTGTTCAATTTAGAGATGAAGGAAGATTCTAGATATACTTATGAAAAATAAATATAGGACTAAAGGAAAACTGTTCTCCCTCACGCCAGATGTCGTCAAAGCACTGAAAAGTGCCATATGAAACTGCTCATAACCTCTCATCGCAAATAAAAATACAACAAGAAACATATTTTGAAGAAAGAGATGTCTGTAGTTCCACTTACTGACAAGTATCGATAGAGTTCATACACACTTTGCTTCCCATGTGGAAACACATAAATTCATATGTTAAATATATTACTGCCATTAGTCCTATGTAAGAGAACAAAGTCGAGAATAAACATGAGATTACGGAAATATCGTGGCTGCTCAGTGGGAATAGGGGAGAAAATTCAACAATAGCTAATTTTTGTATGTTGAAACGGAACTGCATTTACAGTGAACCAGAGTACTCTCTTCCAACATGTAATAAAATTTCTCTACTTCTACCCTCATCCCAAAGTGCGCAGGTTTGAAACAGTATAACATGACTTCCTTCTGCGTGTTCTACCACTTCTCCTCCTCCCCCTCCTCGTTACACAGCACGTTTGATAATGTTATATGGCTCTACACGGTTGCGTGACTCAGAAACAGACAGCCACTGTGGCCGAGCGGTTCTGGGCTCTTCAGTAGGGGACTGATGATCTCAGATGTTAAGTCCCATAGTGCTCAGAGCCATTTGAACCATTTGACTCTGAAACAGGAAGGCCGGAGATGGAGTTGGAACGATTAACAAGATATTGTATCTCGTGCCAACTATGTTGTGATAATTCGGGAGGTTTTCTAATAGACAAATTTTCATTGGCAGTCTGAAAGACGACCTACTCGTTTGTGTATGATACTGTACCGTAACACATGTGACTCCCACATAAGTGTTAGTTATTAAATGAAGACAACCGTTTACTTTATCTCAGTGTTGAAATTGGAATCAGAACAAGCTTGTTTTGTTGGAAATATGAACAAATCTGTATGGCCACATATAGATCTGCTTTTCCTGTATTCACTCTACAGCCACTGAAGATTTTATGTACTGTATTGCTCGTTGTTAGACTTCATTAATATTTTCACACTAGAAAATACAGACAATAGATTTTATACACTCAATATAGTAAGAACATGGCTCTACCTCTCAGTCAACGAATGAAGCTTTGAGAAGCACTTATGTTTCCCAACAGTCTTCTTCTGTTTTCAGACGGATGCTGTTATTCACTTTCACAGTATTCTCATCTTCCATCTATGTCCTTCCACAATTAATTCGAGTTGCTTCGACATATTTTACAGTGTCATCTACCCACCTGCATTAGGCCCTTGTCTAAGTGCTTTATAGTGCCTCGCCATTCAGCGAACGACATTTTTGCTGCAGTGTATTTACAATCTATTCGCCTGATCAAACTCCACGGTGGTCCCCATTTCGCTATGATTACGGCTGTTATGACGTCGCAAATTTCAATCTATTCCCCATACATCTATACCGTTCCTACTCCTTCCTAGTAATTTTTTATAATCAGTTCTTCGTTGGCCGCTGAGCAACATACAGAACCGGTAATACATTAAGTTTGTAAACTATATTTTGCACAACATTTGAGCTTGGTTATTAATATTCTACTGAGTTTATTAAAAGTATATTTGCTTGTTCATACCACCATCTTCAACTGACCTGAATATAAGAACTGACTAACTGACCGTGTCCTCATTGTTAATTTATATATATTTTCTTTTCTTTTCAATCTCTTGGACTCATTTAATTGATTTTCAGACGTACTTCAAATTTAGTCTACTAAGTTCTCTAATCAATTGGTGACGTTTGCCTATACTATAAAAAACTGTACTTCTTACGTTACTTACACTTGTAGCTTGATATTAATAATTTCAGTAACTTTGAATCCACACGTAAAAACCAAACTCAAATTTATTTAATATTGGAAGTCAATGATGAAAACTACAGACCAATCACTGGCGCACCCTGATTGAACTGTTAGCATAGCTCACCACTACTCTGTGATCGTTTTCGGAGGAGACAATACCTGAATACGTGCGTAAAACGTGTTATCGCGGAATAATTTACTAAAATTACGTCATATGACGTACTCGTGCGAGCGTGTGTTACTCTCGTGTGTATTTTAAGATCTTGTGGAGCTTTTTATTGTAACTTTTTCGGTGCTCTATAAATAATTAGCATCTCGAAACTTTGCCACGAAGAATGGTGGTGACTGGATCTCATAACCTTCTTCTCGATTTTTTGATTCGATAATTAGCTTCAAAATCGAGTGGTATCCCAATGTTTCGTAATGCCATTTTATAAGCGAACTTAATTCTTCGGCATTTGCCACTTCGTTATGCGCTGTTTATTACATGCACGTTACAGCCTGCTGGCAACAGAGAAGAAGCCAACCGAGACGACGGCTACGAGGCATGTTTACAAGATAAGATGTAAGCGGGGTTCCTCCACGCCCTCCATCTGTGCTAGGGAAAGAGCATGTGGACATTACTTGTTGAAACCTGCCACATATTATTTATGCTCGGGAAACCACCGCGTAGCGTATGAGGGTTAAAATCTAATAGCATGAACTTTGAAGGCTTTAATATGGCACTTAGCACTTTATCCATTACCCTCTGGAACGTTACACTCATCATCTTCTGGCGGGGCGGGTTATAACTACTTCTTGTATGATGTATGTGTCCACCTACATCGATATGGCTCTTTCTTTCTGCCCCTTCTCTCTGCATTAGCAGATACTCACTCATCCCATTGGAAGCAGCGTTGGAGAAACAGCGACTGAACATTCGGTGTAACTCGAGCACGGCAGCACCGTCTGTAAGTTCGTAAATTTCGGGTGCTCGGGTTTAAAGTTCCATTAATTAGGCTTTATTGCCTTTCAAAACAAATTGTAAATGGCTATTGGTCCATATTTAGCGGCAAAATTATTAATGGTGCAATTTAGTTACTCTTTTTATTACAGTTTTTCACAAAAAAACCAGAAGCTCACTAGTTGTTGTTGTTGTTGTGGTCTTCAGTCCTGAGACTGGTTTGATGCAGCTCTCCATGCTACCCCAACTTGTGCAAGTTTCTTCATCTCCCAGTACCTACTGCAACCTACATCCTTCTGAATCTGCTTAGTGTATTCATCTCTTGGTCTCCCTCGACGAATTTTACCCTCCACGCTGCCCTCCAATGCTAAATTTGTGATCCCTTGATGCCTCAGAACATGTCCTACCAACCGGTCCCTTCTTCTCGTCAAGTTGTGCCACAAAGTCCACTTCTCCCCAATCCTATTAAATACCTCCTCATTAGTTATGTGATCTACCCATCTAATCTTCAGCATTCTTCTGTAGCACCACATTTCGAAAGCTTCTATTCACTTCCTGCCCAAACTATTTATCGTCCATGTTTCACTTACATACATGGCTACACTCCATATAAATACTTTCAGAAACGGCTTCCTGGCACTTAAAAATCTATACTCGATGTTAACAAATTTCTCTTCTTCAGAAACGCTTTCCTTGCCATTGCCAGTCCACATTTTGTACCTTCTCTACTTCGACCATCATCAGTTATTTTGCTCCCCAAATAGCAAAACTCCTTTACTACTTTAAGTGTCTCATTTCCTAAACTAATTCCCTCAGCATCACCCGACTTAATTCGACTACATTCCATTATCCTCGTTTTGCTTTTGTTGATGTTCTTCTATCCTCCTTTCAAGACACGGTCCATTCCATTCAACTGCTCTTCCAAGTGCTTTGCTGTCTCTGACAGAATTACAATGTCATCAGCGAACCTCAAAGTTTTAATTTTTTCTCCATGGATTTTAATACCGACTCCGAATTTTTCTTTTGTTTCCATTACTGCTTGCTCAATATACAGATTGAATAACATCGGGGAGAGGCTACAACCCTGTCTCACTCCCTTCCCAACCATTGCTTCCATTTCATGTCCCTCGACTCTTATAATTGCCATCTGGTTTCTGTACAAATTGTAAATAGCCTTTCGCTCCCTGTATTTTACCCCCACCACCTTTAGAATTTGAAAGAGAGTATTCGAGTCAACATTGTCAAAAGCTTTCTCTAAGTCTACAAATGCTAGAAACGTAGGTTTGCCTTTCCTTAATCTTTCTTCTAAGATAAGTCGAACGGTCAGTATTGCCTCACGTGTTCCAATATTTCTACGGAATCCAAACTGATCTTCCCCGATGTCGGCTTCTACCAGTTTTTCCATTCGTCTGTAAAGAATTCGTGTTAGTATTTTGCAGCTGTAACTTATTAAACTGATAGTTCGGTAATTTTCACATCTGTCAACACCTGCTTTCTTTGGGATTGGAATTATTATATTCTTCTTGAAGTCCGAGTGTATTTCCGCTGTCTCGTACATCTTCCTCACCAGATTGTAGAGTTTTGTCAGGAGTGGCTCTCCCAAGGCCATCAGTAGTTCTAATGGAATGTTGTCTACTCCCGGGGCCTTGTTTCGGCTCAGGTCTTTCAGTGCTGTAATATTGTCCTCAAGTACATCGCCCTTGTATAGACCCTCTATATACTCCTTCCATCTTTCTGCTTTCCCTTCTTTGGTTAGAACTGGGTTTCCATCTGAGCTCTTGATATTCATTGAAGTGGTTTTCTTTTCTCCAAAGATCTCTTTAATTTTCCTGTAAGCAGTATCTATCTTACCCCTGGTGAGATAAGCCTCTACATCCTTACATTTGTCCTCTAGCCATCCCTGCTTAGCTATTTTGCACTTCCTGTCGACCTCATTTTGGAGACGTTTGTATTCCTTTTTGCCTGCTTCATTTACTGCATTTTTATATTTTCTCCTATCATCAATTAAATTCAATATTTCTTCTGTTACCCAAGGATTTCTACTAGCCCTCGTCTTTTTACCTACTTGATCCTCTGCTGCCTTCACTACTTCATCCCTCAGAGCTACCCATTCTTCTTCTACTGTACTTCTTTCCCCCA
Source organism: Schistocerca serialis cubense (assembly GCF_023864345.2). Lineage (NCBI taxonomy): Eukaryota > Metazoa > Arthropoda > Insecta > Orthoptera > Acrididae > Schistocerca > Schistocerca serialis. The sequence goes on from NC_064640.1 coordinate 154,985,737, forward strand.
CTGCTGTCAATTGTTCCCTTATGCTCTCCCTGAAACTCTGTACAATCTCTGGTTTAGTCAGTTTATCCAGGTCCAATCTCCTTAAATTCCCACCTTTTTGCAGTTTCTTAAATTTTAATCTGCAGTTCATAACCAATAGATTGTGGTCAGAGTCCACATCTGCCCCTGGAAATGTCTTACAATTTAAAACCAGGTTCCTAAATCTCTGTCTTGCCATTATATAATCTATCTGGTACCTTTTAGTATCTCCGGGATTCTTCCATGTATACAACCTTCTATTATGATTCTTGATCCAAGTGTTAGCTATGATTAAGTTATGCTCTATGCAAAATTCTACCAGACGGCTTCCTCTTTCATTTCTTAGCCCCAATCCATATTCACCTACTATGTTTCCTTCTGTCCCTTTTCTTACACTCGAATTCCAGTCACCCATGACTATTAAATTTTCGTCTCCCTTCACTATCTGAATAATTGCTTTTATCTCATCATACATTTCATCAATGTCTTCATCATCTGCAGAGCTAGTTGGCATATAAACTTCTACTACTGTAGTAGGCGTGGGCTTCGTGTCTATCTTGGCCACAATAATGCGTTCACTATGCTGTTTGTAGTAGCTTACCCGCAAGCCTAATTTCTTTTTCATTATTAAACCTACTCCTGCATTACCTCTATTTGATTTTGTATTTATAACCCTGTATTCACCTGACCAAAAGTCCTGTTCCTCCCGCCACCGAACTTCACTAATTCCCACTATATCTAACTTTAACCTATCCATTTCCGTTTTTAAAATTTCTAACCTACCTGCTCGATTAAGGGATCTGACATTCCACGCTCCGATCCGTAGAACGCCAGTTTTCTTTCTCCTGATAACAACGTCCTCCTGAGTAGTCCCCGCCCGGAGATCCGAATGGGGGACTCTTTTACCTCTGGAATATTTTACCCAAGAGGGCGCCATCATCATCTAACCATACAGTAAAGCTGCATGCACTCGGGAAAAATTACGGCTGTAGTTTCCCCTTGCTTTCAGCCGTTCGCAGTACCAGCACAGCAAGGCCGTGTTGGTTAGTGTTACAAGGCCAGATCAGTCAATCATCCGGACTGTTGCCCCTGCAACTACTGAAAAGGCTGCTGCCCCTCTTCAGGAACCACACGTTTGTCTGGCCTCTCAACAGATACCCGTCCGTTGTGGTTGCACCTACGGTACGTCCATCTGTATCGCTGAGGCACGGAAGCCCCCCCACAATCGGCAAGGTCCATGGTTTATGGGGGGTGAAGCTCACTAGTCCGAAACGAATTGTTTTCTCGTCCTCTACTGTCACGTCCTCTACAGTCACTGACCCAAAGCTATTCGCAAATTACTGCATCCAGTCGTTCAGTGATCTTCTTAGAAAGAAGTTGTTCACGAAATGTTCCGAGATGTTTGTGAAACGCGCTACGCGGACTTCAAATACGACCAGAAAGTTTACATGCAAATAACGTCCAAACAAATCCACTTAAAATTTCCTGTCTTTCAGTACGATATTTGAAATTAGAGTAGCTTTACAATTCTGACAACGGACTCAATGGAACGTAAGATTTTTTTTCATCTTAAAAATTTGCGTGCTGTGGTTCCACATTTATCTATACAATGAGAGGTTTCACGAGCAACTCTTAGAGAAACAGAACCGTATCACAAAACACTGCGCAGAGCGCGGGAGGTGCTTAACTTATATTGGCTGATGATTCTGGTAGCAAATCATAAAAGTTCCAGCACTCCAACATTCGCTTTTGTGATTCCTAACCTATCCAATAGCGTTAAAGAGAGCAATTTATAAAGAAATTCTATGTTTACCATAGATAATTTAATTTTAATGAAACATGTTATGGATTATACCCAGAAATGAAATACCATTTTATTTGACACCTAGCATTTCAGCTGGCTGCTTTTATTCCAAAACATGCACACTAATATATACGTTACATGGATCGTGAGTCCACAAGAACTCTTTTTTTCATGAGAACAACGGACAGAACATTGGGGTCATCGGTCCCATCTGATTGGGGAAGGGCCGGCCGGTGTGGCCGATTCGTTCTAGTCGTTTAAGTCTGGAACCGCGCTACGGTCGCAGTTTCGAATCCTGCCTCGGACATGGACGTGTGTGATATCCTTAGGTTAGTTAGGTTTAAGTTGTTCTAAGTTCTAGGGGACTGATGATCTCAGATGTTGAGTCCCATAGTCCTCAGAGTCATTCGAACTATTTAATTAGGGAAGGATCGGGAAGAATTCCGGCCGCATCCTTTCAAAGAAACCATCCCGTCATCTGCCTGAAGCGATTTAAGGAAATCAAGGGAAACCTAAATCAGGATGGCTCGCTAAAAGATCTTCCCACTCATATACTTCACATACTTTGAGTGTGTGTGTGTGTGTGTGTGTGTGTGTGTGTGTGTGTGTATGTGTGCGTATGTGAATTCCTAGGGGACCAAACCGCTGAAGTCATCGATCCCTAGTCTTACACACTACTTAAATTAACTTATGCTAAGAACAACACATACAACCATATCCGAGGGAGGACTCGAACCTCCAGCGGGAGAGGCCGCGCAGTCCGTGACATGGCCCCTCAAACCGCGCGGCCACTCCGTGCGGCAATATTTCTAGTGAAGTAAAACATCCACATTTCACATATGTCCTCCATGCACTCTCTCAATCTCTCTGCGACGTTCATACAACAAAAGATAATTAAATAATAATTTTTGAAAGTGGTTACTGTTACGTGACAAGCTACTGCAATAAAACTAAAGAAAAATTTAGATAAATAACGTCTATGAACTAAATATTTTCTGCTATAATTTCAGCTGATACTGTAGATGAATATATTATAGTGCGTAGATCAATTTCATAATACAGAAGTTATTATCAGTTTTAGGAAAAAGTTTACATCTCGAAGAGTACTAAAGATAGTGACTTGAGATTTTTACACTACAGTTGTGTAATCAGCACAGGCCTGTATGTAAAGTATGAAGAAGTTCGAATAAAATTTCATACTATTTCTCTAGAGTACATAACGGACCATACGCACGCTATATTAGCATCATGCTACCCGAGTACCCAGAGAGAAAGCTGCGTGAAAAAAAAAAAAAAAAAAAAAAAAAAAACACTTCAGACCAATCATTGGCTCACACTACTGTTCTAACATTCTGCGTGGTGTCTGTTTGTTCTAAGTCGTGTCTCCCTACCACTTTCGCGCAACGACGCACTGAACGTGTTTTTTAGGGAATTGACTAGTTTGTACCTGGGACATGTTGCTGGTAAAGAGACGCCAGACCACACGACATGTAGAGTTCAGAAGAGTTCAGTGAGACTAGCGATGATATAACCAAATACTTAATGATTTCAGCGTCAGCTCCACTGCACTCCCTGTAAAAGAATCTTAATAGTAACTAAATTTAGTGGAAGGGGTTCAAGACTTTCCTATTTTTACTTAGCTGGTAAAATAACGTCGAAAAAGCAGTTAAGTTTACCATTGGAAATTTTATTCTACTCACAAAACATTGTTTATAAATTGCACTATTGATAAAAGGAAATGTTTTAATACTGGATGATAGAAACCTGCTGCGTTCAACAAAAATGTGAACGAATATTCCCTGAATGAATTTCCAAGTTCTACAATGGATCGAAGGATGACCTATGCCATATCACATCTATAATCTAGGTTTAAATTAAGTTTCACAAAAGAGAAAACTATCAAAATGGTCTACAGTGACCCTCAATTATCTTTAATTACTTATCTAACTTGTCGTAAATTACAGTGGCTGATGTGGCTTCTCAATAATTATATAGCAGAAAAATCATCGCGATTCAGATTTTAACTTACGTAGTAAATGGGAATACCATGAGCCTCAATTGACGATCGACACTAGTATTACGTAAAAAGGGGATTTAACAGATGAGATTTCTGCAGTTCTAAGTGAAGCCTTATGCGCTCAAAAATTCGGCATCGCGTGCGTTCATTACCTTGTCGTTGGTTATGCAGCGTCAGAGGGCGGCGGGCGACGCAGCTCCATCTAGCTCGCCGTCTCGGAAGCAACTCCTCCTAACTTCTCCTTACTACAATTTACCGAAGTTGGTTTTAAAAAAAACTATCTGGCTGTGTTTTCGTCTGACCAATCAGGGTCTCAATGTTAACCTTAAGCTCCGCCTACAAATATTCTTTCTATCCAATGAGAAACGTTATACTTTTCGTGGTGGGACAATTTTTTTAAAGTTTGCAACGTAACAGAGACACGAAAAAGTCTCACGCCAAAACTTGCAGCTGGTGTGGCCCTTTTTGTGTTATCGTGAGATCTATACTGTTCTTCTGGAGGGCTCTAGCTTTTAACATGGGCTGGGGGGTGGTCCTGGTGGTTATCTGGCGACGTGGGTGTTCGTCCCTTATCGTAGGGCCTTCTACCATAACACGGTTTTCCTCTCGGCTTCTGTTCTCGTTCCTCCCCTCGAAACTGCGTCTGTCTCACGGTGGGAAGGTATGACATGCATTTAGGCATTCTTGTGTTAGTCTGTGGTATTCCATTTGCTCACTCGTTACTCGTATTACTTTGGTTAATTTAATGTCAGGATTTATTCGGAGCTATGTGACATACTGCCGGATTTGCTTATCATGTCAGGGTTTTCATGGAAGGTGTTGGATTTGCCTGACACCTTACAGTATGTGTGGCTGTAAGATAAGACACAATCTAAGATCGCTTACTTCACTGCTAGGTAAACGACACTGAATAATTTTCTACCTTATAATCCCTTGTGTGGCGAAAATGCTGTTAAACGTCAATTAATGAGTGGGGTGCAACTAGCCTGATGCAAATGTTACACTTAGCATCCATGTGTGTGGATGTGTGATGAAGGCGTCAGACTACGTTTTGAACAAATTCTTATACAGTCCTCATTTAATTGTTACAATGTCCAATATAGACATTAGACCTGAGCCTGTACAATTTGCGACCCATTGTGCTTGCTTTTCAGTAGCGGAGTTGTCTTGCTGCAAATGTCATGCCATAAATGCTATAGAGCACATTTATCTAGATGGAAATGAGCGTTTGGCGTCTTTGGCCGGGAGACCCCCTTACGGGGGAGGTCCGGCCGCCTTGGTGCTGGTATTATTACATTCGACTTCACATTGGGCGACCTGCGCGCCGGATGCAGATGAAATGAGGATGAAGACAGCACAACATCCAGTCCCTGAGCGGAGAAAAATCCTCTACCCAGACAGGAATCGAACCCAGGCCCCTTAGGACGGTAGTCCGTCACGCTCACCATTCAGCGCATCTAGATTTTTTTTAAAGTTTTTTCCTCACTGGAAATGAATAACTAGTATAAGAAAGGATACTGGTGATAGAGTTTCTACATTTGGCCACCCCTGACTTTATTGTGGTTCAACCTAACGTCTACTTGGTAGAGAAGGAATATCATGTTTAATGTGAATTTTAGACCACAATTCCATTATACTTTGTTCACTTGGCGTAGCCAGAAGCGAATAGAATCTGTCTCTCCCTATCAAAAATCATCGGCGGAAGGTGGAATCGAACCTAGACCGTCAGTATATGAACCTATCACCAATCTTTTTTTTATTTTTTTATTCTTTTACGCGTTAGCGCTCTTTTTTCCGATCACTTTTTTATTTTTTTTATTTTTTTAAGAAAAAAAAGAAACTATGTGCCACCGCCACTTTTCATCCTATAACAAAAAAATCTGGTCCATTTCAGGCGTTGGTTCCTCACTAAACCTACTCCAGAGAGCTGCCTATATACCATTGGAAATATGGGAATTCAAGGTTAGGGCTCTGCTTACAAACAAAACAAAATCTTCCTTTCTCTGAATTTTATTTTTATTTTAATTTTTTTTATTTTTTTTATTTTTGATATTTTTTATTTTTGTTTATATTTGTTGTGCAATTTATCAGAGGCTTTCTGCGCCCCGCTGCGAATATGTTGACTTACATCTTCTCGAAGTTGATGTGTACCGTTTAATTGTTCAGAAAACTTCATTGGTTCAAATAGGAAACCTTCTTCCCTCTTGGCTTAACACATTCCAGCTGCGAGGCGGGTCGTGGAAAGCACTCCCAAGGAAGTTCGAGAAAAATTGTCTGTATTTTGGTTGACGGACAACGACATAATGACGGTCATTAAGGTATGTCCAAAAATCGAGTACAGAGTCTACAGTTTGTCCAAATAGGTAGTGAACGGCATATCCGCGAATCCAATTCACAGCATTGGTCTTTGTCCGAGGAAAATAGTCACGTTCCGGAAATAATAATGAAAGGGGAGTAATCCGATCCGGAATGTCCCGCGTTAGAAAAGCCACAATAAGACGAATCAATTGCAAAACCTCCGCCGCCGGTCCGCAAACAAACCGATATTCGTCATTGTTTGGCACTCCACACGTGGAACATAGAGGTGATTGGGCGACGTGGATACGATGAAGGCGAGATTGGTTGATTTGCTTACCACTGACAGTTAGGTACCAGACAGATTAAACATTCGTGTCAAGTGAACAGGCGAACACCGCGCGCCATACGACGCCAGTCTACCTGGGGGAGCTTTTGTTCAATCGGGTTAGGTGGACGACCTAATTGGAGGACATTGTATACTGCCTTTGTCTTGAGTAAAAGCTGTCTTGGCAAGGTGAGGCGTAGATAACTGAGTTCAAGAAAGAAGTATCTTATATAATGGAACTGGTCCGGAACATCCGAGATCATCACTGGGACTGACAGTGAGACCGGCGTATATGCCGACAGGAGGAGACCAGTGAGGCTCGTTGGGCAACGTGTCCATACCGTCATCTGGGAGCTGACAAACAGGGCGCGAGCTCTATCCGGCACGTGAAACAGACCTATCCCGCCTCGTTCACGGGGAACAGTAAGGGTGGCATAGTTAACTTGAACAAAAGCCCAGAGCTGACGAAAGATGCCATCGCTGCCAACATGAGACATGCCACAGTAAGAGGGAAAGGTAGAACTTGTGCTACATGGGGAACTGGGGATGCGATATATATTGACATATCGAGCTCGTTGGAGAATATCTAAGGATCGAAGGCGATGGTCCAGAAGACCTGCTCTGATCATTAAAAGGAGCCGTCAGCAGTTGATGGTGGCTGAACGCCGGAGATCAGATGAAAAATCTATCCCCAAACAGCGAAAGGTATCAACGGTGGTGAGAGGTGTAACGCATTCCACGGAAAGTCCCGGGCCAATGAACATAACTTGTGACTTACGTACGTTTAAAGAGCTACCCGACGCCTCACCATAAGTCGCTACCCACGTCAAAGCAGCTCGAACATCGTCGGCGTTACGTAAACAGATGACTACATCGTCATCATAGGCCGTGCAACAGAATCGGTAGCGATCTATGGACAACCCTACCAAACGTTGTCTTAGTCCACATAGCAAGGATTCCAAAGAAAAGGCGTACAAAATCGCTGATAGAGGGCAACCTTGATGTACGGATCGACCTATTGTTATCGGAGGAGTGAGTCTGCCATTGTACATAATCCTGGCTGAGGCGACCCGCAGGAGGCGCACCACGACCGTGATAACGGCGACTGGGAAACCCAAATGTTGGAGAACGGCCGTAAGGAACGAATGGTCAACCCTTATTAAAATATAGATGAGTCGAATTGGGTGAAGAGGCACCTTATAACTTGTTACGGTGAAAATTCTTTTCTACTACTAGTATTTACAGTAGAAGAAGTTATCAGTAATCATACAAAGCAACTTTGTTCCCTCTAAATGAATTCTTGTAAATTCGTTGTAGAACTAGTGCACTGGACTCTGCAGAGGTTAATAGGCACACACTAACATAGATGACTGTCAGGTGCCATAGTCTAACATTCACCATGTGCAGATGCGATGTTTCCTCACTAAAAACAGTGCCAATTTGGAGGTTTAGTCTAGTGTTACAACTTCTCACACCAAATGTCCAATTTAATGTCACGATTTTTTCCAATTTTCCCATAGGTTGGGTTGTTCATTAGCTAAAAACATTTTTCAAAACTGCACATCTTAGAAACAAATTCGTGGAATTAAACTGATATAATTCGTTCTCCAAGAACATTGAATGAATTTTACTACGTGGATGGATAAAATCAGTTGTTCCATTGAGCGTTTGAAGCCGTTAGGGAAATCAACCACTTCACATAAACTGATGTTCAGTATGTAGCTGAAACCATTGCGTCCATTTTGTAAAATATTAGGAGAAGCCACATCTACCTACAAGACAGGGGCTACATCGGCTTCATGCAAATCTATAAAAATCTGCTGCAACGATTTATGCAGTAAGACCCATTGGTACTCTCTTATCTGAAGAGATTTTCGCTAAGAAATTGCGTTTACGTTTTCACATTCAAGTATAGAATTTGCTTTTATCAGTGGCTACAATGTTTATAGAACAATACAGTAGTGAGCAGTGTTCATGTTGTATCATAAAACCTGATTTGTTGTTGTAGTTTCATTTATCTGTAGTCACTTTTACATGAATATTCAACATGCCATGGAATTACAATTCAAGAAAAAAAACATAATTCATAAATACAGTTATTTAAATATCTTCTGGTCTAGTGTGACAAGGATGGGACAGGTAGTCAGGAATTTGACAGAAGTAATTCACGGAAACCACTGAAAACTAAAATCAGGATGTCGAAAGACAATCACAAGGAGAAATACGTCTGTGCCCCTTACTTGAGCAGCTCATGAAGCAAAAAATGAGATGAGTAATTCTCACACACCCGCCGTGCACATACGTATTTCATGTTCTTAATTGTTTCACCTCTAACTTTACAGAAAAATGCAGAGAGAAGGAAAACTATCAATAAAGGTCTACATCTTCATCTACATGATATTCTGCGTCACAATTAAGAGTGTGGCAGAGGATTCGTCGATCCACTGTCAGGCTATTTCTCTACGCTTCCACTACTTAACAGTGCGAGGAAAAGCGAGCACTTAAATCTATCTGTGCGAGCTCTCATTTCTCTTATTTTGAAGATCATGTAGCGCTATGTAGGTGGGACCCAAGAGAATATTTTCGCATTCGGAGGAGAAAGTTGGTGATCGACATTTCACGAAAAGATTCTGCTGAGGCGAAAAACGCCTTTGTTTTAATGATTGCCACACTAATCAACGCTTCTTGTCCGTTGGACTCTCTCCCCTATTTCGCGATAATACAAAACGAGCTGCCCTTCTTTGAACTTTTTTGATGTCCTCTGGCAGTCCCATCTGATGCTGATCACACGCCGCACAGCAATACTCCAGAAGAGGAAGGACAAGTGTGGTGTACTCAGTCTCTTTAGTCGATCTGTGGCATTTTCTAAGTGTTATACCAATAAATCGCGGTCTATGCTTTGTTTAACCCAAAACATTATCTTTGTGATCTTTCCAATCGCAGTTCTTCGTATTTTCTGGAATTTTCAGCCTTTAGATTTGTGTAATTTTTCGTGTAACCGAAATTTAGTGGATTTGTTTTAGTACTCACGTGGATAAATTCACTCCTTTCATTATTTCGAGTCAATTTCTACTTTTTGCACCACACAGATATCTTGTCTAAATCATTTTGCAGTTGGTTTTGACCATTACTTTACAAGCCGGTAAATGGCAGCATAATCTGCAAACAATCTCAGAGGGCTGCTCAGATTATTTCCTTATGTCGTTTATATAGATCAAGAACAGCATGGCGCCTATAACACTGCCGGCCGCAGTGGCCGTGCGGTTAAAGGCGCTGCAGTCTGGAACCGCAGGACCGCTACGGTCGCAGGTTCGAATCCTGCCTCGGGCATGGATGTTTGTGATGTCCTTAGGTTAGTTAGGTTTAACTAGTTCTAAGTTCTAGGGGACTAATGACCTCAGCAGTTGAGTCCCATCGTGCTCAGACCCATTTGAACCATTTGAACCTATAACACTACCTTGGCGAGCGCCAGAGATTACTTCTGTTTTCCCCCTTGACTTTTCCTCAGTTACTACGAACTGTAACCTACCAGACACTAACTTACGGATCCAGTCCCACAACGGAGACGATACTCCAGAGCCAAGCAATTTGATTAGAAGACTCTTGAGAGGAACGGCTTCGAAAGACTTCTTGAAATTCAGATATAAGGAATCAATTTGATAATAACTGTCGGTAGTACTCATTACTTCGTTAGAATAGACACCTGCTTGTGTTTTACAAGAACGATTTATCCTTAATCCGTGCTGGCTGTTAGAAAATAAATCGTATTCTTCAATATAATTCATTATGTTCGAACACGGAATATGTCCCAAAGCCCTACTGAAATCGACGTTAGTGATAAGGTCTGTAATTCAGCGGATTACTCCTGTTTCCTTTCTTGGGCATTGGTGCGATTTGTGCAACTTTCCAGTCTTTGGGTACAGATCTTTCGATGAACGAGCGGTTGTATATCGTTATTACATGGAGCTATTGTAACACCATCCTGGGACAGAAACCTGACTGTTGTGCAATATGGACCGGAAGCCTTCCTTTATTAAGTGATTTAAGATGCTTCACAACACCGAGGATATCTACTTCAAAGATACTCATGTTGGCTGTTTCTCTAAATTTAAATTCTGGAATATTTACTTCGTCCTCCATCATGAACGAGATTCGGAAAACCGTGTTTAGTTACACTGCTTTATTGGCACTGTCATCAGGGACATAACCATTGTTTTCGCACCGTGAAAGTATCGACTGCGTCTTCCCGCTGATGTACTTTAAATATGACCTGAATCGCTTTGGGTTTTCTGCCAGATTTCTAGACAGAGTTTCGTTGCGAAAACGAATAAAAGCATCTCGCATTTAAGTTCGCGTTCAATTACGAGTTTCTGTAAAATTCCGCCAGTCTTGTGGATATTGCGTTCTTTTAAATTTTACATGCGTTTTTGTTGCACTGCAATAGTTTCTGACCAGTTTAGTGTACCAGGGGGAATCAGTACCATTGCTTATTAATTAATGTAGTATATATCTCTCAGTTGATAATTGTCTTCACTCGTCGAATTAATCGACTGAGAAACAATTTTATACTGATAATAAAAATTTTGCGTTGTGTGAATGTACAGATGGAGAGACAGGAATGTCTACATGTTGGTGAGCTTAGGAACGATGCTGGAGTGAATTAGTGTGAGTCGAAGAGCCACAGCGTGATATTTTTGCTAATCCACTTTGAAAACGAGATATATTTCTAAGTGCCTAGATTTTGGGGACTAACCGTTGACTTGCATAACTTTATGTGTGTCAATTATTAACTATAAACTAAGTGCCGCATCACTTCAAGTTCTGGAAATACAAAAATGTACGACTGGAGTCTATTTGAGACGTTTAAATCTGACATGTGCTTGTTACCCGGCAGGTCACAGATTTCCGTTCTTCAGTGTTAAGAGACTGTTAACAAATACAACACCCATCACAGTTTTAGAATAGCGATCCTTCCTCCTAAGTCACACCAACAGGACAGACGCTCTCACAAATGGCACAGAACTACTGCAGAGTTTACACTCAGAGAGTAATGATTTCGCTGCATTTTCAATCGTATATGAATATTACTTGATAAGCTGCAACATATGACTATTTCTCATGGTGTTATGTGAGACAGTGGGGTCACCTTCAGTTTGGAAACATTCTAATCCTGCGTAGACTGCAAACGATTCCAGTTCCTTGTAACCGATTCCAGGTCCTTGTGTACAGAATGAACAAACTCTTAGAATTTTTCGACCTTCCTAGGCACAGAGAAGCACTTTACACTTTTAGACTGTGCGGTGAAGCTGATGCGTTGCCCAACAGATATACATGAGTCAAAACGTTTACACTTTGAACATAAATAGGTGATTCACGACCGTATACATTCGGGAGGATATGATTTAGAATTTGTTTGGGTCCTGCACACAGTGAAACTATCACCCAAGATATGCAACCAGCCTTCATGACCAAAATGATTTTCAAAGTAAGTAAAGTGAAATTAATCGTCAGCTATATGTTACTTTTCAGACCTGATTATCCCCAGGCAAAATATGATTATTGAAATCTGTTTTATCTACCTCTCAAACTCTGGTACGTGATGGAGCTAGATGGGGAAATCTACACCGTCGTGTTTGCAATAATTACGAATATTATCTTTGTCATATTTTCACACAGTCGCAGGGTGTACCTTCAGTTTCCTCTCACAACTCAGAAGTGATTCGTCAAAATAGTGATGCGCGTGTTTTGCATGTTAATAACGGTCTTTCGTCATACAATAATAAGTGTTCATAAGGGATTGCTTTGTAGGAGTTATTAGTACATTTGTTGATACATTATTTCCTTAAATTATAAAATGAAATGTATACAGCTCTACAACTCTGCTTGCTGTATTACAAAGAGGGTCGCAAATTTGGTTTTGACATATCCAGTTAATACATCTAAAAGTTCCACAATTCCACCATAGAATAAAAATGTGAGCACCTTATTTCTGACACCGTTATACTCTAATTCTCTACCAGATTTCATCAAGTGTCTACCAAACAAACATTACTGCACTATAAATATCATTCAAGTAACAAGAAAACGATGACCATGTAACTATTTACAAGTAAGTCCTCATAAAATGAGTAGTGCAGATAAGTAGCTGTATAAATTCCTGTCTGCGTGCCTATTGTGTGAATTACATTTTTTTTTCTAAGACTGTAACATTATGGCATGCGTCGTATCATTATAAAAGCGATCCACTGACGAATAAAACTACTACTACTATTATTACAACAACATAAATTACTACTACTACTAGTAGTAGTTTTATCCATACGTGGAACGCTTTTACCATGATATGAGGCATGCCACATTACGGTGTTGGAAAAATGAATGTAATTCACGCAACATGCATATAGAAAGGCGTTTACACAGTCAGTTACCTGCACTTCCAATTGTATTGGGACTCACTTGTAAGCAGTTACATGGTCATGTAATTCACGCAACATGCATATAGAAAGGCGTTTACACAGTCAGTTACCTGCACTTCCAATTGTACTGGGACTCACTTGTAAGCAGTTACATGGTCATCGTTTTCTTGTGATTAGAATGATATTTATAGTTCAGTGATGTTTATCTGATAGATACTTCTACTACTAGTAGTGGTAGTAGTAGTAGTAGTAGTAGTAGTATTCGTATCATGAAGCTTTCATTATGATATTTTTTAATCAAAGTGGCCTTTTTTTATGACTAGTCCCCAGCGTATCCTGTTCCCCACTATATTTTCCTAATCTGTGTACTGAGTTATGTCAAATATCTGCCAGATTCTTTATTTCTAACTATGTTTGGATTAAGTGCAGAAGTGTGGCACATAGTGAAGGCCCCCAACAGAAAAAAAGTAGTGCGTGCGCTGAGCCCTCTAATACGAGGGCGTGATGAAAATTAATGCCATTTTTCGTCCCGTTCTCAGTATCGGTTGAGATATTACATGTCATCCATATTACTCGGCCCACACTCCAGCTTCTCTAACGAAAGTTGCAACCTTTTGCCTCTAGAGGGCTCCGAATTGCAGCGCGTAACATGGCGATGTGTAACGTAACTATGTCGATGGTTGAGAAACTAAAAGCTGTAGTCGAGTTTTTAACTACAGAAAACGTGCCTCCAATTGAAATTCATAAAAAATGAGGGACTGTATCGACATCAGCAATCTGCGACTTTGGGTTGTTCTTGTTCGCAAAGAAGGAGATGTGCTAAGCACAACGTGTGTGGCAGCTCAGGGTGGACGACCGCGTACGGCAGCCGACAAGACTCAATGGAATCGAGTTGATGCACAATCAGAGAAATCCGTCAGATAGAACAGACACAGCTCACAGGCAAGTGTGGCTGATCACGAGAGCGTATGGGTTATTACTGCAAGGCAGCGGTACAGGAAACCGTACACGGAACGAATGCGAACTCCTGAAACGGAGGAAAATGGGCATCTGAAAACAATGTAATTTTCAAATCATTAATTTAGGTTTCAGTCAGAGCTGTGAATAATATTTTTATTGGTGACTAATTTTAAACATTTTTGATCGTTCTTAAATCATTATCTATTCTACAAGGTACAATATCATTAACAAAACATGCAATGCAACATTTTCAAATAGTTTACGTGCGTAGATTACAGTAGTCCAATAAATCTTTTACGACATACCTCCGTTTTTAATGTTTCACTGTATACAGGGTGGTCCATTGATCGTGACCGGGCCAAATATCTCACGAAATAAGCGTCAAACGAAAAAACTACAAAGATCGAAACTGGTCTACCTTGAAGGGGGAAACCAGATGGCGCTATGGTTTGCCCGCTAGATGGCACTGCCATAGGTCAAACGGATATCAACTGCGATTTTTTAAAATAGGAAACCCCTATTTTTATTACATATTTGTGTAGTACATAAAGAAATATGAATGTTTTCGTTGGACCACTTTTTTCGCTTTGTGATAAATGGCGCTGTAATAGTCACAATCAGATGGCTCACAATTTTAGACGAACAGTTGGTAACAGGTAGGTTTTTTAAATTGAAATACGTTTTATTTCGGTTGATTCAATGTGATTCATGTACCTTTGTGAACTTATCATTTCTGAGAACGTATGCTGTTTCAGCGTGATTTCCTGTAAATACCACATTAATGCAATAAATGCTCAAAATGATGTCCGTCAACCTCAATGCATTTGGCAATACGTGTAACGACATTCCTCTGAACAGCGAGTAGCTCGCATTCCGTAATGTTCCCACATGCATTGGCAATGCGCTGACGCATGTTGTCAGGCGTTGTCGGTGGATCACGATGGCAAATATCCTTCAACTTTCCCCACAGAATAAATCCGGAGACGTCAGATCCGATGAACGTGCGGGCCATGGTATGATGCTTCGACGACCAACCAACCTGTCATGAAATATGGAATTCAATACCCCTCCAACCACACGGGAGCTATGAGCCGGACATCTATCATGTTGGAAGTACATCGCCATTCTGTTATGCAGTGAAACATCTTGTAGTAACATAAGTAGAACATTGCGTAGGAAATCAGCATAGCCGGCCGGTGTGGCAGTGCGATTCTAGGCGCTTCAGTCTGGAACCGCGTGACCGCGACGGTCGCAGGTTCGAATCCTGCCTCGGGCATGGATGTGTGTGATGTTCTTAGGTTAATTAGGTTTAAGTAGTTCTAAGTTCTAGGGGACTGATGACCACAGATGTTAAGTCCCATAGTGCTCAGAGCCATTTGAACCATTTGTTAAGTCCCATGGTGCTCAGAGCCATTTTGTTTTAAATCAGCATACATTGCACCATTTAGATTGCCATCGATAAAATGGGGGCCAATTATCCTTCCTCCCATAATGCAGCACCATACATTAACCCGTCAAGGTCGATGATGTTCCACTTGTCGTAGTCATCGTGGATTTTACGTTGCCCTATAGTGCATATTATGCCGGTTTACGTTACCGCTGTTGGTGAATGACGCTTCGTCGCTAAATAGAACACGTTCATAAAATCTGTCATCGTCCCGTAATTTCTCTTGTGCCCAGTGGCAGAACAATGCATGACGTTCAAAGTCGTCGCCATGCAATTCCTCGTGCATAGAAATATGGTACGAGTGCAATCGATGTTGATGTAGAATTCTCAACACCGACCTATCTGAGATTCCCGATTCTCGCGCAATTTGTCTGCTACTGATGTGCGGATTAGCCGCGACAGCAGCTAAAACACCTATTTGGGCATCATCATTTGTTGCAGGTCGTGGCTGACGTTCCACATGTGGCTGAACACTTCCTGTTTCCTTCAATAACGTAACTATCAGGCGATCGGTCCGGACGCTTGGATGATGTCGTCCAGGATACCGAGCTGCATATATAGCACACGCCCGTTGGGCATTTTGATCACAACAGCCATACATCAACACGATATCGACCTTTTCCGCGATTGGTAAACGGTCCATTTCGACACGGGTAATGTATCACGAAGTAATATCGTCCGCACTGGCGGAATGTTACGTGATACCACGAATTTTTCCTTTTTTTGACTATGACAGCGCCATCTATCACCAAGCGAAAAAAGTGCTTCAACTAAAACATTGATATTTCTTTACGTACTACACGAATATGTAATAAAAAATGGGGTTCCTATTTAAAAAAACGCAGTTGATATCCGTTTGACCTATGGCAGCGTCATCTAGAGGACCAACCATGGCGCCATCTGGTTCGCCCCTTCAAGCTGGACGAGTTCATTCTTTGTAGTTTTTTCGTTTGACGCTTATTTCGTGAGATATTCTGCCCTGTCACTATCAATGGACCACCCTGTATAATAAATTAGTTTTTACGTCAGATCAATATAACATAGGTTTTGTTAGTGACATTGTACCTTCCAATATATGTAATGGTTTGAGAATGAACGAAAATTTTCAGAACTATTCACTAATGAAATATTATTTGCAACTCTGACGGAAACCTTAAATAATAAATTACAAATACATTGAGTTACTGATTCTGATGCCAACACAGTGTGTAAATTACGTAAAGTTCTTCTACGTTTTTGTCGTGACGGTAATGGGTTCATTAACAACATTGTGTCAGGTGGTGGTGACTCCGAATACAAAAGAGCATCCTCTATGAAGAATAGCGATGGCAACGAGTCGAAAACCATGCCATCAGCAGGCAAAGACATGCTCACAGTTTTCAGGGATGTTCAAGGGTGGTAGCCGAGTGGTTCTAGGCGCTACAGTCTGGAACCGCGCGACCGCTACGGTCGCAGGTTCGAATCCTGCCTCGGGAATGGATGTGTGTGATGTCCTTAGGTTAGGTTTAAGTAGTTCCAAGTTCTATGGGACTGATGACCTCAGAAGTTAAGTCCCATAGTGCTCAGAGCCATTTGAACCAGTTTTGATGTTCAAGGATTGGTTCATTTACAATTCATACCTAAAGGCGCCACCATCAACTCTGCGAGGTACTGCGAGACCCTCAGGGAACGGAAAGCACAAACTGGAAGAGTTCCACACGTGGAGGCTCCTCTCCTTCGGCATGACAGTGCCAAACCACACTCGACCGCTGCAACATCTGCAGCAATCCGGTGCCTTGGGTTCAGTGTCATCTATAGTACTCCATACATTCCCGATTTGGCGCCACTCGATTTTCATCTGTTCCCAGAACTTCAAAAGCATTTTTGAGGACCTCACTTTGACAGTGATGAAGCGGTGGAAGCAGGGATGAGGTTTTAGCTCCGTCAACAGGGTCAAACATTCTACAGAGATGGCACCAAGATACTGGTCTTTCATTGGCAGGATAACTGCATTGAGAAATAAATATGTAGACAAGAGGAACAAATAGGTAGAATGTTAATAAACTTTCTTGTATTATGAACTTTGAAGTTTTTCACATAAAAGATCCGGAGGCATTACCTTTCAGCATTCCCTGGTAGTGACATGGAGCTACATCTGGTACCCCAGATTGAACGGCCCGTTGACTGCAAGGTTATTAGAGGCGAAGCACAAGCGCATAATGATGGAGGATGGGGAGTTTAATCGGCATTTGCCTTCAAAGATTTAGTAAACCCGTGGAAAATCTAAATGTGGAAGGTTGGAAGGGATGTTGAACCTCGATCTCCCCGAAATCTAATACATTACATCAACCAGTGTGTCACCTCGTTTGTTTTCCGATAGGGGCTATGACAAATGAGAAAATTTAGTGGCTTTAGTCTCTCTCTGTCGTCGGGACGCTCCTGAAATTCTTTGCCCATTGTAAATGGTTCAAATGGCTCTGAGCACTATGGGACTTAACATCTGAGGTCATCAGTCCCCTATAACTTAGAACTACTTAAACCTAACTAGCCTAAGGACATCACACACATCCATGCCCGAGGCAGGATTCGAACCTGTGACCGGCTGCCCAGTGTAAACGTTTCCCCTATTTCTGCTGCCACAATTTTAAATTGACTTACCTTATACCATTTTCATTAAATATTCGGATAGCAAGTATCTCTGTTTTTTCAGTATACCTCTTCTTTTGACCAATAAATCACAGCCTGATATATAATATGTCAGCGCCGCTGACATTCGTATGGCAGACCCGGGTTCGATTCCCGGTGCTGACAGGGATATTTCCTTGTCGGGAGGAATATAACGAGGTGCTCTCAGACTCGTGATGCTAATTGAGGAGCTTCTTCACTGAGCAGCAGCGGATCCAGGTCACGGAAACTGACTACACCTATATCAACACGATTTATCAGAAGTCCACAATGGCAGCGGGCTCTTCGAACCACCTTCAATCTATTTCTTTACCGTTCCACTCTCGAACAGAGCGCGGGAAAATCGAACACTTAAATCTCTCGGTGCGAACTCTGATTTCTCGTATTTTATTATGATTATCATTCCTTCCTATGTAGGTGGGCGCCAACAAAATATTTTCACAGAAACTTGGTGATTGAAATTTCATGAAAAGATCCTGGGTAACGAAAAAAATCATTGTTTTAATGACTGCAGCTCCAATTGGCGTATCACATCCTTGGCACTATCTCCGCAATTTCGCAATAACACATAACGACCTACCTTTCTTTGAAGTTTTTCGACGTCCTCCGTCAGTCCGGTCTAATGCGGGTCCGACATCGCACAGCAATGGTTCAAACGAAGGTGGACAAGCTTAGCGTTACCAGTCTCTTTAGGAGACTTGTTGCATTGTCCAAGTGTTTTGCCAATAAATAGTAATCTTTAGTTCCTTTTCCCACAACGTTATCTAAGTTATTCGGAATTGTAATCCCTAACAATTCAGTTGGATTTAGTCTTTATATTTGTGTGATTTATCATGTAACGAAATTTAGTGGATTCCCTTTAGTACTCATGAAGATAGCTTTACAGTTTTCGTTATTTGGAGTCAATTACCACTTGACGGACATTACAGCTATGTTGTTTGATTCATTTTGCAATTGGTTTTTATCACCTGATGACTGTACAAGATAGGAAATGACTTATAACCTGCCAACAATCTAAGAGTATTGCTCAGAGTTTCACCTAGCTCGTTTGTATAGACCAGTAACAGCATAGGGCCTATAACAGATGCTTTAAAAACAACGGATATTTCTTGTGTTTTACACTATGACTTCCCATCAATTAGTCCACTCCGAACTGTGACCTTTCTGACAAGAAATCACGAATCCAGTCTCTCAACTGAGACGATACTGGATAGCTACGTAATTTGATTAGAAGTCGATTGTGAGAAACGGTGTCAAAAGCCATCTGGAAATCTGGAAATATGGAATCAGTTTCACATCCTCTGTCGATAGCACTTATTACTTCGTGAGGATAAAGGGCTTGTTGGATTTCAGAAGAAAGATATTTTGTGAATCGGTGTTGGCAATTTGCAAATTAATCGTTTTGTGGGAGGTAAACCATAATGTTCGAACACCTTATATGTTGTAAAATGTTACTGTAAATCGGGATTAGTGATATAAGTCTGTAATTCAGATGATTATTCGCATTTCCTTTCTTGGGTATTGGTGTGACTCGTCTAACTTTCAGTCTTTAGGTACAGATTTTTAGACGGGCGCGCGGTTGTATATGATTGCTAAGTGTGGAGCTATTGTACCAGCATGCTCTGAAAGGAACCTGGCTCTTATTCAAACTGGAGCGGCAACCTCGTCTTTTTGAAGTGTTTTAAGCTGTTTTGCTACATAGAGGATAACTACTTCAAAGTTACTCATGTTGGCAGTTGTTCTTCATTAGAATTCTGGAATATTTATTGCGCGTTCTTTGGTGAAGAAATTTCGGAAATCCGTCTTTAGTAACTACGCTTTAGTGGCACTGTCATCAGTAATATCACCGTTGTTATCACACAGTGAAGGTATTGATTGAGTTTTGCCACTGGTGTCCTTTACATTCTATTGGAATCTGTTTGGGTTTTCTGCCGGATTTCGGGACAGAGCCTCGTTGTGGAAACTATTAAAAGCATCTTGTATGGAAGTTCGCGCTAAATGTAGGGCTTCTGTAAAGTTTCGGCAGTCTTGGGGATTTAGCGTTTTTTCAAATTTTGCATGCTTTTTTCGTTGCTTCTGGAACAGTGTTCGGATCTTTTATTGTGTACCATGGGGGATCATTACCACCCCTTATTAACTTATTTCGTGTACCCGTCTTAACTGTAGTCGATTCTATATCTTTGAATTCAAAACTCATACGGTCTGTACAGAAGAATGCGGAAGATTAGATGGGTAGATCACATAACTAATGAGGAGGTACTGAATGGAATTGGGGAGAAGAGGAGTTTGTGGGACAACTTGACTACAAGAAGGGATCGGTTGGTAAGATATGTTCTGAGGCATCAAGGGATCACCAATTTAGTATTGGAGGGCATCGTGGAGGGTAAAAATCGTAGAGGGAGACCAAGAGATGAATAAACAAAGCAGATTCAGAAGGACGTCGGTTACAGCAGGTACTGGGAGATGGAGAAGCTTGCACAGGATAGAGTAGCATAGAGAGCTGCATCAACCCAGTCTCAGGATTGAAGACCACAACAGCAACAACAACAACGGTCTGTGCTTACTTAGTGACATTGCAAGGAGTGGAGATGGTCTCTTACGAACTAGTCAAATGAATTTTTATCTCGTTCTTTAAACAGATGTATATTATGTGTTCATTTTCGGTGGGATGGAATGTTTTGGTACTTAGTCTTGCTACAAGAAGTTTGTGTCCACTAATCGAGTAATCCCTGTCATGGTCATGTTTCTCCCATTTTATGTTTGTGTGTGTTGATGAAGGTTAACTGGGGGTGGTGGTGGGGGGGGGGGGGGAGGATTCTATAGGTTGGTGTCATCTAATAATTCTCTGAGGGAAGACAACACAGTTCCATCGCAGTGAGCTGTATATTCATTTATCACTTATTTTTCTTCAACTAGACAAGAGACATAGCCCAACAGACATCAACAGTGACTTGAAAATTCTCAAATGCAGAACAGTCCCCCACAAGAACTAATAATTGCAGAAAACGGTGAAATACAAAGAGCCATATTTGAAGGAAAACAAGTAATAAATGAATATACAGCTCTGTGCGATGGAACTCTGTTCTCTGCCCTCAAAGAATTATTAGGTAACACCAACCAATAAAACCCCCACCCCCCCAAATACCCTTCACACACACACACACACACACACACACACACACACACACACACACGTACCCACACCCACAGTCACACACTCACATACAAAATGGCGCATACACCTCTGAAAGATTCAGAACAACCCCCAGGAACACTTTCAACTGTTCAATCTTGCTGTTACACCTTAAACTGTTTCACTGCCCGCCATATTGTTTCTTGCATCCGGTAAACAGTGAAAAGTGACAGTGACAGATCAATACACAGAACTTCACAGTGAAGAAGATGGGGAAAAAAGAAAACGTAAGTGAATCATAATGTAAACAGACACACACACACACACACACACACACACACACACACACACACACACACACACAGCCTTCCACATAGAATTAATTAATTTTCAAGCATACCCATAACAGTTTCCAAATCGTAATTTTTGCTCAAGTAATCTGTCAACATTAAGTTGTATATGGTTGCAGATAGCAAACTGTGAAAGAAAACAGGTACTATAAAAACATAATACCTCAGGAAAACAAAGGGTATGAATACATAATTTTATGCGTTGTTGAAGAAAACTTATAATTATGACTTAAAAAATAATATTTACATGTATACAAACAGTGAAGAACATTCTTTAAGTTTAACAGCCACAAAATAAAAACCCACTGGTGATGGTGCAACTGCAGTGAATCATGTTTGGGATAGAAAACAAAGTTCTGTTTTGCTAAAGGCGGACCCCATCCAAAAACATATACACAAATGTGTTTTATTTTTGTAATTTTACGGAATTCAGTTAAACCGATTTTGTAGAAATTTGGAAAGCAGAACGGGAATGATATTTTATACGGATAAAGCTTGAGTTAATAAGTTGTTTTGTCCAAAGATTCATGTTTATCATGCCTTTAACGAACGATATGTAAGAAGCCAAAGTTAAAACTTTATTCACAGCGTGATTTTTCCGGCTACTTTGCTTCAGTTTACGTAGCATTGTTGGGCCATGTTGAAAATTAAAGTCACTGTTCTGAAGGGAGGGGGGCTTAGAACACGTTATTTGGAATGAGACTGCTTTGAAGCTTTACTAGAAAACGGTATTTCTAAAAAGAAGTATCAAATATACCTCATTTTCACAGTTTCACAAAAATCAACCACTATTCTACGAATTTGTAGATTATTCTAGTATATTAGGTGAATGAAATTTTGTATCCGACATTTTTGTGCTACCGAGATATTGTGATCAAATGGTTCAAATGGCTCTAAGCACTATGGGACTTAACATCTAAAGTCATCAGTCCCCTAGACTTAGAACTACTTAAACCTAACTAACCTAAGGGCAACACTCACATCCATGCCCGAGGCAGGACTCGAACGTGCGACACTTGCAGCAGCGCGGTCCCGGACTGAAGCGCCTAGAACCGCTCGGCCACAGCGGCTGGCTAGATATTGAATATTGAGTTTCATCTTCAGTACGTGTTTACTCTGCGAGATACAAGAATTCGAAGTTTACATTTTTTTCGTGTCGTGATTTTCACGCCCAACTTTGATTCAAATTATCTACCACTGTTATCCCGCGTTGGATAATCAAATATTCTCCGTTTTGCGGTTCAGGCCATAATATTTCTAATGAGCTCAATTTGGAGATTTTTATACAGAATAGGTTTCTGCAAAATCTGTTTGGAAGTTGTGCATTTCTGGCCTTTTTGCAAAGTCTCCAAATTTCACTCAATTTATTTAGTACTGGAGAGTAGTACATACATGAAACTGTGTACCTGAAAACCTCATGTGGTCAGCTTATACGTGCCAAGTTTCACGTTCGTCATACTTTAGTCCTTGAAGCAAGCGTCCTACCTTCTAAATTTTTTCGGTCCCCGATTTTGTCAGCGAAATTGCTCGCTGAACATAATCGAAAATTCTTTTGATTTTTATTCTTAAGAGAACGCATAGTGCTGTACAAGATGGCCAAATTTCAATTATTTCCACATTTTATTGCCCGGGATATAACAGCTCAAAGTCACCCGAAATTCACCCTCACTCTGCGCAAACTCGCGTACGAAGTCAAACAAATGACTATCTCGGCCAATTTCGCTTTGATTAAACGTCACCAGTTTACATTGAGTATGTGTGTGAAAGTTCATATAAAATTACATCGAAATCCATGACGAATGAGCTTGAAAATGTTCTGAAATTAAGCGATTTGACATGGAATAATCGGTTAGCGAAACAGAGTTAGAGTTATGTGACGAAGAATACGCACATCTGATCCTGCATAAACGGTTGCTTCTAATCCGTAAATCGTTCCCAGCGGAATTGGCTATAGGCGGAATTACAAGCTATCGTTCAAAAGCACTTCGTCTTCTCACATACTGTCACTTAACTGTAGAGGAGTTGGGAAATACTAAGTTGTGCTGTAAAGTAATGCCTCAGAATATTTCATTCTGATTATCTATTGAAGTATTATATTTTATGCATATTACTCAGTCGAATTTCCAGCTTCGCTGACACTAGTTCAGTCCTCTGCGGGCAGAGGGCTCCAAATTGTAGCGTGCAACATAACTATGTCGGTGGCTGAGAAACAGATTGCTGAAGTCTCTCGCGAAGCTGAAAGCACGAATTCTAAGAGTTCGTCCACACATGGAGCACGATCATCCTCCATACAGTTTTGTTCTCAAAGCTTGAAGAACACCTTTGAGGACTTCACTTTGATAGTGATGAAGCGGTGCAAGTAGAGGTGAGTTTGTGACTACGTGAGCGAAGTTAAACGTCATACAGTGATGGTATCAACAAACTGGTCTCTCGTTAGGAGAAATGTGTTCATCGCCAGTGCGATTATCTTGAGGAATAAATATGTAGACATGGAGAATAAAGATGCAGAATGTTAATAGAGTTTGTTTTATTTAAAAAGTTTTAAGAGTTTCCACACAATAAAATCTCGGAATCACTACTTTTCATCACGCCTTCGTATGTGTCTCTTTTCTTTAAAAACTGTTGCTCTACTTCTAGAATCGTAGAGAGTATCTTAAATGCGTCTCATGAATCTAACGCATTAAACTGATTCTGTCACATGGCTTACTCAGTTTCAGTAAATGACGCAAGGATACGTCTGCTTCAGTATTATCTCGCTTAGGACATGCGGCTTCAAATATCGAGAAATATGGTACACGATTACAAATACTATAAATAATCATTGGACATTATTGGCAAAGTGTAACTGTGTCTGCTAGTATTCCGGAGAATAAGAAATTCATAGTGATCGTAAGAATAATTAACTTTCTTTGACATTGTTGTGTGTAATCAAATTTCTGTTTTATAGGCTACACAGAATCGCAAAAACTGTGATGTATCACATTTATAAGTCTGCCAGGCGAAGAGAGCCTTATTTGGTTTCTGTATTGCTGTGAGTAGGTGAGCCATTTCTGCGGTTGTGGCAAGTACCTGCACCTACGGAACGCTAGGTAATTGTGCATTTGCTTTCCATTATCTGCGAACGGATGTTAGTAATATGATGTATTGCCGACGGAACTACTCATTTGATGAATGAACTGTCTTCTGCCTCTCACCACACTCCGGGTCAAAGCCCGACAGAGTAAATGACGCTCCAGTGAATTAAAATATCATTAATTAAGCTTTATCTGATTGATTGAATCAACTGTAATGCGAGTGCTGTGGGAACCCAGCTATATAGGCCACAAGAGATGATGTCTCGCGGTTTCAGTAGTTGATTGATCGACGTCAGGAAGCGCAATGGCTACTAGCTGTATGACCCCACAGCGATGAGACAGACAGTAGGGAGTGGTGAAAGGGGGAGAAGGGGGGGGGGGGGGAGTTGCGGGCTGAAGTTATTAGCAACGCCCATGGGCCTCTGATCGCTGCAGTTCTCTGCCACCAAAGCGTGACTCACAAACGTTCAGTCAGCGTTGTCATTCTAACAGTTCCATAGAATAGAACACTCATTGTGTACTCATCACTCAAAGGCTCATAGTGCTGGATTTCCAATAATACTACCATTACTGAAAGCAGACCGTATCCAATGATCTGACCGTCCAACAGCGTAATTTTACTTTCGATCCGTTCCAGTTTGTCCGGATAACATACAGTCAACAGCAAAGCAACTGAAAACGGAATGATGCTTAGCACGTTTGACGTTTTTTTGCGTTTCTAGGCGATTTCGGTAATAATTTTCCAAGAATTAAAAAGCCTCAAAAGCTGCGAGCTATTACTATGAAAACATGATTTTGCTCGGTTTGTATGCAACAGCCTTCGACTACGTGAGCTGCTTCAATATGAACCGGTCATGCTCTCTACTTGTTTTCTTAGTCTTTCGTTTTCTTTTTCTAGTTACTCGGTTCTACCTTCCATAATTGCCTGGACAAGTTCCCAGTGTGTGATTCTTTCTTTGATCTCGTTCAGTCTTTCGACTGACATCTTTCTTTTGTCGGTGCTGACCAGGCTGTTAATCTGCTGTTACTGCATCTGCAGCAACAATTTGAGCAGCAGTTGCACCTCTGTAACACAACGAAGTGCTATAAATCGATTACTGCAAAGACAGTTCCGAGTCAGACGCCCTGTAGTATGCTTTCCACTGATCCCAAACTACAGATATTAGCAACTTTAGTGGCGCCAAGTGAGAACTTTCTGGAGATCAGAGTGGAGGTCTGTTGCGTTTTCTGATAAAAGCTGGTTCTGCTTCGCTGCCAGCGGTGGCCGTGTGTTCGTTAGGCGGAGGCCAGTTAAGGGCCTGTAACCAGCCCGTCTGCATGTTGGCCTCATTGGACCTACACTTGGAGTTATGGTCTGAGGTGCGATTTGTTATGACAGCAGGAGCACTCTCGCGGTTATACCACCCACTATGACTGCAAATTCGTACCTCAGTGTGGTGATTCGACCAGTTGTGCTGCCATTGATGGACAGCACTCCAAGGGGTGTTTTGCAACAGAATAAATGTTTCCCAGATACCGTTGTTGTAACCTAACATGCTCTACAGAGTGTCCACGCGTTGCCTTGGCCTGCTCGCTCGCTATATCCACCACCAATTGAGCACATTATTATGGGATATCATCCGCCGATAACTCAAGCGTCATCCATGAAGAACATTAACCATACCTTTATTGACCGACCAATTGCAACAGTCATGGAAATCCGTCCCACAAACTGAAATCTGACACCTGTACAACACAATTGATGCATGTTTACATGCTTGCATTCAACATTCTGGCCGTTTTACCGGTTAATAATCTACTGGCGTTTCACATTTGCAATGAATGGAAGTAAAATGAACCACAAGCTGTAATCCACTATGAAGTGGTTGTGGCTGCCCACAATAAAAAATGTTCAAATGTGTGTGAAAGCTTATGGGACTTAACTGCTAAGGTCATCAGTCCCTAAGCTTACACATTACATAACCTAAATTATCCGAGGGACAAACACACACACCCATGCCCGAGGGAGGACTCGAATCTCCGCCGGGACCAGCCGCACAGTCCGTGACTGTAGCGCCCATGACCGCTCGGCTAATCCCGCGCGTCTGCCCACAATACAAAGTTATATGTGAGATTTGCAATATACAGGTGAGTCCCCTAAAACTTGCACCGAAAAAACTGCAGATATGAAAAGTGCTATTGATGTGTGATTTTCACAGAATGGAATGATAGTCAGGGGCTCGTATTGTTAACCAATAACCAGATCGTAGTAATACTTTGACAGTCCGCTCCCGGTAGCTGAGTGATCAACGCGACAGCATGTCAATCCTAAGGGCCCGGGTTAGATTCCCGGCTGGATCGGAGATTTTCTCCGCTCAGGGACTGGGTGTTGTGTTGTCCTAATCATCATCATTTCATCGCCATCGACGCGCAAGTCGCCGAAGTGGCGTCAAATCGAAAGACTTACACCCGGCGAACGGTCTACGCGACGGGAGGCCCTAGTCACACGACGACATACTTTGACAGTGTATTTTTTGTGCAAACGTACACTTTTTAAACGGAACACCGCCTATTGTCAATAAAAGACTAAATGTATGGTAAACTAAAATGTCAGTGGTGCTTCTTGCAGGATCGTAGTGCGACTCGTGTACGATATGTCGTATTTTGGAAAGCTTCCACATCGACACTCGTTAGTGGCATTCAGTCTACGCAGTTGCTAGGTACGATGTTGTTACGTGTTCCTTGAGTCTACTGCGACTTTCTAAGCAGTTAGTGTGTGATAGTCCATGCAGCAGTTCGTGAATGGACGAAGGATTTACCAGTGCAGAAGAAGCTGACATGCTCATGGTTTATGGAGAGTTTAGGAAGAATGCATTTCGATCTTGTATGGTGTATGCTGCAAGATATCGCAATAGACGTCAACCATCACAACAGTTATTTATAAACCTCTTCAACCAGTTACGTGAAAGTGTTAATGTAACACCTACACAACGGCCGGCCTCTGTGGCCGAGCAGTTCTAGGCGCTTCAGTCTGGAACTGCTTCGGTCGCAGGTTCGAATTCTGCCTCGGGCATGAATGTGTGTGATGTCCTTAGGTTAATTAGGTTTAAGTAGTTCTAAGTTCTAGGGGACTGATGACCTCAGATGTTAAGTTCCATAGTGCTCAGAGCCATTGAACCTAGACAACGTAGCAGTAAGTACATGTTACGACAGACAAGGGGGAAATTAATATTCTGGCTGCTGTTGCAGTTGCTCCACACATTAGCTCCCGCACAATCGCACAAGGAAGTGGCGTGAGACAGGCAAAGGCTCTACGCATTCTCCATCGACATAAGTTCCATCCCTATCACGTCTCTCTCCATCAAGATATGCATCTACATGATTATAAGAGTCGTACATGGGCATTGAGACAGGACACTCCAGAGGTATCATGTATCTTGTTTAGTGATGAAGCCACATGTACCAATCATGGGCAGGTAAACCGCCGAAACATGCACTATCGGTCGGTCGATAGTCCCCATTGGCTTCATTAGGAGGAACGTCGGTGTCCATCGGATATAAATGTGTGGAGTGGGATGGTGAATCAGCAGCTCATAGGCCCGTGTTTCACAGACAGAACACTGAACGTGCACGAGTATTGCAGCCTCCTAACAGACGATCTTCCGCGGATGCTACAAGACGTTCCTTTACAGACCAGGAGGTGCGGTACCATAATGATGGCTGTCCAGCCCATAGTGCACGAAGTAGTACAGCGTGCTTCACGAATTGTTTCCAAATGGTTGGGCCGGACGCAGAGGACTTGCGCCATGGATGGCCCATTCCATGGATTTAACGCCCGTAGACATTTTTATGTGTGGGAAGCTCAAAGACGCTGTCTACAAGTATATATAAACTGCACCTGATGATATGTAAAGACGTATTACTGCAACCTGCTCGAACATTGATGCTGACATGCTATGCACGAGCGCAGCAGTTGTTCCACACCAAACTCGATGTGTGTATTGCCGTTGCCGGTGGTTATTCTAAACACAACCTCTCTTGGTCAGTTGTCTCATTGCTGGTCAGAATCCACATGCGTAGCGTATGAACTTGTGTTGTTCTCTAGTGTGTGCTACCACAGTATTATTGAAGTGTCGGTGTAGGAACTTTTTGATATACAGTATCTAGTAAACGATTCACACTAGAATCCTGCAACAAACGCCAGTGTCGTTCTAATTTACCCTACTTTGTTGGTGTCAATAGGTATTGTACAGTTTAAAAATGTGCCTGTTTGTACAAAAAATACACTTTCGAAATATTAGTACACTCTGTTTATTGGCTAAAATACGAGTCCCTGACTATAAATACATTCTGTGGAAACTTTACATCAATATCACTTTCTATTTCCGCAGTATTTTCAATACGACGGAGAGAGATAGATAGATAGATAGAGAGAGAGAGAGAGAGAGAGATAGATATGAACAAGAATACATCTAGATACTATCAGGAACAACTTAAAGTGTTAACACAGAGACAGGGAGAGTCGGTGGAAAATTTTGTCGATCACGTGTGGAAAATTATCATTAATATCCATGAAATGACAGATGACGACAACGCCAACAGGAACATTGGACAAATAGCAAGAGGTAGAACTACCGGCACTAGATGCATTTTTGTGGAGTTTGCCTGCTGAGATGCCACGTATAGTGTGCATCGAGTTTCCACAAATTGAACGAGCCTGTAACAACCGCGCCAGCTTTAGCCGAGATTGTTGCAGGACCAAGCCTAGAGAGAGGAAAGCCAATTCTAATGCTGAGACCGTGTGTATATATATGGTCAGCCAGGCCACATTCAACAGTATGGAGTAAAGTCACAACATGGGAAGTGTAAAGGAGATGGACACACTGAACGAGACTCAATATTTTGCAAACATGAGTGTGGGGGGCACAGGGTAGATCATGCATCCCAACGTAAAGTGAAAGAAGTAATGCATTATCCACAGTGCAGCGTTCACAGGGAATGTTTGTGGCTATTGTGTAACTGGCTATTAAATGCCGAAGTGAGCAATTTTTTGCTGGATATAGGAGCACAGGAATCCGTGGTCAGTGAGGGGGCACTTGGTATAAGAACGCACTTCGTTGTAGGCTATACGGTGTCGGCGGACGGAGGAGGGGGGGGGGGGGGCAAGGTGTGCATTATGCAATTGCTCGTTTCGGCAGTGTTGTGTTTCCGAGGAGTTGGGAGAAAGGCTACCGGTCTTGTGTGGAAGTGTAGGCTTAAGCTGCATCATACTTGGGATAGATGTTTAGATTTTCTAATTAAAAGTCACACCGAAGTAGTCCTACAACTGCGCATAGTCTAGCTGAAAAAAGAACAGTATCCCCGCCAGTTTAATGCAAGGTGATGTTTGAAACTTCGTGGCAAATTAAAACTGTGTGCCACCGAGACTCGAACTCGGGACCTTTTGCCTTTCGCAGGCAAGTGCTCTACCGTCTGAGCTACCCAAACACGACTGACGCCCCGTACACTTTTTAAACGGAACACCGCCTATTGACATTAAAAGACTGAAAGTATGGTAAACTAAAATGTCAGTGGTGCTTCTTGCAGGATCGTATTGCGACTCGTTTACGATATGTCGTATTTTGAAAAGCTTCCACATCGACACTCGTTAGTGGCATTCAATCTACGCATCGAATCTCGGTCCGGCACACAGTTTTAATCTGCCAGGAAGTTTCATATCAGCGCACACTCCGCTGCAGAGTGAAAATCTCATTCAGGCCGATACTTGTCTGACCCTATCTAAAAATTACTCGGTGGCAAGATCCTATGCAGGGTCGCCAATGTAATGCTCGACACCACAGGGTATGGCTAAACATAAACCGTGATTGTGATGTAATTTCAATGAACCCATTCGATATGCTGATAGCGCTCCTATATCTCAGATGCGTCTAATAAATTGCGCATAACGGAAATGGACTCAATGGAGTTGGCCCTGAAATAAGTGAGTCATTGCTGTGGTTCTTGTTGAAAGTAACAATAATAATGGGGATCAAGGGTCTCACCTCAGTTTGCGGTATAGGAAGATCGGTGACGTAAAAACTCGTTTATTATATGATATTCAATGGGAGAGGCAGCACATCATAAAAGAGCCTAAAGCCTCCCCATCTGACACACTGGAGATCAGTAAAGTCGGATTACAAAATCCGTATAATTAAATAGTTGGCACAAACTGAGCAGCAAAGTTCACAGTGAAGAGAAGACAAACAACCTATAAGCTAATCAAAATATCCACGGGTGTACTGCCGGTCTACAGTGTCCAACGAGCACAATATTTCGGCGATCATACATTTCGCCATCATAAGGCGAACTGACGGACTAAGCTCCTGTGAACGTGCCGGCACGTAGTTCCGTACGCTATGACTGCTCCGAGGGAACTGGGTTCGGTCGCGGCGGCGGCCGATTTATATACCCTCCGCCCGCGGCGCGCTCCCTCCGCTGTCCGCTCCCGCGCCACGGTCGCGCGGTGGAACAGATTCGTACGGATCTCCGTGCCGGCACGTTCACAGGAGCTCAGACCGTCAGTTCACCTAATGATGGCGACATGTATGATCGCCGAAATATTGTGCCCGTTGGACACTGTAGACCGGCAGTACACCCGTGGATATTTTGATTATCAAATACGCCGGGAGAAACTCAAGAATCACAACCTATAAGCTAACTCACGGTGTAATTTAAATATATCAACTACAGTCTTTCAGGATTATCATTATAATAGGATCGATCTGATAGGGTGTAGGAAAGTACACGCAGGACATCCAAGTAACTGAGTCATGGCAAAGCCATCAACTTTCAAAACGTAGCCGCGCGGGGTAGCCACGCCGTCTTAGGCGTCTTGTCACAGTCCGCGCGACTCCCCCGGTCATAGGTTCGAGTCCTCCCTCGGGCATGGATGTTAGTGTCGTCCTTAGAGTAAGTTAGTTTGAGCTAGATTAAATAGTGTGTAAATAATAATTCCAATCCCAAAGAGAGCAGGTATTGACAGATGTGAAAATTACCGAACTATCAGTTTAATAAGTCACGGCTGCAAAATACTAACGCGGATTCTTTACAGACGAATGGAAAAACTGGAAGAAGCCGACCTCGGGGAAGATCAGTTTGCATTCCGTAGATATGTTGGAACACGTGGGGCAATACTGACCTTACTACTTATCTTAGAAGAAAGATTAAGGAAAGGCAAACCTACGTTTCTAGCATTTGTAGACTTATAGAAAGCTTTTGACAATGTTGACTGGAATACTCTCTTTCAAATCCTAAAGGTGTCAGGAGTAAAATACAGGGAGCGAAAGGCTATTTACAATTTGTACACAAACCAGGCGGCAGTTATAAGAGTCGAGGGGCATGAAAGGGAAGCAGTGGTTGGAAAGGGAGTGAGACAGGGTTGTAGCCTGTCCCCGATGTTATTCAATCTGTATGTTGAGCAAGCAGTAAAGGAAACAAAAGAAAAATTTGGAGTAGGTATTAAAACCCAGGGAGAAGAAATAAAAACTTTGAGGTTCGCCGATGACATTGTAATTCTGTCAGAGACAGCAAAGGACTTGGAAGAGCAGTTGAACGGAATGGACAGTGTCTTGAAAGGAGGGTATAAGATGAACATCAACAAAAGCAAAACGAGGATAATGGAATGTAGTCGAATTAAATCGGGTGATGCTGAGGCAATTAGATTAGGAAATGAGACACTTAAAGTAGTAAAGGAGTTTTGCTATTTGGGGAGCAAAATAACTGATGATGGTTGAAGTAGAGAGTATATAAAATGTAGACTGGCAATGGCAAGGAAACCGTTTCTGAAGAAGAGAAATTTGTTAACACCGAGTATAGATTTAAGTGTCAGGAAGTCGTTTCTGAAAGTATTTGTATGGAGTGTAGCCATGTATGGAAGTGAAACATGGACAATAAATAGTTTGGACAAGAAGAGAATAGAAGCTTTCGAAATGTGGTGTTACAGAAGAATGTTGAAGATTAGATGGGTAGATCACATAACTAATGAGGAGGTATTGAATAGGATTGGGGAGAAGAGAAGTATGTGGCACGACTTGACTAGAAGAAGGGATCGGTTGGTAGGACATGTCCTGAGGCATCAAGGGATCACCAATTTAGTATTGGAGGGCAGCGTGGAGGGTAAAAATCGTAGAGGGAGACCAAGAGATGAATACACTAAGCAGATTCAGAAGGATGTAGGTTGCAGTAGGTACTGGGAGATGAAGAAGCTTGCACAGGATAGATTAGCATGGAGAGCTGCATCAAACCAGTCTCAGGACTGAAGACCACAACAACAACAAGCTTAGGCACCGATGACCTCAGCAGTTTCGTACCCTAACACCTTACCACAAATTTCCAATTTTCCAAAGCGTAAGTGATAGTAGGAATCCCAGATAAATATCACTATTATCATTTCGCATTGCCATGTTGTTCGAACTCAACATCATAGAATTACGAGGAAGAGGCAAACTACTGCAGTGATTGTCAAGACGGTCTGTGTTGAGTCTTGCCCACTCGTCTCGTATAGGGTGCCTAAAGGATACTCCTTTCCTGGAATGCTATACAATAATTCAAGCAAACAACATTAGTAGTTTTATTTCCTTAAAGCAGATTGACAATACTTAACTTTAGTATACAAAGATGTCGCAAGCGATGGGCGAAATGTGACATAAATCCGAGTCATTGCTATACACAATGTTCAAACAAGCAACTCTGTCGCACAGTTTGTGGATCACTACTAACTGTTCTTGTAGCACTCTCTACTAGTCTGTGCTGAGCTCCACGAATACGTTCCACTAATGCCCGGCCGAGGCTGGCAGGAGTGGCGCTAACATTCACTTCTTGCAGGTGTCGCTCCTGTCGTGGCGCGGTCCTAATCAGCGCGCCATTGGCCGACGTCGTTTCACCGCCTCCTCTGGTCTTGCGTTCTTCGTCATCGTTCCGGTGCTTCTGGTTACACCACAACAGTCTGCACCACCAGTGCTGTACACAGCCGTTACAGATATTGAGCCTCTCGCCATGGTCCCCGACCTACTGAAGAAAACTGCTATGCCTCGGTCCTCACAAAGGGTAATATTCTGCTTCTTGCCCTGCCTAAGAGAATTTGTCTGCGTTGCGTCCCAACCAAGAATATCTAGAAAACGAAGTTTCTCGGAGATCTCTGTGGAAATACCGTCAGAAGTTACTAGTTGTCCAGTCTGACAGAAAGTTAGGAACACCATCAGTGAGCGGCCATGTGGCAAAAATTTCCCTCTTTCTTCTGTAAAATATTTTATTATTTCAGCCAATCTCTTAATTTCTCAGTTTAAACAAATTTACATCAATTTAGTGCGGGAAGTGCCCTGCATGCCCAATGGAAGCGAACTCGCTCATCTGCCCCTACGAAATGCGACATCACTTCTCCCACTCTGGCTAATTTTTAAGATACGGTCCAGTCAACGAGTGGTGTATTTCCCACGTCAAAAGCGTGGGTCGATAACCTTCAGGTATTGGTAACCGGATGGTGATGGTGAAATTCCAGAGCGGGCCTATTGTGCGAGATTGTGCTCAATGTACTCTGTAAGATCTTATCTACTGTGCACACTACTGTCCAAAATTTTTCACAAGCGTCCTCTCGGCTTTCTGGGCCGGCGACATCCACAATGTGCTGAAATTCCAATCTAAGCCTAATGTGTACGTGATTTCCCTCCTATGGCCCGACAAAGACATTATCAGCAAGTGGCACAACTGCCCAGTATCTGTAACTTATAATCTTAATAAACAGGAAACCGAGGGACTGGCCCCACGCTGACACGTTTCAAAGTAAGTCAGAGATGGAAAGTGTATATGGATGACTTGCGTAGACCAAAGGGGAAACCAGATCAAAGAATTGAAATGGAAGGTGAGATAGAAGCAGAGAAGAAAGGAGATTTATTTCTGACCTCCGAAGTGGAAGAGGCTATAAAGGAAATGGAGGGAGGTAAGTCTGCTGGACTACACAGCCTTCTTACAGAAGTATTTCAGTATATGGGTTAAAACGGCATAGCAGAAATGGCAGCTTTGTGCAGCGCCAATGTACTGTTTCCTGTATACTGGTGAGAAAAGCAATTTTATGGCAGCTCTAGCGTATCATAGATTCATAAATGCATGTGTTTTATGGATTACAGTTACTTAGCCCACACGTCGCACATCCATGACTTCACAAACCATTTGATGTGTGACCTCGGGTAGTGGAACAATAGCCTCCGAAACTAGTCATGCTGATAAAATATTATTAACGATGGAGGGGTATCTCTATCAGTCATATCAACTAAACAGTAATCAAATTTTATAATGATGTCAAAATTACGTTGGGTTTATTAAATCGTATATTGATATGTGTAATGGAAGAGATCGTACGGGAAGAGCAATACGGTTTCAGAAAAGGAAGAGATACGAGAGATTCTATTGAACTGTTTTAGCATAATTGGCGAAAGGTATATAGGAAGAGGGAAGGTATTGAGTTTATGATTTATAGATCTCCAAAGTCCCTTGACAATGTGAAATGGGAAAAAGATGATGGATTTTATAAAACTAAAGAAACTGAATTGCCAACGGCCTTGTCGCACCGGTTCCCGTCAGACCACCGAAGTCAAGCGCTGTCAGGCTGGGCTAGCACTTGAATGGGTGACCTACCGGTCTGCCGAGCGCTGTTGGCAAGCGGGGTGCACTTAGCCCTTGTGAGGCAAACTGAGGAGCTACTTGCTTGAGAAGTAGCGGCTCCGGTCTCGTAAACTGACATACGGCCGGGAGAGCCGTGTGCTGACCACATGCTGCTCCATATCCGCATCCAGTGACGCCAGTGCGCTGAGGATGACACGGCGGCCGGTCGGTAAGGTTGGGCCTTCCAGGACCTGTTCGGACGTTTTTTTTTTAAGGAGCTGAACTAGAAGGAGAGGAAACTAATTAAAAAGGTAAACACAAGACAGAAAGCAGCCACGAAACTGAGGAATGGTATGGCAGACTGGTCTGATGTAGAAACAATCTTAGATTTAAACATGGCTCATTGAAGAAGAGGGTTCGGTCGTGTATTGTTTTTTAAGTCCTTATTGGAGCATGCATAACTCATGGGGCACTATAATTTAGCAATGGCATACAAGTGAAAAAATTATTAAGAAGATAGTGAATATGTGGGCTTTAAGCAAATAATTTATTTCGACTACCCGTTTGTTCAAATCACACACTGATTTGCTTCGGATGTTGGCCACACACAGTTGGTACTGAAAACAATACAGAAACAAGAAACCAAAACGACTGAGTTTGCAAAGCAAACGCAGCGTTCACAGGCAGCAACGAATATAAACTAAAGGTATGAAGCCGTGCATCAGCTCACGTAAATGGCATCAAAGTCCTAATGCTCATCAAGTGCACAAAAATCTTAAGATTGGAGCGAAGCTAACATCAGCTGAAATGGTACTCATCGAAATATTCCTAAGTTCCCAACTGATGCATATCGAAATGTGTCTTAGATCCGATAAACACCTCAGCCGAAGCGGCTCTCTGGCCGTGAAAACATTACCAAAACCGACCTCACCTACCAAGAGACGAAGATCAAAGACCCTCACACCTTCTCTGCCTTTCTGTCTTAACGCATAGTCATGTGGCCCACTGCTTCATTCATTGCAGCAACTTATTTGACCATTATTCGTATGATGACATACGTTATAACATTTATAACATTCTTACGTTTCAAACATACACTCCTGGAAACTGAAATAAGAACACCGTGAATTCATTGTCCCAGGAAGGGGAAACTTTATTGACACATTCCTGGGGTCAGATACATCACATGATCACACTGACAGAACCACAGGCACATAGACACAGGCAACAGAGCATGCACAATGTCGGCACTAGTACAGTGTATATCCACCTTTCGCAGCAATGCAGGCTGCTATTCTCCCATGGAGACGATCGTAGAGATGCTGGATGTAGTCCTGTGGAACGGCTTGCCATGCCATTTCCACCTGGCGCCTCAGTTGGACCAGCGTTCGTGCTGGACGTGCAGACCGCGTGAGACGACGCTTCATCCAGTCCCAAACATGCTCAATGGGGGACAGATCCGGAGATCTTGCTGGCCAGGGTAGTTGACTTACACCTTCTAGAGCACGTTGGGTGGCACGGGATACATGCGGACGTGCATTGTCCTGTTGGAACAGCAAGTTCCCTTGCCGGTCTAGGAATGGTAGAACGATGGGTTCGATGACGGTTTGGAAGTACCGTGCACTATTCAGTGTCCCCTCGACGATCACCAGTGGTGTACGGCCAGTGTAGGAGATCGCTCCCCACACCATGATGCCGGGTGTTGGCCCTGTGTGCCTCGGTCGTATGCAGTCCTGATTGTGGCGTTCACCTGCACGGCGCCAAACACGCATACGACCATCATTGGTACCAAGGCAGAAGCGACTCTCATCGCTGAAGACGACACGTCTCCATTCGTCCCTCCATTAACGCCTGTCGCGACACCACTGGAGGCGGGCTGCACGATGTTGGGGCGTGAGCGGAAGACGGCCTAACGGTGTGCGGGACCGTAGCCCAGCTTCATGGAGACGGTTGCGAATGGTCCTCGCCGATACCCCAGGAGCAACAGTGTCCCTAATTTGCTGGGAAGTGGCGGTGCGGTCCCCTACGGCACTGCGTAGGATCCTACGGTCTTGGCGTGCATCCGTGCGTCGCTGCGGTCCGGTCCCAGGTCGACGGGCACGTGCACATTCCGCCGACCACTGGCGACAACATCGATGTACTGTGGAGACCTCACGCCCCACGTGTTGAGCAATTCGGCGGTACGTCCACCCGGCCTCCCGCATGCCCACTATACGCCCTCGCTCAAAGTCCGTCAGCTGCACATACGGTTCACGTCCCCGCTGTCGCGGCATGCTACCAGTGTTAAAGACTGCGATGTAGCTCCGTATGCCACGGCAAACTGGCTGACACTGACGGCGGCGGTGCACAAATGCTGCGCAGCTAGCGCCATTCGACGGCCAACACCGCGGTTCCTGGTGTGTCCGCTGTGCCGTGCGTGTGATCATTGCTTGTACAGCCCTCTCGCAGTGTCCGGAGCAAGTATGGTGGGTCTGACACACCGGTGTCAATGTGTTCTTTTTTCCATTTCCAGGAGTGTATATGATACTTTCATCTGGTTGATTATCAGTCTGACAGCATATTCTCTAATTTTATAAATAGCTAAAAGACGCTTAATTCAAATTTCCAACGAACGGAAGTGCAGGAACCTAATCAAGTTGATGTGGTTATTGAGTGTGACACAGCATTACTATGTTACTGAAATCACTATCAAACAAACACTGTGTTCCAAAATTCTTATTAGATACCATCAAAATAATGGTATAATGTGGCAAGTCACTTATCTGGTGATAATCATTAGTGTACGTGCGGAGATTTCCTTGTTTAGGCATTATTTTATGAATTATTGAATAAATTATTTATATCAATTTGTGGATTTATTTAACAACAATAGAAACATATTTATTCTCTAGCTGACATCAAGCCCTATCCAACGGTTTGTCATAAGCATCTATTGTGTGTCTGTGCCATTTGTTATTGATTTTATAAAGAATTTTCAATATACATGTTAGTAAATTTGTCAAAAATTACTTTATGCAAACTGCTGCTACGCAAAGAAGTGTTCTTTCACTAGAATAATGCATCTTCCCGCACATCAACGACAACAGTGGTGAAAGTGCAAGAACTGGACTTTGAATTGGTTCCTCATCCCCATTGTCCACGAGACTTAGCTCCAAGTGACTTGTTCCTATGTCCTAACTTCAAAATCTGGCTTGATGAAAGAAATTTTCATCAATTGAGGATGTCAGAGTAGCAGCCAACGAATATTTTGCAGTTTTACAGAACCTATTATTCCGATGGGATGAAAAAGCTGGAACATCGCTGAACGAGAAGTGAGGTGAGTTTTTTATGAAAGAAACATTTTTTCTTGTTTTCTTTGTTTTACCAGCCTATTAAAATCAACCTCGTTTAACCCGACATGGCTGACGTGCAGACAGAGTCAAAGTTCATATGATT
Source organism: Schistocerca serialis cubense (assembly GCF_023864345.2). Taxonomy (NCBI): domain Eukaryota; kingdom Metazoa; phylum Arthropoda; class Insecta; order Orthoptera; family Acrididae; genus Schistocerca; species Schistocerca serialis. The sequence goes on from NC_064640.1 coordinate 155,024,292, forward strand.
TGTAGTGAATCAATAAAGAAGGTGGAAACATCTTAAGTTAGCAACTAACCTATAAAAATATATTAACATACAGAAAAAATATAAAAACAAATATGAAACTAGTCATTATAGTAATTAGAGAAATACGGGAATAGACTTGTATAATATTCTGAATGTAGGCCAATACGTGTAAGGCACCGAGACTACGTTTATTATGTCTAAGATTCTCACCTCTGGACGTTGTTCCCACAAGTGATGCAACGTCGTCGCTTGTTTACCACAATTATGCTTTAGCCTATTTAAGAGTCCCGTCACTGGGTAAGAATTCCTACAGAAAACTTAAGTGACAAAATTTGTCATTATGGCTGCTACCATATATGGAAATCATACAATTTTTTGTGAATATAGTTCAGGTTCACAGTTGACATATAATTTTTCATGCTTCCACAGTGTAACAAAAGTCGCAGTTTTCCATGAAGTCCAGCAAAACTATTTAATGTCAACTTAGAAGTTACAGTACTTCCGCGGGTTTGTAGAGCTTCATAAGCATTATATATCAGGTATACTCAGTTGCTTCCTTATCGGAACGGACGGAGAGACTGGGAGCATAATTCATTACCTCTAGTAGCAGATCTGCAGGTTGGGTTCGCACAGGGCGCTTGGGAAGGTTCCAATTGGTTTCAATTCCCTCCGCATTCATCTCCAGCCATATAGAACTTCCGCCCATTAATCGCGAAAGTTCATTCTGAAAGGAAATCCCAACGGCCCAACTTAAACCTGAGAATTGTTTTACCTCGGAAGCGCTGGCTATGCTGTTTCTGTTTCTCTTCTTTTCTACAAGGCGATTTCCTCGAGTTCCTTCCACTCAAAAGTTAATATGGAGACCTAATTTCGAGCACTTTTTCAGTGAACTCCATTAGCTCGAGAAAGCACCTGTGGAAATCTCCACTCACAAAAAATCGTTTATTTACTAAAAGTGACAGTAAGAAAATAAAATAAAAATACAAAGAGACTTGCAAGAACAACACTACACAAAACTAGCAGAAATGTGTACAAAACTAAAACCGTCGTAAGGTGAATAAAGCTGTCATTATGGCCGTTTCCTATCTTGTGCTTCCACTCTAGACTTATTTGAATTAATAAGTGCGTCGGAATTGTAAAGTAATTGTGACAAGCACCTGCACCTGCACTCAGATCATTATAAATGTAAATATTTGTGGGGTACTCATAATCACGGAAAACTGAAAAGGTATCGAAATGATGAAGATCTACCCCATTACGCATTAAGTATGATGTCAGGGTGTCATTTCGCTTAACTCCTTATGCGTATCATTAAAACAAAGATAGCATTATTAATAATTTGATCACGTCTAAATGCGGTAACTTTCCGAAACGCGGTTGTTGGCATACCTAATATAGATCGGGGATGCAAATAGAATGTTGGAAACCGAAATCCTTCTAACAGACCACCATATGTTGTGAGATATTTCATCATTACGGCTTCAGCTGCAGGTGGAATTTGTTAGAATGACGATGTATCACTACTGGGAAAGAAACACTTCAGCTGCCAACAGAAGAAGAATAAATCTGTTGAAACTGACGAAGACTATGGAACTCAGTGTCCATAACATATTGCAGAGTGGTCAATTAACATGTGATCAGAGTGTTTTGTAAACTACATCGATGATCACAATACAGCAGACTCTGTAGCTCTACAATTGTTAATGAAAGATTTGTATCAAATATATCTCACACAGCGTTTCACAATTACGCTATTTCTTTCAGTCGGTTTCATAAATTCATATGGAATAACAGAACCCAAAGTCTAGCTCATGTAGACGTTATTGTAGGCGATGCATTATCTTAGTTGGGCAAGGATGGGGAAGAAAACAATTCAAGTGTCATTCACATAAATGATAAGTTACTTCTCTGTTCTGATATAGCGCAGTTCAAGAGCTACAAACAATAGGTCAAAGATTTCCGCTTGGTACATATAGTCTTACTGGAGGCTGGAAAATATTGATACACCCTGCTGTTTATAAAAACCTTGAAACTGAGATGTAACGAAACGTGCCAAATAAAATTTAGCATATAATGTATACATTTACCAGTAAATTAAATAAGGGGTTATAGATACTTCAAATGCAGCAGGAGTTTCGGGACGACACATCGTTACAAGGCAAAAGTTTTAAGTTTTCCACTAGGGCGGGGACAGTTCCCATTTAAACCAAACTTCTTCATGAAAATTCATGTCGTTTCCTCGTAGATACAACAACATCTTCATTGAGAATTGTGCATTGCAGTACGCCTATCCTCTGCTTCTGCAAGTCTATAGTATCTTTTTTAATACATCAGTTACCCGACAGTTCGTTAATTATACTTCTTCGGCCGACTATAGATGTAGTGCGATCGTAAATAATTATACTCTCGCTACAAAAGGAAACGTAGAGGCATGAGCTAGGAAACTCGGGAGAACTCCACATGAAGAATACGATAGAGTTAACTGTAAGTTCCTTGCGAAATGCCTATTAGAAAATCCTAGGAAGTTGTGGTTGGGTCCATTTCAATCTCTCATAGATCACACTAATGTTGATAAAGGTAACAGAGACAGAATAGAAATACTACATTCTGCAACCATTCATTTGATAAAAATGTGTGTGTGTGTGTGTGTGTGTGTTCTGCCGGCTGCGGTGGTCTAGCGGTTCTGGCGCTGCAGTCCGGAACCGCGGGACTGCTACGGTCGCAGGTTCGAATCCTGCCTCGGGCATGGGTGTGTGTGATGTCCTTAGGTTAGTTAGGTTTAAGTAGTTCTAAGTTCTAGGGGACTTATAACCTAAGATGTTGAGTCCCATAGTGCTCAGAGCCATTTGAACCATTTGTGTGTGTGTTCTATTATCTCCTCCTGGACCAGTGGATTGATTTCAACCAAAAATGTTACAATTACCCCTCGTTGTCAGGCAGCAATCGCTGTGGCGATAAGAACCACCTACCTATCACAGTTCAGGAGATATGATGTCATATACAATAACATGCGTGAAAAACTGCCGCATCATGCATGACGTTTAAATTTATTACTCCTGAGCCAATAACTCTATTCGCAATAATTTTCCCAGGCACTATCCACATATGCCGCTAAATGCTCCTACAGCACTGTACCATTGTATGACTCATGCGTTATATAAAAACACATATAGCGTTATAAACTTTGAGACACGTGAAAACTGCCACATCACGCATGACGTTTAAATATACTTTGCAGCATATTTCGCAGACTGTATCCACATACGACGCTGAATGCACCTACACAGATTTACCGTTCAACGTCACAAAGTTCAAGAGATATGACATCATAAACACTGAAATGCGGGAAAAAATGCCGCATCAAGCCTGAAGTTTTAATTAATCAACCTAGGTTAATCCATGACACCTGGCAGTGCTTTTGACAGGTTTCAACTGTGAAGCGCAAGCGGCTGTATAAGAAAACGATAGTTGTCTACAGAAAATCAATACACACGAGGCAGCTGCACTTATACCTCTGTACTGTATGCATATTTCTTTCTGCGGCTGTTTCGAACACACGGAAATGAATTGTTTTCGGTATTACACTACAAACACAGTTCGTATTTGTTTTCGTTTCTAGTAGAAAATAGGCAGAATCAATACCTGCGCGTGTTGGGTGTGTCAACTAGTTTATGAATATATTTAGGGTTCAAATGGCTCTGAGCACTATGGGACTTAACATCTGAGGTCATCAGTCCCCTAGAACTTAGAACTACATAAACCTAACTAACCTAAGGACATCACACACATCCAAGCCCGAGGCAGGATTCGAAACTGCGACCGTAGCGGTCGCACGGTTCCAGACTGTAGCGCCTAGAACCGCTCGGCCACTCCTGCCGGCTATATATTTAAGGATGAAAATACGGACATAGCAATTTTTGGTTGCTATACTCACTCACAAATGAGAAATATATACCGTGTAATGAAAGAAACCAAAGCACAGAATTAGAGACTAACAACACTAACGTCCTTCAGTTGCGTGAACGTGTAAGATATTTCACAATCGAAAACTGTAATGTTCCTGGGGGGACAAGGAAGCTTCTCTCAACCACGACGAAGGGTCCCGGAAATGCTATTCGTTTGAAAGCGCTTTAGTAAAGAATAAGAAAATAGGAACATAGGTAATCCATTATGAAGTGCATAGTAAATGCATCATTGTAGTCAAGATAGACAGGAAGCCCATATCCGCCACATTAGTGCAACTTTACAAGCCAACTAGTTCTACAGTTGATGAAGAGGTTGGAAGTAGTGTTTGATTAGGTACAAGAAATTATTCATATAGTTAAAGGGGAAAGAAATTCACTTGTGATGGGGAGTTGAAATTAGATAGCAGGAAAGAGAAGGAAAAATAGTTAGTGAATGTGGGATGCGGGAAAGGAATGAAAGAAGAAGTTGCCTTGTAGAATTTTGCACAGAGCATAATTTAATCATTACTGGCACTTGGTAAAAAGGTTGTACTTGTATACTTTGAAGAGACATGGAGACACTAGGAGATTTTATATTGATCATATAACAGTAAGACAGAGACACGAGAACCAGTTTTAAATTGTAAGACATTTCCGCAGGTAGATGTGGACTCTGGCCACAATTTAGTTGTCCGTTCTTACCATGCTCTTTTGCTGTTGTGAAGTGGTGTACTGAAGGTTGTGTGTGTCACTTTTATACCTCACACCGATGCTTCTCCTGCTTGAAGTGTAAAAATTATACGACTTCTTCACCAGGAAAGTCGCCTAGAAGTCTGTCCTGGTCTATAACATTCAGCTTCAGATGGTCTAACGTCTGGACGTCACTGGAAGGTGTATGGTGATGGCACGCACCCCAAAGATTTTGAATCCTGGACACACTGTATAGATTGTATGAATCAGTTTCCTATTGTGATAATTTCGTTGCACTATTACACTTGACATGAACTGTCCTAACGGGCAGTTGAGTTCACTCGAAATATTTTTCAGAGTTCTTCTCCAAAACTTGGTTTCTGGAGAAACCCAATAGTAATACCACTGAACATTTACACAAAAGGCTGTTGTCTTTTCTGTTGTTTTTATATCTATTTTAAACATAGTACCTTTTGCACGTAACTCAAACCCTTCTACAGATTGTTTCTTAAGTTCTTTTAAATCAACAGTATCGTATGAGCCAGTGGGTACTTCCACAGTTGCTCAATTTCCTAGTTCTAATTTATTGTTTGTTGCACTGATGTTAGATACGCTATTGTATGTTTCGTACCCAGTGATTGCAATATTCCATCGCTTATGTCACCTGGTGTAAAGGAGTTCACGTGTAGAACTGATGATCGTTCTTTTAAAGTCAGAGTGTAGGACATGACATCTAAACCTCAACTGACGCAGTGATTTGTGTGGAGGTTTTTATAGTGCAGTCATCTGTGTGGACATTTATGCCTCATGTTCCATCTGACCTGATGCCATTTTTGGTGGCATCAATAACGGTGGTACACATGGTTTTTGTTACAGTAATGGTGCTATTACTGAAGACGGCTTAACGTAACTCTCCCAATGAACCAAAGTAGCAGACGTTATTCCATTTTTTATGTTCACAAGCCAATGAGTTCCAGGTCCCTGCAACATCTAAACTGATCATCCCACATTCTTTAGATTCCATCATAATATAGTGTGTTGTATTCCACACAAACACTCCATGACCTCTTGGATTGCGGAATTGTTTGGTGAATTTAAACAGATCAGTATTTGTAAAACGTCCGTCAGTGATTATAGCTAGGAATTTTTGTTTATGAAAAGTTCAGGCCTTCTACTGCATGGTTAGTGCTTTCCCGGTAGTGACAGAATCCATCATTGTATTCTGCCTTTCTGGTTTATCTTGAGTGCTTTCTGCATCTTTCACTGTTCAAGTGATTGCTGATGCTCCTCCTGCTAGAGAAAGCTGAAAGTCAGCTGAGCACACGAATTAAGAACGGGAGAATTCAACAAACTGTCTTAGGTAATGGCAGAAACCAAGGTGTTTTAGCTGGTCTTCCTCTTAGTCATCTTTCTTTCAGGATACTTAATTTAGATGAAATTTCCTATACATTCTTCGGTTTTGCTTCTTATGTTTCTTAAGTGATGATCAGGTGGTTCATAACTTGCCAGAAGTTTATCCCTCACCCAGCTAAGTTTGGTGTACATTGTTTGATCAGACGCAGACGCTGAAATACATAGCAATACATGCAAGTCTCATCCAAGAGATTAATTCCCTCATCGCCATGAATCTCGCCGAGAGATTAATTCCCATATCGACATATGATACCTGCTTCTCCAACTTTGTCCCTGCTCCACAATAGTAATATCTAGGAAAGTGTAATTCTACAATTATCTTGTTACGAATATCACCACTACCATCTGTTGGGTGATAAAGGGAAGCCAAGTCTTAAATGAAGACCGTTCTCCCCAGTTATCTTATTACACACTTTATGACAAACACATCCAGCTCACTGCCCATCTGCTATTCACACACCAGCTATTTCATTACCACCATCGTCCTTTAAGATGTAAGTTCTCGGCTTTGTTCCTTGCGCTTCGTAAACTGCAAATATATCTGTTGACCATTTCACTACATAGGATTTGTCTAATTCAGTAACGTACTTTGAAATATATGCTGAATAGCCTACATTAAATTTCTGCATGCATAGAGCTATCAGTCAAATATAATTGTATACTATATTTAGAAACTCATTAATAAGAACTTCAGATGGTTTAATTTCCAGTGTTGGATGTATGGTTCGGTTGTACTGTCTAGTTATTTGTGGAAGAACATCCTCCGAATTATACGATTCATGAACATTAAATTGTATCCAAATCTGGGTTTTTATCATTCTCTTCAGTATTCCATGATACTTGAATTAATGTTGGAGAATGTTCACTAGTTTGAATTCCATACCACTTCATTGTCTTCATGAAGTATCTACTATAAAACTCGTCAGAAGGATTAGTTTTAAGGTTTACAGGGCATCAATTTGTCCATGTCAACAACAATTGTCCTAATAGCCATGCAATTTTCTTCTCAATTTTAGTTTTCACAGGTAAGGCCCAGGCGAATTTTGAGTATATATCAGTGATCCGTAGCACCATAAAATGATTTCGATGTACATGTCTAAATTTTGTCTAGTTGTACCCAGCGAGGTCAGAGCCCAGGGGGCTAGCTTGGGGACAGTGTGCCGATCAGAATGTCAACAATGTATACCGTAAATGTAGCCCAAGATAGAGCATCAGGCGAGTATTTCCATACGAACACTCAGCAAGGGTAACAAAAGAGCAAATGACACAGTACAACGTTCGAAGGCAGTATGAAGTAACACTCTATTGCGTAAATCGTCAGAGTGCCACTGCATTAATCAAACGTTGCAGAAAAGCCCAAGCTTAGCGATGCAGAATAATTACTAAACCATCACAGTGAGGAAGGGAGTGCTGACAAGACCAATAAACGAGGGCAAACTCCATCATGCAAACAGACCCACTGCATCTTAGATGCAAGCTAGGCTCTTTAGCAAGGCTTTAGGAGCTCAGAGTCACATCCAGTCATGCTGCCATTATTTCTGCATAGCTAGAACTAGAGAGAATGATGGTCTATTGGATTTCGGTGAAAGTACCGTAAGCTGATCCATGAAAGTCTGCCTGCTTACTGACTTCGACACAGGCACGCAGCCAACCTGACGCAAATGACTGACGTGGTCTGCCATTGCTGCCACCTGGACATCGCAGATGAGGAGAAGCATGGAGTGTTGCCAGGCCTTCTCCCAGTGAGTGTCAGTCATAACGCGATCATGCAGCCCCCTGAATGACCCGTGAGCATCTGCTACAGTCTTGGTCAATCCATACTGGGTGCCCTTCCTCACAAAAACTGACTCGTGGACCACCCAGTCGGTTATCGTCTCCTAAGTGCATGATGAGCTGTCTACGAAAGTGCTTAGGTGTAGGCCCATACTGTATCAAAGATGGGCGGAGTGGGCGACACATGGTCATCTAAACACTGTGGCTTGCGTAAAAATACACAGCCGTCACACACGCTGATCCGTGTCTCTGATGTCACCACTCACTGATGCCCGACTACTGTACAACACACTGAGGCAGCTTTATAAATTTGTAAACTCATCCTTTTCTTAAGTTCATTCCCTTTCCCAACATAATTAGAGCTGTCACTTAGTGATTCAGTAATTTCTAAGGGATTGCTTTCGTGGATAACACAAGACAGTTGGCTTAGCAGGCTACAGAGAATAATCACCTTCATTTATTAATTATTCTTTACCTAGGTATGTTAAAACGCAATTCTGCTGCCTCGTTGACACGGTATCATCCTTAATTGCAATAAAATATTTTTCCACCATCTCCAACGAACAGTCTGCACAGACATAACTTCCAGGCTTTCTGTCATAATTCCTTGGCAAGTTTTTATTACAGCAGCTGAAAAGAAAGGTTGTAAAACATATAAAATACAGATAAAACGCACAAAAAGCTAGTGGTGTAGTATTAATGATAACCAGTTGTGAAAAAAATAATCGATTGGCTTCTCTGCTACGCAACATTGGTGTCGCAAATTAACCCCAACGCAACTTATATGTTGATACGCATATACACATTGATGGAAAAAAATCGCAATACCAAGACGACATTGTGCGACACCAACGAAATTTGGTAGTCGTGTTTCTACATCTGAAAGATGATGTATATTCAGATTTCGTGTGTTGAGTTGCTGTTAGTCAAGAATGCCTTTAAGCTGACGAAGGCGCCATTAACAGCACCTCACATAGTTAGAATGATGTCGCGTAATAGGGCTACCAGAGTTTGGATGTTCCTTCAGGGATATTGCAGAAGGACTTGGAAGGAATGTAACCATTGCACATGATTGCTGGTACCGGTAGACAATGGAATTTACGGTGGCAAGGAGACCAGCCCCCGGACGACCATACGGCGCTACCCAATAGTAAAATCATCGTGTTTGACCTATGGCTTTGGCGCTTCGTACTGCATCAACAGCAGCAAATTGCGCTGCAGTTGGCACCACAGTGGAACAAGGAACTGTTACAAATCCGTTACTTCAAGGGTAGCTCTGAGTCAGATGCCCTTTAGCGTGCATTCCACAGACCCCAAACCATCTCTATTTGAGACTTATATGGTGCCAAGCTTAAATTCGGGCAGGGTGATTCGACCTGCTGCGCTGCCATTGATGGACACCATTCCCCGCTACGGTCGCAGGTTCGAATCCTGCCTCGGGCATGGTTGTGTGTGATGTCCTTAGGTTAGTTAGGTTTAAGTAGTTCTCAGTTCTAGCGGACTGATGACCTCAGAAGTTAAGTCCCATAGTGCTCAGAGCCAATTGAACCATTTTTTGACAGCATTCCAGGGGGTGTTTTCTAACAGTATAAGTCTCGTCTACATACTGCTGCTGTAACCCAACGTGCTTTACATAAACGTCGCCATGTTGGCTTGGCCTCCTCGATCGGCAGCTCTATCTGCAATCGAGCACATATAGCACAGGATCGGACGACAGCTCCAGCGTCATCCATATACAGCATTAACCATTCCTGCGTTGACCGACCAAGTGCAACTGGCAAGGAACTTTATCCCACAGACTTACATCCGGCACACATATAACGCAATTCATGCACGTTTTCATGTCTGAATTCAACATATTGGCGGTTACAGTGGTTGTTAATGTACCAGCACTTCATATCTGCAACGGCTTATCTCACACTTACATTAACCGTTGATCTTGCAATGTTAATAACTTAAATGTACCTAGACAAATATATTCCCGAAAATTCACTACTCTATATTAAAAATTTTGTCGATTGTTATTTTTTTCCGTCATTGTAGTTTCTCGAACTGTAGCTTTCAGTAGTAATTTACAATAAGAAATTTTATGTGACGGATATCCCAAGTATTGTGGGTCAAATAAATTTTTTATGACATTAGAAATGCCTTCAGGTACTGAAATTCACGCTAAAGTATTAACACTAAAATGATAGAAGAAACAGATGCACGACACCCTATGTTGTTCTCTGGGTACACGAAAGACCTCCCAGATTGTGACAAGTGATGTCAACTGTCGAATCAATGATGAATGACCGAATATCGAGTCGCATTTTGCTCACCAGATTATAGCAAATGTAGTTAGGAATGTGTCGTAAAATATCCCCTCAATGCACATAATATCCCAAGTTTATGGTACATTGCTAATATAGATTGTCGAAAGAAGTTGCTATCATTAAAATGTTGTTACTCTTTTTTTCCTAGATCAGCCCCACTGCAATGTTTTAAAAGCAAATATATTTATATGCTCTAAATTCACCCTGCAATATTATTGAACCAATGGGAGCAACAATGTACTTATCCGTTCTGTATGTAAATTATATTTGTATCGATTTAATACCTATAGAAGTAACAGGAACAGAAATTGGTGCTGCATGAATAAACGAATTTATACAGTGATTTAACTCCCCATCATGTACACTATGCTCATGAACATAAATCACATAATACTCAAATAGTACCATCATACAAAGTTGTCTGATACAAACAGTAATGCATTGTACTGATCACTGAAGTTCGTAACATTTGAATGATGTAAATAAATGTATTGCGAAGGCTCTCCAGACGTCAACTTCAGTGTTAGAGGTCCTTATATATCGATGATGGACGGCTTCTTTCTAAGGATGTAGATTTGTGGAGAAGGAAGGGATGGGTCATACTCTGTCGTTATGACACCATCGATGTACTCTATCATGCCGCTTAGATGGTTCCACGCCATTTCAGTAAATTGCACTTCAGCACTGCATTGGACACTATAGACTTCAGTATTAAATGTATTTGCAATTGTGAATAAGGACAACCATCAGCTGCAGAATGGAATGACGACAATGAAAATTTGCCCCGGACAGAGACTCAAACCCGGAATTCGCGCTCATCGCGAGCGGTCACCGTAGCGTTTGGCTATCCGCGCACTACTCAGTGCCTGACCCAAACTCCCATATGTCGTGAACCACGCGTCTACGACCTGTTCTCGTACATCCATTGTGTGTATTCGCGCATAGGTCAGACGTTGCACATGAAAGTCTCTTGCCCAGCATCGGCAGATAAATGCGATATTGCAGTGCCTGTGGTATTCTGATTAAGATGCATTATGCAGTTTATGGTTATCCTTATTCGCAATTGCGAGTACATTTAATGGATTTCATAACGGTTGTAGTCAGCGCAGTGCCTGAATGCGTGCACGCATGCATGCATGCATGTCCAAAGGAACTTTGTATCGTAATCAGAATTACACATGCACTACATTATCATATTATTGACTTCTGTTATTACTTAAGAGTCACCATATGCTGCTGCACTTGTATTTACATGTTTAGATTCACCAGTAGTCAGCTGATAACTAATGCTGATGAGCAGTTTTTTGAAACCACTTAACTACGGCTCTACAAGTACTGTAGACATTGGATGTAGTGGAAACTCAATGTCAGGGAAAAATCTGTGTCCTGCTCCGAAAGACCAAACAGACTGTCAGCTGATTTCTGCCCCAACACATTAGGGAGTCGCAGCACTGAGGGAGATATAATAATAAATTAAAACAAATACACAATGAATAATAATAATGAACAATGAGAGAGGGGAGACGGTTAATAACTACTTTCGACTGTGAAGATCCTTATATCTGTCTGGAGGTGGCTCAAATCAAATGGCTCTGAGCACTATGCGACTTTACGTCTGAGGTCGTCAGTCGCCTAGAACTTAGAACTAATTAAACCCAACTAACCTAAGGACATCACACACATCCATGCCTGAGGCAGGATTCGAACCTGCGACCGTAGCGGTCACGCGGTTCCAGACTGAAGCGCCTAGAACCGCACGGCCACAACGGCCGGCTGTCTAGAGGTGGCAGATGTCTTGTGACACAACATGATAATTATGTTGATGATGAGCCTTTTTCACTATTGTGTACAGAGCAAGCCCAGATGCTGCAGATTAGTGGTGGGGTTAGATGACTGCAGCACTATGGACACTCAGAAAACTGTTTAGGAGTAGGGGCAGACTCATTCGATACTTTATGTATCGATCATCATAGGCAGCCATATTTATGATCATTTCACCTTCCACCAGCTTTGATCACAATGTTTGATTGTAACATCATTGAAATGGCCGTCTTGCGCTTCTATATTGCTTATTAAATTGTAGCAATAAGGATCTCAGGGTAATAAATTCATCTTAATTGGGCAATCTATTATACAATTAACCACAATTAAATGGGAAATAAATTATACTAATACCCCAATTGGGTGATAAAGTATAGTGATAAGAATACTAAATAAACACTGTGATCTGGCGCCCAATCAGTACGATAACAGCATAACAGCCTTTTATTTATATGTAAGGTACTTCGCCTGGATGTTTCGTGGAGGGTACAGGTATCGAGTGGGAGAGGGTTGGGGGAGGGAGGCTAAAAAATCATCCTGAAACCTCATAATCAACACATAAATGGGGTGAAAAATGTATTCGTATGCTCACAGCCCTATATATCTCTCTTCCTAGATTTCCAGAAGGCATTATACTACAACCAGGGACAACTATATAACGAGTATCATATTCGATTTGTTCGATGACTTTTTAATTAATGAAACCGATAACGCTATACTGGATGAAAAATTTTCAACAGAAACGAAAGTAACATGGGGTGTGCCCCAAGGACTCATGTTAATACCACTGAAGTCGATAAAATATAGACTGTTAATCACTGATGCTTAAATGTTCTCAAACAGCGAAAACTTCCTTGAAACAAGTCACTTTTTCTACTTATATACAGCATTTCAGTATAGCTGACATTCTGAAAAGGTCAGTGACACGAAAGCTTTTGTATTTAGATAATTACAAACGCTTCACGACACGACGACGTTTGTCGTACCCATTCACACTCCAGGCAAATACGTCCCTAATGACTCCACTCTCAATAGGACGTTAGACACGTAGCTTTCTTCCACCAGAATGCACATTCTGAAGGAGGTAACACAGCCAATTCGCGTTTGCAGGGGTACCTGTGACACTACAGCGGAATTTCTCGCATTCGTATTTTAAAGACGCGCCAGCGATTGACAGCCGGTTTCGGTAGCGCATAGCAGTCGGAGACAAGCGTTTTCCGGCGTGACGCGATCGATAGGACTGCCATACAAAACTGCGAGCTGGTGTGGGGGGAAACGGCGGGAGGGGCTCCGCAGCCTGTGCGTGAAGCGCCACAAAGCCAGTCCCACGTTCCGCCAGCCGCTATTACCGCATCACCCATATGGGAGCAAGCACACTTACAACTCCCAGCGCCAGAGAAATATACTGAGAAAAGTCATTGTGGATAATAGGTAGTCTACATTCCTCATAACACTGATTATACAAAATGCCAAATATTATGCAAATTTGAGATTCTATATATGCAGCGATCCCGATTTTAGTCACGGTTGCCCACGACGTGTTGCGAAATCATACACCGCTCATCAATTAACATTTGAAGCAAAGCGTCTTTGTCAACAAAAATTACATGAGGTGTAAAAAAACAACCTGATAATAAGTTCAGAGGGGAGCAGGAGACGTCGAATGGAGCGAAACGCTGCGAATATCCAATGGTCGGAAATGCACCGTTGTGGAGCTTCGGAAATAACGTGACAGACAATCAGCGATGAGCGCGCTGAAGTTTATCCGGCAAGCGAACGTGTTACAAGCCGCGACAATGAGTGTAAAAAAGCAAAAGAATTCCAATCATTTACTCGACTATGTCAACTTCGTAGCGATTCTGGAGGCAGGTATTTCTGGCATTTGCTGTAAAAATATATGATCTGAGGAAATTAAGTTTCCATCATTGTATCAGGTCACACTGATATACCACAGGGGAGAGTGATGTACCTTGGAACACTTTTCAGGCTTTCGTCTGTAGTCAACCCTGTAACTGAAATTTAATGTCTTATCTTAGTCCATTTATAGACGATAGCATTGAATATTTGTTTGTTGCTATCGTTTCCGAAAATTTAAAAATTGTTATGTAAATGTAAGGTCTTTCCAAATGTGAAAATGTGTTTCAAAGTACAACATGGTAATGTAACTAGGAACGAACACTGTAATTAAATTTGAAAGTGCTGCAATTGAGAATATCTTGTGAATACCGTATTTAAGAATCTGTCTGCTACATTGTTACTTTACTACACACCAATAATCAGTAAGTGAAAGCAAAGTAAGAAGAAGTACAGGGTGTCCATAAAGTCCCTTTAAAACTTCGAAATTTTATTACAACGGCAGTTGTTGAAATGTTTTAACAAAAATTCTTTTATTGTAATCACTGTTTACTAAAGTTTTTATATATACTAAAATTTTGTGTTTCAGATACCCTGTTGATGGAAGGAACTGAACGTCTATAAAATTGCAACTCCTCAAGAGGAGGCACAATCTGTGTCCTGGTTTATTGAAACAAAATCGGATGATCGGACTCAAAGAAACTTCAGAACGAAATATGGAAGAGATCCACCATCGCGCCCTTCAATCCGTGCTTGGCAAAAAAATTTAAGGAGACAGGGACAGTGTTGGATAAAGGCAGGAGCGGGTGACCAAGAACATCCGAGGAAAACAGCGATCGCGTTTTAAACGTGGTCACTCGTTCACCTACGAAGTCCATCCGTACTGTTCCCAGACAGTTGCAACTACCACGTTTAGCTGCGCGTAACGTCCTCCTCAAGAACTTCCGGTTGTACGCTAAAAAAGTTGCAACTGTTACAGACACTTGAGCCAAATGACAAACCAAAACCGACGGAGTTTGCACTCAACATGCTGGAACGCCTCTCGGAGCATGAAGCATTTCTCAAGCGAGTTTTTTTCAGTGACGAGGCCACTTTTCATGTTTCTGGGACATGAAACAGACACAATGTGACAATCCGGGTATCTGAACACCCCCATGTGACTAGAAAGCTTAACCGGGATAGTCCAAAAGTTAATGTGTGATGTGGAATCATGTGTAACCGAATAATTGGTCCATTTTACTTCAACGAGTCTACAATTACTGAAGATGTTTACCTCGATCATCTGACCAAATGTGTAGCACCACAATTGATTGACTTACAACCATCTACAATTTACCAGCAAGTTGGTGCACCACCACATTGGGGACTGCATGTTCGTCGGTTCCTCAATGAAATATTTCCAGGCAGATGGACTGGAAGGGATGGGCCAATTCCTTGGCCACCGCGTTCGCCAGATATCACTCCCTTGGACTTTTTTATGGGGGTATGTAAAAGATATCGTGTACCAAACACAGGTATGGGACATTGCTGACTTGAAGCAAAGGATTCTTAATTCCATTGCCACCATTGAAATCGGTTACCGTCTTGATGTGTTTCGTGCAACAAAAAGCGCACATATAGAGGTCTATTAAACACTGTCAAAAAACTTTTATAAACACTGATTACAATAAAAGAAATGTTGTTAAAATATTTCCACAACTGCCGTTGTAATAAAATTTTGAAGTTGTAAAGGGACTTTATGGACACCCTGTATAATCAAAAATCAGTTGCATATTAAATATATTTATAAATGAAAACTTTTGAAAAGTAGCATAAATTTCCATTTTCAAGATAAGTAAAGTTGTTAAGACGTAAAGAGATGCAGTTCATTCACAAATTTCACGTGTTTAATGGTGGAAGACCTCCTGTTTTAAGGTACAAGATGATGCTAGATCGACAAAATTCGATCTAACCACACATATGTTATGTAAACTGTATTAAGAACTACAGAATTTTATGCAACATAGAATGCTGCAAATGAGAGATTAATAATATCTTCCAAATAGGTTAAGTATGTTACAGAACGCTTAAATGTATGGCACTAAAAACAATTTACAAACGATGCGCATAACACAACCTTGTGTCTCAGGGAAAAAAAGTAAACAACGCCAGAAACTGCTTATTTGTGGCGATCAATGCTACTCCTTCCTTCATGTGAGTCTACTGTGGATCACTGGATTCACTATCCTCAAGGTACCACATTCTCCCCCTACTTAAAATATGTGCCCTTTAGCTTCCATTATTAACAGTATTGCACATTGCATCACCACTTGTCGACTATCTTACAATAGTGCTGTTCCTGCAGTAAAGCTTATTACCTTAAGGAATGTATTACCTTATGGTGCTTCTAGCGTTGTGGATTTAAATGCCAACTTTTATCAAGGGAATAACAGAGAAAATTCCAGGTTAATGTAACCAGCCAGGGACAGGAATTTAAAATTTTCCTGGCCTTGGCAGTTGGGCTGAAACCAATTTTCTCGACTGATTAATTCAGTAACTGCGTTACAACTCCCTGATTGGCAACAAAAATTCTAATGTAACACCAAAAGGAAATTGTGCTGCTTACGAAATATGTAAGATTGTGTGAAAAAAATAACACACGGGGTACTTCCATCGTGAATTAATTATTGTATAATATTTACAACAAAATTACGTATGGATTGCGTATTGGTAGTACTGCTAAAAGTCATAGGTCAGTGATGACTTGTTAATGAACAGAGTTCAATACCTGTACCGTAATTTGCAAGCACAATGTACCCTTAAATTAAATAGTTTAACGTCTAAACTGTCTGTATAACTCACTGGATTACACGTGACTTACTTACTGGAACTATATAAATAAATTATAACTTCGTAGGGCAACGGAGTTTGGTCTCCGTAGCATGCATTAAATTCATGAAATATATAAAATTTCGTTCTATAACACGGCAGAACGCATGTGGTCACCACAGGTACGTTAACTTCCAGCCTAAAGTGCACTTTTTGACGTGGATTACGAAGGTAGACAGTGACGTTTGCGTCCACAACGTCTTACTGTTGATGACCAGTTTGCAATTGAGATAGTTAACTTATAATCTGAGACCGAAACTAATGACACAGGATCTGGTAGTAGTAGATTACAATATCAGTGGTAAACGTATAAAACATAGGAGTTTTCTGACTGTTGTAGAATAAAATATTAGGTATATGCTGCCTCCAGTGAACGAGAAAAATGTCGCAGGAACAGAGAATGAGGACTATCAAGGACTATAGCTACACAACATGGCTACAGCTATTGCAGGAACGTGGTAATTAGTTGGACGCATAACGTCACCAGCAAGTGATTTGGACGAACTCAAAGCTGACAGTCAGTGGCTGTTTGCAACAACGTCTTCATGACAGGTATAGCCGCTATCTGTTACCAATAGCAACGGTGTACAGAAGGATAACAGCACAGAAAATCACTGGACAGTCAAATATGAATAACAACAGCAACTCATAAGCAGCTATAGCATCTCTGAACACTTCCTCATTATGGCATACAAGAGATATCACACCTTATACGTATCTCTCCTGCTCATCTTAGAGCGACATCACAGAGGTATACATCGTCACTGGTTCAAATGGTTCAGATGGCTGTGAGCACTATGGGACTTAACATCTGAGGTCATCAGTCCCCTAGGACTTAGAACTACTTAAACCTAACTAACCTAAGGACATCACACACATCCATGCCCGAGGCAGAATTCGAACTTGCAACCGCAGCGGTCGCACGGTTCCAGACTGAAGCACCTAGAACCGCTCGGCCGGCCATGGCCACTGGAAAACCAACGTTGGACTGTATGCAAGTAACTACATCGCCTGGTGTGACGAATTTTAGAACGCTTTTGTAAAGGAGACGACAGTGTACAAATTAAACAAAGTCACATAAAATTATGCATCCAGCTTTCCAACCCTGAGGAAGGTTAATGGCGTAGAAGAACGAACAGGGAACTCAGGGAGATATATTATGAACCTGATGTTGTTGCGGAAGCCAATACAAGGAGACTGAAATCGTCCGGTAACTTCTATAGAAGAGAAGAGAGATCAATATTGAGAGAAGCGTCAGAGAAGAAACCTGAAGGACAGGAAGACCGAAAATAATATGGAGAGACGAGTGGACCAATGACCAGCGGATACTTGGAGCAAGGAAATGAAGGTGCCAAGAACAGAACACTGTGGAGAAGGCTACTTGGCGAGGCCAAAACCCACTATGGTTGTGGTGCCAGGAGAGTAAGAGTAAGTGAACACAATAAAGGTACGCTTTCGTAATGCACTTGGACAACATCTGCTACATTTACATTTAGCACTGAAACTTTGTAACTGTTACAAGGGCTATGGAGCAACGTTACGTTACGTAAGCCAAGCGTGTACAATGGTCATTGCTTTCTCAAATTAACAGATAAATTGTCCTTGTATTTGTCCATTATATGCAACAACTATACCGCATAACCAGGAAAGTTGTAGGACAACTTTAGGATTTTGAAATGCATTTAACTGAATTTTATTTACTCTCAAATTCCACTGAAGTTAATGAATAGATATCATAGAAACAATATTAATTATATTATGTATTTGGGTAGCAAAAAAGTGACGCTAACACTGTGGGAGCTAGCAAATGGAGGGAAGGATGCATGGAGAATGAAGGACCAAGATATCCTTATCTTTTCAGCTTGCGGGTACGACATTATCGAAACAAAAAATAAATGCGAATTAAATCAGTAATACGAGTTGCATACCCGAAGCGTAAGAGAAACGATGTGTTCAGATTCTGGATTCCGCTATCACAAATAGCAAAAAATTACATCTCCTCAAGATCAGCAAAGAGAATCAAGTAGCCCCAGATGACAATCAGCTCCCACCTCTTCCTACGCTTCATTCTCGAATTTCTTCCGACTCCTCCACTGTTCGTCCCTGAATGCCAAGCAGCTCCTTCCTCCTGTCCAACTTGCAACCTTTACATAATTCTACGTGGAGAGGACGACTATTGCCAATATTACAGATGAGATCTGTAACAAAATTTACGAATACTCGAGGAAAGGACAGCAAGCTTACCACTTCTTGCGTACAAGATTCATATTTCACCATCACGAGGTTAGCACAGGACTGAAGTAGAATTACTTTGACTGTTTGGCCTATGCGCATGATGCACTCCGTGGCTCTACGCAATCTCACAGAATAAACCAAATTTTTGAGAGAAACAGAAGAGACATTCCCACACTAGCCCAGCGGCACAGCAGTGTCTGAGTCGGTGGAGCTAGAGCAGAAAATTAAAATAGTCGTGCTCATATTATCTTCATGGTGTGGCAAGGAAGGCCCGGCGTTCGCTGTCCAGCAAATGGACCGACACTCCATGAGATTCACAGACTGCACGCTCCCTACAAAAGAGACCCGAGACTTGGACCCACTTGCACCACTACTAGGACCCTGGCTACCATGTTCCACTGCCCACAAATGTGACAACAAAGTAGTGTTAGAAAAATGAAATGATTTCGCATAGCAATATGTGACGTTAGTATCACAACATAACATAGCAGAAGACGATGCTGGAACAAGATGGAGATGGAACAGCCAAAGATGATGCTGCAACAAGACAGAGATGAAATGTTAAAATCTTGAAATAAGATCTTTGGTACCATGATAAAATTATTTACCATTTATAGAGTACAAAACACACACAAGTTCTTTACTATAATTCGCGGGAATAGCTACAGATCTCTGCAAGTGCCGGCTGCAATGGGCGAGCGGTTCTAGGCGCTTCAATCCGGAACCGAGCGACCACTACGGCCGCAGGTTCGAATCCTGCCTCGGGCATGGATGTGTGTGATGTCCTTAGTTTAGTTAGGTTTAAGTAGTTCTAAGTTCAAGGGGACTGATGACTTCAGATGTTAAGTCCCGTAGTGCTCAGAGCCATTTTGAACCATCTCTGCAAGACAACAAAAAAATTTAAGCTTTGCACAAAAACCAAATTGTGTTTTTTTTCTAAATTTACAGGGTGTTCCAGAAGTGATGGCCAATATTCAAGGATATGTCAGGAATAATCATTTGAAAGAAAAATATCAAGTGAACATGGGGTCTGAAACGCATACCGTAAGAGCTATGAGCAATTCTTGATCTTCGATACTGTGAAACAAATCTCCTCTACTGCAATCTCTTTGCTTTCCATATTTTGGGATGTGGTAGTATGGACTAAAACAAGAAAAAAAGTCCAGCAAACATGTGCCCTAAAACGCGTAACTTAAATGCTATGAGCACTTGTTCATCTTCGCTATTTTGAAAGACATCTCTTCTAATGAACAAGTGCTCATAACTTTTAAGGTATGCATTTTCGAGCACATGTTTACTTGACATTTTTTTCTTTTTTTGGTCTATATTACCACTACCCAAAATATGGAAAGCCAAGGGCTTGCAGTAGAAGAGATTTGTTTCACGGTATCGAAGATCAAGAATTGCTCATAGCTGTTAAGGTATGCGTTTCGGACCCCATGTTTACTTGACTATTTTGTTTCGAAAATGTTCAGATGTGTGTGAAATCTTATGGGACTTAACTGCTAAGGTCATCAGTCCCTAAGCTTACACACTACTTAAAATAAATTATCCTAAGGACAAACACACACACACCCATGCCCGAGGGAGGAATCGAACCTCAGACGGGACCAGCCGCACAGTCCATGATTGCAGCGCCTTAAACCGCTCTGCTAATCCCGCGCTTTTGTTTCGAATGATCATTCCTGTTATATCCCTGAATATTGACCACCCCTTCTGAAACATCCAGTATAGGCATTCGAGAACAATGCACACATGACACTTGCATAGCAAATTAATTGTTATATAAGATCTAAAATAAAAATGTATGTGGTTTGCATATTGGTGACCCACCAGGACAGAAGCGCGTGTTAGCATATCATTCATAGCATATCATTCCGGGATTCAAGCAGGCATGCTAGCCCCAGTTCGAACGCGGCCGCGGCTAATGACAACTGCCAGTGTGTCTTCTAGCCTCAATATCGTTTCTAGGCGATTTCCTACATCCATCTAGGTGAATGTCAGACTGACACGATATGTATATGTTTTGAAAAGGTTTGCCCACTTTCACATTGATACCACTACATGCAGACAGTTAGCGTACACATATTGCACCCTGGGACGTAGAAAGCTAGCGACAGGAATGACATCCGGCCACCCTCTAACACCAGCAGTGCCAAATCTGACAGTGACCATTCTGACCCATGTAGATATGGGATAAAGGCGAAAGAAATAGAGAAAGATAGCTTGCATATTGGAACTACCAATAAAAGTTATAGATTTAGCAGCACTTGTTGACGAACACAGTTAGATAACCGCATCATACTTTGCAAAAACAATGGACCCAGAAATGAAATTTTTCTACATCTAAAAGTCTGTATATCTTACTAAAATAAACGGTGGCTTACTTACTGACACCAAGAAAATGAACTACAGGTTAGTAGAGAAGCTTACTTCAGTCTCTTCCGGCCGGGGTGGCCGAGCGGTTCTAGGCGCTACAGTCTGGAACCGCGCGACCGCTACGGTCGCAGGTTAGAATCCTGCCTCGGGCATTGATGTGTGTGATGTCCTTAGGTTAGTTAGGTTTAAGTAGTTCTAAGTTCTAGGGGACTGATGACCTCAGAAGCTAGGTCCCGTAGTGCTCAGAGCCATTTGAGCCATTTTTTCAGTCGCTTTACCATGCATTAAATTTATCTAAGTACATAAAAACACGTTTAATAACATCACAAAATACAAATGGATTGGTCACCATTCATCTATTCATCTTCCCGTGATTGCAATGCATTTAGTATAACGGAATGCTTACCACCAGAAAATGCTTTTTGTTGATGCGTGACATGGCGATATTCAAACAATAACTTTTAGGAAGGTTGAGCTGTTTACACATTCTTCGGCCATTATCATCATCTTAACTAGTCTCGGTTCAGTCGGCAATTCAGCAAGGATCTGGCTCAAAGGAAGTTCATCATTATTTAAATAAGCTGTTACTCATCAAGTAAGACTTAATGTTCTTACCACTCTGCAATTGAACCGTCACTTGATTTGCTACAGAAAACGTAGAATTCAAGTAATAACATAAGCTTCTGTAAGTCCCTCTTCAGTACATTTTATTTAATTATCGTATGAATCACTGCCAATCGCGTTAATATGTAGCAAGAAAACTGATCTCTGATCTTTGGGATTATTGCAGTGGACACAGTCCATAACTGCTGGCAATCCGTTGGAGACAATCCTCCAATATAAATATATGTTAGCTTTTTTTGAGTGAAAGGTTGTACTGGCTGCTGTGTGCAATCAGTTAAAGGAAACATGTCAGTGATCAAAACAAGTACCGACCGTTTGCTCCACCTACAAAGAAGTTTCACTTGCTGTAACAGTCAATGATCTCTTAACATTTATTATAGTTTTAAAATGACAATTGTGGATTTATGGTTTTGGAATAATTGTATAATATTGCAAACGGTACTTTCAATTAATCAGAATAAAAACTGATTCACATGTTTTGTAAAAGTAGCTGTATTATTAATATTACATTGCTACAAAGTTATGAGAACAACTGTATAATTTTTCTGAAGCTTTCAGATAAAGCACAGAGCAAAACTGAGAAAAAATCATTTTTTGACCTTTTTAATAACGTTTGTTCAACTTTTCCACTGTCCTAATAACATACTGCAGTCAGCGCTTGTCAACCAGATGGCTCCTCTGTTGTTCTTTTTCCGGAACGGACTCTACTAGTCATCGCCTGTCACACTGTGTGTGTGTGTGTGTGTGTGTGTGTGTGTGTGTGTGTGTGTACTCTTTTTTGAGAACTCGCGGCGTAATATTATCTGTTCCTGTGACTGGCATTTTTTTAAAATTCTTTGTAAGTTGTTTCACCAGCCACTATGTCAACTTTTACTTACTTCCATCGTATCGCGCCTTTTCATATAATGCCTCTCTCATAACAGCACAAACTCCGTTTTGGAGGGCTATTTTAGGTTCTTATAAACGTAAATTACAAAGCAGCGAATGTTCAAATGGTTCAAATGGCTCTGAGCACTATGGGACTTAACTTCTGAGGTCATCAATCCCCTAGAACTTAGAACTACTTAAACCTAACTAACATAAGGACATCACACACATCCATGCCCGAGGCAGGATTCGAACCTGGGACCGTAGCAGTCGCGCGGTTCCGGACTCAAGCGCCTAGAACCGCTCGGCCACTCCGGCCGGCAGGGAATGTTCGTGACCCGCTGGAGCCATACACCATTTATTGAAGGAAAGTGTGAAGTGATAGCGGAATGTGTTTCAGTGTTAAGTCAACTGTAAAGCCTGCCATATTTACGGGCCCCCACTGGACGCCTGGAAAAGCCGCTTCGGCTACCCATTACGGCTCCAGAATTACACCCTTCCCTCTTTCATTTCAAAGTAGAGCAGCTTCAGCCAAGAATAATGAATGTGACGAATTATATTAATCCGTTAATCCTGCGCAGTATCCGATCATGGTCGTTCTTTTAGCATGGATATAAACAACGTTCGTCATTGTTACCTCTGTTTTTAAGTGCAGTTTGAAAGTTGCTGGAGCAGAAAGAGAACGAGCACAAAGACAGAACAGTGGAGCTGACAAATTGCTTCCTCCCCCGGACCATTCTAAACTCAAATCCAGAGATTAGCGAAGTTAAAACCACACTGAAAAGGTGCGTAGCGTAAGAGGATTACCCGTAATATCTCTGTTACGGCGAGGAATTTTTCCTCCCTTTCTCAATGAATTGCATGTTTTGTGAGCCTTTCTGTCTGCAGAAGAGAGGCCTCGTACACAGCAGCACTTCCTGCGCATATACAGATGTCGCTCTGATTAAAGGGTCCATTGGAACACTACAGTAATGTTTGTCGTGCCGTTGTTTTAACTAATTCCCTCGGTAATGGAAGACACGTACTTGAGCTAGCGTGGAAGGGTTCGTTGTGGTGAACAGATAGCGGAAATCTTGAAATTTATTTAACAAGTGTTCGTAGTCCAATGTGTAGATGTGCACTGGCACACGATGTGTGTGTGTGTGTGTGTGTGTGTGTGTGTGTGTGGGCGTGTATGTGTGTGGAAGGGCACATACGGCTTCAGAAGGGACTGAGGTCGGGAGGGGGTGGGTTGGGGATGGGTGGGAGTTGTAATCGGTTGGTCTTAATTGAATGTTTGTCTGATAGTGGTATCGCATGCAGAATGACCGGCTCCATTTATAAACTGCTGTATCGATTGTTCCTACAGAACGAGGTCCGCAGTGTATAGCACACTGCACACATATTAGAGAGGACGTTGGTTCAAATCCTCCTCCACCCATCCACGTCTAAGTTTTCCGTAATATCCCTACATCTTACAGGCAAAAGCCAGGATTGTTCCCTTAAAAACTGGCAGCCAGTTTCCATCCCAGCCTTAGCAAAAACTATGCAAGCTTGAGCTCCGTCTCAAACGACCTCAATTCGACGGGACGTTAAACTCTAATCTCGCTGCCTTTTCTTCAATTATTCAAGATATTTTAAGAAACAACAAACAGGTAAATCCTAAATTTCAACTTCGCTAAAAATAGGATTGGCAGAATAATTTGTTTCTCGTAGTTTGAAGATAATATTTTTATGCGTAATTGTTGTGACCACAAATTTAAGTAATTTTCGGTTTTAAAAACTGCCGTTGCGGTTTTCACAGTATGCCTATCCTAAGAAAATACTGAAAGTGGTGATTGTCAAGTCCATCCGATAAATTTACTGTTTACTACCTCTAATTGTTTCTGGTGTAATTATTCTATTAGCAAGATATATCCTTAATTATCTGACAGCAGTAACGTTGCAAATATGGAGAATATGTTGAGTCAACACTTGACAAATGTTCTGTATCCCACTGCGTTTACAGAAACGTGATGATCCAATATCTAGTGTTCAAGTGCGGACTGCCGCTGGATACTGTTCACGGGACATATATGTTGATAGCGCTCCTACATTCAATAGAAGATTCTGTAACATTATTGACTAATAGGACCATTCTGTAATCCTAAATTGAATTAATATTCCACTACGAAACGCATGAAACAGGTTTTTCGAATGGGGATTGTGTAAAGAGAAGATATCAGTTAATCCTTAGCCCTGCTCTCAAGCTTCTTTGCATGATGTATGGGTGCAGACCAAATTTTTGATAACGTACTGATCTTGGATGCGCGATGATTTAGTCACCTCCCCAGCTTGCCATGTGCACTAAAATCTGCATGTATATTCCACCACTGTACAATGCATAACTTTGGGCGCTTTGGAAGAGTGTCAGGGGCTTCAAGTTTTAATTAAATCACGCACTAAGCGAGGGGAAAAGGATTATCTATAGAGTTCGTTGTAAGCCCTAATGTCTGGTATGCTATTTTCATGGTCCATATCAGGGTGTATAATGAAGGAAGTCTTCGAATTTCATTTCTCTAAATTTACCAAACTGGATTTCACTAGAACAAAGCCACATTTCTTAGAAATATTGTGATGTTAATTACTTAAACATATATTTACTCTTTTTCACCGTCTGTTCAACGTATTACGGTCCTGCCACCATACTTGTAAATTAGTTCAATGGAGTACCACTCCAAAATACACTGGTCTGCGAAACTTAAGGACGGAAGTAACTTTCTCATTATGTGTTACTTCCAGGTGACATACCTCTATGAAACATGGTCCATACATAGACAGAAATGTTACAGTTTAAGAAGTGAAAGGAATACGCATTGAAACGCATTGAACCCGAGCCACCACGATTCAAGATGGTCCTCTGGAAGTTAGAGAGGCTGGCCGTGCTTCTTTGAATAGTGTGTGATCACCACGGACGACAATGCTTTTCCTGCATTGTGCTACCATGCTGGCCACAACGCTGGTAAGAAGTTTCCCTACCCATTAAAATGAAGTCAGGGGCGAATGCATATCTGAAAACACGAACATGGGGAAGGATTAGAGTACCCCAAAAACGTTGACCGGTGTATGTACCGTATTCAAAGAACTGGAGATTAGTACGCCCATGCAACATTATGCATCCCCACACCATAGCACCTGGACCAACAAAACGATCATCTACGACAATGTTCCTGGGTGCATTATGTTTCACGTCTCTCGCCATGTGAGGGTACGTAATGTGCACAGGAATAGGGAAGTGTCATTTCTGTTCGTTTCGATGCGTATTTCTTTGCTTCACTTGTTGCGCTACACTGTAGCAGTTCTCCATGAACGGTGTAAATATCGTTGAGTCATGTTTCTTGGCAGTGGCGTACAATGCAAAAGTTACTTAAGTCCTTAAGTTTTTGACACAAGTGTAGGCCGCAGCAACGTTTTGTATGGTATTTCCTGTAACTTTTACCACTACTGTTGTAATCATGTAATATCGAGTTACTTATATTCGTCATGAACGTTTCTCATACACATCCTAATTTATATAGCGCTTCCATGTAAAAACTGGCAACTTTGTCCAAGAAATTTCTACATTTCCCAATGATAGTTCGGACTGTCATTTCACGTTTCCCGAATCGTGATACATGAAACAAGTGCAAACAGCCGTCGTGAAGGTGGGTTCTTGTCACGTTGCCGCTCTCTGTAAGGTTCCTGCGTCCGAGTAAATCCACGGCTGCCTTAAACAGCAATAAAAGAAATGTAATGACGACGAGTTCTTTAGTCAAGAACTGTCTTTACTCTACACAACATATCGTTTAAAAGCTCTACAATAGTGCCCTACACGTAATAAGCAACACCATTATGGCCACAACGGCCCAGTCTGGAATGCCCTACCGCCGTGTCATCCTCTTCGATTGACGTCATTTGGATATGGTATGCATTGCAGTACCGGGAACCGAACTCAGGTCCCTCGCATTGTAGTCATCCAGGCTGACATCTACATTTATAATACACTGCGTAAGGCACTTAGCAGTGTGTGGTGGAGGGTATTTCAGGTACCACTAAATGATCCCCCTTTCCCTGTTCCACTTGTGAATGGCGCGTGGGAAGAATGATTATCGGAAAGCTTTTGCATTAACCATAATTCGTCGAATTTTCTCGTCGTCGTAATTTCGCGAGATGTTTGCGGGAGGATTAATAAGTTAGCCTATTCTTCCCGGAAAGAGTTCTCTCGAAATTTCCGTGATGCACAACGCCTCTCTTGTAACGTTTGCCACTGGAGTTTGTTGAGAACCTCCGTAACGCCCTCGCGCTGACTAAACGATCCCGCGACAGAACGCGCCGCTCTTCGTTGGATAGTCTCTATCTCTTCTAAACGATCCAACTCGTAAGGATCCCAGGCTGATGAACAAAATCAACAGCCGGTCGAACAAGCGGCTCGTAGGCCGCTTCCTACGTGGATGAGATATATTTACGCTCAGCTACATCAGCAGACGCACTATATTTACCAGTACAGTAAATAGAAAAACATCGTTGCAATTACTGTCCGGTTAACTTAAAGTCTTCCCAAACAGGTAGTATTTCTATTTTCTCTTCGTTGATGTACATTGCACTCACACAAACCTTAAAGTGACGACAGTTTACAGAATGATCGGTGTACAGCTTCCATGTGTGTACTTTTGTTGACTGTCAACTCTAGTAAGCGTAAGAGTCACATTAGCCGAATTACTTGTACCGTTGTGCTAGTACAGGAGATTCGAAGTCATTTTTACGTAACTTTCCTAAAAACACCATATTTAAGTAGGTGATGTACGGAAATATGTTTTCGAACAGGTCTTGAGGAGAGAAAGTGGATTGCGAGAAAATAAACTGTAGGCTGCTACTTACAAATAGGCTTACTGTTGTTCGCATCTCCGTAAGAAACAAACTTACAAGAAAACCAACAATTCTGGTTGATGTCCCTCTAGCAGTTAAACAACATTTGGAGGGACACCCTGTATTGTGGAAAACATTCAGTCACAAGCTTGAGAGCTGTGCGTTATTTCCAAAGAATTATTGCATTGTAGGCAGACATGTTTCGTCCAGTGAAAGTGAAAGGTGGCTACACTGAGTCACAGCGCCAGAGATTGCGCCAAGAGTATTATTCAGCCGCCTCCACTGGCAGTGCTTGTCGAGGACTCGTAGTAGGCAGTTCTTGTCGAGAGGTCGTAATGAAAAGTTCTTGTCGAGAAGTTGTAGTAGGGAGTGCTTGTTCCATGTTTTATGCAGTTGTTTGATGGGCTAGACAGCAGATGTTGTTCTAACGGAGATATTGTAATGATTAGAGTGCTTTTCATCAATATATATGAAGGTAACAAAACTCGCTTTTTTTTCATTATTTCAGTGTCTTAAATAATGCGTCATTACAGGTTCAGTCAATAAAGCATCTGGCTTGTGTTCTTGTATTAGAGTGTAATTCTGGTTTTCTTGCGCAATTATAGTATTTCTAATTTTTTTTTATCACTTCAGTATAAATGGTATTTGAAATTTCTTGTGTTATTGAAGAAGAACCGTGCCAGATGTGTACGTTAAGTCATACTTCCACACACAGAACAGTTATACTTGTGCTTTGGTTTCGTAGGTTTTATAGTTGCTGGGGACTTAATTAATTAATTGTGTTAACGAGAATTTTCATTTCATTCTTTGTTGTTATTCTATGCAGTCAGATTGCGTACTAAAACTAGTCAGGGCCAACCGTTTACGAGACCTCGTAATCGGACATACAGCTACTAAATCAAAAAATTAAAAGCGGTTGGCCCTGACTAGTTTTAGTACGCAATCTGTCTGCATAGAATTACAACAAAGAATGAAATGAAAATTCTCGTTAACACAATTAATTAATTAAGTCCCCAGCAACTATAAAACCTACGAACCAAAGCACAAGTATAACTGTTCTGTGTGAGGAAGTATGACTCAACGTACACATCTGGCACGGTTCTTCTTCAATAACACAAGAAATTTCAAATACCATTTATACTGAAGTGATAAAAAAAATTAGAAATACTATAATTGCGCAAGAAAACCAGAATTACACTCTAATACAAGAACACAAGCCAGATGCTTTGTTGACTGAACCTGTAATGACGCATTATTTAAGACACTGAAATAATGAAAAAAAACGACTTTTGTTACCTTCATATATATTGATGAAAAGCACTCTAATCATTACAATATCTCCGTTAGAACAACATCTGCTGTCTAGCCCATCAAACAACTGCATAAAACATGGAACAAGCACTCCCTACTACAACTTCTCGACAAGAACTTTTCACTACGACCTCTCGACAAGAACTGCCTACTACGAGTCCTCGACGAGCACTGCCAGTGGAGGCGGCTGAATAATACTCTTGGCGCAATCTCTGGCGCTGTGGCTCAGTGTAGCCACCTTTCAAAAGGTAATGATGAAAATGAGCGCACGAACTATGATTCTTCCTTTCTTGGAAAAAAATTTGGAGGTACAAAAAGAGCTGTCGCTGCTGTAGTCTATTAAGAAATTGGAATTTATTACTTTACTATCTTGAGCGCACATCTCTCTGATTGAAGAAACAGCTGCCAACCCATCCTTTCGTAAAATTACTCATCTTTCGTTCAAAAAAAAAAAAATGGTTCAAATGGCTCTTAGCACTATGGGACTTAACATCTAAGGTCATCAGTCCCCGAGACGTAGAACAACTTAAATCTAACTAACCTAAGGACATCACACACATCCATGCCCGAGGCAGGATTCGAACCTGCGACCGTAGCAGCAGCGCGGTATCGGACTGAAGCGCCTAGAACTGCTCGGCCACAGTGGCCGGCCATCTTTCGTCCCTAGTCTTGAACTCATGACAGGAAACCAACCTAGCAATTTTACAGATGACCTGCGACCCAGCCGTCAAGGTTACACTTAGGAACTGCGGGTATGAAATCCTGTACGTCCTTCGTGATATTGGTTTCCAGAATTATTTTAGGGAACTATGAGGATGGTTCTTTCATCTCAGGCGCTGTCGACATTATTCCATATACATCTCGACTCGGAGGTTGTGAAATCGGGCCCGGGAATCTGGTCACTGAAAGGGAAGAGATCAACATTTCTGAGCACAGTTAGGCATTATTGCTGTTACATATTGAGAGAAAGTGGCACTGGCTAACGATTGGTGATGAATGAATAACCATCCTCTAAATTTATAATAATTTTATGTGTCGACATCTAAAAATCTCTTTATTTTGTTACAAAAACAAATAAACTATCGGCATCAGAAAACCGCTGAATGGAACCTGTTGTTGTTGTGGTCTTCAGTCCAGAGACTGGTTTGATGTAGCTCTCCATGCTACTCTATCCTGTGCAAGCTTCTTCATCTCCCAGTACCTACTGCAACCTACATCCGTCTGAATCTGTTTAGTGCATTCATTTCTTGGTCTCTCTCTACGATTTTTACCCTCCACGCTGCCCTCCAATAATGAAATGGTGATCCCTTGATGCCTCAGAATACGTCCTACCAACCGATCCCTTCTTCTACTCAAGTTGTGCCACAAATTTCTCTTCTCCCCAATTCTGTTCAATACCTCCTCATTAGTTATGTGATCTACCCATCCAATCTTCAGCATTCTTCTGTAGCGCCACATTTCGAAAGCTTCTATTGTCTTCTTGTCTAAACTAGTTATCGTCCACGTTTCACTTCCATACATGGCTACACTCCATACAAATACTTTCAGAAACGACTTCCTGACACTTAAATCTATACTCGATGTTAACAAATTTCTCTTCATCAGAAACGCTTTTCTTGCCATTGCCAGTCTACGTTTTATATCCTCTCTAGTTCGACCATCGTGAGTTATTTTGCTCCCCAAATAGCAAAACTCATTTACTACCTTATGCGTCTCATTTCCTAATCTAACTCCCGCAGCATCACCCGATTTAATTCGACTACATTCCATTATCTTCGTTTTGCTTTTGTTGATGTTCATCTTATATCCTCCTTTCAAGATACTGTCCATTCCGTTAAGCTGCTCTTCCAGGTCCTTTGTTGTCTCTGACAGAATTACAATGTCATCGGCGAACTTCAACGTTTTTATTTCTTCACCATGGATTTTAATTCCTACTCCGAATTTTTCTTTTGTTTCCTTTACTGCTTGCTCAATATACAGATTGAATAACATCGGGGATAGGCTACAACCATGTCTCACTCACTTCCCAACCACTGCTTCCCTTTCATGCCCCTCGACTCTTATAACTGCCATCTGGTTTCTGTACAAATTGCAAATAGCCTTTCGCTTCCTGTATTTCACCCCTGCCACCTTAACAATATGAAAGAGAGTATTCCAATCAGCATTGTCAAAAGCTTTCTCTAAGTCTACGAATGCTAGAAACGTAGGCTTGCCTTTCCTTAATCTATTCTCTATGATAAGTTGTTGGGTCAGTATTGCCTCACGTGTTCCAACATTTGTACGGAATCGAAACTGATCTTCTCCGAGATCGGCTTCTACCAGCTTTCCATTCGTCTGTAAAGAATTCGTGTTAGTATTTTGCAGCCGTGGATTATTAAACTGATAGTTCGGTAATTTTCACATCTGTCAACACCTGCTTTCTTTCTTCTTCTTGACGACTGAGGGTATTTCGCCTGCCTCGTACATCTTGCTCACCAGATGGTAGAGTTTTGTCATGGCTGGCTCTCCCAAGGCTATCAGTAGTTCTAATGAAATATTGTCTACTCCCGGGGCCTTAAGATACACTATATTCCATTTCCAGTCTGCAGTGTTTGAAACCTAGTCCGTCGCCAATAAAGTGTAGGCGAAACCACGAACACCCTGGGAGCATGTTCTCAATATTAAAAGAAAAAGTACAGTCACATTAGTTGAAATCAGTACCATACTGAATTGCTCTCACACACACACACACACACACACACACACACACACACACACACACACAGCACACAGGGAGAGAGAGAGAGAGAGAGAGAGAGAGAGAGAGAGAGAGAGGAGAGGGAGGGAGGGAGAGAGAGAGAAAAACCTGAAATAGTACGTATATGCATGAGTGATATTCAGTTTCTCAATAGCTGGGTATCATTCATCAAGGTATTTGGTGGCACCATAGATGGCATTAAGTATGTGTGGTTTCTCATCTGGGACATTTAAGAACGGAGCATTTGCTTGACAAAATAAACACATATGACATTCACATGTTCAATATACGCACCAACGAGTTGTAAACCAAGGTGTACGTGGAAAGTGCCCACGCATAGTTAGAAAACGTCCTCGCTACATATCACAGCCATCAGAATAGCCCAACGGAACTCGTCTCATAGCGTATGTTCTCCCACACTACCGCCGATCGAGAAGAGAACATAAGCGCCTACTAACTGGTCCCCTTCCACAGTACTGGTGTCCCATGGGCATGACAAGTGAAGAGACGATGAGAATCACTCCCCAGGTTATACAACCTTTGAGAGGAAATGAACCCTAAAATGCTTTGACCGTGAAGTAGAGCGAGTGACGATGGCACTGCTGTCACCTACTTGCTGGTGCCCAGATAGTATGAGAAAGAAGTTGCTGCTAAACACACTTACCTCAATGGAGGGTGTCGATCAGCTGAATTGACAGCTGGAGCTCTAAAAAACCTACCTGCCTCTGCTTGTGCGTTGCACACATGAATAACAAAAATCGAGTGCTTCTTAATTAGGATATGGTGTAAGTTGGCTGGCCAATCAGAGAAGGTCTACATACATGACACCCACTATGGTGCAACAATCTTTATAACACAGAAAATTATTTCGTAGTTCTCAGTTACAGTTCGCATTTGAGCGTAGTAAACTGAAATCCAGTGAACAGCCAGGTCACGAAAGTATGGCACAAGTGAGGTAGAGAAGCACAGCAAGGTTCGAAGTATCTCCCAGCAGCCTAGCGGGAGGGTTTTATCTCTGGCTTGACGTCAGCAGTGGGGCTCATCCGGCGGTCTGCTGGGACCGCTTACCAGCCGCCGGAGGAGACGCTGATAGCAGACATAGCGGGGTATCTGCTTTACTGTCGGGTGAGAGTGATACAGCAGGCCAAAAAGAAATACCGTTTACTTAGAAGTCCAGTACATTCCTAAAGTTGTACTGAAAGAAAAAAGCACTTTCACAATTTCATCGTCACTGGCACTGAAGCAGAGAGCCAACGCGTAACATCACAGGCACCCTTCATGCAGCACGATCTAGTTGGCGTAAGTGTTTTATCTTTCAGAACCTACTGTCAAATACAGATATTGCTTAGTCTAATGTTGGTTCCGCCACACTGGTCTTAAATATTACACTACTGGCCATTAAAACTGCTACACCAAGAAGAAATGCAGATGATAAACGGGTATTCATTGGGCAAATATATTCTACTACAACTGACATGTGATTACATTTTCACGCAATTTGGGTGCATAGATCCTGAGAAATCAGTACTCAGAACAACCACCTACGGCCGTAATAACTGCCTTGATACGCCTGGGCATTGAGTTAAACAGAGCTTGGATGGCGTGTGCAGGTACAGCTGCCCATGCAGTTTCAACACGATACCACAGTTCATCACGAATAGTGACTGGCGTATTGTGACGAACCAGTTGCTCGGCCACCATTGACCAGACGTTTTCAGTTGGTGAGAGATCTGGAGAATGTGCTGGCCAAGGCAGCAGTCGAACATTTTCTGTACCCAGAAAGGCCCGTACAGGACCTGCAACATGCGGTCGTGCATTATCATGCTGAAATGTAGGGTTTCGGAGGGATCGAATGAAGGGTAGAGCCACGGGTCGTAACACATCTGAAATGTTACGTCCACTGTTCAAAATGCCGTCAATGCGAACAAGAGGTGACCGAGACGTGTAACCAATGGCACCCCATACCATCACGCCGGGTGATACGCTAGTACGGCGATGACGAATACACACTTACAATGTGCGTTCACCGCGATGTCACCAAACACGGATGCGACCATCATGATGCTGTAAACAGAACCTGGATTAATCCGAAAAATTGACGTTTTGCCATTCGTTCATCCGGGTTCGTCGTTGAGAACACCATCGTAGGCGCTCCTGTCAGTGACGCAGCGTCAAGTGTAACCGCAGCCATGGTCTCCGAGCTGATAGTCCATGCTGCTGCAAACGTCGTCGAACTATTGGTGCAGATGGTTGTTGTCGTGTAAACGTCCCCATCTGTTGACTCAGGGATCGAGACGTGGATGCACGATCCGTTACAGCCATGCGGATAAGATGCCTGTCATCTCGACTGCTAGTGATACAAGACCGTTGGGATCCAGCACGGCGTTCCGTATTACCCCCCTGAACCCACCGATTCCATATTCTGCTAACAGTCATTGGATCTCGACCAACGCGAGCAGCAATGTCGCGATACGATAAACTGCAATCGCCATAGGCGATTTCCACATTTTTGCAGCCCTGACGAAATACATTCGTGGCTGTCGATTTGTTACGGACGAAGATCTATACACATGGATAAAATCGTGGTTCAGTAGGCAACTGTCAATTTTTTTGCATCGAGCCACTGACCATTATGTCTCAGAATGGGATAAATGTATTAACATTTACTGTCATTACTTTCGAAATAACGAACAGTTTACTTAGTTTTGCTTTCCATATGTCTCGTATTCATCTGACTGCCTATTGTATAAGGCGAACCTACTTATAGCTACTGTCGTATGTAGCCTCTATTTTGAATACATATTTCTGCGAATATCTCGCGGAACTTAACGAAGTTCATTCATACAAATTTCCATTCATTCTACTACCCAACTCTTAGCACAGCACTTGAAAAATATAAGAACACCGCGCCCTGTTTTGCGTCTCCTCCCACTCGGTAAAACAGACGGTCCTATTCTTGTAGAGACGGTATTTTCTCACTGGAAAATTACTCCCTGAATTATAAATCCGTCAGTATTCTAGAAACTTCTATATGCGGCACACAAACCGTAAGCAGTGTCTCCCTCATGCGTCAGCGAGAGACGTCAGCATCTTGACCTATTCAAGCAGACGTGCTCTGAAGTCGGCCGTATTTGCTCTCAGTGCTTTATTTCATATACAGTCCTTTCGTGCGTAATTGGCGCTCACAGTAGCTGGTAAAATCAATTAATCACACACAATTAGCCTGTAAAAATTTTCTAGTACTTCATCCTTCATTACTTTAATTAATTCTTGCAATGAGATCAATTACGAAATAATCATCATTAAGGTGGAGTGGGGCGGAATGGAGCGTGGACTCCAAGCGAGTGCCGCACTAAAAGGGGAATATATTTAGTACATTCTCAAGTACGCAGGGAAACCTCTACAAACAATCGACTCACAATATGACGGGGAATATCAGCCCTGACATTTATAGCTGTGACGTGTGTTGTACTGAGCAGACGTCTTCGGACAATATACTGATCCTGGCGCACAGTTATAGCACATGATCCATCTAATCCGCTCTCCCAGAATGTTCTATATTGCTTTGTAGTAGCCATATTTACATCATGCAGATCCTATCCCGAACTGTTACTATGGCCGACTTATTATCCGTTCATCTCCAAGAAGATCGTAGTTCCTTCAAAATGTGACCACTGTATCATCCCAGTTTTCCCACAACTCCTATGCTGATTTCGATATCTGGAATCCACTGTCGGAATTACTAAGCCTAATAACCTACCATTGATCCTGTTGACTGCTAGATATACATCAAGCAGTTTCACATTGAGCTACATATTTCCAGTGTTTACATGTTGTCGGATGACAGTTGAGTCCATATTGTAGCGCGATGCATTATTTTTCCGCGGGTTCCTTAATTTAAGTGGATGTGTTCTAGGAATCATGTCTTCGCGATTATCCATACTTTTGCTTTGTCACTGTATATATAGGTACTAAAATTTGTAATCTACCTAATGTCAACGTTTTAATATTTGTTTCAGCACACCCCTACTACAATGATGGCGTCTGATCCTCTTATTTAACTTAACTCTCAGCAGATGAACCGTTTAACAACAATGACGTCAAAATTATTCCTAAGGTTGTAGAGCTATAGAATTATATATGCGACGTCGTATTGTTGTAATACAGTGTCTCGTTACACGTGTTGTACACACTTCCTTAGATGAAAACTGCAGTTCGTTGAGCTAACATGAGATTTTACATTTTTGAGATATGTTATGAGGAAGTAAATAAACAGATGACGTTTAAACATCGACTTAGTAATATCCATAAAAATTTGTAACCTTCCACCTATTTACAGATTTTGCAAGGGTTTCTAGAATTTGTGTGAAAATACAAATACAACGTCTCGACATAAAAACGATACCTTTAGTGGTGGCTAGAAAAGGCACAGACACTCATATTAATACCATGACACGCAGCTATCCGTTTCGTTGGATGAGTCTTACGTGTCACTGTACGAGCTGCTTAGACACTGGGCTTTTTTCGGTGACACGTTCTTATACTTTGAATTAAATAGTAAGGCTAGGAAGAGACTGACTGGTTAACAAACAAGTACCAAACTCATATTACAGAAACAGACTATATATATATATATATATATATATATATATATATATATATATATATATATATATATATATATATATATATCATGCTCCATCTGATCAAATGCATCCGGACACTTATTTGAGGACATTAATGGGGGCAGGTTCACTCTTTTGCAATGTGTCGCCTTGAACCCTGGTGGAAGTACTTTCGATGACTTGTCCGACTGTCTGTGGAGGAATTTGAGGTTCTTAAGCGCGGTAAGGAGATCATACCCTAACCACGCATATAGTCATGCCATAACACCATTCCCTCTGTACAGTCGTGGACAAAACGAGCGAGACCCCTCGCCTCTTCGTTAAGCTGATCCGCACAGCTTTAAAGTCTGCTACACAGCATAACAGGCAAGGCGACGAAGTGCTACCAACATACAATGCAAGTTCGCTCAGCTGATGTGCTGAGATAGCTAGCACTGGAGAAACTACGAAATCCCTCAAGTATAAGCCAATGTGTTGTTTCACATATCTGTGACTATGTGTTGAATCTTAAGTGTGGTTATGGATAGTACGTATGCTCAGATTGCGAATCTAACATCATGGATAAGACAAGGGGAAATGAATTAGGCGTCCTTCCTCTTCCATAACATCAAATATATTTTAGTTATTCTTTCTTAAATGAGCTGCGCAGAAAATCATTCACGAGAAGTGAATAACTTTTTAGCAACACCAGACGATATTAACAGCTTGACGGCGCGGGTTAGCCGTGTGCTCAACGGCGTCATATCGTAGACCGCGCGGCTCCTTGCGCCGTCAGTTCGAATCCTTCCCCGGGCATGGATGTGCGTTAGGTTAGGTAGGTTGAAGTAGTTCTAGATCTAGAGGACTAACGAGCTAAGCAGTTTGGTGGCATAATTCTTAGAGCCATTTTTTGACCTTTCGCATAAATTTTCTTTACATAAACGGCCGTGTCTCTAGATTGCGTTGACATAGCTCAATTTTTCACGTCGCCAAGGGACCGTATACCACAGGAAGTGCGATATATTTCCGCTTATTATGCCCACCCGTACTCGAGGTAAACGGGTTTTAAGGGTTGGGTAGACAGACGGTCAAGAAAGTTAGACTATTAGGGCTCCATTTTTACCGATTTACGTGTCGAAATCCTACATCACCGTTTATTTCCTGGGCAGGTGCAGAATTATCCTACTAAATTTACTCGCTAATAACAGTTTTTTGTTATTTCGATAAGCATCCCGAATGATTGTCACATAAGCGGTGACATAAAGGTAAACAATTCATGTTTTGAGTCCAGAAAGCTCTATGCAACAGAAACTGCAGATCATTCTGCCATTTTCATTGCGAAATTGCCGGCTTATTCATGTCTGGGGTAATAATAGAGGGCTGTTTGCCTGGGATGTCTGCTAGCCTAGTGAGGGGTGTTTGCTACTGCAAGGGAGGTCTGGTTTGTTTTCGGTTCTAATCTCGATGGATGCAGATAGACTATCAGTAAAGGAATTTTAAGAAATTCTTGCGCCCCCCAATAAGTTTTATTACTACCTTTATTCTGTACCGGCGCCCTGTGGATGTCTATATGGAACTATTGTAGAATTTCATACTTGTTTCTGCCTATTTTTTCCGTTTCTGTCAATAACTGAATTGACTTAAGTGTAGCACTGAATGATTTTTAACTGAATTTCGTTATGAATCTTCACGCATTGCACACTTTCATGGTAGGTCAGCAATGGCAATCCAGTATGACTGGTCTGAACTTTGACACAGACCATTTCGCGGCCGAATGCGCATAATATTTTGCTAATTCGTAACGATCTGTCATACTTTGTGTTACTAAAACAGTTACGTTATCTCGATAAGCGGAAATTCATTTTTATTAGTGCAGCTCATACTAATTAGCGTTTCTTCTTTCATTTGTATCTTATATTTAGGTGTTGTGGTTAACACACTAATCAGCATTAATATAGTCTTGCACATGATTAAAAACAGTCTGACAAATTTCGGATAGTTTTTCAATTTCACGCCTGTGCATAGTATGTTGGTAGCAATTAGTCGCCTTGCCTGTTATGCTGTGTAGCAGACTTTGAAGCTGTGCGGACCGGCATAACGAAAAGGCGAGGGGTCTCGCTCGTTTTTTCCACGACTGTACTTAACTGTTAGCACTACCCTCAGTGGCTGGAAACTTTCACCAGGCATTCACTCAACTCAACTCCTCCATCGAATTGTCGCAGGGTACAGCGTCATTCATCACTCCAGATCAGTCGTTTCGAATTCTCCACTGTGCAACGTCGTCGCTCTTTACACGCCTCAAGCATCGCTTAGCACTTACTACTCAAATTTCTGGCTAAAGGAGCTGTTCCACTACTGTACCTCTTTCATTTTAACTTCTTACGCACAGTATTTGTGCGAGCTGGACTGTTAGTAGCACTTCGGAACTTACTAACTTATGAGTAATTTCTTCTGCTGATAGCGATTTTTAGACCGTTCTCCTCAATGATCAACGTCCTTTGTATGTCAATACATGAGATCTGCCTAATCTTAGTTGCCGGCCGGGGTAGCCGAGTGGTTCTAGGCGCTACAGTCTGGAACCGCGCGACCGCTACGGTCGCAGGTTCGAATCCTGCCTCGGGCATGGATGTGTGTGATGTCCTTAGGTTAGCTAGATTTAAATAGTTCTAAGTTCTGATGACTGATGACCCCAGAAGTTAAGTCCCATAATGCTCAGAGCCATTTGAGCCATAATCTTAGTTTCGCTGTGGTTGTTCCTTGGGCTTTCCACGTCACGTTCACATCACCAACAGTCGACTTGGGTAGCTTCAGAAGGGTAGAAATATCGCTGATGGAGTTGTTGCTCAGGTGGCATCCAACGACTGTTTTTCATTCGTCATAAAAGCAAATCTGATGCAAACATTCACAAACGCGATGATGAAACTCTAGGATATGCCAGTGTATGAACAGCAATCAACGGTTTTCTTAATCATACTTTAGCTCCATACACTGATCAGCCATAAAATCATGACCACCGGACTACTATGGTAGCGTCACCTGGCGAGGAATGACTGTTAGGTAGACACATGCACGGTGCGTGTAGTATCAATGAGCGTTCTGTCCGTGTCCGTGAGTAGAATGGGGAAGGTGCGCGATTTATCTGAACTGACCGAGGGTAGACTGTGACGGCAGGGAGGATCGGACCGAGCTCTTCGACTTGTCGGGTGCTTGAGGAGTGCTGTGGTGAGTGTCTTCAACACCGACGCTAAACAAGGCTGAAACCGTGTCAAGACGTCGAGGGATTAGGTGGCCACCCCTCATTACTGGTGTCAGACGTCATATTCTGGGCAGACTGGTAAAACAGGACAGGCGGCGAACTGTGGTGGAACTAACATCAGATTTTAATCCTGGGCAGAGTAAACGTCTGTCTGAACACTAAGTGCACCGAACAGTCCTACAGAATGGTCCTCCGCAGTCGACGACCCATGTACACTATGTGGTCAAAAGTATTCGGACAACGGCCCCCCTCCAAAACATATGTTTTTCATGACCATAGGCACTGGACCATGATGCAGTGACAGAGCATTGCCTGGTCTGATGTATCCCGATAGCTTATTGAGGAAACGTCTCCTTAACACCTATACCACGGCACGGAGGCAAGTTGATGGTGATTCCATTATGTTCTGGGGAGCATTCAACTTGGCATCCATGGGGCGAGTGGAGCTCGTACAAGGTACCATGACGGCCAAGGAGTATCGTGGAATGGTTGAAGACCACGCAAGTATCATGTTTCCCGACAGCATTTTCAAGTTTTTCGAGGAACTGTGTTTACTATGGTTAAGACAATTTTGAAGTCGAGAAACTTGACGTAATCGGTAGCGCTGAAGAATGCTAATTGAGTAATCTGTGGATTGCTGTTTATATTCTCGCTGTGGACTTTTTTTCCGAGCTATATTTTTTCGTTTCGTTCAAATACCTACACCATTCAAATATAAAATTCTTCAAATAGATGTAAACTAACACATATCTAAACATCATTTTTATGATAAATGCACGTCTTCTTGATTCTAATTATATCATTATTCCAGTTTTCATTGCAACTAGAAATTCTTAATTATCGTTGTTTTATAAGAAATTACAAAATCTTAAGCATGGCTGCGAATCAGCAACCGTGTAAATCTTCTTCAGAAGACAAGAGCCGCTCGGCTTCAGCAAAGCTAATGTACCAGTATGTGATGTAACACGTGAGTACGCCTACTTCACATATATTTCTCTATTAATATTTTTTTATAAAAATAATATTTGTAACTGGTTATATACATTTTTAGAGCCCACTCCTTCTGTAGAAGGTATTTATAGAAATATCCGGACCTAGGTCAAGGGCTCATAAACTTTTGTTTTGCAACTGGTTGGCTGATTTTTCAACCACTTCTTTATAAGAGCTTGTTAATAAAAATAGTTTAAATTAAATAAACTTTACAAATTAAATTTTGGGGACAAAAATTAAAAATGAAATGCTCTTCATTCGACTGTGTTCATTGGTTTATATCACATATATTATCTGACACGAGCCAGAGTGGTAAGCATCTAGACAGATGGAAAAAAAGAATTTTCATAGGTCCATGGATTCTGTTGCAGATCGCCTTGTTACCATCGTAGCAGCTTCAGTACTGAATTACATTCTTCGGATTGCGATGTGGAAGGAGTACAAGGATTTCCAGACGACTGTGATACCCTCAGTGACTTCACTATTTAACCATACGGTGAAATCCCTGCAATAAGCTTTTACGTTACACATTGCTCAGGCAGAAAAATTACCCTGTGTATAAGTTAGGCATTTTCGTCACTCCTATTTTTAACTGCAACACTGTGTTAGCTAAGAACGAGAGCATATTATATTTTCCAACTGGCCACTAACAAGCATATTGCGAGAGTTTTGCCGTATATTATTTAATTTTGTTCAGAAATTAAATGACATTCGAACCTTCTCTTTTTACGTCTTAATTGCAGCAATTCACATCAGCGCAGGTTAATTGGACCAGTTAGCTAGCCAGTGCTGTCCATGTTAAATGCGAGAGTAAACCTATTGTCCCGTATTATCGCAGAGTCGACAAGCACGCAACGAGCAACGTAAAACGTGTCCTTATTACCGTACTTGACTGTACTCGAAACAGTTTGCCATTTGTTGTGCATGAAAGGAAATTAGCTACCTAGTCTGTGGTCACTGCTTCACTACTGATAACAGAATGTTCCCTGCCTCATTTTAAACTGGCGGGTCCATCTCTCAATACACCTAGTGATCAGTACCACGTTACATAGGGATGTCCGGATATATATGATCATATAGTGCATTTCGAACAAAACGGTATGCGCAAATACCAGAAGTCAAGCAACCTTCGTGGTAGCCGCTAATTCGGAGTAATGTGCATCCCAACTTACGCTCTGCGAACTTGCGAAATGCATGGGAAATGAAACACACAGGCTAGCTTTAATCACATACAGTTAACAACTCCTGTTACAAATTGTGCCATGCGAAACTTTACTCTTTCGAGACAGCATATTTAAATAGTGACTGGCACCATTCAACAAAGGATACCTCTTAACTATCAGGTTTGCAAAGTCATTCTGACCATCGCGTAGCAAATTAGCTTTCGTAGTCCTACTTACCATCTCAGTGGCGAACAATAACGCAACAGCGTAATGTAAGCTCTTTTTATCTCTATCTAATCACCCCTGATACTGGAAGTATTGTCGCCATAAAAGTAAAATGTTCTTTCACCGATCAAAAACCACTTCCTACGCTAGTTTCTCTTGGTAATATTAATTTAAATATTACGTGTATTCCAGCTTATTACACCGCTGAGGTTCCACTGCCACCAGTGACGCGGTCTGCGCTTGGCCAACCCGCGTCACAACTTTCCCAGTCATGTGACTGCTACGTCTGTGATGTCAAATTTTTGAGGAATGTTATCAAAATTTATACAAACTGTGAGAAAAACTTATTCTGTCTAGGATCCACCATCATGAGAATTTTATTGTGTATATTTATCTTAGAAAGAGTAGTTACAGACCCGCTACTTTGTGTCTCCAACACTTCACGTGCATGTTCAACGCCATCTCTCCAAACCTATAGGATATGCCTCCACCCAAACACCGTCTTAAATTTATTTTCGGTCAAAGTGTATCTATATCACAAATCAGCTTTCTTAGGGTTTCATGCCACAGTCGGTAAAAACGGAAAGCTTACAGAATCGCTTTGTTGTCCGTTTGTCTGACTGACTATTGAAAACCTTTTTCCTCAGGAATGGATAGAAGTATCAAGTCGAAATATATGTCATATACTGAGGTCTATGGTCCCTTGGCAGTCTAAAAATTGAAGCATCTAAATAAATACAATCAAAACATAAGCTATTTATATAACATATTTTAGTAGTCACTCACTCATCAAAACGTACAGTTTCCGTTGGCCTACAATCATGCAGTTTGGCAGAAAGAAGTGTTGTACAGTGAAACAAAGGGAAAAATTCAGAAACCGTAAATTTTTAATTATATCACACGAAAAAAATTGTCAGTGGTTATTTCTGTCTGTTCGCCAGTCTGTTATCACACATTTTTCTTAGGAACGGTTAGACTCATCAAGTTGAAATTTATGTCACATAAAGTGTTTACAGGCCCTTGGCGGTGCAATAACTTTAAGCATCCAAGTCAGAGTAACGAAAAGCTATGGCCATGTCGGTCACTTGTTCTGATACTCGAAAACTCATTCATCAAAACCTACATGTACTTCTCGTTGGCCTACAATCATAAAATTTGGCAACAAGCAAGGTTTCACACTAAAATCAAATAAAAAATCCAAACACTATAAATCTGCAATTGTATCACGAGAATAAAATCTGTCCTTCGTTATCAGCCTGTATGACTCTCCATCCGCTTCTTAAGACTCCTCTTTCTCGGAAACGGGTAGAAGTATCACGATGAAATTTGTGTCACATACTAAAGCCTATGGTCCCCTTAGTTTCTAAGTCAATAAATTCAAAATGTACGGCCATTTATATCACATATTTTGCTACTCGCCAATTCACTCGTCAAAACCTATAGTGTACTTCCGCTGATCTAGAGCGATGAAATTTGGGAAGAAGTAAGGTTTCACAGTGAAGTTAAAGAAAAAAATCCGAAATTGTTAATTTGTATTTATATCACACGCAGCAGAAAATATTTATTTTATCATTTGTTATTCGACGTCAAACTTAAAATTAAAACAATCAGTAGTTCTGCATTCAGGGTGACTGGGTAGCAATGGTAAAAGTCAATCATGAGGCAAGGAATTATTTCAGTGTTCATACGAGATGTTTCAGAATTTATCTATCACCAGATATCCAGGAGCGATTACTGTACGTAGATACGATGTTTCAAGTTGTATGTGAAACAAATATACGCAGACTCGTCTACGAATGTTTGTTTCACATACAACGTATTAATGATAGTGTGTACACGTTCAGGGCGACAGTTATTGAACTATATGAAATAAAATCGTCATAACTTCTGAACAGTTTGCGTCAGGACGTTCAAACTACAGAGTTGACCGCGGCGTATAATAGTCGTTAATACGCCCATGCGTGGTTTGGTTTAGCGACAAAGCCCACTTTCATTTGGATGAGTTCGCCAAGAAGCAAAATTGTCGCATTTGGGCGACTGAGAATCCGCATTCCGCAATTGAGAAGTTTCTTCAACTTCAACGAGTGATTGTGTGGTGTGCAATGTCCGGTCACGGAATAATCGGTGCGATATGCCTCGATGGCACGGTGACTACAGAACGGTACGTGAAGATTTTGGAGAGTGATTTCATCCCCGTTATCCAAAGCGACCATAATTTCGACAAGTTGTAGTTCACGCAAGACGATACTCGAACCAACCAAAGCAGAAGAGTGTTTGATGTCCTGGAGGAGGGCTTAGGGGCCAACATTCTGGCTTTGAGGTACCCAGAGGTCACTGGCATGGTCGTCGATTGGTCGCCACATTCTACGCATCTGCACACATGCGACTCTTATCAGGAAGTCAGCGACATCATAGCTGTTCCGATACTTCGGCGGGTCATGGAGAATTTCGCTACTCGTCGGCTCCGCATCATCGCCAATGATGGCAGGCA
This sequence comes from Schistocerca serialis cubense, assembly GCF_023864345.2. NCBI lineage: Eukaryota > Metazoa > Arthropoda > Insecta > Orthoptera > Acrididae > Schistocerca > Schistocerca serialis. The sequence goes on from NC_064640.1 coordinate 155,068,715, forward strand.
TATAGAGCACGTCATAACCTAAATCCGAATATGTGTAGTGACGTTTACATGTTGAATAAAGTTTGTGCACGCCATAGTTTGTAACTAATTTACGTTTTGTTCCATATAGTTCAATAATTGTCACAATGTAGATTAGTACCCAAGCAGCAATAATTACTTATGCGAGTGCTTTTTTTTTAAGTTTCGTAAGGACACGAAATTAAAAATACAACGAAAATTCGACGAAGCTTGGTGCAGATATTTTGCGCAGTGTCTCTAGTCCGCCCGTCGATCACGCCACGTCTCGCTTGTCATTTCTGACCGCGTAGTGAGGACGTGAACATGTCTATTACAACAGTCACCGCCAAGTCGAGGCGTGTGAGATTTCTTCACGCTGTGGGGTTCAATGCAGGCAAAATTCGTCGACGGATGATTGATGTATACAGTGAAACTTTCATGACTGACAACAGATTGTGGCAATGGTGCAGTAACTTTGTAGCAGGACGTACAGACATTAGTGATACATGATGTCATGGAACGAAGCGAGTGTCAGCCGGTAATCTTGTTTAGTGAGTGATTCATTTTCCGAAATTAAAAGTCAGCTCTCTACACCACCGTGAGTTCAAAATGGTTCAAATGGCTCTTAGCACTATGGGACTTAACAGCCGAGGTGATCAGGCCCCTAGACTTAGAACTACGTAAGGGGGGTAGGACGTCAAACGGGCCGATTTGGAGCAGGAGAGGCACCACAGGACATTTTAATTTCCACTGTCTATACTTTTACAAATAAATTCATAAAACTTTGTCAGCATGACCAGGAAGGATTCAGAATTCATACTCGTAGCACTGGAAGTTCGAAAACATAACGAAGTAATTGTTTTTACTTCTGAAATTTGATCAATTTTTTTACTTACTAATGGCAGCATTTGTTGCTATAGGTACACTTTTCTTCATAAGTAAGAGAGATTCTTCGATGAATTTTGCACAGCACACAAACCATACTTAAAGGTTTATGAAACTCTAGAATTTTCCAAATCTATTAAAAACTGTGGTAAAAATTGAGGTAATTAACTATAAAATTTGTGTTTTTTCTAAACATGAACTTTAAAATATAGCAGCTCATTCGTTTTTTCATAAATTAAATAAATTCTAGAGTTTCATACACCTGTAAGTATGGTATGTAGGCTGTGAACAATTCATCGAAGAATCTCTCTAACTTATGAAGAAGAGTGTACCTATAGCAACAAATGCAGCCATTAGTAAGTGAAAAAATGATGAAATTTCACGTGTAAAAAAGAATTGTCATGTTTTCGAAGTTCCACATCAATGAGTGGGAATCCTGAATTCTTCGTGGTGACGGTGACAAATTTTTATGAATTTATTTGTAAAAGTATAGACACTGGAAATTAAAATGTCCTGTGATGCCTCTCCTGCTCCAAGTCGGCCCGTTTGACGTCCTACCCCCCTTAAACCTAACTAACCTAAGGAAATCACACACATCCATGCCCGAGGCAGCATTCGAACCTGCGACCGTAGCAGCTGCGCGGTTCTGGACTGAACCGCCCAGAACTCTCGGCCACCATCGTGAGTTCAGTACCACAAATTCTGTGCAAGACCGGGTCCAAAGATGCTGTGCGACCATCACAAAACACAGAGAATGTGCTCCGCCTTAACGCTTCTCCAAGGTTGACCTGAAAAAGAGGAACACTTTTTTAACAAAATTTCCTCAAGGGACGAGACATGGGTTCATATCGAAAATGAAGAAACAAGGAATCAATCCTAATAATTCATATATTCTCATTTTCTAAGAAGTGCAAGCGAACCTTATCCATCAAAAAGTGTATGACTGCAGTGTTCCGGGACAAAAAAGACGTTTTGTTGATGGAATTCATGGAACGTGGTACGAACTTCACTACAGCCTCATACAGCCTGACTCTCAAACGTCTTCGCAGGGCCCTTCGGAACAAGCGGAGAGGAACGGTGTGATCAGGCATTACCTTCTTCATGACAACGACCGGCCGCACACACCCCGGACTTGGGTGGCTTCTTATGATTTTAATCTCTGGCCTCACGTAAAACGCTGAAACGATGGTTACGAGCACAGCATTATGGCTTAGACAAAGAGCTAACTAGCGGCAGACCTGTGTAGCAGCGTAGAGGATTGGCTAAAGGCACAGGCGACTGCCTTCTGTGGCGAGGGTAACGGGAAGTTATCACGCTGCGTCAGATGTCTTAAGTCGGAGCGGTGACTATGTAGAGAAGTAGCTGAAGGTGTGGCTGAATGTTGCACGCCAAAACTTTTTTTAATTTCACTGTGGATGCCATTTTACGAACGAACGGATCTGGAGATAACAGTAGCCCTCGTAGTTTAAATAGAAAAGTGGGAAGAGGAACTAGTAATATGAAATACGGAAGCAGGGAATCCACACATTTTGATCTCTTCAAAATATAGACACGTTTGTTACTTGAATGTGACATTCCCTAATCTCAACAAGATGATAAAATCTCCAGCACTACAAGTCACAACGTTGAAAACATGGGAAATAAGTCGTTTATTCAGATCATTATATTAACGTAGATACCAAGTCACCAACCAGATAGTTATTCATTATGTTCAGAGGCAGGTCTATAGAACGGAAAGGCTTTCCTTATAAACGGAGATGTGTTCGTTGTTTCGTATCACAACAATTGAAGATTAGAGCCCTAGATACGTAAGATCCAGGAAGTCTTCTTATACTATGAACTGCTGTTCCAATTAGAATACGTGTCTAGAACACTGTCCTGTGAACAACACAAGGAAAAAAAATACAGTGAAGAAAACGGTACCTAACACCGGTAATCGCAGCTGATTTGCAGGTTAAACAGATATATCACTAGACAGAACGCACAACTTACGAAGTAAAGATGCAAAAGTAACTACGGTCGGTGATCTCTGTGTGGCATATAGGAACTCACAAGCCTTTAACGAACTTAGGGACAGCAGAGGTCGAACAGGCGAGCCATCCGAGTACGTCACACTCGCCGCAACAAAATTTCGGTCACGCGTTGTTTGTTTCTGTCAGCTCAAATATCACGTATTATTGTCAGACACACTATGTACGACATTAGTGTCGTGCACAAAAGAATTATAGTGTTAGAAGGCTGATAGGGAGCTTGTAAGACGAGCAAATCTCTTAAGCGAATCGATATAACATTTTAAATAAAACTCCGATTGCAACGCAATGTTTGAGCTGATTATGGACTAAAGTAACGCGATGCCGCTTGTAGTCGGTGTAAATTAAGAATTCTATACATGTAAAAATTCTTAGCTTTACCGTAAGCTGATCTGCATCTATCAAGTACTATCACACCAGAAAAACTATTATCCCCATAATATATAAACCATTATTGTGAATATGTACCATGTCCGGTAAGCGATTTTCGTACTATACGCAATGCGCGAATCACTCTACACAAAGCTCCATACGAGGCAAATAGCACGGTTGAATAGGCAGTACTCCGGTCCTCGAATACGATAAAGCAAGGACTGAGCCGCCACTTTACGTGCATAATGAACCACGGAACTCGGCCAGCTGTCAAAACAGTAAAGTGGGAGGGGAGAGAGGTGGCCATTCCATTAGCTAATATCTGTGCCTGCAGTTCACAGCGCTCGTGAGCATATTTTATCATAACAAATCAGCGAGTATTACAGTGCACTGTGAACAGGAAGGGATTGTCAAAAATTTCCAAAACACTCACAAGTTATGTTTTTAACGAAGAAACTGTATTAAATGACAGCTGTCTTCCAGCTATTTGAATTTGTCTGGAACATTCGAATTACAAAATTAGCCGTGGAAAGACAATATTTACACCCACGTTAGTGATTCTTAACGCTTTTGATGGTAACCCTATTTAACAGATGGTGAAAGATATGTAAAATATGTGTAGGTACCTGTTCTTTCAAGCTTTCAAAACAAATGTTCAAATGTGTGTGAAATCTTATGGGAATTAACTGCTAAGGTCATCATTCCCTAAGCTTACACACTACTTAACCTAAATCATCCTAAGATCAAACACATACACCCATGCCCGAGGGAGGACTCGAACCACCGCCGGGACCATCCGCACAGTCCATGACTGGAGCGCCCTAGACCACTCGGCTAATCCCGCGCGGCTTCAAGCTTTCAATGGGCCTGAAACATTACACCGACGAACGGTTGAATGTGTGGTAGTTGACGTCGAGAGACCTTGAAGAAGGCAGTATTTCTGTATGACATGTGAATCTCATGGCATCATCCGTAAAATGACGTACCACGTGACAGTCACACACATGTACACTTTTCAAATCCTCACAATAACATGAATTCCATCGGCCACCGACTCAAAGGTTATCCGAAATATATCGATTAATTTTAAACCGACGCAGCCAGCAAACGTTCCGTGGTATATCAAGTATCAGCTCAGGAGGTACCATCGCCTAAACTAGATTCCTGTTTGACACATCCGGGATATGATGGACACGGGTGCACGATGTGTATACTGTTCCGATCGATCTACATTAGCTATTAGCAGCTGTCGCGCGGTCATGGCTTCCTGTCGGCCTATTAGGGTATTAATACCACATACCGATAAAGAATGCTACACATTAGCGACGAGTTACTTCTCGTTGTGATACTTTCCAATAGATATTCACTATGAAGTGGTAATAATTTAAGAAAACCAACAAACAGTTCAAATGGTTCAAATGGCTCTGAGCACTATGGGACTTAACATCTATGGTCATCAGTCCCCTAGAACTTAGAACTACTTAAACCTAACTAACCTAAGGACAGCACACAACACCCAGCCATCACGAGGCAGAGAAAATCCCTGACCCCGCCGGGAATCGAACCCGGGAACCCGGGTGCAACAATCCGTACTTCTCTCGTATGGGGCAAGCTCCGTTTGTGTACGTAACGTCTGAAGTCTACATAGAAACGGGCAATCTAGTTACAGAGAAATTTAAAGTATCTCTTTACCATCATCATCGAATTGCGAGTATTCTACGGCTGGAGCCGCTTCACACATGTCGTATTCCACTTAATTCAAAAATGCCAGTCTCCTTTTTATTGCCCTCTGGCATCTATCATGTCCAGGACATTTCGACCTCAGCTCCTCCTAGGTCGTCCTCGCTTTCTTCACTCCTCTGGGCTCGTTTACCTCACTATTGACCATCGGCTATCGTCTAGTCTTCCTAGATGTCCATTTCATTTTAGACGTTTCGTTATTATGATGATTGTTACTGATTTATCGATAACCATAGACTCTCCTACGTTAGAATTTGGTACAGGGTCCAGCTTGGAGATGCAAAAAGTTCTTCTGCAAAAGTCCATCTCTAGTGGAAGCCACTTATTTCTCTGACGCTTGTTCACTACCCACGTTTCTCATCCGAACATAGCGATGTTTTTAACAACTGAATTATTTGTTTTTGCAAAGGACTGAGTTCAGTTGTTGTACGGCCCTCTGGGCCTGCCTATTTTATTATTTATGCTATCTTCGCTTTCCGTTTCATGTTTTCAAAACAGTAAGATACTTAAAAAACTTACATCCCCTGATCGAACTGGCACCAACCTCCAGATCCCCTATGGTACTGTCTCCAACCTACAGATATTCGCTTGTTTACAAGCTAATTATTAAGACCTATTTTTCATACTCTTCTTTTAACTTCGGAAACGTGTATACTGCGAAACGCGCGACTGCTACGGTCGCAGGTTCGAATCCTGCCTCGGGCATGGATGTGTGTGATGTCCTTAGGTTAGTTAGGTTTAAGTAGTTCTAAGTTCTAGGGGACTGATGACCACAGATGTTAAGTCCCATAGTGCTCAGAGCCATTTGACCCATTTGAACCATGTACACTGCGTCATCCTGGTCTCCTGCCAGGATGATCTGATCATCAGCGAAGAGAAGCGTGTACAAAATTTTATCCCTCACAGGTACTCCCACACCATCACTTTTGCTACCCCCGAATGATTTTATATACCGAAGGTGCTTTAACATAGACCTGGCGTAGCCCTTTCGTAGGAGGAAACTCAAGTGAAACTGAATTTTCTACTTTGTCAATACACACTGTCCGTACAGAACTATTTAAATGCTTTGATCGGACACATCATTGTTCTTTAATATGTCTCACAGATTGTTTTTGCGGTACCCTATCATCGGTCTTCTGCACATCCACGAAGACAAAGTAGATCTCTGTCACTCTGGAAAGTCTCTCCTCTATTATATTCCGTAATATGAAAATTCCATCAACACATAAGCACCCAAGTCTAGAGCCAATCAGTTCTTCGGATATTCTAGCCTCCATCATTATTTTCTCTCTTAAGATTCTCCCTTGTAATCGTGCTAGTGATGGCATCATACAAGTGTTCGGTAATTTCCACATTCATTCCCACACGTCTTCTTACCGACTGGAGTAGTAACAGGTATTTTCCATTCCTTGGGTACCCGGTCCCCTTCCAAACACTTACTATACAGCTGAGCCAAGATATGATACACTACTGTAGGAGCGCCTTTATTAATGCAATCTTTATTCCACCCGAACCCAATAATTAACCATTTTTCCTATGCTTCACAGCTTTACAGTTTTCTTTGCGAAGTTATCCGTCGTGTATATGAATGTTCTTCATCTTATGTCAAATTTAACATTTCTTGTGTGAATTTCTCTCCTTTCTATTCTCCGTGAGCTAGGCATGGTTATACTCCATTCACTCCGCCATGCTTCTTAGAGTAATCCGAGCACTATCTTTGTTTTCATGTATCATCATTTGCAATATCTTCCACACTCTGGTGGCTCTGTATCACCAAAGCTTTCTTCTATGTTCTCTCCGGCTTTCTGTGACCCCTCAGTTTTAGTTTTAATTATAGCCTTTTGTGTTACTTTCCGTTTACCTCCGTACGTTTTACGGTTTTCATGTAACCGAGTGTTAAGCCATTTATTACAGGCCTTCTGTTTCATCTTCACATATTTCTCTACATCCTCATTCCACTATAGAATCTTCCTCTCTTTTTCACTTTCGGTTTCTCGCCCAGAGTTTCAAAGATCGCCTCATTCTTCAATGCTTTAACTGGTTGTTACATGTTTTCTTCATATTCTCTGCAGTATCTAGTAAGTAAATTCTTCTTGTGTAGTGCTTATACTGTTTAATACCTACAATGTATTTCTTAACGAATGATTCAGTTGCACATTGATGGCTTATCACACCTAGACGCAGCTCTGATAAATGACAAGTAAAAAGAAAAGGTCTAGATTAAAATTTTAAAAACTCTACAGTTTTTCTACTTATACTTATAAATGACGTTAAATTTTAAAAATTATGCGGTTTGGCTACTCATAGTTACAAATGACGTAAAGTAAAAATTAAAAACAAATATGCAGTTCATACACACCGCCTCTGGTGACTAGAGTGTTCACGAAATGCGTTGCCGAAATAAACTAGACAACTAAAACACAGAAATTCGTGACAAATTAAGCGGTACCTCACTTCTCTTACTAGCTGAGCTAATATGATATGGGAAATATTTCAACACGAAAAATCTAAAAAAGTTTACCCAAAACAGATTTCTTTAAACTTGCTTTACATTAAGTTGTACTATTCTTCCGTTTAAAAGTGATATTTTACAATCTTCATTAAACTGACGAATTTCCTTGCTACTGCTAGCTAATCATTAACCATTTTCATATTAATGCAGTGCAGTAAAAATAGTGAAGCAGTTTGCATACCGAAGGCTGGTTTGAACATCACAGGGGTTTACTAGGCATGGGCCTGTTGGAAATCGTATGACGTCGCCTTCCTCCGACATTTTAAATAATTTTTCAGCCAGTTGTAGGTGGATCTACAATTTAACGAGAACTTAAAACCACAATGCAACATATGCCACTTTTTTTAGCTAACAAACATTGCCACGGGTTAAAGGAGTGCTTACCGGAGATCGAACCCATACCCTTCCTCCGAGCTTTGAAGTAACTGATCCAGCCAGATATGGAGGACCCTACTGTTATGCGAGGTCTCAGAGTCACGGTACCATTAGGCATTTTCCATACTGACGAACAATGCCAGAGGGAAAAGAAGTGATAATCTGCAGATACCTTTGGATTCTAAGACTAATACTTAACCATTTAGTTTCTGAGCCATATACAGTGCAAACCACAATAAGAATAAAATGTATTTAATAATAATAAATATATAAAAAGCCCCTACTCGGTTTCTGGAACTCGCCATTATTAAAAGCGTAATCTAAATGGTGTCTAATGGAAATAGAAGGATTTCACAATTTAATAAATTAAGGTTTTTGTGCATTATAAGCCAGTTAGTTTCACAAAAATCCATACTCCAGTGTCAATGAGTTGTGCTACGTTCTTAACGTGAGCTCATGTTTTCTTTGTATTTCGTTGTGCATACAGCCATTTACAATGTTGACAAGAAACACCATCTTCTTTGCAGTTTTTGTCTGTATAATGCAGTCATTAATAAACCGAACAAACAGAAAACAGGGAGAGTGAGGTCACGTGGTATTGGGGGCCACATAGTATCACTGCCGCGAGGGAACCGAAGCCCGGAAAATCTTTCATTAACTTACAGTTCCAGTGGTCATGGAATTTCGTAGAGGACACTTACTGCTAGAACTGTACAGATATTATGGTTCAACGAACACCTCAGTTATTAGTAAAAACACAACACACGTTAATTGAGAAACTGTGACGGTAAACATCGTCCAGTATGCTCCTGAAATTTTAATTTTTCATCCGACCATATACAAGAATTTCGAAGTTGTGAATTCAGACAGGAACAAAATTTTATTAAATAGTAGGTATAAGGTTTGAATAATCTAGAAATAGGTAGGTAGGATCTGAGTTTGCACACACACTTTGAGGGACTCAAGTCCCTTAATAAAGTATAAGAGACGAAGGTGGTTAAATGAGGTATATTCAGGAAGTAATAAAATTTCATTCAATAGTAGGTTCAAGGTTAGAATAATATAAAATAGGTAGGTAGGATCAGAGTTTGGGCACCAACTTTGAGGGACGTAAGTCCCCTAATAAAGTATATGAGACGAAGGCGGTTAAACGCGGTATATTTACAAACATACCCTTAAAACTATGACGCATAAACACATTGACGATGACAGTAAAAGCTATAATATGGCAGAGGCTACAGCTTAAGTTAAAATAAGTTGAATGCTCAATACGGGAAAGTTTTAAAAATTATGGATGAAGCGTGTGGTTGGCTGTTAGTTACCGGCAACCTGGCAAATCGTTCTGCAACACAGCAACACATTAAAATCGTCCTACAAGTTTGGGATGGAAGCCAGACAATAAACAAATATTTTAAGTGCTTTACCACACATGTCTCATCGTCAGATGAAATAGTAACCAAATCCACACTCAAATTTTCTGCTTTCCTTGCAATGAAATGCAACATAGCGAAATATACAGTATATGCAACAGGCACTACTGTGGGGTGGGTGCTCCGCCTGAAAAAGGAAAGGCCTAGATAAGAAATAAAAATGGGTGAGTGAGATTTAATCCCGCTTCTATGACTGGAAGTAGGAACCTTACAGACGGATAGTAGTTTTCACGGTCTGCAGTCTGGTGTACGTCACCTCCAGCCAAGCTTCCTCCCACTGAGAAATGAAACTGTGCCTGAACAGTCAATGTACAGTGTTTAGGGGATCGGCAAATCGCTCCACTTAGACATCCCTAATGCCTCCTTGACTCATATATCTGCCTCTTATTTCCCATTATTCCCGTGTCCACTGATACCCTGCAGAATATCACATCCTTACTTTGCTACTGTAGCAAGAGAAAAAAGTAATGTACATTCCATGTAATTTTGTCTGCGGTCAGTATGTGTTGCAGATCCTAAAGTGCACTACAAGAATCTGAGCAGACGAGAGACGCCGTCTATTACTCCAGAATCATCAGATTCTATGTCTTCAGAATCGTATACAAGTAAGTGTGGTTCGCTGTGATCATATTTGATATTTATATCTCAAAGATACTATCACAGAGAACGCAGAACGAGTCGCCATGCTTTGACCCATCTGTATACAACATGTTGAAATTTGGTTTCCATTTAAAAGATTAGAAGACAAAGAACTAAAAGTCATCTTCTGAGTGCTTTCTAAACTTAGTCGCATTGAAAGCCATTTCCTCAGAAATTAATATGATGGTTTGCTCTAACCTTTGAGTAAAACGTTAATATTCGCCACATCCATTCCTCAAAGATAGCTTTCGCCACGAATCTCAGATGGCCTATTTGACTGCGGACAGTTACTGAAAATCGCTTCATAGATGAACGACCAATGCTATGTGTACATTATACATATTGTGTGCTTTTTTCTCAGTGAGTAGTTGACACCTGAGGTAAAGTGACGCCTCGACAGTCTCCGTGCAGAGGTTGGCAGTGGGGCTCGTTTTAAAAGTACCTGTAGTCAGCTTAATACCGGCATGGTTGTAGGTATCCAGTATCATGAGATACGATGCTGTGAGATTCCTAAGCCATAATTAAGCTGGGACCATATTAAGAAATATATAAAACATCACCAATCTTGTTTCTGTCCCGAAGTGCTTTCGAGATGCGAGTTTTCAGGTCTCTCATGCGTGGGAGCCACGTAAACTCCTGATAATAAACGACGTTCAGAAACCTCCTCAATTTATTAAAAAATTGTAATGATACCCCTCAATATTTATTTCAGAAAGATCGAAAGCACGATGGAAACTGTTAATAGCCACATGTACATTTTTTTTTTTTTTTTTTTTTTGCCGTAGGCTTAAAACGACTTTTGGCACCCATTGACAAAGCTTCCTAATTATCATCTGAAGCTCGCATGCTCGTGCGACTAACTGAAATATGGACTAAATATTAAAAATTTGTTCCCAATAAAAGAGCACTAGACAGGACCCTTCAATACTACCTCCAGTTATTAAAAGCAGGATTACACGTTCAACGATACTTTGACGGATCAGTTCTAATGAATGCAAAAGAACTGTTCTGGGTTTGGGGGCGCACACCCATATCAACTCTCAACACTGTTGTAATAGTGAAATTGAGTTACATATGGGTGGCTGGTTGCACATTGAACAATATAAGGGGGTAAAAATCAAAACCACGACTCTACTGATCACTGTATTATAGAAACCCATTTCCATCCAGAGAGTTACCAAGATACGACTATTGCTCTGGTGATATATAGAATAGTCTTTGTTTAACCATTTGACTCTTTCAAACGTCCTCAAAAATCTAGGCCAACTCTCAGAACAGAGATTAAGAAATATGATAAAAGTTCCAGAGTAAAATCAACACTTCTAACAAGTTTATACTCATTCCAGTGAATTTCTATATGTCTGCTTTTCTTAGGAGGAGAACGTGTTGCCAGAGCTAGACAGTGAACACGATAGCAACAGTCCACGTTATCTTTCTCATAAATAATTTCTGTCCATCTCTTTTGTCAAGTAATTTCTTCTGGGATGCACCCTAGTGGTACGTGCAGTATCTTGTGAGTTAACGAGCATTTCGCTCTCATTTAATTATATGCTCTAAAGAGACAGCCTTCAGGAATTGTGAAACGAACCCTGTCGTCCAAGACTATGTGCCACATAGAGCGCAGATTCGCCACGTGATAGGGAAATTCACAGGCGTCTATTGTGCTGAATGAGGCCTAAGTGCTGAAGTGTGACAGTGAGACAGACCAGAACCTACGTCATAGGGAAACCCCGTAGAAGCTGTTTGTGCCCAGGGAGACGTAGCAGTGTTAAATGTAGAGGACCTAAGAGCGCCATGAAGAGAAACATTTATGAAAACTATTTAATTCTGTAGTCATTCAGGGAATGAAGCCACAGTAATTTTAATCTACCATCCTTCATAAATTTTCAATAAAACTTGAATGTTGATAATATATATAATAGCTTAGGATCTACTGTTAAAGTGAAATTAACAAGTTTTGTAACAAAGACCTGAATGTTAAAATCTGAACGCTTTGGTCGATCTTAACGATCGACATTTCATATAGAAGCGCATAATTAAAATGACAAATGTAGTAAATATTAACTGTGTAACTTTATTTGCTTAAAAGATATAGTAAATTTAAATTATCAGTATTTTCAGTTAAGCATCAGATCATCATTTCCTCCATACAAAACACATTGAACGATGACAGCATGACACCTTATTGAATCATTAGATAATGTAACATCTGTTGTAAAGTTTAGTGCATAATAGTTACTTTTGTTCTGTATTTCTTTATCAGAAAGCACAGTGGTGCAAGGCTGCTGGCCGTGACATTCGAAGTTAAGAAGGAAATTGTATTCGTTTTATGTAAATGAATTTAACGTTTATAATGTAATGGATATTATTAATACTTTATTTAGAACGTGAAAGTGGTCAAGCTTTGATAATTTAAATATGTTCGAATGTAAAATAATGTAGAATAAGCTGTAGCCAGTCAGATGGACGGCTGCAGTGAAGGGAACTACACTAGTCAGTTGAGCGATGAGGTTCAGCACGTGGGGGAGACGCGGCAGGAGCCGGGCAGAGGGACAGTGCTGGTGGAGACGCGAAAGCGGACGGTCGGTCATTAGGTAGCAAGCAAGTGAAACGTTGTGTAGTATCGCGGAACTTAGTCTCTGAGCGGTGAGCAGCCGCGTGCCTGGCGTGAACTCTAACTTTTCGCGTCGTTAACGAGGTGCAGTACTGGACTTGTAATTCACGATGAGATTTTGAATGATAGAATTGTGTCAATGGATATGCGCTCGAGTGTTATAGTAATTCTAAATACGACCACTTTCTCTATTAGTTTGCTTCTTGAATAAGCATTATTCTAACCAAATCGCAACTGTGTGGCCTACATCTTTTATGGGTCGTTAATTTAGCTCCCGATATTATTATTACTGTTCGTATATGTTGCATTAACGTTGTATGTTTCATACAATTTCGCAAACCTGCCATTAGCCGGACAATTTAACCAAAGGGTCACAAGTGTCTAATTTAGAGCGTGTAATGTGACACGTGTGGTTCAACCCTTAGACGAGTTTGAGCCAAGACATTTCGACGAAGAGGAACCGCACGTGATCCCGAACATCTTTGGGCTGTTAGCTCGTAATCTCTTGTATGTATTACCAGACTACTTAGTACTTCTTGTTCACTGTACTCAGTAGAACAACACTCTATACCTTGTTTAGCCCATACCTCATTGAGAAATATGTTTTAAGAGTGTGCAGACGACCAGTCGCAAGGCACTCAGACAAATGTGATTTTATGTATCTAATTACAGACTGTAAACGCGAGTCTGTGGCCACGGGAACCGGTACATTAAACATGATAGAAAAGCGTTGGAACGAGTGTTAAAAGTCTGTATCTTGCTGTAAATATAATATATTCTACCGACAAAAATGCTCATGTGGACCCATGGGTAATCTTCATAATGCATCAGAATTTGCACTATAACTTCGTGTTTTATAGTTTAGAATAGTGACCGACAGTGAAATGTGGCGGCTGTTTTCTCGTGCAGTCTCAAACATGAACGAAATGTAGCAATAGTGGTTTTAAAGCCTATTGCACATTTACCTCACAGTAAGGTTAGCAGCTCCCACCAAAAATGCTTCCTACCAGGTTTAGGATTAGACCTTCTACTGAAAAAAAAGAAAACATTTAGTGATTGGCACTTCCTCTCTTCCAACAGCGGTCAAAGTACCAAATCATTTGTATAGGCTCCTTTCTTTCACTTCAGCTTCCTTTCTTTTTTTTTATTTCATTGGAGTTTCTTTTGGAACACGTATTTGGTACTGCGTATTTTATACTCAGTAGAGCTGAGGCATGTAGCAAGACGTTTCCTCCCACTGTAGGCACCTTCTGTTAACTCAGATACTGTGGCAATTGGGCGCAGGCAGCGTTGGCGCATTTGCACGGCGAGATAAGGATCGCCGAAAGCGATAGACGGAATGGCGCGATACGCATGCTAAGCACGATATAACCGAGTGTTGTAATACGCTTTCCATAGCCCAGAAGGATGTACTCATCACACATTGGTTACGGAAGCGTCTCTTTTCTTAAATTACACATATCGGGTGTTAAAATTGTTAAATAATAAAGATGTCTAAGACCATTCAACTAGCATAGAATAGTGATCTTCGACCAAGGTACTCGCATATGTTTGAAGATAGTTGATAAATTTGTTCAGAGATGGACGACACAAAACGACTGATTTCATTTTAAGACGAAATCTTAGAACGGATACGCTACTTATATACGGGCATCTATAGCTCTATCTGTTTTTCGTGAACTCTGTTATGTGGGTGCAGTATACATCGTACACCAATATTATATTACCAATTCCGTTTCTTATCGAGAATGATTGGTACGAAGCCCCCGTAAAAATTCTAATCTCTCTGATTTTTCCAATAGTGGTCACTGTGCAACTCGTATACGGGAAGAAGTGACTTATAATGTCTGACAAAAAGTAAAGCTCGCAGAAGGAGAGGAGAAAACGAATTGGAACTTTGCGAGTTGAGAAGATATCTGATGTTGATTCAGTGATTATAAAATCGAGTGAAATTTACAAAGAACTTGACAAAGCCGTGTTATCCTCTGCTGAGACAAATAGGCCCACAACTGTAGTACCAGGTTCTTGATGTGCTGAGTACTGGTTCTGGAATAGAGAAGAAGTATCTATACATATTGTATATGGGACGTATCTGAGGCGCATGCTGGCAACGCGAGTACCTCAGTCTCGAGCAGATGGTTTATAGAGACACATGTCATGTATGGACGGGCATTGATTTGTTGAAAAACGGTAATGTCGCATGAGTGGCAACACATGAGGCCTCAGGACGTCCCTGACGTAACGTTGTGCTGTCGGAGTTCCCTCTATCACTGTGCCCTGAAAACATACCCAATAGCTCCACACATCATGACGCCAGTTAAAGCTCCACTGTGTCTCTCCATAATACTAGAAGTTTAGAATCTCTCTCCAGGTCGCCATAGTGGCCGATGATGGCCATCCAAAGCAATGCAGAACCGCAATTCATCGCTGAACATGTTGCGACGCCAATCATCAACAGACCATGCTTCCTTGTGATTGCACCAGTCCAAACGCAGCATTTTGTGATATGGTGTTAACGGCAGTATGAGCATGCAATCCTTAATCGGACTGCTGCTATTCTGCAACAAACGGTGCGGGATGACACAAATTGTAACAGTGGTCCGTTACTATTTCTTAGATGGCAGGCGCAGATGTGAAAGTGTCACTAAGTGCTTCGTTCAACGATCCTCCATTGTGGTGATCAAACATGTTCGACGGAAATCTTCACAACGAGTACGCCTGTCCCCACTTTCCCTTTTAGTCCAACATCGACCACCCTTACTTCCGAATGCTCTACAAATAGGAATGTTGCACGATTCGGTCAGCCAGTTAAATGGAAACGCACAATGAGGCGTCTTTCAAATTGCATCAGGTGCTGGCAACGCTCTCTTACACGAGTGCATGAGATATGTATATCTTTCACAGTGAGCACGCAACACCCAACGCTGTTCATTGCCTCTGGTGGCCCTTATACATTCCACATAAAACTGCAACTCTGTCATTTAGGTTCCTGCTATAAGATAAGGCGGTCAGTGCCTTCATGGAAAAATGTGTGCAGTTGCCTACCTCTTTGTCCAAAGCAATCGACAGCCATGAACGTTTTTCATCAGATGTCCAAAAATATGGAAATCGCATGGGGTGACATCGGGACTGTATGTAAGGTGTTTGACAGCTTCTTAGCGAAACATCTGCAGCGATGTCGAAACAACCTTGGCAACATATGGGCCCGCCCACATTTCGCCAAGATTGTTTCAAACACCCTGCAGACAGAGTTTATGGCGATTACTTTTGAAATAATGAACAGCGCACTTACTTTGTTCTATCTGTCCAATTGTCTGCCTCTTATAGATTTCAGTTACTAGGAAATCAAAGACGATGCTCTCTCGTGTCAGTTCTCAAACTGAAGACTCAAAGTAATTTTCGGAGCAGACGTAAACCACAGTATATTACAAATTTTAATTTGTGATTTACCCTGTCTACTGCTAACAAGCTAATATCTTCCGCTATTACCATTGAAAAATCAGGGAATACATCCACAATATTCTCCAAAATTCTCCTGAAGCATTCTGCCGTTGCAGGCCCTACAGCTGGTAACCCATAAAATTATACGATTGTTATGTTCGATACACTTTCACCAGGATTACTTACCATTCGTACTCGGCTTTTCTATGCAGCAGCCAGCTTGTTTAGATCTTCGCCACTGGCGATTATGGCAATCAGTCGCTAGCATTGAATAACAAACAACATCGCGATACATTTTTGGGTCACACAGTACATTCCAGTTAGAATTTCAAATTTCGCTTGTATTGACAATTAGTTTCAGCCTTCATCATGTTCCTATTCATATTTGAAGGTACTTCAGTAAGTAATGGTACTAATTCTTGGCTATTACCATGGAAACTCCAGCAGTTAACTGAGAGTAGGGTAACAATTTCTCTTGTGTATACTACGCCTTTCATCATTTGATAGAGCCCTTAGAATTCGGCTGGGTGTTGTGTGCTGTCCTTAGGTTAGTTAGATTTAAGTAGTTCTAAGTTCTAGGGGACTGATGACCATAGATGTTAAGTCCCATAGTGCTCAGAGCCAACCAATTACCAACCAATTCCCTTAGAATTCGGCATCCGAAAATGAAAGCCAAGAAATCCGCAGCTGAGCACATCGCAGAACAGTGTGATTCTATGGTTTGTGCCATTCATTTGGAATCAAACTATAATAACTCAGTCGGTTCTAGGTTCGATGCTGCAAATCACGTGTAGCGCTTCTATCCTCTGGGTGAAGGTGCTGTCTTCGTAAATTCATCCAGCCAACCAATGGCACCAATAGCAGCCTCTGAATCCTACTTCCAGGCGCCACTTATGATGAGATGAAGACTGATTTGCATTCAGGAGCACCCAGAGGGTTCGATAGCACTCGATAACACCTCCTCTAGATCTCTGAAGAGACATCTCCTGGCACACATAACGAATACATACAGGCCTTCCTTCAACATCTTTTACGTATTCTCCTGACAGAGCCGGCCGGAGGGGCCGTGCGGTTCTAGGCGCTACAGTCTGGAACTGAGCGACCGCTACGGTCGCAGGTTTGAATTCTGCCTCGGGCATGGATGTGTGTGATGTCCTTAGGTTAATTAGGTTTAATTAGTTCTAAGTTCTAGGCGACTGATGACCTCAGAAGTTAAGTCGCATAGTGCTGAGAACCATTTGAACCATCTCCTGACAGTCTCCATTATACTCTTAGTGTTGGCGTTACCCATGACAATAGCCTGCGATGTGGCATAGTGGATAGCACACTAGACCCGCATTTGTGAGGTCGACGCTTCAAATCCCCGCCGGACCACCTGATTAATATATTAAATCGCTTAAGGCAAATGCCAGAATGCTTAGTTTGAAAGGGCACAGCCGATTTACTTACCGATCCCTCCTTAAACCGACAGTGTCCTCCGTCTCTAATAACCTCGTTGTGAACGGAACATTTCCGCTAATCTGCCTCCTATCTGTATTTGTCCTGACGTTTGAGAAAAATCCACCACAGGCTCCATAAAAAAGGCAACCTGAGCTGGTTCAGATGTGCCTTCGAGAAAGTGGAGCACCTCGTATATGCTGCTGGGGCTTTAGAGAATTTCGCTGTGCCATTACATACATTCACCTATCACCCTGACATCCGCGATCCCATCACTGTTCGTTATTCACACTCTGATGTGGCATCAGAGGTGCTGCATGATTTGAAATAGATACCCCTACATCGAAATATCACCTGGAATCTGTGCACACAGTCACATTCCCCATCCGTAGAGAACAGTACAGATATACAGCTACAAAAAAAAAAAAGGTTGTTGAGCCCGCAAAGCTACATTATCAAAGTTATGAAAACCAAAGAGCGAAAACATGGGAATAAAAATGTATCCTGGTGTCTTTTAGTAGGTGATGATATCGAACTATTAGACAAAATCAAAAACGCAAGCTGCTGGATACGTTTAGGCACAGAATTTCCACAGTCCACCGGCAGGCAGTAAAATGTATTTGTATTGCATTACGCAATAATTTGAGTATTTCTGCTTCTTATAGGACGTTGGTTTGTTGAGTATGAAGAAACTTTGAGGAAAACAGAAGATAAATTACAAGCAAAAAGATTACCAGTTGAAATGGCAAAACCAGATGTGACACTGGCCAAAATAAATAAACAATAAATGAAAAACCAGAGCGAATAGCAATATGTGATCGACGTTTGCATTCCTTGGAAATCAAGGCAACGCTTTTGCAACAGCGCTATATGAGTTCCTTCCTTCATTCCCACAGTTGCTCTACCAGCATAAGTATGGAACGTTGGCGCTGCAGTCGTTCCTACACGTTCAATCACATCCCAGATAAGTTCGATCGGATTCAGATCTGGCGAGTTGTGTCCCTCTAACGACTCCATCTCACTCCTAGCCTTGTAACATGGAGCATTATCTTGATGATAAATGCCAATGCCGTCGGGAAACATGATTGTCATGAGGAGGTGTACGTGGTCTGCAACCAGTATATGATAATCCTTGAGCGTCACGGTACATTGAATGAACTCCACTGGACCAATGGATGCCCACTTGAATGTCCCCAGAGCATATTGGAGCCTCCGCCAGCTTTTCGCCGTCCTGCAGTACAGGTGTCAAGGTGCTGGTTCCGTGGAAGGCGACGGATTCTTATCCCCCGTCGGCAAGGTGAAGAAGGTATCGGGATTCACCGGACCACGCAAACTCTGTCACTGCGTCAGCGTCCAGTGCCGATGGTGACATGCCTATTACAGCTGTAGTTGCTGATATCGTGGTGTTAACACTGGCACATGCATGGCTCGTCGGCTGTAGAGGACCATCGTTAGGAGTGCTTGGTGCACTCTTTGTTCAGACACACTTATACTCTGTCCAGCATTAAAGTCTGATGTTAGTTCCGCCACAGTTCGCCGCCTATCCGAGAAGTCGTGCAGTTTCCGAAAAGCTCGTGTCGATCCTCGGGGCGATCACAATCCGCCCTCGGTCAAACTTAGATAGATCGCGTCCCCTCCCCATTCTAACATTCTATACACGGACAGCACGCTCACTGACACTAAATGTAACTTCCGTGTTTCTTCAGTTATTTCTCGTCAGGTGACGCTGCTGTCTCCTTGACGTGTTCATATCGATAATACACTACTGACTATTAAAATTGCTACACCACGAAGATGACGTGCTACAGACGCGAAATTTAAGCGACAGGAAGAAAATGCTCTGATATGCAAATGATTAGCTTTTCAGAGCATTCACACAAGGTTGGCGCCGGTGGCGACACCTACAACGTGCTGACATGAGGAAAGTTTCCAACCGATTTCTCATACACAAACAGCAGTGGACCGGCGTAGCCTGGTGAAACGTTGTTGTGATGCCTCGTGTAAGGGTGAGAAATGCGTACCATCACGTTTCCGACTTTGATAAATGTCGGATTGAAGCCTATCGCGATTGCGGTTTATCGCATCGCGACGTTGCTGCTCGCGTTGGTCGAGATCCAATGACTGTTAGCAGAATATGGAATCGATGGGTTCAGGAGGGTAATACGGAACGCCGTTCTGGATCCTAACTGCCTCGTATCACTAGCAGTCGAGATGACAGGCATCTTATCCGCATGGATGTAACGGATCGTGCCGCCACGTCTCGACCCTGAGTCAACAGATGGGGACGTTTGCAAGACAACAACCATCTGCACGAACAGTTCGATGACGTTTGCAGCAGCTTGCACTATCAGCTCGGATACATGACTTTACTCCAAGCTCCACCTGAAGATGCAGCTGTAACTCCTGTGAAACAGTTAGTGCACAAAAGTAAAAGGGTTTTGCAACTGACGCGGTTTTATTCGTCAATATGTTTTATCGTGACTGCTTGCCCAGACTATAAAGATTTTTGCATACATTAAATGTTTTCTATATCGGATTCGTTTCGGCCTAGCTCATATGTTTATATGAAGTTTACTGCCTCAAATGATCTTTCGAAGATCTCCTCTGTCTGCGCAGTTCGATGAGGTCACGCATTATCATTCATAAAAATAAGTCAAGTCCTACTGCAGTCCCATAACTATGAAATTATAGATGAGCACCTCGAACCACACGGAGGCGCAGGGCTTTGTCAGTGGTTATACATCCCTACATTTCCTCGGTGGAAGTCGGCCTTGACTACTGAATGAGATGGCGTATGGGGGATCGCCGTCAACGTCAGTGTGGTCAGTTTTAATAGTGATGCGTCTTCATAGGTTTAGGCCAGCTGCCCCAAATAGCGGTGTCTAACTGGACGTATAGATCGAATAATGTATGGAACTACAGTGATACGGGAACAGAAATACTCTTGGTCACAAACAACCTTACCGATATCATCTGCAACGAACTTCGTATCCTCTTCAATCCACGTAAGACGAATGTAAGAAATATTTCATCAATAAGGTAAAGCGTGATTTCTTCTGCCAACCTTGCCTAACAGAACTGGTTCTTCACACAGAACAACCTCAGAGCTCATGGGATATCAACCTGTGATTTCTGTTTTTATACCAACAAATTGCCTCTAACTAATACCACAAAATTTTTTATTTTGAGCACTTTCTGTTTGATTTTCTTTTAGGCAGTCATAATTCGAAACGCTACGGCTATAAACATCATTTCAAACATGTGCTATTGACGCTGTCCACTTAGTGTCCTAATATTTAGCTTCCTAGTAATCAGGAACATTCATCCACGAGGGGAATTGGGTTGTTCACATTGATGGCGCATTACATTATTTTTTTATAGGGAATATGTGTGGAATCTGAAAAACTGAAGTGCATGGTTCACTACGCATGAATTCCACTCCAGTTCACGCGTGATTAAACATCCAAATAAATCTAATCAGAAATTTAATTCCAAGTGGGTGACAGCATAATGTCTAAAATACAACGTAAAAAAAAGTGAAGAAAACGCCTAATTGTACTGATGAAGTAGGCAGTGAAGTCATGGCAAGCACTTATATGAAGATATTTCACATTGCTTTTCTCTGATGCGTATGATTTGCTAGACTCGGAATCGTTCGGTGATGATCACTTTAACTGGCATATGTCAAAAATATTTTACATATGTGTAACTTCAGATGAATATGGAAATGAGTAGTGGCGTAGGCCTGCAGTTTTCATGTATCATCTGAGTTGTGATAAAGTATTGGATGCAAGAGTGTTTCAAGGTCCTGGAACTGAACCTGTTCATTACCTTCTGATAAGTCCCGTACGAATAAGACCAAGATGCTATAATAAAAGTACCAGCAACTGACAATAAACAAAGAACTTAATTTCCATGTGACTCTCTTGAGAACCCTGAGTATACATTGGTTACACCATAAGCGTCTTGCTAAGATAGTGAAAAACCACCTATAAAGAAAAACTCAAGGAAGAATAGGCGTCTCTCCAATACATTCTAAGAGAAGCTGCGAATCGGAACCTTGGTAAAAACGCAGAATGAGATAGGAATAAAGGCGTGAGAAAATGGGATGACAATGTTGAAGAGGCTATAAAAGGCTAACGACAAATATCTGTGAAATATCTGTCAACCAGGAAACAGGGAGCTAACGTAGAATATCATACGAAGAGAGGAACTGCTAAAAGCGAATCACATAGATATCACAGACATAGATGG
This sequence comes from Schistocerca serialis cubense, assembly GCF_023864345.2. Taxonomy (NCBI): domain Eukaryota; kingdom Metazoa; phylum Arthropoda; class Insecta; order Orthoptera; family Acrididae; genus Schistocerca; species Schistocerca serialis. Next base: position 155,090,441 of record NC_064640.1, read on the forward strand.
GAAGAATTTATGATCTATTCAGAATATGACGGATGTAGACCCCAACAGCAGGTGTGCAAAATTATTAAAAATCTAAACATTGAGGTAAAAGAGAATGTGAAAGTGAATCGCATTCCTTTACCTAAGTGGGTGTAGTACTTTCAGTCTGTGATTTACAACTTCAAAGCCTCTTGCAATGTTAGGTAGCTGTTCGGGAGTAATCAACTCTAGTGAGAACTTCAAGAAGTGTTAAAGAAAATATTAGGTTGGTGCCTAAATTCGTAGCGTTTGTGTTTTGCATGTTGGTATTCCGGTTGCTAAGAGTTTATTCATCGATTGTTAGTTTTTTATTTGTACTTCACTGTTGCAGTTTGAGTTTACATATTGTCATTTCGTCATATGAAGTTAATGAGTGGGTCTGTGTACGTTAGAAAATGGAGTGTCAAGTGGAGAAGTCGTAACATTTCCGACATTTTCTTATGTTTGAGTTCAGTGGATCGGTGAGAGCAGCAGAAAGAGCCAGAAAAATTTGCGCTAGGTAGGAAGACAATACTATTGGAGAGAGCACGGCAAGGTAAATGTTTTTCTCATTTTAAGGAGGATGTTTTTAATACGAGTGACTCTCCACGTTCAGGAAGATCTTTGGGATTTTGACGAAGAACGTTTAAACGCATTAATCCACAATGAACAAGGTCATTGTACTCAACAACTGCCAAATGTTATGAACTGTGATTATTCCACTATCGTGCGACATTTACATGCAGTGGGGAAGGTTAAAAAACACGTGGTATGGGGAGAATGTATTATTGATGAATAAAGTCTCTTTTACGTGTATCTGTTGGGTTTATTAAACTTACGGAAAAGCGTTACCAATTAACGCACCAGCGCAATTAAGAAATAATAGTACCCCACGAGAAGCTTCAGTCAATCTAGAGCTGTTGAAGTATGCAAGCAAATCATTTTTAGACAGATTCCTAAACTTCTTAACTACGATATCGTTAGGAGATGACATGCCTGTGAGCTAAACCAAATCAATTGTCAATCCTATCTTGGAAGAACGAGACCTGAAAACTGGTCGTGAGTATCGAGTAATAACTATACTGAACTTAGCCTATAAAATTTTTCCCAGCATCATCAAAATTAAATTGTACAGACATTGCGAACCCATCATATATCAAGATCAAAATAGGTTTATAAAAAGAAGAGCATGCTATTCTGGCTACTTTTCATTGAAACTGCTATTGGAAAAACATAGATACTTCAATGTAGACTCACATATTACATTAGCAGATTTGAAAGAAACTTTTGATGAACTCAGCAGGAACACGTTCTTACAGATTCTGGCAGATAATCATGTTACTCAGCATCTAATCGATAATATTTACAAAATTTTTATCTGAGAAGAACAGCATGGATATCAACATATCATCACCGAAAAACACCAACACAATGGCTTTCTACAGAAAATACCCAGATCAAAGTAAGATCTGTCAGGAAAATAAAACTTTTGAAAGAGTTAACACAATCACATATCTTGGCTGTAAATTATCCTTTCTGGAAGTAACATACCTAGCTGTCAAGCCACAAGTTATACAAAAACAATGAGGGTCATTAACAATGCAATGAACCTTCCCGTGGTCCAAAAGCACGCCAGAATGCGCCTTTATAGGTCATTAGCAAGACATGTGCTGTGATTAATGAAACTAAACTTCACCACAACAGGTCATGAAGGTCCAAAGGTACTGACTGGCCGCCGTGCCATCCTCACCTCATTGTCATCATCACTAGAAACGGATATGGAGGGGCATGTGATCAGCACACCGCTCTCACGGCAGTATGTCAGTTTCCGTGAGCGGAGCCGCTACTTTTCTATCAAATAGCTCCTCACTTTGCCTCACAAGGGCTGAGTGCACCCCGCTTACCAACAGCGCTCGGCAGACCGGATAGCCATCCATCCAAGTGCTAGCCCAGCCCGACAGCGCTTAACTTCGGTGATCTGACGGGAACCACTGCTACCACTGCGGCAAGGCCGTTGGCCTATGAGAATGAAGCTTCGAAAATTAATGCAAAGATGCGAAAAGACTTCTCAGCTCGTGAAACGAAGTTCTTGAGACGAACGTCTCGTTACTGAAGGGAATGAAGACGTCTTGAAAGAACTTAAAATGGAGCCCATCACACACTATATTCATGACTCCCGTCGGCAGCAATACCCCAGACCAGTCTCCCACAGAACTTAGGTGGGACCAGTTCGTACGTCATCTCTGGCCCAGTGCCAGTATGCAGCGTATCAATGACGAGTTACACCACATGTGAGACAGCTTGCCTCAGGAGAGGAGATACGATTTTATGACATCCACTCCAACAGATTCAGTGCATGCATCCATGCCAGAAGGGGTGCATCATCCAACTGATATTTGGGGTCATACTGCCAAGTTCTTTGTAGTTTACTGAAATAACATCGTATCCCCTCTCAGCCTGTGAAGTTTCATTTCTTTTCCTTCTCCACTTCAAGATTTTTGTCAGGCCTTGATTTTCTCCCCGAGTCATTATCTTGTAAGGGAAAAATGATGCAGAGTGTATTGGCAGGTATCATTTGCCAGTATTGAATACTTAATATCGACATTTAGTAACATCGTGAAAACATATCGTTTAATATTGGTAACTCTTTGGGGTATTCATTCTGTCTCTGCGATTAAATGTAAGAGTGACAGATGCGCTTTGACTTTTTTAATTTTCGGAGCATCTTCTGTGGACTTATTATATTTATATATCAGTTACATGATGAAGTAATTATGAATTTTCTTTCCAAACTACAGTGTTTTGATACTTTTATACTATAAACAACTTCTTAGAGTGCACATTGCTCTAAGTTTTTAACGGCAAATGGAATAAACAACGGTTAGAAACCTGGATTGACTGCTTTGAACCTAAAAATAGTAGACAGCTATAATGTGCAACTGAATTCAGAACTACTTCTCCATGTATGAAATACATAAATATAGTGAGAAACAAAATATGTAATGTGGGCCACTGAAGAAGTTTCGAAAAGAAAAGAAGATAAAGCCCTTTGACAATTAAACAAGCAATCCTTCACTTTACTGCAGAGACGAACAAATATTCTATTTTGTTACTATGGAATGACAGAAGATGCATAAGTCTATGACGGTGACGTTAAATGGACCTACAAGGCGAGTGCCTAATACCTGACACAGCCAGTAATGAATTGTGTCACTGAGAGACATTAGCATGTGTTGACAGCTGTTTTACAAATGTCTCATATAACAAGGAAATACTGAATACAGATGCAGGATTATGTGAAAGAAGTAAACGGAAAGTTTCCAATAAATTCTCTGTTTTCGCTAGCTGATAAAAATAGTGCAATTACATTTGTCAGACCGCGTACTTCCCTTTTGTTAGCAGTTCATTGCGAACAGTATCTCCCGGAGAATTACGTTTTCGCTTATTGCTTGACTTGTTTTCGGCGGCACTTTTCGTTAGGAACAACAGGTTTTCGCCCAGGCGGCGGCAGCCACGCATCCAGGTGGCACATCATTAACTCCAACACGCATCGTGTGGCAGCAACATTGGCTTGTTATCTGTGCAGCGTAACATGCGGCCGCCATCTGTTCGCTTGTTCGAACTAGTGTTTTTGCACCAGGTCGCTGGATGGCTGGAAATGAACGCTACGTGACGCGTTTGTTACATTCAGCTGTTCGGGGCTGGGCTGCCGGAACGCCGAGACAACAAATGAGTGGGAATCCCTTTTGACAGCTCACCTCGCTGCTTCAATAACTACGGGGACGATGTTAATTTCTCTCTGTCGGAACCGTTGGAATTCTTGTTATGCACGTTACAAAACGACATTTTTGTGTGACTCTTTCAACAGCTCATTGTTTTCCCCTTCAACACATCTACGATTGTCACCATACATTCTGTTTTATGATTTATTCTTACAAAGGACATACTGTGAAACAATGATGTTACTGGGAAACGCTGAACGTCGGAATCTCCACCCAAACAATCATTCCATACCAAAAGATTTCTTCCTCGGTTCTTGGTCTTTACTCTCTTTCTTCCGACAAATACGTTGCTATTCATAAATGTCTTTATAGAATTTGTCGTGTTAATGACGTTCAAACGTTGCCGACAATTAAGAGTAATAATTAGAATTATAAATCCATAAACGAGAAAAATACGCAATTGCTGTTACATCCGAATGGCAATAAGATATTAAAAATAAAAATATGCCCCTATCTTGTTACGAAAGCAATACTTCAAGCCATGATCTGGCTTGTATGTGCGAGAAGAACAATTCAAGAAATTAATCACGACTAAAATATATAAACTCCGTCTATAGTCCCTGGCGGGTACATGCGTACCGACCGACTGCCGAGTCATCCTCTGTCAATGCGGACATTGCATGCGGTATTGAGGGGCTGCTCTTCCGGTCGTTGTCAGTTTTCCTGACTTGGAGAAGTTACTACTCGGTGAAGTAGCACCTCAGTTGGTATCTTGAGGCTGAGTACACACTTTTCCAGTCCTATCATAAAGGAAAAAATCTATCAGTACCAGAAATCAAACCCGGGTCCTCCGCATGGCAGCCAGCCACACTGAGCACTCGGCTACAGAAGCAACATAAAAGCTATAAGGTAATTACTATTTTTCATTTTTTGAAATATAATCAAGCAGATTCTACTAGCAGGTATATAAAGAAACTTAGAGAAACAGCCACTGTTACGTCAATTCAATGAAACGAATACATAAATTCACTACCGTAATTAGGAAGCCTACAGCTAGTGTAAAATGGAAAGGAACCAAGCATAACTAATAATGACATAGACGTCGGAGACACAATTTTTCCGACAAAGGACTGAAAAATAAAAATGGTGAGTTGAATGAAAAATATTTATTGAATCTGCCAGTTTCACTATCTCTAGGCGGGCTTTTGCTTCCTTGTTATTCCTTTCAGCTGGAGCCGTGCCTTGTAGTTGGGCCAGAAGGAACGGATGTGCCATGTCTTTGGCGACTGCGGAATGTAAAGGTAAGTGGGAATTGTGGAACTGTGTACCACGGAACGCAAACCGTAAAAAAAACTCTACTGCATCAGACGATCACGAGAACATACTCGGAACAAGATATCATCAAGGAATAAGCTCTTCGAGAACACTGAAATAAAAGTTGTAGTTAAATTCACTATGACCGTATAATGTCCTGTCTGAACGTCGTTCTCTGCTACTGAAAATCTTGAGTTCCTCCTTTCAGTGCAGTGTGCCAGATTTGCATGTTTCGTCCTGTGACATGGTCGCCAAACACCATTTTATTTTTTGAAAGGGTGTGGTCCTCTTATTGAATTTTGAAAGTGCGTCCAGCCTCACCTAAACAGTGGCTATCGCATTTGTAACAAATATTTCTTTACACACCGGAGTAAGAATTTGCCATGCATTTTCGCGCGTTGTTAATTTAAAAATAGGTTCTAAATTTGAATTTTCTGAAATACGTTTCAATTTTCTGTGGAATTTTAGAGCTAGGTGTCATAGCAACATATTTAGCTTCTTTTACAGGCATTATGGAATGGCTTGTTTTCTTTTAGAGACTTCAAATTTTTTGCCCTTTTAATTTTACTGTATATGTTTGTGGTTTCCTTGCTCTTATAGCCCAATAGAAAAGCTAAAATGTTAAATGTCTTCTCTCTTTTTACTTAAGGCTTATTCAACATTTTACTGCAGGATGAAACAAAGCTTTTTTGTGGCGTTCTGGTTTATGTGAACGGGCTTTATTATAGTGCATGTACTAGTCGGCTTCCTGCAAATACTGAAAACTCATTTATTTTCTTCTTTTGTTGTTGCTTGATTTAAATAGTCTGTGCTGTTGTTTTCTTCTGTCTCAACAGTGAACTTAATGTTCCGATGAACATTAGTAACTGCTTACACAAAGTATTAATATCCACTTGGTCCCCTTTACACAGACTAATAATGCCATCCACTTAACGTTTGTAATAGACAATGTTTTGTCTACATATGTAAAATTCCTTGAAAAACTTGTTCTCGAAATCATTAACAAATTTTTCTGATAGAGCAACTGTAAGGCTTTTCTCCGTTGCCAGGAAAAATTATTAAAAGGTAACATTGATTATAACAATTCCATTAAATCAATCATTTTTGCAGAGCAAACATTTTTATGCTTCAGTAATTTTTTTTATTTCTTGAAGAGGGTCCTAGGTCAGGACATTAACATAAATTATGTCCGTCTATATTGCTGCTGATTAAAGCAATTTCTTAAAATATCATACAAGTTTTACCTTTATTTGTCGAAAGCAACCATCCGTGGCCTGAAATATATGAAGGCAAATCGTGTATGGCGTGTACGAAAACTTCCTCTTATTCAGTCTTACATAGACTGACCTAATACGATGCTTATCGACATAAAACAGTAGCTCTCCAAATCAATTTGTGGAAAGCATTATTTGCAATTGCATATAGATAGGTGTGTAATAGAAAATACTGACAAGGGATAATTGAAAATTATATATATATATATATATATATATACCATCGCTGGTCTGTTTTGTAGTACGCATACATAACAGAAGGTCTCTTTGTATACTCTATAAATAGGAATTTGAAGTGACACATTTCAACAATATTTTGTGAAAAATCCTTCTTCCTTCCTAAGATGCTGTAATAGTTTTGTACATTTTTCACAAAATTTTGTTGAAATGTGTCACTTCAAATTCCTATTTATAGAGTATACAAAGAGACCTTCTGTTATGTATGCGTACTACAAAACAGACCAGCGATGGTGGTGGGAGAAGACAGAGATGAGACATCTCTAAAGACAACAATGAAGAAGACAAAGACACAAGTTCGATATAATTTCTGCCATCAAAATAAAATTATTGATGATTCATCGAATACAAACCACATGCAAGTAATGTACTGTAATACATAAGTACAATTGCAGATCTCTTATCGGCGACGATACTTCGATCTTCGTAGCAAAATAAAATTGTAGTATTTGTCGAAGTATGTAAGATTTCGACCATAAAACACTTGCAGGACTGTGGTTGTAAATTAACTTTTATACAAAATTTTTAAAAGTTCACACGCCTTCTTTATTGGCACTTCTGATAAAACCAAAAAGATAAGCAGCACTTGTTGATGAGCAAATTTTGATCACCACACTTTGCAAACACAATGAATACTCAAATCAGATATTTCCACATCTAAATATTAAGTAACGTACAATCAGCGTGCTTATTGGCACTAATGAATTATAGGTTAGTCGACTACTACAACGAATTAATTCACAAAAATATATAAAAACCATTCCTGTAACATTGAAAAACACGCATAGGCGCTACTGCTGATCTGACTTACAGCCCAAAGTGCTCTTGTCGACAATAATTACCGAAGTAAAAAGCATTATTCTCATGTCAAATATTTCTCTGATATCAATGTCAGTCAAAAAATATAGTTAACCCGTGCTATGGTATTAATTTCACCTTGAAATTCAAAACATTTTCTTCTTCTGCCTTTACACTATGAACAGTTGCAGAAAAACTGTTTTCTTTTCATTCTGTCTGTAATAATTATAATACTGTTCCCTCATTGCAGTAAGCATTACAGCCTTACATTCCCTCCATAACACTTTCTACTGTTGTTACTTTGTCACAGTAAGCATTACAGATAGGTAGAAAGCGAGAGAGAAAAAGCTTGTAAATTTACTGAGGGGTATAAATACGAGAGATTAAGTCAGCTAATGCAGAAAACTGTATTCTTTTAAGTCCATCAGTAATATATTATATTATTACCTGGAAATGTAAAGGGGGCAGTCAAAACAATGAGACAGATAGGAAAAAGCAACTAAACTGCTTATTATTTGGCAATCAATCACCATAAGTGTCAGTACATTTACCCCACTGTGATACAAGCCGGCGAATCCCCTAATGGCAAAACGTTTGAGGTTACCTGCGGAACCATGCTTCTACCCTGGAATGCACCTCTTTGTCCAAAGCAAATCGACGGCCAAGAATCTCTTTATTGAGGACTCCAAAAATTTGGAAAACGTGTCGGGAGAGATCGGGACTGTATGGAAAATGTGGATGGTCTTTCCAACGAAATTTCTGCAGCGTATTCGGAGCATCCTCGGCAATATGTAGATGGGCATTTTCCTACCATAGAATAACGCCCTCCATCGACATTTCTGAGCATTCAGATCTGATGGCGCGCTTCAAATTTTGCAAAGCGTTCGCTTGGACGCTGACAGATATCATTATTCCGTTGCAGGGCGCTTCCCGCCAACATTTTGCCAAGACTGCTCGGATTGCTCGGAAACCTTTACATGTACTTCATACAGCCCCGATCTCTCCCCAAGTGATCGCCTTAATTTTGGACCCCCTGAAGAAAGTCCTTCGTGTCAGTCGATTTGCTTTGGACGAACAGATGCACTCCTCTATACAACCATGGTTCTTTAGGCAACTGAAAACATTTTTTTGTGAAAGCACAGAGGACCTTGTCTCAAAGTCACATAAATGTATTAACAGATATGTAGATTATTTTTGAAATAATAAACAGTTTAATTACATGTTTTCCATCTGTCTCGTTTTCATTTCACTGCCCCTTATGTACTGTAATACTGTAGCCTGAAAATTTACTGACGGGTATAAATCAGGGAAATTATGTGGGCTCTCCTGGAAAACTGTATTCCTTCCATTAGCTCAATAATGCATCATAAAGTGGGTGTCTGGAAACTTAATATGGTGTATAATTCAGAGAGATGAATTTTACTGCTTCTGATTATGATGATGATGCTGGGGCGGATGTGGAAATATTATAAGTGATGCTACTTTTTGCCATCTTTGTCACCGATTGGTGGGGAGAGGATTCCCCACAGTTTCTTACCTTGTATGAATTCCTGATGTCGCAGCAAATGGCGTGGGAGGAGATGCCCAGCAGTCTCTCACCTCAGACCGTTTATAATACGGATCGGACTGGAATTTCATTCACAAAGACCACTTAAAAACAAATAAGGTTGGAATTTTATTCCCATAGAACATTAAAGAAAATTGAAGGGGCCATCGTTTCATTTAGACATACCATTTAAAAATATGGAATCGGTACTAATTTCAATCATGCACACTATTTAAAATACGAAACGGTCCGGACTTTCATTTAGACAGACCATAAACAACAGAATGGGTGCAAATTCATTCATGCCGATCCGTTCACACAGACCATATAAAAATGGAGCACGTGAGAATTCCATTCATTATGATTGTTTAGAATAGGGAACTGGTTCGAATTTCCTTTGCTTAAAACAGTCTATGTGAATGAGTTTCATCCACATAATCAGTTTAAAAAAAGGAATTGGTCGAAATTTTATATACACAGACAATTTAAAGAAACGGAATTGGGATTTCATTCACACAGACGCTTTAAGAAGTAGGAAAGATTCGAGTTTTACTCACACCGACTGCCTACAAAAGCGAACGGCGTATAGTTTTGTCACTAGCTGACAGCATCTGATTTATGTACCACCCTAAGTTTCCAGGCACCAAGATTAAAATATATTTACTTACGAAGAGAGGGTCACGATTTCTAAATATCGTTTATTTAAATTTTCCGATATCGGCACACGCAGTGGGTCATCTTTAGATTGATTTGCACTGTAAACATTATAAAAGGGCGTGGTGACTAGGAAAGTCAGTCTTTCAAAAAATGTATAAAGATTAAACTAAAAAAGAGTGATGTTTTATGCATTTTCTGGATCTGGTAACGTGCTGAGCAGCTGCGTGTTGTAAAGACGATAACTGCTGCTAGTGGCTGTACTGCCACGAGTTAAATAGTGCTTGATAGCCTGCCAACTTGCTGTATTACGTCAGATGCAGCCAATGGTTTCTTACTTTAAATCAATTTGAAGATGGCGTGTTCTATGTGCCGAAAACGGTCATTTCAAATACATGAAATTTTCCGATCGTGACTGTTTCCTCATGAGTAATTATCACAAGTACGATCGCGGATATCCCCAACCAAGATGATTAAAATCGTTAAAATATGTTACTGAGGGAATGAAAGGAACGCAGTGTTCCTAATAACTGTAATCACCTCTCTGATTTAAACAACTTTGTAAATCCATCCCTTCCTCTCAGTCCGTATCTCTATAATCTTTACCTGAATAAGTTAACAGTGTATTATGTACGAGGGTGTGATGTAAAGTAATGGCTCCGAATTTTTTATGTGGAAACACTGAAAGCTTATGAAATAAAACAAACATTGTTAACATTTTACATCTTTATTCTTCCTGTCTAAATGTTTGCAGCTCTCTACTGCTAGAGGACTCCGAATTGTAGCATGTTCCATGCCGGTGTGCAATGAAATTAGGTAGATAAATGAGAAACAGTGTGCAGTAATCGACTTTTGAATTCCAAGAATTCGTCAACACATGGCACACTCTCTCCTTCAGCATTACAATACCAGACCTACACGAGAGCACTGCGACCTCCACAACAATCCGACACCTTTGTTTCACTGTGGTCAATTATCCCCAATACAGTCTCAACTCGGCCCCGTCTGGTTTTCATCTGTTTCCAAAGCTAAAACAACATCTTCAAGAACATAAGTTTGACTGTGATGGAGCGGTGCTAGCAAAGGTGAGACTGTGTCTCCGTCAACTGAGCTAAATATTCTACAGTGATAGTATCAACAAACTGGTTTGTTTTATTTAAGGTTTAAGAGTTTCCACATAAAAAGGTTCTGCAGTACTACTTTTCAGCACGCCCTATTATTATAGGCGTGAAAGGCCGTAAAACCTTCTTCAGTGAGGCAACAACATTATCCCTTAACTCTTGAGGTGTGATCTCAGACCACGTGAGAAGTTTCTCCAGTGTCATGCCGGGTGGAATGCTACTGTAACACCTCACCTCCCCCCCCCCCCCCCCGTCCGCCTGCCCTCCTTAAATAACTAGCCTTAAAATCTTAAATGTTTTACTATCGGGTGCGCAATAATCTTCTCTTGTTAACATGAGTTTCCTACACACTGCCTCATGAAGCATGTACCTGTTTTCTTCAATATAGCACAACTTTTATTGGCAGAAGTGTGTTAATTTTAACGAGTCCAAGTCTGATGAAAATATTAGTCGATGGGTGGAGGAAGATGTAAGTGCTATAGCTTGTGTGGATCATTCAGAGGAAGAACTTCAGGACAATGGTGATGTGCATGCTAATGTTCTCAGCTTAAATTGTTAGTTAAAATCAAACGTTTAATGGGTGGTGGTGAAGAAAAATGTCGATCTCAACACTTAATGCCAGTTCTGCAGACTTACATTTTGTAATTATCGAGCGCATTTTTAGGTAAAATTCAGTTCTCTATCAGTTCCTTTCTGTTTACTGCTTGAAAAAGCATAAAAAGTTATGTTATTTTGAACAATAAAAAGTAAAATACTGCTGAGCTTCATTAGTGCAAAAAAAACAAAAACGTGTATTTAAAAAGCCGTTCATAAATTGTAAAAATAGTGGTTGTATATCTTAATTTAAAATTTTTGAACAATTTATACCTGAATTCTTTGTTTATATGTAGGGATACTATTGACTGCACCTGGTAGTATATGTTACAGAAAAGACACCATATGAGTTAATGATTCTAATATATTATAGAATAAATTCAAGAAACAGAGGCTTCCGCCCAAATTTTTGCTATGTAACAGCAGAAGATGAAACCATTTTGAACTAAAGGTTGAAGTTAATACCTCAGCATGCGGTTACTGTAGTATTTGTCTGACTTAGATATCAGACGAGTTTTGACATGGGAATCACATTCCTTACACTGGTAATTCCTGTCGGAAAGGGCACTTTAGGTTGTACGTTGTATTAGCAGAACTTCTCCTGTGTGATTTGCAGTGTTAAAGAATTTGATTTTTGTATTTTGATAAGTTCAACTTAAGACACAACTACGATTCAAATGGCTCTAAGCACTATGGGACTTAACATCTGAGGTCATCAGTCCCCTAGACTTAGAACTACTTCAACCTAACTAACCTAAGGACATCAAACAACACCCAGCCATCACGAGGCAGAAAAAATCCCTGACCCCGCCGGGAATCGAACCCGGGAACCCGAGCGTGGGAAGCGAGAACGCTACCGCACGACCACGAGATGCGGGCGCAGACATAGCAGACGATCTTCTTGTATAGTGCAAAAATATGCAGTTCAAGTAGTATAGCACAATAAAGTATTGTAACGAAACCATCTTTCTTCATTCGTAAAATGGTGTTTCCTCAGTTTATTTGTCTTTTGGCGACATTACATGTGCGTGTAGTGTTTTCAAATCGTGGAGTTTTATTAGATGTTAGTATTATTTAGTCGCTGATTATGAAAAATAAGGTTTCAGAGATCCTTGGCAACAAAGTTCCGATTTTTAAAATGTTACAAGCTTCGTCGAATGTTGTTATTGTACATCATGTTTGCTAGGCCTAAACATTCGTATCAAATGGCAGTATTGACAGTCAGCATCACCAATGAAATATTTATAGTTTAGAACGTAATACACTCTCTTTCCACCCCTAAATTTATTCTTACTAAGGTGAAACATTCCTGAAAAACGTGTGAAAAATTTAACTAATGGCTATCGGTTTCATTAAGCATTCATAGGAAACCACTAACTGAAATGACATCACCCTTATGTATTTTAGTTGTGGAATAACCTTTGCAGCAATTGACAAGCATCGTAGAACGCTGTTGATGTGGAAATATTTAATATGAGGGTGCATTTTTCCGTACACCAAAAATAGGATTAAAAATGGAAGTAATTACATTATTCCCTTAGCTGGTAGTAGTTCACACACCCTATTTGTTTCAGTGTCTACCAGCTTAGCGTAATATTTTAGCCACTATGTATTTTCTGCAGTTAAAATCCTGTTCATATTTGTTTCACTACATTCAGGCTTAACTTGAAATATCAACTGCCTGTTTACATTTTATTTGTAACTATTTAGTAATGAAAATAGCAATGGGGCACTTACATTAGAGTTCACAGTCTTCTTTTAGAATGTGTTGTGATAGTGTAGAAAATAACATTTTGACGCTTGATGCACATATTGCATTTATTCTTTGCTAAAGTACTTTTGCAGACATTTAAAACGTTGAATTGTCAGTGTGACTCTTGACAAGTGTCATAGAACAATTTAGATGTGGAAAGTATTCTGATGCTGTATTGTGCCTTGCACCATATGATACACATCGAACTTTCTAATATTGTCATTGACTGACCATTTTAATTGACTAAGTACTGGCACATGATTAGTGGAGAGCGTTCAGGAGGGGAGGTGGAAAGGTTAATGGAAGCCAGTTCGCAGAGATGAGAAACGTGTTATCGTAAGGTGATAACCTAACTGAAAGTAGAGCACGGCTTGTGATTTCATGGGTAGTGCACTGACATGGGTAATGTGATGTCACAAACGTAAACAAACTGGTCTTCGCTCTTCAGATCCTGTAACGTTGTTGGTTGTTACTTTAAGAGGTAGATCTCCTCTTTCTTCCTTCTGTTCTAGTCTCCTTTATCTAAAATTTGTCCCCGTTCCTTCCTCATCAATATCCTTGAAATAGTAACAGTACCCTATTTACTTCTCTCGTTCAGGCATGCCCCAGGTTTCTGAACCGTACTTGACTGCTGAGCATATCACTGCGTAAAAAATTCTCATCGTTGTGTTCGCTGATATTGATTTTGACCTGAGCGTCTCTCTGAGGGAAAGCATGCATTTCATTCCCACATGTATTCTTTCCCTTACACTGAGGTAACGAAACTCATGGGTTACTTCCTGATGTCATGTCGGCCCTCCTTTTGCTTGCTTGCCTGACGTTGTACAACAGCTCGACGTGACGTGGACTCAACAAGTCCTTTGAAGCCCCGTGCAGAAATAATGATCCATGCTACCTCTACAGCCGTTCATAATCTCGGATGTGTTGCCGGTGCACTATTTTGTGCACGAACTGACCTCTCCCATAAATGTATGGCGGAATTCATGTCGGTCGGTCTGCATAGCCAAATCGTTCGCTCAAATTGGCCAGAGTGTTCTTCAAACCAATTGCGAACGATAGTCATCCATAAAAATTTAATCATCGTTTGGTAAAATTAAGTCCGTAAGTGGATGCAGATGATCTCCAAGTAGCCGAACATAACTGTTTCCAGCCAATGATTGGTTCAGTTGGACCGGAGGGCGCAATCCATTCCATGTAAACACATCCAGCACCATTATGAAACCACCATCGGCTTGCACATTGCCATGCTGACAACTTGGGTCCTTGGCTTCGTGTGGTCTGCGCCATACTCAGACCCAACCATCATCTCTTATCAATTGTAATCGAAACTCATCTGACCAGACCACGGTCACGAGCTCAGGAGATTCGCTGCCGGCGATGTCATGCTGTTAACAAAGGCACTCGCGTTCGTCTTTGCTGTCATAACCTATCAAAGTCAAATTTCGCCGCAGTGTCCTAATGGATACGTTCGTCCTGTTGTACGTGCTATACTGACTTCTGCGGTTATTTCACGCAGTGTTGCTGGTCTGTTAGCACTGACAACTCTACGAAAACTTCGCTGTTCTCGATATTTAAGTGAAGGCCGTCGGCCATTGCGTTGTCCGTGGTGAGATGTAATGCCTGAAATCTGGTATTCTCGTCACACTCTTGACTCTGTGGATATCAAAATACTGAAATCCCCGACAATTTCCGAAATGGAATGTCCCATGCGTCCAGTTCCAACTACCATAACGCGTTGAGAGTCTTTCAATTCTTTTCGTGTGGCCAAAATCACGTCGGAAATCTTTTCACGTCACTCACTTGAGTACAAATGATAGCTCCGTTAGTGCATACCTTCTGTACGCGATACTACCGTCATCTGTATACGTGCATATCGCTATTCCACAACTTCTGTCACTTTAATGTATGTCCATTTCTAGGCTGTTGACGCTGGTAAACCGGTATCCCATGTATTTGAACTGGTGAACTTCCTTGAACCTAATGCCATATATCTCAAGAAATTCATCTTACCCTTGTCTTGTTTCTAACTGTATTAATATGTTGTGTGAGTAGAACTGATACTTTTCAAAATTTGCCTTGAACCATTATGTGGTGTCACCGCCAGACACCACACTTGCTAGGTGGTAGCTTAAATCGGCCGCGGTCCACTAGTACATGTCGGACCCGCGTGTCGCCACTGTGTGATTGCAGATCGAGCGCCACCACAAGGCAGGTCTCGAGATACGGAAGAGCACTCGCCCCAGTTGTACGACGACTTTGCTAGCGACTACACTGACGAAGCCTTCTCTCATTTGCCGAGAGACAGAATAGCCTTCAGCTAAGTCCATGGCTACGACCTAGCAAGGCGCCATTAACCGTATCTGAAGATAGTCTTATTTCTATTATCAAGAGCGATGTACCACAAGGATAAATAAAAGATAAGTATTCGAGGAGCTGCGTACTTTTCTTATGAGAATTCACTACTTATCCTGTTCCAGAATTCACGCCCGTCTGCGTTAGATAGCGTGCATTTAGGCCGCCTCTATCTACAAGGTGTCGGCACATTTACCAACACATCACATATGTTGATATTTTAACATATTCTATTGCCTGCCTTTTCAGTAAAAGGGCAGGTACTGATATTTACTCATTTATTTGAATCACTCGCAAGAAGGATAAAATTTTATTGTTTATGTAATGTAAGTGGAAGACCATTTTTTTACATCGGAAAGAAACATATGTGCCATTTCATCAAGAAACCAATTGAGACAAGCTGGTTATTTAGTGTTGGGGAAAAGCCGGCTCATGCTGGTGCTCATAATTTTGTGACAGACGAATCTACAGGGATGATGTGTTTATAGTTTTGTTCCCGCAGATGATTAGTTTCTTGTGGCGTCATTGGCGGTGAAAGAAACCGTCGGTAACTCTGAGACATGTTTTAAATGTTTGGTGCATACTGTGAGAAGCCTGGGATGTTGGACTGGCGGGGACGACAGAAGCAGAGAGTCAAGTGCCTGTGATTTGACTATGATCAAGGTTCAAATGGTTCAAATGGCTCTGAGCTAACTAATCTAAGGACATCACAAACATCCATGCCCGAGGCAGGATTCGAACCTGCGACCGTAGCGGTCTTGCGGTTCCAGACTGCAGCGCCTTTAACCGCACGGCCACTTCGGCCGGCCTATGATCAAGGATAAAGAGGTGGAGGCGTTGATTATTAAGTTATGTGATGGCCGGAAGACCGCTGTGATGACAGGAATACAGTGGTGGTCTGAAGAGTAGAAAAACGGTTTGGGGAACGATGAAGGCAGAGACGACAGGAAAAGTGTTGTGGCGCTGATTGAACTACAGTGGCGAACAATGGTTTCTGCATCGATTAAGGAGAGCTGCGACTGTGTTCTCAATACACTTAACAAAAATTTAGATCTATGTAACCAAAAAACATTAAAGACTGGCAGAATAGCCATAGCAAAACGTGATTTGCTTACTGCATCAATACAACAGTATAGTTATTGCGGGGGTGAACAAACCTCGCCTTTCTCACTCAATTTCAAACTTCTTTTCGGAACTGAAGTCATCCGTGTGCAAATCACATGCCTATATCATAGTTGAGTTATGTGTCCTGGAATTGAGATACTTGCGAGTTGCAAGCGCATTAGTGTGGATTACTCCTGTACAATAATCTCTAGTTCCACTAACTAGGTCTTCAATGTGTTCACATTCCGTCAGGTCCTGCAACAACGTAACACTGCATTTTCTCTTCACTTACCTCTCCTCTGTAGCAGGGAATTCAATGATAAAGGAGATCCCTGAAGATAAATGCAATTAGCAGTTTGTCGTACAATAATTTATATATCAAACACAAATTTTAAGTCACAGAGGTTTTATCGTCTGATAATTTACATGCTGTTGTCTTTCCCTCTATTTAATTTTCTCGTACAGAATTTTCTTTCTAAGGACGGTGAAGCGTCATGTGTGGATACGATGTATGATTCTGCACATCGATATTAGATACAAGTACATATTTGGGGTTACATATTTCTTCCAAGAGTCCTTTCGTAATACAGTACCTGCAATTACGCCGCCGGAGCATCCTTCGAATTTTGTTGAGGTACCTAGGCACTTTTTGCCTCATTTTGTTGCAGTGTCATTCGAATAACGAAGCGATAATAGCGTTCAAAGTGCAGCTAACCTTTCGAGTAACATTTCCTCAGCCTTTTCTCCTCTGTAAGCGATAAGCACATTCTGTTAGTGTCCTATCGTACATTTTTCTCCTTAGTGGAGAGACGAGATTCTGTACTCAGAACGTGACGTGCTTTTAAGTCGGTTTGTGAGTGAGTTTAGCCGGCCGCTGTGACCGAGTGTCGCGAGGCGCTTCAGTCCGAAACCGCGCTGCTGCTACGGTCGCAGATTCGAATACTGCCTCGGGCATGGATGAGTGTGATGTCCTTAGGTTAGTTAGGTTTAAGCAGTTCAAAGCTGATGACCTCAGATGTTAAGTTCCATAGTGCATACAGCCATTTGAACGATTTTGAGTGATTTTACTCCATTTCCCACAATATTCTTCTACTTAACATGGCTAGAAATTCAATGTAAATTTTCTTTTAAAGCAGGTTTTTGGCTCCTGAGGGGATGATGCATTAAGAGAAATGGCTGAAGGCTTGGTGAAATACACGTTGTTTGGTAGTTAGAGATAAATAAGTTAACATCGCCTTCTGGTGCCCGTTGTTATTTACTTTATTTTCACTACTATTTTTACAAAAAATGGCTCTGAGCTCTATGCGACTTAACTTCTGAGGTCATCAGTCGCCTAAAAACTTAGAAATAATTAAACCTAACTAGCCTAAGGACATCACACACATCCATGCCCGAGGCAGGATTCGAACCTGCGACCGTAGCTGTCCCGCGGTTCCGGACTGAGCGCCTAGAACCGCTAGACCACTGCGGCCGGCTACTATTTTTACACAATGTGAATATCTGTTAAACGTTTTCAGCTAATGATCAGTGTTAAGCGTGCCCTCATTGTCAGGTGAGGCACTATATTCCCCAAATACGTTGTACCCAGCGGTTTCGTTCTGTGATAGTATGTTTCCATTTAAATTATAAATGTGCCAGCTGGCAGCTAAATGTTAATGAACGCAACTATTATCTTCACAGAGTTATCAGGAGCTGAAATTTTTCGAATTGCTTTGAGAATCCGCAGATGTACACTGTTCAGTCATGCAGATAAGCCGAATAAATATCAGGTTGAGAAACACGCAAGATAATAAGTGCAGATCATCAGTGACTTTTCCATCGCTGTGTTCACATTGCAACGGTCTGTGCCTTTTTCCCACTCCATGAAACAGACCTTGTATTACCGCACTCTGTACAAGTAAATATACGTGGCACACAGAAGGTGACAGATCTTTCAACATCAACGGCCCTATGATATGTATCGGGAAATATTTTAGTCATTGTCTTGGTGAGGAAAGCATCTCAAAATTCGGCTAATATTATTGAGGGGAGAGCTGGAGACCCGAAACTGGGATGGATGAACATCGATTTCATATCCGGGTCTCTTGAGCCACCGCTATTTGAGTCTGCACAGAATTACATTTGTGTCGTGGACCCATTTTAACGGTAAAAAAAGAGAAGTAGTGTAACGAGCTACACTCACTGTGAAAAACCGTCAAACACCTAAGGAAGGAAGATGTGAAACGAAACTTATCTTGATGAATTTTTAATTTCAGTGATTAAGAAGTCAATTAGTCAACGTTTTTGGCAGTACAAACAAACAGTTGACGCCTTGTGAATAAGATGTTATCGCCTCTATGAGCATCTATAAATGCACTGTTTTTGCTGAGAAAGTTGCCACATAACCGTTGAATACTTTCTTGGACATTTGTGCTTGTACATCTATTGTTGCAGATCGGGAAATCATTAAGACACTATTCGACTATGGTCAAGCGTTTTAATGCGGAAATATGGTATCAGGAAGCTTTCTCACAAGATCCTTCACGGAGCCAACTATCCATCTGATCCAGCTGTACAACATTATGTATATATCCTGCGAGGCCTGATAATAAGGTTATCTGGTGACACAACTAAAGACATCTGCTGACGTTTCAAGCTCCGGGAACATTGGAACGAAAATCATTGACATGCTCGCTGGTGGCATGAAAGTGAACAAAACTGCGGCTGTATCGGATTAGTGTTCCCATGTGTTTACCATTTATCTCAGTCAGCGGCTTTTATCTAGAGTAACAGTAACATATGTCTGTGGTTCGAACTCTTTTCTTTTCTTAGTCATAGATTTGCTACTCAGCTCCGAGTTGACAGAAGATAGTCGCCTACATTGCGCCACACAATTCAAAAATCTCTTTTTTAAACCCCGCAATTGTCTCACTTTGCGATGCCGAAGTTTAAAATTTATCGCAAAGGTTACTACAACCTTACTATGGAATGTTGAAAAATTGTGGCGCTCTGCGACGTCATCGTCAGATCGGCGATCCTTCAAAATGCAAATTGTCGACAGATTCCATAAAACGGCCGGAGCTAAGAAGTTGATGTGAAATGTAAGGTGAGTTAATGATAACACACTGACAGCAAATTACGCCACTATTCTATTCAACACCACCATGGACGTATCAAATGATATGAAAGTCGTCACATGTCCTCTTACACAGATTTCACTCCATCTTCTGACGCCCCTGCAATGCAGGTCAGAACCGAGGCGTCCAGCGTGGGCCGAGGAAAACATATCAGACACACCGCCGCTCATAATCGACACGAGAAGGCTTCATAAGGTGACATAAAGGGCGTCATTAAGACCACCCTTTCCCCTGGGGCTTAAATTACCACACATTTTGCTGTCGAAAACGGCAGTTCGCAGATAAATAAGCAACAGGATGAACTCCTTGACAATATTCGACACTGCTGACATGCCACGAACAATTCAACTCTTCTCTTAGGACGTCGTGGTGTTGCAACCACACTGAACGTGATCTGACACCTTTGGAGTGTAGAACGACCACAATTTTTGTTCTAACATGCAGGGTGGAACGGCTAGGGGCAATTCAAAACCATTCGATGACATTTAAACATTATCTGAAACGCCGAAGGTTGTTTATGCTTTTTCAGCCCTCCGATATCGCGCCCTCACAGGAGGTGCCACGTTGACGCTCGAGTGAATGAAACGGCAAGGGGTCCCTCAAAGACCCTTTG
Organism: Schistocerca serialis cubense; assembly: GCF_023864345.2. Taxonomy (NCBI): domain Eukaryota; kingdom Metazoa; phylum Arthropoda; class Insecta; order Orthoptera; family Acrididae; genus Schistocerca; species Schistocerca serialis. The sequence goes on from NC_064640.1 coordinate 155,110,636, forward strand.
TTCGGCAGCACCCTTGTTGTCACCCGTGCTCCTTTGATGAGCACTTTAAAAATGTACCTGTGTAGAGATTTTTACATCCGTTCAGTTGGTTGTCACTCCGCTACTGCTTTAGTGCCTGATTGCGGTCATGAAGAGTCTAACGGTTGTCCGAAGGGTTCACTATGTTTCACAGTGTTTCACAAGGTTTGACTGTGGGTCGATGCCTTGCTGTTTGAAGAATCGGGTCTGATGGTAACGCCACACGGCGCTAGGCTTTTGCACGATTGCAGAGGATGATTGTAGGCAACTTTTGAGCCGAATTTCTAACTTCTGCATCGCAGCAGAAGGCAATTACAGGGTTTCATATTGTTGTGTCCCACTATCTGGGTCCGCAGCTCGTGGTCCTGCGGTAGCGTTCTCGCTTCCCGCGCCCGGGTTCCCGGGTTCGATTCTCGGCGGGGTCAGGGATTTTCTCTGCCTCGTGATGACTGGGTGTTGTGTGACGTCCTTAGGTTAGTTAGGTTTAAGTAGTTCTAAGTTCTAGGGGACTGATGACCGTAGATGTTAAGTCCCATAGTGCTCAGAGCCATTTGAACCACTTTCTGGACACAGGTTGGCTAGTTATAATAAAAGTTAGGTAATACCTTATTAATTACAACAAAACTTATCTCTGCTCGCCAGGCTCATCTCTAGCTATGAAACTGCACCGGGGGATTTCTCGTTCAGAACACACTAAATCAGCCACGATTACTGAGTGGCGGATTGATACAAGTTCAGAACGGCTGTACTATGGCTTCACTACAGTCACTTGAAAACACAAATTCGTAACACTTGTTGACACAGTTCTGATCGTGTTGGCGTGCAGGCACAGTTCAGACGTATGTCTTTCACTCCCCGACGGTTGACACGGTCTGTGTCGTGGCGAGTAGGCGGCACAACAACGAAACTCCGACACGAACTACCTGGAAGTGGGCAGGAGGAGCCGACCTCGAGCAGAACTGCCCTCCTGGCCTCTGGCGACGGTGTTTCAGGATAGTGGCGCGGCGGTCGGCGGTGGCACCTCGGAACTACGAGAGGCACGGCTTCTTCCTTGCAGCTCACTGGCTTCTAGTGACACCACTTTGCTGTGCAGTATCTCTGCGGCGGTCGACACTTCTTGCGCGCTCTCGATACTTGACGACCCCGCATTCCCCTCCTTACCCCCCCCCCCCCCCACCAAACTTCCGCCCCGTCGTCGGGTATGGAGGTGGGAGGACGGAGCGCCGACCCAATTGCGGAGGCAGGTGCCGAAACTTCAGTTGGAGCCGAGCATCCACCAGTACCCCGGCATCCACTCTACGCCTGGCTGGAAACACCGACCAGAAAACGAACCACAGGGTGCGCATCGGCGGCTGTAGGCAGAGACGCAGAATATGCGACAGGCTGGCCCTTGGAGACTGGGTCTGGGCCCGACCCTGTTACTGGCTGCGTCACGGGCTGCCAGCAGGACTGAAATGCAGGCGACGGCGTCGGGTCGACGTCCACGGTTTCTCCCGCTGCGGAGACCACTGTGCAGCCGGAGGTGATGTCTGTGACTGTGTGACGGTGGCTGCTGCATTCTGGGTCTGTGAACAGAAAGAGGGCGGTGGAATCTCCCAAGTGGCTTTGCCAAAGCTGGTTCCGACGCTGCCTGTGCAACCCCTTCGGACCGTGGATGATGTAGGCGGAGAGGGAAATCACCTCAGACACCACAGCCTGTTCATATCTGCTCCCTCTGCTAAACTCACAAAACAACATTGACTGCTGAGGCCAAAACTGTGTCTCGGATGGAGGGACATAAGGCCTCTGCGGCGAACGTAGCAGAGTGGAGCAGAGTCCTGTAGTGACGGCCCATGCAGGAGCTCCACTGGCGACTTTCCGTCTTTAGGCAGTGAGTGATACGACGACAGAAAAACTTTCAAAGCCTAGTCCAGTGTGTGGGTAGCTTAAAACTAGTCCATCTGTGATCTGAAGGTCCACACGAAGCACTCGGCTTCACCAATCGACTGCAGATGAAAGAGAGTTGTAAGGTTATACTGAATACCACTGTATGTACAAAACAGTTCAGTCTCCCGAGATTGCAGAAGATCGACGTAATAGTTGATGCTGTGCTGACTGATATGGTAGACTTAATTGGAAGATGAAAGGAAACATTTTGAACGCGTTGACAACAGCTAGCAAGCGTATGTCCCAGTATGGCCCAGCAAAATCTGTGTGCAGGGATTGCCAAGGTCTATCACGATGTGTCCACTAAAGGTACCACTGTGGGGGGAGGATTTTTCCTTTGCACACGTTGCACACCGTGCAGTCAGAGCCTCTATTTGTGAATCCTTTCCCGGCTATGTACAGTGGGGCCTTAGTAACTTCTTGGTTCATACAATACCCCAATGTCCTTGGTGCAACAACAAATAACTTCCCACAGGAGGGATCGTGATTATTGCATCGCCAATTTCGCTGTGCATCAGGAAGATGCCCATTTGTACAGAGGTGGCATACCAAGGTGCAAAGTAGCGACAAACCACCGAGTGGCGGTTCTCCTTCAGAACCCACGTCGTAATGCTCCAGCTTCTGTCATGGAGACTGACTTTCTTGTAATCTGGTCAGAATACGTGAGATGCTCCTGGATGTCTAATGCCACTTTCTTCCAGCCACGAAGAAACCGTCTAACAATGAGCTTCAGCTGTTTTGAGAGGCAAAGAGGAATTAATGCGGTAATACTTACGTGGTGACAGAGTTATAGTGTTACAGTGTACATTTGCAAAAATGTTTCTTCAATGATGACGAAATTGTACACTACTGGTCATTAAAATTGCTACACCACGAAGATGACGTGCTATAGACACGAAATTTTACCGACAAGAAGAAGATGCTGTGATATGCAAATCGTTAGCTTTTCAAAGCATTCACACAAGGTTGGCGCCGGAAGTTTCCAAACCATTTCTCATACACAAACAGCAGTTGACCGGCGTTGCCTGGTGAAACGTTGTTGTGATGCCTCGTGTAAGGAGGAGAAATGCGTACCATCACGTTTCCGACTTTGATAAATGTCGGATTGAAGCCTATCGCGATTGCGGTTAATCGCATCGCGACGTTGCTGCTCGCGTTGGTCGAGATCCAATGACTGTTAGCAGAATATGGAATCGGTGGGTTTAGGAGGGTAATACGGAACGCTCTGCTGGATCTCAACGGCCTCCTATCACTAGCAGTCGAGATGACAGGCATCTTATCCGCATGGCGGTAACGCTTCGTGCAGCCACGTCTCGAACCCTGAGTCAACAGATGGGGAAGTTTGCAAGACAGCAACCATCTCCACGAACAGTTCGACGACGTTTGCAGAGCATGGACTATCAGCTCGGAGACCATGGCTGCGATTACCCTTGACGCTGCATCATAGACAGTAGCGATTGCGATGTTGTGCTCAACGACAAACCTGGGTGCACAAATGGCAAAACGTCATTTTTTCGCATGAATCCAGGTTCTGTGTACAGCATCATGATGGTCACATCCGTGTTTGGCGACATCCCGGTGAACGCACATTGGAAGCGTGTATTCGTCATCTCCATACTGGCGTATCACCCGGCGTGATGGTATGGGGTGCCATTGGTTACACGTCTCGGTCACCTCTTGTTTGCATTGACGGCACTTTGAACAGTGGACGTAACATTTCCGATGTGTTACGACCCGTGGCTCTACCCTTCATTCGATCTCTGCGAAACCCTACATTTCAGCTGGACAATGCGTGACCGCATGTCGCAGGTCTTGTACGGGGCTTTCAGGATACAGAAAATGTTCGACTGCTGCAATGGCCAGCACATTCTCCAGATCTCTCACCGATTGAAAACGTCTGGTCAATTGTGGTCGAGCAACTGGCTCGTCACAATACGCCAGTCACTACTCTTGATGAACTGTGGTATCGTGTTGAAGCTGCATGGACAGCTGTACCTGTACACGCCATCCAAGCTCTGTTTGACTCAATGCCCAGGTGTATCAAGGCCGTTGTTACGGCCAGAGGTGGCTGTTCTGGATACTGATTTCTCAGGATCTATGTACCCAAATTGCTTGAAAATGTAATCAAATGTCAGTTCTAGTATAATAATATATTTGTAATATAATTGTCCAATGAATACCTGTTTATCATCTGCATTTCTTATTGGTGTAGCAATTTTAATGGCCAGTAGTGCATGTACACTGATATAAAGTAAATTGTGGCTACAAACTGTGAAAAGTACAAATGTGGACACCTTGCTTCCTGCTCAGATTTCTCAACAGGCCTAAGTATGTGCTCTCATGACTTGTGGCATTCCTAAAGTGAATACTATGGACCAGCACTATGCAATGCTTCAATCCAGCTTTGTGATCTATTCATATCAACTACAAAGCTGACCAGAATTCGTAGTCAGTGAGATTACAGTCCATCGACCCTCTTTTGCTGCTGATTTCGATCACTGCAAGCCTCCAAATAAACAATCCATTAAACTACGTCATTGAGAAGAAAGCATAGCGTCCCGTCTGCGGTACCGCCTAGCTTGCATAAACTTCTGAGAGCTATCGGTATTGTCCGGCGACGAAGTATTTTGTTCGGATTAATATAGTACACTGTCTTTAGGGAGACGCGATAAAACTCACTACTCCGCAACTAGCTTTATTGCCACACCACAAAGTAGAACGATAGGCTTAGCTGTTTGTGGCTGATTCCCCCTTGAATGGGAAAACTGGTAGACGTTTCGTCGAGGATGAACTCAGAGGAATATACTCCCGTTTTAAATGCATGAATGCTTCCTTTTCTTCGATATCTTTATGCAGCAGAGCAGTAACTTATTGTCCACTCTGAGTGAGATAAGGCAGTCTGTACTCATCGAAATCAACAATAAATTGGCTGAACAGGCACCCTGTCGCATCAGAGCTGGAATGGCTGCCAAAGTCCCTGGGTTAAACGCAATGTTTATGCATTGAGGGTTCGATAAAGGGAGCTTCACTCGAGAAATTGTTCAGATTAATGTTTTAGCGATGAGTGAGAGGTCCGGCAACGTCAGTATACTTGTACCTTCCTCCTCTCCACAATCAGTTGAATGCTGTTGGGTTATGAGAGGTGCTAGAAGTCATATTATAAATAAAAGTAGCATCACTTATTTTAAAACTGTCATTCAAATACACTCCTGGAAATGGAAAAAAGAACACATTGACACCGGTGTGTCAGACCCACCATACTTGCCCCGGACACTGCGAGAGGGCTGTACAAGCAATGATCACACGCACGGCACAGCGGACACACCAGCAACCGCGGTGTTGGCCGTCGAATGGCGCTAGCTGCGCAGCATTTGTGCACCGCCGCCGTCAGTGTCAGCCAGTTTGCCGTGGCATACGGAGCTCCATCGCAGTCTTTAACACTGGTAGCATGCCGCGACAGCGTGGACGTGAACCGTATGTGCAGTTGACGGACTTTGAGCGAGGGCGTATAGTGGGCATGCGGGAGGCCGGGTGGACGTACCGCCGAATTGCTCAACACGTGGGGCGTGAGGTCTCCACAGTACATCGATGTTGTCGCCAGTGGTCGGCGGAAGGTGCACGTGCCCGTCGACCTGGGACCGGACCACAGCGACGCACGGATGCACGCCAAGACCGTAGGATCCTACGCAGTGCCGTAGGGGACCGCACCACCACTTCCCAGCAAATTAGGGACACTGTTGCTCCTGGGGTATCGGCGAGGACCATTCGCAACCGTCTCCATGAAGCTGGGCTACGGTCCCGCACACCGTTAGGCCGTCTTCCGCTCACGCCCCAACATCGTGCAGCCCGCCTCCAGTGGTGTCGCGACAGGCGTGAATGGAGGGACGAATGGAGACGTGTCGTCTTCAGCGATGAGAGTCGCTTCTGCCTTGGTGCCAATGATGGTCGTATGCGTGTTTGGCGCCGTGCAGGTGAGCGCCACAATCAGGACTGCATACGACCGAGGCACACAATGCCAACACCCGGCATCATGGTGTGGGGAGCGATCTCCTACACTGGCCGTACACCACTGGTGATCGTCGAGGGGACACTGAATAGTGCACGGTACATCCAAACCGTCATCGAACACATCGTTCTACCATTCCTAGACCGGCAAGGGAACTTGCTGTTCCAACAGGACAATGCACGTCCGCATGTATCCCGTGCCACCCAACGTGCTCTTGAAAGTGAAAGTCAACTACCCTGGCCAGCAAGATCTCCGGATCTGTCCCCCTTTGAGCATGTTTGGGACTGGATGAAGCGTCGTCTCACGCGGTCTGCACGTCCAGCACGAACGCTGGTCCAACTGAGGCGCCAGGTGGAAATGGCATGGCAAGCCGTTCCACAGGACTACATCCAGCATCTCTACGATCGTCTCCATGGGAGAATAGCAGCCTGCATTGCTGCGAAAGGTGGATATACACTGTACTAGTGCCGACATTGTGCATGCTCTGTTGCCTGTGTCTATGTGCCTGTGGTTCTGTCAGTGTGATCATGTGATGTATCTGACCCCAGGAATGTGTCAATAAAGTTTCCCCTTCCTGGGACAATGAATTCACGGTGTTCTTATTTCAATTTCCAGGAGTGTAATTTTGTGTGTGTTTTGTTTACATAAAATCAGTGATTACTAGTAGCTATGAGGCACAACAGTTCTGAATAATTAAGGTTCATGGTGTTCTTATACTTGGGAAAAATGATGAAATTTACTTTAGTTTCATCATTTCCAATAACCAGAAGCGGTTTAAGTCTTTGCATCACCAAATTAAGTTCTATGTAACTAGTAATTGAAGAAAAATTCTTATATCATCCTTAAGAAACGTAATCGAGGAAAAAAGAAAATACAGAAAGTAGTGTCTGAGAGAAAATACTGTCCTTATCTAACAAAGATTGCTGTTCTCAGTAATCTGATAAACACACCACGAGCTAGAGGCCGACTCACCCAGTATCAGGAGCGTTGAAGTATGTTACAGCAAAATAAATGGCTATAGGTGTGATAAGTGACACCGTGTGTAGTAAAGTCGGCACACTACGTTGCCAGAACAGATAAGAATAATCGTCGTACTGTCCCGCATTCTTGCGCTATACTACTATCTGACTTTCGGACAGAACTTGTAATGATAGAAAGTCTCTATACACTGTTTGCTCACATTAGGGTGCCCTCATAAGAAGTGAGATCGACAAAAGCGTCCAGAAATTGAGATAATTTTGATAGGAAAAAATATTAGCAGATTAAGGTTTACTTACGTGACATGCTTTACAGTGATTAATTATTTTCCAGTAGGTAGTAATTTAGTTTAAAATACTTGATAGTTTAGAGATGTTCAGGACGGTAAATAAGAAGTAACAGATTCTCTTTTCTGTCGTGAAGGAGTTAGAATTTAAGAAACACCGCTAATAGTAAGCATGATTGGGTAATGGTTATATCTAGGTATTCGGATAAAACAGATAGAGAGCTTAGCCACACAGTTTCATGTTGTGCGTAGTTTATTATTAATAAAATCTAGAGACAAAGCAGTTAGATCTTTAGCTGGTCGACAGGTTTCCATACACACATAAGCGACATCCCACAAAATGATGCATCCAAACATTCCGAAATTATGGTTCAGCTTTGTATATTAATGTAACAAATACTCTGAATTGTCAGCTAACGATTGTCTGATGCTTCGAAAGCTACTCGACATGATGTAATTGGTATAGAAATGAATGTAAGACGAGATACTATTTGTTTTGTGGCAATTATGAATATTGGAAAAGGTTAAATTTCATGTATATGGATATCAGATGCGTGAGACACCTTGAAAATACAGAATTTTTTAACTTACTAATGCATCATATATTCGTATATATCAAAAGGTATCGATGCAGAGTTGAGAGTATATATTTCAATTTATATCGTAGTACTGCCTTCCCATATTTTGTTTTACATTCTAGAAAGCTCACTTAAAAATTTTGCTTTTAAAAATACCCAGATCACGTGTATGCGTTAACACACACGATTCTGTTGTGGTTATGTTTAGATTTAATCTTTCCACGAGGAAACATAATAAATTTTAAAATTATCCACTCAGTTTTCAACCGTAGCTTGTCCTAAATTTTTGTTTATAGAGGAGGGAGATATATTGTGTGAATAAGTCGCCTTAGGTTTCGTATATTTTTCAGCCTACTGCGTAAATACCACGATGCCTCGATGCAATATTGTGAGTACATATTTCACCATATACCACAGCACCGCCGTACCGTAACTTCATTAAGTTTCTGAAAGCGCACTCACAAACTTTGTTTGAAAAGGTACTAGACGCTGTGTGTGCATTAGGATGCACGTCGACGGGGCGCAGACTTTTGGCTGCCCCTTACCTTTCTCGCGAAATATTTCGAGTGCCGTATTTACGAGGCTGGGCGAGATAAAGGAAATCACTTCCGTGAAATTGTTGTGTGTTTTATTTCAGCTCTCTGTGGAGGTTTCTGCGAGTCAATATTGACTTTTCCTTCTGCTTGCGAATGGCTGGTGAAGTTTATTGAATCACGAGGGCCTATTTTAGCGGACAGAATACACATTCGCTCAACGTTTTCATCCATGGTTTTCTGTAAGTCAGGTAGCCACTAAGTTATTCTTTTAATTTCTCACGTTTTTTTTAAAAAAAAGAAAATATAACGACGTAGCACGTCTGAATAGCTAGTCAGATGATCGCAGTTACTAACAGAGAAAGTTACGGAAATATTGGCTACAGTTTACTGATTTACAAAATAAAACATGTACGCATTTACTGCGTAGTAATAACGTATTTACCTAATAATTAAACTGTTAACTGTATTCTCCATGGTACTACACTTAAAACGACAATGCTTTTCAAAAGCACAACTGAAAAGTCTTACAGCAATTCATGACGACAAAATACGAGTCAGCTACATAGACTTTCTTGGTTATTAAGTGATCTTTCCGGCGTCGATGTCCCATACGTAACATAATGAAACTGCGTAATAAGTGTGACATCACGTTAAAAGAATTATTCACCGAAGTTGGATATTGAAATGGATATCTCGTTTCTTGAATGGGAAGGAGGTGCCTGGAGTGAGCCACTTATCATCATAGCTTCCACATGGTGCCCTAATGTTACTTTTCTTGCACCACTTTGTCACAATGTTTCTGTCCGTAGGGTCACAAACGTTACCTTGCTCAATGTTTGTGGTTAAGAACTTCATCTGCACCTATACAGATCTGTATACTGACAAGACAGTCAAAATTTCACTGTTTGTGTTGCCTCTCTCCTGACGCTGGACAGCGGTTTTCGGCGCTGTTATTTTGATGCATTTGATGAAGTACCGTATATGTTATGTCGCTAATTTTCTCTTAAAAGTTTCTTTCAAATACTACAGAAAAAGTATACAGTTTCAATAGAAAAAACAAAACCGGTGTCGTAATTCGGTATGATTCCGCTACAGCTTGGTGAACACTGTATCTCGCTATGTTTATTCATTCCGATTTTATTAGCGGTGGCCTGTACGTATTACGTTCAATGTAAATGTGTGAGTATGCTGGCTCCCGCGCTTGTGTGTGTGTGTGTGTGTGTGTGTTAATGAGTGAGTGTAAAACCAGAAAAAAAGATGGAAGGATTTTTTTTTTCATAAGGCAAGAGACGGTGTCAGCATCATACGCCCACAATTACACACACACAGAAAGTCAAATTTTTCAAGAAGCAAACGCAAAATAAGTTCCCCCAAAAAATTATTCCATTCATGTGTCACAAAAAAAAGTAAATCTGTATGGTAAATCAGGAATGTAAAAATTACAATGTAACGAATGTGACATCAGGTATACTGTAGAGATCGGCATAGCAGTTGGCATCAGATATAAAGAACACGTAAGAGAGATGAAATATTAGTAGTCAATACCCGCAAGACCTATGTCAAAACTGTCTTATAGTCATTGTAGGGCACACACTTAGTAAATCCTAATTGTAAGCAACAAAAACAGAGACATGAAAATTACCACAATCATACGACAAATACGAAACAGAAAAAGTTCTTTGTTAACAAATACTATACTTTTTATACTCATATAACATACTGCTTCTGTTTACATCTCACAACTTCAACAAAAAATTGAAGTTAAACATTTGCCTCAAAATTTATGTTTGCAAACAAAACGTAATATGTGTTAGTTTCCCATTTAGAAAATATTAACTACCATATGAATAGGTAAGAACAGTAACTGAAAATATTATTTTCCACTATTATTAATCTTATATGAATTCAGTGTCCGCGGTATGTTGAATGAGATTTGCAGCTCCTTTCTACATGTATCTGGATAATTAAAACTGTACAGAGTGTTGAAACAGTGAAACTATATGTCATGTCCATGCATCATTCGAAATGCTTCCATTGCCATTGTTTAAATCACTCTCCTGGGAGAGTCAGTGAAAGGTATCTTATTAATTTTGTCATGTCTCAATCACTTAACGCGTCTTGGCAAACTTCTGCTGGAACATGACATCACGAAAGAGCGTCAGAGAACAAGCTTCTGGCTTGATTTAAGCAACGGTGCGTACAACGGTTTAAGGAAAGGATCATGGCTTAATGAATCAACAGCCTTAGAAGGGAAGTCTACTCGTCAGCTACAGCTTAGAAGCAAAGCTGTTTGAACAAGGCGAGGATGGTACAGCGGCTACGCTACGTTCCGTGCCATGTTTGGCTGTGAGCCTTCTTGATCAAACAGTGAATAACTGCTGTGTATTTCAGATTTTATTCAGTTTGCTGCTGGCAGGGTATTTAGCTTCATAAAGACTTTCCAACCTAAGAACCACACAATTTATATTAACAACTTAGGTTTTCTGAGAAACACACGCTCCATATGTACTGGAGAGGTATTTCGAAATCAGCTTTCGAATCGCTGTCTTCCCGTAAGTGACAGCGCATTACTTTCTGATTATAGTCTCACATCTAAAGGAGTATATCATCTCACTCATAAATGCACGTCATAACACATATATCATTGCAGAGAGAAGTTTGATATCATACATACATCTCCACGCGTAGTCATAGATGTGTGGTTTTATCGATAGTCGTGTATTTCTGTCGAAAGCTTTCAATGTCTCATGGATATCTAGCGAAGGCTCAGCGTTGAGATACAGAAAAATTTTTTTCTCATTCACTTTCCTAGTTCGTTTTTCAATATAATCGTTCAACATCACCCAACTCTTTACACACCCTTTTACTTCCTCGTGTTGGACTTTCGGTTAGAACCATATAATACCTACTTTCGCCATTATCACTCAGTTACTACTACATTTACTACTCATGAATGGTGGCAAAGATATGGTAAAGACCGACATTCTTTTATATTCCCGAATGTAGTCTCAAAAATTTCATCCAGACTACAGATACAGGGCTGGTGAAGTATAATGGCATTAAATATTCAAGTCTGTTAAAATGAAGCACATTGAGGACTCATGCAGCCAGTATGCAGTGTGATACACATCTCTACCGACAAACTTTAATGAGATTGCTCAGGAATGTTTTCGGAGTATTTTAGTATTAGAGAGTTGTGGTCTCCGGTGGCTCGTTGCAAAATAATAATGTAATTATGATATATTAGATTTGGTACCCTAATTTTCACTGTTTCTGTGAAAATACGTTCACAACACTGAAAGAGCCTGTAATGTCTCTAACATGGAATGAGTGGAATGAAACAGTTTCGCGTAGACGTCTTTGTACAGAGTAGTATAGTAACGAGGTTAAAGTCGCAGCGGGAACAGCTTAGCATAGCGTTGTTGTACGGTACTTCCAGTGCGTTCAGTGATCCATTAATGATACGCATATTGGTCACCTCTGTATCAGCAGCATACCCGAAATGTTATGTGTCATTGTCACGCCACAAACACACAAATCCAGGACAGGAGCGAGCAGTACAGAATGCAAGCTTGAGGGTGAAGGATAAAATGAGTGTTGCCATCGTCAGCAGCATGTGCTGCCTGTGAATGGAACAACATTTTCAAACAAGGCAAGCAGCCCAGACCGCCAACATTTGCACTGCTGTGCAGATGTGATCAGTGCTATACAGATCAAAAGATCAGTGGGAGCAAAAAATCAAACGGAATGTAATTACTATGTAAAGAGCCATCGGAGACTGACGGGTCCCTTACACCAAAATCTTACACCAAAATAGTCAGAAAGTATCCCTGAACACCCCCCATCCCCCCTCCTTCTAAACTATATCGGCGGACTTCTAGTTCACCTTGCATAAACTATGAGAGACGTGAAAATACACAACTTGAGGACAAAAATCGCGAAGTAAATGTTTGAACAACAGAAAAGGCATTTGTGTGTGATATGCAAAAACATAAATAAAATACACTCCTGGAAATGGAAAAAAGAACACATTGACACCGGTGTGTCAGACCCACCATACTTGCTCCGGACACTGCGAGAGGGCTGTACAAGCAATGATCACACGCACGCCACAGCGGACACACCAGCAACCGCGGTGTCGGCCGTCGAATGGCGCTAGCTGCGCAGCATTTGTGCACCGCCGCCGTCAGTGTCAGCCAGTTTGCCGTGGCATACGGAGCTCCATCGCAGTCTTTAACACTGGTAGCATGCCGCGACAGCGTGGACGTGAACCGTATGTGCAGTTGACGGACTTTGAGCGAGGGCGTATAGTGGGCATGCGGGAGGCCGGGTGGACGTACCGCCGAATTGCTCAACACGTGGGGCGTGAGGTCTCCACAGTACATCGATGTTGTCGCCAGTGGTCGGCGGAAGGTGCACGTGCCCGTCGACCTGGGACCTGACCGCAGCGACGCACGGATGCACGCCAAGACCGTAGGATCCTACGCAGTGCCGTAGGAGACCGCACCGCCACTTCCCAGCAAATTAGGGACACTGTTGCTCCTGGGGTATCGGCGAGGACCATTCGCAACCGTCTTCATGAAGCTGGGCTACGGTCCCGCACACCGTTAGGCCGTCTTCCGCTCACGCCCCAACATCGTGCAGCCCGCCTCCAGTGGTGTCGCGACAGGCGTGAATGGAGGGACGAATGGAGACGTGTCGTCTTCAGCGATGAGAGTCGCTTCTGCCTTGGTGCCAATGATGGTCGTATGCGTGTTTGGCGCCGTGCAGGTGAGCGCCACAATCAGGACTGCATACGACCGAGGCACACAATGCCAACACCCGGCATCATGGTGTGGGGAGCGATCTCCTACACTGGCCGTACACCACTGGTGATCGTCGAGGGGACACTGAATAGTGCACGGTACATCAAAACCGACATCGAACCCATCGTTCTACCATTCCTAGACCGGCAAGGGAACTTGCTGTTCCAACAGGACAATGCACGTCCGCATGTATCCCGTGCCACCCAACGTGCTCTAGAAGGTGTAAGTCAACTACCCTGGCCAGCAAGATCTCCGGATCTGTCCCCCATTGAGCATGTCTGGGACTGGATGAAGCGTCGTCTCACGCGGTCTGCACGTCCAGCACGAACGCTGGTCCAACTGAGGCGCCAGGTGGAAATGGCATGGCAAGCCGTTCCACAGGACTACATCCAGCATCTCTACGATCGTCTCCATGGGAGAATAGCAGCCTGCATTGCTGCGAAAGGTGGATATACACTGTACTAGTGCCGACATTGTGCATGCTCTGTTGCCTGTGTCTATGTGCCTGTGGTTCTGTCAGTGTGATCATGTGATGTATCTGACCCCAGTAATGTGTCAATAAAGTTTCCCCTTCCTGGGACAATGAATTCACGGTGTTCTTATTTCAATTTCCAGGAGTGTAGTAAGAAACATCGTACACAGCCAGTACTCTCCACAGTGGTCTCTACCATCCACATAATTAAATGTTGAGGCCCTGAAGGACAAAGGATTTGTCACACCCTGTCACACCCTGTCCTTTGACATTGGTCTGAGCAGTGGTGCATACATTATGTCGTAGTGGTAGCGCTGCTCACTGTCACGCTCCAAATCGCTACTTCAGACCAGACAACCAGAACTGATTTAGAATTCATGATATCTGGAAGACTCATGAAATATCTTACGTCTGTAACGTTTGGAGCCGGCCGGAGTAGCCGAGCGGCTCTAGGCGCTACAGTCTGGAACCGCGTGACCGCTACGGTCGCAGGTTCGAATACTGCCTCTGGCATGGATGTGTGTGATGTCCTTAGGTTAGTGAGGTTTAAGTAGTTCTAAGTTCTAGGGGACTGATGACCTCAGAAGTTAAGTCCCATAGTGCTCAGAGCCATTTGAACCATTTTTTTGATGTTTGGACAGTCTAAAATATTCAATGTTTGTTTAAATACTTACTTTCTAGAATGTTCCATATTTATATAAGTAGCTGCATACTCGGTCCATGAGGTGAGTTCTGTTCTGACTGTTCGTTGGCGTCAGCAATAAAAATGTTTTCGGTACTAAGTGGTAAACGACATTGACGACCCCGCTTTTGGATTTTGGCTTGGCTGTGGTTTAGATGAGGGATCGTTTAGTGGAGACACTGGGTACTTTAAACATCTACATCATTATTGCTCCAATTAGACAACGTAGTGCCGGCCGCGGTGGTCTAGCGGTTCTAGGCGCTCAGTCCGGAACCGCGGGACTGCTACGGTCGCAGGTTCGAATCCTGCTTCGGGCATGGATGTGTGTGATGTCCTTAGGTTCAAATGGTTCAAATGGCTCTGAGCACTATGGGACTCAACTGCTGAGGTCATTAGTCCCCTAGAACTTAGAACTAGTTAAACCTAACTAACCTAAGGACATCACAAACATCCGTGCCCGAGGCAGGATTCGAACCTGCGGCCGTAGCGATCGCGCGGTTCCAGACTGTAGCGCCTAGAACCGCTCGGCCACTCCGGCCGGCAGTTGGGGTTAACTCCAGCCCTAAATGAAAATAACATCTGGCGACAATCAGCAGCAAACGGAAGAAAATTTGCAGACCAGTGCACAAAATAATGGGGAAAAGACATAGACATATATACGGAATGGTTTGGTCCTATGCCACATCCGGGAATCCTAATATGACAGAAGATGACAAAATCCCACATTTTATGAAGTGAGTTGCGGAAGACATGTACCAAGCTCTTCTGGGAAATGATGGCACAACGAAGGAGGAATGGATGATATGGTCTCAGCGGATAGAGGAAGTGCAAAAAAAAAGGGTTGAACGAAGGAGGTATGACCAACGGCAGAACGTGGTCCCTATGGCAGTAGTGGAAGACGTCAGTAAGCTCGTTTCCCTCATGGACCACACACTAATAGATTCATCAGTGTAAAGCGGCCAGAAACGTCGGATCGAGTACACAAAATAAGATCGAGTACCCGATAAGTCAAAAGGTAAGTGAGAATGTTGAAGAAGGGGTGTATCAGTACCGCCCGGACGCCGCAGCATAAATGGAATCACCTAACTCAGACTTAAGCCGCAGCCATCAACCGAAAACCCACCACTCGACCAATGCGGGTTCAATTAACTCCTACGCCACGTAGAACGCCCCGAAGAAGAAGAAATATGTACAGGATTCAGGCTTGTTTTCTGTGTGGACGCCTGGACACGTCGTTTGCTACCGCAGAGATAGAAGGTGAGTTTTGAACGACCACTACGCCCCCTGACATCAATCGTCAAAACAGTTCTACTTACGCCAGTCAGCTGCACCCGATTATAATGGCTCTGAGCACTATGGGACTTAACTTCTGAGGCCATCAGTGCCCTAGAACTTAGAACTACTTAAACCTAAATAACCTAAGGACATCACACGCATCCATGCCCGAGGCAGGATTCTAACCTGGGACCGTAGCAGTCGCGCGGTTCCAGACTCAAGCGCCTAGAACCGCACGGCTACCGAGGCCGGCACACACGATTATAGTCAAGGTGTGTCCACAACATGCTCCTGCCGCTCCCTGTCGCCGTACACACGTTCCAGCTGTTCGCCTAGCCGCCGACTAGTGAGTCGACTATCTGAGGAGGTGTTGTCATATCTGACGCAAATCCTCCGTGGACGACAGTCACCAAGATGTCAGAAAACCTCTTTGACGTCATCATCGTGGGCCACCCCATCCGAGAACTAGTTGACGCAGGGGTTGTCTTTTGTTTTATGCAGGATGCTTATCATCCTCAGGTAAAGAAGACTACGTTTCGTGATACGACAGCGATCGTGCTGAAAGCTGTATATGGAAAATAAGCCCAGTCGACAGAAACAGGTATATAGTCTGTCAATGACAGAACACATCCCTTCGTATTTGTCGTTTTAAAAGAATGTAGTTGCAATACTACTCTCAGATACGACTCCTTGCAAGCATCGCAAACAGTCACAGACTGTGGAAGATCAGAGCTTCCGAGTGACGCAGCAACTCCAGGAAGTATACTTGACAAAGATTCCTCTAGGTGAATTACTGCCATTGAAGACGTTGTTATCCCGTCACTATCACCGAGACGAGTTCCAGACGTCTACCGAGATGCTGAGGCTTTTGTCGATTGCAAAAACCTAGTCAGGTTTACAAAAGGAATCTACATGCCAGCGACGGTCATAATCATTGTAGGTGGTCAAGGAGGAGAACTTTGGATCACTAACTGACATGAGCAGCCACAACTCATCATTAAAGGTATGGCTGGAGGGACACCTGAAGAAGTTCAGGACAGGCATTGTCATCGACGGATAATCGTGCTCCGCTGCCACTAGGATCTGCCGTGACCGAGGAGCAATGTAGGCGAATGATAGCCGATATGTGTTAGTTTTCTGCTGCTTTCAAATCTGGAGTCAAACAAAGACAGGTCTAATGGCCCAAGGGGAAACACCGTATCACCACTAGCGGTCATGTAACTACTATCCAGCGTTCATATAGGGTGTCACCGACTCAACGACGGATAATCTCTGAGGAAATGAAGAAGGTGCCTGAAAGTGACGTCATCGAACCATCAGAGAGTCCTTGGTCCTCTCTTACAGTCCATGCGAAGAAGAAGGTTGGCATTGACTACCGACAAGTAACAAATTCACGAAGAAAGATGTCTGTCCATTGCTGCACACTGGTGATACTCTAGACTGCTTGAAAAGAACAAAGTATTTCTCAGATATGGAGATGCAGTCAGGATGCTGGCAAATCGTCGTTGACAAGGATGGTAAGAAAAGGACTGCTTTCATAACAGCTGACAGCCTCTACGAGTCTTAATTTATGCCGTCCGGTCCGTGTAAATCTCCGGCCACCTTCAAATGTATAATCTGCTTACAACATTAACAAAATAATTGGGCGATGTGTCTTTGCTATGTGGATGACACAGTCGTTTCTTCGAGAATATTTGAAGAACCTCTAAGCTGCCCGACGAACGTGTTG
The DNA here is from genome assembly GCF_023864345.2 of Schistocerca serialis cubense. NCBI lineage: Eukaryota > Metazoa > Arthropoda > Insecta > Orthoptera > Acrididae > Schistocerca > Schistocerca serialis. Next base: position 155,127,927 of record NC_064640.1, read on the forward strand.
AAGTGCTTCTTCGTCACCGAAGAAACAAAAATCTTGAAACACAGCGTAAATAGCGATGGATTCTGTCCCCAACCGATCCAGAGAAAATACGAGCAGTCACACATTCGTGATGCGAGAATGTGATCGTACTACCAAATACGTCGCTGGCAAGTACTACTGCAGGAAGACGCAAAATTCTCCGCTAACGAAGCACAAGAAAGATCTTTCCTTATCTTTAAGAAGGAGCGATCTTTTATAGCATGACGATAATCCGAAGACAGAACTTCACATTGACGCTGGTTGCTTTCAAATATGTAAAATGTCGTGTTGCTAGGGCCTCCCGTCGGGTAGACCGTTCGCCGGGGGCAGGCCTTTCGAGTTGACGCCACTTCGGCGACCTGTGCGTCGATGGGGATGAAATGATGATGATTAGGACAACACAACACTCAGTCCCTGAGAGGATAAAACCTCCGACAAAGCCGGGAATCGAACCCGGGCCCTTAGGATTGACATTCTGTCGTGCTGACCACTCAGCTACTGGGGCGGACTTTCAAATAGGTGGAGCTATCGTACAAATTTAGGGAAGTGCTAAAAGGTGATACTTAATGCTTCCAGAGTACTCTCCTGACCTAAATGAACTACTCTTTAATCGAGCCTTTGTTAGAGCATTCAATATGTTTCAGCTCTGTTTATTTGTCAAACCATTCATTGCTGTGTCTGACCACCACTCTCACCCCTGGCTGGCTAGCCCGAAGGATCTGTTGGGTCATTTGGCGAGATGGGTACTCAAGCTCCAAGAGTAGGATTTCACAGAAGTATGCAATAGCGGACACAAAAGCAATGACTCCGACGGCTTTGCAAGGAATCCTTGGCGAAACATGGTAGTGAGGGTGAAATATCAGTCATCGCTGCAATACATGACATTCCAAAATCCAACATTGCTGGAAACCCTAGAAGCTTTTAAGAAGGAGAAAACGACCAAACAAGCCTTCCAATTAATAAGTGGGGCATTGTATTAGCAACTGAAATCGTTCAACAGAGGAAAGGCTACTGGACGACACAGGGCACCAGTACGATTCTACACTGAGTATGGGAAATAACTTGCTGTTCTAGCTACAGTGTACCATCGGACGATGGAGGATCGAAGCGTTTTGGGCGGCCGCGGTGGTCTCGCGGTTAAGGCGCTCAGTCCGGAACCGTGCGACTGCTACGGTCGCAGGTTCGAATCCTGCCTCGGGCATGGATGTGTGTGATGTCTTTAGGTTAGTTAGGTTTAAGTAGTTCTAAGTTCTAGGGGACTGATGACCTCAGATGTTAAGTCCCATAGTGCTCAGAGCCATTTGAACCATTTTTTTTTATCGAAGCGTTTGTAATGATAGGAACATAGTAGAGGTGAGTCCTGTTTTCAGGATGGGTCGTTGAACAGACACAAAACACTTTAAGCCCATAACTCTGACGTCAGTCTGTTGTAGAATTTTTGAAAAAGTTTTATGCTCGCGTACGGAATTTTTGAGGATCGATGACCCTCTCTGTAGAAAGCAACGCGAGTTCAGCGAACTGCGACAGTGTGAAATCCAGCACGATCTGTTCGTCAACGAAACCCACAGAGGAATAAATACCGGCGCCCAGGTCGAACTCGTCTTCCAAGATCCCCGGAAGGTGTTCGACACAGTTACTCCACTCCGTCAAATCAAAAGAATACGATCGCACGGAATATCACACAAACCATGTGACCAAAGAGATGGTTTTCTAGCAAACTGAACGTAGCATATCATTTCCTACGAAGAAGTGTCTTGAGACGTGAAATTAATTTCGGGCATACACCGTGGTGGTGTTAGAGGACGAATGCCTTCTATAATATACACTAATGGGAAAAAGTCACAACAAAAAATAATTAATGTATAGTAATGAAATTTCTTGAATACATTAGCTTACGTAACATATTTAAGTGATAAGTGATTAACAATGCAAGATGACAGGTTAACTGTAAGCGCGAGATGTTCCATTGCGAAGGTAAAATGCTCGCACATTAATAACCGGCTTACCCGTCAGAATATTTAATGCAACCACACAAACGTGAATGTATTGTGTTTTACATGTGCCATGTGTCAGTTTTTGGGATGAAGTTCCATGCCTGTTGAACCTGGACGGTCACTACAGGGACGGTTAATGTTTGTGGATGGTGGTGGTTTTGTCGTCCGATGATGTCCCACATGTGCTCGATTGTATTGTATTGTATTGTATGTTAACCGGGGGCCTAGAAACGACGGAGAGGCTCCGTCCCCGCCGCAGCCGCAGTGGTCCACAACCCCACGACGACTAGCGCAGTCCACTTCAACTCCCACCCCCGCCCCCAGGGAACGTCTCACACCAGACGAGTGTAACCCCTATGTTTGCGTGGTAGAGTAATGGTGGTGTACGCGCACGTGGAGAACTTGTGTGCGCAGCAATCGCCGACATAGTGTAGCTGAGGCGGAATAAGGGGAATCAGCCCGAATTTGCAGTGGCAGATGGAAAACCACCTGAAATAAATCCATAGACTGGCCGGTTCACCGGACCTCGACACAAATCCGCCGTGCGGATTCGTGCCCGGGACCAGGCGCTCCTTCCCGGCCGGAAAGCCGTGCGTTAGACCGCACGGCCAACCGGGCGGGCCTTGTGCTCGATTAGTAACAGATCTGGTTACCGACCAGGCAAAAGACAACGTGTCGATACTCTGTAGAGCATGTTGGGTTACAACAGCGATATGTGGGCATGCGTTATCCGGTTGGAGAACACCCCTTAGAATGCAGTTCACGAGTGGGAGCACAACAGGTCGAATCACAATCCGGACTGACAAACTTTCTTTCAGCGTGCGTGGGATAACTACGAGATTCCGCCTGCCATAGTACGATATCGCGCCCTGGACTGTAACTCCTAGTGTGGGTCCACTGTGTCTGTCTCTCAGACATGTTGGTTGCAGCTACTGAACTGGCCTCCTTCTAATTAACACACGGTCATCACTGGCTACGAGGCAGAACGATCTTTCATCGTAAAACACAAAAAACCTCCACCCAGCTCTCTAATGAGCTCTCGCGCGACACCACTGCAGTCGCAAATGGCGGTGGTCTGAGTTCAGAGGAATGCAGGCTCCTGAGCGTCTGGCTCGGAGATGTCCTTGAAGTAATCGAGTTGTATCAGTTCAATGTGTCACGATGGTGTCAACTGCTAATCAACCTCCCTCTGAAAATGCAGTACGATGCCCCAGAGCCGTTCGCCGAAGACAACGATCTTCCCTCTCTGTAGTGCCACTTGGCAGTCAGGAGCCCGGATTTTTGCGACCCTACATTCTCGTGACTACCGCTGAAAGCAGTCATGTGCAATGGCTACCTTCCACCCAAGTCCTTCTGCAGTATAACAGAAGGAAAAACCTGCTTCTTGTAGCCCTATTACACGTCCTCGTTCAAACTCTTTGAGGTGCTAATAATGTCTTTGTCTCCTTAAAGGCGTTCTTCACTAACATCAACTCTCCACGTCCAATCTCAAAATTAACTAACGCTCACGACCGATACAGCGTGTATTTAAAGCGAACGTAATTTGCATCCTCACAGTGGCGCTATGAGCGCCACTCATATGCGAATGGCATGAAATTTGAAGAGACATCATCTTTCAGGCGTAGGAACACGCATACCAACTTTCGTTTATATTGCACAACTGTTTCTCTGTGCTGCGAATGTTTTCGTTGACGAATGATGCTGTTGTGTACAGGGAAGTCGAAAAGCAATAAAATTGAAGCGAAGTGGAGGAAGACCTGCAGAGCGACGATGCGTGGGGCCACGATTGGTATTTGACCCCCAGTATAAACAAATATAGGATCCTGTGCATAGATAGGCAGAAATACCTATTACTGCACCATTATGCCACTGCAGAACAGTCAGGGAAAACAGTTATATCCATAAAACATCTCATAGTATGCGAACGGAGTGATTTCAAGTTGAACGACCTCATAAAGCTAATCTCAGGTAAGGCAGATGGCAGAGTGCGATTCTATGGAAGAATTCTCCACCCAGAAAGGAGGTAGCTTACAAAACCATTCCACCAATTCTTCAATACTGGTCGTCAGTGTGTGATCCGTTCCAGATGGATGTCTTCTTTTTCCAGTCCTTATCCTGCATTTTCATGGCGTCGGCGTGTTAATGTGGATTTGACAGTGTTACTGGTAGAGGATGGCTCAATGCGCTTCCTGTCGCGACTCCTTCCACATTCAATGTAAAGTGTATGCCCGGTTTGTCTATGTATAGTGTTATCGTATGGGAAAGCGTGAGAACGTTTTCTAAATTTCTGTGAATCATATAACTGAGATGGGATGGGGTATCAGCCCAGTATTCACCTACTCAGATAGGGAAAACGCCTAAAACGCTCATCGAGGCTGGCCGTCACATCAGCTTTCGCCGTCGGTCCGCCGGACTGATTCGGTCTGTGGTCGACGCCCCTCCCCGTATTCCGCAGACGGCGAGTTAAGGTGAGCGACTTTCGGGAGAGTTCCGTACAAGAAGGGACTGGTAGAGCAGGTAGAGTAGGTCCAGAGAAGCGCAGCGAGCTTCGTTACAGGAACATTTAGCAAGCGCGAATTCGTCACGGTCTGATTTATTGTTAAAACGCCGACAGCGTACATTCCTAGAATATTCAACCAATGCTTTGTTTCCTCCTACGTACTTCTCGAGAATAGACCATGAAGGTAAAATGAGAGAGAGTCGAATTCACACGGAGGCTTACCAAAAATCGTCTTTCGCAAGGAAAATTTGTGAATGGAACAGAAAAACGGAAAAGTGACAGTGGTACAACATGAGGTGGCTTGCGGAGTGTAGATATAGTTTCTGCAGCAGACTGCATCCAAGGGCTACTTTTGCGTGGTAAGCAGGAAGTTGAAGCATAAATGGGACTGGAGTGTCGAGATCGAAGGGAACCTGGATTTTGGATTAACCAGAGAGATGTTATACATGCACGGCATCTATTTAATTATGATTACATATACAGTTAATGCAGCTGAAAATGAGACACGTGTGGCAGTTTTTAGCGTGCACGGATACATTTGTCCATGTTGAGTTGTTTATACAAGCTTACTGTCTTTCCTCCTCCGTTTCAAAACCAGTCTGATTACCAGTGATGGGATGTAAGATATCGAATCATTCATTGACTTATTTTCGGACCATAACTTCCTCTGGATTTTCTGAGAGATCTTTCGGCCAGAATCTGACTGTTTTAAGCTTCGGTCATAGCCTTGTTGCAGATGCACAGATTTGCTTTACGTTTTATAACAACATGAATCTCATATGCAATAGATAGTGTTTAATTTACATAAATATTTTTGCAGGTGTTTCAATCGACAGTATCAAAGCAACGAGTTTGGTTTATCTGTACTGGTTTTGATACTTTTTCCGGCAATAATCCAGGTTCGGTGGTTCAATGCTAAAGTGACACATTAGAAATCAAAAGATCGCGAGTTCGATCCCCGGTCAGTCCTAAGATTGTTACCTGTCATTTACCATTTCGTTCAGCTCTGGCAATGCTAATTCATGTGCGAAAAGCCGAGCTGCCCCGTGGTTCGGAATCCACGTTAAACTATAGTTCCACCACTGTCTGGGTGAGTCAGTTCAATGGCCATAGGAAGGCGATGGAACACCACTTCTTAAAGGACCATGCCTAATAAAGCACTCTGGTGTTAGAAACAATCTTCGGATTGATGAATGGTTCAGTTTTATTTAATCCTATAACTGCGCTAGTTTAGTAAATATCATCGCGAACTGTGCTTCCAAATTGCTGGTCTCCGATTTTAAAAATCTGTTTGACGAACAACAGCAGAACAAATAATGTACCAGTAGGCTGTAATGGCAGCTTGAAGAGTCGACTGCCTGGTAATGTCTCCACGCTTACGAGATATATGGGGTGAAATGCGTCTTTACTGCTGAAACACTGCCCGTGAGTGGATTCTGAAGATATCGACTGCTGAGCGAAACGACACCATCAGCGCTGCCGGCGGAGATTCCATGCTGAATTAAGTGGAATGGAGGGTAGAATTCTTAGAATTCTTCATTTCCTCCTGCAATTGCTTCACCGTAGACCTCTTAAGGCCTCCACATTCCGCTTCCACTAGGAAGCAGCTCAAAATGTCATTACCAAACAGCGCTGTTCTTCCACTTTCGGGAGCAGAACTTTAATTAACTTTGCGAGTAACAGCTCTCTGTGATAACAGCTGTTGTTTTTTAGTAAAGAGTGTTTCATGAGACTGAGACATATCTAGCTCCTCTGTAGTCACTATTTCACTAGTCATCAATCTAATCACAAGGGAATTCAAACACTAACGCTCTTTCTTGAAAATGGCTGAAACATTACAGTAGTTCCTGTTTACGTCCTTAGTGCTGAATACGAACGCTATGAAACTTTTTTAAAATAACGTAGATACTACGTAATTATTGAATTATGAATAATATTACACTCTCAAGTACAATAATAAATTCTTTATGTAATGGAATTAATGCCTACGTTTCCAAACGTTTTCCCAAAATAGGTGGACTGAATTCTCACTGAATGTGTAACATGTGAACAGATTGTGAGTTACATGGTTTAGCTTTGTGATCATTTCGGAGAAAAGCTTGTAATCTCCGCCCTCCTTTCTTATTCCATCTATCGTTCAGTTAAACGATGACCAGTCGAAGTAATTAATAAGCAAAGTCTTTTATGAATATTTGAGACGAGCGAAGATTATAGCAAACTTTCAAGTTCACTTAGCTTGTCATGTTGAGATGGCTCCAGTTCTTCGTGTCTAGCGGTCTGATTCTCGAAGCTGAAGATCTAACATCAGGTCCTCGCGGTTGGTTTGAACTAAATAAATTGGAAGATTGTTGTTGCAGAATTTTTTAAGTAAATATATTTTCCACTGACATTCTCACATTTTAGTGTATCATACAGCAGTTTGATTTTTCACGTTAGCAAAGCCTAAATTACATTGTTCGCACCTGTTATAGAAAAATACGTCCGATCACATCAGAGGCAAGCTTAGGGCTCTCACACTCTGTGCAATAAACAATATCCAAAGGGTTTACAATTTTTCTTAACAAATTAGTTCTTACTACATTTCGTTGCATTATTAATTTCAATTATTATTTCATAAATGAATTCAAAAATACACAAAATAAACAGTACAGGGTTGCGTGATTTTAATAGAAATTTCAAGTGTGAAAATAATTCCTAATTTCAAATGATTCTTTAAAAATGAATTTTAACTGTACAATCAGAACTGGTACTTATCGATTATAACATTGAAGCTAAAATATTATATAAAGTAATTAATTTTCATAAATTTCAGATTGAAATATAAATATGGAAGTTTTCAGAAAAGCAACTGAGATAACATTAACCTGCCCAAAATTCGAAAAATAATACTGGTATCGACAACTGCTGTTGAGTGAAAGTAATGCTGGAGGAGGATGTCCCGTTACAAGCTACAAACATTCGTGGTACCTTCTTCTCAAACGTATCTTTTTAGTAAAGAATGGGCTGCTGACGAATGTTTTAGATAGTAATACGTAGTTAGAGATGACAGTAGGGAATATTAAATATCAGCTCACAAATAATGTGTTTAGCTATAAGAAGTTGCGTGCACAAAGAAGGAAAGTAATAAGAAAAGTACCTCAAATCTGTCTCTTATATTATTTTGACACAGACAAAAAAAGTAATTTCCAGCTGAGTACACTGTACAGCCCGAGTATGTATTTACTCCAATCTTCTATTAATAAAGTTCCACCTTCCAGCCTGTCTGTCCATCTTCTGCTTCCCCCCCACCCCCACCCCCACCCCCACTTCAATGTCCATTTCTTCGCCCCCCCCCCTCTCTCTGTCCATCTTCTCCATCTCTGACAGTCTCCTTCTGCCCCTCTCTCTGTCCATCTGCTTTTGCCCACTTCCTCTGCCATATCTTCCTCCCCCCCCCCCCCATCTGTGTTCACCTCCTCCTTCCCCCTCTCTGTTCGTCCATCTCCTCCTCCCCCCATTTTCTCTCCCCACGTTATCACCACCCACACTAAAAGTAGGCTGCTGGTTCTCTCCTCCACAGAATTTCTTTCCAGATCTTTACTAATACGTGTACCGAATTTGATTGAAACAATTCCATGGATTTAGGATGAGCGTCTTTGAACATGTACGCACATATCAAATGTTCTTTACATATATTTACAATATTTCACATGTATTTAACATATTTCACCTGTATCTATACTGACTTCCGCCGTGCAATTGCATTTTTACGCAGTTCAATGTTTATGACGCCATATGTCCTGAACTATATGTTGTACAGTGATATAATTCTGCTAGTACATCCAGAGTCATATATACCTATTGTCTGCGAAATATGTTATGAATAGAGTTTGTAGTAAAAAGTAATAAGTTGAAAGGTAATGCATCAAACGGCAGCATCACTGCGGGAGCAACGGAAATGTAGTAAACGATAAACTTTTGTCCTTTCATAGTTTTGTCGGAGTTGCCAGAGAGAAAAAGTAACTTTAAGATTTGAAATTGTGTAGAATGTACGTTGCAAGTCACTAAGTGTTCTCACTCTCAAGTACTAGATGCATAAAGCATTGGTACCCACGCGTAGTCGAGGATTGCCCAGAAAGTAATGCACCGCATTTTCTTTCTTCAACAATTCTTTATTGAACATAATGAGAATCACACACAAGAAAGACACCGTATTTTTCCACGTAATCTCCATCCCGTTTTACGGCCTTCCTCCAGCGCGAAACAAGGGCATGTATGCCCTGTCGGTACCAATCCTTGCCCCCTTGGCGGAGCCTGTGCTTCACTGTGTGAATCACCTCCTCATCGTCCTCAAAAGTCTTCCACGAATAGCATCTTTTAGTGACGAATGACAACGTCAGCTCACTGCAACATGTCAGGTGTGACAGCCGTGGATGGTCTCCCCGACCGCTGCAAATCGTGGAGCTCCACCGAGCCACCTTCTGATGACCTCACCCTCCGTGGCGAGCGACTAACTGTACTTCTGTCGACAGCACATGCCTCACAGACTTTGCACAAGCGTTTGTGAATATTTTCCACAGTTTCTTTCTGCGCAGTGAGAAATTCAATGACGGCACGTTGCTCGTAACGAAACGCCACATACAGACGCCATTTTGAAACTGTCCTGCAGCCACACTATCTGTCGGAAGTGACGGAAACTTGGCGCGCTCACTCAGGAGACTTCAGATAATACATACGTAACGTTTCGAATTCGTAGCATTGTTTACAGCTGAGAAAAAAGTGCGGTGCATTACTTTCTGGGCAATCTTCATACCCTACACTGCTTTTGCACCCCTACCCCTTTGATAGGTAGATGATTATTACCCTAACAGAAATTCTTTCCAGAAGGTAAATGATACGTGTAACAAGGTTGGGTGAAATCAGTCCAACGGTTTGGGAGGAGGTGTGGAACATACATACATACGTAAGAGTATACAGGGTGTTACAAAAAGGTACGGCCAAACTTTCAGGAAACATTCCTCACACACAAATAAAGAAAAGATGTTATGTGAACATGTGTCCGGAAACACTTAATTTCCATGTTGGAGCTCATTTTAGTTTCGTCAGTATGTTCTTCCACCTACGCTCAATGGAGCACGTTATCATGATTTCATACGGGATACTCTACCTGTGCTGCTAGAACATGTGCCTTTTCAAGTACGACACAACATGTGGTTCATGCACGATGGAGCTCGTGCACATTTCAGTCGAAGTGTTCGTACGCTTCTCAACAACAGATTCGGTGACCGATGGATTGGTAGAGGAGGACCAATTCCATGGCCTCCACGCTCTCCTGACCGGAACCCTCTTGACTTTCATTTATGGGGGCATTTGAAAGCTCTTGTCTACGCAACCCCGGTACCAAATGTAGAGACCCTTCGTGCGCGTATTGTGGACGGCTGTGATACAATACACCATTTTCCAGGACTGCATCAGCGCATCAGGGATTCCATTCGACGGAGGGTGGATGCACGTATCCTCGCTAACGGAGGACATTTTGAACATTTCCTGTAACAAAGTGTTTGAAGTCACGCTGGTACGTTCTGTTGCTGTGTGTTTCCATTCCATGATTAATGTGATTTGAAGAGAAGTAATAAAATGAGCTCTAACATGTCCATATAACATATTTTCTTTCTTTGTGTGTGAGGACTGTTTCCTGAAAGTTTGGCCGTACCTTTTTGTAACACCCTGTATACAGGTACACAGTTAAGTACATCAATTTGTATAATAAGCGTAGATTCAGATCTCAGCCAGAATTCTTCTCCAGTTGAAACTTCTTTATTTTTTTGTCTACTAAATAACTGAGTGGGTGAAACATCTTAGTTTCTACTGAAACTACTGAATGCAACTGAACCTACTGTAACGTAACTTTTTTTTTACTTCAACACTGACCTACAGAATTTTCCCTGACATGAACGACTCAGACTTATACTATTCATTTCTTATCCACAACATACAAGCCCAACGCAATCTTACAGCTCAATAATGACACTTGATTTTAAATAATTAACGCGAGAGAGTGGCCCTGAATTGGAAGAAATTCTGACAATAACCTACACTTTTTTAATAAGTAACTTACCTCACAAAAAAATCTTCCTAACACCAATTGCAGCAACTACGAGCAAATAAATAAAAAGATTCTAACTACAATAAACTCTAACTACTAGGAGCCATAAGGTTAGCGAAAGAAAGATTTTTTTTGAAGAGTAAACAATGTATTTAGATAATTTTACCTTATTCGTGTGACATCCAGTTCCAATAATTTTATATTTGTCAATAATTCCACTACCCAAACATTACCAACTACATCCATCATCATTTTAAAACGCATGTCCTACCAACACCGAGTCTCCACGAAGGACGCACGTCCAAGCCGTCCGTTCGCTAACTGCTAAACGCTAGCTGCTGATCGCAAGTCAGTCCAACCACAGAGTCTCCTACCGAGGTAGCACAGCGCTGTCAGTAATATTAATGTAGTCTATAGCGCTGCCAACATACAAAGATATAAACAGGCTACTTACATTGGCCCTCAAAAAATTTTACAAAGAGTTCTGGGCAGTGGCCAAGACTAAGGTGTTAAATTTTTTTATATTATCAATATCAAGTAGATCAGATGCACACAAAGGTTAAGTAATTTTCTGGTCGTAAATGAAGTAAAACTTCTCCTCACAATCCCTAAAAGCAGTTCTAAATCAGCAGAAGAGAAGTCTATGCCAGTTTTATGACCAAAGGCTGAGCAGTAAAAGAAAATGCACACGTAAGTAGTGGACCACCATGCAGTCTTGAAGAAGTAGTGTTGTCCTCCCCAGGGTAACATAGTGCTGACTCTTGATATGAAGATTTCATATTAGAAGATTGGTAGAGGTTATGGTAGTAATGGGCCACCAAAGGTGCAGAACCACCATAGTCCTTGTAGAGATTATGGTACTAATGGGCCACCAACGGCGCAGACCCTCTGTTGTTCTTTTAGAGATGGCCAACAGCCATCCGTTGCGACTGTGCGGGTGCATAATCACAGCTGAAGAGTCTTGTGGATGATGGGGCAAGTCCATAACCACCACTTGTGCACTCGCTAATTATTTTCTGCAATATCCTTAGAGCCACCAATGTTGTTAACCAGTCCCTTGCTGAATTATCAACACACGTGCTAGCACTAACACAGTTATATAATTTCTGAGGCAGTATGATCAACAGACAAATGTGTGCAGTAAAATGAATTCCTACTATTTACCCAACTTGAAGAACTGGTGTCTATACAATCACAATTTAATTGTATAAATATTCATTTACAAATGTAAAGAGAACATCATTATAGTATAGAACATGATAATACAAATAACATTTGTAGTAATACAGGTTTTATAAAAACGATAAAAAGTTATCTTATATATACGAGTATCACAGGAATTATGACATTAGTAAATAAATGAAAAATGAGAATATCACTAGAAGCATAACAGAATAAATAATGTTTAAACATCTGCCTAACATAAAGAACACAGTGAAAAACAGAGACCAGATTTTAGTATAACAGTATTCCTCATCATAGTGAAATCAGCTTAGTATTAGGAGAAAAGAAATTCTACCAAATTTATCTTATCAGGCAAACACACAGAGATAGAAAGAAAACATACACAAAAGGGTACACATAAACATAGCGGAATAAAGCAAAAGGAAAGGACAGGATTTGTTTTCAAGTGAAAATGTGTCAAAATGTAAGTGTAACATTTGATACTGCAGTACGTCTGGTGAGCATTTTATACCTACTTTATGCTCATATCTGTTTTACTTTCAACCAGAACTACTTCATTTCCAACGAAAACTTCATTTAATTCTAACAGACCACTCTTACTGCAACATTTGTTTCCACAAAAAAAAAAAAAAAAAAAAAAAAATCCTATCTATCTATATGTAACCAATACTACTTCATTTCCTCTTTCAAAACGATTATTCCTCATTATACAATTTTTGGACAAACCTTTCTCTTATAGCTTCTCAGTACATTTCTTCCCAACTCATCACAACTCATTTTCTTACATAGCATACCCCCTCTTAAGGTAACTTAAATCCCTGAGCTCGAATACATAAACTAGAGAATGAGGCAATGCCGCAGCACAAACATTAACCCAAACAACAACTACAAAAACGAAAAGTGGCTAAGCAAGCAGCAGCATATCTAATTTAGCAAAGCAAGCAACATTCCAACTGATATAAGGCAATATGCAGCAAACAAGAAAAATAAATCAGTAGTAAAACTGATTTATCACAATAACACGAAATAAGATTCAGAATGACATTGCCTGACAAATAGCAGCAGTAAATGCAATACTTTATACCTAAACATGACAAAGCATAAGCAGGAAAAATATTACAATAAAGACAGCAATGCAGATAAGGGAAATATATATACTTGTAAACTTACAATAGCATATGTGGATCTGTGATCATCAAAACTATGCAAAGCCCCAGCACAAGGAATAACATCTATTCTAGAAATGGGTCTGAGCATTATGCGGCTTAACTTCTGAGGTTATCAGTCACCTAGAACTTAGAACTACTTAAACCTAACTAACCTAACGACATCACACAAATCCATGCCCGAGGCAGGATTCGAACCAGCGACCGTAGCGGTCGCGCTGTTCCAGACTGTAGCGCCTTGAACCGCTCGGCCACTCCGGTCGGCCCTGTTGCTAGTCCCTTCTCCTTCTTATTGTTCTTTCCTTTCCAAGTTCTCTTTTTTAAGAATGTCAATCACAAAATAATTTTTTAATGGATCTGTTGACAGAAAGTGTTCACATTAGCATATGTATTGAATTCATATTATGAAACCTATGCTGCAGCGCATCTAGAAACCAGATATAAAATAAAATAGGCATACATGTAGGAGGAGGAGATTAGTGTTTAACGTCCCGTCGACAACGAGGTCATTAGAGACGGAGCGCAAGCTCGGGTGAAGGAAGGATGGGGAAGGAAATCGGCCGTGCCCATTCAAAGGAACCATCCCGGCATTTGCCTGAAGCGATTTAGGGAAATCACGGAAAACCTAAATCAGGATGGCCGGAGACGGGATTGAACCGTCGTCCTCCCGACATACATGTAGGAAGGAAAGCATAAAAACATCATTCAACAGCCATGTGACATTTCATAAGTCAGTAGAAATTCTCTCAACTGCCGTAGAGAGACACTTATCATAATCAGGTGTGTAAACGTAAGTATATTTCTCTTCAGTTCATACGCATTTCAGTAAGTAGCACAAATGACAAAGTGTAATAATATGATTACAAGTAATTCTTTGTCGTGTCTGTGATGCGTTCTGCAAAGAAATGTTAATAGTGAGGTCAACGGACTTTTCTACAGCTGTGCGAGCGCTTGCGAGAGTGTGGCGAGCTTCAAAATGGCTGAAGGGGCACCAGTAAAGTTGAAAGCCAACACAACAATGGGTATTTCCTACCGGCTAGTGCGCAGCCCTGCGCAGCAGAGCATTACGTCAAGGTCACATACAAAATACATCACTCAAAGCTCTTACAATATCACAGTGGTTCCTAAGGTAAATGTGAACAGTTCACAAAATGCAGACAATGTACGATTTCATAAACGCAAAGTAATCCAACTGTGTAGCTTGGGGTCCTTGCGCTTGCGACACGCATGGTACACAAAGTAGGCGTAACCCCCATGAGGGATAGTATAATTATACCTCAGATCTTACAGATTAAAACTGCCGAATGAAATATATAACCTAAAACTTCCGCTGTATCATTGTAGTTCAAAAATATTTCTAAAAATGTTCAAAGTACAAAAAGTAATCACTCGAATGCGTGTCATGTAGCGACAAACTATGCTTCTTGTTCTAAGAAATTCTTATCATTGCTTAACGGTAAAAATGAGCCAAGTGTCGTAGTTATCGTCGTCCATAAGCAAAGTTGTCCAAAAATCGATGTACTTACCTTGTCATATACAGAAGTGAAGTGCTATGCGTGTAAATGTCATAGTTATTACGTTCATTGACGTGACCTTAAAAGTACCTTACTGTAACGTATTGATGTGAGGATGTACGGACATAAAACAGATACAGCGATAAAGCAATAATGAAAATTGTGTCACTCATTAGTAGAGTCGTAGTACAATCGTGTAGCTGTCACACAAACCAAATACTGTGTCATTTGTGACCTCTCAGAAAGTGCTTTAAATAAAAAATGTTTTTCAAGTAAACCAAAATGTAGCAGTAAAACCTCATTAGCAGTATATGCTCCAACAATGTGACCATTATAGTCGTGACATAACTGTGCTACTGACAAGCGAAAAGGTACTCACAATAAGATTGTGTAGTCTTTTCCGTATAAAACTGTACTCGTAAAATTAATGTATTAATACTTTCCACAGGATCTTGACTAGATAGTTAACTTCAAAACATCGCTGCATGCTAAATATGATAAAGCGTAATAGTAATTTGAACTGAAAAATTTAGTCCCAGAGACTAAGTCAGAAAGCAAATTATTTCTCAATAAACGGTTTTACATGAGAAATGTGGTGTAATCCTTTACTTTTCTTAGTACGCAGAGTTCCAACTTCAATGCAATTATCATGCGGTATCCGTCTGATCCTGTAAGGTCCATTGTACACAAAAAAGAATTTGTGACACAAATGTTTCTTCTTTTGTGACAATGAATGGGGTTTAATGAGAACTATTTTACCAATATGTAGTTTCTTTGCCGTTGTCTTACCGTGAAGTTTTCTCCTTTTGTCTGCAGCAGCAGAATTTTTATGTTTTATAGCCAAATCAGTTATGTCTTAATGTCGAAGTTTGCGGGTTCTCGGATAAGGTACAACCTCTCTCATTCTCTTCGGTGGTTCCTCATTCTTCAGTACAAGAATAGGTGATAAAGCAGTGGAGTCATGAGTAATTCATTCAGTACGTTTTGAAATAAGTGTAAGTATCTGTCCCAACACTGATGCTTCCTATGACAATAAAGTCAGTAAAGCTCATTAATTTCTTTCATAATGCGTTCAGACGGCTTACATTGTGGAGAGTACTATGAAATAAAAACAGTTTTGATTTTACGACTCCGAAGCATGCGTGATCAAACAGCAGATCTGAATCGTGTGGAAGAAGTATATAGAGGGTTTATACAAGGGTGATGTACTTGAGGATAATATTGTGGAAATGGAAGAGGATGTAGATGAAGATGAAATGGGAGATATGATACTGCACGTAGAGTTTGACAGACCACTGAAAGACCTAAGTGGAAACAATGCCCCGGGAGTAGACAGCATTCCATTAGAACTACTGATAGCTTTGGGAGAGCCAGTCCTAACAAAACTCTACCATCTGGTGAGCAACATGTATGAGACAGGCGAAATACCCTCAGACTTCAAGAAGAATATAACAATTCCAATACCAAAGAAAGCAGGTGTTGACAGATGTGAAAATTACCGAACTATCAGTTCAATAAGTCACGGTTGCAAGATACTAACGCAAATTCTTTACAGACGAATGGAAAAACTGGTAGAACCCGACCTCGGGAAACATCAGTTTGGATTCCATAGAAATACTGGAACACGTGAGGCAATACGAACCCTACCACTTATCTTAGAAGATAGATTAAGGAAAGGCCAACCTACGTTTCTAGCATTTGTAGACTTAGAGAAACCTTTTGACAATATTGACTGGAATACTCTCTTTCAAATTCTGAATGTGGCAGGGGTAAAATACAGGGAGCGAAAGGCTATTTACAATTTGTACAGAAACCAGATGGACGTGAAAGGGAAGCAGTGGTTGGGAAGGGAGTGAGACAGGGTTGTAGCCTCTCCCCGATGATATTCAATCGGTATACTGAGCAAGCCGTAAAGCAAACAAAAGTAAAATTCGGAGTAGGTATTAAAATCCATGCAGAAGAAATAAAAACTTTGAGGTTCGCCGATGACATTGTAATTCTGTCAGAGACAGCAAAGGACTTGGAAGAGCAGCTGAACGGAATGGACAGTGTCTTGAAAGGAGGATATAAGATGAACATCAACCAAAGCAAAACGAGGATAATGGAATGTAGGCGAATTAAGTCGGGTGCTGCTGAGGGAATTAGATTAGGAAATAAGGCACTTAAAGTAGTAAAGGAGTTTTGCTATTTGGGGAGCAAAATAACTGATGATGGTCGAAGTAGAGAGGATACAAAATGTAGCCTGGCAATGGCAAAGAAAGCGTTTCTGAAGAAGAGAAATTTGTTAACTTCGAGTATAGATTTAAATGTCAGGAAGTCGTTTCTGAAAGCATTTGTGTGGAGTGTAGCCATGTATGGAAGTGAAACATGGACGATAAATAGTTTGGACAAGAAAAGAATAGAAGCTTTCGAAATGTGGTGCTACAGAAGAATGCTGAAGATTAGATGGGTAGATCACATAACTAATGATAATGTATTGAATAGAATGGGGGAGAAGAGGAGTTTGTGGCACAACTTGACTAGAAAAAGGGATCGGTTGGTAGGACAAGTTCTGAGGCATCAAGGGATCACCAATTTAGTGTTGGAGGGCAGCGTGGAAGGTAAAAATCGTAGTGGGAGACCAAGGGATGAATACAATAAGCAGATTCAGAAGGATGTAGGTTGCAGTAGGTACTGGGAGATGAAAAGGTTTGCACAGGATAGAGTAGCATGGAGAGCTGTATCAAACCAGTATCAGGAATGAAGACCACAACAACAACAACATCTGAAATGACCTTGGCAACGTGTCCAACTTCACGTAAGGAATTTGTAACAAAGGCGTTGGATATAGAACGTCCAGTGGCTTTACGTAACGGTGTGAAAGATATTTTGAAGTAAGTTCAAAAGCGACCAGAATGTACGAAAATCCATTCATTCAATGTTTTGAGAAGGAGTCCCAGAAGATCAACAGCTGCTGATTCTTTCAATTCTCTTCTCCATGTTGTTAAAATAACAAGTCCTCCGACGAATATGATAACATTTTCGTGGACCAAAATGTGCGTAGCTGAAATGAATGTACCAGATGAGCTTATTGACAAAATCGTCAGGATTACAAAGTGCCCACAGCTTGTCATCAACAGTGCAACGTTTGAAGAGTATATTATTTCTAACCATATAATAATGACGAACCTGCGTGTGTGTCTTTTCATTCCATTTGCTTTTAATGTCTTTCCAAATCAGATCCTTGTCTTGCTCATGAGCAATCTCCTTTAAAGACGCAATACGCTGTTTTGAAAGGTTACTTTATGAATGTAAAGAGTACTGAAATATTTCTCAATGTTACCGTCTGTGTTGATTTTCTCAAGTCCAGCAGATGCAGGTGACAGTGCGTCCACAACGATGTTTTCCGTGCCAGGAATATAGATTACTGTGAAGCCGAATTCTTGGAGAGACGATGTCCCACGTTTCAACTTGTCATGATTTAATTTTGATGACATTAGAAATTATAATGCTCGATGATAACTATAAACTTTTTCATGTTTGCCAGAAAGAAAGAAACGAAATCTGTCAAATGGCCAAACGATAGCTAAAGCTTCCAATTCAGTGACGGAATAATTTTTCTCAGATTTTGTTAGCACGCGGCTAGCAAAACCGATGGTTTACTGAACAGTAGCGTCATTTTCTATGGCTTCTTGAAATAAAGGGGTACCAAGAACAACTTTAGAATAATCTGTGCTGAGACAGAAGTCTTGTGACATATCTGGAGGAGCTAATATGGGCGCATTAAGTAGCGCTTCTTTCAAAGAATCAAATTCCATCTGCGCTGTTCGTCCCAGTTCCCAATAGTGTTTTTGTGAGTGAGAAAACAAAGTTTTGGAGTTATTAGAATTTGTATATTCTGGATGAAGTTCAATCTGATAAAAGCTTGATCTGAGATCAATAGAAGACAACACTTTTACGCCATTAAAATTTTGAGGAAGTTCTTCCAACGTTTGCGGCCTGTCTGTTTCAGGAATGATTATGGTACTTATTTGTCTTGAGTCTAAGACAGGACTGACCGATTCATTTTTCTTCTCAGCACCATGTAGTAGATTACTGTATGAGCTTACCGCTGGTTCAATAATGCCCTCGTCAAGCATAGACTGTATTTCTGTTCTAACACGGTACCTACAACGTGCTGGAATTACGTATGGTCTGACGCAAAATTTACTATTCTGACGAACACGGAATTAGTATTGAAATCCTTTAGTTGTTCCTGTTTTGTAAAAACTGTAGAATGTGCCTGTAAGATGTTAAAAAAGTCCTGCCTATCAGTGTCATTAAAGTTCTCAATTTTTTGAATTTTTCTAAATTAAAAGTTAATATATAATATGTCATCAATATCATCCCCCTCAGTAGTTGCAAAGTGATTATTAGTGTCAAATTCCGTTGAAAGTTCCAAACTGTGATCTGACAGAAGGTAAGGCCGATTCATTTCCTCGACATGGTTTGAAAGCCAATCTTCAAATTTCAAAGCTGTTGACTTACCATCTTTCTCTAAACTTATTTCAGCGCCATGAAACTTTAAAATTGCTTTATACTCATTCAAAAAGTCTACATCTAACATAATCTCCGTCGACAATAATGGAACAACAAGAAAATTCATAATAAATCTGTGGCTTTGACAAAAGAATTCTTAGTTAGTTTGTTGGTGTACATCTATGCTTTCTCCATATATTGCACCTTGTAATTTAATCTTACGTGAAGGAAGTGTAGGACAATTATTCGATTTGTAGCATTCACTGAAAGCTGTTTGACTAATTACCGAAATAGGACTGCCGGAGTCAAGTACTGTCGTAAATTTTATGTCATTTGATGTGGTGTGAATTACAGGATACGCAGTATTGTTCTGTTTCATGTCATGTTCCTGGAGTAAAATGTCCGTAATGTCTTCCATTTTCACGTAACTGATGGTCACGGCAGCTACATCGTCAGCTTCATAAGTACATTTTGTGGCTGCCGACGGTGGGAGTCATTGTCAATTATTTCTTGGTTGCCGCGCGTCGTTACTAGGATTTGGAGGTCTAATTTCTACAATTTCAGCTTGTCGAGAGGGCCCTGCCCTATTTAAATCACGCCAGTTCTGATTAAATTCAGGTCAGTAATACAGTCTATAGCGCTGCCAACATACAAACATATAAATAAGCTACTTACACAGTGTCCACAACATTGGAGTGACAGCGCTTCTATTGAATTAAGATGTATCTGCGAGGCAGATATACTACAGTCTTAGCCAGATCTATTCTATATTGAAAATTTACGTTTCAGCTACAAGAAATTTCGAATCTTACTAGCACGAGTTATTTTGTTTCCAAGTCGCTATCTATGCGAGGTATGTTTCTTGACTCACATCACTAATCTGATTTGTTGACAGAAGGCTACTTGTAAGACAAGAAGCATATCGGCGGGTAAGGCACGGATCATATTGTTAAGATAACTGATGTTTCTCATAAGTCATTTACTTGTAATTTGAAACTGAACAAAATATGCTCAGTAGGCTACGAAATTACGGTGTTATTACGAACTAAATGGATCGTCTAAGCAGAAATTATGACACGGGCGCTTGTGCAAACATATGAAAACGGAAAAGGGACTAAAATATACCACCATTGGCAGGGTACACTACAACACACGTGTTTACTACAAACAAATCACTGTGAAATAACGGATTCATTCTGAACATCACATATAACAACGTTCCTATATTTGCTGAAAGTATAGTTTCCCAGTAGAATGACTCATCCGGTTTTACTGTGTAGGCAAATTTTAAAATTCTAGCTGACAGAGGAGATGACCGACCAATATTCACAAGTAGCTTAAATTTAAGAAATATTAATACAATGCCAGTATAAACTATAATGCCACAATTATCTTAGTACCATCATCGACGCTCTCTTCAGACATGTATCGGCGGAGACAACTTATATTTCAAGAAGCTGTTTGTTTACAATGACCTGGGACAATGGTCTTAGAAACATATTTACGTGACCATGTCGTATTACATATATCTTTTGCGACGCTCCGTTTGTGAACTAATAGGTGAACAATTTAAAACACCAGCGAAGAAAAAAATACGTAAGTAATTCTGTACTAGAATTGCAAACATTTTGTCTGCGATTATTGAATAACATTTGTCGAGAAAAACTGGCTAGTGACAATTGAGAATGATACTTCAAAATTATATTCCAGACAAAGGTTAGAAAATGTGGATCACTTCAGTAAGCATGTAGATGGCGTTGTTGCGCATAATGTGGAATGATTTAATGATAAATAGTCCCAAACATCGAAGAAAATTGTGCTACCTTTTTCGTAGTTTAAAGTGTAACGCACTAGTTACCCTGTTTGCAAGACATCAGTCGAAAGAGCAGCGGGCAGTATCATATCAGTTTCTCTAATGCAGCACGAACAGTTATCAGAGAACCGAGAAAACCTTCGCTAATATCACAGTCTAATGGTTGTAAGAAAAAGTGAAAATATAGATGAAGTCTATTTTAGCACACGTTTAAATTAAGTAAAGACGGATAGCTGAACATTTAAATTTCATTGCGCTAAAATCGTGTTTACTTTTCTGTATCATTCATTCTATGCCGTTGTCATAGAATCATTTCACGCTCATTTTTAGCCAACACTGAATTTGAAATATGCTTTCAAGGACGTAATGACGTCCAACAGAAGCCATAGTGAAGTCAATGAGCATAGACGCACTGTTTTGGTGTTTATACAGCATTTACAGAACTAAAAAGTAGGCAAGATACATAATATACTCTAAAATGAGAAGCTTAAGGAAGGAGAAATCGTCGATACAAAGAACCTTTGGCAAAGCCTAATATTTCTTCACGTGGCTGCGCAGCTGGAGCGTTGAGGGCACATGACTTGAGGCCATAAAATCGCCTCCCTGGGCGCGCGTGTCGTTCGCGGGGTCGCGCCGGTTCTCTCGTGTGGGGATATCTGCCCGTTTTCTGAGCTCGTTTAGCCACGCAACTTCTCGTGTGAGAGAGACTGCCCATTTCACCCCCAACGCCGTAAACGAGGGACTCCCTGGGGAGATAGAGGGGCACGGTTTCAAGTGCTAAAGTGTAGTGCCTTCCGATCTGTATTTGTGGTAAGTAGTTTCAGCGAGACTATTTATATCGGTGCTCTGAGCAGTTAATGAAAATTTTCATTTTCTTGTAGTTATATCACTGTAATATCATGTCTAAACAGGTACAATACCACTACAGCCCGCGAAGTATTGTAGAACATGGTCAGAGATAGTAATCTGATGTAATAGAGGGTGAATGGTTCCTGTCCCTGTGTACTATTGTTTATAACCTGAAGGTAATTATCAGAATACTGTGACAAATTATATTCTCAATCAGTTATGGTCTAGATAGAAATTGAGATTATATTGTTCCCTTTCCCCCATTTTTTGTATGTTATTTGAAACTGTTGTAGTTTGTAATAACTATTGGTGAAACCACCTGATTGCACATAGCTTTGCGTTATCTGCGAGTGTAGCTGGAAGAGGAACTGCACAACAAATCGACGCACAATATTAAGCTCCCCTCCAGAAAATCACGAGACACACGGAAATGTTTCCACACTGAACATTATCTGATACTGGAAAGCTACCTGGAAGTAGGATGTTACTAAAACTTGTTTAAAAATAAACGGAAGTATATTTATAAGGAGCAAAATTTCAATGACAGTAAATGCACATGTCCAATAATATTATACCATGGCTTAATTTAACAACGCTTCTCAAACAGCATCGTAAAAGGCGGAAACACAGTCCTGTTACCATAAACATTGTTAGTTTGTTCCCAGCACCATTATAAGGATGTGAATTAGTCGAATTTAATATTATTATTTGTTTCTTAAGCACAAGAAAAAAATGGTTCACATGGCTCTGAGCTCTATGCGGCTTAACATCTGAGGTCATCAGTCCCGTAGATTTAGAACTACGTAAACCTAACTAACCTAAGGACATCACACACACCCATGCCCGAGGCAGGATTCGAACCAGCGACCGTAGCAGCAGCACGGTCACAGTTACACACCTAAAGAAAATTTTTTGTGATTTCTTAAACAGAAATCTACTTAGTGACAATTGAAAGAAGAATGTAACATTACATTCATTGAAGAGAATCCTGTTAATGTTTGATACACAAAAACAAAAAGCAACCACATAGTATTAAAACCACTAAAACATCATTCAGTGTCACAAACAAATTATGAGTTTATTTAGCCTCATCCCGTATATTGTAAAAGACTATTATAATATTAAAGAGCGATGTTACAACAAACTTTTAGGGTATAACATCATTGTATAGTTGCAGATTAAAACGAATATGCAGATGCTGAAAAGTAATATCGCTGAACTTTTCATGTGAAAACTCCTAAAGGTTTTTAAATAAAAAACGTTATGAACATTCTACATACCAACGAAAGAGACCAGGTTGTTGATACCGTCGCTGTGGAACACTTGACTTTTTTGACAGAACTACAATCTCATCCCTCCTTCAACCTTCGTCACTAACAAACTGAAGTCCTCTTATGTATTCCTTAAGTTTTGGAAACAGATGGCAGTCCGATCGGACTAAGCCGGAACTATGAGAGTGAACTTAAGGCCTCGGATTGTTCCAAAGTGTCACAGCGTTCGTGTGTGTTCCGGTATTGTCATGCTGAAGGAGAGTATGCTCACTGAATGGACGAACTTTTCGAGTTCGAAACTCGATTACAGCACATTGTTTCTCACGCACCGACATACTTAAGTTACACACCATCATGTTACAAGCTACACTTCGGAGCCTTTTAGCGGCTGAAGGCTGCAAATATGTAGTCGTGAAGAATAAAGCTTTAGAATGTTAAAGACGTTTGCTCTATTTAATGAGCTTTAAGAGTTTTCACATAAAAAATTCGGAGGCACTGTGTGTGTGTGTGTGTGTGTGTGTGTGTGTGTGTCGTTGTTGTTGTTACGCTTTGTGCGCTAAGTAAGTCAATTTCCTAAAACTTAGTTTTCGATTAAGTTAATTCAAAAAATGGTTCAAATGGCTCTGAGCACTATGGGACTTAACTGTTGTGGTCATCATCACTCCCCTAGAACTTAGAACTACTTAAACCTAACTAACCTAAGGACATCACACACATCCATGCCCGAGGCAGGATTCGAACATGCGACCGTAGCGGTCACGCGGTTCCAGACTGTAGCCCCTAGAACCGCAAGGCCACTCCGGCCGGCTGTTAAGTTAATTACTTGATATGATTAACAGCATTGTTCGTAGTGTCTAAGATCATCTCTTGTATGGGCATTAACTTTTTTATCGGTCCTGTGCATATTAGCTACTAACACACATATTTACGTAATTGATGAGAACAAAGCAACTGTATAAAACGGTCCAGAGCAAAATTATAACCACATCTTGTACTACCACTACCACCACCAGTAGTAGTAGCAGTACAAGTAATAGTAATAATACCATTTTTTGAGGTATCAGTTGTAATATTTAGCAAACTGATAGGTATCGAGGCGAAAAGAAGTTGTGAGCTGAAGAAATAGGTGCTGAAATAGACATTCAACGACTTGTGCAGGGTACCTGCCACAACGTGCATTGTACCACTTACCCATCAACAGACTGGTAGTCGTGTACACCTATCCACTGCTACGCACATCTGTCGTCTTTCATACGACACAGTTCTGCATCACGTACATTCTTTGTGAGCTCACAAATACAACGACGTGACGAAAGTCATGGGACACCACCTAATATCGTGTCGGACTTCTCTTTGCTCGGAATAGCGCATTAGCTTGACGTAGCTTCGTCTCTATAAGCCATTGGATGTCCTCTTAAGCCATTGGATGTCCCCTGTACAAAGGCTCAATTTTCACACAGTCCAATTATTTTTCACAATCCAGTCTAGCCACAATCACAAATGATGATGATGATGATGATGATGATGAAGAAATGATGACAACACGAACACCCAGTCCCCGCGAATCGAACCCGGGGCCCGGTGATCCAGAGGCAGCAACGCTAGCCACAAGGTCACGAGCTGTGGACTGGCTTATATTTGTGGATAGACTAACATTTAGCAAAACATCTAATAACTCGCTACAGTAAAATTTAGAAACCATGTTATGCCCTGTAGATGTGTATTTTGTAGTGCTGTCGTAGGGTGAACTGACAAACTGCATGGACGGATTCCTCACCAGAAATGGAGCAAAAAAGGTCTCATGAACATGTGCCCGGAAATACATCGTTGACACGATACATACTGCTGACGAATGATAATTCCTCTGACCACGTTCCGTGTGTTGTTTGTGTCCTGCAGGTCGGGAACAAGCCGATATGGTGTTTACGTACAGCTAATCGGATGGAAACGGTCAAGAGGCAGCACGGCTATACCAAAACAGGTACCCTCACAAACACCCACAGCATCGCACAACATCTCAAGCCATTTTTGGGCGTTTATGTTATAATGAGTCCTTTCAGAGAGACGAACTTGCAGGGAGGCGGTGTATTGTA
Organism: Schistocerca serialis cubense; assembly: GCF_023864345.2. Classification (NCBI taxonomy): domain Eukaryota; kingdom Metazoa; phylum Arthropoda; class Insecta; order Orthoptera; family Acrididae; genus Schistocerca; species Schistocerca serialis. The sequence continues at coordinate 155,152,912 of NC_064640.1, forward strand.
CGTACACCAGATTCGGAGGATCGACTTATACAGGATGTTGAGACGAAGCCCGGTACAAGTACCAAGCATGTGGCACGCCAACATGGTGTAAGCCAAAGTACAATAAAGAGTATCCTGCAAGACAACCTATCACCTGCAACGAGTGCAAGGATTATCAGAAGCGGATTTCCCTCTAAGGCAAGGATTCTGCCTATGGATTTTGCACCAGACCATCACAATTTTGGGATTTCTGCCATTAATTCTCTTTACTGACGAAGCAACCTTTACCAGAACTAGCATCATCTGTCTGCATAATACTGTAGTCATCTGTGGGCTACAGACAGTCTTCGGTGAATGGTTGAGACATCTCATCAGCATCTGTTCAGAATCAATGTGTGGGCGCTACCACATATTTAGACCAGTTATTATTCCACAACGCCTCAACGGAGGAAAGTACCGGGACTTCCTGCGCAATGCTCTGCTGGGCTGCTTGAGAATGTGCCTTTGGCAATACGACATGTTATGTGGTTTCTTCATGACAGAACACCATCACACTTACGCATTACTGTTCGCCGACACATTTTCCCCGGATGTTGGATAGCATACGGAGGCCCTGTAGCATGTCCTACTAGATATTATCCTCTGGGGGCATCTGAAAAACATACGCGACGTGTGAACGCGTGCATGGTATCCCATTGGGGTCACCTTGAACATATGTTGTGACGCGGATGCGATGCAGCTCTATACTGTGTTCCGGGACGATCTGTTGTCGTTGCACACACACCGCCCGTTTCCGGACACATAATCATAGGACTTTTTTTCCTCCACTTCTAGCCAGGAATTCGTCGCTACAGTTCGTTGGTTTTGTTAATGTTCACCCTGTATATATGCAGTGTCTTCCGGTGGAAGCGGGACCGATGACCGTAGCAGTCTGGTTCCTTTAATCCCCCAAACCAACCAACCGGTGGAAGCATCAGAGTTTTGCAATGATATCACTCAACATACTGGGTGGACAAGAAGTACCCGTACATCCAAATATCGGATGCTGATTCATTTTATTTATTTCAACACAATTTCTACTTACGTATTAGGTGTCCAATACATCGGTATTTTCCCAATCGTGCTGTAAACACATTTCGATTTGCCTGCGTATTTTTTAGCATTTTCGGTGTTATAGTGCGGAAAGCATCCTCAACATCATTGTGGATTTCTTCGTTTGTAGCACAACAACTTGCGGACACATGCGCCTTAACGCCTCTTAACGAGTTGTCAGGTGTGGTGACGTCAGGACTTCTTGGTGGCCACTTCAAGAGAACTGGTATTAATGATAAACTACGACCTACCAAACGTACTAAGGCAGACTCATCCAAGAATTGCGCCCCGCGGGAGCAAGGCAGAGTAGTTCAGCGCCCCGTACGTGACCGTGAGTCGCTAGTGTCGGCATAGGAGCGGGAGAGAGAGCTGCGGAGCGAGTGTACCCCGCATCTGCACTGGACTGTCCCGAGGTCAGATCCAACGTAAACAAAAAAACAGAGGATGTGCTGCTCTGTAAAAGCGGTCGATGAGCGATAAAAGAAGCAAACCGTTTACTGTTTGCGTAACAATTTTTGTTCGCGTGGCATAATTACTACGCAATGCTTTAGAAAACAATATCTAAAACAAGAATCGAAGAACGTCGTAGTATCCAGAATGAGATTTTCACTCTGCAGCGGAGTGTGCGCTGATATGAAAGTTCCTGGCAGATTAAAACTGTGTGCCGGACCGAGACTCGAACTCGGCAGCACATGTCCGTGGAATGCAAATGTCCTGAGTTCGAGTCTCGGTCCGGCACACAGTTTTAGTCCGCCAGGAAGTTTCAACAACTTAGTAGTTTCCTACCCACAGGTTGATTCTAGATTAGTACTGCACATGCACATTCTTCTGAAAGATATATCAATTTCTTAAATGAACTAGTGTCATATTTTAGAGATAATTCTGGGTGAGGGATGTAGAGTCTTATTCTTACTGTCAGTAGTTACAAGTAAATATATTTTGTTGTGGGGCTACTTCGTGCTGCACAGTTTTGTATCCCGTTTCAGAGTTTAGACATCGAATCTTTTGTTTGCTGATTTGTGCGCAATAATTTTAACTGGCCAAATTTGAAAACTTATTAAGAAATAGAATTAACGTTATAAAGACTTTTAATTCTTACAGTCAATATTGTTAAAGAAGACAATAAACATTTTACACGTTTTTCTTTTGCGAGGAAACGATTTTGTCCAGATTTGGTACAATATTCCGGGAGACTGTTAACCTCCAAGAATTAGTCAAACTTTAATCGCTAAGTAGTGAACGATTCTTAGTTTTAGCAAGCTTTAAAAGGGAGAAAAAGTGCTCACAAATATACGTGGAACCAAACATTGAGAGAACTTTGGCCGCGTGCATGTACAAAAAAGGATAGTTCTCTCATGGAAAACAGCTGTAAAAATCATCCAAAATTATATACGTAAGAAAGCGGTCGTTCATGCGGGTGTCGTACTATCGGTCAATCAGCTCTAGTTGAAACACTTGTGAGACGTCCTCTGCCCGAAGGGAAAACGGCCGAACCAATATATCTAAGGCCGGTTGAAGCTCACTTATCTCCAAAAATCTGTTTTCAAACTCTTCTGGTAATTCGAACGCGATTTAATGCAATCCAAATATAAAAATTAACCGAAAAGAAGTTTTCCTTGTTGCTGACAATCTGATATTCAATAATTGGCACATTGCTAAGTGACACATCAGATTATAAAATATAGTTTTATTTATCATCCTTATAAATAATAAATAGTCATACGATAGGAAACACTTACTTCTCTGCAATGCTGCTTGAAACTTTTTTTCAGTTCTTCAAGCCTTGACTGGTGTTCCTCTTACGACAAATTTTCGAATGATCTTTGTGACAGGTATTAAATTGCGTTTAATAGAGTCTTTTTTTTTTTTAAATACATGAGGTTTCGATGATATACTAAGCATTTGGCATGATTTTGGACAGCAGTACAAACGAAATTAATTTCTGTCTCTGGTTTAAATAGTGCTGACGCGCCACACCTCCTTTTTTTGTCTGCCGCTGTTGACTATCCATCTCGATCCACTGTAGCCTTACGCCTGTTGACTGACGGCTTTGTGACGCATGTATCAATGCTCTTGACCTCTGCGGGCACGGCGGTCTGTCTTCCGTACGAAGCGCGCGTGTAGGGGCATGGCCAGGTGCGGCGGGCAGACCGCACTGTCAGCCAAGCGACACGGCTCGGCCACTGCAACAACATACGAATGCGCCAGCGGCGCTGGCCTCGGGCGATCGCGGGCGCTAGCGCCCCAGGGGCACAGCTTGGATCAGCCCGTACTAGATGGTCTTCATTTAGGAACTCGCGCACTGCAAGAGCATAGTGAGTAGGCGTTCCGTCTTGCTGCAATCATATGCTTCCTCTGTGGCTCCTTTCCTTGTAAGTATTAAACATGTTTGTAATATCTGTAAATAACCTGAGCCATTCGTCGTCTCTTCAGACTAGTACATCCAAGCAGATATTGTGATGTCATCGCTATCCATATCATTATGTGGGTTGCGTTCCTTTCTAACTAGACAATATAATGAGGATTCTCTTTGGCCCAAACGACAATATTTCTTGCACGCGAGCTGCGATAAATGGCACATTCATCTGAAAATATAGCATTTGCACGGTTCATTACATTTGGAAACTGAGTTAACAAAGCACGGCATGTTAAAACACCCTCATTCCCGTCTGTATCCGATAACTCATTTAAGAACGCTGGTCGAAAAGGTCTAACCTTAAGATCTTTTTTTCAAGTTATTTCGCACAATTGTCCTCAGAATACTTAGTTCCGAAGCACGTTAACGTGTCGTCTTTATAAAAGAGTGTTCAACCTAAGCAGAGACTCCAGCACATATTTCTTCTCTTGTCATCTTCCTTCAACTCCGTAGTTTGCCTTTAGCATAGCCAAAAGTAAAACCACGTCTTTCCCTATCCAAAAGTGTTACCTTTCATTGTGGAGATTTATTAAGTTCTTCCTGGAATGCTCCCATAATATATCTCATTGTGTGCCCCATGTTTTCGTTAGTGTACCCACACATTTGTCTCTACTCGTTCTTCAGTAGTGTAACTATAACCACTCATATCTGCCATGGCTACAAATTAAGGCTTGACTGTGACTGTGACGGTGACGATGAAAACATGTAAACATGAATTCCAACAATTGATTCCAACAACTGAAAAGCAGTAACATAGCTACCAACCTGCCCAATAACATTTGATTCGAAACGGGGAGTATGGGTGTACAGAGACTTCTCGCCTACCCTGTAGTAATGTAGCGGTGACTTGACAGGAGTTTATCTATTGTGGTGTGGTATTTCCTATACATATGTCTGGCTGGAAATCGGTGTAACTGCAGTGCATGTAAACTTTGCTTTGGCGTCATTATTTCCACCAACCTATTCGTTTGTAACTCACACACTGTCACGTCACTCACACCAGTAACGAAACGGTGACTTAGCATCCATTAATAATTCGAAAACCTGCTGCATTGTGATTGGCCGAGAGCAAACCACGTTGACATAACATCGAAAACATTGAGAAGTAATTCACGTAATTTAATAAAATACGTACATTGTGGAAAATATGGAGAAATGTGGTCAACTATAAAAAAAGGGTGCAAAATACGTAAAATATGGACGAATGAGGGTAGTTACATATCTGCCTGGGTGTTGTCTCTACTTGTGTCTTGACAGACGAAAAATTTAATCGCTATTTAGAAGCAGATCTCAAGTGACATGGCTTAACGTTATTTGTTATTAACAGACAGACACAACCTGATTCTCTCAGTAGGCTTCGCAATTCCAGAGTGAACCCTACCCACTCAAGTGTCCCAGTAATAAAAGACGGAGATGGGATGGGGGTGTTCCAACCTCATTGGCCCAGGCAGTGGGAGGGGAGGGATGGAGGAAAGGGAGAGGTCCGGAAGGGTTTGAGGGTCCACTGAGTGATCTTGGTCAATACCAGTGGTTCCCTGGAAGGAGGGAAATGGAGGTGACCTTCATTATAAATCGACCACGTCTGTAACCAGACATTGGATGTTCTTATCAGTGACTCTGAGATGAGAAATCAGTTATAATTGGATCGCAGGTTGAACTCTCACTGATACCCTACTCCCTGTTTCAGGGTCTACTCCCCTACTGCTTCCTTTTGATGTCCATCAATTCTTATAACTTTAGTCTGGTTACATTACAGGTTCCAAACCACCATTCGCTACCTGTATCTTATCCATGATACCTTGTCAATAGCTTTCTCAATATCTATAAATGCTATCACGGTGAGTTTTCCTTTCCTTAACCTATGTTCTGTAAAGAACTATAGAGTGAATGCTGCCTCTTGTATTCCTCATTTCTCCAGAACCCAAACTGATCTCACACAAGGTGACCTTCTAACAGCTGTTCCATTCTTCTACAACTAAATATAAGTATTTAGCAACGATGACTAACTAAACTAATCGCTCGATAATTCTCACTCCTATCAGCACATGCTTTTTTGAAAATCATGTACTATATTTGTCTTGAAGTATGCCCTTACCTCACCTGTCACATATATCTAGATATTAATTGGAGTAGATTAGTCGGGGCTAACAAACCAAAGGATTTCAATAACTCTGAGGGGCCTCAGTTCGACTTAGATATTTCTGAGCTATGTCAGATTCTTGTCGCCATGTGGAATCTCCCATCTCACCTGCATTTACTTCCGCTTCCCGCTGTGAGGCACTTGTATATAGTTCTTTCATCTTCGAGTTTTCCTTTCTTTTCTCAGTACTAACTTGGCTTCTAAGCTCTTGACATTTACATGGCCGCTTCTCTTCTCTGCAAGTATCTCATTGATTTTCCTGGAGGGGGCATCGATCTTATCCTAATCATGAATACTTCTACACTTTATCCATTTCTGCTCAGCTACACTGGTGTCCAAAATTCAAGAAAAAAATGGAAATTTTTCAAGGTTAATTTTATTTTGCCACAAAACAGTACAAACAGGTGATGGTAAAGTTGAAATAATCTAAAGAATTCAGAGCGTAAACAACTGCAATATACATAACGGTAGACAAAAGTGTTGTTCGTTTTTTTCAACTGAACGGGTTTGCACACACATTCCGACAACTGGTTAATGCGCTCCTTACGGGGTGTGACCACCTCTGGCAGCAATACAAGCCTGACAGCGACGGGGTATGGCGTGAATGATGTCATCAGTCTCATGTTGAGGCAATAACGCCCATTCTCCTGTACAGCTCCTCGCAGTCTTGGAGAGTGGTTGGCGGATGCTGACGTGATGCAAGCCGTCCCCCTAGTGAATCCCTGACATGCTGTATGGGATTCAAATCGGGAGAGCGAACAGGCCACGCCACGCGTGCAGAATCTCCCGTTTCCAAGAAAACATCAACCACCCGTGCTCTATGAGGTCGAGCATTATCGTCCGTCAATACAAAGTCTGCATCCACAGCACCTTGCAACACCCGTAAATGAGGTCCCAAAATATGGTCACGATACCTGACAGCAGTTAAATCTTGCCGATTCACCCGTACAATTTCATGAAGAGGGGTTGGAGTGGTATATATAATTCCTGCCCACACCATTGGGGAACCTCTTCGATACTGATCTCTTTCCACAATGTTTGGGTCCCGAAAATGTTTGGCTCCCGAAATCATATTCAACGTTCCCTTCAGATGTGAATCCATCGAGCATCACTCTCCAATCACTCTCCATACTAAATCGTGATTCATATGTAGAAACAACATTGATCCACTGTTCGACCGTCCAGGTGGCATGTGGATGACTCCACCCTAGAGGTTCCCTTCTGTGAAGACGCGTCGGAGGTTGACATACAGCAGGTCTCTGACTATAAAGGCCTCTCTGTTGAAGCCTTCTTCACACCGTTTGTCTCGATACAACACTTACAGTGGATGCTTCGAGCTCACATGCCAGTTGCCATGCAGTACTAAGGCGGAACTGACGTGCCCTTATAGCTAAATAACGGTCCTGTCTTCTGAAGTCACACTTGATCTGCCCTGCCATGGTCTTCGCGATACAGCTTCGGTCTCTATGAACTGTCGCCACGTCAGAGAAACAACAGAGCGATTCACATTAAGCCATCGAGCCACATCAGTTTACGACTGTCCTGCTTCCTTTCCTTCAAGGGTCCTCCACCGCTGAGAATCTGGTAGGCATTTTCTCTGGGCCGAACAGCGCGACCGCTACGGTCGCAGGTTCGAATCCTGCCTCGGGCATGGATGTGTCTGATGTCCTTAGGTTAGTTAGGTTTAAGTAGTTCTCAGTGTAGGGGACTGATGACCTCAGATGTTAAGTCCCATAGTGCTCAGAGCCATATGAATCATTTTTCTCTGTGCCATACAGCACCGCCTGTGACTATGTACACAGTGATTATGGATTTTGGGCTACCCGGCCAATATTACCTTGTTTCATAGGTGCCCTGATGACATCGTTGTCATGGTTGCACGTTGACCGTAATGCTATCTTCCGTACAGAGCAAATTCATACGGACATCTGGTTGACAGTTTGTATGATAATATCGTGAATTAGATACAGGACTGGGAAATAGCGGTTTGTTGCTTTAATTTTGGACACTTGTGTATTTCGCACTTTCTGTCAGTCTACACGTCTGTATTTAATTTGGTCTACATCATTTGTCGTATTTTGAAATTTTCTCTTTTCATTACCTAAACTGAATATCTCATGTATTATTCAACGATTTCTATTTCATTTTGTCTTTTTGCCTGTCTGATCCTCTACTACCTTCAGTATATCATATTTCGAAGTTAGCTATTAATCTTCTGTTTTACTTGTGTACGCTTTTTGAGTCAATTGTTGCCTGATGCTCCATGTGAAGCTTTCAGTAACCCTTGTTTCTTTCATTATAACCAGATCTCATCCAGATCCCATTGCAGCACCACTGGTGGCTCGGTAACCTTAAATGATTAGAACTTAATGGCCACATCGGATCGGTTTGTTGCTACGTAACCACCAGAGGGCGATTACACGACCTCACATTTGTATACGGCTTATCTATACAACAGCAGCAGCACTTTGGTCATGCACCGTTGAGCCATTACAGAAGCATCGGTCTATCATGAGGCACATTAATAATGTTGAATAACAGAAACTAATGACTGAGTTAATGAAATAAAGAAGGTATGAAGTTGTTATCTCTTAGGGAAATGACGTAGCCTAGAACTACTGAACTAATGTTCCCTATCAGTTTACTGAAATGAGACACAAAATTTCTCTGAATGATTGGCCCACACGGATTGTTATTTCAACACAGTAAGAAAACAAGACATCAAATGATTGATTTAGCGGAGCAAGCAGACCAGTTGCAAGTAGTAACGAAATGTAAACCAAAGGCATCGAGACGTGCACCAGAGCACTCAAACGATACTGAATTCCCATAGTTTACCCAAGAATTAACACAATTACAACTTCACCTTAGTGAAGTTAGGTCAAACTACACTTTTTTTCACAAGAGTTTTATGTGTGGGCAAAATCAGTTGAAGGATTGTCTTCTTTGACTTACTGTCTTTATCACATTCATGAATTATTTCTTAAGATATTTTATGTGAATGAATCTGTTATACTATTCGTAACTATCCCATTACTTCTTGTTGGTTCTACCATGAAATGGGACCTGAGAGACATTATCTGACACATGTAACTCTGTTTTTTGAGCAAGTTAGATGAGCCAGAGCCGGACTGGACCCAGACACTGTGGATCTAGTACACAGTCATTCTCACTGTTCATATGAGGCATTTTCTCCGCACGTGTCTGGATAAACACAGGGGTTGTTCACTTTTCAGCCTTGGAAACTCATACGGTTGAAATAGTCAAAGGTCAGAATGTGCATACGACTCTCACTTGTGTCTTAAGTGAAATTACAGTTGTAGTAGTAGCCCAAAGTATGCAACACTATACCGCCATTTCCACACTGAAAGTCGAGATATCGTGTGAACGGAGCCATCATTCCTGATGTGAACAACGTACTATAAAATGTCAACTATAAAACGTAGCCAACGTATCATCATCAGTACTATGACATTCACCGCTGGATGAAGGCCTGCGCTAGACATTTTCATTTCTTGTGGACTGAAACTATACGCAACCAAGTCGCTTTTGCATGTTGCTAGCCTCCGTCCCCCTTCGTGTAAGTAATCTTTGATTATCTCTTGGACATCTGCGAAGAATTTTCGTAGTAAATTTGAATGCGTATCCCGACCACCTCCACTTCACTTTCATTATCGCCATAATTACGCCTTCCTCTCCAGTCCATTGTCCGTTTTCCTATCTCTTCTACCAGGTGGCAAGATACACCTCTCCATTTTAGCTGGGTCTTTTGTTTTGTGACCCATATCAAGTTCGGTTACTAAAACTCTGTTTATTTTACCGAAAGCACTCCAAGAAATTTTTACGATTACGACTGTTTATTTTTCTCTCCATCTAGTCATTATCTTCAACTGCCCAAATACAAGATTTACAACAGGTTCTATAGTTTCATTGTCAATTTGCTCTATTTTCATTTCAACATGTTAGTAATACATATTTCTACATATTTTTGTCCTATTAAACAAATTTTCCCGCCTGCTCTCCAATCTGCTGTGTTAAGTTCTTACTTGTTGCTGACATTTATCTGCACTAGATGGGGTCACTCCTAAGTAATAATTGAAACTGAAATGATCCACGTATGTTCCTGTAACACACGTTCCTTTTACATTTTCCCAGTCAGAATTTCAGAAAACGTCCTGCTACGAATAGTTTTAGTGTTATGCAATCTCCTTTCCTCAATATTCGTTCTGTTTTGAGTTACTGATTATGCTGACGAAATCTGATTGGACTGCGTGTTGACATATGTGTTCTTAATTATACCAAGAAAGGATGGGTCGGCCCTCTTCCTCAAGCACTGTCAGCAAAAAATTTGATGAAACTAGGTGGAAGATTTTCTAAACATCTACAGGTACCAGACCAAGTGGTAACTTGTACGTATTTCTCCATTCTACGGTTCCCTACATGACTTCAATAGTGCCCGTATAATAGTTTGTAGGAGGTGGGGGGAGGGGGACAAGTCAGGGGTATGGACTATTTTTAGTATTTTGGAAGGCAAACTGTGAAACGGAGCGAGGTGGCGCAGTAGTTACCACACTGGACTCGCATTCGGGAGGACGACAGTTCAAACCCGCGTCAGGCCATCCTAATTTACGTTTTCCGTGGTTTCAGTAAATCGCTTCAAGCAAGCGCGGGGAGGGTTCCTTTGAAAGGAAACTGCTGATTTCCTTCCCCATCCATCCCTAATCCAAGCTTGTTCAAAATGGTTCAAATGGCTCTAGGCACTATGGGGCTTAACATCTGAGGTCACCAGTCCCCTAGACTTAGAACTGCTTAAAACTAATTATCCTAAGGACATCACACACATCCATGCCCGAGGCAGGATTCGAAACTGCTACCGTAGCAGCCGCGCGGTTCCGGACTGCAGCGCCTAGAACCGCTCCGCCATTACGGCCAGCTTCCGAGCTTGTGTTCCGTCTATAATGACATCGTTGTCCACGGGACGTTTAACATTAATCTCCATCTCTTCCTACTAATGGGACTTACAAGTAGCTATAAAAAAGTTCCAGGTCCGACCCTGTTAAAAAGTGCATAATATCGACTTCTAAATTATTTTCTTGAAAGAAAAACACCTGACTACAATACACATTTTTCCTTTCTCTGAAAGCTAGAGCTATCTATTCTACTTCTGAGGAGAGCGTGTTTCTTCACGTGTTGTCTTTTCCATGTAATTATCCGCAATTTTACTGAATATGTATGATAAGCTATATTATCTAGAGCCGTGGAAAGACACGAAGAAGAATGTCGAATATAGTACGCCTGATGGCGTAGAATGAAAAATTGAACTTACTGGACTCACCTGGACTCCAGCCAAGGCTTTCGAAACCGAACGTCATCAGGGTAAGATTTGTTCAGTCTGCGTAGACAATAAAGTTGAGAGATGAAGTAAGTGCACGGCCAGCAGTACTCTTCACGCGCGCGAATTGACAGCGCAGTGGTTATGGTGAATGCGAGAACAAAGAAACCTGTCAGCGCCCCGCTTTTCATACGAATGCAGCACGAGTTTCCCGCACACTCTGCGCATCGAAAAAAGGACCTACATCGTGGTAATTTTCGGGCCGCGCTGCGAACATACTGTTAGCCTGTGATCACAGAATGGGTGCTAAAAACAGAGGCGAAAATGCGAGCGACCTCCTCTGCGAGCGCCCGAACAATCACGGCGCCATCTGGCGGCTCACCTTCGGCCGGGCAATTACAACGCGCCGAGCGCACTGCGCACTGCGGCCCCGCGAGATTTCACTCATTTCCCGATGGAAAATAAACAACCTCGCCCTTCCCCCCAAGCTAACGATACGGTCCGGCAAAAAATTTCCCATCGCAGCGTCAGATCGCACTCGGTTGGAAAACAAGAGACGCGTACGGGGAAGGTGAACTGTGGAGCGAATTGTACAATAATTCTTTAGAACTGCCCGTGCTTTCTCTGCAAACGGCAGACAAAGATACTCCATACGCTTTTATGAATATTATTGAGATACGTCACGTTATACGCTACGGAATTTCGTAAATACTATTCCGCCATCTTTTACAAACACAAAAGATACCAATTTCCAACCGGTTCGCTCCATCTTCAATTGTAGACTCTTCATAAATTTCATTCAATTTCCGACGTAAATGAAGAGATTCAGCCGTTTGTAACAATGATTTTTCACAGCAACTGCGGGAGAAATGTATTGTACACAAAGATGTCGACATAATAGGAAAAAACCGGACATGTAATTGGTGCTACATGTGTTACCCAAAACGAACGCTGCTGTGGTCCTTTTTTTCCGCAATCTGTTTTAAAACTGAGATATTTCTCGCACTCAAGTGGCATTAAACTCCAAGCAGAGCAAATGAATATCAGTCTCGGCGATAAACAAGTACTAAAGGTGACTGCAAGCACATTCTAAGCAGAAACCTCGAGTAATTTAATTTGTACCTGTACACAAGAAAGAAACGATTAACTTCTCGTAGATGCAGTTTAGAGTAAGGGCAGTGGTCGCCTTTCACTGTAAAATCATTCATTTATAAAAGCTATAATTGCAATATCCGACGTGTAGTCATTATCAAGTGGAACACTTTGAAATTGTAGTTCAGCGCATTTCAAAACCCTTAAAAATGTCTGTCTTACGTATGTGCCATCTGATCGCCGCTATGTTGCGTGATGGCGATGTATATGCATGTAAGATAATTTTAAGGATTTGACGAGTGCTGAAGCTCAGTTTCTAATTACTCCACTTGATAATGACTACATGTCCAACATCACAGTACGGTACCGTACCGGTTTTTATAAATAAATTATTTTATAATCAAAGGCAACCATGACGTCCTTTAGAAAAAGAAGAAAGGAACTTACAGGTGATTTTCCGTCAACGAATAGTATGCTGTATTAGATACAGGACATTATCTTGGACTGGGGATGATAGTGTAGGATTCGGCAATGCTCTGGATGGCCGTATTGGGATAAAATGGTTCAAATGGCTCTGAGCACTATGGGACTTAACATCTATGGTCATCAGTCCCCTAGAACTTAGAACTACTTAAACCTAACTAACCTAAGGACAGCACACAACACCCAGCCATCACGAGGCAGAGAAAATACCTGACCCCGCCGGGAATCGAACCCGGGAACCCGGGCGTGGGAAGCGAGAACGCTACCACACGACCACGAGATGCGGGCCGTATTGGGATACGAGTTATCGTTATCCCTAATGCGGATCTAGTGTGATAACCGTTTCGCCACGCTGCTTGGTGCCTAAAAATGGGCCTTATATGTTAACCGCGAACCATTTGGACAATAAATGAATTTAGTCTTTGCCCACCATAAAAATGACGACTTTCGTACTTACAAGATATGCTTTAGACGGTTTCACATCATTTCGGTACTCCCGTTTCTAGATGAAGCAATGTTTACCACGTCAGTATTTCAGTAGTAGGACCCTCTTCATCGCACAGCGTTTCTTTCTTTCTGACCAGATAATAGTCAAACACGAGAACAAACAAAAAACAGAAACAAAAGGTAGTTTAAAAGTGAAGGAATTTGTTTCAGAAAGTTGCAAAGCTTTTTGCTAGACTTACAATAAATTTATCACAGTTTATCTCTTCTTGTATATTAATAAAATTAAAAATAATATAATTTTCAGTATGTACCTCTGTTTAAATAACTTTTTCATTACATTCAAACTGTGTAAAATGTAAAAACAAGCCGGCCGCGGTGGCCGTGCGGTTCAAGGCGCTTCAGTCCGGAACCGCGAGACTGCTACGGTCACAGGCTCGAATCTTGCCTCGGACATAGATGTGTGTGATGTCGTTAGGATAGTTAGGTTTAAGTAGTTCTCGTTCTAGGGGACTGATGACCTCAGATGTTAAGTCCCATAGTGCTCAGAGCCATTTGAACCATTTGAAAAATAAAAACCATTACAGTGAAATTCAATGACACATTTACTGACCGTCAGAAACGTTTCTTTGAGTATCTCGAAAAGTTGTAGGGTTCCATGTGGGGAAATGTTCACCTGAACACACCGCATATTCAAGAGAGTAACTAGTGCAATGAGACTTTTATATTTCTTTCGGTGGTGTGTACTCCAAAAGAAATTTTTCTTTGTGTCGAACTCAAGAATGGTCAATATTTCTCATAAAAGTGGCAAGTCACAGTTAACAGTGTCTCATATTGGTTTTGTTCCAGAAAATGTGGACGGCAAGTAAACATAAATACTTATTACCTTTTCACAACACCTTACGTGTTCAATATTTCCTTACATAAGGCAGTACATAGGAGAAATATTCTTCCTTCTTACTCAACCATACAGTTTTCTGGAAGTTTGCACTGTGGTTCCTCCTAAAAGTATCGGGGCAGTAAACTCCTTTTCCAACAGACTTCAAAATTAGAGACAGACTTGTACCGCAGTTATCAAATTAGACATTGGAATCGACATCTGATGGAGGTATAACGAAAGGGTGACCATGGGCCCGTAGACAACAACAGCATTAGCGATGGAGCACAAGCTCACATTGGACAAGAGTGAGGATGGATATATGGCATGTCATTATCAAAGGGGCCATCCCGCTATTCACAATAATCTGTTTACGGTAACCGCTGGCGATATGAACACCGCTTCTCCTGAATGCGAGTCCATTGCCTGCACCACATAACTCGACTCACCCACTGAGAAATCTTAACAAAGCCTGACAGTGACATTTCCACCTGTTTCTGAATCCTCTTAGTGATCGAGTTTTTACAGTGCAAGAAAATAGTACGACCAAGCCTTACCGACAGTCCCTAAACATAGAAGGAGCAAGTTTCTACACCTCTTCTTAGAACATTGACTATGGCAATTAGAAAGGGACAGATTGTAACAGCATACCACATGAAGCTCTCTCTTGCATGAAATACACAAAGTAGCTTCCATTTATGTTGAGTCCACCACAGAGAATCCTATCTGCGTTCATGTGTCTCTGGAGTATTTCGTATGGAGTCACAGCTCAACGGGCCAACGACTATTTACATCTGTATGGAGGTTCCATACATAGCAGATTTCAAATGGTCTCACATAATGTGTGTACCTGGACGATAGGAATAATGAAACTGCTCAATACATAGAAAGTTGTGATACTCATTCCTAAAATAGATGTCTCTGTTTTGATACTCTGAGGTCTAAGGTCTTAATAAGATAAAAAAAAAACTAAAGAAGCAGTTAGCTGAATTGTTAACGCACATCTACTTCTATATTTATATACGTACTCCTAAAGACACCGTGCGGTGCATCACTGGGGTACTTTGTTCCATTACTGATCATTTCCTTTCCTGTTCCACTCGCAAATAGGGCGTTGGAAAAACGACTGTCTGCAAGGCTTCCCAAGAGCCAAAATTTTTTGTATCTTATCTTCGTGGCCCTTACGAAACATGTAAGCTGGTGACAGTAGAATCGTTCTGCAGTCCACTTAAATGCCGGTTCTCTGAATTTTCTCTCTACTGACCCTCGAAAACAGTGTCGTACTCCCTCCATGGATACCCATTTCGATGTCTTCCTACAATTCGACCTTGTGTGAATCCCAAACAGTAGAGTAATATTCAAGAACAGGTCACAGTAGCGTCCCATATGCTGTCTCCTTTACAGATAAACCACACTTTCCCAAAATTCTCCCGTTAAACAGAAGTCGGCCACAAACCTTACATTCTCGTTTCATTTCATACCGCTTTGTATGTGGCTGGTCCCGGCGGAGGTTCGAGTCCTCCCTCGGGCATGTGTGTGTTTGTTTGTCCTTAGGATAATTTAGATTAAGTAGTGTGTAAGCTTAGGGACTGATGACCTTAGCAATTACGTCCCATAAGATTTCACACACATTTGAACATTTTTTCGCTTTGTAATCTTTTTCGCCCAGATATTTAAACGACGTGAGTGTAAGAAGTAGGACACCACTAATGCTGTAACCTAACATAACGGATTTGTTTTTCCCTCTCACTTATTTCGGGACTACCGGGAGCCGATGGCAACATCCCCACCTACAGCGCTTCAGTCCGGAACCGCGCGGCTGCTACGGTCGCAGGTTCGAATCCTGCCTCGGGCATGGATGTGTGTGATGTCCTTAGGTTGGTTAGGTTTAAGTAGTTCTAAGTTCTATGGATCTGATGACCTCAGATGTTAAGTCCAGTAGTGCTCAGAGCCATTTGAACCATTTGAACCACCTACAGCGGTGTCTGAGGCTTAGCCCCCCATGGTCGATTCCACCGCCGGCTTCCGCGTATGGGAGAGAGCGCCGTAAATACGCCGATGTGTATGGTTTTTCGTTTTTCTTCACCCCTCTTCTAAGCCCCTCTCGGCTTCTACGCAAGACAGATGTAGGCCTACCGCATGTTAACGTGATGCTCCCCTAAGCTCTCCTTGTTAACCAGTCTGGGCTTTGGCACAATCAAGCGTGTCCTTGGGCACCTCGGATACGGGTACCCGGGCCCTTTTGGGTTCTTCGCTCTTTATTTTCATTACGACTTCTGTTTTCTACGTAGGTGACATATGTTGACAACAATTTCATAATAGTAGTATAAAATGGGAAAATAGCCGAAAAAATTAGAAGAAGTGGACAAAGCTCTGAATTAAGGCTATGGAGGTCCTGGGCTCAATCCTGTACAATGACGGTGAGTTCTCCTCGTCCCAGTTCCTCTAGCACTGTCCATATTCTGCCATCATAATGTACTGAGGACCTTTCCAGCGTACTACCTGCAGTCAGGCTAAGCACCTTTCAATACTTTTAGATACAGAAAATTAAATTTTAAATAAAACATGAGTTCCTTTAAGCTGCTTGCTATGTCTGTTATCCAGAGCTCTTATTTCCTGGTTCTCGGAAGCAAACCTTCCCGTTTCAGAGAGATAGAATCTAGTTTCAATGTGGGAGTTGTATTTTATGCTTAAAATACAATTATTGTAACCTAAGAAATCTAAGGAAAATATTTTTAATATGAATGTTTAAGTAAATGAAAGAGGAAGTAGAAACAAGTAACATCTTTCCAGTATTTTTTCGCAATCGTGTCCAAGCTTGCAGACAGGGTTCTTTTCCGGCACACGGAAAGCGGATTTTAGTAAAAAGACAGGCATGTGCAGATGAATATGTGCTTTATCTTGCCATGTATGTTATTTGAGGTTCTACGCGTAGCACTTTTGGGCGCGTCCCGCGACTGTACCTGAAGAGGTTCCTCTCCGTGCAAGGCGTTTGCTGCAGCTAGACAGATATACCATGTCCCGGAAGTCCTCAAGCAACGTCTTCTTCGTGTTGGGGATCTTCCACTATTACGTCAGTTCCTCAAGTGTTTCATCTTCTGATTCATCTTCCCACGCTATTGCTCAAGTAGCTGTGACCTGCTTGTGCCTCGGTTTCTTCTGTGGCTGCTGCTCTTCTTCCTCCTCGCACATTTATAATTCCTTCAAGGATATTTTAATTGTTATTTCGATCATCTGCCATTTCTCTAAAACCAAAAAACACGAATTGCTAGATTTTCGGATTATTCTATTCTGATACGAGTCTGTCGGGTATGATTCGTGTCCAGTCAAAAAGGGTATCATTCCCCTTCAAAAACTCAATGAATATTGAGCTAAGGCACTGTTTGACGTCTGTGAGGAGACTGGAAACTTGTTTTCCTGTTGATGATATTGCTTCACATTAACGCCAACATTCTTCCACGAGTGTGATTCAATTTCTTCTGTAGTTGTCATGTATTGTCCTTTGATTTCCTCCAACTCTTGGACGCACCTCTCCTGCAATCAGCGCTCTACGTCCTTCTTTCGAACTTGAACACATATTTTCCAGATTAATCAGGAAGGTCCAGCCAATGTGGTTCCAGACACTAGTCCCGAAGCGTTCAGTTGCCTGTCTTCTTTCTTTTCTTCTTTCGAATTTTTCCATTCCTGTTACTGCATCGCCCTTGTTAACTGGGTTGAGGTATTGTTTATCCTGACACCACCACTCCCCCTGGACGGACCTTGCGTACTTCATCTTTCAGCATCAAGAGTAGTTCTCTATTCAAGTGCGAGAACGTTTTTCTAAATGTCTGCATATCTACTGAGACATGTGGTTGATCCTAGAAGAAAACAAATTTTTCGCTCCGACGAAGTGGTTCTGGTACTAAACACCATTGACAGAAAACTACAATGAGCCCCACGCACTTTTTAAGCTCTTAGTACATGAACGAATTTCTACTAGAATGACAAAAATAAAAAAGTGCTATCGCTGTAGAGGAAACCGAAACACTCACGAGATGCCAGCACATGTCACAAGCATTGATAGCTTCGTGTGAAGTTTTCACCTATCGGCACTATCAGAAACAATTAATCTTCCATTTATTAGCGTCGCTTAGCAATGCTGCAAATTCGCTATACTTGTAACACCGAAAATGCAGGATGCATGGCACTTGCTACCGATATATGACTTTTTTTCTGAATTGTATATAAATGTTTGTATTTTAAAAGCTTTCTTTTAATAACTAAGGACATTGGTTCACTGCATGTGTAAATGTAGGTAGAAGTCTGTTGACATTTCATTGTATTTTGCTGTGTTTTGTTGTGAAACTTATAAGCTCTGGAAAAAATCCAAAGAAGTTGTTATTTTCATCGACTAGCAACGATAATAGCAGTGCTTGTACGATGTAAAATCTGTGGGTAGGTAGTTGTTGAGCGGAGAGCGCGGAGAGAGAGAGAGAGAGAGAGAGAGAGAGAGAGAGAGACAGAGAGATGGGTCCCAGCGCTTGTAGTGCGCAGAAGTGTGGTGTTAACGCTCTCGCAGTAGGGAGTACCATTTTCGGCGGCATCATGTAAGCGCGCCGGCCAGATGTCTAGTTGTAGGAGTACGGGCAGTGGACGGGCAGAAGAGGCTGTATTAATTACGACTGCCCGTTCCTGTTGTTAGCCATGGCTCCACAAGATGCTACCGTCTTCAACAACAGCAGCAGTTCCAGCAACACAGTTTCGTCGTCGGCTCCGAGTTTCGTCGTATGCACAGCACTGAAGTAAGACTGTTCTTAGGTAGAATGTATTAACGGCTAATCCAGCAGCACAACTGAATGTGATTTGATTGATAAAATTTATTTCAATAATTATCAGTTAAACTCAGGCGATTGTGTCCTCATTGTCCCCAGACATTGTTACCAAGCGAGATCCCTTGTTCCTTTTTTTTCTTACATGCTAACTGAGTGTCATAAGAAACAAACTGAATATTTACAGCCAGTTTATTTATGAATATTTTCACTTTTAAGAATTTTAGCCTCAGTCTACTTTCAATTAACTGTTGTCCAACTGAGGTTTCAGTATATGACTAAAGTAAAGCAATTTCATTTTTCAAGTTTGTGAATCAATCACTGGAAAAAAACCAAATCTAAAGCAATGTACAAATTATGAGTGTGGAAGTTTTATTTATTTTACATAGAGCTTGGAGCACATGGCTGTTTGGTTTGGCTCATATTCTAGTGTTTGATTTTGTTCATGTCAATAAGAAAAGCTCAGTGGTTCAGACAATAATATTAAATCCAATTTGCAAAATAAGTAACGGCAAATTAAAAAGTGCTGGCTTTTTTTTCTAAATTTCATTGATGACGTTATGCTGAGCTCACTGATAGTCATTGTTCACGTAACGAAGTTCAACACTAACACACAGTTTAATTACATATTTTCAAATCATTACTCGACTGCCTTTTTCAAAATTTAATGCCAAACATAACGTAAGAGTGACTTCTCAGTTTTCTTTATCATTACATACTCATTTAAAATTAGTGTCAAAAAACCCTTAGTTGCCAGGTCAGTGTTTAATAAAACATGCTTTTCTTTCCCATCATCTTGTACAGGATTTTGGATGTAAATTGCCCTAGTGGGCTGGCGACCATTAATTATTAAATATTAGTGTAACTTTTGGATTCATGATCAGTGGTTCCTCTTTTCTGTCCAGTGTTGTTCGTGAGTGAATGCACAAAATAACTTTCATTTACCAAATTATAGCCCTGTTCTGTTTAATTACTTTTTAGTTTTAGTAGACTTTCCATCAGAGGTGTCGGTTGTACACTTTCCTCCTACTTATCGGTATCATTTCTTCGGGAAAGATAGCCTTATCCAATAGGAAAAAATCCATTAGTTATACACGCGATCCACCGTCATATTTTATATCGCAAGCGGGATAGGCCGATTAGTAAGAGGGAAGGGGGAGGTTACACACTCGGCACTGAGGTGTGAAGTTGATACTCAGAGATATTTGCTGTTTTCCAGACATATAAACTAGGATAATTTCTCAGCATATGTTTCCGAATACTGTCTTTGGATTGCTGTCTACGCTATCCGAGATTATACAGATAAATTCGGTTCTGTTTTGAATTAGTACTAGTTTGTAAGGTGCATCTATAACAGGAAACTAAAATTTCAGCTTCACTGGGGTATAGAAGCCGAAATTCTCATCATTATCTACTTATCACTGTAGTTCTTCTTTCGTAACCTCACCGTCATTTGGTAAACCAATTACTCTACCCGATATAAATATCTTGGTGGACTAACCGTACTTCTGAAGTACATCCTATTTGCAAATGACATAGAAGAACTTCAAGTAGACTAAAAATGAACATTGATAAAACCAAGATGATGATCAATGAATGGACACCTGAGGCAGGAATATCAGTTGGAAGTACACAACTCCAAAGAGTCACAAAATATATGTATCTGGGTCAACTGATAAACATAAAACGAGAAATATTACGACGTATTAAGTTGGACTGGCCCCCTTTCTAACTCCGACTTTTACTGTTGCACATGGATTAAGAAGAAACGTAAACTGATTGTAATCGACCCTGCAAGTGGAGTAGAAAAGAGTTTGGCACCTGCAATAATTTAATTTGACAGAAATTAATTTGATAAAGGAAAGTTTCATTAACGTGGTGAGAAATGAAAGGGTTGCTCTACCGATCTACAGAATGAAAGTTCTGTCCAAAATAACAATTTGATTTATTATGACTAAACTCAAAATAATAAACAAAACACATGAAACATTTACAATACGTCAAATTGGATACCCAAATAAATATTGTGAAGGTGAAGTTGTCCATAAACTAGCTTGTGACATTTATGACCAAGTGGTATGTGGAGCCAACCCAACATTAATTGCTGCTACAGTAGGAAGAACTCAGACAATGAACACCCAAGACAGAACAAAGTTAGAAAAGACGAACAGGCGCGCTCTGCTGAGCTCTGATTATCGCCTAGCAAAATTCCCTAATCTGCCGGTGCTGTGGACGTACATTACCAAGCTGTCTTCTTAACTGCAAGGACATGATGTGACATACCGGAGGCGATGGCTGGTTGCTTCGATGTCCCGTCGTGGTGATGATAATGTCGCGAGTATAGCCCGAAACAAATTATCCTGGTCTGGTTGTTCCAGAGTAAAGACTTCCTAGCAACACAAATGCGCCTCTGAGGGAGATGAAGAAGGCTCGCTACACAATCACTGACGGTACAGTGAGTGATTTTAACAAGCGAAGTCACACAGTAACTCCGATACAGTCAACTTCAGCCAAAACTGCTCAAGACAGACAACATAGGCTGCTTGTACACAGAACGCTCAATTGCCAACTGTAGTCGCAAAGTTACGTTGAAGTCGAAACTTCAGCAACTTCGTCAAACAGTTACTATTAAATGAAAGTATATTAGACAGCCAACGGAAGGCAGGCTGTCCAGAGCTGCGAAAGCTCAGTCTTCTAACCTACTCCGACCAAAAGGCGAGAGCCTATACTCTCAAAGGCACCCGTACAAGCCGAACACAGAACATTCCCGCTTCCACGACAGTGGCCGTGGTTAAACATTCCAATCAGCAACTCGAAAACCGGCGGAAAATTCCACTCTATTGCCGACGCACTAGTATTCCACCATAGGAGATACTTGGCGCCAATTTCTGCGCTGATTTTGATACCTCACGGAGCTATCCCCTGAGCAAGCCAATCACAGTTAGGATTTGGCAAAAAACGCGGGAATTTGCCCGCCAAGACTGCCTGGGAACACAAGTCATTCTATGCCTCGCTGGTAGCCCGCCAGACAGTGGTTTCACTAAGTTTCTGCGAAGTAGCGGAATCTCTAGCCCAGCCGCTCCGTCACGCCCCTGTGGGCGTGTCGCCCCCACTCTTATGACAATGCCGGCATCTGGAAAGCATCCACTCGACTCCCTCACACCCGTCGGCTCAACCCTTTGAAGATCGGAAGAACCCGCCTGTCACCGGAACACCCTGTTGACCAGAGATACTGCATGAGAAGTCCGCGTGTGAAGGAATAGCAACTTTTCACCACGTGCAATTAGAGAGGAAAATCGATTTACGACGAGTAAGAAATATGAGAGGGGGCTCATGCCACCTCTCAAGCTAATAAGGTTTATCTTGACTGATGAGAAGTCATGTTCCATGTTTTAAAGTAAATCGTCCAAAAATGTTGTTATATTTATCAGTTTGTGGAGATAGAAATTATTGTTTCTCGACTTATTGTCTGGAAGTGAATTATTTGTAAAGCGCTCAAGTAAAGCTATTTTGTAAGACATTCATGTCAGATTTACTGTGTAATTAAACGCAAGAGCTTATCTGTTGCTGTCAGTTGACTGATAAATATTACAGTAACGCTAATAGAACAATTTTTCAGATGACCAACCATGTGCAGAGAAGATGACAAGTTACCGAAACTATCGAAATAAATCCACACTACACTCTTCTTCTTTAAGACTTCCAGTATGAACCACATCCTTCTTCTGTCCGGTGATTCACAATTGCACCTTCGTATCTTCTAGGGCTTCCTTTACATAATATAACAAAAATATACCTTGACGATTACGTATTACCAGCGTTTTAGAATAATTGTTTCAGTAAATATTGTTAAATACACTCACAGGAAATATCTCAAGGGGAGATAATTCTTTTTCTTTCCCGTCATTGCAACTCGCGATATTAGCTGCAAACCAAACCGTTTCGTACTGTATGTTCTTAAATATATGTCCATTCCATTAATGAGTGCAATTGTCTCATTTACTTAAAAGAATCAAAAAACGGACTCCCACATTTTCATACCAATATCCTTAAGATCGGTTCGCTGTAGATTTCTAGAACACATTCCGAGTTCGAATATAGTACGTTTCCTTGAGACCGAAAAGCTTCTGTCCACGAATCAGCACGGTTTTAGAAATTATCGTTCCTCCGAAACTCACCTTTTCCTTTTCTCTCATGACACATTGCAATCTATGGATAATTGGGCATAGGGCGATCCCATATTTTTAGATTTAGGGAAACATTCGGCGCTATGTCATACTGCAGACTGTTAACGAAGGCACGAGCATATAGAATTGGTTCCGAGATATTTGAGTGGCTCGAAGACTTCTTAAGTAAAAGAACCCACTAAGTTGGCCGGCCGAAGTGGCCGTGCGGTTCTGGCGCTGCAGTCTGGAACCGCGAGACCGCTACGGTCACAGGTTCGAATCCTGCCTCGGGGATGGATGTGTGTGATGTCCTTAGGTTAGTTAGGTTTAACTACTTCTAAGTTCTAGGGAACTAATGACCTCAGAAGTTGAGTCCCATAGTGCTCAGAGCCATTTGAACCATTTTTGAACCCACTAAGTTGTCCTCGACGGCGAGTGTTCATCAGAGACAAAGTATCGTCAGGAGTGCCCCAGGGAAGTGTGATAGTACCGCTTTATTTTCTATATACATAAATGATATGGTGGACAGGGTGGACAGCGATCTGCAGTTGTTGGCTGATGATGCTGTGGTGTAAGGGAGCGTATAGTCGTTGAGTGACTGTAGGACGATACAAGGTAACGGACAAAATTTCTAGTTGATCTGATGAAGTGCAGCTAGCACTAAATATAGAAAAAAAGTTTGTTTTACAGGATTGAACCCAAGACCTCCATAGCCTGTCTTGCGTAGAGGCCGAAGGAGGCTTAGAAGAGGGGTGAAGCAAAACGAAAAACCATAAACATCCGCGTATTTATTGCGCTCTCTCCCATACTCGGAAGCCGGCGGTGGAACCGACCATAGGCGGCTAAGCCTCAGACACCGCTATGGATGGGGTAGGTGCCACCAGCTCACGGTACTCCCCAACTAAGTGAGGGTGTAACAGAGACCCCCACCCCAAGATAGTTGAAAATAAAAATCAGTAACGTGGCGTGTGTTCGAGTGCTACATAGGCTGGCTATAAGTAGCTCCAGAAGTCTAGGCGGGATTTATCTCCCTCACGGAAAACGTAAGTTCAAATGGTTCAAATGGCTCTGAGCACTATGGGACTTAACTGCTGCGGTCATCAGTCCCCTAGAACTTAGAACTACTTAAATGTAACTAACCTAAGGACATCACACACATCCATGCCCGAGGCAGGATTCGAACCTGCGACCGTAGCGGTCGCGCAGTTCCAGGCTGTAGCGCCTAGAACCGCTCGGCCACTCCGGCAAACGTAAGTTACCGGCCACTCCTTAACCCATGTAAAGGTATGATATTTGGTGCGGGGAAAATATATGTCCTCTGGGTATAGAAACATTCGCGGTTCGAAAGCATCTGGTCGCACCCAGATGTAGCAGGCTATCATTTGTAACACTAACCACCAGCGACAGAGGCGCCACTTCACCTTCCTTGAGGCCTCGTCCGACGTACGTGACGCTTGACTGTAGGTAGAGCGTAGGGAAAGGTTGGTTGGTTGGTTGGTTTTTATGGAAGGAGACCTGACAGCGTGGTCATCGGTCTCATCAGATTAGGGAAGGATGGGGAAGGAAGTCGGCCGTGCCCTTTGAGAGGAACCATCCCGGCATTTGCCTGGAGTGATTTAGGAAAATCACGGAAAACCTAAATCAGGATGGCCGGACGCGGGATTGAACCGTCGTCCTCCCGAATGCGAGTCCAGTGTCTAACCACTGCGCCACCCCGCTCGGTAGGGAAAGGTCCCCAGTACTAATATGATAGCACGTTGATTTAATGTGCAGCCGCCATGGAGACAATGGAACGAGGAAAAATCGTCGTCTCTATACAGGACAGAACATAGGAACTCCAGAGCCAGAGTCTACAGCCTTATCCGCTATATCACCACTAACATAGTCGGTTATTTCTACGTTGAGTTTACTCGAATCGAGGCGGACGTAGGCATCTGCTCAGTATTTACCTAGGATCCTAGATGAATGCGAGAAACCGCCTAAAAGCCTCTTCCAGGCTGGCTGGCGGAACAGCCATCGTCATTAATCTGCGAGGCGGACTCTGTCCTGTGCCTGACGGACTACCCATATCCCTCAAGCGCAATTTAACACACTCGGCTACCGGGACGGGTCAGGATGTCCTTGTGATATGCGCTGAAATTTTCTAACGGGAGTTAGATTTGTTGAATATTTATCTTCGTTTTTTGCAGGTATGTTGGGTTAGGGAGGAAAAATTATTGCTCTCATCTAAGAGCAGTGACATATAAGAGAGCCACATTTCTTTTTGGATGTTCTTGATTTATTTCAATTTTGAGATTCTGGTTTCTGAGAGCTCCCTTTCAGCTCTAAGTAAACTGTCTTGTATACGACCGTCTGGAATTTACTGTCTGTACATCATTCTTGAATGTGTTTGCAGTTCTCTTCTAGTTTGCGTTTCTAATCTCTTACTACCAACAGATAGTCCGCGAACACAAAGCGGCCTCTTGCTTCTCTCATGGCCACTAGTTTTTCCATTATTGGCTCTGGGGCAATGTCTCAAAGGGACCAAAAAGGAAGCTTTGTGTACAAATTTTCGTTAGTTCATTCACAAACTATTCTCCAGAGAATATATTCCAGGGAACGAAAGTCTCACTTTTCTGCCACAGCAGTAATCTACTGGACAGTTGCGGAGAACTGTAGGACGTCTGACCTCCCTTAGTCCGTGAGAATAAGGCCGGTCACCATGAGTTATCAAAGGTTACCTCGATTCCAAAAGAAATTCCAACGACTCTATTTTCTATGGAGGCACGGACCACTTGCAAAGCGGAGCTTATTGCACCCCTGTTCTATTTTCTGTTTATAATCCCACATTTGTTGAGATTTATGTATGAATTGATCCTATAAGTTCCTAATAGCCCACACGAAAGATTTTATTGAATGTTTCCCATTGTGCATTAAACACGTAGACTACCTAACACACATCACGAATGCCATACTCAAGCACCAACACTTCCCCGCCTTTTGGAAGACGGCCAATGTCCTGATGTTCAGGAAGCCGGGGGAAACCACTCCCTTCCACAAAATTACCGATCCATCAGTCTGCTGAGCGCGCTCAGCAAGATCATTGAGAAGGTAATATTAAAACGACTCACCAGGCACTGCATCACAAACGACACCCTGAGACCGGAGCAATTCGGTTTCACGAATCACCACTCAACAACACAACAACTCCTCCGCGTCGTTGAATACATAACACACGGATAAAACACAAACAAGGCAACTGGGGCGGTGTTCCTGGACATCGAAAAGGCTTTCGGTCGTCTATGGCACAACGGCCTAATACGCAAACTTAGCGACGCAGTGTTCCCCGACGGGCTCGTACGTCTCATACACTCATATCTCACGGACAGGAGTTTCAACACCGACGTGCAGGGCAAACAATCGACGCGTACATGGTATAAAGGCAGGAAGTACCCCAAGGAAGTATCCTAGGGCCCTTACTGTTTAACCTCTACATTAACGCCGTTGGATAAGCAGCTGAGCAGCAAGTCGTATACTCCTAGCTCACTCATTTGTTACATAGTTTAACTCTTAATTTCTTTGCGTGTTTTTGGTACTTGCATTGTGTAATTCATAAATTTCGGGCGTATTATAGTATTTGAGAGTTGTAGCACCGCGTTTTAGTACCTGAATAGTGTAAATTCGCGTAGTCGTTTGTCTACTGTTTTGTTTTGAACGGCCAGTGTCGGTTGGTCGCAGTTAGTGTGCTCCCTGCCGCCGTTGGATAAGCAGCTGCAGCAGCAAGTCGTATACTCCTAGCTCACTCATTTGTTACATAGTTTAATTCTTAATTTCTTTGCGTGTTTTTGGTACTTGCATTGTTTAATTCATAAATTTCGAGCGTATTATAGTATTTGAGAGTTGTAGCATCGCGTTTTAGTACCTGAATAGTGTAAATTCGCGTAGTCGTTTGTCTACTGTTTTGTTTTGAACGGCCAGTGTCGGTTGGTCGCAGTCAGTGTGCTCCCTGCCGCCGTTGGATAAGCAGCTGCAGCAGCAAGTCGTATACTCCTAGCTCACTCATTTGTTACATAGTTTAATTCTTAATTTCTTTGCGTGTTTTTGGTTCTTGCATTGTTTAATTCATAAATTTTGGGCGTATTATAGTATTTGAGAGTGTAGCATCGTGTTTTAGTACCTGAATAGTGTAATTTCGCTTAGTCTCCTTCCGCCGCCGAGCAGTGTCAGCAGTGCGCAAGTAGCAGCATTACTGCATTTACTAGGCAATCTTGTATTTTAATAACCGTTTAAATTTTGTCGATTTGTTTGCGCTCTCTGTAGATTAGTTCAGACATTCTTAGCAAAACAGTTTTTAGCATGGATAGGGACTGCAACTGCTGTGTTCGGATGCAGGCTGAGTTGGCATCCCTTCGCTCCCAGCTTCAGGCAGTGTTGGCTTCGGTCACACAGCTTGAGGCTGTTGCCAATGGGCATCACTGTGGGGGTCGGGATGGGGGTTTGTCGGGGACGGCCAGCTCGTCCCACGCATCCCCTGATCGGACTACGACTGTGGTTGCCCAGGATACTGCCCGCATTGAGGCTGATCCCTCACCTGTGGTAGAGTGGGAGGTCGTTTCAAGGTGTGGCAGGGGGCGAAAGACATTCCGGAGGGCTGAACGGAAAGCCTCTCCAGTTTGTCTGACGAACCGGTTTCAGGCTCTGTCTCAGGCTGATACTGATCTTCGGCCTGACATGGCTGCTTGTCCTGTTCCAGAGGTTGCCCCTCAGTCTGCAAGATCCGGGCAGTCGCAGAGGGTGGGCTTACTGGTAGTTGGGAGCTCCAACGTCAGGCGCGTAATGGGGCCCCTTAGGGAAATGGCAGCAAGAGAGGGGAAGAAAACCAATGTGCACTCCGTGTGCATACCGGGGGGAGTCATTCCAGATGTGGAAAGGGTCCTTCCGGATGCCATGAAGGGTACAGGGTGCACCCATCTGCAGGTGGTCGCTCATGTCGGCACCAATGATGTGTGTCGCTATGGATCGGAGGAAATCCTCTCTGGCTTCCGGCGGCTATCTGATTTGGTGAAGACTGCCAGTCTCGCTAGCGGGATGAAAGCAGAGCTCACCATCTGCAGCATCGTCGACAGGACTGACTGCGGACCTTTGGTACAGAGCCGAGTGGAGGGTCTGAATCAGAGGCTGAGACGGTTCTGCGACCGTGTGGGCTGCAGATTCCTTGACTTGCGCCATAGGGTGGTGGGGTTTCGGGTTCCGCTGGATAGGTCAGGAGTCCACTACACGCAACAAGCGGCTACACGGGTAGCAGGGGTTGTGTGGCGTGGGCTGGGCGGTTTTTTAGGTTAGATGGCCTTGGGCAAGTACAGAAAGGGCAACAGCCTCAACGGGTGCGGGGCAACGTCAGGACATGCGGGGACCAAGCAGCAATCGGTATTGTAATTGTCAACTGTCGAAGCTGCGTTGGTAAAGTACCGGAACTTCAAGCGCTGATAGAAAGCACCGAAGCTGAAATCGTTATAGGTACAGAAAGCTGGCTTAAACCAGAGATAAATTCTGCCGAAATTTTTACAAAAGTACACACGGTGTTTAGAAAGGATAGATTGCATGCAACCGGTGGTGGAGTGTTCATCGCTGTTAGTAGTAGTTTATCCTGTAGTGAAGTAGAAGTGGATAGTTCCTGTGAATTATTATGGGTGGAGGTTACACTAAACAACCGAACTAGGTTAATAATTGGCTCCTTTTACCGACCTCCCGACTCAGCAGCATTAGTGGCAGAACAACTGAGAGAAAATTTGGAATACATTTCACATAAATTTTCTCAGCATGTTATAGTCTTAGGTGGAGATTTCAATTTACCAGATATAGACTGGGACACTCAGATGTTTAGGACGGGTGGTAGGGACAGAGCATCGAGTGACATTATACTGAGTGCACTATCCGAAAATTACCTCGAGCAATTAAACAGAGAACCGACTCGAGGAGATAACATCTTGGACCTACTGATAACAAACAGACCCGAACTTTTCGAATCTGTATGTACAGAACAGGGAATCAGTGATCATAAGGCCGTTGCAGCATCCCTGAATATGGAAGTTAATAGGAATATAAAAAAAGGGAGGAATGTTTATCTGTTTAGCAAGAGTAATAGAAGGCAGATTTCAGACTACCTAACAGATCAAAACGAAAATTTCTGTTCCGACACTGACAATGTTGAGTGTTTATGGAAAAAGTTCAAGGCAATCGTAAAATGCGTTTTAGACAGGTACGTGCCGAGTAAAACTGTGAGGGACGGGAAAAACCCACCGTGGTACAACAACAAAGTTAGGAAACTACTGCGAAAGCAAAGAGAGCTCCACTCCAAGTTTAAACGCAGCCAAAACCTCTCAGACAAACTGAAGCTAAACGATGTCAAAGTTAGCGTAAGGAGGGCTATGCGTGAAGCGGTCATTGAATTCGAAAGTAAAATTCTATGTACCGACTTGACAGAAAATCCTAGGAAGTTCTGGTCTTACGTTAAATCAGTAAGTGGCTCGAAACAGCATATCCAGACACTACGGGATGATGATGGCATTGAAACAGAGGATGACACGCGTAAAGCTGAAATACTAAACACCTTTTTCCAAAGCTGTTTCACAGAGGAAGACCGCACTGCAGTTCCTGCTCTAAATCCTCGCACAAACGAAAAAATGGCCGACATCGAAATAAGTGTCCAAGGAATAGAAAAGCAACTGGAATCACTCAATAGAGGAAAGTCCACTGGACCTGACGGGATACCAATTCGATTCTACACAGAGTACGCGAAAGAACTTGCCCCCCTTCTAACAGCCGTGTACCGCAAGTCTCTAGAGGAACGGAGGGTTCCAAATGATTGGAAAAGAGCACAGATAGTCCCAGTCTTCAAGAAGGGTCGTCGAGCAGATGCGCAAAACTATAGACCTATATCTCTTACGTCGATCTCTTGTAGAATTTTAGAACATGTTTTTTGCTCGCGTATCATGTCATTTCTGGAAACCCAGAATCTACTATGTAGGAATCAACATGGATTCCGGAAACAGCGATCGTGTGAGACCCAACTCGCCTTATTTGTTCATGAGACCCAGAAAATATTAGATACAGGCTCCCAGGTAGATGCTATTTTTCTTGGCTTCCGGAAGGCGTTCGATACAGTTCCGCACTGTCATCTGATAAACAAAGTAAGAGCCTACGGAATATCAGACCAGCTGTGTGGCTGGATTGAAGAGTTTTTAGCAAACAGAACACAGCATGTTGTTATCAATGGAGAGACGTCTACAGACGTTAAAGTAACCTCTGGCGTCCCACAGGGGAGTGTTATGGGACCATTGCTTTTCACAATATATATAAATGACTTAGTAGATAGTGTCGGAAGTTCCATGCGGCTTTTCGCGGATGATGCTGTAGTATACAGAGAAGTTGCTGCATTAGAAAATTGTAGCGAAATACAGGAAGATCTGCAGCGGATAGGCACTTGGTGCAGGGAGTGGCAACTGACCCTTAACATAGACAAATGTAATGTATTGCGAATACATAGAAAGAAGGATCCTTTATTGTATGATTATATGATAGCGGAACAAACACTGGTAGCAGTTACTTCTGTAAAATATCTGGGAGTATGCGTACGGAACGATTTGAAGTGGAATGATCATATAAAACTAATTGTTGGTAAGGCGGGTACCAGGTTGAGATTCATTGGGAGAGTGCTTAGAAAATGTAGTCCATCAACAAAGGAGGTGGCTTACAAAACACTCGTTCGACCTATACTTGAGTATTGCTCATCAGTGTGGGATCCGTACCAGGTCGGGTTGACGGAGGAGATAGAGAAGATCCAAAGAAGAGCGGCGCGTTTCGTCACTGGGTTATTTGGTAACCGTGATAGCGTTACGGAGATGTTTAATAAACTCAAGTGGCAGACTCTGCAAGAGAGGCGCTCTGCATCGCGGTGTAGCTTGCTCGCCAGGTTTCGAGAGGGTGCGTTTCTGGATGAGGTATCGAATATATTGCTTCCCCCTACTTATACTTCCCGAGGAGATCACGAATGTAAAATTAGAGAGATTAGAGCGCGCACGGAGACTTTCAGACAGTCGTTCTTCCCGCGAACCATACGCGACTGGAACAGGAAAGGGAGGTAATGACAGTGGCACGTAAAGTGCCCTCCGCCACACACCGTTGGGTGGCTTGCGGAGTATCAATGTAGATGTAGATGTAGATGTAACGACCTCCCAGCTACACATAACACGACGGTAGCAATCTACGCGGATGACACTGCCATCCTTGCGCAAGATTGGAAGCCGTCTAACATTAACTCACGACTACAGACTGCACTCAGAACGGCGGAGTCTTGGCTGGTGAAATGGCGTGTTAGAGTAAACGTCGACAAGTGCGAGGCCGTTCTGTTCACTAGACGACCGAAGCAACTGCGCAAACGTCAGCACTGCAACCCGATAACACTACACACACGCCCAATACGTTTCCGCGAGGAGGTCAAATACCTCGGTGTCTGGGGGGACCACATTCAACACGTGACCAACAAAGCTAACGCGAGGCTCAAACAACTCTACCCTAAGCTTAACAGGCGTAGCACACTGAACAGGAGGGTGTCTAGGTCCATGTATATGACCCCTATTAGACCCCTGATGACGTACGCAGGCCCTGTCTGGGGATACGCTGCGCCAACTCGCCTGCGCCGTCTGCTGCTCATACAGAACAAAGGTACTCAAAATCATAAGCAACGCTCCGCGCTACACACGCATCGCGGACCTTCACCGGGAATACCGGCTAGATACTATCTTGCAGGTATTCCAAAAACTTTCCACACGACTGTACAATAACACGAGACACTCCCGCAACCCGTTTATCCTTTCTATGGGTAACTACGACCACAACCATAGATGGAAGCATAACAGACCAAAGACATTACTGGCTAGGAACTAAACATCTATGGTCCATAGAACGCTAACACGACAGTACTGGCGAGGCCCTGCAACACAGTTATTACTGGAATCCCAGATGTGCGACTAGCCGAAAAACAGGCAACCGCAGGGAAACCGTACAGTACACAGCACGCAAACCAGCCACACACACCCCCTACACCGTCTGTGATTCGATCTATGACCGATCGCCCACTAATCTAAAACGACCTTGAACTGTTGCAGGGACGCAGCAACTGCAGCAAGCGCCGCAACAAGCTCCAACAACGATAAAGGCAATGATGCACGATACCTCGAACTAACACAACCACACCTTGCATGCACTGTCGCAGATAGCAAGCCGCTACTGCCCTTACTACCCGTCCTACTGTCGCAGAGGTTTTTTTCCCTTGGATCTTGCCTTGGCACTTTTTTTCCTCTGCCCTTACAACCGCTACCCTTCGATCGTTTTCGACCACTTCTATCTCCTGATGGACCATGTTAATGAGTAATCTTACCCAGACGCATGGACAACGTCACAGCCCGCATCCTGTGACGCCTGATTCAAAAACTAACATGTTTACGGAGGTGACAGTAGAACTTTTGGTTTGGTCACCACGTTGGTGTGGGCGTGGAGGGGCCCCATCCTTTATTTAAAAAAAAGGGACTTATTCTTTCCCTTTCCAGGCTGTCGATCTTCACTGTCCTCACATCTACATATACATGGTTACTCTGCAATTCACACTTAAGTGCCTGGAATAGGGTTCATCGAACCATTTTCATACAACTTCTCTACCATTCCACTCTCGAATGGCACGTGGGAAAAAGGAACACCTAAATCTTTCCGTTCGAGCTCAGATTTCTCTTACTTTATTATGATGGTCATTTCTCCCTACATAGGTGGCTGTCAACAAAATGTTTTCGCATTCGGAAGAGAAAGTTGGTGATTGAAATTTCGTAAATAGATCTCGTCGCAAAGAAAACCACCTTTGTTTCAGTTACTGCCACCACAACTCGCGTATCATACCAGTGACACTCTCACCCCTATTGTGCCGTAACAATATACGAGCTGCACTTAATTGCACTTTTTCGATGTCCTCTGTCAATCCTACCTGGTAAGAATCCGATACGGCGCAGCAATATTCCAGCAGAGGACAGACAAGTGTCATGTCAGCTGTCTCTTTAGTGGGTTTGTCGCATGTTCTAAGTGTTCTGCCAACAGAGCGCAGTCTTTGTTTCACCTTCCCCACAATATTACCTATATGCTTCTTCCAATTTAAGTTGCTCGTAATTGTAATTCCTAGGTATTTAGTCGAATTGACAGCCCTTAGATTTGTGTGATTTATCGTATACCCAAAATTTATTGGATTTCTTTTAGTACCCATGTGGATGGCCTCGCACTTTTCTTTGTTTAGTGCTAATTGCCACTTTTAGCACCATACAGAAATTCTCTCTAGATCATTTTGTAATTGGAATTGATTGTCTGATGATTTTCCTAGACGGTAAATTACAGCGTCATCTGCAAACAATCTAAGGGGGCTGCTCAGATTATCACCTAGATCATTTATATAAATCAGGAACAGCAGAGGGCTTATGACACTACCTTGCGGAACGCCAGATATCACTTCCGTTCTATTCGATGATTTATCTTCTATCACTACGAACTGTGACCTCTCTGAGAGGAAATAACGAATCCATACACACAACTGAGACGATACTCCATATGCATGCAATTTGATTAATAGTCGCTTGTGAGAAACGGTATCCTAACATTTGATACTTTTCATTGAGGTAAGTATTGGTTGTTTAGTCATGTGAGGCACGTAACTAATCTATCTTTCACTGTCTGTTTAGCACTGACTTTTATAGCGACAGGCCCTGGAGCCTTATCCTACTAGACTTCAGATTAGCCGTTGCTGTTTGTTGTACAGCAGGATGAATTACTACAGGGGCATTATCGTACATCAAATTCATTTCTTCCCTTATTTGGTTTGGCCCACCTGTCTCATTCAGGAGTTATCTTTTGGGGACACATTAAAAGTCTCTCACGCTCTTCCACACCGACTTCTTTCAGGGGAATTTCCTGTGTTACTTTATTTTGCTTCTCGGTTTTTGCGGATGCTACACATTGCCTTTGGTTCTGTCTTTTTCTCTTGCTGGCTTGTTGTTGTGGTGTTTGTGTGATGTCACTAATGTCAGTGTGGTCGCACTGTGGAGGCCTAAATGCGAACCTCAAAAGACCCAAGTTCGCCATTTTTATTAACTACAGTATTTCAGACTGTCTCTGTCGGAACAAGAATTATGTAAGTTTATGGTCATTGACGGTTAAACATTCTACCACTGTCCATAACACTATCTGGCAATCGGCCTTCCGCTTAGCTTGATTTGAGAATGCATCAGTTCTGTTTTTAGATGTGCGAGCGTTTCTAAGTCTGTTGATTACTTGCAGTTGTAGGCTTCTGTTATATGTTTCTTTGCTGGACCAAGGCGATAAATATGGCCTCGCATGAATATAATTTTTATCAACTGTTAACGTCAACACGTCATTGGAATCATCTGCTAACAACATGTAACGCCTTCTTGATCACAGCAATAAAAAATTGTATGTCCGCCAGTATGATAGACACCAACTCACCCCGCAACTAGCGTGCTCCAGAAAGTCGTGGACATTTTTGTATTTCTAGTCACAACTGTTTTACTCATGATCAGATATCAAGATGCCCGTATAATGCGTCGATGAAACACATCTGGAAAATTAGTTCTTGTCATCGTCGCTGTCATTAGAGATGGAGAACATCGTCCGATTGAGGAAAATTTAAGAAGAAAATCATTTGCGTCTTTTTAAAAGGAACTATCCTAACATTTGATTTAATCGATTTAGGGAAACCACAAAAAAATTAGATGCTCCAAGCGAAATTTTAACCACCATCCTCACGAATGCGAACAACGACAGTTTTTTACGACTGCTTCACGTCACATTGTAGGAATCAAGGAAACCAGGGCTTAAAAAATCACGAATCTTTGCTACAATTATATGACTCGTGGCTGGGATTATCTAACGTATCCTACAGGCTTTTTGTTTGACAGTCAGATTACACTGAATACAGCCCAGGATTTAGCACGGAACTAAGATTATTTACCCCTAGAGTTTGAAGAGAGCCATACAAAATGCTAGACGTAAAATGTGAAACAGAGCTTCGAAGTGGTAATTACCTGGCTAATAACTGTAACAACGCAATCAAATGAAAATCTGGGAGGCAGCCACAATAACGTCCTGCTCGCCAGCTATGATAAGTACACTAGAATAGAGTTTTAATCGCATTTACAGTAAATTAGAACGATCGGAAATGAGAATATAAATTTTATGTCATATGTTTGACTGTTGACGTAGAACCTCATTATTACTGTTATTGTTTTGTGGAAAAACAGAATTAGAGCTATGTGTTGATTCATTGGGCTGGGGTGGCTGTATATCGTCGAAAGGTAAAGCACCATAGCTATTCAAAATGTAGGAACACTTTTCTTTTTGTTTTTATGGAAGCAGTCCATTGACATGTGTAATGAATGAAGTATCAGTCAAGAAAATTACGTTAGAACGTTACTGATGGATTGATAAGTGACGAAACTTTCCATCTAGGTTAAAATAGGCGTCAGGTGTCAGTTCATGATACATGTCTGTGCGGTTCACTGACAGGGCACTGGTGCCGAATGCCAGACATCCTGCTTTGAGTTGAGTTATGGTCCGCCGCGCATTTCCTATACGCCACTGGAGGTTCGCATTAAAGCAAATTCCGGTCCTCGATAAAAGTGAGTTATGCGACCGCTTATTTATGGAGTACCGTCCCTCCACCCAGACCTCTCTTTTAATTTAGCGTCCCGTCAGCGACCTCATTAAGAAAGGAACATTAGATCGTTCAGAATAACGTGTAGGATGGGTGCCTTGAGAAAGAACCAACCCCGCATTCGCGTTAAGCGATTTGCGATACAACAAAAAACTATGCCAAAAGAACCTCTTCCTTAACAGATTTTGATGTGCCAGACATGGAAGAACCTCGCTCATATCAAAAACGAGCTGCATGCAGTCATCTGCTGATTAATCAATAGTTAGTTAGGTAAAGAAACCACCGGCAAATAATCTGTGATAATAACTACAAGAAATTAGATTGTAATTATGTAATTTACATAATGTAGTACAACGGTATTTTTCAGAATAGCGTATTCAACGATTTCAGTGTGACGCACAAAAATGGTTCAAATGGCTCTGAGCACTATGCGACTTAACTTCTGAGGTCATCAGACGCCTAGAACTTAGAACTAATTATACCTAACGAACCTAAGGACATCACACAAATCCATACCCGAGGCAGGATTCGAACCTGCGACCGTAGCGGTCTCTCGGCTCCAGACTGTAGCGCCTAGAACCGCACGGCCACCCCGGAAGGCTCAGTGTGGCGCAAATACAACGCATGCGGGAAGGGGATTATCGATACGAGCTCCAAGGAAATTAGTCATTCGACAGAGAGGTATAATTTTAACATATTTATTAGTTTATCATATGGTGTTAATGTCATTTTCGCGATATTATATAGGGCGCCTCACTCACTGAGGCGCAATTTTGTAAGTACACGAGTAAAATGTTAGCAATCTATATCAACATTAATACTCCACAAGTCACCTGACGGTCTACGGCAGAGGGTACTTCTGGCACCAGTAACTGATCTCCCTTTCCCTTTTCCATTCGCGAACGGCGCTTGGGGAAGAATGACTGTAGGTAAGCCTCTAATTTCTCGAAGTTTTCTGGGAAGAAGTAATACGCTCTCCATCTCTTCCCGGAAAGGATTTTTCTCGCAATTTCTGCAGTAAACCTATCCGTGATGCACAACGCCTCTGCTGTAGAATCTGCCAGTGGATTTCGTTTACCTTCTCTGAAAGGCTTTCGTACCTACTACACGATTCCGTGACGAGACGCACCGTTCTTTGTTGAATCTTCTGTATCTCTTCAATCAACCCTACTTGGTAAGGGTGCTAGACTGACGAACAGTACTGAAGAATCGGTTGAACAAGCGCCTTGTAAGCCACTTCTTTAAAGAATGAGTTA
Source organism: Schistocerca serialis cubense (assembly GCF_023864345.2). Lineage (NCBI taxonomy): Eukaryota > Metazoa > Arthropoda > Insecta > Orthoptera > Acrididae > Schistocerca > Schistocerca serialis. The sequence continues at coordinate 155,189,739 of NC_064640.1, forward strand.
CATTTCGTTAAGATCATTCACACGAATCTCAGGCTGGCATTTGCTTATCCTACAATTTGATTTTATGTGGTCATTCCGCTTAAGGTCGCTCCGGGTAGGTACTACTAGATATTTTATTCCGGCTGCTGCTCCCAGCAATTTTCAATCAATAGTGTAGTCGTACAGTAGTGGATTACTCTTCCTATGTATGCACAATATGTTACATTTCTTTGCTTTCAGGGTCAAATGCTACCCCCTGCGCCATTCATCAGAATTTCTTATGTGTGTGAATTCATAAGGGACCAAGCTGCTGAAGTCATCGGTCCCTACACTTACACATTACTTAAATTAACTTATGCTAAGAATAACACACCCACCCATGCCGGAGGGAGGACTCGAACCTCCGGCGGCCGCGCAATCCGTTCCATAGCGCCCTAAACCGCGCGTTCACTCCGCGCGGCGCCATTCATCAATACCCTGTAAGTCCTCCAGCAAATCGTTACTGTGTTCTGGCGTTGTTACCTTCTCACACACAATCATATCGTCTGTGAACAACCTTAAAGAGCATCCGATGCATACTACTAGATAATTTATGTACACTTTAAACAGTAACGATCCTATCACACTTCCTTGGGGTACTCGGGAAATTATCTTTACATCTGTTGATACTGTTCCGTTTAGAGAGACATTTTTGAGTTCCGTCTGTAAGGAAGTCTTCAGTCCTGTCGCAAATGCGGTCCGATACTCGGTAAGCGCAGATTTTTGTCACTAAACCGCAGTGTGTGACAGTGCCAAATGCCATCGTGTAGCCCTGGAACTTGTCATCAAACCGAGCGTCAACGTCTACAAAGCTTTGGATCTCCATGGGTAACAGAACGAGCTGAACTCTGTAGGCGAAATTGATGTCGATATTTATAGTGATTTTTGCTCTGCAAAAACGTCGTAACACATGACCATAAATTAAGTTCGATAATTCTACAACAGAGTGACGCCAACGATACAGGGCTATAATTATGTGCATCTGTCCTACGAACCTTCTTGTATACGTGAGTGACCTACACATTTTTCCAATCGCTAGGTACCCTTCGTAGCTCCAACGACCTACTATAAACTGCTGCTAGAAGGGGAGCAACATTCTTCGAGTAATATCTGTAGAATCTTACAGGTGTCTCATCTGATCCTGATGCCTCTCCACTATTAAGTGACTTTAGTTGATTTTCGATTCCGCTGTCACTTATCTCACAATCCACCATTTCGAGATTTGTACGATGGTTGAAATGAGGGACGGTACTACGATGTTCCGAGATGAAACAATTTCGGAAGACCGAATCCAATATTTCTGTTTTGTCTCTGTCATTTTCCATTTCGATGCTGTTATTGCATCTGAGTGACTGAATACATAATTCCAAAAGATTACTGGTTTTAGGTAAGATGAAATGTGAGATCGGTTGAAATAATTTTACTTTCAAAGCCAGTGAACGCTTCTCTCATGGCTCTGCTTATATATATTTAAATATCCTTATACACTGAAGAGCCAAAGGAACTAGTACACCTGCCTAATATCGTGTAGGACCACCGCAACTACGCAGAAGTGCCGCAACACGACCATGGACTCGAATAATGTCTTAAGTAGAGCTAAAGGGAACTGACACCATGAACCCTGCAGGGCCGTCCTTAAAGTCGTTACAGTACGAGGCGGTGGAGATTGAAGTATCAGCGCCGGCCGAAGTGGCCGTGCGGTTAAAGGCGCTGCAGTCTGGAACCGCAAGACCGCTACGGTCGCAGGTTCGAATCCTGCCTCGGGCATGGATGTTTGTGTTGTCCTTAGGTTAGTTAGGTTTAACTAATTCTAAGTTCTAGGGGACTAATGACCTCAGCAGTTGAGTCCCATAGTGCTCAGAGCCATTTGAACCATTTGAAGTATCAGCGCTAACAGAATAGAAATGCGGAAAACACAAGTCCGAAAACAGTTTATTGGACTCACCAAAACGAAACAATAATACAATTTCCAGAAGAACAACCTACTCTATTCCAACTGCGGATACATGCAAATACAAAATAACAAATAATAATAATAATAAAAAAACACCCGACTCTTCACTGGGAGCTAACACAAACAGTTCTACAACGTCCAGAGGTTCGTCGACTATACCAAGAGATCGGCCAGCTAGAAGAGGCGTCTGGCCGTGGCTGCTGGGGTAGAAGGTCTGTATCCTTCCGAGTGGTGCGTCGAACTGTCTCCTGCGTGGCTTCTTCGCGAAGAAACTTCAGTCTTCGAGTAATGCGGAGTTCACAACGTATACATGTTTTGCCTCCTATTAATTCTGATGGTGCGTCTTCTAGAGGTGATTGGCTTCTGGTTTGTTCCACTCTTTTTTCTTCTTCAGTGACAGCCTATGCTGTAAGGAGCTGGGGCCAGCGCGTGTTGGCATTGCGCTGTATCTTCTGCCCCAGTGAGCGTATGTACCGGTTCTCGTATTGCCGCGCCTTTTCGTAGAAGCGGCGGGCAACCGTACGGATGTGGTCCTTGACTTTGCGGACCTCAGCGAGGTCGTGCAGTGGTCCAGATGGGAAGTCCCTCTGTAGGTGCAGCGCGAGGCGTAGAGCCCTGTTCTGCAGAGATTGTAGTTTCTTCAGGTGGTCGTCTGCCGCATTCCCCCAAACGACAGCCGCGTAATCGAAGACAGGGCGGATTAGCGCCCTGTACAACGTGACGCCCAGTCGCGGAGGAAGAGTCGACGTCGGGTTGAGCAGGGGGTAGAGCTGGAGAAGTCGACCCCTTTCTTTGTTTACGACGCTCTTCACGTGTGGGCCCCAGGTGAGGCGGCGATCTATGGTGACCCCAAGATACTGCGCTGTCGGTCGCCATTTGACAGGACTGCCTCCAACGACGAGGGGGGGGCAGAGCGGCTGGGATGACACGACGGGTTGCAATGAAAAATTGCGTCTTGGCGCCGTTGAACTGCAGTTTCCACTTGATGGTCCAATCGGCGAGGGTGTCGACAGCGTGCTGCAACCTCTGGCGAAGTGTGTCCGCGCTCATACTTCGTGAGTAGAGCGCAGTGTCGTCGGCGCTGTCTCCTGCCACCAGTGTACCGCCTTATAAAGCCCGTTGGCAGATGTATCTACCGCAACTATTTGCCATCACGTGCCTGGCGTATAAACGTAGTTCCTAGGCTAGCTGTGATGTCTGGTGAAGCTGTTCTGCAGGCTGCGCGGATGGGTAGCGGTCCCTGACGGCTGTTTGTCAAGACCTAGTGCTGTGTTATGTTGTGGCCGCCGATAAGTCTTTGTTTTGATAACGCAGACGACGTAGGTTTTTCTGGTGAATATAAACCCTGTGATGGAGGCATCCAGTGATGGTTGGACGCATAGTGGGATGCCAATGCAATAGGGGCTACGACGTCCAAAGTGTGCGGCCAGTGCAGCGATCTCTTCTGAACAGCACGTTGCGTCAAAATGTGCTCAATAATGCTCATATCTGGGTAGTCTGGTTTCCAGTGAAAGTGTTTAAACTCAGAAGAATGTTCCTGGACCCACTCTGTAGTTATTCTGGACGTGTGGGGTGTCGCAGTGTCCTACTGGACTTGCCCAGCTCCGTCGGAATGCACAATGGACATGAATGGATGCACGTGATCAGACAGGGTGCCTGACGTGTCACCTGTCAGAGTCGTATCTAGAAGTATCACGGGTCCCATATCACTCTAAATGCACACGCCACACACCATTACAGAGCCTCCAACAGCTTGAACAGTCCCCTGCTAATAAACAGGGTCCATGTATTCATGAGGTTGTTTCCTACCCATACACGTCCATCCGCTCGATACAATCTGAAACGAGACTCCTCTGACAAGATATCATGTTTCCAGTCATCAACAGTCCAATGTAGGTGTCGACGAGCCCAGGCGAGACGTAAAGCTTTGTGTCGTATGGTCATCTAGAGCACGCGAGTAGGCCTTCGGCTCCAAAAGACCATATCGACGATGTTCCGTTGAATGTTTCGCTCGCTGACACTTGTTGATGACCCAGCATTAGAATCTGCAGCAGTTTACCGAAGGGTTGCACTTTTGTCACGTTGAACGAGTCTCTCAGTCGGATTGAGAATATGTTAACAGCAATGCTAATAACATAACTCTCAGCTATTTAGCTTACCACTTAACGTTTCTCATAACGGATCAGGAATCTTTCGTTGGGAGCCGATTGGTGTTTATTGACCAGAGGCTCTATGGATTCGGCGACTGTCTTGCCAGCAGATTTCTGGGCCGTCGTTATGTAGTGGCGAAATCTAGCGCTACCCCATGATACGTGAGGATTGCAATACTCAGAGTGGTAGCTAATCGGGTAGCAGAGTTCTTGTACAGTACACGCGATTTCTTTTTAGGGTTAGCCGATCGTTTAAGGTTTTCTGAGGAAGGCTAGCTAGTCGTTCGGCAGAGAGAGAAATCAGGTCCTGTGCAAAGTAAAGACACTTTGAATGTCGAAATTCTAACAGTATATTCCCGAAGAATTCCTAACGAAGTCCCCGAATTTACCACCCCCAAGGGAGAGTGTCGCACTCAAATTATACTCGGAACCGAAAGCTGGGTGAAACCCGAAGCAGAAATCTTGTAAGTGTTTAACGAGGCATTAAACATATTCAAAAACCAACGTTAGACGCAATAGGATGTCGATTGTGCTCATGGCAATCGAGAAAAGTATTTCGTAAGGTGAACGCAAGTTTATCACCGCATGTTTTTAGCGGCCATACGATTCCACCGCAATAGTTTTAGAAACATGCAAGGATAATCTACACTCCGCTGTGCGGATGTATCCCGATCACGCATTATGAGTTGGAGATGACTATATCTTACCGAGTATGGACTGAGACGTCTATGGATTAATCACAGGTGGTCCGGATAGACACTGTTGTGAAGTAGTTCTGAAGACATGCTCCGAAAAGTGTCTTGAGCAGCTAGTTCGACAACCTACACGCACTGGAAAAATCTTACGACAGGTTTGACCTTATAGACAGTGTCAGTATAACCACAGGTATTAATAAACGTAATCTCATAGCGACGATGGTTACTAAAATCTATCAAGAAGACTAGATGAGTTCTTATGCTGGAAGGTGCATATAAGTAGTTGTCAGCGCCCCACTTAAGATAATGAATGGACATCTGATTCGACCAGTGTCCGGATCGCGACATTTCTGCATCGTTTTTCATTCTCGCTGTTCCCAGCGTACACTTCTACATCTACATCTACATTTACATTTATACTCCGCAAGCCACCCAACGGTGTGTGGCGGTTGGCACTTTACGTGCCACTGTCATTACCTCCTTTTCCTGTTCCAGTCGCGTATGGTTCGCGGGAAGAACGACTGCCGGAAAGCCTCCGTGCGCGCTCGAGTCTCTCTAATTTTACATTCGTGATCTCCTCGGGAAGTATAAGTAGGGGGAAGCAATATATTTGATACCTCATCCAGAAACGCACCCTCTCGAAAACTGGACAGCAAGCTACACCGCGATGCAGAGCGCCTCTCTTGCAGAGTCTGCCACTTGAGTTTGCTAAACATCTCCGTAACGCTATCACGCTTACCAAATAACCCTGTGACGAAACCCGCCGCTCTTCTTTGGATCTTCTCCATCTCCTCCGTCAACCCGATCTGGTACGGATCCCACACTGATGAGCAATACTCAAGTGTAGGTCGAACGAGTGTTTTGTAAGCCACCTCCTTTGTTGATGGACTACATTTTCTAAGGACTCTCCCAATGAATCTCAACCTGGTACCCGCCTTACAAACAATTAATTTTATATGATCATTCCACTTCAAATCGTTCCGCACGCATACTCCCAGATATTTTACAGAAGTAAGTGCTACCAGTGTTTGTTCCGCTATCATACAATGAAGAATTCTTCTTTCTATGTATTCGCAATACATTATATTTGTCTATGTTAAGAGTCAGTTGCCACTCCCTGCACCAAGTGCCTATCCGCTGCAGATCTTCCTGCATTTCGCAACAATTATCTAATGCTGCAACTTCTGCGTGTACTACAGCATCATCCGCGAAAAGCCGCATGGAACTTCCGACACTATCTACTAGTTCATTTATAAATATTGTGAAAGCAATAGTCCCATAACACTCCCCTGTGCCACGCCAGAGGTTACTTTAACGTCTGTAGACGTCTCTCCATTGAGAACAACATGCTGTGTTCTGTTTGCTAAAAACTCTTCAATCCAGCCACACAGCTGGTCTGATATTCCGTAGGCTTTTACTTTGTTTATCAGGCGACAGTGCGGAACTGTATCGAACGCCTTCCGGAAGTCAAGGAATATAGCATCTACCTGGGAGCCTGTATCTAATATTTTCTGGGTCTCATGAACTTGACTTTGTTTAATATCGATACTCGTTTTGCTTCCCTTTGCGTCGTCACTGTTGCGGCGGCAATACTGCCTCTGAAGCCGACGGGGTCTCACAAAGTGATCCTCAGCAGTACGACCCGCTACTGTTGCGGACCCTCGTTTCCCACCCAGTCATTGCCATGGTGGTTACAATTATAATCTCCCGTACCACGGCCAAAACCTCTTCCGCCGCGTCTTCCTATATCTACATGAGCCCATCGCATATTGCAATGTTAAGTTTCTGTTTTGACTTTGATTTTCGTTAATTTGACCTCGTCTGTCGTGATATTAACTATTTCCGTTCCAGTTATAGCAGCTGTTGTGGTGAACGTACTTGCGACTTTCGTCGTCACGGAACAACACATCTAGATCTCCTACGTTTTTCAAAAGCGCTGTTTCGCTAGTCACCAATTACGTAGCCGCTGACACTACGTAGCAATCTGCCTCGCAGTATGTCTAACATTCTCTTAACGGTTATGTGTCCTTTTTCATGCTTGATCTTTTTACACTTATCCTGTCAATAACTTTTCATATTTGAGTCTGTGCTGACACGGTACGGAGGAGAAGACGTAAATTCTGTAAGTGCTTCCTCCTGTTTATTGGTTGACCAGTATTCGTCTTCAAATCGTTTTAAGAATTCGTCAAGCGTTTCGCAACCGCTCAGGGTGCGAACTGCCCAGCTATCTGCGTCACCACTCAGACGTATCCTGGCAATCCTGACACGAATTACTTCAGGCAATTCATTCGGAATTAACGACTCTCATTTGTCCATGAACACGACAGGATTACTACCACCTTTTGGATCAAATTTATCAATCTCACTCCTTATTCGGCTCTGGCTTGTCCCTCCTACAACGTACGTGGCGGTTATATTTCTTGCGATCTCACTTATCTCACCTACATCTTTGTCTTTTATTTCAGAAAACTTGGCATTAACATCTCTTTCCAACGCCTGAACTCTGACCTTAACATTTGCAACACTTACAACTTGGTCATTCAAAGAATCCACCGAGTTTTTAAAATCAGAACGGACTATTGCTATTTCGCGATTTACCTTTTTGTTGACATTTTCATTGATCTCGTCCGTTCTCACACTGATATCATGTTTCTGTTGATTCTCGATATGCCCATATTTTTCATCTACAAAGTCGCCCAATTGTTGTTGCGTGTTGTCTTTCATTTTTTTCATTTCGTCTGTAAAAAGTTTTATCATATTTTTTCTGTCATTACTAAATCTACAACCTATGTAATTTATTTCTTTTCGCAAGGTTTTGTTTGAAATTTCTATTTCCGATTTTACAGAACTTATCTCACTACTTACGATCATCGTCACGCAGCTGGTCTCACTGCTTATTTGCTCACTCATTTTTTGAATCATTTGCATTAAAGCATTCGTACTAGATACCATTTACTAAATACCTGTTCCATTGTCGGTTTCGTTTTCGTCTCCGTACATTTACATCACTTTTATATCCTGTGTCAGTAATTTCCAAAATACCACTACTGTCATCAAATATTTCTTGCTTCACTTTTGCACTATTTACACATTCCGTTCCTCCAATATTGTTTAGTTTGTCGTCAATATCTGAAACGACGTCGAATATATAAACACTTGTACTGTTACGTTGTAACCCCAGTTCCGCCTGCGTTCTCGAAACTAAAATTTTCTCACTATTATTCATTGAAATTAACCACTGCTAATTTTGCAAGGCTCGGGACAGTCGTAATTATAAGAGACTGTCCTGTCACCGGGAGCCACCAATAACGTCTCCGGCTAATTAGGCTTTACATATGACCATGTGCCTAAAGTCCCTAATCTGTGGGGAAAAGGCATCTACTCCGAAGAATAACGCAAAACCGAGAGAAGTAGGTGAAGTTATAACTGAATCGCCAGTGCTCGGTATTTTAACAATGACGATTAGAAACAAAGTTCGATTAACTTTATATGTTTTTGATTAGGAAAACTAGTTCTTTAATTAACGGTAGTTAATTGAAAATTTGGAAGACAGATTTTCAAAGTATGTCATTAATGAAATAACCAACGGCCGCCAGCTCCTTACCGGAACAAGAATAATTAAACTGAAATCGAACTTTATACTCGTAAGCAATCTTAAGTATGGATAGTTATTGGCGTCATGACGTAGGAACAGTACCTAACGCACACTTTCAAGTACTCCTCACCACAAATGTCACAGTAGTCAGAAAATAATCAAATAGCAAACATCTCATATTAATTTTCAAAGATCAATTCAAGTAAGATTGTTTACTGGCTGTGGACAGAAACTTTTTGTTACGTTACTCACCGTAATACTGACTGTCGTAATTGTAGCAAGCAGGAGCTTGTTCGCATTTAGCAATTACTTTGATATTTCTTTGTAGTAAAAGCTACAAATGATGCCTCAAGCTATAAATTAGAACTGTGCTTTGACAATGAAATTTAGTGTCCAAGTTACGTAACAGTTTACTACCAATTTTTTTTAATGAAAGTTACTCTATTTTTAGCAAATGAATTAATACTGGCTTTTGCATTATTCTGATTTTGACATCATACATACTACAGCCAAAGATTTCATTATTACGTAATTGTCCAAAAATTGGAAAAATTATGTTTTGATAGTCTAATAAATTAATGTTCACCTCATTTTCAGTTCATTTTCTGATTACCTCGGTTCATACAACGGGATAGGATGGATACTACCTGGATAATGACTTAGGAAAATTATTTAAGTGAGAATATGCACGAAAATGATGTTATTCAAACAATAAAATTTCAACTACGCTGGACAGTCTACTACACTTCTAGTTACAAAAGTCTAAACCTTACTTCACTTAATGGTGCCGTTGATTTGTAGAATGTGCCCAATAAATGCCATAGCTTGCTCATACTAAACATCCGCCAAAACAACCAATTTAGTTTTCACTGCTCCGCTCTTTTGCATAGCCACACCGGCGAATACACACAACCAACGACACCAATCGTCTCCCAACTGCTACTACTTTTTTGGCGCCCTCGCACGCCCAGCGATAAGGCATTTACATTTTATTACTCTCTTTGACAATAGCTTTTGCCTGACTAGGCCAGCGTGTCTACTTAGAAAGGTTAACATTCCATCCTTATTCTCTTTATTAAATAACAACTATCATTTGTAACTTGACAACATATTTAAAAGAATAATATTCACCACAGCTAATAAAGCAAACTTCCCAAAACACGTAGAAAATGTATGATCATCCACAGAGTTGTGGTGTTACAGAAGGATACAGAAATAGTCATCCCTGGCGACGAGAAGCAACTGACAGGGCAGAAATAACTTGTCCGGTCCGTACGGAATCCGAATTCCTTTGTATAGAGAGAAATCTTCGACACTGACTTTTTACTTAGTTTGCATTTATGGTAAATCTCTCGACCAATGCGAAGTCACAAGCGAATCAGAAATGCGCACTTGACTCCTCTGTACAAGATGGATACATGAACTCACCCGCAAAATTACAGACTGATATCCTTAAGATCGTTTTACTGCAGAATTCTTGTGCATATAGTAAATCAGATTATTATTATTATTCGTGCGGTTTACATAGTCATTTTACATTCTTATGTTAATGTTAAATACAGACAGAAGTACCTAGTATCAAAACAAACAATCGAAATTTTTTTATTAAATATCAAGGTTTATTAACCAGTTCACAGCTCTTGGTGTCACCGAATACAGCTCACCGAGTCACAAGAAAATTAATGCAAATTATTGTATAAAAATGGATGTATGTTTATATGTATGTATGTATGTGTGACTGTTCTACATTTCCTAAACCACAGGATTGATTTTAACGAAATATGGTGCTCATGTCACATACTGCCTGGAAAGAATCACTTTGGAGATAAGTATCACCAACCTATCAAAGTGTGGGAATGGGGGTCAAAAAGCAGTGTAGCTACCGACGCACGAATATCCATGGTTTAGTCACCCAGTATTTGAGGATGGGAACGCTTATGAGACTTGCAAGAAACTTTGCACTAAATATAGAGCCTTTTGAAACTTCTTCTCGCTGACGAAACCCCACAATATGATGAAAGGAAAAATGTTCATCTATTACTACATTTTCTTCGTTCATGCAGCAAAACTGCCGCAAAAAGCGTTAAGCTTTAATTTATTGCTTCCTTACCAATAACTGTATTTGTAGCACAGGTCGCAGATAGTCTTCGCATGTAGCACTAAATGTATCAGAAAAATTACATCTCTGTGGGAAACTTCGTTCAGAAAATATGACGTATTCAACACTGAGAAGCTTGGAAAACTGCCACATCCTGCAAGACGTTTAAATTTATTATTTTATTGCTGCTAACGCTATGCGCAACAATTTTCGCAAACAGCATCCACACCTACTACTGAATGCACCTAAGAAAATATATTACTGTATGATCCATGGTTCAGGAGATATGACATCAAATATCGAGATGCGTGAAGAACTGCCGCATCGTGCTTGATGTTTTAATTTATTGTGGTCGAAGCTCTTTCACAACCTTCCAGATCTCCTGCTTAATAAGCTAGTGATAGTTCGTCAGAAAATTTTAACTTTTAGCATTAGTGCTGAGTGTATTGCCGGTATAAACTTCAAAGCTGGTTGTTGATAGCACAATACCCTGCGGTAACCAACCATTCTGTCTTGGCCGTCAACTAAATTTTTTTCTACACGGAATACGTGGAATCATCTGTTTCTAAGCATATTATCCATTAGATTCACCAGTATTTTGCACGGTATGATTTCTGGATGTTTCAGTAGTAGCCAATGACACCACATCGTATCAAATGTACTCGTAAAGTAAACAAATGGTACGGCAGTCTTTAAATTACGCTGGTAGCCTGTTTCGATAAAAATGCTAATATCAATATCTGATCACAGCAACTGCAATCTTTCTAAAACCAGCTTGTTGGAGTAGAATTACTCTGCCAATTAACGTTTGATTCGATTTAGCAAAATCCTTTCTAGTAGTTCATAGACTACACTAAGTAGTAAAACTGATCTGTAATGTGATGCTTCGTTGCCACCTTTGCCAGATTTTTGGGAGCTATTGTTTTTGCAGTTCTAAATTTTGTTGTCTGCTTCCCAGTACTCAAAAGTATGCAACAACCATTGCTCAATTTTCCGGTTTTCGTTTTCGGGAACTCCGGATGTATTTCATCAAAACCAGCTAGTTTGTTCATAATCAGACCTGCCAAAGCTTCCTACAGCCCGTCAGTTGTGAACATGAGCAACAGTTTTGGATGAGGCACTAACTGAAAGCGTTGAAGTCGTGACTGTGTCCACACAAGTCCAGTATGGTTCTTGTTCGTACACTCCTGGAAATTGAAATAAGAACACCGTGAATTCATTGTCCCAGGAAGGAGAAACTTTATTGACACATTCCTGGGGTCAGATACATCACATGATCACACTGACAGAACCACAGGCACATAGACACAGGCAACAGAGCATGCACAATGTCGGCACTAGTACAGTGTATATCCACCTTTCGCAGCAATGCAGGCTGCTATTCTCCCATGGAGACGATCGTAGAGATGCTGGATGTAGTCCTGTGGAACGGCTTGCCATGCCATTTCCACCTGGCGCCTCAGTTGGACCAGCGTTCGTGCTGGACGTGCAGACCGCGTCAGACGACGCTTCATCCAGTCCCAAACATGCTCAATGGGGGACAGATCCGGAGATCTTGCTGGCCAGGGTAGTTGACTTACACCTTCTAGAGCACGTTGGGTGGCACGGGATACGTGCGGACGTGCATTGTCCTGTTGGAACAGCAAGTTCCCTTGCCGGTCTAGGAATGGTAGAACGATGGGTTCGATGACGGTTTGGATGTACCGTGCACTATTCAGTGTCCCCTCGACGATCACCAGTGGTGTACGGCCAGTGTAGGAGATCGCTCCCCACACCATGATGCCGGGTGTTGGCCCTGTGTGCCTCGATCGTATGCAGTCCTGATTGTGGCGCTCACCTGCACGGCGCCAAACACGCATACGACCATCATTGGCACCAAGGCAGAAGCGACTCTCATCGCTGAAGACGACACGTCTCCATTCGTCCCTCCATTCACGCCTGTCGCGACACCACTGGAGGCGGGCTGCACGATGTTGGGGCGTGAGCGGAAGACGGCCTAACGGTGTGCGGGACCGTAGCCCAGCTTCATGGAGACGGTTGCGAATGGTCCTTGCCGATACCCCAGGAGCAACAGTGTCCCTAATTTGCTGGGAAGTGGCGGTGCGGTCCCCTACGGCACTGCGTAGGATCCTACGGTCTTGCCGTGCATCCGTGCGTCGCTGCGGTCCGGTCCCAGGTCGACGGGCACGTGCACCTTCCGCCGACCACTGGCGACAACATCGATGTACTGTGGAGACCTCACGCCCCACGTGTTGAGCAATTCGACGGTATGTCCACCCGGCCTCCCGCATGCCCACTATACGCCCTCGCTAAAAGTCCGTGAACTGCACATACGGTTCACGTCCACGCTGTCGCGGCATGCTACCAGTGTTAAAGACTGCGATGGAGCTCCGTATGCCACGGCAAACTGGCTGACACTGACGGCGGCGGTGCACAAATGCTGCTCAGCTAGCGCCATTCGACGGCCAACAACGCGGTTCCTGTGTGCCCGCTGTGCCGTGCGTGTGATCATTGCTTGTACAGCCCTCTCGCAGTGTCCGGAGCAAGTATGGTGGGTCTGACACACCGGTGTCAATGTGTTCTTTTTTCCATTTCCAGGAGTGTAGATGCCTTAGAGTTCTGCAATGTACGTGTTTGGAGTGATGTGGTGTTGACATCTCTTAGGCTTGGAATCGGCTCCCATTTCAGTAGTTGCCGAGCTTTGCGACCTGAATTGGTGAAAACGGAGGTCTCTATAGTTTCTTGTCATGATAGAAGAAATTTATTTGTGTTTCATTTGAATCCGTAAGCTGATATTCCTCTTATAGTTCATCACATTGGTCAGACTATCCAGGGATACATTGTCTCATATGCCCTTTGAGTAGTCTCTTTTCACTGCCCTTTTGACAGATTTAGCAGGTATATCATAGTTCTTCTTTTGCGCAGGAAATAATTCAACAATAAGTTTTGAGAGCTTTTCTCGTGGAGAACAGCCGTCTGGCAAAAAGTACTAGAAATGAACCGCTGCAGCTGACGTTCGTGGAGTTCCAACACCAGCTCCATTCACCGTCACCGCCTACCGCCATTGTATGAGAGTCTGAGGATGGTCAAAAACTTAACGAAACCGGTTACCATGAAAACAAGTATTTTTTCGGCCGAGTCTATTTGCATCCGTTTTTAAAGAATTCGACAGTCTCGTGGAGTTTCTCAGCCTACTGTTGCCAGTTTGCTTTTCTGACATTTAAACGAGTTTTATCAGTTGATTTTATTAGTGGTATCTGGATGCCATAACCAATAAAAATGGGTCTATGTTGAAAAAAGTCTATTATTTTTCTATTTTCCATTTCATTTCCATTAGCATGACTGATACTGACAAACCACAGGTCTCATTGTTTATCGGCCGGTCGCGGTGGTCTCGCGGTTCTAGGCGCGCAGTCCGGCACCGTGTGACTGCTACGGTCGCAGGTTCGAATCCTGCCTCGGGCATGGATGTGTGTGATGTCCTTAGGTTAGTTAGGTTTAAGTAGTTCTAAGTTCTAGGGGACTGATGGCCACTTCTGTTAACTCCCATAGTGCTCAGAGCCATTTGAACCATTTTTTCATTGTTTATCTCTCTGCCACATAGATTATCCGAACGTTCCTCTGCCCTTTGAGCTAAAACCAGATACAGGTTGTTCACGGACGACCAGTCATGTAGGATGTTGCTTTTTATATCACTTTCCTTAGAGTTTGAAGCATGGCGGTGGAGGTTAAAATCTCCAACATAGATGGCTGGTTGCTGGCAGAATCAGTGAGAAGTCTGAGCGGAGGTGTTGAGCAGTCCATTGTCACAGGTTTGTAGATGTTGATGATTATAGTTCCACATTTTATGACTCCCAAGATAAAAAGGTTTTCTGTAGAGAACTTGATAACCTCTCTCTAATCAGCAATGTCCATCCTAATATACGTTGCTTTTCCGTACACGTGATGAGTATTTAACAGTTTATAGAATGAAATTTTCACTATGCAGTGGAGTGTGCGCTGATATGAAACTTCCTGTCAGATTAAAACTGTGTGCCGTTCAGGCAAAAGTAACGAGTTCGAATCACGGTCCGGAATATAGTTTTAATCTGCCAGGAAGTTTAATCTACTAGTTTATATACTGGCATTTTCCCTCTTCTTTGGAGATCTTTGCCACCTTTGTGCGTATTTCTTGCACAGTAATTACCTCCACGTTGTTGATATAAGACAGAAGTGAAAGACAATGGCATTTGCTTTTAGAGATCCCTTAGATATTCAGGTCACAGGTTATTAGAGTTGTACTTATTACCAAATTATTTGGGTCTCTAGAATGACCATTTGAAATTAATGTTGTAGTGTCCATGATTTCTGTGTTGTAGTACCAGCAGGAAGGATTAGCCAGTGATGCACTGTTTCCCAGCGGAAGCCCAAAAGTTGATACTGTGCTTAGCACACTATTTGGGGAGGCTTCTTTCTTGTCCCCCACTTATAATGTAATATAGGAAATATAGTTAGCATGTAATATATTTTCTTGAAGCTGAAAAGTTTCTGTCCACAAATCAGCACAGTTTTAAAAAGTGTAGTTCGTGTGCAAATCAGCTCGCCTTTTTCTCGCATGGTATCCAACTAACCATGTATGAAATGTAACAGACAGATTACGTGTTATCCGGAAAGCGTTTGACACAGTACCATCTGCAGACTATTAACGAAGGTCTGAGTATACGAAATAGTTTCTCAGATATATGAGAAGACTTCTTATGTGCTAAAACCCAGAACTTCGACCTGCGCGGCGTGCGTTCATTAGTGACAAGGATGTCGCCAGGAGTGCCCAAGGAAATGTGATAGGACCGCTCTCGTTCTCCATATACGTAGGAATTTCTGAAAGTATGTTACGCTTTTCATCCCTAGCAAAGACCATTGCGGCACTCGAGCTGTGCAATTGTCAGAAGAGAGTAATGTTCTCGATTTCCTGCACACACTGTTCTACGGCGTTACAGAGACGTGTGAAACATAGTGTGGGAGGAAAATAGTGCGCCATCCGGAAATATTGTCCGAAGTTGGAGTCGTGGGATACTACAATTCTCGTTGGCAAAACGTCCAAGTTGCACATAGATTCACTGTGAAATTTTGGCTGTATATGAACACAATGGAATGTCGAGTCCAGCCGTAGTGAAATGTTGACAACACTAAGCCCAAGGACGCACAGATGGTGCTGACGATAATTGAGAGGCCCAGACCTTGCATTACTGACTTTCCTCATTTTGGCAAAATGAAGGAACATTTGTGAGGGAAGACCTTTTCCAACGACGAAGACATTCTCTTAGATGTTCTCGAATTTTGCTCCTTGACCAAGGAACAGATTTCTGTAAGAAATGGTTCAAATTGTCTAAGCACTACGGGACTTAACATCTGAAGTCAACAGTCCCCTAGACTTAGAACTACTTAAACCTAACTAACCTAAGGACATCACACACATCCATGCCCAAGGCAGGATTCTAACCTGCGACCGTAGCAGCAGCGCGGTTGCGGACTGAACAAATCTCTATCGCAGAGGAACTGAAGACAAACCCCTTCCCAGGTGATGCCCTCTCTCCCTTCCTTCATCCCTCCTATCAACTCTGATCCTTACCTCTTCCTCCCTCCCTCTGTCCTTGTCCTGGGCTTCCTTTTTCCCTCATCACCTTCCATCCTGTTTTTTCCCCGCCTACCGTCTCTCTGACTCCATTCTCTCCCCCAATTCCTTTTGCTCTCCCATCCACTGCCTTCCCCATTCCTTCTCCTGTCCACCATGCCCCCTCCTCCTTTTTCTGTGTCCACTCCCTCCATTGTTTCCCCCCTTTTTTCTTTTCCTCTCCACTCCCCTTTTTCCCCTTCATCGGTCCAGGTCCCCCCCCCCCCCCCCATCTGCCGCCGTGTCTCCTCTATACTGCTGTTTTGAGTATTCAGTGTTGCAAAACAGACACCCTGCTGTCGCTAGTAATGTTTTTTATGTCGTGCGAACTGAAACCAGACTGTCGCCGTGTTTTTTGATTGTACCTGTCTACTTACTGTGTGTCTTCATCCATATCGTCAACCCTGTATCTTTATATTTTAACTGCCACAACTTTCCGCCATTTCACAGTTTTTCTTAACATGTCACCGTTTCATCACCTGTTTTTATTGTTTATATTTCCATTATGTTTTTTTAACTTTTCTGTAGGCTTTAGAGCGGCCTATTATGCTGCTGCCAGAAAAACGGGAAATGGAGAAAAATGGGGTCGTGTGAATGACGCTGTACAAAATATATCAAATTACTTTATTCTTATATTTTTTAGCGGAAATCCAGATAGTATGGACAGTATGATCTGTCATATCCTTTATATTGAAGCGTAACATGAAAAATAATGGTTAATAAAGAAGAACAATTCTATGTGAAGATTTGTTTTCTACATTATCAAACATCCATAACCACAAATTTCCATTAAATATATTTAAAAAAATACTGTAAAATGGAAAATATGTATTATCACATCACGTATGACTCAAGTAGATCGAGTCAATGGTCACTATCATAGTCTGATGCCGCAAAACAATTCATCTATTGGCCTGTCGGGGCGGCCGAGCGGTTCTAGGCGCTACAGTCTGGAGCCGAGCGACCGCTACGGTCGCAGGTTCGAATCCTGCCTCGGGCATGGATGTGTGTGATGTTCTTAGGCTAGTTAGGTTTAATTAGTTCTAAGTGCTCAGAGCCAATGCATGTTTTGATGAATGCAGTGATCATAACATAATTATAAGGTTTTGAATATTGTGAGTCCGTTTGCCGATTTTCATAGCCTGTTTAACATAACAGTTCAGTTTTCTTCTAGTTCTTTCCTTTTCTGACCGGTTTTTCTCACATTAAATTTGCATCTTACGGTGATAAGAAACTTGGTAGGAGTCACTAAGTGGTTTTTCAAAGCCTTAATTGAAAAACTGATAAAATATTTTACAATACATGCGAAGGCTAAGAGGTTTCTTGTTGCTGTCTTTGCACTTACCTTGACAAAGACTGTACATCTTGCTAATTCATCTGCACATAGATACGGCATGTTGGTATTCTTTTTCCGGGATTAGCGACTTGACTGCGTAGGAGAACTGTTTATTTGTAGACGAGTACATGGGAGTTCCTGGTCCTTCTCACTGCATTTATTTAGGCGATTGTTACGTCTCCCCTCCTTATTCACCTCAAATAAAAATTTTGCTTTTAATGCCATATTGTACATATATCTCTCATTGTGAATGTACGTCTAGTGTTTTATTGCCTAACGAAACAAAGAAACTAACTTCAGGAGTTCCAGATATTTTCCTTTCTTGATTCACACGGGATAGGTGTCCATTGCTTATACCGAGGATTGCTATACAATCTTCCTTACATATCTGAATGTGTACTTCACCTTCAGTAACGTTATAGATGTTGGCTGTCTGCTGCCTACTCCTCTGTGGATCATCAGAATACTCCTCTTCATAGGATTTATAGCCACACATCAAAATATATAAGAATTTTGAAGATTATTGTTACTTAGATTTCTGGAATCACGAAACAACTTCTCCCTTGTACTTGCAGGTACAATATCGAAACATTTTCTCGCATAGGTTCAATTTGAATCTCGTGAGTTTGCGTTTTTCACTACATCCTTATAATTACTGTATACTTTACCACTGTTTTGCTTCTTCTTCTCAACTTATTCTCGCCAAGATTATGCTTCCTCTTTCGACAGACTTATTTTTCATACTTTCGTCAACATTCCCATTTTTAAATCCACCTGTTCATTATTTGTATTCTGTACTAAATGTGCCTACTTAACACTTCAAACACCCTAAACTAGGTTTACAAAGTGATTAACTTATAAATGTTACACAAGGATTAAATTACGTTTTTTATACTTTTATTAATTCAAATATAATTTACCTCAGTCCCCAAAGATTTTCAAATTACAGTTAATTGTATGTTGTCTATTTATCATACGCACAGTATTGGCTATCCTGTTACTCAGCTATTCAACCTCTTTCTGCTGGAGGGAAAACTGAGTGTAGCTGAAAAAAATGGTTCAAATGGCTCTGAGCACTATGGGACTTAACATCTGAGGTCATCAGTCCCCTAGAACTTAGAACTACTTAAACCTAACTAACCTAAGGACACCACACACATCCATGCCCGAGGCAGGATTCGAACCTGCGACCGTAGCTGTCGCGCGGTTCCAGACTGAAGCGCCTAGAACCGCTCGGCCACACTGAGAGTGTAGCAGAAGCTTAGCACGTTTTTGACGTTACAGAAACATCTAGCGAAACGCAAAATTAACATTCCCTGCGTTGTATTACATCCTAATGTAATATTTAGGGGTGAGGCAAACGTCGATTTTGATAGCTCCTGTACGCAGAAACAGATGACAGCACTTACCTCTAAATTTTTAAGTTTAACAAAAAAGGAAAAAGAACCTTCGTCGCTATTCCTTCTCTACTCCTACGCAGTACATAAATACACAGAAACATAATTAAATAGAAATACACCCACAGACTAATCTCTTTTAAAAAAAAAATGTTGTAGGTCAAAGACAAAGTAATGGAAAGATTATGTTAGCAAAACCACAAAACACAAACAACAACACATACTTCAAATCAAAAAAAAAAGCAGAATACAGTGATGTGCATAAAAGTGTGTTGAGAAAAAGATAAGAAATGCGTAGTGCTGCAGAAGACCTAAAAAATTAGACCAAAATTATCACTGTCTCACACAGAAAAACAACGATGTGCTAGCAGACGGAATTTCCCGATGTAAGCGAGAAACCAGCCAAAAAATCACGGTAAGTACATATCAACCTATTCTTAACGAGCTGCTTTTTTATCTAAAAGCAAACCAAAATGTAAATAACTTAGTTACAGAACACTGATAATGCTTTACCTCAATAAAGCAAAACGCATCGGGTGAAAAAATCACGCAATTTTGTAGTTGTAATGACAGAACAAAAATGTCCTGAAGAATTCCGATAGTTGCTTAATCACGTGGTGAATATGCCGGAAAATAGTGCCATGTATAGGCGTCACTTTGAAGTTTATTGCAGCCTTCAGTAAAAAATACTTGGTCTGCCATAGTAATATCTAACTTACTTTTTGCAGTTCCCTCGTACACGAAAATTTTTGTGGATAGGGTAGACAGCAGCGTGCTACCGTTTGCCAATGGCACTGTAGTGTACAGAAAAGTGGCATCGTTGAGTGACTGTAGAAGTTGGTTGGTTGATTCGGGGAAGGGGCCAAACAGAGAGGTCATTGGTCTGAATGTAGAAATATACAAGACGACTTAGAATTTCCCTTTGTTGTGATTAATGACTACTTGTTTCAAACCGTTATTACTGAACCCTCGTAAAATTTACGACAGCTTCTGCTGCTAGTTCGCCGTTTTGCCAATCTGGTATCGTCAGTGTAAGGTGTAAAACAGGACTTTTGTACTAATTTTTTATGTGACGTACCATTATAGACTTTATAGCTGAAATTAACTAGTTTATAAACTATAAAGTCATTTGAATAAAATATAGAGTATTAAAATTTACGATAGTTCTGTAACAGTGTAATAATATTCCCACTGTGGTGTTCTAGGGTTCAATATAAGCTATTGCAGATAAGTATGAAAAACAGTGCTTTACCGATCGAATACAGTATTAGTGGTGTGCTGCATTACGCAGTCACGTCGATTAAATATCAAGGCGTAACATATATTGTGTTCAAACATTATGAATTACATCGAAGAAAACGGTCTATTGACACACAGTCAACATGGCTTTAGAAAACATCGTCCTGTGAAACACCACTAGCTCTTTATTCGCATGAAGTGTTGAGTGCTATTAACCAGGGATTTCAGATCGATTCCGTATTTCTGGATTTCCGGAAGGCTTTTGACACTGTGACACACAAGCGTCTCGTAGTGAAATTGTGTGCTTATGGAATATCGTCTCAGTTATGTGACTGGATTTGTGATTTCCTGCCGGAGAGGTCACAGTTCGTAGTAACTGACGGAAAGTCATCGAGTACAACAGAAGTGATTTCTGGCGTTCCCCAAAGTAGTGTTATAAGCCCTTTGCTGTTCCTTATCTATTTAAACGATTTTGGAGACAATCTGAGCAGCCGCCTTCAATTGTTTGCAGACGCCGCTGTCGTTTATCGACTAATAAAGCCTTCAGAAGATCATAACAAAGTACCAGACGATTTAGAAAAGATATCTGAATAGTGCGAAAAGTGGCAGTTGGCCCTAAACAACGAAAAGTGTGAGGTCATTCACATGAGTGCTAAAAGGAACTCTTTAAAGTTCGGTTACACGATAAATCGGTCTAATCTAAAAGCCGAAAATTCAACTAAATGCCTAGGTATTACAATTACGAACAACTTGAATTGGAAGGAACACATAGAAAATTTTGTGGGGAAAGCTAACCAAAGAGCGTGTTTTATTGCCAGGACACTTTGAAAATCTAACAGACCTACTAAGGAGACTGCCTACACTACGCTTGTCCGTCATCTTTCAGAAAACTGATGCGCGGTGTGGGATCCTTACCAGATAGGACTGACGGAGTACATCGAAAAAGTTCAAAGAAAGGCAGCACGTTTTGCTTTATCGCGAAATATGGGAGAGAGTGTCACAGAAATGATAAAGGATTTGGGCTGGAAATCATTAAAAGAAGGTCGTTTTTCGTTGCGACGGAATCTTCTCAAGAAATTCCAATCACCAACTCTCTCCTCTGAATGCGCAAATATTTTGTTGACACCGACATACACTCCTGGAAATGGAAAAAAGAACACATTGACACCGGTGTGTCAGACCCACCATACTTGCTCGTGAGGGCTGTACAAGCAATGATCACACGCACGGTACAGCGGACACACCAGGAACCGCGGTGTTGGCCGTCGAATGGCGCTAGCTGCGCAGCATTTGTGCACCGCCGCCGTCAGTGTCACCCAGTTTGCCGTGGCATACGGAGCTCCATCGCAGCCTTTAACACTGGTAGCATGCCGCGACAGCGTGGACGTGAACCGTATGTGCAGTTGACGGACTTTGAGCGAGGGCGTATAGTGGGCATGCGGGAGGCCGGGTGGACGTACCGCCGAATTGCTCAACACGTGGGGCGTGAGGTCTCCACAGTACATCGAAGTTGTCGCCAGCGGTCGGCGGAAGGTGCACGTGCCCGTCGACCTGGGACCGGACCGCAGCGACGCACGGATGCACGCCAAGACCGTAGGATCCTACGCAGTGCCGTAGGGGACCGCACCGCCACTTCCCAGCAAATTAGGGACACTGTTGCTCCTGGGGTATCGGCGAGGACCATTCGCAACCGTCTCCATGAAGCTGGGCTACGGTCCCGCACACCGTTAGGCCGTCTTCCGCTCACGCCCCAACATCGTGCAGCCCGCCTCCAGTGGTGTGGCGACAGGCGTGAATGGAGGGACGAATGGAGACGTGTCGTCTTCAGCGATGAGAGTCGCTTCTGCCGTGGTGCCAATGATGGTCGTATGCTTGTTTGGCGCCGTGCAGGTGAGCGCCACAATCAGGACTGCATACGACCGAGGCACACAGGGCCAACACCCGGCATCATGGTGTGGGGAGCGATCTCCTACACTGGCCGTACACCACTGGTGATCGTCGAGGGGACACTGAATAGTGCACGGTACATCCAAACCGTCATCGAACCCATCGTTCTACCATTCCTAGACCGGCAAGGGAACTTGCTGTTCCAACAAGACAATGCACGTCCGCATGTATCCCGTGCCACCCATCGTGCTCTAGAAGGTGTAAGTCAACTACCCTGGCCAGCAAGATCTCCGGATCTGTCCCCCATTGAGCGTGTTTGGGACTGGATGAAGCGTCGTCTCACGCGGTCTGCACGTCCAGCTCGAACGCTGGTCCAACTGAGGCGCCAGGTGGAAATGGCATGGCAAGCCGTTCCACAGGACTACATCCAGCATCTCTACGATCGTCTCCATGGGAGAATAGCAGCCTGCATTGCTGCGAAAGGTGGATATACACTGTACTAGTGCCGACATTGTGCATGCTCTGTTGCCTGTGTCTATGTGCCTGTGGTTCTGTCAGTGTGATCATGTGATGTATCTGACCCCAGGAATGTGTCAATAAAGTTTCCCCTTCCTGGGACAATGAATTCACGGTGTTCTTATTTCAATTTCCAGGAGTGTACATAGGGAGGAACGATCACCAAAATAAAATAAGCGAAATCAGAGCTCGTACGGAAAGATATCGGTGTTCATTCTTTCCGCGAGCTATACGATATAGGAATAATACAGAATTTTGAAGGTGGTTCGATGAACCCTCTGCCAGGCACTTGAATGTGATTTGCAGAGTATTCATGTAGATGTTGATGTAGATGCAACGTTGCAAAGTTGTATGATATGGCACGAACACATAAGGTCAACAGTATGGAGGGCAAATGGTCGAATTCGATTTATTGGGAGAATCTAAGGATAGTGTGGTTCATCGGTGATGGAGACAGCGTACTGAACACTAGTGCGACACATTCTTGAGTACTGCTCGAGTGTTTGGGATTCCCACCAGGTCGGATAAAGGAAACGATTCAGCGGCAGGCTGATGCATCTCTTATCAGCATGTTCCATCAGCACGCGAGTATTTCGAAAATGCTGCGTAACTCAAATGAGAATGAGCCCAGGGAAGGCGACATTCTTTTCGCGAAGTACTGTTGAGAAAATTTAGAGACCCACATTTGCGACTGACTGAGGAATAATTTTACTACCAGCAACGTATATTTCACGTATGTACCATGAAAGCGAGATAAAAGAGATTAGTGCCTGTACGAAGCATATCGGCAGCAGTTTTTCCCTCGTGTCATTTTCGAGTAGAGCAACGGCCCTGATGCAGTGGATACACCGGTTCCCGTCAGATCACCGCAGTTAAGCGTTGCCGGGCATGGACGGCACTTGGATGGGTGGCCATCCAGGCCGCTATGCGCTGTTGCCATTTTTCGGGGTGCACTCAGCCTCGTGATGCCAACTGAGGACCTACTCGACCGAACAGTAGCGGCTCTGCTCAAAGGAAACCATCATAAGGACCGGGAGTGCGGTGAGCTGACCACACGCCCCTCCTATCCGCATCTTCAGTTGAGGATGACACGGCGGTCGGATGGTCCCGATGGGCCACTTGTGGCCTGAAGACGGAGTGCTCTCATTTGCGAGTAGAATAGGATGGGAATTCTATAAGTTGTACAAGGTACCCTCTGCCATATACACTCTGGTAGCTTGCAGAAAATCTTTGTAGAAGTCTACTTGAGATTCTGTATCTCAGTCACTGGTCATTAGGTTTATACACTATTTAGAATAATGTCCGTCTGTAACAAATAGCTCCCCTTATAACAATATTATAGCTGTTAGTTTCGACTGACTTGCAGTCCTGTTAGCAGTCATTCACAAATGAATGTAGAGTTCACTATACAAGATGAATAACATGGCTGTAGCTTATCTTATGAGCTCGTGCTGCTACGATGTTGTACTGGTGTGTTTTCCAGAATGTTTTTAATTAATAAGCTCAACTGTCGTAAAATGTTGATGCACTGTGAAGGACGTGACCTGAAGTTATGATACGTGACAGGCAGCGTAAAAATAGCTGGGCTTATGTGCTCGACACGTGCCTACACCGGACGTTGTACTTTAAAGCAGCGAACGCTTGCGTTTCAAAACAGCAGATTGACGCTACCAGCCCAGTTACGAGAGCACACTCATTCGTGTAATTACACTGCCGGAGGACAGCTTAGCATACAGAGAGACGTCGTGTTAAGCCGGCACACGCGCTAATTCCCGCGGGACAGCGTTTTTCTGATAACACGTTCTCGCGTTCGCTAACGTACTGTCGTCGACGAAGCACAAAACTGAGGTTGTAGTGAACTGGCATGAAATGAAACATCTGCAGCTTAAATGAATGAAAACATGTCCTGCTTATCGAGAGTAATGTTAACACGTGGTATGCGCGCTTGCAAACCATTTAAAACTATATTTACTGTTTGTCACATACTTCGACTGTATTAGTCGATAATTACTAACTTTTTTGTATGTATTCTCTCCAAGTAACCCACTACGACTGTTGGGCTGTGGTGCACTATGGACTGAAAGTGCATACAAAGCCGTTATCTCAAATGTATCTGAGCACTGACGAAATCAGTCTGCTGCTGCAGTATTTTGACGCCATGTTTCACATTTTGTGTGTTATATTTTTGATTCTACAACACAAGAAAATAAAAACTCATTAAAACAAAACCTAGATACTTGAAGTCTGAGATTTATCGGCACGTGTAGTACTAATGGCAGGTGACTACTACTCCCAATCCTAATTGTTCTTTACAAGGGAACGCCATAACTGTTTTCCCTGTTACATATTGTTAGCGTGTAGTTTTGACGGAGTTCCTATTGTATGTACACTACTCGCAGCAGATAAGTTTCTTAGGGAGTTAGTGACGTGTTCCATTGATCAATCGCAAGGTAACCGTTATCGTGTGGAACGTGTCAAGGCATGAGAAATGCACACAGAGCAACGTTTTTTTTAGGTTTAAAATTTTTATTACTCACCCCTTTTCCTTAAATGACAGAAAATACATATATTGCGCCTATAGATTTATTTATTCCTATTCAAGAATTCATCTAAGGTACAGAGGGAGTTTTCAAGGAGATATGATTTCAGTTTATTTTTAAAACTATTACTGCTGTCTGTCAGACATTTTATTTCATCCGGTAATTTATGGAAAAGTTTTACAGCGCCTTATTGTACCCATTTCAGTGTCAAAGACAGGTTAAGTAGAGGATAGTGTAAGTCTTTCTTTTTTCTGGTAGGCCCATTATAATCATAAATGTCACTGTTGTTTTTTAAACTGGTCCACGTTTTTCAGGACGAATTTCATTAGAGAGTAAATGTACTGTGAGGCTGTTGTAAGAAATCCTAACCTTTTAAAGAGATGCCTACAAGATTGCGACTATACCACACATTATTCTAACCACTTTCTTTCAAGCAGTGAATACATTTTGCTAAGTGTTGAGTTACCCAAAAATATTATTCCGTATGACACCAGAGAGTGAAAGTGTGCAAAGTGTGTTAGCTTGCTAATTTCTTTATCCTCAAAGTTAGCTATTATTCTGATTGCAAAACTTGCTGAACGTAGTCGCTTTAGGAGATCCAAAATATGAATTTTCCAATTAAGATTCTCATTTATATGGACACCCAAAACTTAGTATGCTCTACCCTGGCTACAGATTTCTCCTGATGTGTTATATTTATTGAAGGAACTGCACTCCTTGCAGTAGAAAATAGGATGTACTATGTTTCTTCATAGTTCAGAGCAAGCCCATTCGCAGAAAACCAATCAATAACTTTTCCGAAGGCATTAGTTGTATCATTTTCTATTGGAGTTCCTTTTACTGGTTTAATAATGATGCTTGTCTCATCAGCAAACACTGTCAGTTTAGCTTCTTGTTTCAGATAAAAAGGGAGGTCATTCAGGTATATCAAGAACAGAAAGGGACTCATGATCGAACCCTGTGGAACACTTAATGTAATTTCGCCCGAGTTAGATGAAGTGGGAAACTTCCTTAAATCTCTCAAGCCATACAAGGAAACTTTTTGCTTCCTGTTCTGTAGAAATGACTTAAATCACTCATATGCTGTTCCATTTATACCACATATCGCTAAATTTCTGTAACACAATAACACGCTTTGGATAAGTCACAGAAATTCCTACTCCTTGTGTAATGAGAGAATTTGAATGGTTTTACCATAATCCCTCATCATAGGATAAACGAAAGTAGGATTCACATTAAAAATTATGGAAACCCTTTTATTATTTCACTATCCTAGGCTATAACAATCCTAACTGCGTCCATGGGATTAACAAAGCGGCTGGTCTTCTAACCAGAGCAAAAAGCCATTTTGTAAGATGGCTGTATAAGATATGGAAGAGGACTATTTATTTCACAGTCTGCAACGGTCCGCCTCACCATCAGCTACACTTTCGACCACAGAAGAAAGGTATTCTCGCACAACAGCGATTTTATAACCATGTAGGGAGGGTTTCATTTTTCAACTCCGTCTGCCCTAAAGACCTCATTCACAGCCCAGTCAGCCTGCTCATTTCCCTTATCCCTTGTACCAAAGCACTCAGCTGCGTATAACCCCCTAATGTTCTACGTATTACAGAAAGAATGTTGTGGTCAGTACGTTTGCCGAAGGTGCGGAAGATCCCCATGGGCATCAGAACAAATGAGAACGTGTTCCCTAGGTCCCACCCTATCCTTCACTGCGCCTTCAGAATGGGGTACAACTCATTGCGGCACGAGACAAACATACGAACATCGTATGTAGTAGACGGCAACATAAGAAATGATCCGCAAAACCCACTGAATAGTTTAGGAAGTACTCAGTTTAGATCAGTCCGTATACACGATGTTACTATAGTGGTGCTTACCGAGAAATACACTACTGGCCGTTAAAATTACTACACCACGAAGATGACCGGAAGGCGATGCTGTGATATGCAAAAGATTAGCTTTTCAGAGCATTCACACAAGGTTGGCGCCGGTGGCGACACTTACAACGTGCTGACATCAGGAAACTTTCCAACCGATTTCTCATACACAAACAGCAGTTGACCGGTTGCCTGGTGAAACGTTGTTGTGATGCCTCGTGTAAGGAGGAGAAATGCGTACCATCATGTTTCAGAGCATTCACACAAGGTTGGCGCCGGTGGCGACACTTACAACGTGCTGACATGAGGAAACTTTCCATCCGATTTCTCATACACAAACAGCAGTTGACCGGTTGCCTGGCGAAACGTTGTTGTGATGCCTCGTGTAAGGAGGAGAAATGCGTACCATCATGTTTCCGACTTTGATGAAGGTCGGATTGTAGCCTATCGCCATTGCGGTTTATCGTATCGCGACATTGCTGCTCGCGTTGGTCGAGATCCAATGACTGTTAATAGAATATGGAATCGGTGGGTTCAGGAGGGTAATACGGAACGCCGTGCTGGATCCCAACGGCCTCGTATCACTAGCAGTCGAGATGACAGGCATCTTATCCGCATGGCTGTAACGGATCATGCAGCCACGTCTCGATCCTGAGTCAACAGATGGGGACGTTTGCAAGACAACAACCATCTGCCCGAACAGTTCGACGACGTTTGCAGCAGCATGGACTATCACCTCGGAGACCATATGGCTGAGGTTACCCTGCATCACAGACAGGAGCGCCTGCGATGGTGTACTCAACGACGAACCTGGCTGCACGAATGGCAAAACGTCATTTTTTCGGATGAATCCAGATCCTGTTTACAGCATCACGGTGGTCGCATCCGTGTTTGGCGACATCGCGGTGAACGCGCATTAGAAGCGTGTATTCGTCATCGCCATATTGGCGTATCACTCGGCGTGATGTTCTACATCTACATCTACATTGATACTCCGCAAGCCACCCAACGGTGTGTGGCGGAGGGCACCTTACGTGCCACTGTCATTACCTCCCTTTCCTGTTCCAGTCGCGTATGGTTCGCGGGAAGAACGACTGTCTGAAAGCCTCCGTGCGCGCTCTAATCTCTCTAATTTTACATTCGTGATCTCCTCGGGAAGTATAAGTAGGGGGAAGCAATATATTCGATACCTCATCCAGAAACGCATCCTCTCGAAACCTGGCGAGCAAGCTACACCGCGTTGCAGAGCGCCTCTCTTGCAGAGTCTGCCACTTGAGTTTATTAAACATCTCCGTAACGCTATCACGGTTACCAAATAACCCAGTGACGAAACGCGCCGCTCTTCTTTGGATCTTCTCTATCTCCTCCGTCAACCCGACCTGGTACGGATCCCACACTGATGAGCAATACTCAAGTATAGGTCGAACGAGTGTTTTGTAAGCCACCTCCTTTGTTGATGGACTACATTTTCTAAGCACTCTCCCAATGAATCTCAACCTGGTACCCGCCTTACCAACAATTAGTTTTATATGATCATTCCACTTCAAATCGTTCCGTAC
This sequence comes from Schistocerca serialis cubense, assembly GCF_023864345.2. Lineage (NCBI taxonomy): Eukaryota > Metazoa > Arthropoda > Insecta > Orthoptera > Acrididae > Schistocerca > Schistocerca serialis. The sequence goes on from NC_064640.1 coordinate 155,218,256, forward strand.
GCATACTCCCAGATATTTTACTGAAGTAACTGCTACCAGTGTTTGTTCCGCTATCATATAATCATACAATAAAGGATCCTTCTTTCTATGTATTCGCAATACATTACATTTGTCTATGTTAAGGGTCAGTTGCCACTCCCTGCACCAAGTGCCTATCCGCTGCAGATCTTCCTGTATTTCGCTACAATTTTCTAATGCAGCAACTTCTCTGTATACTACAGCATCATCCGCGAAAAGCCGCATGGAACTTCCGACACTATCTACTAAGTCATTTATATATATTGTGAAAAGCAATGGTCCCATAACACTCCCCTGTGGCACGCCAGAGGTTACTTTAACGTCTGTAGACGTCTCTCCATTGATAACAACATGCTGTGTTCTGTTTGCCAAAAACTCCTCAATCCAGCCACACAGCTGGTCTGATATTCCGTAGGCTCTTACTTTGCTTATCAGGCGACAGTGCGGAACTGTATCGAACGCCTTCCGGAAGTCAAGAAAAATAGCATCTACCTGGGAGCCTGTATCTAATATTTTCTGGGTCTCATGAACAAATAAGGCGAGTTGGGTCTCACACGATCGCTGTTTCCGGAATCCATGTTGATTCCTACATAGTAGATTCTGGGTTTCCAGAAATGACATGATACGCGAGCAAAAAACATGTTCTAAAATTCTACAAGAGATCGACGTAAGAGATATAGGTCTATAGTTTTGCGCATCTGCTCGACGACCCTTCTTGAAGACTGGGACTATCTGTGCTCTTTTCCAATCATTTGGAACCCTCCGTTCCTCTAGAGACTTGCGGTACACGGCTGTTAGAAGGGGGGCAAGTTCTTTCGCGTACTCTGTGTAGAATCGAATTGGTATCCCGTCAGGTCCAGTGGACTTTCCTCTATTGAGTGATTCCAGTTGCTTTTCTATTCCTTGGACACTTATTTCGATGTCAGCCATTTTTTCGTTTGTGCGAGGATTTAGAGAAGGAACTGCAGTGCGGTCTTCCTCTGTGAAACAGCTTTGGAAAAAGGTGTTTAGTATTTCAGCTTTACGCGTGTCATCCTCTGTTTCAATGCCATCATCATCCCGTAGTGTCTGGATATGCTGTTTCGAGCCACTTACTGATTTAACGTAAGACCAGAACTTCCTAGGATTTTCTGTCAAGTCGGTACATAGAATTTTACTTTCGAATTCAATGAACGCTTCACGCATAGCCCTCCTTACGCTAACTTTGACATCGTTTAGCTTCTGTTTGTCTGAGAGGTTTTGGCTGCGTTTAAACTTGGAGTGAAGCTCTCTTTGCTTTCGCAGTAGTTTCCTAACTTTGTTGTTGTACCACGGTGGGTTTTTCCCGTCCCTCACAGTTTTACTCGGCACGTACCTGTCTAAAACGCATTTTACGATTGCCTTGAACTTTTTCCATAAACACTCAACATTGTCAGCGTCGGAACAGAAATTTTCGTTTTCATCTGTTAGGTAGTCTGAAATCTGCCTTCTATTACTCTTGCTAAACAGATAAAGCTTCCTCCCTTTTTTTATATTCCTATTAACTTCCATATTCAGGGATGCTGCAACGGCTTTATGATCACTGATTCCCTGTTCTGTACATACAGATTCGAAAAGTTCGGGTCTGTTTGTTATCAGTAGGTCCAATATGTTATCTCCACGAGTCGGTTCTCTGTTTAATTGCTCGAGGTAATTTTCGGATAGTGCACTCAGTATAATGTCACTCGATGCTCTGTCCCTACCACCCGTGCTAAACATCTGAGTGTCCCAGTCTATATCTGGTAAATTGAAATCTCCACCTAAGACTATAACATGCTGAGAAAATTTATGTGAAATGTATTCCAAATTTTCTCTCAGTTGTTCTGCCACTAATGCTGCTGAGTCGGGAGGTCGGTAAAAGGAGCCAATTATTAACCTAGTTCGGTTGTTTGGTGTAACCTCCACCCATAATAATTCACAGGAACTATCCACTTCTACTTCACTACAGGATAAACTACTACTAACAGCGATGAACACTCCACCACCGGTTGCATGCAATCTATCCTTTCTAAACACCGTCTGTACCTTTGTAAAAATTTCGGCAGAATCTATCTCTGGCTTAAGCCAGCTTTCTGTACCTATAACGATTTCAGCTTCGGTGCCTTCTATCAGCGCTTGAAGTTCCGGTACTTTACCAACGCAGCTTCGACAGTTGACAATTACGATACCGATTGCTGCTCGGTCCCCGCATGTCCTGACTTTGCCCCGCACCCGTTGAGGCTGTTGCCCTTTCTGTACTTGCCCAAGGCCATCTAACCTAAAAAAACCGCCCAGCCCACGCCACACAACCCCTGCTACCCGTGTAGCCGCTTGTTGCGTGTAGTGGACTCCTGACCTATCCAGGTGCCATTGGTTACACGTCTCGGTCACCTCTTGTTCGCATTGACGGCACTTTGAACAGTGCACATTACATTTCAGATGTGTTACGACCCGTGGCTCTACCCTTCATTCGATCCCTGCGAAACCCTACATTTCAGCAGGATAATGCACGACCGCATGTTGCAGGTCCTGTACGGGCCTTTGTGGATACAGAAAATGTTCGACTGCTGCCCTGGCCTGCACATTCTCCAGATCTCTCACCAACTGAAATCGTCTGGTCAATGGTGGCCGAGCAACTGGTTCAAAAATGGTTCAAATGGCTCTGAGCACTATGGGACTTAACTTCTGAGGTCATCAGTCCCCTAGAACTTAGAACTACTTAAACCTAACTAACCTCAGGACATCACACACATCCATGCTCGAGGCAGGATTCGAACCTGCGACCGTTGCGGCGATCGGTTCCAGACTGTAGCGCCTAGAACCGCACGGCCACTCCGGCCGGCCGAGCAACTGGTTCATCACAATACGCCAGTCACTACTCTTGATGAACTGTGGTATCGTCTTGAAGTTGCATGGGCAGCTGTACCTGTACACGCCATCCAAGCTCTGTTTGTCTCTATGTACAGGCGTATCAAGGCCGTTATTACGGCCAGAGGTGGTTGTTCTGGGTACTGATTCTCACTATCTATGCACCCAAATTGCGTGAAAGTGTAATCACATGTCAGTTCTAGTATAATATATCTGTCCAATGAATACCCGTTTATCATTTGCATTTCTTCTTGGTGTAGCAACTTTAATGTCCAGTAGTGTATTATCAAACAAGTAAGTAACATTATGGGTTTGTTTTCCCTTCAAAAATTTTTAATAATCCTAATCTTCTGAAGAATATAAGGTGGTTATTTACTTCAGACTTTCGGTAAAACATGAATACTCGCCCCATCCACTGCTGAAGGAAGGCTCACTTCATGTGTGTGTGATCACACACGAGTACATGGTATTGAAGGACTTGTCGCACCGTTAGTTATCGCCTGACGAACATTGGCGCTCGCTATCTTCGGTGCAATGGCTGGGAAAGGGGCTCCTTCAAAGGGCCCCTGTCGCAACCCTAATCTCGTATCCGGCTACGCGGAAGCTGAATACCCGCCGGCGGAAATTGACCTAGATGGCCGTTAAGAGGGCGCTGTATCGGCGCTGCGCTGCGCTCGTAGCGTGACCGCGTCACTCGTCTCGCCACGTGAATACCCCGGCCAATACTGCTCCTGGCGGTCGTTATAAATGCAGACAACGTACAGACAGTCACTTCTGTACTGGCGTCTAATTTTTTCATTTACGATTGCCGATGTATTACCGACTATTCGATAACATCATCGCTTGTCACATGATCTTTCTCTCCGGTCACGATTCGGATTGTGTCTCTCCTTGCTCTAGACCTATTGACATCATTGTGGCGAAAGTTTCCGCTTTGAAACTCGTTCACATAGGTTGCTTTAGACTTGTCCCTGTCTGTGTCCTGTCCGCCGTCAATCACCCATGTTTAGCTCGGCTACCGCTTGGTGTCCGGTTCTCTTCCGCAGGCGGCTCTTTCGGCTTTCTCCATCACCCGTATCCCTCTTGGGACTTGGCGCGTACACTGATATCCAGCTACTCGCAGAAATATCGTTTGCAACGAGGAAACAGCGAGTTGTTACGTAGCACGATCGCTAAATTGGTTTTACCGCTGGAGCAAAAGCTGCAGCTTGAGACAGACTTGTTACAAAAGTCGCTTCAGCTTCAGGCGGAGCAACTCTGACCCCATGAAGTCACTTAGCTCCAGGCCTCAGCGTCCCTCGCAGTCTATTTCCCATTTCTCCTCTTTCTTTTTCGCCTTTAAATGACGCTACGGGGGACTGGGATACATATTTGACGGCGTTTCAAGTCACAGATGATTCACTGCAGCTATCGTTATTTCTGACTTGGGCGTCACCTGAGACATTTCTTCTGCTCCGCAAATTGACACCTCTGTCTGACCCCTCCTTTCAGGAGATATGCGCTCTTTTGGTTAATTATTAATCCCAAAATGGTTCAAATGGCTCTGAGCCCTATCGGACTTAAATTCTGAGGTCATCAGTCCCCTAGAACTTAGGACTAATTAAACTTAACTAACCTAAGGACATCACGCACATCCATGCCCGAGGCAGGATTCGAACCTGCGACCGTAGCGGTCGCGCGGTTCCATACTGTAGCGCCTTGAACGGCTCGGTCACCCCGGCCGGCTATTAATCCCAGAGAAATAGTTTGGGTTCCAGGCTCGAGTTTGACCAGTACCATAAGCAGCCTGGTCAACCATACGGCTCCTGGCTCACTGACTTTCAAGGTCTCAGCCCCAAATGCCACTGAACTTGCGTCATTCAAGGCTGCAAGGCTTCATACAAGGACTCCTTGATTCGTAACGTCATGGTTCAGCTGTCATCCGCTCCTGAGGTCCGCACCACGGCGTCGACGCTTGATGACCTATCGTTGAGGACGTTTTGTGCATTGCACACTCATCGAAATTGCGTAGGCTACGAACGACTCAGGACGAGGTCACAAATTTCGGCGGTCCACCCCATCGTGGCTGATTAGGACTACCATCAGGTTGCAGCAACATTATGATTCGCCGTTGCCTGACTTCTATATGGCATCCTAGCCTCCGGTGGCAACTTCCTTCGTGCCTGTAATTTTCTTCCGTTCATTACCCACCGGGCAGTTAGGATCGCTGGAGGTCTGGCACGCGCTGTGCCAAAGTGGGGCATCTCCACTCAGTGTGTCGAAGCCGAGCGAAACCGCCCCATGAGTGCACCAGGACAACATACAACAACTGAAGTCGGTAGTCCCTCCAGGACTTCATGCTGAAGTTCTTTCTTCCCCTTCACGTTTCTCAACGGGACATTCGTTTCCAGGTGGAGACACGGCCACGGTTTCTTCAATAAATCAGGCGACGTAAGCACAACTGAGCTCGCCCTATTTGAAATTGCCCTCGCGTCGTTTGGTGGCCCCTGGGGCAGTTTTATTCCTGCTGCTCTCGAGCAGGTCTCAATCACTGTGGCATACGAAAACATCACGCAGCTCATGCCGTAATCTGTAGTCGACCACCACCAACACTTTAAGCCTCGCCTCTTTACGTTGTTTGGGTTCTCTATTTCAGATGAACTAAAGGTCGGGCAAACCGCAGTTTTTTCCTGCAAGCAAGTGAGTCTGTTCACTGAGTTTGCTCCTCGATTTCAGCCAGATTTGGGGTGTGTTTCAGAACTTCAGGCATACATCACCCTTAAGCCGAACGCCATGCCTCGTTTTTACTGCGCCAAACATATCCCGGTTACCTTATGTGCTGCAGTTAAACAGGAGCTAGGTCGTCTCCAGGCTGCTGGTGCTATCGCGTCGCTTAAATCTAGGACCTGGACCAATCCAATAATCATAATCGGAAAGCCCAATGATTCTCTTAACTTGTGTGCAGATTTAAAAGGTACAGTCAGTGCTCAATCACAGGAGAAAATTTATCTTATCCCCTAGCTGGAAGACCTCCTCATATAACTTGTAGAATGGGAGTACTACTCAAAGGTCAACCTTGCCGACACTTACCTGCAGCTACTCTTAGATTAGAAATCACTGGACATTTTTGTCATTAATACACCTTTTGGATTGTGCAAGTGCATGCGGCTTCCATTTGACATTGCCTCGGTCCCTGAAACTTTACAAAACTCAATGGAACAGCGTACACGTCATATGCTGGCTTGTGTGAATTACTTGGTTGGAGGGTTCATTTGGGGGAACGGGACCAAACAACGAGGTCATCTGTCCCATCGGATTAGGGAAGCATGGGAAGGAAGTAGGACATGCTCTTTCAAATATACCATTCTGGCATTTGCCTGAAGTGATTTAGGGAAATCACAGAAAACATAAATCAGGATGGCCGGGTGCGGTTTGAACACTTGTCCTCCCGATGCGTGTATAGTGCGCTATCCACTGCGCCACCTCGCTTGGTGTGAATTACTTAGATGATATCACCGTCATAGAACCCACCTCTCAGGACCATCTGCGAAATCAGTCGCCCTTTTTACGACCCTGCAGGATACTGATATGTGTTGTTTAAAAGTGTGGAGATATATTGAGCCACATGTGGAGTATTTGGGGCACTGGCTCACCAAAAAGAGAACGACGCTCAGTGACAGGAGTATTGCTGCAATAGACTCTTTACTCTGTCTGACTAATTTATCTGAATTGCAGGGCTTTTGGGGCAAAATCCTCTGTTACTCCAAGTTCGAGCACTGTGAAGCCCATACTGCACAACTCCTGAGTCAGTTGTGTAAAAAGTATGCGCTTCTACTGGACCCCCGCGCATTTACCCGATTGCAAACCATGCTGAAAGCCACCCCATGCCTCATGCCATTCTTTCCAACTCACCCATTGGTTGTGGCAACTGACACATCAACCTCTGGCGCACAAGAATGAGGATGACTCCCAATAGTCTATAGGATAAACATCATAGACACTGACCGCTGCCCATTGAGCCCAGTGAACTTATTCTCAGAACGAAAAGGAGACTTTAATAATAGTGTCTGCTGCAAAAAATTCATGTCTACCTTTTGGTACAGAGTTATCCCTAGTTACAGATCACAAGACGTTGATGGCATTATTCAAACAACACTAATTCCTTCCAGTGAAGAATGCCGAAAGCCTCCAGTGATGTGCATTGTTCCTGAATGTATTCAATTATACCATCCGGAATAAGCCTACGTTGCAGTATTCCAATGGCAATGCGTTTTCCCATCTTCCCGTTGGACTGGACCCTCATTTCGACCAATAGGGTCCACTGCTTCCTTGTCGATACATAGCAGTAAAACACAATGGATGGTTCCTCCAATCCAGCCATTCATGTAACCGCTGCCACATGCCGGAGCCCCAAATTGCGGCGCGTCCTCTGCTATGAAAACTTTGGCTGCTCACCTTTCGTCAGCCGCCAGTTGCTGAGCGAGTTCAGCACCTGGAATATATTTCTCAGAGGCTGTCGATATTCCTACACTTCAGCGGATCATGCAGAATTTCGCTATTCGTCTGCGCCACATCATCGCCAATGGCAGGCGTATCGAATATGTCATAATCTAAATACGAATATCTGTAGTGACGTTTACATGATGAATGAAGTGTGTGCACGCCGTAGTTTATAACTATTGTAGTTTTTTTTCATATAGTTCAATAGTTGTCACCCTGTATGCAACTGACTGGTTGAACTACACTGAAGAAACTGGTACACCTGCCTAATATCGTGTGGGCCCCTGCGAGCACGCAGAAGTGCGGGAGCACGACGTGGCATGAACTGTACTAATGTTTGAAGTAGTGCTTGAGGGAACTGACACTATGAATCCGTCAGAGCTGTCTATAAGTCCGTAAGAGTACGAGGGGCTGAAGATCTCTTCTGAACAGCGCATTGCAAGGCATCCCAGATACATCTACATCTACATCTATACTCCGCGAGCCACCTTACGGTGAGTGGCGGAGGGTACTTATTGTACCACTATCTGATCCCCCCTTCCCTGTTCCATTCACGAATTGTGCGTGGGAAGAACGACTGCTTGTAAGTCTCCGTATTTGTTCTAATTTCTCGGATCTTTTCGTTGTGATCATTACGCGAGATATATGTGGGCGGTAGTAATATGTTGCCCATCTCTTCCCGGAATGTGCTCTCTCGTAATTTCGATAATAAACCTCTCCGTATTGCGTAACGCCTTTCTTGAAGTGTCCGCCACTGGAGCTTGTTCAGCATCTCCGTAACGCTCTCGCGCTGACTAAATGTCCCCATGACGAATCGCACTGCTTTTCGCTGGATCATGTCTATCTCTTCTATTAATCCAACCTGGTAAGGGTCCCATACTGATGAGCAATACTCAAGAATTGGACGAACAAGCGTTTTGTAAGCTACTTCTTTCGTCGATGAGTCACATTTTCTTAGAATTCTTCCTATGAATCTCAACCTGGCGCCTGCTTTTCCCTCTATTTGTTTTATGTGATCATTCCACTTCAGATCGCTCCGGATAGTAACTCCTAAGTATTTTACGGTCGTTACCGCTTCCAATGATTTACCACCTATGGCATAATCGTACTTGAATGGATTTCTGCCCCTATGTATGCGCATTATATTACATTTATCTACGTTTAGGGAAAGCTGCCAGCTGTCGCACCATGCATTAATCCTCTGCAGGTCCTCCTGGAGTACGTACGAGTCTTCTGATGTTGCTACTTTCTTGTAGACAACCGTGTCATCTGCAAATAGCCTCACGGAGCTACCGATGTTGTCAACTAAGTCATTTATGTATATTGTAAACAATAAAGGTCCTATCACGCTTCCCTGCGGTACTCCCGAAATTACCTCTACATCTGCAGATTTTGAACCGTTAAGAATGACATGTTGTGTTCTTTCTTCTAGGAAATCCTGAATCCAATCACAAACCTGGTCCGATATTCCGTAAGCTCGTATTTTTTTCACTAAACGTAAGTGCGGAACCGTATCAAATGTCTTCCTGAAGTCCAGGAATACGGCATCAATCTGCTCGCCAGTGTCTACGGCACTGTGAATTTCTTGGGCAAATAGGGCGAGCTGAGTTTCACATGATCTCTGTTTGCGGAATCCATGTTGGTTATGATGAAGGAGATTTGTATTATCTAAGAACGTCATAATACAAGAACACAAAACATGTTCCATTATTCTACAACAGATTGACGTAAGCGAAATAGGCCTATAATTATTCGCATCTGATTTATGACCCTTCTTGAAATTGGGAACGACCTGCGCTTTCTTCCAGTCGCTAGGTACTTTACGTTCTTCCAGCGATCTACGATAAATTGCTGATAGAAAGGGGGCAAGTTCTTTAGCATAATCACTGTAGAATCTTAAGGGTATCTCGTCTGGTCCGGATGCTTTTCCGCTACTAAGTGATAGCAGTTGTTTTTCAATTCCGATATCGTTTATTTCAATATTTTCCATTTTGGCGTCCGTGCGACAGCTGAAGTCAGGGACCGTGTTACGATTTTCCGCAGTGAAACAGTTTCGGAACACTGAATTCAGTATTTCTGCCTTTCTTCGGTCGTCCTCTGTTTCGGTGCCATCGTGGTCAACGAGTGACTGAATAGGGGATTTAGATCCGCTTACCGATTTTACATATGACCAAAACTTTTTAGGGTTCTTGTTTAGATTGTTTGCCAATGTTTTATGTTCGAATTCGTTGAATGCTTCTCTCATTGCTCTCTTTACGCTCTTTTTCGCTTCGTTCAGCTTTTCCCTATCAGCTATGATTCGACTACTCTTAAACCTATGATGAAGCTTTCTTTGTTTCCGTAGTACCTTTCGTACATGATTGTTATACCACGGTGGATCTTTCCCCTCGCTTTGGACCTTAGTCGGTACGAACTTATCTAAGGCGTACTGGACGATGTTTCTGAATTTTTTCCATTTTTGTTCCACATCCTCTTCCTCAGAAATGAACGTTTGATGGTGGTCACTCAGATATTCTGCGATTTGTGCCCTATCACTCTTGTTAAGCAAATATATTTTCCTTCCTTTCTTGGCATTTCTTATTACACTTGTAGTCATTGATGCAACCACTGACTTATGATCACTGATACCCTCTTCTACATTCACGGAGTCGAAAAGTTCCGGTCTATTTGTTGCTATGAGGTCTAAAACGTTAGCTTCATGAGTTGGTTCTCTAACTATCTGCTCGAAGTAATTCTCGGACAAGGCAGTCAGGATAATGTCACAAGAGTCTCTGTCCCTGGCTCCAGTTCTGATTGTGTGACTATCCCATTCTATACCTGGTAGATTGAAGTCTCCCCCTATTACAATAGTATGATCACGAAACTTCTTCACGACGTTCTGCAGGTTCTCTCTGAGGCGCTCAACTACTACGGTTGCTGATGCAGGTGGTCTATAGAAGCATCCGACTATCATATCTGACCCACCTTTGATACTTAACTTAACCCAGATTATTTCACATTCGCATTCGCTAATAACTTCACTGGATATTACTGAATTCTTTACTGCTATAAATACTCCTCCACCATTGGCGTTTATCCTATCCTTGCGGTATATATTCCATTCTGTGTCTAGGATTTCTTTACTGTTCACTTCCGGTTTTAACCAACTTTCCGTTCCTAATACTATATGCGCACTATTTCCTTCAATAAGAGATACTAATTCAGGAACCTTGCCCTGGATACTCCTGCAGTTTACCAATATTACGTTAACTTTTCCTGTTTTTGGTCTCTGAGGACGGACGTTCTTTATCAACGATGATAATGTCCTCTCTGGTAAGCCGTCAGGTATTTTATCGTTTCGCCCAAGGGGGGGTCCCTCTAACCTAAAAAACCCCCGTGTGCACGCCACACGTACTCTGCTACCCTAGTAGCTGCTTCCGGTGTGTAGTGCACGCCTGACCTGTCTAGGGGGGCCCTACAGTTCTCCACCCAATAACGGAGGTCGATGAATTTGCAACCATTATAGTCGCAGAGTCGTCTGAGCCTCTGGTTTAGACCTTCCACACGGCTCCAAACCAGAGGACCGCGATCGACTCTGGGCACTATGCTGCAGATATTAAGCTCAGCTTGCACTCCGCGTGCGATGCTGGTTGTCTTCACCAAATCAGCCAGCCGCCGGAAGGAACCAAGGATGGCCTCAGAACCCAAGCGGCAGGCGTCATTCGTTCCGACATGTGCTACTATCTGCAGCCGGTCACACCCAGTGCGTTCAATAGCTGCCGGAAGGGCCTCCTCCACATTACGGACGAGACCCCCCGGCAAGCACACCGAGTGCACACTGGCATTCTTCCCCGACCTACCCGCTATTTTCCTAAGGGGCTCCATAACCCGCCTAACGTTGGAGCTCCCTATAACTAATAGGCCCGCCCTCTGTGACTGTCGGGACCTTGCCGGAGAATCGGCCACTGGCCCAACAGGCGAGGCATCCTGTGGTGGCTCGGAAACGATGTCATCACCATTAGGAAGCACCCCGTACCTGTTGGAAAGGGGTAAGGCAGCTGCCACGCGGCCAGATCCCACCTTCGCCTTTCGGCCAGGCACGCGCGAGCCCACCACTGTCCGCCATTCACCCTGGAGTGATGGCTGACCGGTAAGATGCTCACTGCCGGAAGACGCAGCGACATCAGGGGTTCCATGTGATTCCAAGGCCACCGAAGTAGGCATAGGTCTCACCACAGTTGCCCCAACGCCACTACGAGCCGACGCCTGCGCCTCGAGCTCGATGAGCCTAACAGACAAAGCCTCCACCTGCCCCCGAAGAGTGGCCAATTCTCCTTGCGTCCGCTCACAACAACCACAGTCCCTACACATGACTATGTTTACCCTACTCTATACGGTGACAAATTCCCAAGATAATCTTCTGATGAGCTACTCTGATAATCAAGTAACACTCACTGAAATACGAGACGCGAAAACTACGCTAGGTTTTCCCAGAAAAACTATTTAAAAGCTAAGCGCAGCAAATAAGTACAAAAACGCTTTATACAAACAGTACTCGCTGCTGCTGGTGCTCTCGCTCTGGCTGTCACAAGACAACTGCTGATTCAAGTGACTAGTGGCTAACGGCCGCGAAACAAACAAAAGACGGTTTTAGGGCGCTTTCTGTTCTAAACGATCAAGAAAACACTAAGAAATCTAACACGAAAACTACGTAAAGTTTTATCAAGAACTGTTAGTTACTATGCAGAGCAGATAAACACAAATAGAATCCCTTCCTTAGTGGAAGGTCGTAAACAAAATGCAAAATAAACGCTTTATACAAACAGTACTCGCTGCTGCTGGTGCTCTCGCTCTGGCTGTCACAAGACGATCAATAATGTTCATATCTGGGCAGTTTGGTGGCCAGCGGGAGAGTTTAAACTCTCTGTAGCAACTGTGGCCGTGCGGGGTATCGCATTGTCCTGCTGGAATTCTCCAAGTCCATCATAATGCCCAATGGACATTAATGGAGGCAGGTGATCAGACAGGATGCTTACGTACGTGTCACCTCTCAGAGTCGTATCTAGACGTATCGAGTGTCCCATATCACTTCAACTGAACACGCCCCACGCCATTACACAGCCTCCAGGAGCTTGAATAGTGCAGTGCTGACATATAGGGTCGATGGATTCATGAGGTTGTCTCCATACCCGTACACGTCCATCCGCTAGATACAATTTGAAACGAGACTCGTCCGACCAGGCAATATGTTTCTAGACATCAACAGCCCAATGCCGGTGCTGACGGACCCAGACTTGGCGTAAAGCTTTATGTCGTGCACTCATCAAGGGTACACGAGTGGGCCTCCAGCTCCGAAAGCTCATGTAGATGATGTTTCGCTGAATGGTTCGCACGCTGACACTCGTTCACGGTCCAACATTGAAATCTGCTGCAATTTGCTGAAGGGTTGCACTCGTGTCGCCTTGGATGTTTCTCTTTAGTCGCCGTTGGTCCCTTTCTTGCTGGATCTTTTTCCGTCCGCAGCGATCTCGGAGATTTGATGTTTTACCAGATTCCTAAAATTCACTGTACACTCGTGAAACGGTCGTATGGGAAAATCCCCACTTCATCGCTATCAAGGAGGTGGTGTGTCCCATCGCTCGTGCACCGACTGTAGCATCACGTTCAAAGTCACTAAATCTCAATAACCTGCCGTGGTAGCAGCAGTAACCGATCTAACAATTGCGCCAGGAACTTGTGTTATATATGAGTTGCCGATCGCAGCGTCGTATTCTGCTTGTTTAGGTATCTCTGTATTTGAATACCCATGACTATACTAGTTTCTTTGGCGCTTCAGAGAAATAAACTAAGAAATATTTTTACTTTACTTTGTTTTAAAGTCTACACCGTAATACCAGTCACTGCTATCTGTGTCTGTGTCCGAATTATCTGATTGTAAATTACGATTATAGGTTAAAGGCTAGTACCCATTGTCACCTCAATATCAAAGTCTTCTTCCTGGAGCCTTTCCGCATACCGCAAAGACTGTCCGACGCTGGAGGGGGCATGTTGTCGATTACTTCATGCACAAGGGATTCAGTGTCTGTTATCTTAAATGATTTCTTTTTTTCTCACAGTTGGCCTTGAACCTTTGCCCAAATTCATTCCGTGGGATTATACTGAAGTGATATATGTACAAACGCAAAATCGTGTGACCACATTCACGTGTGACAAAATCAAGACTGTACGTTCTGTTGCTTAACTTATATCAATTAACGAGCTGCAGGAGTTCGGCACGAGTTTGGTTTACACTGGGCGATATATTTTTATTTTTAAGCCACCGGATAATATCCGCTTTTGTGGTGTTTGTACTTGGTGTTTTATTGGTAACAATTATATGATAAGTAGCATGGTACATTAAAATGGTCGACTTTGAAACAATGCATGGCAAGAATTGTTCAGTGAAACGCATTACGAAACTAGCAGCGTTCATTTGCCAATGGTAGTCACTGCTGTTTTCCTTACAGCTAAATGCAAGTTTACTCTCAGGAACGAAACCAGAAGAAGATCCAGCATGCAGAATAATAATCTGAGAACCTATTCCTATGGGACCTTTAAAACCGCCAGTACCATTACTCAACATCCAGATTGTCTTCTCTGAATGAATCTGATTCAGCCATGGTTCGTCAAGGTACTACTCTATTGAACTGACTCCATTTATATCTTGCTTCCTTATAAGGTATGTGTTTCTTGTCGCACCATATCACTTCCTTCAACTACAAATCAATTACTGAGGTCAATGTCTTGTAAAATTCGTTCACTCCCGGAGCGCGGCTCCTGAAGTCAATTTTCGCATGCGTAATTGTAACAACTTTTTATGATTTCGGGTGTTCACTGTTCTCATGGAGAGCTTTAAAACATCTTTGTGAGAACCATTTACTTGTGTTACAGGTTTCTTGAGATTTCGATGCTTTCCAGGCTACAATTTTTCCTAGGTTCCTTCTGCTCTGACGCTTTCGTTTACAATTCTGTTTACTGTATCTTGCCGACAACATATGCTCCTGCAGTCCGTTTTTGTGCCATCAAATGTTGACAGTACGATTCCCGCTTTCAAATTCACCTTTGAAAAAGCTACAAAAAATGGTTCAAATGGCTCTGAGCACTATGAGACTTAACATCTGAGGTCATCAGTCCCCTAGAACTTAGAACTACTTAAACCTAACTAACCTAAGGGCATCACACACATCTATGCCCCAGGCAGAATTCAAACCTGCGACTGTAGCGGTCACGCGGTTCCAGACTGCAGCGCCTAGTACGGCACGGCCACACCGGCCGACAAAAAGTTACAAATACAGTAAATAACCCCCTCGCCGACTGCAAAGCGCTTCATGTTCATTGCTGTCACCTGACTTTTTTAATCGCACTAAAACATTTGCAGATACGCATTCTCAGCCACATTCCTACAAGGAAAAAAAAACACAAACAGCTGAATGAATAATCCGGTTGTCGCAAAGTATGACAACAGTGCAGCATGCAGGAGACAGATTCTTGCCATCTAGATGTAACTCGCAGCTAGCCGCTCGGAAAGAGATGAACCTTGATTTCTGCCATTGGTTAATGGAGGGGGTGCGCATAAGGGCTGAAAGTTGGGCCACCATCCTACATGACGCGGACTTACCATACAACCCGCAATAACAACAGCAGCCTCCCCCTCCCCCGACCTACACCACAGGAAGCAACCGCGGACCTTGCTCCATCTTCTGATGCCGCCCTCTTCAGAGCACCGATCCCATCATTACGCACCTGGTACGGCTGTATGGGCCCTCTTCTAGGAGAGTACAGACAAGGGAAACTCCTCAGTCACACCACCATCATATTTAGTGGTAGGTTGGCCCATTGGATAGCCCGTCAAAAACTGTACACAGATCAAACATGAAAATAAGAAGAAGGTGTACTGAAGTGTGGAAAAAAGAAGCAAAATAGAAACAGGGAACAGTCCAAATTTAATAAGTGAAATATCAATCGATGATAACGACCGTCGTGTCGTGGTTATGTGGTGACGATGTTAGACTGCGAAATACAAGATCCGGTTTCAAATCTCCCTCTGGTCCCATACTTCTTTTTTCACAAATTTATGAAATGTCCTTCCGATCATTGACGCATCAGTTCGCTGTATTCAGATTTGAATACGTGTCGTGGCGTGATGTCCGTTTGCAACAGCGATGTGTAACGAAGGGACCTCCAGGCGTACGTATCTCCTATTTCTTAGATGTAGGTACGATAAGTAATAACTGAGGAGCTACTTGACCAAGAAGTAGCGGCTCCGGTCTCGTAAACAGCCGGGGGAGTGGTGTGCTGACCGCATGATCCTCCATATCCGAATCCAATGATGCTTGTGGGCTGAGGATGACACGGCGGTCGGTCGGTACCGTTGGGCCTTCATGGCCTGTTCGGGCGGATTTTAGTTTAGTCTAGTTTAGTTTGGGTACCATATGTTAAGCCTCTTGTAATCCGTTTTGGAAATTTTGGCTCTTGAATTCCTTCGTTGCAACATATTTCACACCCGTTTATTGTTGTTTTCAATTCTATGAGAGGTCTCTGCGGCACCTCGCCTACGCTCACTATTCATCACATTTACTTGCGACGGTAATATACTCTTAACATATGACTCATGCTCTGTGATGAATAGTGAGAGCAGCCGAGATGTCGCTTGGACCTCTCACGGGAATGAGAACAACAAATAAACGGGTGTGAACTGTGTTACAACGAAGGAATTCAAGAGTCAAAACTTCTAAAACGGAAGGCAAGAGGTATAACATGTGGTACCTGTGTAGAACAAATAGGAGGTACGTACGTCCGGAGGTTTGACTAAAGTGTACCGGCACATCAATGACCAGACGGCCAGTTCGTAATTTTGTGAAAAATATATGGGGCAGGAGGGATATTTGCCCCAGGTATTCCATTTCGCTGTCTGATATCGTGACCACACAACCACGACATGAGATTATTAACAGTGCGCGATACTGCACATATTGAATTTGGACCGTTCACTGTTTCTATTTTGCTTCTTTTTCCACTGTTCAGTACACCTTCTTCCGGTTTTCATGTCTGACCTGTGTTCAGTTTTTGACGGGATATCAAGTGGACCAACTTACCATTACATCTCAGGGGACGCGATGGGGAGTTTCCCTTGTGAGCAGTGCCTTGCCAACCACGTAGCCTATCCGCGCGGCCACCACGAGCCCGCGGTTTGCGAGTAAGAACGCGGACACGCTTCGCGAACGTTGCCGGAAGTTGCCGAAGGTTCCCAATGCTAATGACGCATGAGCGGATGTCCACGAGCCACGAGACTGGTACAGCCGCAAGAGGGCTTGTCAGCAGCCATGCGGATTTCATGCGCCTCCACTTACTTGCAAATATAGTGCGAATTTACAAAGTGCGTGCTGCGCTTCACTTTGCGCCAGACTTGGTCGAAATTTTTGCGAATGACTAATGACGTATACAGATATAAATTACCATTCGTTATTCGTTAATAATAAATATTATTCGAAACATTATCTGGGAAAAAAGTTGTTCAAATCGCTCTGAGCACTATGGGACTTAACATCTGAGGTCATCAGTCCCCTAGAACTTAGAACTACTTAAACCTCACTAACCTAAGGACATCACACACATCCATGTCCGAGGCCGGATTCGAACCGTAGCGGTCGCGCGGTTCCAGACTGAAGCGCCTAGAGCCGCTTGGCCGCACCAATTTTCTGTGAATAAAAGGTGTTAAGAATAACAGATAATTTGAGGTCCAATTGCATTTTTTGCTCCAGATTGGTGTCATTTATCAAATGAATGTACTTTTTGTTTCTTTTAAATTAGTTTTCAAAAGCAAATCTTTTTTTGAGGTGTTTCATCAGAAACTTTATTTGATTTACGGAGATTTACCGTTTTGACACTAAGAAAAACACGTTCTACACATGCAATGCACTCCTGAAGTCGTCTTTAATCGTGACTTCAATATATGACTTCCAGCTCACATTCTTCTTCTGCAAAAACTGAGAAATCATCAATTCTGCAGTAGTTTTAGGGAACTTTGCTTCTCATATTACTTCCAAATAAAATGTTGTTTTTGAGTCATAATTCCATTCAAAATTAGTCACCCGATTTCTTTGACTTTTCTCGTAGGTGAATCGTGGGTAAAACTTTCCTGCAACAATGGCAGTTGGTACAGAAAGGTGAAAAACGTCTTCCTACCGTCACTTGACACTTTCACAATACATAAGTTGCAAATGTGCTGCAATGTTATGAACTCTTTCATATACTTGAACCCAGTGTCTCTTCCGTAACATTAGGGAGGACGACGGTTCAATCCCGCGTCCGGCCATCCTGATTTAGGTTTTCCGTGATTTCCCTAAATTGCTCCAGGCAAATGCTGGGATGGTTCCTTTCAAAGGGCACGGCCGACTTCCTTCCCCATCCTTCCCTAATCCGATGAGACCGATGACCTCACTGTTTGGTCTCTTCCCCCAAAACAACCCAAAGCAACTCTTCCGTAAGTTTTGAATCTCCGAACTCTACGTGATTGTATAGACGGACGTCGGATCGAATTGCGTAATTATATCAAGGAGACACAGGTATCCGATAATGTTAACAATTTACACTACTGGCCATTAAAATTACTACACCACGAAGATGACGTGCTACAGACGGCAGGAAGATGATGCGGTGATATGCAAATGTTAGCTTTTCATAGCATTCACACAAGGTTGGCGCCGGTGGCGACACCTACAACGTGCTGACACGAGGAAACTTTCCAACCGATTTCTCATACACAAACAGCAGTTGACCGGCGTTGCCCGGTGAAACGTTGTTGTGATGCCTCGTGAAAGGCGGAGAAATGCGTACCATCATGTTTCCGACTTTGATAAAGGTCAGATTGTAGCCTATCGCGATTGCGGTTTATCGTATCGTGACATTGCTGCTCGCGTTGGTCGAGATCCAATGACTGTTAGCAGAATATGGAATCGGTGGGTTCAGGAGGGTAATACGGAACGCCGTGCTGGATCCCAACGGCCTCGTATCACTAGCAGTCGAGAAGACAGCCATCTTATCCGCATGGCTGTAGCGGATCGTGTAGCCACGTCTCGATCCCTGAGTCAACAGATGGAGACGTTTGCAAGACCATAACCATCTGCACGAACAGTTCGACGACGTTTCCAGCAGCATGGACTATCAGCTCGGAGACCAAGGTTGCGAATACTCTTGACGCTTCATCACAGACAGGACCGCCAGCGATGGTGTACTCAACAACGAACCTGGGTGCACGAATGGCAAAACGTCATTATTTCGGATGAATCCAGGTTCTGTTTACAGCATCATGATGGTCGCATCCGTGTTTGGCGACATAGCTGTGAACGCACATTAGAAGCGTGTTTTCGTCATCGCCATGCTGGCGTATCACCCGGCGTGATGATATGGGGTTCCATTGGTTGGTTACACGTCTCGGTCACCTCTTGTTCGCATTAACGGCACTTTGAACAGCGGGCGTTACATTTCAGAAGTATTACGACCCGTGGCTCTACCCTTCATTCGATCCCTGCGAAACCCTACATTTCAGCAGGATAATGCACGACCGCTGTACAGGCCTTTCAGGATACAGAAAATGTTCGACTGCTGCCCTGATCAGCACATTCTCCAGATCCCTCACCAACTGAAAACGTATGCTCAATGGTGGCCGAGCAACTGGCTCGTCACAGTACGCCAGTCACTACTCTTGATGAACTATGGTATCGTGTTGAAGCTGCATGGGCAGCTGTACCTGTACACGCCATCCAGGCTCTGTTTGACTCAATGACCAGGCGTGTCAAGGCCGTTATAAGCCCAGAGGTGGTTGTTCTGGGTACTGATTTCTCATGATCTGTGCACCCAAATTGCGTGACAATGTAATCACATGTCAGTTCGAGTATAATATATTTGTCCAATGAATACCCGTTTATCATCTGCATTTCTTCTTGGTGTAGCAATTTTAATGGCCAGTAGTGTAAGTAAGGTGTTGAAGATTGAAGGTTTTAGTGAGATGCATTCCCATCGATGGCTGCTTACATAGAGTTCTTCCACGGTGTTAGCAGTGGGACGGGGAGACGTATTGGCAGGTGTGGACACAGTTGAAGTGCGCCGAGTCGGTAGTGTAAGGGCTGTAACGTACTAGTCAGCTCGTCTGCCGTAGCCACTAAGAAAATGACGTGCGTTGTAGCACACGTACTAGGCTGCTGTGATTTTGTGGCTCCGTTCTGCCAGTTGTGAGCAGGCTGTCCCATGGAGAACGAATGTGCCTGCCTTCAGTCGCCATGCAGTTGTCGAAGCGGCCAGACCGTACTTGCGTTCTGAAACAAACTTAATAAATACTTTCGACAGCTTGTAGGACCTGAAGAAATTTCCAGTTGTGCAATATGTCGCCATATTTATAGCCATCTCTTTCTGGCACACTATTTTGTAAAACAGATCATACATTTATTATGGCAATTGCCAATTGTTCTCGAACATCCATTGGGCTATAAAAATTTTGCGTTCTCCGTTTATTTGCCATAGCGTCGAAAACGTATTCTATAAACCGCCTAGACCAAGACAGTCAATTTTTAAAGATTCTTTTATTGTTTGTTACAGTCCTTCCTCCACAAGGACACATTAAATTTTCAGATATACCGAATGCCTCATCTTCGACGATGTCGCACGGCATGATTACTCACTTGTTTGATATGAGGATATTCTATGATACTTTTTACTGACGAAATTTCATGTAAGACTGATTGCATAAAAATAGATGAGGCAAATAGATGGGTATGCTATAACATCTTTTTAACAGAATTTATAAACGGCAGCTCATAAAGCAAGTAAACTGACGGAGAAATAGTATTTTGTAATTAAAGTACGTTTTTTGTCAGAAAAAAGGCACACATGTTCCACGTTCATCTCGCTGGGCTGGTCGGCCACGATTGACCGTCAGCAGGCTGACTAAATTAGCTGCACAACATTGCGGTTGCCTAGTCCGTTATAGCCCAAACTGCTGAGGCCATCGTCCGATAAGCAGTTTAATGTTTCATGTGTTACGCTGTAAATCAAGTAAAGCTGTGCTCAACTTGAAGGATGGTTTCAGCACTGCAGTGCTTTACTATGGATAGTGGTGTGCTCTTGTCTTCTTCCCTCCAGTGAACAGACTTATACAGCCAGTTAGAGGGGCATCTACATTTCAGCGCGTATTCCGAAATTCGTTGCAACTTGACTTGGCATTAGTGCCGTTGTTGTAGGGGAAAGAAGTGATAAGAACACAGGAAATCGTTGATCAATTGGGAATCGAACCCTAATCGTATATTTTGTAGTCTGGAATTTAACCTACTGATCCACAAAGGCACATTTCAGGAAAAACCATGAAAGAGTTATTTATCAAACAGAAACTGCACTGAACCAAGGGAAGAAATACTAATTATGCAGAAGAAGTAAACAAGGAAATACGGTGGCATTCTACGTTATTCGTTATTTAATTTACAGATAATTTACTAGCCAATAAATTTGTTTGAATGATCTACTTTGGTACTGTATGTCTACATATTCGAATAATTTCCAAACAGAAATCTATTCGAACAATACCCTTGTCTTTTTACTATTACACTTTATGGGTGCTTTCTATTTCTGTTCGTATTATCAGCTGCAGTGAGTCCTGCCATTTCATTTGCTCGATGTACTCACGAAAGCCTATGGTGTAGCTGATAAAACGTTTTTTTGTTAATTATAAGCAAAGTGGACAATTATGGTCTGTTGCCGCGCAGCTCAACCTAAATCTTTTTAATTTGTTATATTCAAAATATGTCTAAATGTCAATGCGATTTTAGCTGCTGATTGAAACAGAGCATTAATTCACCAGCTACCATTTCACAGAAATATACGGTTGCGCAACTGAAACAATGACCTTCAGCAACATTCAATATTCGGTTATCACTTTAGTTTTAGTTACATTGCAATAGCACTTGGTGAGTCTCAGGTATAAAGCACAAACCTTCTCCATAGAAAACACTGAAAATCGACCGCTAGAAAGAAACTCTAATGCTAAATGCATCTGAACACTTGCCGCGCTCATTTGCGCCGCTACGTTGTGTCGAAGCTATATGGGTAAAGTCTATGTTTCCTTACATGTGTTGCAAGGGCACGCAGCTGTTATCCGTCAATCCGTAAATGAGCGTCGTGTGTTACCGAGTGAGTGAACTGCTAGCCGCGTGTTTCCGCGTGCGCGTGCATAGCGAGTGATGTAGACGAACGCTACTCACGCGGATGCACCATGTGGATGCAGCGCTCTAGTACTGAAGCTTGGAGGCCATCCTCTGTTGACAATGTGGCGCCACAGTCACCCTGGGGGCTATCTTCGAATCCCCACTGTTGCACCGGCAATCCCTTCCGCATCCACGTGGATCGGTGGGAGCCTCTGGCACCTCCATTACCAGTGATGCCCCAATGAACATCGCTGAACAGCCTCCCTTTCCACTCGTCTCTCCATGTGAATATGCCAGCCAATAGCGTTACTCACGGGCAGTATAAGTACAGCTGCCCATCGAACAGTCAGTCAGATCTGTACTCGCGTCTGGTGTTGTCAGTTACTACAATTTATTTACTATGGACTGCTCGACAGCAGCCTCGCTTAGCATTTGGTCTTTCACTTTGGTCGCTTTTCGGATCCTGTCTCTTTTTGCTCTTGGCCTGTTGACATCGTTGTGGCGAGGGTTTCCGCTCTGAACCTCGTTTTTGGCATAGGTTGCCTTGGGCTTGTCCTAATCTGTGCGCCTTCTGCTGTCGGTCAGCCGTGTTTAGCTCAGCTACTGCTTGGTATCGTGTTCTCTCCCGCAAGCGGCTCTTCCACCTTGCGTCATCACCAGTTTCTCTCCTGGGTTCTGACATGTACGCTGATACACGGCTAATCGCTGATATAAGACGTAATATCTTTATGTTGGACTGTATCCTGTACATTTAGTGGTAAAGGTCTGACAAATCCATACGCTTCACAGTCTTAAGCTTGACTAGAAGGCTCGTCTGTTTCCCGTGCATAGTATGTGACACATTTCAAAATAGAAAAAGTGCTTTGAGATGTCGATTCTGTCAATGAAGTAAGCTTCTGAATGAAAGTGACGTAAGGAATCTTAACGAATTCTTTGAAACTGAAAATTGTGTTCCTCTGCTCAGAAAAATCGTTTGGCATTGTTGGCAAGCAGACCAAGTGCGGCTATGCTCAGATAGGTAATTGGAAACTTTTTCATTCTTTGCTCGCGTTATAACCTTTTCGTGGAGATGGTTCAAATGGTTCAAATGGCTCTGATCACTATGGGACTCAACGTCTTAGGTCATAAGTCCCCTAGAACTTAGAACTACTTAAACCTAACTAACCTAAGGACATCACACACATCCATGTCCGAGGCAGGATTCGAACCTGCGACCGTAGCAGTCCCGCGTTTCCGGACTGCAGCGCCAGAACCGCACGGCCACCGCGGCCGGCGTTTCGTGGAGAAATGGTTCAAATGGCTCTGAGCGCTATGGGACTTAGCATCTGAAGTCATCAGCCCCCTAGAACTTAGAACTACTTAAACCTAACTAACCTAAGGACATCACACACATCCATGCCCGAGGCAGGATTCGAACCTGCGACCGTAGCGGTCGCGCGGTTCCAGACTGAAGCGCCTTTAACCGCGTGGCCACACTGGCCGGCTCGTGGAGAAATATGGGGCAGTCAGAGGGCGCGTTTTGTAAACACGAGAAGGGTCTTGTCAGGAAGGCGAGCTGTCGCCAGCCGGCGAGGACACAGGTGCGTGCATGAGCCGTCGCTTGAGCTTTCCCCGGGCATGGCAGGAGATGGACGCCGGTGGAACGCAGCAAAGTTGGCGAACTTTGAAAACTGTAGGAAAAATGGCACCGTCTGAAAACCCCGCAGTGTAACGTAGCAAATTATTACAACCTGTTATCTCGCATTAAATGCGTAGCTTGCCATGGAGCCGGGGGGAGGGCAGATTTTCGTACTCACGCCCGCACTGCTGATGCCGAGCGAGCCGTTGTAGTTGATTAACGCTGCGTTCAGTACGTTATACATGCTCACTATGAATCTGAAGAAGTACTGTTAAATATCAGTCGACCTTTTTCATACATTGTGTACCAAATTCTATGGATAACAGAACCATACTGCTAAAAGTTCAAATAAATAACTTCAATACTTTCGGAGATAATTTTTTTTACATAAAACACATAATAATTGTGCTGGCATTGTGAAACTGAGTTAGGTACTGTAATTTATTCATTTATAGTATCAATTGAGACTATAACCAAGAGAATAGGTTCATATACTCTAATTTTCTAGAATTTTATTTAGTTTCATTTCCACAGATTTCTAACGTAATCAACAGTATGTTGGAAAATTTGTATTTTATTATATTTTGGTTGTGTGAGTGTTTTTGAGACACTGAGACAGTGAATGGAGGACATAGGTAAAGTGAGAATGTGATATTTTATTAAACCTATGTAAATGTAACTGTGAGAAAGTTGTAGTGAAGTACGGGAATTAGTGACGTATGACCAAGTGAGCTTGATTTTTGTAAAGGACAGCCAGAAGGGGTATTGAGTATTAAATGTATTAGTAATTTATTTTGTGGAGAGAGATCGTATATTATTTTCATTAAATTTTATCTAGTTTCGGAATTAAGAAATTTCTAGTCTAAATTACGTGTGGTGATCTGATTGGCTGACATTAGAAATACCGCGAGTGCAGAAGTGTTCTAGATGATCTGATTGCCTTCTTAACACACTAGCCCATAGGAATTGAGAGTTTCCCGCGCGTTTGAGTAGGGCTTTGTGCCTCAGGCCTATGAGTCGAGAGAGTCCCCCGGGAGCCGTCTTCTGGTAAACACCTGTGTTAAATTGCGCTGACCACCTTTGTATTGAAATGAATAAATCAGCGAGTTTGATCGGTTATCGTGTAGTTGATGAAACGCGACTACAGTGTTGAATATATGTTGCGAAAGTTTGAGCTTTGTGAGTGACTTATTTTAGAACATTTTCGTGTGAATATTTCAAGTCGTACATAAACTCCGCTTGGCGTGCTTCTTAACTGTTCTGTACAAGGAGATTGTCCGCAGCTCGTGGTCGTGCGGTAGCGTTCTCGCTTCCCGCGCACGGGTTCCCGGGTTCGATTCCCGGCGGGGTCAGGGATTTTGTCTGCCTCGTGATGACTGGGTGTTGTGTGCTGTCCTTAGGTTAGTTAAGGTTGAGTAGTTCTAAGTTCTAGGGGACTGATAACCATTGCTGTTAAGTCCCATAGTGCTCAGAGCGATTTATACAAGGAGATTACTGAACGACTGACTGCGTTAACTCGCAAATAGTCCTGGGTCAATGACTTTTTAGGACGTTTATCGGGTAGGACTAAATATCTTCTGACAGATTTTGGTTGTGTACGTGTTACAGAGACAGTCAGTAACATGGAACAGTTACTGTCGAGATATTAAATAAGGATTTGAGAGCTTTTTTCTGTGTTTTAGAGACATAAAGCAGCTCAGCGTACAAGAAATTTTAGACATTATTTAAATGAGTCATGTAAGACTCCCGAATGCCCGATAGTTTAACTAACTTTCAGATGCTGCCCATGGATGGAGTTATGTGGCCTCTGCGTGCTAAGTATTTAGCTAATTTTTCGTCAAAGCTGCTTTCATCAGCTAAATCCGCACCTATGATCGAAGAAAGAGGGGCAGAAAACCTGATGGCTATCCACGAAGATCGTTTAATGTGTAGTGAGAGACCTACGCCCCCCCCCCCCCACCCCCTGCCAACGCAGCAGGTGAGTAACATTGTACCGCACCAGAAATCCAAATACTCTACGGTGATAACGACAGTGACGGCCGAACATTGACGCCTCAAGATAATTGTACTACAAATAGCAGTCAAATAAAAGCTAGACACAGGGAAGAAAAGTAAGTAAACTTTTTATTATTTCAAATGTACTCGCCATTTAGCCCACAGTAAGACAAGTTGTAAACATGTTTGCGGTTGCCTGCGGAACCATGGTTGTACCTAGGTGTGCTACCCTTCATTCGAAGCAAATCGACCGCCCCGAAAGTCTTTTTTCAGGCCTTCAAAAATATGCAAATCGCATGAGAACAGTTTGGGACTTGGTGGAAGATGTGTAGGGGCTTCGGAGCGAAATTTCTTCGCCGTAATGGAGACAACATTGACAACATGCGGGCCCACATGTTTCCAGGGTTGTTTGAAGTACGCTGCACAAAAATGGTTCAAATGGCTCTGAGCACTATGGGACTTAATCTCTGTGGTCATCAGTCCCCTATAACTTAGAAATACTTAAACCTAACTAACCTAAGGACGTCACACACATCCATGCCCGAAGCAGGATTCGAACCTGCGACCGTAGCGGTCACGCGGTTCCAGACTGAAGCGCCTAGAACCGCACGGCCACACCGGCCGCCTACGCTGCACAGTTCAAAATGTTTTCTTTGCTATGAGTGTTAAACACAGGTGTGCGTAATATGTACTTTTGCTGTTTATGAATTGCCATTAAGTTTAGGTTATCCTGCGTGGTCGAAAAACGGCCGGCGAAGAAAGGCTCCCCTCTTGTCATGTATTTATTAGGTACAGGAAATTTGGAAATTTATGGTAAGACCTTATGAGACTAAACTGCAGAGGCCATCGGTCCCTAAGCTTACACACTACTTAATCTAACTTAAACCAACTTACGCTAAGGACAACACACACACACACAAAACCATGCCCTGAAGGAGGACTCGAACCTCCGATGGGGTGAGCCGCGCGGACCGCGACAAGGCGCCCTAGACCGCGTGGTAATTAGGTACAGGTCACATATAATATAATGGCAGTTCAGTTAGTTAATGTTGCTATATTCTGGCGGGCTCATAGAATCATTTAAGGCCGTGCTAAGGCGTTATTAGGAACATTCTGTTCCGAAACGGTGAGACGATAACTTGCGAGTGCGTGTCTGTTCGAGTTGATTTGCGGTAGAGGTAGCTCGATAGTTTAACTTTTACAGGGGACTCAGTAAAAAGTGACTGTCAGACTGTGAACAGCATGGAACTGTGAATTATTTCGACTGTTTTTTATATTTGTTACTGGTTAGTCTGAAAGGCCTCATTAACGCTTAAGGAAATTTATATTATTTCGGATCTTCAGATGTGAAAATTAGCTACTAATTTTTCCACATTTCATGAGCTGTGAGACTTAAACAGTTGAATAAGGTATTCTGTCTATACTTGAACCGTATATACGCAAACTTTGCTACACAAATAACGTTATCGTCAATTTATTTGATGATGTACACGGTCCAGTCACATTAATGCGACCACCGCTTATGTTCGACGTCAACATGCCATCACAGACGGCATGTGGCACCACTAGCTGTGGTGGATATATAAAGCATGTCGGGGGACACGAAAAACAGTGCAGTCTGTGTCGTAATACGGAAACGGATCGATGTAAACTGTTATCGTGCCGCTGTGGTTAAAGTATAACGAGCAAGTCCAAATGGCGTTATCCAAAAGTGGCCCGAGGAAACTGTGGTGCATCATTGGCCGTACATGACAGGGGTTAACGACATCTGTGGAGATGTATACGAGCGAGGAGACGTGCAACTGCTGAGCAACTGGTCGCCCAGATGAACCAACGGGTTACCAAAAATGTCACCTCAACGGACGTTTAGCGAACCATGCTCCATATTGGCTTCCGCAGCAGGCCCATGGTTCATGCACCCATGCTGACTTTTGCTCATAGGCGATGAGGGCTGGAATTTGTAGGCCAGTTCAACAGCTGGACGACTACTGAGTGGCGACAGGTGGCCTTTTCAGATGAACCGTGCGAGCTACCATCCCAAAGATGTTCGGGCTCACATGCGGTTCCTCTTCCTCGAAATGTCTTGGCCCAAACTCGTCTAGGGGTTGAACCGCACGTGTCGCATTACACGCCCTAAATTAGACACTTGTGACCCTTTGGCAAATTTGCGAAATACAAAGTTAACATAACATATAATAACAGTGATAACAATATCGGGAACTAAATTAACGATCCATAAATGATGTACTCCACACACTTGTGATTTGGTTAGAATAATGTTTATTTAGAAAGCAAACTAACAGTGAAAGTGGTAGTCTTTAGAGTTACTGTTACACTCGAGCACGCATCCATTTGATACAATTCGGTCATTCACAATCTCATCGCGAAATACAAGTTATCTAAGCGAAACGTTAGAGTTCACACCAGGCGCGCGGCTTCTCGCTGCTCAGAGAGTAAGTCCCGCGATACCACACAACGCGAAATTTTCTAAGTCGTTTCATTTCCTAGCTGCCTAAAGACCGACCGTCCGCTGTCACGTCAGCATCCGATCTGTACTCTCTGGTGTTTCCAGCCGAACTGTACGCTTTCGTGTCTGCACCAGCACTCTCCTTTGCCCGTCCCCAGGCACGTTTAGCTCGCGCCGCTTATCGCTCAACTGACTAGGGCAGTTCCCTGTCCTGAAGCCGTCTATCTGATTCGCTACAGTTTATTCTACATTATCTTACATTTTAACATATTTAAATAATCAAAGCTTGACCACTTTCTCGTTCCAAATAAAGTAATAATGATATCCATCACCTAATAACTTTGAATGCCACGGCCAGTAGCCTTGCCCAATGTGCTTTCTGATAAATAAATAAAGAACAAAAATAATTACAATGCACTAAACTTTACAACAAATATTCCATTACGTAATGATTCAATAAGGTGTCACGCTGTCATTGTTCAATTCGTTTTGTGCGGAGGAAATGATGATCTGATGCTCAACTGAAAATACTGATAATTTAAATTTACTATATGTTTAAACAAATCAAGTTACAGAGTAGATATTTACAACGTTTATCATTTTAATGATGCGCTTCTATATGGAATGTCGATCGTTAAGATCGACCAAAGCGCTCAGATTTTAGCATTCAGGTCTTTGTCACAAAACTTGTTAATTTCACAATAACAGTAAATCCGAAAGTATTAAACGTATGATCAATATTCAAATTTTATTGGGATCAGCATGAAAATTTATTTAGGATGACAGATTTAAATTACTGTGGCTTCATTCCCTGCATTACTACTGAACTAAATAGTTTTCATAAATGTTTCCCTTTATGGCCGATCTTAGGTCCGCCTTATTTAACACTGCTACGTCTCCTCGGCCCCAAACGGCTTCTACTGGGTTTCCCTATGACGTGGGTTCTCGTCTGTCTCACTCGCACACTACAGTGCTTAGGCCTGAATAGACAAAAGACCCCTGTAAATTTCCCTATCACATGGTGAATCTGCGCCCTTTGTGTCACACGGTCCTGGACGACAGGGTTCTTTTCAGAATTCCTGTAGGCTGACTCTTTTGGCCATATACTGTATTTAAATGAGAGTGCAGTGCTCGTTAACTCACAACCGCTTTTTTTCTCCATCGGCTTTAAACGTCTGAAAGCAACGTCCTGTTACAATCATCGGAAGGGTCCAGGCTGGAGGGCATTCCCTGGGTTTCCTAGTCATTCTGGAAGGAATAATGGGTCAACACACTCATGCATCCATCCTTGGGGAACATGTTCACTCCTACATGCAGTTTGTTTTTTCTTGGCATGATAGCATCTACCAGCAGGAAAACATAACGTGTCACACATCTCGTAGTGTACATGCGTGGTTCGAAGAGCAACAGAATGAGTTTACCGTACTCCACTAGTCACCAGACTCAACGGATTTAAACCCAATCGAGAATTTTTACGACCATTCTGATCTAGTTGTTCGGGCCACGGATCGGCAACGGAGGAATCTAGCGCAGATTGGAGTTTGCCAGGTTCCGTATCCCTGTCGGTATCTTCCAGAGCCTTCCAGAACTCTCTTACCTGTACGTCTCGCAGCGGTCCGCACTACAAAATGTCATTATTCAGGCTTTTTGCAGGCTGTTACATTAATAGGCGTCTGCAATGTGCTTTTATACTATTTTGTAAGGTCATCAATCTGTTTATAGTGTTTTTTATAGGTGAGTAAATAATAGATTCATTGAAACTTGGTTAAACAAGGTTTCTCATCTTTAATTCGCCAATTTTCCACTCTTAGAAACTCTACCGCAAGATAGCTAACCTGTATTACGTAAGTGACGGTGTGTGATCCACCCCTACAATAGATAACGAACAAGTACAAGTCAGTCTCGCACATTTACACAACCCCCGCCAGCAGATAATTGGTCCCTTTGTCGGCTGAGGCCCTCTGGTAGAGTGGACTGAATGTGTTTGTCTTTAAGTGTTTCTATATAAGGATGAAAGGCACAAACTGTGGTTCCCATGTCCGGTATTAAGTACCCCACTACGTGATCGAAGTTCAGTATCTGTGTTAAGGTGGGCAGTTAGTGTGGGGGCTCCAGAGCTATAAGATTTTCCAGCAGTTGCATGAGGACAAGTCTAGTAGCACAAAGTAGAAGAGGATGCCCGTAGGCGCAAGTCTTAACTTAATTTACGACAGAAAACGGTGGCAGACGGCAACGCGGGAACTGACAGATCACACAACAGCAGCGACGCAGTTTTCAGCACCGGCGACAGCAACAGAGAAGAGATAATAAACATGTCTGATCAGTTAAGTACAGCTACCGAAATTCCAGAAGGATGTGGATTTGAAGATGAGCCGTCAGTGAGGAACAGACACTGTCAGCGGGTCAGAGAGTCGTAAACTGGAGAGTGTGAATGTTGTAGAAGGTCAATGGCATTGGTACTGGAAAGTTATTTGAAACGTATCAGTAAATATAAACGACTTAGGATCCGAAATTATGAGCGTAGAATCTGAAACTAAAGCTGATATTAGATACACAAAAAGCTGGGAGATTTGAAAGTAGATGTTGGAAAAGCTGACGTAAGAAACCTTTAGACAGGTCGACATAGTAGAAAAATCGTTGGGAACTAAAATCGACGAGGTACGTAAAAAAATCTGAGTAACTTGTTTAAGGGATGTTGAGCAAAGGCAAATTACGCCAGAAAGAAACTGAAGGGAATCAGTGACTTGTCGGTAAAAGTAGTTGAGTGCTATGAGAAAGTCACAATCTCCAGAAAAATTTTGAGGCGGGAATCAGTGGCGAAGGAGTATAACACGAATAAAACAGATATGTATGCTGAACTAAATTCTTTATCAGTACGTCAGGCAATCACTTTGATTGGAGTGCCTTGGCATGCGCCAGTACATATGAAAAGCGTCAGAAGAGACGGAAACGCACAATATATGTGTATGTATTGTTTATAGGTGACGCATGAGTACGTGTGACAGTTCAGTGTCGTGTTATGATACCAACACATGGCCATTCCCCTATAATAGTACATAGGGAGTGACCGAACGTAATATCTCCGTCAGACGGACGGATCCCTATCAACTGTATCACATGCCCCCATTCGTCGAGACATTGGGGAGAGATCTAGAATTTAACCTACGAATTCGGCGTTGAATTTGACGATGAAGAACAGTATATCACTACCTCTCCTACCCTTACCTAACGAAAATATTTACGTCACCAGGGTTTTTGTCGGTTATCTTCGAGTTCAGAGCCACACTACTAGCATACGCTAGCTGAGGCGAAACAAGCGCCGTATCATTGTTAAGAGGTGCAGTGGCGAGAGAGTGTGCCGGGGCTTACCACAGTTCACTACTATCAGCGTCCCGTTCTCATAACGCGCCTATGTTTAACATATAAAGACAGCGCGGGGTAACGCAGTGGTTAACGCAGTGGATACGCATTTGGAAGGATGGCTGTTCAAACCCGTGTCCGGGAATCCGGATTTAGGTTTTCCGTGATTTCCCTAAATCGCCGAAGGCAAATGCCGGGGTGGTTCCGTGAAGAGAGCACGGCCGCTTTCCTTCTCCTCCTTTCGTAACCCTGCTTGTACTCCTTCTCTAATGACCTCGTTGTCGAAGGTACATTGAACACTAATCTCCTCTTCCTCCTCCTTATCAAAGAAAGAATTGTACAATAGTCTGAGAGTGCAATTAAAAATTAAAATAACATTTCCAAACGTCATCATTACATGCTTGAGTATAATACCATTGTTAAGTCTCAGAAACATCAAATGAGTACGGTAAGTTAGGCAAAATATACGATAAACAGAAAAAAATAAGTAGCGCTAAACAATATAACTAGAAAACTGTAAATTACTCAGAATATGCAAATATTTGTCTCAGTTAAAAGTTACAAGTCTCAACTTGATGGGAACATTATTTTGACCAAAATTAGCGTTTTTAAGAAAAATTGAAGGTGCTAAATATTAGATTCAGAAAGATAAATATCTGTATGTAATATCAGTAATATGAGTTAAATGTAAAAACATTATATGTGTGACACCAATAAGCTAACTCTATAAGATTTAAAGTTATTTACTAAAAACCAAATCTGGAATGAATATGTTCTTTTCAATTATAAGTTAAATATGATTTATATTTGTAAAGGGAAGATCTAATTACAGCACTCGATTACATTTATGCTATAATACAGCTGTACCAAGTTTCAAGACTGTGTTGTAAATAACAGCAGTTGTTACAAGGAATCCTTAAGAGGCAGTTCAGAAGTCATGTTGTGGGGCGGCGGATGTGTAAGTTTGTAATAATAATTAATCTATTGCTGTATATATAAACGCTTGCGTGTTGAATCAGTTTCTAGCTTTTAGAATGTTGTTAATGCTGTCTTTTGCCGTTCTCAACACTGGCTCTCTATTTACTCCGTGGCCCCCAGAAAGTGATTTAATAAAACTTGGAGCCAGTAAATAGATATCCTAGTGCCCACTTTACCTGAGAATGTTATTATAGCTGCAGCTTATAGCTCTGAGGAATTAGGAGATTGTCCGGGATTTCTAATCAAAAACGGTTTTCCAAAATAGTTGAGTATATTCTGAAATTCACTGATAAAAACCACAAGTATCCCTACCACCTAACTAACAGAACAGTTCAGAGTCTAATACGCTGATGCAACTATAAATGTCCGAATCAAATGTTAAAAAGAATGCTCGCCATAATTTGATGAAAATATTTCATCAAACGCCACGCTAAATATTTGGTAGAATGACTGTCCCGCGACGGCACGTGAAAATACGACAATACGCAAACTGAAGCTAGTTAATGAATATCATTCCAGAATTAACACTTCACATGAAATGTTCTCATGGTTCCGCGTATCTCTAGTAACTTAATACGGCACCCGAGGCTGTTTGTAGCAGATGCACTGATGCGACGCGACTACCGACACAGATGGCGTGTCATTCAGCGTCTGGAGAGAACTGGGGCCTTGCTTCCTCGCGCAGTGTTCTTATATATAAAGCCGCGGTGCGGACGGCGAAGGGAACGCCTGATCTTTCCGGCTCTCTCGACTAGCCGCTGGGCTAGTAACGCACCACTTCAAGTTACATAATAATTTATAGCTTCTTTGGCTGATGGCCGAAGAAGCTCTTAATTTAAACGTGCATTCAGCACGCAGGTAAGTATTGATAATAAAATTTTGACGTGGCTAAGTTAAATACTTTAGGCGAGAGAATTAATTTAATTGCCCTGCACGCACTAGATGAGCTCTGAACTGGCCCTGTTGAGATCCGCTATCGCTATAATTTTATAAGTATTAAAAAGAAACTTTACACATTTTCATAATCATAGCGGACCTCCAACCTATTTAAATCTAAACATCCTAGCCTTATTTACTAGCCTACTTAATCTATCTTGCTTCCTTCAGTTTTGAGACGAAAACCAGAAAATCATGAATTTCCACTAAAATCTTAATATGTGAAATCCAAAGTACTGTTTTTATTAAATCATTATGAAAAATGAATCTAAATATAAATTTTGAAGTCTCTAGCTCTTTTCTGTTGCGCCAATGATTTTTCCAGAAAAACGTCCAAATCTCGGAAATGGCTGAAGTTATCGAACTGATATTTAACACACATTAATTTAATATTATTTCTGACATGCTAGAAAAGTTTTAGTTCATTTGCTTGATTTTTAAGGTATTGCGCAACATTTATGACGTCAGAGCTAGTTACAGCAGACTGGCTGGCACATAATGGAAACTGATGTGAATTTACTACAGCGTGAGTAGGCTGCTTCCCTACAATGTGCCTCTGTCAGTTCCATTTTAAAAATTCTAACTACCAAAGTTAAAATGCAGCGAAGCAAAAACTTTTTCAGTAACTAAAGCAAACTTAACTCTGTTTATATAAAAATTAAGAAGATTGTGATTTGTTAAACGAAAGAGCTATTAATACGAGGGTTGCCTTGAAAGTAATGTACCCAGTTTTTTCTTTTATTTTCTCAGCCGAAAACAATGCTACGAATGCAAAACGTTACGTATGTATTATTTGAAGTCTCCAAAGTGATTGCGCCACGTTTTCGTCACTTCCGACAAATACACTCCTGGAAACTGAAATAAGAACACCGTGAATTCACTGCCCCAGGAAGGGGAAACTTTATTGACACATTCCTGGGGTCAGATACATCACATGATCACACTGACAGAACCACAGGCACATAGACACAAGTAACAGAGCATGCACAATGTCGGCACTAGTACAGTGTATATCCACCTTTCGCAGCAATGCAGGCTGCTATTCTCCCATGGAGACGATCGTAGAGATGCTGGATGTAGTCCTGTGGAACGGCTTGCCATGCCATTTCCACCTGGCGCCTCAGTTCGACCAGCGTTCGTGCTGGACGTGCAGACCGCGTGAGACGACGCTTCATCCACTCCCAAACATGCTCAATGGGGGACAGATCCGGAGATCTTGCTGGCCAGGGTAGTTGACTTACACCTTCTAGAGCACGTTGGGTGGCACGGGATACATGCGGACGTGCATTGTCCTGTTGGAACAGCAAGTTCCCTTGCCGGTCTAGAAATGGTAGAACGATGGGTTCGATGACGGTTTGGATGTACCGTGCACTATTCAGTGTCCCCTCGACGATCACCAGTGGTGTACGGCCAGTGTAGGAGATCGCTCCCCACACCATGATGCCGGGTGTTGGCCCTGTGTGCCTCGGTCGTATGCAGTCCTGATTGTGGCGCTCACCTGCACGGCGCCAAACACGCATACGACCATCATTGGCACCAAGGCAGAAGCGACTCTCATCGCTGAAGACGACACGTCTCCATTCGTCCCTCCATTCACGCCTGTCGCGACACCACTGGAGGCGGGCTGCACGATGTTGGGGCGTGAGCGGAAGACGGCCTAACGGTGTGCGGGACCGTAGCCCAGCTTCATGGAGACGGTTGCGAATGGTCCTCGCCGGTACCCCAAGAGCAACAGTGTCCCTAATTACCTGGGAAGTGGCGGTGCGGTCCCCTACGGCACTGCGTAGGATCCTACGGTCTTGGCGTGCATCCGTGCGTCGCTGCGATCCGGTCCCAGGTCGACGGGCACGTGCACCTTCCGCCGACCACTGGCGACAACATCGATGTACTGTGGAGACCTCACGCCCCACGTGTTGAGCAATTCGGCGGTACGTCCACCCGGCCTCCCGCATGCCCACTATACGCCCTCGCTCAAAGTCCGTCAACTGCACATACGGTTCACGTCCACGCTGTCGCGGCATGCTACCAGTGTTAAAGACTGCGATGGAGCTCCGTATGCCACGGAAAACTGGCTGACACTGACGGCGGCGGTGCACAAATGCTGCGCAGCTAGCGCCATTCGACGGCCAACACCGCGGTTCCTGGTGTGTCCGCTGTGCCGTGCGTGTGATCATTGCTTGTACAGCCCTCTCGCAGTGTCCGGAGCAAGTATGGTGGGTCTGACACACCGGTGTCAATGTGTTCTTTTTTCAATTTCCAGGAGTGTAGATTAGCTGTAAGACGGCAAGTGGTGAGATTATTTTCCACTTTTAAGGCGTGCAGTTAACTTTTGGTTATTATAAGTCAAGATGATAGACCATTTTACTTGACATTTCCCGTAGAGGTCGCCTCTGAACTATTAATAGTCCTGCTTCTGATAGGGATATTATTGTTATTGTTATTATTATAAGGGACATTGTTATATTTTGTGTGTGCGAAATTTTACTGAATATATCAAACAGCTAAAACTCAAAACTTTTATTTGTAGCCATAGTTCCTGATACCGCTGAATAAATAGAAAGTAGTAACATTTTCTTTCAGTGAGCGCAAAAAGGAGTGTGGAGTTGTAGACAGGAAATTATGGTCAATATGATCTGCACTGCTTTCTGACTGACCGCAAAATCAGTTTTCAGGCTCCTTTAAACGGCGACGGTAGGTGTGGAGCATGTGCAGACAGTTTAAGTGTCTTTTTCATAACGATATAATGAAGTAATGACCTTTGGATAATTACCCGCTGCCCCACATAGTGACCACGGTTACGGAAGCAGATAGCACAAATGCATCTGTTTTATGACGAAAATTTAAAACCAATTTATAGCGTCCATTCCTTTGCCTCTTGGTTGTCATCAGCAAAGTTGTTGTGAATTTACAGATCTATTGCACTGACAATGTGATGTGACGCCCAGGTCTTTGAAGGTTGATAAGAAATGTTTTGTCTTAGTGCTGGAGGTATAAATCTAAACTATAGCTGCAGCACTAAATTTATAAAGAGAACGCAAAAATGGACAAATAAGATTATGCGACCACTTTTAAAATGATTATCAGAATATTAGATATTATTGAATTATTAGAGACTACATTGTTAGATAATGTAACTCAGAAGTATTTGGGTGTGCGGGAACTAGTGACAGTCGATATGTTTAACTGGAGCAATTCAGTTTTAATCGAGCTGGACGTACGCAACCGAGTTTGCTGATAACAGGACTCATTAGACATAAGCAGTTTAATAAGTAATTCAAAGTTAAATGTAGTTGTAATTTAATTTCTTATAAGGATTTTATAACATACATCTTGAAGTAGATCGCCGATATATTACTGTATTATGCCGCAGTTAATGTAACGGCAGTGGGGGTATTCTAAATTTGTAGCTCATCTTCCTTTTTCTATAGTAGTCAGTAGGGTTTTCTATTTCCCATAACGGTAAACTACACATGTGACGGAAAATAAAGAAATGAAATTAAATAAATGTCATCATCTGCCTACGTTTACTTGCCGTAAGATTGGAGGATGGAATAAAGATTTAAAGGATGTCCACTCGACAGGACCTTCATTGTGGACCTCGTTGTTGTTGTTGTGGTCTTCAGTCCAGAGACTGGTTTGATGCAGCTCTCCATGCTACTCTATCCTGTGCAAGCTTCTTCATCACCAAGTAACTGCTGCAACCTACATCCTTCTTAATCTGCTTAGTGTATTCGTCTCTTGGTCTCCCTCTACGATTTTTAC
The DNA here is from genome assembly GCF_023864345.2 of Schistocerca serialis cubense. Classification (NCBI taxonomy): domain Eukaryota; kingdom Metazoa; phylum Arthropoda; class Insecta; order Orthoptera; family Acrididae; genus Schistocerca; species Schistocerca serialis. The sequence goes on from NC_064640.1 coordinate 155,254,944, forward strand.
CCTCCACGCTGCCCTCCAATACTAAATTGGTGATCCCTTGATGCCTCAGAATATGTTCCTACCAGCCGATCCCTTCTTCTAGTCAAGCTGTGTCACAAATTCCTCTTCTCCCCAATTCTGTTCATTACCTCCTCATTGTGGACGTCATCATTGTGGACGTCATCATTGTGGACGTCATAATGTCAATAATTACTAAAAACATTTTTAAGGACCCTCATTTATTGTAGAAAGCGATCTGATAGGACAGCCCTGTTTAAATATTATCGGGACAACGTCTCAGGATGCCGAATGTGTGGAGCTGCCCAAGTATTTTATGCCATTAAAGAATATCAAAGGCCTTTTGAGGCACAATAAATCATTACCTATTACGTGTTGCCTATGTAGGAAAGTGTCTTGTAAAGACACCTACAGAGGGATCTGGTTATTAACGGTGGAGTAATATTTTCTGAACCCATGATGAAAGCAGCTAAGGAACGTCTGAATTCTAGTATGCAGTAAAGGCGGCTGCATACCGTCCACTACGTCTTTCCCACGCACCCGGAGAGAGAAACATTAATAAAGCTATGTTGGGATGTGTAGTGTCTGCATTTGTGAGACTAAAATAGCTTCCGCCCATTAGTTGAAAAATTGTTCTGTTTCGAATACCATGTTGTGCTGTATATGATATTGTCCTGACATGGTTCCGAGTCACTTGTTACTAAATTCAGATCCCGTACAAAGAAAGGAAATTTGTAAACTATGTAGCTGCTGAAACTGAAGGCCCAGCCAACCCTCTCAATGCTTATTCGATTACGTTGGAAAACGAGATTCCGGATGGAGGATTTAGTACCCGACCATGATTCAGATTACACACCTAGCCTGAGTATTGATAGGGGGAACACGTCAGAGAGACTTAGCTTCAAGGGACAGCAGTGGCTTGCGCCCCCGGGAGGCGCAGCAGCAGAGTCAAGTACGTGTAGAGTGGCGCCGCTGCCCTCTGACGAGTGTTTATCGATAACTACCGCAGCCTGTATATTTCACACCAGTCTCACGCTATTCACTGAATCGTTTCGCGACACCCCATTGAAAAGTGGAGTTTTGGTATTTCCCGATTAAAGTTTGTGATTTGGATTGCTTTCTGGATTGTCGTATACGCTTAAGACGACTTTGAAACGCTCTGGATTTGTTTTTGTTATTTCTGCTCTCCGATTTTATTTACCTCTGGAATCGCCTGTTTCGTTCTGCCAGCCTCTACGTTACCACTGGTGCGAGTTATCATAAAATGTTTTCTACCTGTGCGTAGCAGCATAGATGAGTGGCGACGAGAACTCTCTCGTCGTGCATTTGTTCCAGTGAGGCATAGATACAAAGTTTTTGAAGTTGGGGCAGCAGAAATTGCAAAAAGAGCAGCAAAAACAATCCAGCAAAACACTGGGAATTCCAGCAGCAGACACAGCTGTTGCAGCTTCTGCATAACAAACAACTGTCGGCAGTTGCGGTGTGCTTCCCTCGCCCTCATCCATTCGTTTGTTTCAACGAGGTACACGAGAGTTAGGAGGTCCATTTTCATCGTTCCGTTCTTCATTGAAAGGTAACCCAAATAACCGACTTGGACGTCAGTATGCTGTCTTACAGTCTTCTAGTATTAAACTGTAAGAAGTGATACAAAAATTGCACCCACTCTGAGATGCTAGTACTTTGACTTATTCTGATATTAGTGGAAAATCTGGAAATTTGTGGTGATGTTTTATGGGACCAAAATACTGAGGTCATCGGTACCTAAGGCTAAACCCTACTTAATTTAACTTAAACTAACTTACGCTATGGACAACACACACACACACACACACACACACACACACACACACACACACACACACCGACGGGGGGAGCCTCACAGGATATACGTGGTTTGCTGATTGATTGCTACGCTCGTAGAACTCATGTCGATACAGCTAGGCTCAAATTTAACCAAGGTGCTAAGCAAATTATGAAATCTTACGTAACATGAGTTGCTGACTTACAGGGTTTGGCACGCAAGTGTGGTTTTTCCTGTAAACAGTGTGGCGCATCGTATGTGGTCTCTCTAATTCGTCTCGTTCCTGATTCAGAATTTAGTGCGAAGGCTTTAAAGGCATCTAATCCCGTCTTGACTGACGTGTTGAAAATTACAAGAGCCCACAAAGTAACTGCGTCAGGGCAAAGTGCTTTTTACGATTTCTCTGACGTCGACGTTCTGAGTACACTCAAATGAAAACAAGATAGTTGGAAGATAAGTATATAAACTGTTTATTATATCAAAAGTAATCGCCATAATTGTTAATACATTTATCCCACTGTGAGACAAATATTGCTCCGGAAGTTGGAGCATTATGGAATACAAGGAGTAGCTCACAAATGGTTCACCTCTCACTTTAACAAGAGACAGTAAAAGGTCATTATTCACAGTGTTGAAAATGGCGGTAATTTGGAGTCTGAGTGGGGTACGGTTAAATGGGGGTGTCACAGGGATCAGTGTTGGGGCCACTCCCGTTCCTTATTTATGTAAAGGATATGCCCTCTAGTATTATAGGTAATTCTAAAATAATTCTGTTTGCTGATACACTAGCTTGGTAGTAAATGATGTTCAACATTGGCTCTGTTTCAGATACTGCAGTTCTTGACATAACTTCATGGCTTGTAAAAATAAACTAACGCAAAATCACAGGAAAACTCAGTTTTTACAGTTTCTAATATACAATTCTACAAAACCCGACATTTTAATTTCACAGAATGGGCATATGATTAGTGAAACTGAACAGTTCAAATTTCTAGTTGTTTAGATAGATAGCAAACTGTCGTGGGAAGCCCACGTTCAGCATCTTGTTCAAAGACTTATTGCTGCCATTTTTACTATTCGAACGGTATCTGAAGTAAGTGATCGTTCAACACGAAATTAGTCTCCTTATATTCATTCGCTTATGTCGTACGGTACTATATTTTGGGTAACTCTCCCCATTCTCAAAGAATATTTTTGGCTCATAAACGGGCTGTTCGGGCAATAAGTGGTGTAGTTTCCCGAACCTCTTGTCGACCTCTGTTCATTAGTCTGGGTATTGTGACATTGGTTTCTCAACGTATATATTCTTTCCTATCGTTTCTTGTTAACAATATCATCTTATTCCGAAGAATTAGCAGCTTTCCCTCAGTTAATACTAGGCAGAAATTCAATCTGTATTTGGAATGCACTTCCTTAACTCTTGTGCAGAAAGGTGTGCAGTATACTGTTGTATCAATTTTCAATAAGTTACCCCAAGAATTCAAAAATCTTAGCAGTAACCACGCGCTTTCAAGTCGAATCTGAAGAGTTTCCTCTTGGGTCACTCATTCTATTCTGTAGAGGAGTTCCTTGAAAAATTAATCTGATTCCTATGTAATATTGTTGATTGCGTTTACTTAAATATATGGCTTGACTTTTTTGGGTTCATAAACATTTTATTTTATCTGTTATTACTTTTATTTTATAGTTTCATGTACTGACACGTTCCATGGCATTGGAGATTTGCTCCTCAATTTGGCCCTACGGAACTAGACGTGTAAATAAAATAATTAAAAAAAGGGTCAGTGTCTTCATGGAAAAACGTTTGCGCTTTCTGCGGTGTCATGACTGTATCCAGGCGTGCATCTCTTCGCGACAAGTAAATCGACAGCTACGAATATCTTGCTTCAGAGCTGCCGTCTGCACGCTACACGCTATCCTGCTGGTGCCTGTGACAGCAGCAGGCGGGTTGCGGCTTCTCACCCTGCAATTAGACATTAATGGGGCGACGGTGGATTTCCAGCTGGACACAGGAACGGCCGTGTCTCTGATTATTGAGGCTACATACCGGCGCGTTGTCTCCCCGCTGCTGCAGTCTCCTCAGCGCAGAATGGTGACCTGCAATGGCCAGTCGATCCGTCACGAGCTCAGGTCGTAGTCCAAGCTAAAGCAGTGGGCACAAGAACCTTACTGTCGAACGTCAACGTTGAGCGTGCTGAGTTCAACGTGCTGCTGAACGCTCAGAAACGATGCGACTTGTGTATACGGTGCGTGGGCCCCAACGTGCTATACGCGATCACAACGCACTCCAGCGCAGTTGCGGGAAGTTTCTAGCTCGTAAATCACATCGTTTACTTAAACGGGTGCGTGTAAAATTCCCACATTAACTCTATCAAAACGCACATTTCCTCCATTGCCCATAGGCTAGTCACGTTGTTCCATATGTAATATACACAAATAAAAACTTCAGTATCCATGTACATGTTTTAAGACGAAAAGGAAAGTACCATGTCAAATAAGTAAGAACACAGGCTTATAAAAGTTCTATTACAAACAGTGTGACACAAATTTGCAACAGTTCTCCGCATAAGACAAGCATTATTTCAACATCCCACATTTTAGCAAAACCATAAGGTCACTCTTACTTGATCACTGTTCCTACCCAGAAGCAGAATTTTTACAACATGTGAATTACAAAACGCAAACGAAAAAGGAGCAAAATATCGTTATACAAGTTGCGCAAGCTGTCATGTAGATTAAGCCAATCGAACAAACTCACTCCTCAAAAAAAGGTGAACTTATATTTACGTAACATCAAATACTATAGTATATACTTATATTAAACTAATAATAATGCGTCAGAACCTATTACGTGAATGTTAGCCAGTTTCTGCGTTTAGGCAGGAGTCGGTAATGCTACTCACTACGATACACTGACATGAAAGCTCCCATACTCACTCCTAGTCTATTACCAATTGCTAAAAGTGCTAATCATAGCTATGTTACTAATTGAAATTTAATTATAACAAATTGTACCAAGGAAAATCTGTTTTTGGTGGATCCTCAGTGTTTCGTTGCCTTTAAATGGCATACTCTCATAACACGCAAGTTGCAATAATACACGAATAAGATGTTTCTCATTATTTTTTTTTGCAACGAATCACGCAGTTAACAACGGGTTTTCGAGTGATTCTCAATTTGCTGGTGCTCATAAACGGCATATACACGTATAGGCTTGAAACGAATGTCAATATGGCGCATCACAGCTCTGTGCTGGAGGGAGATGGCGTGCATGTGACGTAGGTAGCGTTGTGCCATCTCATTGGTCAACGCCAGCCGCACGCTCAGAATATCTGACCTGCTGGATATTGCCCTGCACATTCGGGAAGACTCCCGAACGTGAAATTCCACGCTATGACGTCAGAAACTCAGCACAGTGAACGCTCAACGTTCGGATGCACGGTCCGTGTGCCGACGGCTTAAGTATAAAAATTTAGCTCAGCAACAGAACTAGTTTTCACTGAACTCTTTGACGGCAACTGACATATTTGGATTAGATGCTTTTGCGAAATTTGTTTTTCAAGTTCAGGATCATGTCAATCTAGTTTCAACTGCGATCCCATTCACGGAACTCGTTAAGTTGTTGGCGCAATTTAGGCAGCTGTTTGAGCCTATACTAGGTTGTGAGACAAGTTTCCAGGCCCACATATCACTAGTGCAATCGGCAGTGCTAAAGTCTTTTAGAGATTGGCCAGTGCCTTTTGTTGTGTGTGAGCAAATTAAAGCAGAACCAGACAATTAGCAAATTATGGGAGTTAATTCCCCAATATCGTCTAGCCAGTGGGGATGCCCATAGTCAAAGTTCAGAATCCCAATGAATCACATCGGATTTGTCGTGATTTTACACTAAGGTGATAAAAGTCATGGGGATAGCCACGTGCATGTATACAGATGGCGGCAGTATCGCATGCACAAGATGAAAAAGGGCAGTGCGTTGGCGGAGCTGTCGTTTGTACACAATTGACTCACGTGGGAAGGTGTCCAACATGATTATGGCTGTCTGGTGGGAATTAACAGATTTTTAACGTGGAATGGTAGTTGGAACTAGACGCATGGGACATTCCATTTCGGAATTCGTTAGGGAATTCACCATTCCGAGATCCAGAGTGTCAACAGCGTGCCGAGAATAGCAAATATCAGGCATTATCTCTCATCACGGACATCACAGTGGCCGACAGCTTTTACTTAACGACTGAGTTTAGCGGCGTTTGCATAGAGTTACCAGTGCCATTTGCATCAAGTAAGCTCACAAATCAATGTGGAACGTACGATGGGCGTTAGGACAGTGCGACGATATCAGGCGTTAATGGGCTTCGGCAACAGACGACCGACGCCAGATCCTTTGCTAACAGCCCGGCATCGCCTGCAGCGCCTCTCCCGTGCCCGTGACCATATCGGTTACTGGAAAACCGTCGCCTGGTCAGATTAGTCCGGATTTCAGATGTTACGAACTCATGGTAGGGTTCGAGCGTTTAGTTGACGCCACAAGGCCATGGATCGAAGATGTCAACGATATCAGGCGTTAATGGGCTTCGGCAACAGACGACCGACGCCAGATCCTTTGCTAACAGCCCGGCATCGCCTGCAGCGCCTCTCCCGTGCGCGTGACCATATCGGTTACTGGAAAACCGTCGCCTGGTCAGATTAGTCCGGATTTCAGATGTTACGAACTCATGGTAGGGTTCGAGCGTTTAGTTGACGCCACAAGGCCATGGATCGAAGATGTCAACAAGGCACTCTGCGAGCTGGTGGCGGCTCCATAGTGGAGGAGACTGTGTTGACACAAAACGAACAGAGCACTGCCGATCACTGTCTGGAAATGGTTATGTTCGGCTAGTTGCAGATCATTTGTAGTCGTTAAAAGACTTCATGAGTAGTAGGGAGATGGCGGTATCAGTACCACTTCTTTTTTTCAAGATGATATGAAAATTAATTATATTGATCAATTAATAGCGCCACCTTCACCTTCCAAATGACGACATGTGTTTTACTCAGCCTGCACATGGGTCCTCACCCACTCCCCTCCCCTCCCTACCCCTCCACCTCCACCTCCCCCACCTACGTATCGGCGGGAATTTCGAATTTTGGCAGGAATTACGAATTTTGGCGGGAATTTCTTAGTTGTTCTGGCGTTCCAATCCACCCGCACCCGGAAAATGGTGGCACCCTTTCTGGGACACAAAACCTGGTGCTGCTGGATAGAAAGCTCTAGTGTACCGCACAACACATGGAAACTGTCCACATGCAAGAGAGGAAGTTAGGATAATGTACTTTATTTAGTTTGGTTGGGAAACTGAGGTAAATCGGTCCAAATTACGTTAATAATCATAACGATCGATCCTAATTACACAACTATATGCATAGCGCTACACAAGGAGTGCCTAAAATCCCAATACAGCTCAAAAACTGGCGATGCCGTACAACTGGTGTTACCCTGTTGGGAAAAAAATTTCACAATACCCCTTGAAACTAGTTGGAAACGCACTTAAACTCTGTCCTTCACCTACAGGCTGGCGGGAAATAAAGATGGAGTGGATGGCGCTATCTTTATTTTTGGCGGAAACTGTGTTAAACTGTCTAAATGCTGGCACTGGGCAGAGAGGAGTTTAATAAGTGTATTGTCTGGCGTGGTGAACGCCTACGCCTCCCCCTGCACTGCTCGACAATCACCCCGCAGCCCAGGTAATCCAAGCCAATACACGTTATCATAGCTGATGGAAATCGCTGCAGGGGACTTCCGACGACTTATTGAGTCCATGCCACCACATGATATTTGGAGGTCCGACATGATATTAGGAGGTATCACTTAACTTCTGTCACTTCGTTATAAGTCTATCAATAATGTTTAGGCAAATGTACTTTTTATCATTTCCTGGGCTGGAGGAGTTGTTGGCTAAATTGGCTGGCGTCTTTTGTTTCACAAAGATAGATCTCACTCACACCTACTTTAAATTGCCTATAGATAATCAGACGAAACCATTTTATCTTGGGCAACTCGTCCGATGTTTTCCCAACACTGTTAATTATTTACATGATTGGTTATTTACTGGGGCCACATAGGAGCAGCACCTGCGGAAACTACATATGATGGTAGAGCATCTCCAAGTCCATGGCCTGTGTTGTAACCACGACAAATATAGATTTTTGAGCCGAGTGTCAAGTATTTGGGATAAATATTGAGCAGATGTGGGCTCACATGCACACACGTCATGCGGACACAATATCTTACTTACCAATTCCTAAGAATCGCAAAGAACTACTGCCATTCTGCTGCAAAGTAGACTCTTACAGAAAGTTCGTTCCTAACGAGGCCTACATTTCCCATCAGTTTAGTCAATTGCATAAAAGGTGTTAACATTTGTGTGGTCAGGGGCGTTCATGCAACTGAAAAATTTATGGAGGTTAGCTCCTTGTTTAGCAACATTGCATCCCGACATGCATTTAACACTTGCCACTGATGCATTGGAATGTGGTGTTGGTGCCACACTGTCCCAAAAGCATGACGGCTGCACTGAACAGCCCAGTGCATATGCATCTAAAACAAATTGAGAAGGGGCTACCATAAATGGCATGCGGTAGTTTCAAGTGAACCTATATGGTGCTAAAATTCACTTCATGACAGATCACAGATTTTGCTGTTCAGCCCTCATTCGAAACTTCCCGATAAAACAGCGCAGCGGCTGCAGCTGTGGGTGCTGTTCCGAAGTAACTATGCATATGAAATCCATTATCGGTCCACCTTGCAGCTCTCCAACGTTGGCACAATTTTGAGGTTGCCAGATGACAAGTATGATAGGTATGAGGCACTGTGTTTTGCTTAGACTCAAATCAGCGACACACACTTGACGAATTTCCAATTACGGCAGTGGAATTAGCAGCAGATTCAGCCCGTGATCTGCTCTTCCATAGGATTTTGTCTGCTGTATGGTGGGTTTTGACGCAAAATTTGCCTAAGGACACCGACTGGTATGGTACACCTATTTTTCCTTACAGCACATTTCCTTAACGTCGATAAGGAGGTCATTTTGTTGGCTATGGACAATGCTGAATGGCAGGTGGTTGTTCCTTCTATGCCCCCCCCCCTCCTCCATAATGAAGCTCCTCCACACTGCACACTGAGGAATGTGCACAATTAAGGCAATATTGTGGCGTCAAGCATAGGATTTCAACCCTACTCCATGCCCTGACCACTGTGGGCAGAAAATGCATGTTGGTTTAGCTGGTCCTGTCCAGGGAACAATGTGGTTGCTAGTTGTTGATCCCACTCTAACTTTCTTTAAGGAATACAAGCATAATTCTAATAGACTTGAGAGCCGCATTACTGCCCATACAGAATCATGTTGTCACTAACACCAACAATTACCTTGTGTACCTGATCACTGACTTCATTGCAGGACAACAAAGTCGTAAGAAGAAAATCACTAGGCTGTGGGTAAAGAGGCCCAGTGGTATCAAAATATCCTCTTATGACCGTGGCACTTTCTGGATGTGTACCACAGATAGTTTCTAGTCACCATGTTCTTCCTCCACTTTAACCACGGACAGTTCCGTCGACACCTCTATTGGCAATAATGATAGACTCACTCCTATGTGACTGTGGCATGGTGGAGGACATCTGCCATATTACTACTTTGATCCCCATGTATGCGGTCGTACTTTCAGCCAGAAACCTAGATGGAACCAAGGACTTGTCGTCAGCAATAGGGGAAGGCAGATTAGGTTCTGCTCTTGGCTTGACCAAGAGCAGATGCTCCAGCACCAGAACCAGTTCTGTCCGCAATATGATGTACAGCCGCCGCCCATTTCCCCTCAAACACCGACTGGGTGCGCCATCCACAACCATACAGGGACAAGCCAGCCTGCCAGCCAGCTTCATACCACTACAGCCTCCACACTTGTGTCAGGTGCGGACAAGAAGACAATGACAAACGATGGGAGGCGATGGATATCGGACGCCTTCCTCCTTCTATGCTACTGCCGGCTCCTGTCCCCCCCCCCCCCCCCCGTCCCCCACTGGCGGTCCCCACCCCTCACTAACGACGAATGTTGAGCATTACCGGCTCGTCGTGCCCACGGTAACCGAACCGTTGGTCTCTCCGGGAGTGGATCTCTCCCTTACGATAGCTGTGTCAGTCTCTTGTAGGCAAAGCCACATGTTATCTCGTGTGGTATACAACTTACTTATTTTACATTATGCCCAAAGCTAGTAATGTTTCACTGCATTATAGGAGCCATTGTAGTGAGGAGAATCTTATATGCCTTTAAGGTGCTTCTGTAATGATGAGCTTACGATGGCGGGGATTTGTGATATGGGATGTATTGATTTCTTTTCACATCAGACTCTATACACACTGGAAACGTAATATCCTCCGACGTGTCTGTTAGCATCCAGACAGTATGGTCTTCTGATTCAGGCCTTGGTTTTCTTGTTCTTTGGCTTTTTTCTCTTATGTATTTCGGACTTCCAGTATTTCCACAACTATCTGTGCAGAAGACCTGGAGGTCCTTGGCTTAATACTATGCTGAGCGTTTTATAATGGCCTGGTACGCACAATCGACGTTACTTCAAACATTTGTTTGTGGCAGTACTCGCAAGTTCATGCATTGGTGCCCACTTTCTCCGATTTTAGTTGTGCCCATAAATTCCTTGTCTCCCTTAATCTCTTAGCCACAGCAGTGACATAAGTTACAAACATAGGAGGTATACTACACTGACAGATTTCCTTTATTCGGTATAAGAGATGCGCTTTGTGTTCACAATTTCGTAGATGTTATGTTCGAGGAAGAATGCTGAATACTCACGATTCCAGACTGAATGATTCCCGTACCGGATTTCGGATAACAATGCTGACGAACAGGGTTTTGTAACTCATGCATCGCGTTGTCTCATTTGCCACACGTTACCTGACAATTTCACTTACATTGTTTTTCCAATAGTGTCAACTTTTGAAATACGTCATTGGGTTTGTGACAGAGTTTCACCTTAAGAAGGATAAAACGGATGTTTTATTCTGGTAACAGTGGGATGACGAAGTGGAAAATAGTTGCGAGTGATCCCCGAAGGTGGCCATTCATCCGCTTTCATATGTTTTTCTGCATCGCACCGATCGTCCACCGTTTGACTGAGTGAAGTGTCACAGAACGTGTTATACATTAGTTGTTTTCAGAAGAATAGCCGATAAAATCACGTTCCGAACTCGCAGATTTAGGTTCTCCGTAGGTTACCTAAGTAGTAGAAACAGTATCGCTTCAGTAACATGGTTGTTGAAAGACTAAGTGCAGTAATTAGACTGATCGGCATTGAGGATAGTGAATCATTGCGTCAACAAGTCAGTTTATTGGTGACGGTAATTCAGTGAACTTACAGTTGTAACCACAGTCTGGTGTTTTTCAGCTAATTTATTAATTTATATGATTTCTGGCGTGACGTTATCCATTTTATTACCTCAATATAACAACTTGCGTTGATCACCATTCAACAGTTTAGAGATTAATTTATTGGACAGTAAACTTTTTAATTTAGAACGGTATCTACGTTGAATCTAGCAGATATTAGAGTTCTGATTAGTCGTTAGTAACTATTTTGTCTGGCTCTAGTCTGACATTGAGAGAGGGAGACAATGTTCTACTGTTCTTTTTTACAAATAAAATTGCGACTGCATCACAGTGTGCGCGTGTCTGTGTGTGCGCCGGGGGAAAAGGGGGAAGGGGAGTTTGGGGAACGAGGGGGAGTTAATTAAATGCTAACACAAGTGAATTGGTTGCTGTAAATTTGTGCCTTTGCATTATATATCTTGGTTCATGTATATCTATGTAGGTGGCCCTATGAATCGCTACACAGATACAATATAAATAAGAAAAACCATGCGAGGATTTAATGGAAGTATAAACTGACATTGTAATTTAAATTGTAGACTGCCCGATGAGACACATGTTTAGGTGTACAGGCTATAAAAACTGGTATTCCATACTCTGATTCTTGAACTTGTACGAAGGCATTGTGAAAACAACAGTAACTAGGATGGATCAATAGGTCGATCTACACAATCAAATCACATGTTAAGCTTGAGAGACTTCACCAGTGCATCACACCTCTTCAAGTAGTGCTCAATAAATAAAAGCTGAAGAAAGGAAAACACTTTTGAAAACACAGAACAAAAAGCTTAATGTGCTGGTTTACTGATTTATGGAGAGTACCATTTAGAATTAGATTTGGAAAATTCGAAACTCATAAATTCGAGAAAGAATAGCAAAATTATAAAATACACAGAGGAATCACATCAATATGGTGGATGGAGAAACATACAATAAGTGCACTAAAATACTATGCAGTCATAAGCATGGTGAGACCTTGATAAGTCTAAGTCCAAATGTTTTGTAATCTCGGTGCACAGGCATCAAAGTCCGTAACGCGTGGCTCAAGAAGTCTCAAGTGAAGTGCGTGTAAATGTAGGTGGGATGAGAGCTACAATGCAGCGAAATCTCTCTGGGAGTTGTGGCGAGCAGGGAGACGTGGTAGATAAGACTGTGCTCGTCGTTATGGCGTCGGGCGTGAGGGAGAGGGAATGGAAATCCTTCTCTAACGATGGAACAGTGCACGCAGGAATCGTGAGAGACAGGGTATGGGGTATCAGGTACTGGAAGCGACGTTGCATAGCCAAGAACAGTTTTTAGCATAGTCCAAACGGCGATATGATGTGTACGACTGTGAATGTAATACTCTAAAACGTATAAATTTTCAGACTGGTCACATGGAAAATGGCAACACTTGGTTAGAAGTAGTCATGGTCCGGAGTGTTGAAGTTGAATCCAAATTCCAGTATCATACACGTTACTTCCTTAAACTCTAATTTGCATGTTCCATTACCAAACGACTGCTCGATACATACGTTTACATCAGAAGATCTTGTTTTACCTAAGGTAACAGTTCCTGAAAAGATGATTATACAGCAAGAGGGTGCTGCTACGTTAATGAAACCCAGCTAAAACTTAACGGTTAGGATATCTTAGAATACTAGTAATATTATTCCTTTACAGCATAGAGCACGTTTGAGTTCAGTGTAGCATCGTATGTGAAACACTGTGGGTAGTTAAATACTCCGTGTTCTGTATATATGGTGATCGACTTTCCAAAAATTACAACAGATAAATAATAATAGATAAAATAAAATATTTATGAATCCTAAAAAGGCGACAAGCTGTAAGTTCATATAAACATAATCAACAACGTTACACAGGAATTAGCTTAATTTTTCAAGGAACTTCTCGACGGAATAGGAATGACCCATGAGGAAACTTTTCAGTTTAGATTTGAAAGAGCGTGAATTACTGCTAAGATTTTTGAAGTGTTAAGCTAGCTTACTGAAATGGATGCAGCAGAATACTAAACGCCTTTCTGCACAAGGGTCAAGAGTCATAAACTTGGTGTGAAGCATAATATGTAATTTTATTGCTGAAAAATATCCAAATTTAGCAATGTACAGTGAATTCACCCATTACTACGTTCGATAAAAGAATTTTGCTATTATGCACTACTTTGCACAAATTTGCGTGGGTCTGTAACGCATCTTTCTAACGCAATTTACAACCAAATTGAAAACCAAAAAAATTTAAATTTAATTTCCCACATTTTTGGTTCAGTAGATGGACATCTAGAATTTTTTCATCAAGTTGTAACGTTATACTCAACTCCTATAGCAGACAGGTGGCAGTATAAACTCAGACAATAGAAACATCTGCCGTATGTCCGACCTTTGCATCTGCACAGTGAGTATACTAATGTGTGCACTTACCACTTAGCGCGAAAATGGACAAAACCTATGAACCGTCTTCTCAAGCCCAGGGTGTCGGACAGACATTCTAAATAAATATGACCCTGGCCCTGTAAGGCAGCTAATATAAGGTGCGGATCGTAACAGAAATCATTAGAAATGCTGCTGTCAAGTAGCTAGAAAGCATGAATTAATAGAAGTGAAAGTTTGAGGCCTATTCTAGAAAGACAAAACAGCTGTTCCCTTTGTTTTCTACACATAATTTATCAACTGTTGCTTTCGGGGGTCAGGTGATAAACAACAATCATGTTCAATTACGTTTGATACTCAGTCACAAAGTATTTAATTCTAGAACATATTGAAATGGCGATTATTAAAATCGTTATCTCTAAACATGCAGATTTTCTATCACAGGAATAAAATGAATATCAAAAAGCCTGGTAATTACCAAGAATGATTGCCTATCGAAGCTACGGAGTATCAACGATACATATCGAACGTGTGATCCTAAAGCGATCATGCAACTCTGGTGGCGGCCATTATGAGTATGTTTACGGTGGTCACTATAGCAATGCCAAAAGAAGAACATTACAAAAATACTTGTAGTTACAAAGCAGACGACTTACCTTACACTCGTCGTCGGTGTTGTCATGTGAAAGTCCACGTGATGTGTACGCTGCAGGAACAATTCCCTTTTTGCCATAGCCTGGGTAAACTCAACCAATATCACGCAACAATATGAGTAGATGCACTAAAGTGACTTTGTCTCTGGGCAATACTCTGACAACGAAACGCTTCCGGGACTCTCGTTCTATTCCACCGAATACCCAAATATGACCGATTTAGCTCTTTGAAGGTCATCCTCTCCGGTTCTTCCATCTTGCAATGTGAGATTCGTCCGCTTCAACAACTTTACTCAGTCCACCAATCGGTACACTGTCGTTCGTCACTACCACATAACACACTTCTTGACAAAACCCGAAATAGTCGCACACAGTATTAGCAGATAAGTCAGTTTCTGATGCTGTTGCTTGCAAGGTGTAGTCTCGAATGCAGCAAGATAGAAGAATTACGATGGTCTGGATAGATAATTTGGAAGAGTCGAACCATTTATTTTTCCTGATACTCGTTCATTTCCCGCACTGTGAGCAATGAAATTGTAACGGTATTTCAGCATCGAAACTCTTCTTACGAAGTTTTACCCACTTCGCACCACCACAGTCTACATAGTCCCTTCTTTCCTCGTCCGGTAGTACTCCATATTTGCGACAAAAAGTCAAACAATTTTGTATGCTGGACAAGCATGGAATTAGATTTTTCCATGTGAGAGAATCCGCCGAAGAAACGTCCGGAACACGAGACATCCCACTCACTACCGACATAAATCGTCTGTGTTCCCCTACCAACTTACAAATAATTCGCGAAGGTATGTAATTTAGAGCTACGAGGGGAACGACGGGAAACAGATAAATATGACGATCACAAATGATTGATCATAACGCCCGCCACCAGCGTCGCATGGTCGATTTAGGATCGCATGTTCGATAGGGTATCGTTTGAACCTCGCGACTTCGAATGGCAGTCATTCTTGGAAATTACCAAAATCCTCATCAGCTCATTTAAATCTACGTTGTCCTAGCTGGTCAATGCACTGAGTTATTCGAGAATAAAATTACTTTTTGAACCAATGACAAAAGTCTCATGCACTGAACGTTAGTATCCTTGCTTTTGATATAATGGTCAAAGTGTACGCAAGTTGGAGTGAGCAAAATCTTGATTCAAGATTTACTGTGGCCTAATGCGCGATGGTACTTTACCATGCTGCATCTGCAATGGCGTTGTCTCCGTGCTGGATCTGAAACGCTAATTCGCTGCTCTGGCCTTGACTGAATTCACTCAGTCGCAACTTTCCTGCTTTCCGTAGAACGTTAATCTTTCGCTAGTCGAAATAATGGCTATTGCACACTTGCTATGGGTTGGAGCGACGTGCACAATTTCTTTGCCCGCAAAAATTCCTGCAAGAATATTTAACTACCGTTTTGCTATCTGTCGCCACAATACGTGAAGCTTATCGTCCTCACGTCATAGAAAGCAAACTCTCAACACTTTCGCTTATTTCCACACACTTGTGCGGTCCACTGCGAGAAGAGAGAGAGAGAGAGAGAGAGAGAGAGAGAGCCTTAATTTTATGTCTCAAAATGATTTTATGTAATAGGGATCTCCATACCACGTCGCGTCTGCGTCGCCAAGTATGGCTTCAGACAATCACAGTCTCGCTAGATGTGAATAAATATTTTTAATTTTCTTTCTCGGTTGTGGCCTATCCCTGTTAATGACGTGCAGCCACTTACGCTCGGTATCGGCCTTATTTTCGCTAAAAGGAATAATGTATTGTTCTGGCCTTATCCATTTCTGCACTGAATCTTGCCGTTCTCTTGCTAATGGGAGATTTACGATATCATTAGCCACCTGCTTGGTTCGTCTCCAAATTGCGTTTTGCTTTAGCTTGTTTGTTTCATGCCACTGTCCATATATTGGTACAGAATGTTTTGTTAGTTTTCAGGTACATTAGATTAACTTCAATTGCCTTTTGTTGATACAATGCAATTATTATTTTCTGAGGATCTCATACTGTATCGTACTGTCGTTATGGATAACGTTCATTTAAGGTCCGTTGAATCCGGACGCCTTACACGTCGGTACAAACTGTCTTTCTCAGAAACTAAAGTATATTTCTAGGACCACCCTCTTTCTTCACATTCGTTTTACTTTAATTTGCACCTATTCCTTAAGAAATTCAGGCCAGCCGGAGTGGCAGAGTGGTTCTAGGCGCTACAGTCCTGCTTCGGGCATGGATGTGTGTGATGTCCTTAGGTTAGTTAGGTTTAAGTAGTTCTAAGTTCTAGGGTACTGATGACCTCAGAAGTTAAGTCCCATGGTGCTCAGAGCCATTTGAACCATTTGAACCTTACGAAATTCCAAAATGGTGGTGCATTCACCCATTCACAAATTTTCGGATCGTAATACTATGAAAACAGGCTATTGGCTGCATACAAAGACAGAATTTACCTCAGCATATTCTTTTAAAACAACATTTATGTTAAACTGAATGATGTAGTGACCCACTGTAAATAGGGTAAACAAAGAGGATACTGCGCTTGATCAATACCTATTGATTCCAGCCGGCTGCTGTGGCCGAGCAGTTCTAGGCGCTTCAGTCTGGAGCCACGCAGCTGCTACGGACGCAGGTTCGAATCATGTCTTGGGCATGGATGTGTGTGATGTCCGTAGGTCAGTTAGGTTTAAGTAGTTCTAAGTCTATCGGACTGATGACCTCAGATGTTGAGTCCCATAGTGCTTAGACCCATTAGAACCATTTTATTTTGTTGATTCGAGACTCGTACGTTAGACACAGATAATTTCATTTACAGCTCTAAACTTATGCTTTTGTCTATATTTGGCAGGGCACTGGTAACAGGCAAAAGGTGATTTTGTATGGTACTGATCTGACATCCACGACGATCGTTTCGGGGGTGTGATTTCTCGGCCAAATATTTGATGAAAATTATATATAATCCAGACTATATTAAAACATTGGTGGAAAACATTTCCATCAGCGCAGTGATTCTGGTAACCAGAAGGAAGATGTCACATCACATTTATCGACCATCAGAGTGTATACATTTTGTAAGGATTATAACTCAAACAGTTACTTAATTTTGAAGGGGAACGACCTTTACAGTGTTGGTAGTATTTCGTTCATGTGATACCGATATCGAGGTTTTCGACTATTTTATCACTGTCCCAGGAGAGTAAGCAATGATCCATCATGTGCTTCTGCACTCTCGTACCTTTCATGACCATAATATAGGGGTGTGCAAAACATAAATATGAAAGAAACCTTCAAATGATGTGTCACTGTCTAGTGAGACAGCTCTACAGAACTTGGACCACGCAAAGAAAGAACCGCTTCATTGTAGCACAGAAGACAACTGAAAGAAACGCGCAATGAGACGAACAGAAATGAAACTTTTATTCAAAGTCAGTAATTACTCTGAAGTTAACGCGATTTATGATGGTCCCCTCGGCATAATAAAATGCAGAACATGGTTGTTCATAGAGTGTGTGACCACTACTGACAGCAATGATAGATCTGCAGCGTGCTCCAACGTTGGCCGCAAGGCCGGTAAGGAGTTTTTGTGCTACGGCGCCCTCTTTTTCACCCGTGCGGCTGACTACTGCTGGATGATCTCTTGCGCAGTCCGCCGCTCGTGGTCTTGCAGTAGCGTTCTCGCTTCCCGCGCACGGGGTCCCGTGCTCGATTCACGGCGGGATCAGGGATTTTCTCTGCCTCGAGATGACTGGGTGTTGTGTGCCTTTCATCATCATTTCATCCTCATTCGCTCGCAAGTCGGCGTAGTGACGTTAAAGAACTTGTGGAGCGGTGGCCGAACCGTCCCGCGAGGCTGTCTCCCGGCCACCAATGCCATACGCTCATTATTATTATTGTCGTTGGCGCTTAGGATGGGCTGCCATAAGCCTCTTCAACGGTTCCTACTCGTGCTCGATCGGGTTTAAATCTGAGACGGACAGGCTAGTCAGTTCACCTGCGTTTTTAGATGCCGTTGCGCATCCTCGTCCACAAGATGAAAGAGCTGAATGCATCGCTGAGAGGAGGCACATGGGGAAGGAGAAGTGTCACAATAACGTTGACCCGCGAGTGCATCGTATTGAAAAATTAGAAGGCAACATTACGAGGGTGGTTTGAAAAGTTCTCGGAACGTAATAGAAAATAAGTACTTACATCACTGAAACCTTTTTTACTTTTCGATGTAGTCTCCTAGTAGATTAATGCACTTGGTCCAACGATGTTCCAGTGCCTTGATCCCTTCTCGAAAATGAGTTTGTTCCAGGCCTGCAAAATAGTTGTCAGCTCCTGCTATCAATTGTTCGTTTGAAGTGAATCTGCGTCCACCTAGAAAAATTTTCAGTTTTGGAAAGAGATGGAAGTTTGTCGGAGCCATATTAGGTGAATAAGGCAGGTGTGGCAACAATTCATACCTTAGTTCGTGTAATTTTGCCATGGCGACGGCACATGTGTACGGGCGCGCTTTCATCCAGCGTCAAGAGTCGCGGCACCTATCTTGCAGACAATTTTTTCATTTTTAATTCTTCAGTTAAAATGTGTATACCCTTTCAGTGTGGTGAGCCTGAGCAGTTTCACGCACCTCCATGACCATTTTGTGAACTTCTGCAATGTTTTCTGGGGTAGTGACACGTCTTGGCCAACCAGTGCGCGGATCATCATCTAATCTCTCCCGACGAAGTTTAAATTCATTTGTCCATTTGGAAACAGTTGAATATGAAGGAGCAGAGTCCCCTACTGTATTCTGGAAATCGGCATGAATGTCCTTTGCTTTCATACCTTTCTTTACGAAGTTCTTAATCACTGCCTCGCAACACCATTTTTTCGATCTTCGCAAATCACTACGCGGGAAGATCAACAGAGCCACGTCACCGCCACAGCTCTCTTCCAAGAGCACTGTTTACAGGCAACAGTCCAATGACTATCACGTGAACAGCTAGCGCTGACCTCTTGGTGATTCCGAGAACTTTTCAAACCACCCTCGGTTGTCTTTCCACACCATAACAACTGGACCACTAACACAATTATGTTCGACCCTGTTTCTGAGTAGACTATATTTTTTCACCTCTCGCCCTATAACGATATGTCCAGAATCACTACTCACATTGAATCTGCTTGAATCTGCTCCCGTTTGGCGCTATAGTGACGCTGACCTCACACCATGCGACGTCCAGCTTCCCGCACGACTGGAAAACCTCCGGATACAATCTCCCGCACTTCCATTCACTTCCACTGGATCGTTAATATGTTATCTCGTCCTTACGTTTTGCCAAAAATGCATTAAAATGTACATCGATTCGAATAGGTTTTGTTAGAATACCATAAAATGTAGTGTTCGTATCTGGATTTCTAATTTGATTGTGTGTGGTTATTAGCACTGTCATCTGAGGCTTAATGCATCCGGAGCAACTTTGAACTCGTGTGTAGATCGATCTTAATCTGAAATCTGCTGCCAGCATTTTACCTCGTCAGGGGCGAATGAGAGAACGCACCCTATATCACTAGAATGAGCGGCCTACGCTACAAGAATCATAGCAATGAAAATCATATACTGTCACAGGGCAGCAGAAACGAGAAACTGATAAACCTCTTTTATCTAAAAATCAAACATAAGTACCTGGAAAAGCAACAAAAATAAAAACAACACCGAAGATACTTAAAATTAATGAACTCAGTTGTCTGATATTCAAACGCTATGAATCAGATAAACTCTGAAAGCTGATGTGCCCAGGTTTCATTGCTGTACTAGAACTTGATGCGTTATTAAGTTATATCTCGCCGCTATCTCTCCACTGCTACTCTGCAGTGTTTGCGTGATGTCTGGCTACTGGACAACACAGCCGACAGGCCATGAAGTTCCCTCTGAAGTTACATGAAAGCCAGGGGTAACACTTATCAATAATAATGAAGAACTGTCCCTATTTTACTGTTGAAACCGGACTCCGATTGAACGTTACCTGGACATGTTAATGTCTAAAACTAATGGACTAGTCTCTTCACTATGAGAGTGTTTAAATTAAGAGACGGTCTGGTAACCGTAAGCAAACTAAAACTAGTGCTTTTTTTCGAAAGAGAGCTACAGTCTGTTCAGCAAGAACGTAGTCGGCATTACACACAGATGGTAAAAGATGTCGCCTTAGTTATTTCACCACGCAGCAGAGGTAGCCTTTGTGCTTCATGCAATATCCATAAAGCATTAGCTCACTTTGAATTAAGACACAAAGGAATTACAGACAATGGTTGCGAGCGGGTATTGATTCAAATCAATGGGGAAAGTTGAAAATTTGAGCCACAGCGTAATTCTAACCGAGATCTCCTGCTTACTAGGTAGACGCGCCGACCACTGCACCATCCGGACACAGTCGTCATGGCAGCTGCTTGGACTACCCTAGCATTCCCCCCGTCAGACACCAAGTCTCAACTTCTCAACACACTACTTACGTGGTGCCCCTTGCCCTTTACCCTCCTTAATGGCAGCATTTTGCCGATTCTCGGAACAGTTAGAGCCTGGTGTGCATCCTCACTGAAGAGACCATCTGCCATCCTCGCCTTAATTATATACATGTGGTGTCTGTTCTTCCGGACATGCATATATGTAGTTTACTTAATTTCTTGACTGAGAAACACAAGAAGAGACATGAGTACAGCTTACGCGTCACTTTTATCGAAGTTGTTTGATGCCTGACTGCCAAACATGGGTTCACCTACAAAAATGAAGATTGGATATTGCATTAGGACAACAATGCGAAGGACCGCACTACGTTTTGAAGCGTCTGGAAAATGGAGAATGGTGTGCAGGTACTACATTGCCCACCACATTTGCCTGACGATAATCCTACTGAAAATGTACGGTCTTACATCAAGAAGAGGTTGCAAGTACAAAAAGATCTTCACTTTGAAACAGCTGTCAACACAAATTCGACACATTTCGAGGTCTCTTCTGTGGGGTCCTGCCCACTCGTCTCTTATAGAGTTCCTAAAGGATGCTGCTTTCTCGGATAGCTATACAACAATTCAAGCAAATCACAATAACGGTTTTATTACAATAAAGTAGATTGACAATACTTTACCTTGGTTTACAAAGTCGGGTCGCAAGATATTGGCTACATGCAATTAATCAATGTCTTCCATTATATAGAATGCCCATGCAAATATTATACATTGATCACAATAGCTCTTCCAGTGCTCTTTTCTACTCCGGGTCTACTAGTGTTGGTCTTCTACTGTCCAGCCGAGGCTGGCTGGAGCCTCGCTTATATTCTCTTCGGATAGAGGCCGCTCTTGTCGTGGTGCGGTCCTAGTAAGCGAACCATTGGCTAACGTCGTCTCACAGCCTTCTCTCCTCTTGAGTTCTTCATCTTCGTGCCGGCGTCTGTCGTTACGCCAGAACAGTCCTTCCTACACGACGGACCATCGTAGTGTAGGGAGTGCGATCACGGCGGGGGATGCAGGAGTGTGGGCGCATCGCTGGACCGGAAGCTGTGGCTGTAGGGGACGTCAAGCTTCTGATCGTACCCCGCCATCCGGCCTTCGCTCTGACGGATACGTCCCCCGGAAAACGACCAGAAGGATACGCGTTCACCTCCTGATGCCATGAACCAGATGAAGAAGGCGGCGAGTGGTGCGGTGTGCTCGGGTCCATCGGTAGGACGAGAGGAGACGGAGATGGCGAAGGTTCCGTCTCCCTGGAGTCGTCCCGCGGTTTCGTGATGACACCCTCTGGATCCGTTAATCTGGGGGACATGACACAGGCGAAGTCGATTTTGGTGGCGGCGCTGCAAGTCTTATGCACCTGAAATAAGATACATGCGAGCGCCAAGTCGACGGACCATCTCGCCTGACACCCACCGTCTGCTGCCGCTAAAAACCCTGTAAAAATCGATATCATGTGGCGCGAAGCGATACTTGCTGTCTTTCTTCGGCGCCGGATGCTGTGGCTGGCTCTGAGCACTATGCGACTTAAATTCAGAGGTCATCAGTCGCCTAGAACTTAGAACTAATTAAACCTAACTAACCTAAGGACATCACACACATCCATGCCCGAGGCAGGATTCGAACCTGCGACCGTAGCGGTCACGCGGTTCCAGACTGAAGCGCCTTTAACCGCACGGCCACACCGGCCGGCCGCCGGATGCTGTGATGATGGAGCAGATGGAGCAGTGTCCTACGGTGGCGGCAGTGAAGCAATTCCACCGGCGATTGTCCATCTCGTGGGTGTGAAAGAAAGGAGGCGAGAAACAGTTGCAATGCTTTATCCCTGGTGTGTGTGAAGTTTGGCCATCTGCTGCTTGAATGTTCTGACAAAACGTCCCGCTTCGCCGTTTGAGTATGGATGGAACGGTGCACTAGTTAGATGCTTTATGCCATTAAGTTAACAGAATATTTCAAATTAATTTGAAGTGAGCTGAAGTCCGTTGTCCGGCACTATGACTTCAGGTAAACCTTGAGGCAAAAAACAGAAGACAACACCTGAATTGTGCTACGTGACGTTGTCGATTTCATTGGCACAGAAAATTGAAACTTGCTATAAGAGTCTACCACAATCAACCAACTAGTGCCCCAAAAAGGTTTCGCAAAGTCTGTGTGCACACGTTGCGATGACGATTGCTACTTAGGACAAGCAGAGAATTTTTGTCGCGGAGCGGACAGATTTTCCGCACCTTCGTGACACTCTGCCGTCATCTGTTCTATTTGGGCGTCTATACCCTGCCAAGTACAGTGTCGACGCGCTAACTGTACAACATAGCTATACAACAATTCAAGCAAATCAGATTAATGGTTTTTATTACAATAAAGTAGATCGACAATACTTAACTCTGGTTTACAAAGTCGTGTGGCAAGCTATTGGTGACTTGCAATTAATCAATGTCTTTCGCTATATGGAACGTCCATGCAGGCAATGGATACGGATCACATGTAATAGCTCTTCCAATGCTCTCTTCAAGTCCGGGTCTACTAGTGTCCGCCTTCTACTGTCCAACCGAGACTGGCAGGAGCCGCGTTAATATTTTCCTCGGCTAGAGGCCACTCTTGTCTTGGTGCGGTCCTAGTCAGCGAACTATTGGCTGACGTCGTCTCACGGCCGTCTCTCCTCTTGCGTTCTTTATCTTCGTGCCAGCGTTTGTTGTTACGCCGGAACATGTTCCACGTGAATACATAGGGAACTTGGTTTCAAGCATGCCTCGCAGATGCGAAGCAATTATCGAAGCTCTGGGTGACGACGTATTATTAATTGTAATTGCATTTTTATTTTATTTATATATCATTTGTGTATATGTTGTAACTTGTTTTCAAGTACATTTCTCTACTGGTTAACCAGACCACAATCTTACGTAACCAATTATAAACTTTTTCGCATTCAGTAGCGAGTCAGAAGTCGATTGAAGCAATTTGTGGTTATTACTGTGCATTTCACATTTTTAGCGACAGAGAGGCAAGGAAGCTTCTATTATGGTGGTTGAAACGCGAGTATAAAGGAAGGTAGCCGTGCTTTACCTTAATCCAAGTGTGTTTATATTGTGTTATTTGCGTCTTCGTAACACTTTAAGGATTGAAAATAATAAACCACTAATTGCAGGACAGATATTTTGATTTCGACCTGTATGAGCTAATGATAGCTTTACAGGTGTGGCAGCCCTAATGACAGCACTAATTTGTGTCACGTTTCTGGACATGGTGCACCATGCACTGATACGGATCTCTCCCCTGGTCCTATGGTTGCTCTGAAGTCTCCACTGATTCGATGTGCTTCACACATTACACGTCTCCAGAACAATAGATTTGTTCGGACTGAAGCCCAAATGCAATTATCCTGCTGATATTTAATGTATCAAGTAGTGTGGTGACTCAGATGAGAGCTGAGTAATTATACCGATATTATATCAATGATTGCTTGAACATTATTCTGCAAAACTTAAGGACGAGGTCGATATAGTACCATACCAAATAAACTTCTAGGTGGAAATTACTCAAAATGCGACAGAATTTGACAGAAATCTCCCAGTAGCGTATAAAAGTCGGACGTCACATAGCGTGAGATCAGCGTGCCTACAGCGCTCAATGGGGCTCGCCACGCAACACGAGGCAGTAGAATGAATGGAAAAAGACAGTGAGTGTCAATCAGCGAACAGTTAAGGTGCACTGTCGAGGTATTCTTCATTACAACATGGTCTGGAGACAAAACATGGATGAATTCACATGGGGATGAGTCATCTTAAAAGTGGAAGAAAAACGATGTGTGTGGAGTGTATCCCAAGAGTTTGGTATTGCCCACAATACTGTTTCACGTGCATGTTGAGCGTTTCGAACCACAGGCACTGCTCCTTGAAGGAGAGGAAGTGGTCGACTACGGTCAACCACAGCAGAGATTACCACTACATTGTCCAACAGGCAAGAACGGACCCACGTCAAAAAAAAACCGGTGCAATTGCAATCACTTTTAACAGGACAGCAAGGCACATAGTCTTACGCTCCATAGTGGCACGGCGACTGTATGAGGCTGGTTCCTTGCGTGACGAGCAGAATGTCGTGTTCCTTTGACACCCGCACATCGACAGCATTGTTTGCAATGATGCCAAGAGCATAGGGACTGGGCTAACGATGAGAGTGGTCGCGTGCTCTTCTCGGATGAGACTAGATTCACTGTGAGTAGTGATTCTGGAATTATCCTCTCAAAGCGAGAGGTGGGAGGACGCAGTGCTCCAAGAATACTGTCGAACATTATAGTTATCGTGGTCCAAATGTTATGATGTCGGGAGGCATAATGTTACAAGGGCGCGGTGTTCACGAAATGATTCAACCTGGTACACTCACCGGTCAAAGTTATTGTGTGACTTTATTCCTTTCCATGTTCGACTTTAGAAGGGTGCATTCGGCTCTGACTTGATTTTTGTGGATGACAATGTGTGACCTCATCGGAAAGTGGAGGAGTTCTTGGAGTGAGAGGATATCCGACGAATGTGGGTCCTGCTCAATATTCCGAATGAAATCCCATCGAGCACGTCTGAGGTGCGGTGGTGAGACGTATTTCCGCAGGTCCACGTGCACCAGCAGCCATCCACCAGTTGTCAACCGCGCTGGTGGGGGGAGCAGATGAACTCACTACCAACCTTATGACCATCATGGGAGCACGTTGCTGATCGTGCGCTACTATCCTTGGTGGTCACACACACATCCCGCCGTTTGTTATGCCCAGTGGCCCATCCTGAATCGCAATAACTTCAGTGCAGTTATTGTCTTTGAACCTAAGTGTCCTTGCTATTTGTCTCATTGTGTATTTATTTCAGTAATCCTCTGTACGATACTGTAGCAGTTATCTCTATGTATGGTCCAAGTTTCACGGAGGTATTTTACTTTACAGTGACACATCACGCGAAAGTTCGTTTCGTCGTTAAGTTTCACACGAGTGTAGCATCTCCAAAGTAATAGCAGCTTATAGTAACGAAAGTAGTAGAAGTATTAATAGTAAAATACTATAAATTGGCCGTCTATCTCGTGTGTGACCTCTTTTAATGCATTGGCCCCTTTTCTTATGCCTCGAACAGATGCTTTCCCTGAATTTCTTGTAGTCATGGCTGGCATCTGGCAGAGCTCTCTGGCAGTGTTAAGCACAATTATTCCGACGTTTCTGTTTCCTTCTCTTTCTCATACGATGCTATTTCGTCTCTTCGGAACGTGAATATCAGTAGAAAACTTAGCGAGTTTACCGATCTTCAAGCAAAAGTTACACAGCCACAGTTGAGCTTTGCTCAACACGTTTCCCACGCCAAGTAACCGTCCACCCAGCATCATTACTCTTCCTTTATTGCAATTTCAACATTCTGTTGATGTGAGACCAGCAAACATTTTATTTCACGGAGTGTTTATTACAAACCTAACACACATGCAGAATATATATTTTGGCAACTGGTTTCGAACCGAGTGGCTCATTCTCAGGTCTTGGCTACCGAGGCTGCACTGAAAGTGCCTGATCTTAATGATAACCAACTAATATTATCAGTACATGCATCCCACAGTGACGACAGATAAATGTCACAAAGTACATATCCTCAGCATTCAAGCAAGAATATTTGACTTGTATAGCCAGCGTACAAGTAATGTGACACTTACCTACCGTCACTGTGAGAAACATGTGTTATCAAATTTAGATGGTAGTCATTAAGACCAGACACTTTCAGTGCAGCCTCAGTAGGTCGGGCTTGAGAGTGAGCCAATCGGTTCGAAACTAGTCGCTAAACTATATTGGGCTGGTGCATAAGTTAGTAGTGTTTTTTCATAAGTTTAAAACACCCACAGGTACACAGAAGAGAGACTTTAGTCATCAATAATATATTCTCCTTCGCAATTTGTAATAGTCTGCCAACGCTGGGGTACGTTTTTGATTCCGTGACTGTTGAAATAATGTGGTTTTATGGAGAAGAATTCGTCGAGCCGTATTCGGAGCTCCTTTTTATCCAAAAAAGATGTTCGTTGAAGAACTTTCCATAGAGAGCAGTAAAGGTAAAAATCAGAGAGCTCAAGATAAGGTGAATAAGATGGATGCGGAATGACTTCCGAGGCTAGTTATTGTACAATGTTTTTAGTCAGTCTAGTAAAATGTGGGCGGGCGTCACTGTGGAGTAGCATCATTTCACGCAATCTTCCTGGCCGTTGTTCTTGGATTGCGTCTGCATGACGTCTCAGTTGTTGACAATATATATGTCAGAAATGATGTTTACACCTCTGCGAAGCAATTCATAGTACATCACACTGTCGCTGTTCCACCAGATGCTTAACACTATTTTTTGTGAATGCGCGAAGGTCATTGTGCGGGGAGTTGCTGCATTGTTTGGCCTCATGCAGTCATTTCTTTTTCTTGTGTTATCATAAAGACGCCATTTATTGCCACCAGTAACGATACAGGATAGGAATGACCGCAGTTGTTGCCGGCCGTTGTGGCCGAGCGGTTCTAGGTGCTTCAGTCCGGAACCGCACTGCTGCTACGGTCGCAGGTTCGAGTCCTGCCACAGGCATTGGTGTGTGCGATGTCCTTAGGTTAGTTAGGTTTGAGTAGTTCTAAGTCTAGGGGACTGAGGACCTCAGATTTTCAGTCCCATAGTGCTCAGAGCTATTTGAATTTTTGAACGGTGTTGTTCACGTGCATGGCGCATGGCCACCCGCTGATTTTTCTGGTATTGGCTTTGAGCTTGCGGCATCAATACATCCTATTTTTTCACCTTTCCCATTGCATGCTATACGATGGTGGAGTGATCGCAGCTCATAATATCTGACAGTTCTAGAATACACTGGTGTGGATCATCGTAGATTAATGCGTTTAAACGATCTTCATCAAACCCCGAAGGTAATCCTGAAAGTGAAGAATGACTAACGTCAAAACGATCCTCTTTAAAATAGAAAACAATTTTCGTACCGTTATCTGATCAGTGGATTTATCCGCGTACACAGCACAAATCTTTCTGGCTGACTCTGCTGCTGTAACCCCTCTATTAAATTCAAACAGAAGAATACGTTGTAAATGTTCCGGTTTCTCCACTTGCCATTCTACTTTCTAGCGTCCTCAGCTTCACCCACTATCTCCAATAACAAAATGGCAATATGTAAACTAAAATAACAACAGAGAACTACAATTAAAAAATGACAATCGGTAAATAAGCCCACAGCAACGCGGACTACCAACATGTAAAACAAAAAGGCTACGATCTAATGCACCAACCTAAGATGAACGGCAACTGTGATAGATACGTAACAAACACTTCATTCCCATTATTTCTAACAGATACTGATATCTTGTCATGACCTAAGCGGAACATTCTTTGTGATACGAAATTCCAATTTCCATATTCAGCTCGTTGCAATGTCACGACTGAGTATCCTCATAACTCATAATTGCATCTGATTACTCTTGTAGCCACACACACTATCCCGACTGTTAACGGACCATAGACAAGTGGGTTGAGGTATCCTGACTGCTTTCCAATACTCATAAATGCGTATGCAAATCGGTAGCGGAGGGTGGGTTGCGACTGATATTTCACAGTTCATTAGAAGATGCATATAAATCCTGTTGGTAAGTTAGTTATTCATAGATCAAATTGGCATCATTTCGCTATATACCAATTAATTTGTGCATATGGCAAATGTTTTCTGTGTAAATATGGCCAAATGTGAACCATTTAAATAATTTGCCTTTATGTAAGACTTAACTGAGTTTTAAGTGAACAAAATGAAATACAAGCACACTCAGATATTACTTACTCAGAAACTTTTCTGTGGTGTGTGCAGGGTTAGCCACTAAAAGATTTTTCAGTTTTCAAAAATATGTGTTATTTACTATAGGTCTCATTACCTCAAACGGGTGGTGAATGGCTGGTGCATGCTTTGCCCATATCTGTTCAAAAGTTAGGTTTTGAGAATGTGAATCCATGTTTTGAGCCACTTTCTAATAAGAAATTTCACAAGAGAGTAAATATATCAAGTGATTAAGTTTTTGAACACTTACGTACAAGTGCTTCAAAGATGTACACCATATACTATTTATTCAGGAAGTTCAAATGCAATTAATACCTTATAACTAAGCATGGAGTTAAGTAAGTACTGGGTGGTTATAATTAAATTGCAGCTACTCACGGAGGTCCATTGTGGGCTGTAATTATTGTATTGCGGCGAAACTTGGTAGATATGCTAAGGAGTTAATGCGGAACCGATTCACGGCGGTAAAGGATTTGTTTCAGTTATAGCCACTAGGTGCTAATCTAACACTCTAAACATCTCGTTGACGATTCCAGCGCTCATATTGAACAAATTGGTTAAGTGACGGTTAATAATATAATCAACTTTATGTCTTTCCCACTTGTTGGTTCTTTTCTACCCACGTCTCGATCCTAATCCATTGCATACGGAAGCATTTCTATACGTCATTCTTGCATTCACAGAGCCAGATATGCACCTGGTGGCCAAAACTAGAACTAATTTTGTCCAGTGCAGATCGGTTCCGCAGTAATGCACTAGAGTGCCTACCAAGTTATGCTGGAAAACAATAATTGCAGCCCACATAGAACGTCTGTGAGCAGCTAGATTTTAATTATAATCACCCGGTATCGAAAGGTGTATGACAAATGGATTTAAATATGGAAGGTAAACCATCTGAAACTTTAATGATTGAAAACAGGAATTACAGATAGAGAAAATATTACTGTAGGTAATCTACAATATTCTATTTTCTATTAAATTTTTCCTAACATGTACACTCCAGAATTCTGGATTCTGAGTTTTGTATATTTCGTTGGAACAATTGTCTGCTGTTATGTCCTTCCTGTACTTAAATAAACTGTGGTTTTTTCTCTATGCTAAGAATGCAAACCAGTGAACTGAGTAGATTTAAAGGCAACAACAAGGTAACTGTTCCTTAACTAAAATATAAAATAATTCTAACAAAAAATGATGCAGCTATTTTGACGCTGAATCTCTGTTTCACATGATAAACAATATAATTCAAGAATGTATGTATAAGCCCTATAGAATTAGAAATGCCATGGTAGGAAAAAAGTTCAGAAAAAAATTGGTTGAGTTTGTTCCTATTTCGACATGTTGTAACTGGTTCTAATCAAACATAATTCGAAGAGGACGGTTACAAAATAATATCTACTGCTTCTGTCAGTTACTAGGTCAAACAAACATTTGTTTTCTGTCCGAGCTGTAAACAGAAGGTTATATAATAGCAGTGACCTACATC
The DNA here is from genome assembly GCF_023864345.2 of Schistocerca serialis cubense. NCBI lineage: Eukaryota > Metazoa > Arthropoda > Insecta > Orthoptera > Acrididae > Schistocerca > Schistocerca serialis. Next base: position 155,284,928 of record NC_064640.1, read on the forward strand.
AATACAGAAGAGCAAAATTGCCAGCAGATACCTGAAATGGACACCAGCTACTCGCATGAATCTCTCTGTAATCACCGATTAAAGGACAACGCCGTATCTCTCGTAAACTCAGAGTTCACACTACTATCATTAAAGAAAGCTGGTGCAACTGAAAATTTTGATTTTGATTCCTGCGCGAGTAAAAAGGATTCCAGATTATATTTATTACACTGAGATACTGTAGATTAAAAAGAAAAAAACTGATCAGATCTCGGGGTGTGTGGAATTGTGATACAAATCTTTATATATATATATATATATATATATATATATATATATATATATATATATATATATATATATATATAACAGCTAAACAATTATTTATTGAGTTCATAATGCTAAAGGTACGCAAAAGTGAAAACTAGTAGCTACACTAAGAAAGTTTAGAAATAATTAAAACGTGCTCTGGTATTTTACTGTCACTTTCAAGTTTGTCCTACACAATTTTAGATTTCCAAGGAGTTTATAATAATGATTAAAATATATAGAACTCCTACTGGTAATTTTGAGCCATTTCCTGAACTTCTTGATGTTCTACTGATAGGTTTTGCATCCAGACATTATGAAGTAATACTAAGGGGGTGCATAAACATAAGTTTTCTGCGGCAAAGCTCTTCCTTAGCCACATTACGGTCACTTTCCTTCTCTTATGATTCCACTATTGGTGGCTTCGAAGGAGGTTGGTGCGGCATTCGTCTCTTCCTGGAATCTGTGCTACAGATGTTTTATTGATTACGGAATTCTGATGTATTTATAGAAAGGAAATCCGTTATTTAATTAAACGGGACCAACTGTGGTTTTAATAATCACTATATAAGTTGGTTTTGTTTGGTTCCCAAGTTGTTTGCGGGAAACTAATGTCTATATATGAAAAGCACAGTGTATGCCCGTCAGTTAATCGTCTCTCCGACGGTATTGCTGAATTACTGGTACTTCATATTGTAGTGGTTGATATAAGTAACATTAATGTGATAATCAGTTGCCGACGCTTAAAACATAACATTTGACCCAAATATTAACAAAAGGTTAAAAAGTTAATACATGAAAAGAGAAACCGGAATCTATGAAGAACTTGAAAAATACACATTAGCATCATTTACGAAATACACTTAGTGTACATGAAATATAGAATACATTCAGTAATAGCCAGAAACTACTTTGAAAACTATAATTATAAAATATTAACCTGTCAGTAGATTTAGTACTGCCAAAACTAGTGTTACAATTGGCCACAGAACATCACAAAAATTAAGAGATTAGCAGAAGACTGTACGATCAGTTTACTGCACTTAGCAAACTCGGCACGTTTGACTTCTTTCCACATTCCATAGACTCTGTATGTATGATTCGCAGTATGTTATTAATGTAATGTTATAAGACAGATAGGAACTTTGCAGAACACAGTGGAAGTAGTTACCTCGTAATACTATAGTACGCCACGTGATGTGTAACGCACCCGGTGATTCTTCTCATGAGAGTAGATGACGAAAAATGGAAGATACATTTGTTTATTTATTAATTTATTTCAGTGTACTGACTCAATATCTAGAGACCTTAGCACACAGTATATGCAACATAGTAATTTGAAGAAATATTTTCTATCTAATATACACAGCTGCACAGGAGTAGGTAAAACAACAACAAAATAAAATATATCTCTATTGTAATCCCAGCACGAATGTAATGTAACCGTAAATTCACCTACGGCAGGGCGGGATCAGCCCACTATCACATTAACTGTGATGGCTGATACCAGTGACAGATGGTTCGAGGCAACTAATTAACACCCCCAGGTGACTGTGTACTGTTCCAAAAATTAGGAACTGTAGTGACATGTTGCATCACAGATCGAGATTAGTTTTCATGTGCAGTGAAAATTCATCTCACGAAATTATAAATACCACTTAGTGCATCATAAAATACATAGCATAAATTATCAACTAAATTACACAAAAGCAACTCCATTTCATCTGCAGACAGCTCAGAACTCCCCGGTAATCGCTCAAGAGTCCGAGCTCTGTTCTTTCCTGCTAGTCCATCTACTCACCCGGTTGCCTGCTATAACGCTGCCGTTGACTTACCTACAGGGCTGTTTTGTAAGTACATCATGAGGTTCCTATAGCAGAACTGATTTGCACCGAACACAACTGCAGATTGCGGAGAATACTGTGAACATTGTTTCGTCTCAGAAGGTCTTTTCCATCCTCTCTAGGTGAGATCAGATCATCGAATTCGAAAACTACGTGCTCTAGTGTCCCTACTGCACCACACATGCATATTCCATCCGTTCTCTTTATATTGTATAGACTGATGGAAAGAAGGTAACAAGATTAGAGTTTAACGTCCCTTCAACAACGTGCTCGTTAGAGACGGGGAACAAGTTTGGACTGTTTCAGGGGAAGAAATCGGCCGTGGCCTCTCAAAGGAACCATCCTGGCCTCAGCCTGGAAAAAATTAGAAAACCACTGATTTGAGGCCGTCGTCCTCCATAAATTTGAGTCCAGTGTGTTAACCACTGCGCCACTTCGCTGGTTAGATAGACGTGATATGGTCCGTGACGTTTCAAGAAATGTATGAACCCACGTTAAGGCTGCTCATGCTTTGTTTTGCGCCACTAAACAGTATTCGCAAGGAGCTCGTAAACCCCTCGTAGCACTGTCACATTCAGATTGCACCCTCTATCAAGGCACCATTTTTATTTCAAAATTGAAGCCAAATCTACATCTTGTGATCAAATGCTCCACGTCTGTGTGTTCCAAAAAAGCCAGTACTTGGTCCCCGCTTGCGTATCACTGAATCCAAACGGTATAGCTTAAGGATCATTGCGAATACATCCACCGCGTTGGCATTGTGTGCTCTTATAATCCTCAAAAACACACGGCTCTTACATTTTTTGTAACAATCTCTCTGGCCGTACGCAGCGCATAATCGTTTCAGGCGTGGCACTAACTGTTATTATCACTTTATGTTAAAGTTGCAGGATGTTTTAGAAAGTTTGCTAGTGACATTTATGATTCTGGCGAACTTACCCATGACTTCTTAAACTTTATGACAGACCTTTGCACCAGCCGTTGTGGCCGAGCGGTTCTAGGCGCTACAGTCTGGAACCGCACGACCACTACGGTCGGAGGTTCGAATCCTGCCTCGGGCATGGATGTGAGTGATGTCCTTAGGTTAGTTAGGTTTAAGTAGTTCTAAGTTCTAGGGGACTGATGACCTCAGCAGTTAAGTCCCATAGTGCTCAGAGCCATTTGACAGACCTTTGCGATATTTTAATGAAAATTTATGCTTTCACCGAAATGTAATCCTAAATATCACGACACAACATCTCCCATTAATGACACCAACAGCAGTTTACTCATGGGTCCACTCTGACGCGACAACCCACTCTTATGCGCTAAGTAAACTGTTTTAATGGTGATTATCTGCACCTTATTCGACAGGCACCAAGAGTTTCTAACAAATAACGCATCATAGCTCTTGTATACAAAACTATTCTTCGGACTCCGGAATGGAATTTTCACTCTGCAGCGGAGTGTGCGCTGATACGAAACTTCCTGGCAGATTGAAACTGTGTGCCGGTCCGAGACTCGGACTTGGGACCTTTGCCTTTCACGGGAAAGTGTTCTACCATCTGAGCTAGGCAAGCACTTGCCCGCAAAAGGCAAAGGTCCCGAGTGCGAGTCTCTGTCCGATACACAGTTTCAATCTGCCAGGAAGTTTCATCCTTGGAATTGACAATCATTAGCAAATTGTCGTTTTGCTTGACGATTATTATCACATCACTCTCACTTAACATCTTTAATTAAGGCTCCACCACAATGTCCCAGAAAATAAACAAGACGAGGGACCTGTGCGGACAGCAAGCGAGAGAGCAAAGCCACCGTAATCTGTCAGTCACCCTGGATGTCCTCCAGCTTCTCAACAGCGTACCGCGCCTCTGCGATCCTCACGAGATCCAGTGGTCCGTTTACCTCATCGCCCAATGACTTCCTGTTTCGGAAGATCTGTCTCCCATCCAGTGAGACCGAATCAAAGGAGTGTGATGAGCTACCACACGTGTGTCGAAGACTCCGTGCGTGACAGTTGTACAGCGAGCAACAGCAGCCATCACAATGAAAGCATACGTTTATCACACTTCTTGAGATGAGTAGAAGAGTTTTAAATTCAGTTCTCAGTTCTGCAAAATGTTAATGTAATGGGTTATCTGCGGCCAGATGGCCTATTTCCATAATGAAAGCGCTATCCTTGACAACGCAAAATGGACTACTGATGGCTGAAAACCGAGTGTTCAGTTACGACGAGTCTTCACCTACATTTTTCCCAAGGCATATACCTACCAGTGTACATATCCTTCAGTTAAATACTGAGGTGTTTTTTGTGATCGCGTGTACTACAGCTCATTGGTATACGACTCGTAATGTTGTTGCTCTTTGAGGTCTAATTAGGGCTGTCGGTTATTACAGAGTTCGAAAGTGGCTAAAAGACTTCCGCAGTACAAACGTGGAAGATGGCAGCTGAACTAAAAGCACACATCTCTCTATTCAGGTGAGGTATGACAGCACAAACACGTCGAATCTGTACACGTACCTTGACTTTTAATTCACCAAACTTTAATAATATTGTCAACCCATTCTTAATAATAGTGAATCTTATAAAAATTCGTATTTGAAGGCAGTAGGTACTGCACGATATGTCTAATGGCAAAATAATTTTCTTCAACAATTCACGACAAGTACGTATCCATTACGAAAATCTGAAAAAAAATTATACGTTATGGGTTTTAAAACTCTTTGTTAAACTTGTTAAAGTTTTTCCACTATTTTGATAAATTTATTACAAGATAAAGGTTCGCCTTGGTAACTATATTTTAATGTTAAATAGCAAATTACCTTCAAAGGCTACTGCATTGCTGGAACTAATGAAAATGATTCAGTAAATACGTAAAGACATTTAGATGAATAATACGCGTAAAATATGCTAAAACTGCTGTGATTGATGTAATATAAACTGAAATTCTGAGCGGAAGTTCCAGAACATCGCTCAGATGCTTCAGTAAGAATGAAACGTGTACAGTTGCACGAAAAACTTTTCGAGATGACACAGAAATAATGTGTATAAATATAACGGTATGAGACAGTTTTCGTACAGAGATCTAATACAATATCGTGATTTGCTTAGTACGTAATCATTCTGATCCTCCGTTCGTATTTCAGTATCTGTGTACAATATCTCACAGTGTAAGTACATCACAACTGATCGAACCGCAGTGGAGTTAGTGAAACTCATAACTAAATATAAACTGTTGGGAATCATGGTGATTAGAATTTCTTTGATCGTCTGGTGGAGTTACAAGAGTAAATATCTCGAAGTTCTCAGATGCTTAGCTATAATTACACCACTCCCTCTCATATGAAACTAAGTACTACCACCTTCTTTGTAAAACAAAAATATATTAAATCTTCGTGTATACAGACTTCAGTCTAAATGGTTGGTCTAACTGCTCTACGTCCCCATTCCCTTATCTGCATATTGTGGCAATTTCTAAGAGTAAATTAACGCAAGATGATTTATTAGCATTACTGTAACAATATTGAGTTGCTCTCTATGGTCTTCCGAAATGAATGTGGTTCTACTGACGCTTATCTCATTGGGGAATTGAAGCAGGCGCCATGCTGAGCTGCTGTATTAATCCCGAGGGGCCACATATCAAACGTGAAGCCTCTTGCGGCTGACGTCACAGACAAGAGTACGTAGTTGGCGGGGGAATGAATTTGGCAAGTTTGCTCTATAGCTCCTCAGGGATGATTTAAAAGGGGGTTGATACTAGCAAGTAAAGCGAAAAATAACCGTCACAGTGATGATCTAATGCAGTTGCATCAAGCAATGAATCAAAAATTATTGTAGTGCTGAAAAATATTCTGGAAGTTTACCAGCTTCATATCCTGAGGATTACACTTTTTGAAGGGGAATTGCTTCACTGTTATTCTGTTTCCGTGATTGCCTCTTACGCTTATTAACTGGATGACTGACCCTAAGCAGGGAGAAAAGTTGGTAAAACCCTACTATTTTCTGTACGCCATATTCGGCAGCATAGTGAAATGAAGTGTTTCATACCACGTATAGTAAAACGACATATGACTGAATCAGCTGCGTTGTATGACTATGTTGGTGAAATTGTAAGAAGAAACAGCTTCCAAGGTAAGCTACGGAAAACAGCGTCTCTGTGGTGAACGGATCGATCGAATCTGACATACATTACCTCTCATCTATCGTACTGACAGCAACAACTCCTAAAAACACAGTTGCCTCACGATGACATAGTAGCAGAAGAGATTTACCTGGAAAAAATAAGTACTTTAGGATTCCAATATCTTCAGTATGAGTCGCAACAGTGAAAGGGTAATTTCGTAGAATCTGCTTCGTACCACAGTCATACATTTAAGCTGAGTGAAGTATTTTGGGTCTTCCTGCCTGCCGGAAGAAAGATGGAAATTATTACTTACAGTGATTCCATTACTCTATTTTGTTACTGTATTATTGGACACACTGAACAATAAATTGGTACGAAAGACGGAATATATTGACCTTTCATGAGAATGACATTTATGGAGTTACCAAATAACTACAAATATCCTCAAAATGAAAAAAAAACTGAAGTTCTCCCTGTTTCATAGTGAAATGGAAAGATGTATGGCTTTCACTGCCTTCTTCATACCGTAAACAAAAAATTACGTAAGTGCGGTTAACGTCCTATGGTGTTCTCTGTTATGAACAATTATTTGACCATTGTGATGTTGAAATCATAGTCTCCGTTCAATACTTCCTGTGAGCTAGTACCATTACTTTTATTGGGGCTTTGCTGACGTTCGACATCACTGAAGTTGGTGAACACGAAGGTCTCTGTGGTATTTGACGCTATAAATGAAGAGCTTATGGTGTAGGAGTAATAATTCTATACAATAAAACTGGCCTTCAAAGCTATACTTCGTCACTCCACGGTTTAAATTTTATGTACTGTTGTCAACGTTTAGAGTTTTTGTGAACTACTTTCTCTCGAAAATCTCTGGCGTTTCAACAGCTCGCACGCATGTTAGTTATTCACTTACAGCTCTCATTATTGTATGCCACTGATGAATTTAAGGCATGAAATACACGTTTAGCTGACAACGGCGTATAAACCCACACATTCAGAATACTTTACTGTATTAGTCACATAATTAAGGGAACACTTTCACATAAACAGGAAGAAGTGAACGCAAAAGGAAAATCAATCCTGAACGAATTGGTGATGCCGCGAAGTATTTATCTCTTGAAGAGATGTAGTTCCGAAATAATCTTACTACCAAAATGGGAAGTCAACACTTTGTTTATTTAATTAAAAAAACGTCACATAGTAAATACATAGCGAGTACCAAGCCAGAGCGAAACCAGAGCGCAGATTCTAGATTCATTATTTGATTGTGCGCTCATTCATGAATATGTTATGCCATCGTTATTGACAGAACTTCCGATTTCGAAATTAAGCCCGTCGTGATATTTAAATTAAGTTTCCCGTCGAATGGATGTAGGGGTTTTTTGGCTGCAGAGTGGCTTCACGTGTAGATCAAAAGAAATTACGGATAGCGGAAGTCTCGTTTCCCTTGATGTCACTGCTCATAACACGAGGAATCTGTTTCTGTGATGAGTAATCACGCTGGCAGGAACGAACTCGAGACGATCGGAGTAATGTAAAATTAGATTACATTCCGTTACTCCACAACTCACTCAATGAACCTGAAATTTTAATCTCATATAATGCGAGATGTGTATTTCTCCTGTTGTAAAATTTCTTGTAATAATGTTATATTTCAGTTCTGTTGTCATACGTTGCGGAAGTCATGGAAGTGTGGCCTATCACTCAGAAATCGTCGTAATTTAGAACTGCGTTTGTAATAAGTATTCTGTTTCTTATCTTCGATGCCGTACATAAACAACCTTTCAGCTTAAAACTTTGAGACATAAATATAGCTTGGTTTCCTGTCAACACTGAGCCCACTACTGCAGTTGAATAAAAAATTTCACGAGCTTCCACAGTTATTTCATCCGCTTTGTTTTACTTGACAGACAACAAGCACTACTCCTTAGGTAGTATGTTAAACGTTTTTAAAGGGAGTATTTGTGGGTGTGTATTTACAAAGAAATATGGGAACTGTGTGACAGTTGACTAATCAACTCTTACATATTGTAACACTGGTACAATAGCAGATTGGTTAGAAACAGAGATGACAAAGGAAACAGAACACTGAAGTAGCTACAGATTTATTTAATATGAATACTGGCTCAAGCTATTGGAATTGCACTGAAATATGAGAGGACTGTTGATCTTATATATTTGCAGGATATTACCATCCTTTATTCACATCTAGAACATGGCTAGCTCAACTTTCACTTTATCAGTCCCCTTAAACTTATCATGTAACTTTCAAACTATGCAATGCAACACTTTACGGATGTCTTTCATTTTGTAAGCTAAAGAGCAGAGATAGCTTAAGAAGTACGCGATAAATTCTGTCAATTATTTTAAGGGATGGCAATCATCACATTTGATTCATGAAACTATATGGAATTTCTAGGGTAAATAGAAACATCATCACTCGGTGCTATTAGACAAAATCATGGGATAGCGATATTTACGTGAACAGATGGCGATAGTATCGCGTACAAAAGGCATAAAAGGGCAGTGCATGACGGAGCTATCATTTGTACCCAGGTGATTCAAGTGAAATGGTTTCTAACGTGATTACGGCCGCACGACGGGAATTAACACATTTTGAACGCGGAATGGGAGTTGCAGCTAGACGTAAGGGACATTCCATTTCGGATGTCGATAGGGAATTTAAACCCCACAATGGTAAGGGTGCGCTGAGAGTACCATATTTCAGGCATTACCATTCACCACGGTCAGCACAGTGTCCGACGGCTGTCACTTAACGACCAAGAGCAACGACGTTTGCGTAAATTAGTCAGTGCTAAGAGACAAGCAACAATGCGTGGAATAGGTGCAGAAGTCAATGTGTGACGTACGACGAACGTATCAATTAGGACAGTGCTGCTAAATTTGGCTTTAATGGGCTATGGCAGCAGACGAACGACGCGAGTGCCGTTGGTAACAGTACGACGTCTCCTGCAGCTCATCTCCTAGGCTCGTGGGCATAATGTTTGGACCCTAGACGACTGGATAACCCTGCCCTGGTCCCGATTTTAGTTGATGAGAGCTGATGGTATTGTTCGAGCTTGTTGCAGACCCCACGAAGCCATGGACCCACGTTGTCAACTAGGCTCTGTGCAAGCTGGTGGTGGTTCAGTAACGGTGTGTGCATGGAATGAAATGAGTTGTCTGGTCCAACTGAACGGATCATTGACTAGACCTGGTTATTTTCGGCTACCTGGAGAACATTTACAGCCATTCATGGACTTAATGTTCTCAAACAACGATGCTCCCGGCCATCGTGACGCGAGTGAACAATAATCTGGACAATTCGAGCTAATGAATTGGCCACCCGGATCGCTCAACATGAATCCCATCGGAAATTTATGGGACGTAGTCGAGAGATCAGTTCGTGCAGAAAATCCTCCACTGGCTACAGTTTCGCATTATGGACAGCTATAGAGGCAGCATAGCTCAGTATCTCTTCAGGAACTTCCAACGACTTGCTAAGTCCATGCCATGCCGAGTTGCTGCACTATGTCAAGCAAATGGAGGTCCGACACTAATTGCACCAGCTCTGATTCCTCTCTTCGTCCACCTACTCCAACCCGCCCCCCCCCTCCCCAAATTCTCTGTCCATCTCCTCCTATAATTCTCACTTTGCACAACTCCTCCTCCATGTCTCTGTCCATCTCCCCCATCTCCCTGTCGATTTCCACCTCCCCTCTTGCTGTTCATCTCCTTCTCTCTCCCCTCTCTGTCCACCATCATCTATTTTTTTTTGTCTTTCTCTGTCCAGTTCCACCTGACCATCCCTCCATCCATCTCCCTCTCCCTCTCTCTCTTTCTGACAATTTTTTGCTCCCCCTGCCTCTGGCCAACTCCTCCTCCTTCCTTTCTCCATCTATTTCGTCCTCTATCCTCTCTCTGCCCATTTCCAACTCTACTTTCCTCTGGCCATCTCCACGTCCCCCCTTCTCTCTCTACGTCATCACACTGCCCCATCAAGAGGTTGTGGTTCTTAATCCTACAGTTTTCTTTCCAGATCGTAGCTAACGAATGTGCCAAATTTGGCTTAAATAGTTCCAGATGTTTGGGATGAGCTTTTCACCCGTGGCTTTGCCCTTGTATGTGCACGTCAAACCAATTTCACATACGTCTAACAAATTTCTGTGTTATTTTAAACATATTTCACTTGTGTTTCTAGCGAATTCTGCCCTGCAGTCTCATTTCCACACAACTCAATACTTATGATGCCGTATCCCTTGAACGATAAGACGCACAATAATGTAATTGTGATGGTACATCCAGTATCACGGTTACTGTCTGCGAAATGTGTCGCCAATACAGTTCGTTGTAAAGAAGCAATAAATTTAACAGTCATGCATGATGCGATTATTTTTCATCTATCTCAGTATTTGACGTCATATCTCTTGAACAACGTGTCGTGCAGTAGGTAATTTCAGTGGAACACGCCGATGCTGTCTGCAAAATGTGTCGCGAATATAGTTAGTCTTAAAGAAGTAATAAATTAAAATGTCATGCTTCATGCGGCACGAACAACGAAATTGCAGCAAGTGAGAAACTTTATTCCTTTCGTCGTATTCTGAAGGTTTCCAGGGATAAAAAGTTTCGTAAAGGTTTAAAATTCTGTAGAAAGTATTTGCAACCCCATAAGTCCTCTCATCCACAAATAATAGGTGATTAAGTATCGTTATCCGCTCTTCGTAGGGCACACTGCATTTTCACTTCCTACCCAACCCCTTTGATAGGTAGATGGTTCTTATCCAAACAACGATTCTTTCCAGACAGTAAGTGATATGTGTGCCAAGTTTCGTTGAAATCGCTTCAGTGGTTTATCAGGGGACACATACAGACATATACAAGATGGTCAGAAACACTGTGAAAAGCTCTTAATGGTGCAGCAGGGTAGGTTGTGCTGAGAAATAAATGTTGAGCCAAATAATTCAGTACAGTACGCTGTTTCCGAGTTAATTAGCATTGGAATTAGCCAATGAGGTCGTTGTATATTCAAACGGTCAAATGGCTCTGAGCACTATGGGACTTAACATCTGAGGTCATCAGTCCCCTAGAACTTAGAACTACTTAAACCTAACTAGCCTAAGGACATCACACACATCCATGCCCGAGGCAGGATTCGAACCTGCGACCGTCGCAGTCGCGCGGTTCCGGACTGAAGCGCCTAGAACCGTTGGGCCACCGCGGCCGACTTTCAAGTGGTCAGTCAGAACGATGTCGGTAAACGTGTTCTTCGATTTATTTTCTGAAACTGGGCGTGGGACGGTAGTAAGGATCAAAGCCGAGTAAAAGGCTGAGCAGTCTCGGGTGCTATCATCACCAGTTGTAATTGGGAGGCCGCCTGAATTTCTACCCCCAGTGGCCTGATGGCTAACTTTAGTGCTAGTTGAGTCAGAAACGGGGCAGCGATCCCACTGTTTTCTTAACAATTATTGCTTAGCACAACATACCCTGCGAAACCCTTACAAGCTTTACAGACCGTTACTGACAACTCTGTATACATACAAACGAACGTCCATTCATTTGTGCAATATGTATGGATTCCAGATATGCTCTGTGTCTTGAAAATACAACCAATAGAATGAAAGGTGCTATACCTACAAAAACCTTTGAAAAAGGAATGTCAGCTAGTCGTTTCACGTGTAGGAAGTCTGAGTGAAATAAGCATAAGAAGAGAGTTCAATTAAAATTATGACAATGGTTAGTCAATTTAATAAATTGTACCAATAAACTCATGGAAACTGGAAGTCGTCATAAGAAGTTTCGGTCAGAAAGGTCACTGTGTCACATTTTGCAGAGACATCTCTGCGGACACCCACTTAATAATCTCCTCGGCTTCAGGCCGACGATTTTGTAGAGATTTCCTAGACAGCTTCCGAGGGTTCAAAAATCCGCAACCACAAGCAGATAACGCAGAGTGAGGGCGAAAGAATTCAGGAGCCATGTTAATACTTAAATAAATTTCACGAGAGCGTACTGAAAACGAATACCTCCGAATCCTTACGTGAAAACTAACGTTATTAACATTCTACATCTTTATCCTTCATGTCTACATATTTATTTCTCAACATAGTCACCCTAGCGACAAACACATGCCTTCCAACGGGAGACCAGTTTGTTGATTCGTCACTGTAGAATGTTTGACTCCGTTGACGAAGCCACAGTCTCACCTCCGCTTGCGCCGCTTTATCCCCATCAAAGTGAAGTCCTCGAAGGCGTTCTTTAAGGTTTGGAAACAGGACAATCGGATTGGGTCAAGTCAGGACTGAATGGAAGACGACTGACGACGGTGAAGCCTATGCTTCGGATTCTTGCAGATGTTGCAGCAGTCATGTGTGGCCTGGCAGTGTCACGCTGTAGGAAGGGGTGCTCCGTGTGTGGGCATCTCTTCGAATTAGAGACTCGATAACAGCATACCACTTCTCACGTACCGACATTGTCACATTACACACCGCCATGTTACACGGTACAATTTGGAGCCCTCTAACGGCAGAGGGTTGAAATATGTAGAGGAAGAATAATGTAGAAAAATAAAGATGAAGAACTTCAATAACGTTTATTTTATTCAAATAGCTTTAAGAGTTTTCACATGAAAGATTCGGAGGCATTACTTCTCAGCTCGCCCTCTTATACACTACTGGACATTAAAATTGCTACACCAAGATGAAATGCAGGTGATAAACGGGTATTCATTGGACAAATATTTTATACTAGAACTGACATGTGATTATATTTTCACGCAATTTGGGTGCATAGATCCTGAGAATTCAGTACCCAGAACAACCACCTCTAGCCGTATAACGACCTTGATGCGCCTGGGCATTGAGTCAAACAGAGCTTGGATGGCGTATACAGGTACAGCTAGCTGCCCATGCAGCTGCAACACATACCACAGTTCATCAAGAGTAGTGACTGGCGTACTGTGACGAGCCAGTTGCTCAGCCACCATTGACCAGACGTTTTCAATTGCTGAGAGATCTGGAAAATGTGCTGGCTATGGCAGCAGTCGAACATTTTCTGTATCCAGAAAGGCCCGTACAGGACCTGCAACATGCGGTTGTGCATTATCCTGCTGAAATGTAGCGTTTCTCAGCGATCGAATGAAGGGTAGAGCCACGGGTTGTAACACATCTGAAATGTAACGTCCACTGTTCAAAGTGGCGTCAATGCGAACAAGAGGTGACCGAGGCGTGTAACCAATGGCACCCCATACCATCACGCCGGGTGATACGCCAGTATGGCGATGATGAATACACGCTTTCAATATGCGTTCACCGCGATGTCGCCAAACACGGATGCGACCTTCATGATGCTGTAAACAGGACCCGGATTCATCCGAAAAAATGACGTTTTGCCATTCGTGCACCCAGATCCGTCGCTGAGTACACCATCGCAGGCGCTCCTGTCTGTGGTGCAGCGTCAAGGGTAACGGCAGCCATGGTCTGCGAGCTGATAGTCCATGCTGCTGCAAACGTCGTCGAACTGTTCGTACAGATTGTTGTTGGCTTGCAAACGTCCCCATCTGCTGACTCAGGGACCGAGACGTGGCTGCACGATCCGTTACAGCCATGCGGACAAGATGGCTGCCATCTAGACTGCTAGTGATACGAGGCCGTTGGGATCCAGCACAGCGTTCGGTATTACCCTCCTGAATCCACCTATTCCATATTCTGCTAACAGTCATTGGCTCTCGACCAACGCGAGCAGCAATGTCGCGATACGATAATCCGCAATCGCGATAGGCTACAATCTGACCTTTATCAAAGTCGGAACCTTGATGGTACGCATTTCTCCTCCGTACACGGGGCATCACAACAAAGTTTCACCAGGCAACACCGGTCAACTGCTGCTTGTGTATGAGAAATCGGTTGGAAACTTTCCTCATGTCAGCACGTTGTAGGTGTCACCACCGGCGACAACCTAGTGTGAATGCTCTGAAAAGCTGATCATTTGCATATCACAGCATCTTCTTCCTGTAGCACGTCATCTTCGTGGTTTAGCAATTTTAATGGGCAGCAGTGTATATCGTTAAAAGCCACTTACTGCCTTTTCAATATGACTAAGTATCTATTCGGTGCGACTTCAGTGTTAATGCCCTAAAAATATTCTCCGTCTCGAACAAAATCTTACTACATGAATGAACAAGAATGGGATTTGTCTTCTGTTGATGAAAATATTCGGCAGCACGCAGGTCTTTGATAACGCAACGGCCACTCGTAGCGTATTCAGACTGGCAGCACGTGTCTCGAATTGGCTGTAATACACATACGAAGAAATAAATATTTTGTGTGCCGACGGCAGGTTATCGCAATAGCGGTTCCGCTGAAGACAGAAGGTATTCATTGAATTGTGTTCGGATCAACTACAATTTTAGACAAGAGATAAGTGAACTTATGGGTATTGAGTATAATATAGTAGTAAATTTATAAAATGCTATGGGATAATAGTGATTAAAGAGAAAACTGAAATATCCTCGTGTTAATATTCAGTAAACATGTAAGAAAATGTAGTAATAATGTTACATATTTCCTCCAAGAGACCATGTGGCAAACATACCACATATTATCAACACGCAACCAAAGAAGAACCACATATATTCTGAACTTCCTATAATACTATTAAAAGAGTGATAAAGTAAATTTGAAAGCGACCAATGTATGTGGATGGCTCGAACAAAAGTAGATAATTTATACACGAAATAGGCATACCGCACAAATACTTACCCGTACCCACCACGAAGCGCACCTGCAAATCTGGAAAGTCATAAAACTTTAATAATGGAAATGCAGCGCAAGCACGCAACGCTCTCACCGGAACTTCCGGAGTAGCAGTGTAGGTATGCTCCTCTCAGATCATCATTACATAAATCTCAAAACTTCATAAAATCGTCAGTGAGCAGTATGGGAGGGGCAGCATGTCCAGAATCACAGGCAGGAGGTGAGCAGCAAAGCGAATGACTACCCATGCGGCACTATCGATACTCCAGAGGAAGCCACCTGGCTGGGTGGCAAGGCGCTGTCTCCAAGATACTGGTCTCAGATATTCTGTCTAGCCAAAGACGTGACTTCCCTATTAGATGAGAACAGTGCACAGAGAGACTGTGTACTGTGTCACAACTCACATAATGATTTTTTAATATCAAGGACGTTTTGTAACAGATGGCCTTCATCGCTTACCTTCTGTCTCAGTTGCACACTTTTTTGCATGATGATTTATTTCGAATACACTTTATCATCTTTAGATCTATTTAGTAGCGTAAGCAACCCATTGTGTCTGTATTTGAACTACACGTGAGGATTCTGTCAGTGGTACTGGTGTGTAGTTCCGATACAGAAATGAGTGATTGCTTACTTAACTACATATATACTATCAGTATTGTGATGTGTAGTTCCGACACTGACATGACGGTGACTAACGAGATGCCCTGTAACAAAAAACAAATCAAAATAAAAAAATTAAAATAAATGTGCAACTGAGACAAGATAATAAGAGACATACTAAATGTTTTACCTATTACAATTTTTACAAATTCCCTTTCTGCTCCAGCTTGTGCCATATATGCGCAAAAAAAATGTACACTTTTTAGAAATAACGTTTCATAGACAGAAAATCGGCACATTCAGGTAGGAAAGGAACGTACACATTCGGTGCCATACAACCGTTGTCTAATTACACATCCCATCCAACAGTATCCACACGAGAAATACATTTGAGACCATTATGAAAGGAATATACAATCGCTTACGATTTATTGTACTCTTAGAGAGCCACCGACACTCGGTGGTAGTATATAGATTGATAGGCCTTTGTTGTTCAGTTACATTCCCCTTCATGTTTTGGAAAATTTTGTCTAACTAAGCGAAATCAATTTATTTAATTTATAGTTACATGTAAAACTAAAATCGTTAATGCAATTAGTGATTACGAGATGGGGAATTGCTATCAACTGGATCTACGAGTGAAGATCATCCGTTCACTAAGCTTATACAGCAAATATCTAATTTTAAAACATCCAGTACACTTTTCCTAGTTGACAGATGGATGAAAAGTCGTTCTGCTAGGTACTAACGTAAAACAGAACTTACACAGGTAGTCATTTAGGTGACAGATAAGGCTTACAGTAAGAAACGCACCGTAGGGCGCATTTCATATCAAAGTCCGTGTTTGTTCATACAATAGAGTAGCTATTATGTTAGTGGAAATTGGAAATTTATTTTATCTGATAATGCGGCAACAGTAGTGTGGCAACGTATGTTATGGCGGAAAAAGCTGCTTCACTATCTGTCATCACGTCTTCAACAGTGTTGTCATAATACAGCTGCGACCATTGCACATGTCATATTTCGCTGTCGTCAGCATCAGCACTTCTTTATCACTAACGACATTCCAGGTATCATGACATCCTGCCACGTGCCAAGGCCTAGGAGAGGAGGACCTTCCAACCTCCCACCCTGCACTTCTGCAAATTTCACATGAAACAACCCCCACTCCGAGTGCCCCCAGCGTCCTCCCCACTGTCCACTCGGCATTCGAGGGCACGACATTCGATTGCAGTTCGCATGTGTTTCATATTTCGGTAACATCAGCACCCACATCCGTCCCCCCTCCCCTCCCACTCCTTTGCAAATTTTCCGTGAAGCACGCCCAACCCCTCTCTTCCCCATGTCACGCGCTCTCTGCGTTACCCGCGATCCCCTCGCACCAGCTGCCCACTCTCTACAATTACGTTTACGTTACTGACTCCGAAAATTCGTTTAAGAACTAACTCACCAATCGTGACTTTGGTAACTTCGATTTGAAGCTGCATATCATTCGCCATGGGATACTGGAAGGAGTAGATAGCATACTTCTTTAAAAAATTTGGAAATTTGTGGTAAGCCGCCAAACTGCTGAGGCCTTCGGTCCCTAGGCTTATACACTACTTAATCTAACTTAAACTAACTTATGCTAAGGAAAACACACACAACCATGCCGGGGGGAGGACTCGAACCCCTGACGGGGGGAGCATATTTCTTAATAAATAACTAAAGGTCAACATTGATGTATAAGATGTAAATAAAGAAATAGGAATTCTTATTTGTTGAAAATGAGGCTTTTACCTAAAAATACTACCCCACAAGCTCTGAAAACATAAGTAAAATCAAGTCCACATTCACATCCTACTTGCTCCTACCAGCAGCAGATGGCTGCACTGGAAACTCGATAGTTGTCTACAAATAACTAAAAACCAACATTTGTTGAGAAAATATAAATAATAAATTAGGAATTAATATTTGTTGAACGTGAGTTTTATCTTAAATGTCATTCTACTAACCAAGAAAACATTAAACAATAGCAAATCTCAGCTTCTCCAGTAACTACCAGACGGCTGCGTTGCAAAAGCGCGACAATCGTTCAATTTTTGTGCCACACCAATAGATGACTCCATCAGCAATTAAAAACGCAGCAGAGTCGAAAATTAATTATTTTCTGCATATATGATGTTGACCCAATTCTAAAAAAAATGGCTCTGAGCACTATGGAGTTAACTTCTGAGGTCATCAGTCCCCTAGAACTTAGAACTACTTAAACCTAATTAACCTAGGGACATCACACACATCCATGCCCGAGGCAGGATTCGAACCTGCGACCGTAGCGGTCGCGCGGTTCCAGACTGTAGCGCCTAGAACCGCTCGGCCATTCCGACAGGCGGAAAAATTCTAAAATCTCACCAAAACATAGCAGTAGCTCAAAAAAGTATGATACTTACATTACTTGTTGAGGTTAATACATGAAAAACGCTGTTTGATGTCACAATATTACAGGAAAAGAAACGTCTGCAATGTAAAAGGAAGTGTGAGGTAATTTCCACATATACTTATATTTGTGAAATTAGAGCCTCAAGTTCTGAAGTATTTATCCCAATGGTAAATTTAAACAGTTGGACAGTTGGCATTTGAGAATGTAGGCTTAAAATTGCGATATCGTAAAACTACTCTGATCAGGCTTGTAACAGCAAGAAAATAATAGTTAGCTAAGCAGGCAAATAGGCAAACTGAATGTAGCTAATTTGGCACCCCTCAAAATATATATTCCACATTCACACACGTATATTCGTAAAGTGAGTATTCAGTCTGTGGAGATGCATTTCCACGCTCTATGGCTTACGATTTTTTTTTTTTTTAGAAAAAAACGACACCACCAGAAACATAAATACACAGCGTGTGTTCTAATGTCATCTGTTCACATTCCATTACGTCCTATCTTTTGCTATCCAGGTATCTTGCTTATCTGTGTGTCCCATCTCCATTACTTTCATGGCACTCAAAATTACGTCTTCAGTTTCATTTATTCCTTTTTCCACTAACTTGTTTCTACATCTATTTATAGATACTCCGCAAGCCACTGTACGGTGTGTGGCGGAGGGTACCGTATACCACTATTAGCCATTTCCTATCCTGTTCCAATCGCTAACAGAACGAAGGAAAAACGACTGTCTGTATGTCTCCGCATAAGGCATAATCTCTCGTGTCTTATCTTCGTGGTTGTTACGCGCAACGTATGTTGGCGGCAGCAAAACCGTTCGACAGTCAGTTACAAATGTCGTTTCTCCAATTTTTCTTGACGGTGTTTCAGGTAAAGAACGTCGCCTTCCCTCTAGGGATTTCCAGTTGTGTTCCCGAAGCATCTCCGTAGCTCTCACGTGTTGCTCGAACCTACTGGTAACGAATCCAGCAGCCAGCCTCTGAATTGCTTCGACGCATTCCTTCAATCCGATCTGGTACGGATCCCAAACACTCGCCTAGTACCTACGAAGAGGTCGCACCAGCGTCCTATATGTGGTCTCCCTTACAGGTGATCCACTCTTTCCTAAAATTCTCCCATTAAACCGAAGTCGTCTTCCATACCACAGTTCGCACATGTTCGTTCCGTTTCATATCGCTTTGCAACATTACGCCCAGATCTTTAAACTACTTGACTGTGTCAAGCAGGACACTAGTACTACTGGGTCGGAACATTACAGGTTTCTTATTCCTACTCATCGGCATTAACATACATATTGCCACATTTACAGCTAGCTGCCATTCATTACACTAACAAGAAATTTTGTCTAGGTCGCCTTGTATCTTTTTACAGTAACTCAACTTCCACACCCTACCGTACGCCACGGCATTATCAGCAAACAACCGCAGATTGCTGCCCACCTTCTCCGCCTAATCATTTATGTATATGGCGAACAATAGTGGTCCTATCATACTTCCTTGCGGTATACCTGACCATACACTTGTCTCTGATGAACACTCGCCTTCTAGGACGAAATAATTATTAGTGAGCCGCCCACGTATCTGTGAACTTATTCCACATGCTAGCACCTTCGTTAAGAGCCTACGATGGGACACCGTGTCAAGCGCTTTCCGGAGATCTAGAAATATCGAATCTGCCTGTTGCCCTTCATCCATTGTTCACAATATATGATGTGAGAAAAGGAAAAGCTGAGTTTGGCACGAGCGATGCTTTCTAAAACCATGGTGATTCGTCGGCATAAACTTCTCAGTCTCAAGCAAGTTTATTATATGCGAACTGAAAATATGTTCAAGGATTTTCAGCAGACCGAAGTTAGAGATATTGGTCTGTAATTTTGCGGGTCCATTCTTTTACCCTTGTTATGTACTGCTTATCTGCTCTACCTAGAAAAACACTCTCCTCGCCTTCTTAATTGATTTATTAACTTTCGTAATCATATTTGCTATAATGACATCATGAGCGCTAAATCCCCGTTTCTATACTGACATTGTCGATAAGGTCCGGCTTATTGTTTCCTTCCTTTCCTGCTAAATCCTTTAATACTGCTCTTCATCCCTTGCTGAGCAACCTACACATCTTGAATGATTTCAAATATAAACGTCTCGTCCCACTTTACTAAGTCGTAACTAGCAATACTCAGATTTAAACCGTTGGAGGTTCATTGTAATTTTATTCCTGAAAAAGATAATTATTTTAACAAATCTACTCCAGACCGTTTCAATTTTCAGTTTATTTCTGTTTCAGTTCATACAATTATTGGCATTAGCACCCTTAGATACGAAAACGTAACAACGGCTTCTACGGCATAATATTATTTATCTTTCTTTTTCATGTGTTGGTCAAAAATTACTTCAGACTTATTATTACTGACGTTCAGGTCTAGCTCGAAACCAAGTCTATAACGTTCTTCCACCAGGTGGTAAATATAGCTGAATTTGTGACCAAAAGTAAAATTTTATCATAAAATCGGAAACAGTTCATAACTGCTCATACTGACAACAGGTCCACAGTACATTTACTCATTCGTGAATTTTGTTGTCAACAGTCAATATCGGTTACAACTTCAAAATTCATAAATTTTATACAGGAATAATCATCTTGATGTTGAAGTTCTTTTGTCTGTGTTGGCTTCAACGACACATGTTTTTGTATGGGGCCCGCCTTTAGCAAAATACAATTTAGTTTTTTGTTCCAGACATGTTTCACTGCAGTTGCAGCATCATAAGTTGTTTTTATTTTATTTTATGGCTGTTAAACGTAACTCAATACACAGAACTTGACAGTGAAGGAGATGTGAAAAAAGAAAACGTAAGTGAAACATAATGTAAATACACACACACACACACACACACACACACACACACACACACACAAAACCTTTCACATAAAATTAATTAAATTCAGGTATAGCCATACAGTTTAGAAATTGTAACTTTTGCGTAAATATTTTGTCTGCATTAAGTTGTATATGATTGCAGATGACAAACTGCAAAGAAAAACACACTGTAAAAATTTAATACACCAGGAAAACCACACCAGGAAGGTATGTGTACATGATTTTATGTGCTCTTGAAACATCTGTAATTACGATTTAAAAACTAATATTTACATGTGTGTAAACAATGAATAACATTCCTTACGTTTAACAGCCATAAAATTAACCCACTGATGATGCTGCAACTGCCGTGAAACATGTCTGGGACAAAAACCAAAATTGTGTTTTGCTAAAGGCGGACGCCACCCAAAAACATATGTACTTACAGAAGAAGGTTAAATGACTTACAGTATACATCACTCACCCCTAGTGTGACACAGGAAATGATGAGCTACAAAGCCGTAAAAGCTCTGATTGCCTACCCAGTGGCGTAAATAATTTAAGAGGCAATAACATTAATTTCAGGCACAGATTGAAATCATATATGCTTGACATCTATTTCTACTCCATGGAAGTGTTTCTGAATGTATAACCACATGATATGTGTGTGTGTGTATGTGTGTGTGTGTGTTTTGAAGAAACGAGGACTTTGAACATAGTTAAGTATGAATCACTGTATGCAAAAAAGTACTTTAATACAATCATGTAAACTGTCTGCATGATGTCATATTTTCCACTTAGAAAATTTGCTATACTTGTGTAAATGACTCGTATTACATCGTTTCAAAAGGTCATACTTGTTTTCCATGGGACATATCATTAGCTAACCTCAATTGAGTTCCACAAACATTTCTTTTCACTATTCAGATATCTATAAACTTTCTGCGGATTGACTGGAAATAATTTTGTCGATATGAAATATCCTTGTCTGAATGCTTTGTCAGTTTCTAAAGTCCATCAACCGGTCGATGTCCTGCACTGTAAAATGAGTGACTGTCGGATGGATTGCGCGAAGAATATATTATGTCTATTAGCTGTTACTTGGAATAAAGGTATCCATAAAGTTCACTTATGGTGGTTATACAATGTAGTAGGAAGAATGTATGATTAAATTTATAGGTGATTTGTGGGTATACCGAGTGCGAAATTCAGTTTACAGAAATGCCACCTCTGTCAGCAACAACGGCTCTAACCCGGCAGGGAATAGCACCGAACTGATCTTGGCTGACAAATACGATACGTCATTCCATGCAACTTCACGTTTATAACAGACCACGAGGGCAGTCAATAAGTAATGGAACATACTTTTTCCTCGGACAATTTCTGTACAAAACAATACGGAATTTGTTGTGCGACATCGTGGAATATTCTCGCTTCCGTGCCTATAGTTTCATGGAATTCCGATGGGTGACGGCGCCAAAAGTAGCCTTCAAAATTGCGTCTGTAACATCTACATCTACAAATACATCTACATGGATACTCTTCGAATCACATTTAAGATCTCTATTATTCTAATCTCTTATCCCGGCCTGAGTGGCCGTGCGGTTCTAGGCGCTACAGTCAGGAGCCAAGTGACCGCTACGGCCGCAGGTTCGAACCCTGCCTCGGGCATGGATGTGTGTGATGTCCTTAGGCTAGTCAGGTTTAATTAGTTCTAAGTTCTAGGCGACTGATGACCTTAAAAGTTAAGTCGCATAGTGCTCTGAGCCATTTGAACCATTTAATCTCTTATAGCGCGCGGTAAGAACGAACAACTAGGCTTATATCTTTCCGTGCGAGCTCTGATTTCCCTTATTTTATCGTGGTGATCGTTTCTCCCTATGTAGGTCGGTGTTAACAAAATATTTTCGCATTCGCAGGACCAAGTTGGTGACTGGAATTTCGTGAGAAGATTCCTTGGCAACGAAAAACGCCTTTCTTTTAATTATGTCCATCCCAAATCCTGTATAATTTTTATGACACTCTCACCCATATTTCGCGATAATACAAAACGTGCTGCCGTTCTTTGCGATGTACTCCATCAGCCCTATCTGGTAATGATCCCACACCTCGGAGCAGTATTCTAAAAGAGGACGGACAAGCGTACTATAAACAGGCTCCTTAGTAGATCTGTTACATTTTTTAAGTGTTCTGCCAATAAAACGCAGTCTTTGGTTAGCCTTCCCCCACAACATTTTCTATGTGTTCCATCCCATATAAGTAGTTCGTAATTGTAATACTTAGGTATTTAGTTTAATTTACGGCTTTTAGATTAGACTCATTTATCGTGTAGCTGAAGTTTAACGAATTCCTCTAACCACTCACGTGGGTGACCTCACACTTTTCGTTATTTAGGGTCAACTGCCAGTTTTCTAAACAGTTTTGCAATTTGTTTTGATCTTCTGATGATTTTGTTAGCCGATAAACGACAGTGTCATCTGCAAACAACCTGAGACGGCTGCTCAGATTATCTCCCAAATCGTTTATATGGATAAGGAACAGCGAAAGGACTATAACACTTCCTTGGGGAACGCCAGAAATCACTTCTGTTTTACTCGATGACTTTCCATCAGTTACTACGAACTGTGACCTCTCTGACAGGAAATGACAAATACAGTCACATAACTGAGACGATATTCCATATGCACGCGATTTCACTACAAGCCGCTTGTGTGGTACTGTATCAAAAGCCTTCCGGAAATCCAGAAATACGGAATTGGTATGTAATCCCTTGTCAATAGCACTCAACACTTCATGTGATTAAAGAGCTAGTTGTGCTTCACAGGAACGATGTTTACTAAAGCCGTGTCGACTGTGTGTCAATAGACAGTTTCCTTCGAGGTAATTCATAATGTTTGAACACAATATATGACACAAACCTGCTGAATATCAATTTTAACGATGTGGGCCTGCAATTTAGTGGATTACTCTTACTACCTTTCTTCAATATTGGTGTGACCTGTGCAACTTTCAGGTCTTTGGCTACGAATCTTTCGTCGAGCGAAAGGTTGTATATGATTGTTAAGTATGGAGCTAATGCATCAGCATACTCCGAAAGGAACCTAATTGGTATACTGTCTGGACCAGAAGACTTGCTTTTATTAAGTGATTTAAGTTGTTTCACTACTGCGAGGATATTTACTTCTACATTACTCATGTTAGCAGCTGTTCTCGGTTCGAATTCTGGAATATTTACTTCGTCTTCTTTTGTGAAGGCATTTCGGAAGGCTGTGTTTAGTAACTCTCCTTTGGCAGCACTGTATTCGATAGTATCTCCATTTTTATCGCGCAGAGAAGGCATTGATTATTTTTTGCCGCTAACATACTTCTCATACGATCAGAATTTCTTTGGATTTTCTGCCAGGTTTCGAGACAAAGTTTCACTGTGGAAACTGTTATAAGCATCACGCATTGAAGTCCGCGTTAAATTTCGAGCTTCTGTAAAATATCGCAAATCTTGGGGATTTTGCGTCTGTTTAAATTTGGCATGTTTGTTTCGTTGTTTCTGCAACAGTGCTCTAACCCGTTTTGTGTACCAAGGAGGATGAGCTGCGTCGTTTGTTAATTTATTTGGTATAAATCTCTCAATTGCTGCCGATACTATTTCTTTGAATTCGAGCCACATCTGGTCTACACTTATATTATTAATTTGGAAAGACTGGAAACTTTCTCTCAGGAAGGCGTCAAATGAATTTTTATCTGCTTTTTTGAACAGCAGAGAGCTGTGATTGAGTGTCTTTTGGCGGAAAACCAGAGCATCACTGATATTCACAGGTGCTTGTAGAATATCTACGGAGACATATCAGTGAACAAAAGCATGGTGAGTTGCTGGGCGAGGCGTCTGTCATCTTCGGGACTAGGTCGCGCAAATCTGTCGGATTTTCCGCTTGCCGGCCGGCCGCACACAGCTCCTGCGATGTTGGTACGTGCGGACACTCTCATTCGGGATGATCAACGGATCACAATCAAACACCTCGCTACTCAACTAGACGTCTGGGGTACTCAAAAGGTGTGTGCCCGCTGGATTTTTCACTGCCTAACAAAAGACCATAAAGAGCAACGAAGGACCAGCTATGCGGAATTGCTTGCTCGTTACATTTTTTGTCAAGCAACGTCACAGACAATGAAATATGGTTCATTACTTGGAACTGGAAACAAAACGGCAATGCACTGAGTTGCGGCATACCGCCTCTCCTCCGAAGAAAAATTTCAAAATGAAATGAAATGATCGTATGGCATTAATGGTTGGGACGCCACATATGGGGAATTTTGGCCTCCGGGCTGCAAGTCTGGGACGAGTTGCCGGTCGATGACGGTAAGATGATGATAACAACAACACAGTATCAGTCTACGAGCGGAGGAAATCTCCAACGCGGCCGGGAATCGAACCCAGGTCCGGTGCTTGGTAGGTAAACACATTACAACTCAGCTAGGCAGGCGGACAGCTCAGCCAGTACAGTCATGGCGACGGTGTTCTGGGACTCCGAAGGGTTTAATTTGTTTCACGGCCTCCCTCATGGCCTAACGATCAGTTCACAAGTGTACTGTGCTACCCTCAGGAAACTAAAGGAACGACTTCGGCGTGATCATTGCCACCAAAACGCAAATGAACTTAGCCTTGTTCATGACAATCCAAGGTATCACACAAGTCTGAACGCCCACGACTTCCATTTGTTTTTCTCAATGAAGACTGCGCCCCTGCGGGAAGCTATACGCGGATGATGGGGAGGTTGTTGGTGCAGCAAATCGCTGATTTGGACGTCGACCAGCAGAGTGCAAAATGGTTCAAATGGTTCTGAACACTATGGGACTTAACATCTGTGGTCATTAGTCCCCTAGAACTTAGCGCTACTTAAACCTAACTAACCTAAGGACATCACTCACATTCATGCCCGAGGCAGGATTCGAACCTGCGACCGTAGCGGTCACGCGGCTGACCAGCAGAGTATTACCATGTGGACATACAGGTCCTCCCTGAAAGGTGGCGTAAGGCCGTCGCATTGAACAGAGATTATGTTGAAAGATAGGGTTTGCACACAAAAGATTAGAGAATAATGTAGTGGAATGGTATCCTGAATAAAAGCGACCTGCATTTCGAAAAATATGCGTTGCACTACTTATTGAACTCTCCTCGTACATCAGTCGTAGTGGCTGGCGAGTAGTGGCGTGCTGGTCTTCCGGCAACGCACGACCAGATGTTTTCAGTGCGCGGTAGATTTGGAGAACGTCCAGGTCTGGGGAACAATAGAACACCCTCTGTATCGAGGTAAATCATTTGGAAATATGACGCCTTGCATTACGGTGTCTTCGAAGGTAAGGCAGAGCCACAGGTCTCAACACGCTATAAATGTAACTCCTATTGTCCAGATTACATCTGTACGAATCAGAGGTGTTGTGTAGCCTACGAAATAACATACCATCTAGCCAGGTGCTGGGCACGTACGACGATGAGGAATGCAATCTGGCGACGTTCGTTCACCTGGGAACTTCCACACAGAGACGCACCCATCGTGATGCTGTACACAGAACCTACATTCGTCGGCAAATAAGACATATGGGTACTTCTTGGCCTTATTCCTGCCTGTGTGGTTATGCTGAATTGATAGTTATTGCCATACCCAAAAATGAAATACGTTTAATGCCAGTTTGCTATTTTTTAACATACCGTCTTCATGACGTTGAAATTATAATGGGCAGCAGCGTGGAGCTGAGCTCCGTAGTAACATTTATTACTAAATATTCATTCTTTACAGTCTTCAAAATTTTAAGATTTTTCGTTTCTCGTTTCCTTGCTCCACAAGGTGGGTATTTACTACTGTGGAATCTGTCCATTACGTAAGACACATATCTTATCCAACTTTTTCTTAATCGGTTGAAGCCCGTTGTGCGAGTTCTCTAATATATAGAAATATGTATCAAATATGTCCAAAAAATCTGTTATATTTTCCAGCGTTATTTACCAACTATATTATATATACGAATGCCTTGTGTCTGTTCTTTTGGACATGTTCAAAAGAACAGATACCACGTATTCCTACAATTGATTCACCTAGATAGGCAATGTATCCATCTTCTTCAATGCGGATGCACAAAAACATCCGACCTCCTGCGGGAATCTCAGAGTAGCGAGCATGGAGGAAAAGAACAGGGACTGCGGACAGGGGGTGCTCGGCCGGAATGTGGGTCGGCAGTGAGGCGTGACGAGATAGTGCACGCAGTTGCGATAACACTGTGTCCGGAATGGCACAGTCCGAATACTGGATACAAATGTTTTATGCAAAGCTTAATACGTGGCCCAAGTTTATCCGCTTCCCTCGATAATGGCGAAGAAACTACAGCAACTGTCTGGTCTTTACTTATGGAAAAGACATACGGTATGAGGTGGTCACGAAGTCTCGTTCCTTTGGGGGTTGGGCCTGGCTGACATACGAAGGAAGACGCAAATACTCTATGCGTGACGTACTGTGTTGATGATAATTCAAGAAACTCACACATTCACGTCTCGTTTATTTCGCCGTGTCCGTCCCGCTAGTCTTGAACCCCCTATGGATGTTGGTCGCATAAATTATAAGTTAAAACACATTCGTGACTTCTATCTTGCGGAGAGCCATTTAGGGGCCGACATCTTATGGAGACCTGTCCTCACCATAAAGTACCTAAAGACTCGTTGTGAAGCAGTCCCTTGCCCGAACCTCGTTGGAAGAGAATCGCCGCAAACAACCTGGACGGCACTTTTGTTCAATATCAGTCTTCCGATTTTGCCAATGCGCGTAGCGTCCTCGTGATGTAAGGTAGTAAATAACTTGATTCCAACGAAAGAGTGACTTCGCCGTATTGGGCTTAGTGACACGGATGTATGTAGTCGTTTTACGCCTCCAGATACGATACGACATCACTTTACTTGTGAAGGTCGTATTGCAAACTGATCTTGGATCAGGACACATGGTTCAGATGCCTCTGAGCACTATGGGACTTAACATCTGAGGTCATTAGTCCCCTAGAACTTAGAACTACTTAAACCTAACTAACCTAAGGACATCACACACATCCATGCCCGAGGCAGGATTCGAACCTGCAACCGTAGCGGTCGCGCGGTTCTAGACAAGCGCCTAGAACCGCTCCGCCACACTGGCCGGCTGGGATCAGGACAAAACTGGCCTTCCTTACTCGATCTTCTGAGACTGCATGCACTACAGACATCATATTTAGCCCAGATAATACTTTCTTTCCACGGTCGAAAACCCACACCGTTATGTGGTTGCTGGGACACTTCATTCATTATGTTGTAGAAGGCGAGGGGAAGATCACATGAACTCCATGATGTACATGATCACTGCCTATTGGACATGCTTGCGAATGCCTCGATATCGAGACATCTTCTCCAACATGTCGAATCTTTTTTTCCGTCGGCAAGGTGTTGGTTAATTTAATTTTTCTGATGATAAGTGTTTTTATTTGTTATATATGTTCCCATCTGATTTGCTTCGGCTTGTACTCTCCTGGTTTCCCTGTTCGTTTTGTTCTGTGTTTTGACTCAGCATCGCTCCAGTTCTATTGTAAAATACGTGTAGATGAAGTATAGGTACACATGAGCGTCTAAAATTCTTGGAATAAAATTGGGGTTTTTCTTAGGTTGCTATTTCGAATGTAATCTCGTTTCGTTTTCCTTCTACGTTTAGATTCTATTACAAACTATGAAAATATATAAAAAACACAAAATAAAAAAATTGTTAAAACATATTGAAAATAATTGATGATACATATCATGTGAGTTTGGTGGTGGTTTCTCTGATACGTTCTCGTTTTTTCTCCTTTCTTCTTTTATTTATTATTCTGTTATCGTAATTAACTTTTCCTTCCATTTGCAGCTTCTATTAAGTGATGATCTGACTATGGTTTACTGATGTGTCATGATAGTACTAAGTCATTCTGAATATGAAAAAAATGGGGCATTGTTTAACGCACCTGCTTAGTAAGCAGGAAATCCTTTGTTCGAACCCCAATTACATACAGGGCTATTACAAATGATTGAAGCGATTTCATAAATTCACTGTAGCTCCATTCATTGACATATGGTCACGACACACTACAGATACGTAGAAAAACTCGTAAAGTTTTGTTCGGCTGAAGCCGTACTTCAGGTTTCTGCCGCCAGAGCGCTCGAGAGCGCAGTGAGACAAAATGGCGACAGGAGTCGAGAAAGCGTATGTCGTGCTTCAAATGCACTTACATCAGTCATAACAGTGCAACGACACTTCAGGACGAAGTTCAACAAAGATCCACCAACTGCTAACTCCATTCGGCGATGGTATGTGCAGTTTAAAACTTCTGGATGCCTCTGTAAGGGGAAATCAACGGGTCGGCCTGCAGTGAGCGAAGAAACGGTTGAACGCATGCGGGCAAGTTTCACGCGTCGCCCGCGGAAGTCGACGAATAAAGCAAGCAGGGAGCTAAACGTACCACAGCCGACGGTTTGGAAAATCTTACGGAAAAAGCAAAAGCAGAAGCCTTACCGGTTACAATTGCTACAAGCCCTGACACCCGATGACAAAGTCAAACGCTTTGAATTTTCGGCGCGGTTGCAACAGCTCATGGAAGAGGATGCGTTCAGTGCGAAACTTGTTTTCAGTGATGAAGCAACATTTTTTCTTAATGGTGAAGTGAACAGACACAATGTGCGAATCTGGGCGGTAGAGAATCCTCACGCATTCGTGCAGCAAATTCGCAATTCACCAAAAGTTAACGTGTTTTGTGCAATTTCACAGTTTAAAGTTTACGGCCCCTTTTTCTTCTGCGAAAAGAACGTTACAGGACACGTGTATCTGGACATGCTGGAAAATTGGCTCATGCCACAACTGGAGACCGATAGCGCCGACTTCATCTTTCAACAGGATGGTGCTCCACCGCACTTCCATCATGATCTTCGGCATTTCTTAAACAGGAGATTGGAAAGCCGATGGATCGGTCGTGGTGTAGATCATGATCAGCAATTCATGTCATGGCCTCCACGCTCTCCCGACTTAACCCCATGCGATTTCTTTCTGTGTGGTTATGTGAAAGATTCAGTGTTTAAACCTCCTCTACCAAGAAACGTGCCAGAACTGTGAGCTCGCATCAACGATGCTTTCGTACTCATTGATGGGGACATGCTGCGCCGACTGTGGGAGGAACTTGATTATCGTCTTGATGTCTGCCGAATCACTAATGGGGCACACATCGAACATTTGTGAATGCCTAAAAAAACTTTGAGTGTTTGTATGTGTGTGCAAAGCATTGTGAAAATATCTCAAATAATAAAGTTATTGTAGAGCTGTGAAATCGCTTCAGTCATTTGTAATAACCCTGTATTTTTCACTCGTCACCGCTGATTCCGCGTAATTTCCCGATGCAGATGACATCATTAATCCATTCCCTTTCCTTCCTCCCCTCCCACCTCGACGATCAGTTTACATGTATTATATTATAGCTGTCATTTAATCTGACCAAATGATTTAACATTATATTCATGTTAAGGATTTATCTCAGTGCAATACAAATCATAAATTAACAATTCGCATAATCACATAAACGTAATCTTTCGAAAATATCTTATTCCACTTTTTGATTTGGTTTTTTGCCCGTGTATTGCAGCCAAAATTTCACTGGAGTTGATAACATCTTGACCAACTCTTTGAACGTGTTCCGTTGGTGGGGTCTATAGCCCATTACTTTTTGTCGCACCCATACCGTCACTACAGGACGAACCAACGTCTTCCGCTACTCATCAGTTCAGTCGCTCTTTTCCCATGCTAGAAGCGTCCAGTAGCGATCTTCTTGGGCTTATGGTAACCTCAGTGACCTGTGACGTGCGATGAACAGGTCTGCGTGTCAATGGAAATGGCCTCTGTACCACGAGGGGAAGTTCTGGCTCGTATGGCTGCTCATTGTTTGATTTAATCTAGCATAAAAATTTGAGTGATATGCTAAACCGCTCACCCGGTCAGTCCTAAACGTTTCGACACATTAAGGTGTTCTACATAGTCTCCCTTCACTTGAGTACAATTCACTGAACTTTGGTGCAACGATATGAAACTGTCTAGAAAGTCCTTCTTTGGGAAATGGTTCCAGTGGTACGTCACACTGGCTTGAATATCGGTTATGTCATCAAAGTGTTATCCCTTCATGTGAATTTATTTTTGTCCGTGTTTTGTACATGAGTCAAATCGCGGCAGGCGACCAGGCGTCTGTTTTTTTTTTTTTTTTTTTTTTTTTTTTTTTTTTTTTTTTTTTCTTCAGGAGTCAAGATGTGAGTGACAAAACTTACGCACACTTTTCTCTACGTCATATCATTGGGATAATGTCTTGAACACTCGATTTAGAGACGTTGATTTAGAGTCATGATTTGGGCAGCCATATCGTTGCAATCCATGAGGCCAATGGATACTCTGCGAGGGCGCGTTACTGTCAAGGTTTATGTTACCATTTTCGGTGATCAGGTCCATCCCGTGGTACTACATTTATTCACCGATGTTGATGCTGTGTTTCAAGGCGGCAGGGTCCATGTTCACACAGCTCGCATCGGCCAGGACTCGTTTCATGATCGCGCGGATGTACTGACGCATTTCCCAGGCAACCACAGTGGCCAGATCTCAATGTTATTGAGCCATTATGATGTGGTTTGGAGAGAATGGTGAGTGATCGCTATCCATCTCCATCATCGCTACCTGAGCTTGTCACTGTTTTGCAAGAAGAATGATATATAATTCCCTTGATAACTTTACAAGATGTGTATTTCTCAATTCGGAGACGACTGGACGCGGTTTTGCAGCACCGTACTAGGCATGGTAATGTGTAATACTTTTGGTGCTTCCGTATCGTTGTTCACCGCAGTACGAGGACTTGACAAAATAAAACATCACTGCGTTACATCTAAATTAGCGAACAAATCAGCTACTGACAGCATTGCACAATACTTTTTACGTTCTACACTAATTACACGCTTGTACTGGCGCAATACTTAACCACATTCAAAAATGCCACTTATGCTAAAAATGGCAGAAAAAATCCACAGCAACTGTAGTAGTGCATTCGTACAGTGTAGTATAGTTAGGTTGCGGAACGCGTCTGCTAGTGTTAAGTGAAAATGGCACAAAATAAAAATAATAGGTAATTATTGAAGAAAGTGCTACGGGCGTCAAATTAAAATGATAAATTTCTCGAATGTGGCGCGCATCAAATATAAGAAAAGCAGAAATCCAAGATGGCGGAATTAGTTCACTTCATGTAAAATAGTTCGAATATACCCTATGTGATCCAAAATATCCGTACACCACCAAAAACATACGTTTTTCATATTAGGTGCATTGTGCTGTCACCTACTGCCAGGTACTCCATATCAGCAGCCTCAGTAGTCATTAGACATCGTGAGGGACCAGAATGAGGCGCTCCGCGGTACTCACCGACTTCGAAAATGGTCAGATGATTCGGTGTCACTTGTGTCATACGTCTGTACGTGAGATTTACACACTCCTAAACATCCCTAGTTCCACTGTTTCCGATGTGATAGTCAAGTGGAAACGTGAAGGGACACGTACAGCACAAAAGCCTACAGGCCAACCTCGTCTGTTGACTGACAGAGACAGACATCTATCCAGACCATCACACAGGAATTCCAAACTGTAATAGGATCCACTGCAAGTATTATGACAGTTAGGCGGGAGGTGATAAAACTTCGATTTCATGATCAAGCGGCTGCTCATAAGCCACATATCACGCCGGTAAATGACAAACGACGCATTCCTTTGGGTAAGGAGCGTAAACATTGGACGACTGAACAGTGGAAAAACGTCGTGTGGAGTGACGATCACAGTACACAATGTGGAGATCTAATGGCAGGGTGTGGGTGTGGCGAATGCCCGGTGAGCGTCATCTGCCAGCGTGTGTAGTGCCAACAGTAAAATTCGGAGGCGATGATGTTATGGTTTGGTCGTGTTTTTCATGGAGGAGTTGTTGTTTTGCGTGGCACTATCACAGCACAGGCCTCCATTGATGTTTTAAGCACCTTCTTGCTTCCCACTGTTGAAGAGCAATTCCGGGATGGTGATTGCATCTTTCAACAAGGTCGAGCAGCTGTTCATAATGCACGGCCTGTGGCGGAGTGGTTACACGACAATAACATCCCTGTAATGGACTGGCCTGCACAGAGTCCTGACCCGAACCTTAAATAACATCTTTGGGATGTGTTGGAACCCCAGCTTCGTGCCAGGCCTCACCGACCGACATCGATACCGCTCCTCAGTGCAGTACTCCGTGAAGAATGGGCTGCCATTTCCCAAGAAAACTTCCAGCACCTGACTGAACTTATGCCTGCGAGTGTGGAAGCTGCCATCAAGGCTAAGGGTGGGCCAACACCATGTTCAGTTCCAGCATTACCAATGGAGGGCGCCACGAACTCGTAAGTCATTTTCAACCAGGTTTCCGGATACGTTTGATCACATAGTGTATCAACGTGTTAGAGCCATTTGTACTAAGCTGAAGTGGCGATGCAGTCTCAGTGATTCCGAAGTCATTCGCTACCATCAGCATACCTATACGTTAAACCACCACCCACACACAGTACATTTCAGGTTTAAATTAGCGGTAATACATTTGCAGTGTTATAGGTTTCATTCCTCTTAAGCCCGCTGCCGGAGCTGAGCAACTGACTTACACGGAGGTAACTCCATCTAATGACTGCCTGTGTGGTAAAGTGATATGTGTGTGGTACGAGACTTCAGAAGCAACTGCGTTCAACAGCAACAACGGAATACTACCCAGTAGAAGTTCATATGATAAAAACAACAAATTCTGTAACTCCCACAGTAAATGTCTGGCACAGTGATCCTATAGAGAAAACATTCAATACTAACTTTCATTACATGGAGAATTAAAGCAACAAAATAATATGCTGGATACAAAACAGTATACTGTATTAGCGAAAAAATTGTTAGTGCTTTACAGCGACATAAATTCTACTGCTGGATATCTAATCTGCGTGGTGTGTAGTAAAGAGACATGATTTTTTTAAAAATCTAAAAATCTCGACAAACTAAGAACTTATTTAAAATTTTGAAATGATGTCACTGCCAGATATCTAATCCGTGATTAGTTGTACGAAAGCACAAAACCAACGGATCTCTATCGTAAATCAGTCAGGGACTGAAGTGCATTACACTTGAATTACTTCCACTGCTGTTACTTGCTTAAATCTGTTCAGAAGGGGGGGGGGGGGTATTTTCCATTGGAACACTTTAAGATTTTCATCTCTAGCCAGTGATGAGATAGAGTTTGTAATATACACTTTTCCATTTTGAAATTATGGTACTTGCTCTGCGTTGGCTGCTGTCTGTTTCTGACAGTACGAAATTGCTCCGGAAAAGTAAGGCTTTTGCAGTTTTAACACTGAAGGTACAAAATGGTCACATGCCTAGCAACAAATTTCTCCTTCAATTTAAAATTGTTGCAGTGGAGAAAATATTGTTAACACTGAATTTAAATTATATGTGTTGCATTATTACTCTACTACACCCCAATAATTAGTAAACGAAATCAAATTATGAAGAAATATTACCAAAAACTCGTTACACTTTAAAAACATTTTGAAGCAGACGCTATTGGCAACTAAGATAAATTTCCGTGTTCAAAGCAGAGAAAATTGTTAGAACATTAAAGAAATTAAGTTCATTTGCAAATATCACGAGTTCCTTTCTTCCATTTCAAGGCACAAGGTGGTGCAAGACCGATGAAGTATGGCTTAATCGTCCACACGTCATGTAACTAGTTCTGAAAATATACAAAAGATTCATCACCATAACACTCTATAACTGAAGAATTATCGATATCCTCTGAATAGTTTTGATGTATTACGCAGTACTTAAATATGTACAAGTCGTAATACCTCCAAAACCTACGCGTATCACATCTTCGTGTCTCTCAATAATAAAAACGATACAAAATGTCGAAATCGGCTTTTGGCGAATTTTAATGCGCGTTGCTTCATGCGATGTGTGATAATGAGGAGGGGGAAGACATCTCTACCAACAAAACTGCAGCTTCAATTTAACTTATAGGAAGTGGCTTATTTCCTACCTTTTTTCCCACAGAGCAAATTGGCTAGTTAAACGATTAATTTCAATACATCTAAACATACAACAGGAGAAACTGTGTTTCCATCTAGCGCTTTTTTTTCACTGAAAGCATAGCCAATTTATGCTTGTTGCTGTTTTAACTTGACGATAAATGTGTTTCCCACATTAACTAACTTTAAACCTGTAGCCTTTTTAAATTAATAGACCCCTACTAGTGGGCTTTCTCGCCATTTGCAACTTTCTCGTAGCAGAAGTGGGCTTTCTCCCCCATGTCACAAAGGAACTGACGAATCGGCGACGGAACTTGGAACTATAGGCTAGTACCGTCATTAGATAACCAGCTCCAGAAATGAGCTATTCACATTATTTTATCTTAAAAGTCTATTGAGTGGTTTGTAGTAAATGTGGCAGACGTTGCTTGGATGACGTGTGATGGGGATGACGTAGGTCTACCTGACGTACAGCATCGTGCTGCGCTTTTGTTTTGAGCAGCACGTGGGTAAACAGCAGAGGTACAGAGCACCCAATTCGACAGAACATTTTAATCGAGCGCCTGCCCACGCAGGCTTTACACTTTTATGCGAGCAAAACAACGTGTTCTGCGTATCACGCTGCGTGTAACTGAGAAAGTTTTATGTGCACGTTGCCGTTCTGCGTACACGTGGTAACATTCATAACGAGAGTCGTTTACCGACAGCGCAGTCAAAACTGTCTGCTGAACCACGTCAATACGTGGGAGTTTTAATGACAACAACGTGAGGGAGTTCGTGTGTAGGACTGAAAAAAGCAGAAATTTATGGCAGCAAAGGCATGTCATGCAGAACGCAGCAATCTGCATGTGTATTAATATAAGCAGAACAAGAAAGACCTTGCAGGTAACATGATTCCCAGTGACAGTCACAGAAACAACTCTGGTTATCACAAGTCAGGAACACCATAATCTACCATACGAATCATCATAAACGTAAAGGGAATATAATTTCAACAACTACACAGCCGTAAATCTACTCAGACTTTAGTGTCACTGGCGGGACAGATTAGATTCCCGGAGCCGGTGAACGGCTAAACGTTTGCTTTATCTGTGGCTTTCACACACACCCGACAGCTGATGGTGAGGTTATCGTAAACTAAGTGCACGATTTGAAGTTTAGTCAACGTGGAAACCTCTGTCACTGTATATTCGAATTTCCCGTGCTTTGACACCATGGACACCTTAAGACAGCCGCACTGAGTTGCAGTGCCTGTATTGTTTTTATGTATTTTGTTGTGTCCTTCAGACATGCACGTATGTTTGAAGGAACAGGCACTGCAGCAATCGACAGCTGTATGAAATTCGAGAAACATATGCGCACTTGCGAATATGGCTAAACTTTCGCTGCAATATGTATGGTGAAAATGAAAATTTACACCGGGCTGGGACTCAAACCCAGGTCCTCCTCTTGACGCGAACAGTCTCCTTGATCTCCTAAACCACCCGTGCACGCTCGCCGTACAGCCCCAAACTCCCGTGTGTCACCGCTTCCGTCTGCATCCTATATCCACACACGTATTGTGCGCCCGTAGAGGAAGAGATGTATGACTAAAGTTCGGATTCCAGTTACTGGGCAGGAAATACTCAACTGTAGTGGCTGTGTCGTTGTAATGTACTCTGCGGTCTCCTTTAGGCAGATGTTGGGGCGGTCTGGGGGGTATGCTCGGGTGGTTGAGGTGGTCAAGCGGAAGATCCAGGTTCGAGCCTCGACCCAGAACAAATTTTCTTTGTCACCAGTACGTTGTGCACCCGAAGCTTAGCGATATTCTTATTTCAGATGTCTCAGAAACGTGAAGCTTTTGTACCAATACGATTATTGTCATAATGGTTAGTGAAATGTTATCTCAACAGTCGGGAAAAATTACAAACCACATGGTCGGCGCATGTGACTGCTATGGCGCAGCCAATCAGCTGTCAACCAGCTCTGTCGTTTGTGATATCATGGCCGTAAAGCAATACTTGTGTCATTCGTTTTATATTATGTCAGTGATAGGAAGTTAAATCCAATAGCCAAATATGTCGTTCTAGAGCAATGAGCTGGCAATAAGTTCTGACGCTACACCGCTTAATGGTGCGTGATGGAAGATTTCACTACACGTAATAAGTAAAGAAGCACTATAAAGGGTCTAATTTTATCAGGTTAAATAAATTAAAAGGAATTTTGGCTAATTAAAAGTATAAAAACGTATTATTAATACTTGGACGCCACACAGTTGGTAGAAAAGTGTTAAGAGGTAGAATGTCAAAACAAGTCGAGTAAGTCATCCTCGGGAAGTCGTTCTTTGAGACGGCATGTGTTACTTACGTTTTGAGCTTTAAACTCAAATAGTTAATATTAAATAATGCCCAGCTGCTTAATTGCTGCTGCTTGTTTTGGAGTAGTACTTGTCCAACGTATGTTGCTGCACCGCATAAGCGGATTTCATACACGGAATGTGACTTTGATGTTCTGTGCAAATACGGAAACGTCAGACAGTAATGCCTATGAAACGAAAGTACAGCACGAATAGGGAGACTATTTCTCTAGGAACTGTTAACCTTAAGAGTTCAGACAGAATTCTAATGCTCCGGAGGCAGAGGACTGCTTCTGAGTGATGGATGGACGAAAATAATGTTTAATGCTCTTTCGATGATAAGATTTTTAGAGTTTTTAGAGACACAGTCCAAGTTTGCAATGAGTAGAGACGTTGAATTGCGTTATCTGTTTACTATTTAAGGGAATGGCCCTCAGATTTACAGAAAGTGACTGTGAGAAACCACCGAAAACGGAGACTTGGAAGTTTTGGCAGGAAACTGGATCCAGATCCCTCGGAATGCGATACCAGTAACTGGATTGTTTTGGAAAATCGATCAGCGCTACTTCTTAAAAGCATAAATTTGGTTAGATTATAGTCAGTTTTCGTTGATAGACCAAAAAATGAGATGACTCTCGTGGGTGTGAACATCTCACAAAGTACAGCATAAAAAACACAGAACATTCGAATATAATACTTACTTCCTTGGTCATTTGTCAGGAGATTGTCACGATATGCGGATAGATTACAGGAAACTGTAACTGCTAATATTTACAGAACTGATACGCTGTCAGAATGATACATAGGTATACACTTTTAATAAATTTGTCGTACACAAAATATCTAATCTTGGCTGTTGTGAGCAAGTGCAGTCAAAACTGAAATCTAAGAGACATATTTGCTTACGCTGGTATAATAGTTCCTGTTAAGATATTCATCTATAGAGTTGAAGAAGTTGCCTACCAAGAGGTCTTTCAAACGCTGTTTAAAACATTGCCTTATCTGAAACCAAGTTTTTAATGGTTGCTGGCAATTTATTGATAATGTGTCTTCCTGAGTACTGGAGGTCTTTATGATGTTTGCCCTTATTCCTAGTATTGAGAGTATGTATTGAGCTATTTGCTGGAAACAGAGACATATTATTTGCAAGAAATTTCATTAAGGAGCATATATACTGAGAAGCAGTGGTTAGAATACACTGTTCCTTCGACGGATTTCTACATAATGCTCTAGAATTTGCACCACAAATGCGCTTTTGCACTCTAAAAATTTTTTATCGGTTTGACGAGTTACCGCAAAATATGATCCCATATGACCTAATAGAATGAAAATAAGCAAAGTATGCAAGAATTTATATATTTATATCTCCTACAACTGACATCATTCGGATTGCAATTATTATCGAGTTGTAATCCCAGAACTTTCACGCTTTCAACCTCTTCTGTCTGCACGTCTTCATATGTTATACACAGGCTGGAAGGAAATCTCTTAAAGGTTCTGAACTGTACATAGTGTAGTTTAAACTAGCGTCGGGCATTCCGTGCAAGTTGAGTCAAAGTGTCAGTCTGAGTTTTCGTCTCTAGGAATCGAGCCCATGTGTCCTAGTACCAGAACACTGGCTCACAATTTTGAATTTTCATCTCTTCACGTTGGCCCCGCCCAAAGCATGTAATTTTTTTTTTGTGTGGCGGGGGGGAGGGAAGGGGGATTACAAAATTCCAGTCACGTCCTCCAAAATAATCAGAAACAAAAGAGTCTGGATATGCAAGGATAAAGAGGAATATACTACTAAGAATATATTATCAAATGGTCGTCTCTTGGACTTGAACGTGAAATGAGAAATTTAATACATAGTTAAGCTGGAAAATGGAAAAACAGTATATTTAAGCGACTTTAATCGGAAAGAGAAACGTGAATGACAAATATCCGACACTTTTAACCAACGAAAATAACGGAAAGTGTTGGAAAAAAGTGCAGAGTAAGCTTACTTTGAGGAATGTCGCCACTGGAACTCGGAACATGGAGCTCGAAGCATTAAAACATGTGAGGATCTCAGCCCCGTGCGAGTGAAGTGATGTTGTGGAGTGGTACATGAAATTTCTGTCATTGTATTCGAAATGAAGAATGACTACAGAGATAGGAAAATTTGTGGGAGCAGTTTATCAATAACAGGGAAACCTTCGACCTCTCAATAAGAAGTATGTGTGATAGAGGCGTTGGTGAGAAGAGTTGTATTATGTTAATAGTTTCCATTTACAGCTACAGAAAACCATTCTGCCGTTAATCCTGGAGACCTTAGAAGGTACCCACTTGTCTCGTTTTATTAATCCATATGTTGAATATCTTATAAGACATTTCAGAATAACACTTGCGCAGTTGGGAAAGGTACATTTCTTCGTGCAAGTCACTGATTTTAGTGGTGTGAAAAGAGGTTAAAAATTAATCTTGGAACCAAGTTAATTAATAAAACCTCGATAAATAATGTTCATGTTATGCCACTTTCTTCCCATATAGCAACTGCCAGGCATTTCAAAGATACATCTTCTAGAATGTGGAGTTTGAGCATGTTGCGAAATAAATCGTTACCTTTACTTACATTTGTACTAGACTCCATTGCACACAGAATTTCATGTTCAACGGAAGAATTTTCTTCTTACTCTTAATATTTAGCACGTCTGTCATGTTTGTTTCCTACAGGTTTGCAGTAAGCACTGCTTCCTAATAGTAGGTTATTGCTTTCTCAGTTTTCTGTTTATGTGATCTCACTAGTTCACTTCTTTGTAATTAATTCGTTGTCAAGATTAATGTACTTTTTAGACATTTTCCAAGTTTCCAATACACCTTTAAATACGTCTTATACCATTCGTAGTGAATCATGAAGTAATAAGGGACACATTTCTTGTCAGAGTCATGTGTTGGGTCTCTACTTTCCTATGCTTGAGTAAATAATTGAAACATGAAGTGACTGCCCACTACTTGTTTCGATGGCGTTAATTTTACTTCAGAAAAATGTTTTCAGTACGACATTTTTACTTTCAAAGGAAATCGATAGCTGCCATTTATAAAACAAAAGCTGTAATATAAGTGTCAAGAAAAATGCATTAATATCTCAGAACAACATAATTAACAATTAAGTCAATTTTCCATTGTGTTAGGTATCAATACTAATATAAGTACTAATAAATATGGGTATCATTGCGATTGGATACTACGGTTCAGAGGCATTCGCCAAAATATCCTACGTATTACTGGTAGTGGATGTACGCCAGGAACGGGACCGCAGTGCCTAGACCTAAGACATGTGGATTTTACAGTTATCTCAGAAATACTCTGAGTGTGATGTTGTTTGCGTCGTATATCCCTGAGTAATAAGTTACTCGGCACATGATAGTACTGTAACAGGTTTCGTCAATTCCTGGATTCGTTTCGAATTTACAGAAGTTTATTACACCTTCTATAAGAGACTGTTGCACGTATCTATTGCTCTCTTAGCTAATGCAGTTAACCCGTATCTTTCCCGTCCATTTACACAGACATTCAGAGAAAGATAGAGTGAGTGAGAGGATACGTCTTCCGAAAGTTGGTTTGATTGCACATGTACCCCACGTTAGATAAAGCTTGGTAATCGCACTCCATTCGTGAAACTTCATTTTAAACCTTTTGGTACATACCATGAGCGCTAGCTCTGTATTTCATAGCCTTCCACCGCGGCATGAGTATCGCAATGTTCCGCAGCTGCATGTAAGGCCTTAGTTAGTTTCTCTGTGTTCCACGTAGCTACCTCGTTTCTTCTCCTCAACATTTCTCTCTCTGGTAAACGTGTTCGTAAATCTATCTTCCACCAAATTCTGTAAGTGCTGGGCGCTTGCCCTCCGTGGACGTCCGGCTGTTTATTTCAAGTAATTATGATGAACAACTCAAGTTGAGCTTTTTGAACACTTTTAATAAAAAAATTCTTTCGCTGTTTCACGGTCTTGTTTCCCTAGATCTCGAAATGAAATAACGCTGTACGTACTTCTCTTAATAAAACGTTAACATAATTGCTTATGTTAATGTCAGAATTCTTTGGATAAAAAATTTCTATAAGTTTATTTTACTAGTTTATCATTACGTTAACCCAAAAACATTAAGCACTGGTCTTTAAACACTTCGGAATATATTACAAGAAATAGCCCAGCCTGTTTACTGATACGTTATAAACTAGCCTAATTTGATTACTACACGTTGTAGTGTAATAAGCAACTGAGACACAGAACCACACAGGCCGTGTCAAAGACATCTGAAAATTAGTACTTCATTCACGATTAGCCTGCAGCGTCTGTCATGTAGTTCAAATCGCACACATCGGTTAATCGTTAGGTAGAGTTTTCTGCCACTTGTCAGCAAATTATCCAGTATTATCGACTGTCCAACACTATACTGAAATCATGACATCAGTGTAGAAAACATTTTCAGTCTACTTTTTATCCATGTGTATGGTAATATTAAAGCGAAGTATTGGTGAGATAGCTTGCAGGTACGACACTTTTAACGGAGAAATACATTACACAAATGTAACTTATCAGTAATGTGTATTAAAGACAATACTTATCAACTTCGCCTGTGAGGTCTTTAAATTCTGATCAATTTTATCAGTATGCTCACTCACTAGCAAACAGAAAAGCTTTAAAGGAATTACACCAGTAATCACATTATATGGATTCAGTACCTATACTGGTCATATTCAGTCCATTTCTCCTAATGTAGATTTTATGTAGACGTACTGGGAAGTGAGTTTGTTCGACTACAACACGCCGGGCTCAAAATTGAGGCATTTCTTATGCTCCAGAATGAGAATGAGGATGGAAAGTAGAAGGTATACGAGTCATTAAACCAAAGATTCATTCATTGCAAGTGTCGAGAACACCCCACATTTCTGGGTACATGGACACATCTGCGTTTCCTAGCTCTCCATCCTCGCCAAGAATAGCAAACGTCCACATAACGTCAGCGGACATCAGTATTATTGTACACGACTTAAACAGCGTTTTAGTCAAAGTGAACAGGAATGTATCTTCTGCTTACTTCTGTTTTGTAAATCATCACGATGTTCGGTGGTGATGACTGGTAGACAAAGCCGAGAGTGACGATATAGCTGTTGATACAGCTCGTGATTTTGATATTATTGGAAGGATACTAAATTGGACATCACGTGAGAGCAGAAAAAATGCATTTTAACCATCAGCTATTTGTTTTAAAAACCTACTTATATGTCTATCGGTTATTACCATCCTTGACGATCCGCAATAGACGATTGTCGTTGCTTGTTTCATGTGTATATGTTCCTCTATTATTTTTCGTCCCTTTGACGTGAATCACTTTGGAGTGCGTTGGTTACTGCTGTATGTGACGTATTTAAATACTAATCGTTATTCTATGGCAGCTTTGAGGTTGTATCAGCGTAAAAGGAACATGTAATACGCTTTTACCTATCTGTTTTCATCTTACATCCTCTGAACATGGTCCCTGACCCAAACCGGTGGACACACATGATTTAAAGTAAAGACCAGATGGATAAAGAAACATTTTTTCAGTAACTGACCTGTTGTTGATTATCACATAACCAAAACATTAAATGAACAACAGTTGCCTACCAACACCTAACCAAGACACCATGGAAGTGTATATGGTTAGTACATAAGCATTGCGACTGTTACCAAAAGATGAGGTTCTGATCGAGGGCAATAAAAGCAACATAACATCACAGCCTGCAACTGTTAATTTTGTATCACAGCCTACAACTGTTTATTTTGTTAATTTGTAGTAAAGGTAGACTCCATTGTTAATTTTGTATCACAGCCTACAACTGTTTATTTTGTTAATTTTTAATAAAGGTAGAATCCATCTGCTAATTTTGTATCACAGCCTTCAACTGTTTATTTTGTTAATTTGTAGTAAAAATAGTATGGACACGAAGGTATGATGCGGGAAACAAATTGAGAACCAATGTCACCGTAAGCGAGCATCAGCCGCGCATATCTATCAAATATTTGTAGCACGATCC
Source organism: Schistocerca serialis cubense (assembly GCF_023864345.2). Lineage (NCBI taxonomy): Eukaryota > Metazoa > Arthropoda > Insecta > Orthoptera > Acrididae > Schistocerca > Schistocerca serialis. The sequence goes on from NC_064640.1 coordinate 155,328,310, forward strand.
TGAGACTTTTGTCCAATTCGTAGAATGTAAAGACATAACTGTCGTAGTTTTGAGCCCAAATCCCTCGAAAAACTTAGGTGAAAAGAATACAGATCTGTAACGTTGCCACTCGACGCAGACCGTGGTTTTTCCATAAACATTATGACACAAACACACTGTCGCATTTTACTGAAACATTCTATCCCGAATGAATATTTCGATCAGCAGCGGCACGTGTGCTGTTGTAAATTTTCCCGCCAGATTGACGACCTCGATCGGTGTGAGTTGTATCTGCATAGCTCACTAGGTAAGAGCTTTGCCCGCGACTGACAACGTTTCTGGTTCGAGACCCGGCACAACATTAGCAGGATGGATGAAACGAGAGCAGAATTTCTTGGAGAAGAATGATGAATTAATCGTCTCACCGGCCAAAATCGGTATTGCTAAGGTATCATCAATGCTACATGTTACCGTAAGAACGTTATGATCTCTAAGAAAGGTAACAAAGAATGGTTCAAATGACTCTGAGCACTATGGGACTTAACATCTATGGTCATCAGTCCCCTAGAACTTAGAACTACTTAAACCTAACTAACCTAAGGACATCACACAACACCCAGCCATCACGAGAGAAAGGTAACACATCGGCACTCAGTAGTAAGACAGACACGCCACGAAAGAACTCTGGCCTCTTTGGTGAACTTGTAAACGGCTTAAGGCCACGATGACTTAAGCCAACCAGATAGTACAGCTTCTCTAAATATCTAAATTTACATCTGCGTGACTACTCTGCGATTCAGAATGACGTGTCTGGCAGAGGCTTCAGCGAAACATCTTCAGACTACTTCTCTACCGTTTCACTCTCGGACTGCGCATGGGAAAACGAACTCTTAAATCTTTCCATATGAACTCTGATTTCTCTTACTTTATTACCATAATCATTTCTTCCTATCTATGTGGGCATGAATAAAATATTTTCGCATTCAGAGGAGAAAGCAGGTGACGGAAATTTCGTGAAAAAATCACGCCACGACGAAAAACGCCGTTGTTTTAATGAATGCAACCCAACTCACTTATCATACCCATGACACTCTCTCCCCTTTTTCGTGATAATACAAAACGAGCTGCCCTTCCTTGGACATTTTCGCCGACCTTCGTCCGTGCTATCTAGTAAGGATCCTATACCATACAGCAATACTCCATCAAAGGATGGACAAGTGTAGTAGACGAACTGTTAGTTCTACAGGCTATCCTACATACAGGCTGGCTAAGCATTTAACTCAATTACTGTCGGCCACTGCTGACACCATATTAAGAACTCTCAAATGTTTGTAGAGATGGAAAAAGATGACGACAGCAACACATATAATCATGGTCAGTCTCGATGTGGTCACACTTTTTACCTGGGTATCAGTAAAAGAAGCATTAAAACTACTGAAATTTAAAATAATTTTGACACATCACGGCAACCATTGAGAAACAACTGCCGGAAAACCATGGGTTCGCCATTGTCACTAGCCATAGCTGATTGTTTCGTGGAGTATTTTAATCTGGTCGCATGACTGCGAGGAGATGTAGCTGTTCACTGACCATGCAAACCGCATACGTGAAAGAATAATTTTTGCGGCAAATAGGACGGAAAGCTGCCACTCTTAGTTGTGATGGTCCAGTAGAAAACAAGTGGATGACTCACCCATTCTAAAGATAAAAAACCGACACATGCAGGCCTGTAAGTCAATAGGAGTAGTTTCCATTACTCGGACCACAAGAGAGCTAAGGTGAATACCAAAATACACTCCTGGAAATGGAAAAAAGAACACATTGACACCGGTGTGTCAGACCCACCATACTTGCTCCGGACACTGCGAGAGGGCTGTACAAGCAATGATCACACGCACGGCACAGCGGACACACCAGGAACCGCGGTGTTGGCCGTCGAATGGCGCTAGCTGCGCAGCATTTGTGCACCGCCGCCGTCAGTGTCAGCCAGTTTGCCGTGGCTTACGGAGCTCCATCGCAGTCTTTAACACTGGTAGCATGCCGCGACAGCGTGGACGTGAACCGTATGTGCAGTTGACGGACTTTGAGCGAGGGCGTATAGTGGGCATGCGGGAGGCCGGGTGGACGTACCGCCGAATTGCTCAACACGTGGGGCGTGAGGTCTCCACAGTACATCGATGTTGTCGCCAGTGGTCGGCGGAAGGTGCACGTCCCCGTCGACCTGGGACCGGATCGCAGCGACGCACGGATGCACGCCAAGACCATAGGATCCTACGCAGTGCCGTAGGGGACCGCACCGCCACTTCCCAGCAAATTAGGGACACTGTTGCTCCTGGGGTATCGGCGAGGACCATTCGCAACCGTCTCCATGAAGCTGGGCTACGGTCCCGCACACCGTTAGGCCGTCTTCCGCTCACGCCCCAACATCGTGCAGCCCGCCTCCAGTGGTGTCGCGACAGGCGTGAATGGAGGGACGAATGGAGACGTGTCGTCTTCAGCGATGAGAGTCGCTTCTGCCTTGGTGCCAATGATGGTCGTATGCGTGTTTAGCGCCGTGCAGGTGAGCGCCACAATCAGGACTGCATACGACCGAGGCACACAGGGCCAACACCCGGCATCATGGTGTGGGGAGCGATCTCCTACACTGGCCGTACACCACTGGTGATCGTCGAGGGGACACTGAATAGTGCACGGTACATCCAAACCGTCATCGAACCCATCGTTCTACCATTCCTAGACCGGCAAGGGAACTTGCTGTTCCAACAGGACAATGCACGTCCGCATGTATCCCGTGCCACCCAACGTGCTCTAGAAGGTGTAAGTCAACTACCCTGGCCAGCAAGATCTCCGGATCTGTCCCCCATTGAGCATGTTTGGGACTGGATGAATCGTCGTCTCACGCAGTCTGCACGTCCAGCACGAACGCTGGTCCAACTGAGGCGCCAGGTGGAAATGGCATGGCAAGCCATTCCACAGGACTACATCCAGCATCTCTACGATCGTCTCCATGGGAGAATAGCAGCCTGCATTGCTGCGAAAGGTGGATATACACTGTACTAGCGCCGACATTGTGCATGCTCTGTTGCCTGTGTCTATGTGCCTGTGGTTCTGTCAGTGTGATCATGTGATGTATCTGACCCCAGGAATGTGTCAATAAAGTTTCCCCTTCCTGGGACAATGAATTCACGGTGTTCTTATTTCAATTTCCAGGAGTGTATACAAAGCCAGGGCTATTTAGGAATCATCTGACGATGATGTTCAGAAAGAACGAGTATCCAGTCTGTAACATCAGGTCAACTCTGATGAGGAAATCAAGACGCGATGCTGTTCAACCATGTCACGATGAGACAGGGCGTCCAAGTTTTCATTAAACAATAAACGTATGCGTACAGCCCTTTTAATACAGCTACTGACATCACCCTCCACACATTGTGAGTGAAAAATATATTTGGCCCCTAATTTCTTTACTTTTTGGGTCCATTGAAGACGTGCAGCCTTATATATAACTGTGAGCAATGGCATCACTCAAAATATCCATTACATTCATTGGCGATGTGTTCATGGACACGTCTAAAGAGTCTAGTTACTGTATGGCTTGAAATGTTTTCGGCAGGTAGAATATCCACCACCTTCCCGGCATACATCGAGAATAGTGTTATTTCTTGTTCCAGTATTTCGGCTGATAGCCTTACAGCCGTCTTCAAAATGAGTCTCTGGCAGACCTTAAACCGCTTGTCACAGTACTTTGGCGTAAACGCATAGACTTGTGTCAAGTGGTTTAAATTCTGCCAGCGACTCAGCTTAAATATGGCTGCAAGGTTATCAGTCGAAATACAAGAAAAAGCAATAATAGTATCCCACATGCACACCCGAAATATGACGGAATGTGCTAGCTCCTTTCTATCATTTTGTCATGTCAACTGATCATACTGCACTGATTCTAAACAATTGACTTGCATATACAACCACATTAATGCAATTCCTTATGTCAGCAGTGGAGGGTGGATTGCTAAATTTCTTTGCGTCTCCCAGATACTCGCATCTATTCCTGATTTCACACGTATATGAGAGGCTGAAACATCAAAAGAGGCAGTCAAATGGAAACGAGGCAGATGTAAAGAAGGTTGGTAAACTGTTTATAATTTCAAAATTAATAGCCGTAACTGTTAGTACACTTGCCCCGCTGTGAAACACGAAGGTCAATGTGCACATGGAAAAACATGAGCGGTAGCCTAAGGAACCACGACCGTACTCAGACATGCACCTCCTCGCCCGAAACAGACCGACAGCCACCAAAGCCTTCTTCTGGGGCTACGAAGATATGGAAATCGCATGGGGAGGGATCGGGACAGTATGTAGGATAAATAAGGGCTTCCCACTGAAACTTCTGCAACGTAATCTAAACAACCCTGGCAATATGCAGCAAAACTCTGCATTGCTGCTCACAAGCACCAATCTGAGTGAAGCTTTACATCGTATAGGAACATATTGTCTTCCGTCTTCTACCTAAAGTGGAACAAAACAGCGGAGTAGAGTAGGACTTTATTAATAGAGCAGTTCGATTAATTTTCATAATTAGTGGCTTACTAAGTGAACATGACATCACATACAAATTTGCTTCCCATCCAAATCAGACATAGTGTTTGGAGAAGTGAATAAAGTTCCGAAACATCTAGATAACATTTCGTGGGAAGTCAGGAATAGAATGCGTGCCATAACAGAAGAACGGCGTCCTTTTCTACATAGCGCAAGGTAATAATTAATCGAAGGACTCTGTTTCATCACAGTGCTACTTCAGAATTTAATTTATTGTAAGATGACGCATTCTTTTGGGTGGATCAGCTTTTCCAACAAAACTAAAGTCATCCTCTTCATAGAATCTCAGTGCGTTGTATGAAAAATCCAGAGGCACGTAAGGAGCAAAGTTTCCAGATGTATAACTGATTTAAATCCGGCTGTAAAAGACCTTCCATGCAATTGCAAAGATCTGCAGAACAAGGACTAACTGCTGGTGTGCCGTCAACTGGGACTCAATGCACTCTTGAAGATAGCCTGTGTAATAGTGACACTGGTGTTGCTGTCGCACAAATATTAGAAATTTGACATTCCGAAAAAAGAAATAAATAAATCTCTATTGTATTATCCGTTGCTCTGTATTTGGTATCTGCCGGGCTCGCATTAATTTTCTTACGTTTTAATAAATAAATAGTAGGTTAGTATATCCCCTGCATCTGATACCGTTGGGGTGACGCTAAAATTTCAGCAGACGCCCCTGTTAGACTGCCTTGAGTAAGCTGCTTACTTTGTCGGAGGGCACGTGCTCCACCGTTCCATTACATACACAGACCTGCGGGAGTTCTTCCAGCCCACACTTCGCTCACGTTATCCACCTTAAATGGCATCCTTCCATGTCTTACAGGAAAAAAAACCAACTGGAACTGTCTCCCAAATTTAACTTCATTCTGCTTCTATCTCTCAGCGTGTCCTACAATCCAAAACAAACACTGTCCGAACAGTCCCAACGGTGCCGACGCGGCCCCGTGTCATCAACAGCCCTTTGGCGTCACGGATGCGGATACGGAGAGGGGTGTGGTCAGCAGATCGTTCTCCTGGCAGTTGTCAGCGATCGTAACCGGTGCCGCTACTTCTCAATCAAGTAGCTCCTCAACTGGCCTCACACGGGCTTAGTGCTTCCCGCTGGCCTACAGCCTAGGCTGACTCGGGCGGTTACCCATCCAAATGCTAGTCAAGTCCGACAGCGCTTAACTTCGGTGATCTGACGGGAGCCGGTGTTACCATTGCGGCAAGACCGTTGGCTCTCTCCTACAATAAGGTCAAACAAAGATTTCATCTGTTTGTGTAAATACCACGTTCAAGGTGACCATAATCATCGTCATGCTTTGAGACATCATGACGTACATCACAGGTAGGTATTATATTTATCTTCGATGCTTCATCCTCGTCGTATACGCCATTAACAGTATCGTCAAGAAAAATACTAATAGCACTTCAGTTGTACATAACATATAGGTATAAAATTTCCTCAAACCAAAATGATCGTCCGTATTTGTGTTAGCTCTTTAGTAACTGTTTCTAACAGTTCTAGGTAATGACTGTTGTACTTTCCACTTTTTCGGTTCTTAGCGACGAAATTAGTTCGGTTATGTCCACCGAGGAATTATTAAGATCGGTCGTTAAAGAAGTTTTGCTATTTGGGGAGCAATATAACTGATAATGGTCGAAGTACAGAGGATATAAAATGTAGACTGAAAATGGCAAGTGAAGCGTTTCTGAAGAATAGAAATTTGTTAACATCGAGTATAGATTTAAGTGTAAGGCAGTCATTTCTGAAAGTGTTTGTGTGGAGTGTAGCCATGTATGAAAGTGAAACATGGACGATAAAAAGTTAGGACAAGAAGAGAATAGAAGCTTTCGAAATGTGGTGCTACAGAAGAATGCTCAAGATTAGATGGGTAGATCACGTAACTAATGATAAGGTATTGAATATAATTGGGGAGAAGAGTAGCTTGTGGCACAACTTGACTAGAAGAAGGGATCGGTTGGTAGGACATGGTCTGAGGCATCACCAATTTAGTACTGGAGGGCAGTGTGGAGGGTAAAAATCGTAGAGGAAGACCAAGAGATGAATACACTAAGCAGATTCAGAAGGATGTAGGTTGCAGTAGGTACTGGGAGATGAAGAAGCTTGCACAGGATAGAGTAGGATGGAGAGCTGCATCAAACCAGTCTTAGGACTGATGACAACAACAACAACAGCGACAATAATACCACCTTTTAGTTCCTTATGGTCTCTCCTCAGTACACTTAGCAACCGCAATAGAATTTCAGCTATTCAAGCCCATTTGTAACACCATCATTATCTTCTCACAACCACGTCATGAGAGATACCGACTTCTCTGTGGTATCTTCTACGGCACACTCCTTCGGTTAACACTTGGGATACGCTACGTGTAATTTTCTTGTGACCAACTGGACTTCTTGACAATTGCTCAGAATTCTTATGCACCCAGCCTTTCTGTAACTCCCATTCTTTCACTCCCAGTAATAATATATTTCGACAAATTTTGACTACTTCACCATCATAAAAAACAGTCGAAATTTCTCACAAGCATTTATTACAACATGAACTCTTCATTTTCCTTCGTTGATATACACGTGCATGCCTAATAATCCTCTTAGACGTCGGTCCACAGCTGAGGAGAAACATGTTTTATAACATATGCCGCTCGACTACGGAATTGTGGCAGTAAAGTGGTCTAAGCATCAATTGAAAACAATTTTATGGACTATTATTTTTACCCCATTTTGGAAAACCTTGGATACAGCCGGATGCGTCAAAAGATAGGCTACTGTCGCCTCTCGACGATTCAGACTACAGACTCTGATTACGTGCCTGCTCCTTGTAACTGCCGTCAAACAGCTGCTTGTGATTTATCTCAGTGTCGTGAAGCACGATAGGCTTTCCTGTCTGCGATGCTACCTGCTGCATATGCTATTGTCTTCCTCTTTGTTGGATGTCATAATTTAAGCACAGAATTTGTGGAGTCAGCACGCTACCACTTTGTTCAGTTATATTCTCGCAACACGTTATCCACACGCCCTGGTCTTCACTCTCTGTATTTAATCCTTGTAATTCTTTACACCGATTGTACATATTTTTAGCTTCTCTGATTGCAATGGCGTTCTTTACATAAGGGATGCCATTTACGGCATCTATAGCAGACGTATAGACACGCCAGTTAGCTTTGTAGCGTGTTTCAACTAGTCATTAATACTTAATTATAGCATCCATAGTAAATGAGAGTGTTAGTACGTGAAACGCGGACGAGAAACCTACGCAGGAATGCCATGAATTAGATCTGCAGGACATATATGGTGTGAGCGTACAAGCTGTGGGGGAGATTAGAGAAGCATTTTCCCGCCCCAGATCACGTGGCGCGGCGGTTGCTACGGGGCTGCGGTGTGCGGCTAGCGTTACGCGGGGTCGGAAAAACCCGAGCGGAAGCTAGGCGGGGGCGCGAATGGCGGTGTTTGCGCGCTCGGAGGAATTTATATTGCAGAGAAAAATTGATAAAAACAAAACTAAGAGTGACACGGAGATGCGAGTTGGCACTTATGGACAGAAAAATAGGGAAAGATAAATTATCTAGACGAGCCACAATAATGTATAATAGTTTAAAAGTTATTGTTGTCTTAAAAATTATAAATTTATGACACTTCAAAAGCTAATATCTTGGCAATAGTTTGGCCGGTTAATGTGTACAAAGTGTTTAGGTATGCGGTTAGTAGAGCTGCATCGAGCAATCATAGCCGGTTTAGCAGAATACATGCCATTTTTGAATGAGAGGTCGGAATAAGAGCTTCGACAGAGAGAAACTGTGTTTTTTGGTAACAAATAAATTTAAAGAGACGAAACTAGCGGCAGCATTCTAAAATGTAAGGAGGTAGGTGAGTAATTAAGTATGTATTTTACTTGTTCCAAAAATTGCCTCTGAGCACTATGGGGCTTAACTTCTGAGGTCATCAGTCCCCTAGAACTTAGAACTACTTAAACCTAACTAACCTAAGGACATCACACACATTCCTGCCCGTGGCAGGATTTGAACCTGCGGCCGTAGCGGTCGCGCGGTTCCAGACTGTAGCGCCTAGAACCGCTCGGCCACCCCAGCTGGCCGTTACTTGTTTATTTATGTTTAGTATCAAACATATGGGAAACGCAAAATCACGCCACAAGAACATTATTTGCGAAAAAACGGTGGCAGATACAAAACATTGGACTTTAGGTTGTTATTGCCCGGAAAATTTTCATATTTTCCAACGTATGATATGTGTTTTTATGTTTATTTTTAGAATATTCGTAATTCTTTTTTCAAACATTGTTTTGAGATAGACAGTCGTTTCGAGAGTACATAGGGCCATCTTTGATGACAATGGGTTTGGAGCAACGCTAAGAACTGGACGTTCCGTGCATCTGGGGGTGGTAGTGGGTTGGTAGCCACGTTCGGGGAGAAGTATGTATGTAGTGACGTTCGAAAACGATCAAATTGAGCGTAATATGGTGGTTTAGGACAGCGTATTTTGTGAACTGTGTTCAGACTGACGAGTGCCGCGATCGCGACATATGAATTTTATTGTGAAGTGTTGTAACATCAGTTATTAACGGCCGCCCTTACGTAAAAGCCCCTCAAACTGCGTTTTGTGTGTTTAGTCAGTATATTGAAGACTATTCCTGGAAAAATAGAAATAAACTACTTTCTCAAATTATAATTCAACGTGAGTGACTCAATATTTTTTTTAAATTTCACCTCTGTATCTGCCTGCATTGCCTTTTTTAATATTTTTGTTTCACCTTGAAAATTGAGTTTCCGACAGCTGTGAGCTGGCACCCTATGACTAAAAACGTAGCCAAGCATTGAAACCAGCCACATCTCTGGGCCTCCCAATTAAGCTGAATGATGAGTGCAACAAATATATATATTTTCGTGCCATAGCACCAAACTATTCAATCTACAGTGCGTAATGCCCAATACCGTCGTAATGTTAAGTTTTCAGTAATCGGGGTTGAAAGAACTGAATGGCTGTTGTGAAACGTACACTAGCAAATAAAGTCACAGGTATCATTAAATTCGTTTGTTACGGTTAATGGTGCCATCAAATTACTCCCGACGTGCCATTCTTTGTCTTAACAGCACAATTACGGAGAAACGTGTTACATGATACCTAATGCGGGCCCATCCCGGAATTGTAGCTATACTACGATTAAAGACCTGTTTTAATGCGTGTTACTACTACATATTATTCAAAATTGTACAATCTAGGGCACAATTCGCCTGATTCTGGAAAGTTTATGCATTTCGATAGTTAATTAAAAGAGCCTAAGACATTAATCATATTTTCTAATCAAATGCTAATAGTCTTGACAATAAACTGTAAATAGCCGCTGTATGATAATTTAGTAGTACTATCGATTTCACAACGTTAAAGTTGCATCTTCAGATATATCCAACTAAGACGAATAGGAAATGAGGGAATTAAAATTGTAATTCTTTTAGAGGTGGCTGTAATATAGAAAGAAGAATTAAAATGTTATGTATACTTTACATAACTGAAGAATGAAAATTTGAAAATCATAATCAACTTACTTATTTTCAGATCATTTGCAGGAAAATTTGTGCGCATTGGACGTCTCATCACTCCCAGTCAGGCTATAATAAATTCCTCGAATAGTGACAAAGCCAAAATTTAAATCAGGTGAAATCAAGAGGACGTCCATAAAAGAAGGTCGTCTCTAAAAAGTACAATATAATTCTAAGACCAAGAAGAGGGACCCAACCAGAAGAGAAAGACGGTGCTTGAAATTGTAAATAATGTGAATAAGAAATGTGGGACGCGTTCTTAAAACAGAGATATAAAGTTAAAAATGCAGTAAAATGACTATTGCAAGATAAAGAAGATCTGTTACTTGTAGACAAACAAAACTTGTGTGTATATTATAACACTTTACCTCAGTTTGGCTATTTAGTGCACATCCAGTATGACAATTCCTATTTCACGGAATCACAATCGCTTCAGATATATGTAAAGTACGACTTTTGTTCTGGGCATGTAAAATTTTTTAATCATTTGACAAATTAGTGGAAGTACGGTTTTGTTCACGTAAATGGGTGCTTAACGGGCTGGTCCCGGCTGGGGTTCGAGTCCTCCCTCGGGCACGGGTGTGTGTCTTTGTCCTTAGGATAATTTAGGTAAGCTTAGGGACTGATGACCACAGCAGTTCAGTCCCATAAGATTTCACACAAATTTGAACGTTTTTTGGGTGCTTAACGCTAGTCTGGAATTTGTCAAATTTTGGTGCTCTCGGAATCTATTGCAAAGTTTGCTGTAGTTAAATGCCAATAATGACGACACTTTCCCCTACGATCAATCAGAACCTGTTCATATAGGGAACTGTTATCAAAAGTCATGCTACTTTGACGCTCAATGCACGGGCGTTCCCACCGAAATGTAGCACGTCCTCGAGCTGCCCGGCGGCTTTACGACGAGACACACAACCCATCTCCTTCAGCGAAGTCGGGCTACAGACAATGCTTGCACTTCTGTGTTAAATGAAATAAAGAATCAGCTAGCCAGGATCATCGTCACCATGTAAGAGACGAAAACTGGTGATACCAGAGTTTAACAATAACGTTTAAGTTTGTCCTCTTGTTCAGCATCAAGTTTGTTTCATATACACTGAAGCTCCTGTGTCACGGCAGACACTTGGCTCCGTAGCTGTGGCCGCTAACGGAAGCTTGTGTGGCGGCTTTCAACTCGGAAGTAACTGATTCGAACACCGGCGGTGGAAGATACTTTCACCAGCCGGAAAAGAAGTGAGATGGGATATAGCACAGGGTTCCTGATCACTCACCTTTGCGCCAATGTCTACATCTACATGTACATGAATACTGTGCAAATCACATTTAAGTGCCTGGCAGAGGGTTCATCGAATCACCTTCAAAATTCTATATTATTCCAATCTCGTATAGCGCGGAAAGTATGAAAACCTATTTCTTTCCGTACGAGCTCTCATTTCCCTTATTTTATCGTGGTGATCGTTCCTTCGCAGGTAGGTCGGTGTCAAAAAATATTTCCGCATTCGGAGGAGAAAGTTGGTGGTTGGAACTTCGTCCGAAGATTCGGTCACGACGAAAAACACCTTTCTTTTAATTATGTGTAGCCCAAATCCTGTATCATTTCTGTGACACTCTCTCCCATATTTCGCTGTAATACAAAACGTGCTGCCTTTCTTTGAATTTTTTCGATGTACTCCGTCAGTCCTATCTGGTAAGGATCGCATACCGCGCAGTATTCTAAAAAGAGGACGGACAAGTGTAGTGTAGGCAGTCTCCTTAGTAAGTCTGTTACATTATATAAGAGTCCAGCCAATAAAACACAGTCTTTGGTTAGCCTTCCCCACAACATTGTCTATCTGTTCCTTCCAATTTAAGTTGTCCGTAAATGTAATACCTAGGTATTTACTTGAATTTTCGATTTTAGATTTGACTGATTTATCATGTAACCGAAGTTTAACGAGTTCCTTTTAGTATTCATGTGGATGACTTCACTTTTCGCACCATTCAGATATCTTTTCTAAATCGCTTTGTTTCAGTTTGTTTGACCTTCTGATGACTTTATTAGCCGATAAACGACAGCGTCATCTGCAAACAACGGAAAACGGCTGCTCAGATCGTCTCCCAAATCGTTTATATAGATAAAGAACAGCGAAGGGCCTATAACACTTCCTTGAGGAACGCCAGAAATCATTTCTGTTTTACTCGATGACTTTCCGTCAGTTACTACTTACTATGTGACCTCTCTGACAGATAATCACAAATCCAGTCACATAACTGAGACGGTATTCCATAAGCACGCAATTTCACTACGAGCCGCTTGTGTGGTACAGTGTCAAAAGCCTTCCAGAAATCCAGAAATACGTAATCTATCTGTAATCCTTTGTCAATAACACTCAACACTTCATGTGAATAAAGAGCTAGTTGTGTTTCATAGGAACGATGTTTTCTAAACCCATGTTGACTGTGTGTCAATAGACCGTTTTCTTCGAGGTAATTCATTACGTTCGAATACAATATATGTTCCAAAATCCGGCTGCACATCGACGTTAACGATATGGGCCTGTAATTTAGTGGATTACACCTACAATCTTTCTTGAATATGGTGTGACCTGTGCAATTTTCCAGTCTTTGGGTACGGATTTTTCGTCTAGCAAACGGTTGTATATGATTGTTAAGTATGGAGCTAATGCATCAGCATACTCCGAAAATAACCTAATTGGTATGGAGTCTGGACCAGAAGATTTGCTTTTATTAAGTGATTTAAGTTGCTTCACTACTTCGAGGATACTTTCTTCTACGTTACTCATGTTGGCAGCTGTTCTCGATTCGAATTGTGGAATATTTACTTCGTCTTCTTTTGTGAAGGCATTTCGGAAGGCTGTGTTTAGCAACTCTGCTTTGGCAGCCCTGTCTTCGATAGTGTCGCCATTGCTATTGCGCAGAGAAGGCATTGATTGTTTCATGTCGCTAACATACTTCACATACGACCAGAATCGCTTTGGATTTTCTGCCAGGTTTCGAGAAAAAGTTTTGTTGTAGAAACTGTTATATGCATCTCACATTGAAGCCGCGCTAAATTTCGAGCTCCTGTAAAAGATCGCCAATCTTTGGGTTTTGCGTCTGTTTAAATTTGACATGTTTGTTTCGTTGTTTCTGCTAGAGTGTTCCGTCGTTTGTTAATTTATTTGGTACAAACCTCTCAATTGCTGCCGGTACTATTTCTTTGGATTTAAGCCACGTCTAGTCTACACTTATATTATTAATTTGGAATGAGTGGAGATTGTCTCTCAGGAAGGCGTGAAGTAAATTTTTAACTTCTTTTTTGAATAGGTATATATTTCGATTATTTTTCGAGGATTTGGGGGTTACGATATTCAGTCACTCTACGACAACCCTGTGTTCACTAATCCCTGAATCGGTCTTGATGCTCGTTTTCAACTCAGGATTATTTGTTGCTAAGAGGTCAAGTGTGTTTTCACAACCGTTTACTATTCGCGTGAGCTCATGAACTAATTGCTCGAAATAATTTTCAGAGAGTGCGTTTAGCACAATTTCGGATGATATTTTATGCGTACCTCCGGAACTGAACATGTATTTTCGCCAACATATCGAGAGTAAATTAAAGTCAAGACCAACTATTATCGTATGGGTGGGGTACGTGTTTGAAATCAAACTGAAGTTTTCTTTGAACCTTTCACAACTGTATCATCTGAATTTGGAGGTCGGTAAAAGGATCCAATTATTATTTTATTCCGGTTGCCAACAATGACCTCTGCCCATACTAACTCACAGGAAGTGTCCACTTCAATTTCATGACAAGTTAAACTCTTAGATTTAATTCCAAATCGTATTGCAGTGTTTCGTGAAGTGAGAGCATGTGGAATTTTTGATGTGAGAGGTCGTTGGGCAAGGTGGTCCCCTAGGTGCTGTCCGAGAGCAGTAGGCTGTGAGATGGCACAGGCTTTCACCGTCTCACTTCCCTCACCATCATATACCACAAATATGAGACCACACAGTACACAGATAAATTACAGTTACTTATAATCAACAGGTTCACATATGTAACAGCTGTAACACACCTTTAGGAAACGGACCATTGTGCAGCGAGAAGGAAAAATTATTTCCTATTAGAGGGCTGCATCTTACGCTAGTGCTACATCCATTAACTACGTCAGCTCAAAATGGGGAAGAGAGGTTTCACGAGTCTGGGAAAATGGAAAAAATCTCATTTTAAAGGAGAGGTAGGCAATGAAAATAGCACGTCAACTGTTTTATTCAGAGAATGTTGTTGTTGTGGTCTTCAATCTGAAGACTGGTTTCATGCAGCTCTCGATGCTTCACTATCCTGTTCGAGCCTCTTCATCCCCGAATAACTACTGTAACCCACATCCTTCTGAATTTGCCTGCTGTATTCATCTCTTGGCCTCCTTCTACGATATTTTAACCCCTACTCTTCCCTCCAACACTAAACTAGTGATTCCTTGATCTCTCAGAACGTGTCCTATGAGCAGCTCCCTACTTTTGTTTAAATTGTGCCACAGATTTCTTGTGTCTCCGATTCCATTCAGTACCTCCTTATTAGTTACGTGATCTATCCATCTAATTTTGAACATTGAAGAAGCTTCTATTCTGTTGTTGACTAAACTCTTTATCGTCCATGTTTCGCTTCTATTCATGGCTATACTCCAGACAAATACTTTCAGAAAGGATTTCCTAACGCTTAAATTTATATTCAATGTTAAGCCGGCCGGAGTGGCCGTGCGGTTCTAGGCGCTGCAGTCTGGATCCGAGTGACCGCTACGGTCGCAGGTTCGAATCCTACCACGGGCATGGATGTGTGTGGTGTCCTTAGGTTAGTTAGGTTTAATTAGTTCTAAGTTCTAGGCGACTGATGACCTCAGAAGTTAAGTCGCGTAGTGCTCAGAGCCATTTTATATTCGATGTTAATAAATTTCTCTTCTTAAGAAATGCTTTTCTTGCCATTGACAGCCAGCATTTCTTATCCTCTCTGCTTCATCATCAGTTATTTTGCTGCCCACACAGCAAAAGTTATCTATTACTTTAAGTGTCTCGTTTCCTAATCTAATTCCTCCAGCATCACCTGATTTAACTCTGCTATATTCCATTATCCTTGTTTTGCTTTTTCTGATGTTGATGTTCATCTCATATACTCCTTCCAAGATAATGCCCACTCTGTTCAACTGCTCTTCCAACTCCTTTGCTATCTCTGACAGAATTACAATGACATCGGCAAACCTCAAAGTTTTATTTTCTTCTTCCTGAACTTTAATTCCCACGCCCAATTTTTCTTTGGCTTCCTTAAGCGCCCGCCCAATGTACAGATTGAATAACATCGGGGATAGGCTACAACCCTGTCTCACTGCCTCCTCAGCCACTGCTTCCCTTTCATGCCCCTCGACTATTATAACTGCCTTATGGTTTCTGTACAACTTGTAAATAGCCTTTCGGTCCCTGTAGTTCTCCCCTGCTGCCTCCAGAATGGCAAAGACAGTATTCCAGTCAACATTGTCAAAAGCCTTCTCCAAGTCTAACAATACCATAAACGTAGGTTTGCCTTTTCTTAACCTGTCTTCTAAGATAAGTCGTAGAGCCAGTATTGCGTCGCATGTTTCAACATTTCTACGGAATCTATACTGATCTTCCCAGAGGTCGGTTTCTACCGGTTTTCCATTCGTCTGTAAAGAATTTGTGTTAGTTTTTTACAACCATGAGCTATTAAACTGATAATTCGGCAATTTTCACACGTGTCATGAACTGCGTTCTTTGAAACTGGAATTGTTTCATTCCCCTTGAAGTCTGAGTGTATTTTGCCTGTCCCATACATCTTGCACACCAGATGAAAGAATTTTGTCATGGCTGTCTCTCCCAAGGCTGTCATTAGTTCTGAAGGAATATCATCTCTTCCCGGGCCCTTGTTTCGACTGATCTCTCAGAGCTGTATCAAATTCTTCTCGCACTATTAAAGCTCTCATCTCATCCTCATCTACGTCCGCTTCCCCTTCTGTAATTTTGCCTTCAAGAATATCTCCCTTGTATAGAACCCCTACACATTCCTTCCTCC
This sequence comes from Schistocerca serialis cubense, assembly GCF_023864345.2. Classification (NCBI taxonomy): domain Eukaryota; kingdom Metazoa; phylum Arthropoda; class Insecta; order Orthoptera; family Acrididae; genus Schistocerca; species Schistocerca serialis. Next base: position 155,344,504 of record NC_064640.1, read on the forward strand.
TTACAGCTTTCCAATTTTTGCTTAGGAATGGTTTTCCATCAGAGCTCTTGATGTTCGTACAGCTGCCTCTCGTTTCTCCAAAGGCCTCTTTAATTTGCCTGTAGGCAGTATCTATCTTTCTCCTAGTGAAATATGCTTCTAAATCCTTACATTTGTCCTCTAGCCATTTCTGCTTAACCATTTTACAGTTCTTGTCAATTTTATTTTCTTAATGTTTGCGTTCCCTTTCGTCTGCTTCACTTGCTGCGTTTTTATTTTTTATTTTTTCTCCTTTCATCAATTAAATTCAATATCTCTTGCGTTATCCAAGGATTTCTACTAGGCCTTGTCATTTTACATATTTGATCCTCAACTGCCCTCACTATTTCATCTCTTAGAGCTACCCATTCTTCTCCAACTATTCCTGTCCCTGCTCTGGTCAACTGTTGCTCAATGCTCTCTCTCAAACTCTCAGCTGCCTCTGCTTCTTTCAACCTACCCAGATCCCATCTCCTTAATTTTTCAATTTCTTAACTTTTAACCTACATTTCATAACCAATAACCTATGGTCAGGGTCCACATCTGCCCCTGAAAATGTCTTACAATTTAAAATATGGTTCCTATAACTCTGTCTTACCATTATATAATCAACCTGAGACCTTCCGATGTCTCCAGTTCTCTTCCTTTTATGATTCATAAGCAAAATGTTAGCGATGATTAAATTATGCTCTGAGCAAAGCTCTAACAGGAAACTTCTCCTTTCACTCCTTTCCCCAGTTCATATTCAGCTACTATTTTTCTCTCTCTTCCTTTTCCTACTACCGGATTCCAGTCCACACGACTATTAAATTTTCGTCTCCCTTAAGTATCTGAATAATTTATTTTATCTCGGCACACGTTTCTTCAATCTCATAATCATCTGCGGAGCTAGTTGTCATATAAACTTGTGCTTCTGTGGTGGATGTGGGATTCGTGTCTATATACATTGTTATAACGAATAACGTGATTCAAAACAAGTGCCGCACAAGTGTCAGATTCCTTTGGGGGAGTTCACTGTAGCCGGCCGCGGTGGCCGTGCGGTTATAGGCGCTGCAGTCCGGAACCGCGGGACTGCTACGGTCGCAGGTTCGAATCCTGTCTCGGGCATGAATGGGTGTGATGTCCTTAGGTTAGTTAGGTTTAAGTAGTTCTAAGTTCTAGGGGACTGGTGACCTCAGATGTTATGTCCCATAATGCTCAGAGCCATTTTTTGACAAACACACACACCCATGCCCGAGGGAGGACTCGAACCTCCGCCGAGATCAGCCGCACAGTCCATTTCTGCAGCGCCTTATACCGCTCGGCTAATCCCGCGTGGCGATAAGAATTCTCTTAGTGTTCGTGAGTGTACGTCAAGAGATTGAAAAGTTACGCAGTACTGCGGTTTAAAGGAGGACACAAAAATATTGCCTTTTATCTGAAAAGTAAATAAAGGTTCAATGACATTTAATATATAAAATATATCAATAAGTGATGAGTTTCATATCAGCCCGTCAAAGCGGTTAATACTATTTTCGTTGTGCCATTTGGTCCCTCTGTCCCTGTCTGTCTCTCTGTCCGAGTACTACTTAGGATTGACAGGTATAAAATAGTGTTTTTCATCACTTGTTAAGAACGCTTTTTAATTCGCTTTACAAATAAAACATGTCGTTATTAAAGTGTTTTAATCAATCACTACACACAGGAACTGGCCACACGGGTAGTAGCGGTTGTTTGGAGGGAACTGGGCGGCTTTTAGGTTAGAGGGTCTCAGGAAACTACAGTGAAGGCTTCATTATAAAACAGTGCGTTACAAACACAAGAAGGTAGACACAGTAAAATTCTTTGGAGTAGTCGTAAACTGTCGTAGTTGTGTTGAAAAAGAACCAGAGCTCAAAGCGCTAACAGAAAGCACTGAAGCTCAGTTCGTTACAGGTACAGAAATAAGCCAGAAATAAGGTCAGCCTAAATGTTTAGAGAGGCCCTAACCTTTTTCACGAAGAATAGATTAAATACAGTAGGTAGTGAAGTGTTTATTGCTGTCAGCAGTTGTTAACCGTTTTGTGAAATTGAAGTAGATAGTTCCTCCGAGGTAGTATGGATTGAGATTATACTTGAACACCGAAATAAATTAATAAATGCTTCCTCTTACCGATCCCACGACCCAGATGTACAGTTTCTGAACAGTTCAAAGAAAACTTCAGTCTCATCTCAGATAGGTACCACACTCATACAATTATAGTTGGTGGTGACTTCAATCAACCCTCGATATGTAGGCGAAAATATATGTTTAAATTCGGTGGTTGGCATAAAACGCCGTAATCCTTCTAAATGCGTCCTCAGAAAATTATTTGAACAACTGCGTAATGGAAATGGAAAAGGGTGGAAGTGCCAGAAAATCTAAAATCGAAATTTTGCGTGGATTGTGTTGTATGGGTCATTGCCAATGTCTATGATGTGCAGTAAGTTCCAGCAAGATACCCAAATAGTTCCTAGCGCGGTCGCAAGGAGCAGCACTGTGTAAGGACCAGTGGGCTATCACTGGGGATGGTTTGTTACGGGCCAACCACCTTGACGGATGTGGCTGTCCACGCATTGCTGCAGCAAGTCATCGCGTCACACCGATAGTGCGTGTTCTTGAGTATTCCGCTGTTTTCGCTTGTGTAGTGAGAATTAGAATGTTTCTGTGGGTTTAGTGAGTCAGTTGCTAGTGTTACGGTGCCTAGTAATGAAAGTGATGATCACCTACCAAATGAGACGCACCTATGGAAGGAAAGACGGAAAGCTCGAGAGCCAGGACACCCCGTATGTAAGCAGTAAAGGTACAAACATTCCTGGAAAATTCTCCCCGCATGTACAACCAACATGTTCGTCTTAGTACGAATGTGAGGAATTGACCCATGATCGAAAGCAGTTGCTGTTCTCGGAATTTTATAAAGTAAACGAACATTATTTAGGTACGCACTTGTTGAGCCACATGCAATTGCTACCTATAGGTCGCAGAAGGCATGGAACGTATGACGATCCGGCGGAATGTAGGCGTTCTTGCAAATTTACTTGTAATCTCACGATTCGGGAAAAACGTTGAGATGTGTAGCAAAACTTTTCGATATATATTTGGCGTTTCTGCTTGGAAAATGTATACACTTCAAAGCAAGAAGAAAGAGGGTTGCTTCGTGTACGCTGACACTAAAGGTCACATGAACACAAAAATAGTTTACAGAAAATAATAGACATCTTGTACGTAACCACATCGTTTCGTATCCACGGTACGAAAGCCATTCTTCACGCAAAAGAACAACAAATGAATTAGGTCCCTAGATGTGAACAAACATTGAAACATTGTATGTTCCCAGCTTTCAAAGGAAAAAATAAAAATCGTAAAGTAACTTATAAGTAGTAGTTGAAGTTTTCAAAAAGGACTCTCTCAGCCTCAAATTTAAAAGTCTATCAACCGACACTTGTAAAAGACGTGACCTGTTTATAGCTTAGAGACAAGAAGCTGTAAATGAAAATACCGTATCAAGAATCGAATAAAAGTACACAAGTAATTACACCACAAAAATGGCAGGAATGTATGAAGCAGAACACCGTATCTTGATAGCTTCCAGATATTGCTAAAAAGTGATGTTTGTTCCAGTGCTAACACATGTGAGTAATCATGGGTCAGCCTAAATGCGTATGTGGCACGAAGGCGTTGGTGGTCGTGCAGCAAACGAAATCCCTTCCTTTTTTTTCTTTAATGGTTGTTACTTCCGGTGGTCTGTTAACTTCAGAAAGACTTGCATTATGGTGTGACAACTGCGTAGCACGAACTAAAAAATAATTTCTCGTAATGGCAATAATTTAGTTAATGACTAATGTGTTTAATCGCTCAGTTAATCTAAAATACTAACTTAGTGGACATAGCTACATTCACTGCGACCATGATGTTTCTGTAATTGAAAAGCGGCGCAAAAATTTTAAATCAGTGGTTCCAAAAGAGTTGTGTAAAAAATCCCTTTAACGCTGTCCCTATGACACCTGAGGGGTTTATTGACTTCAAGGAGCTTGCCAAAAAGTGCTTTGATTGTAAAGGCTTTGAAATTAGGAACATCCCACATTTTCGCATTTCACATAAGAAACCCTGTAATCATGTAATTCTTTAATAACTTCCTCATTGACTTACCCGAAGTTCAGTTTAGGTGCAAGTATCACAAGAAAAGAAGAAAGATCTAGAGAGAATAATCGAGTTCTTGCAGAATGGAGATGACAATGTGTTCTACAAGACGATTGTAGATGGATAGCGCTAGCAGGAAGGAAGATAAGACGACAAAGGGTAAGAAGCAAACTCTTAGAAATGTACATCTTTGGTTAGAATAATCCACCCTGAGAATTAATACTTTAAATTTAATTTATAAGATTAGAACTTGAGTTACGAGGCAAAAGTAGAGGATAGGCAACGTGTGCTAAGTGACAGAACTTTTCGAGTTCAGCATTTTTTGAACAAGAGTGTAAAGGGCAGTTTACTGTCTAAGACAGATGATTGTAGGAATAATTAAGTTTTTTTATTTTGTTTCTTTGTTTTATGTTAAATAGGCAAGCTATTTATTAACAGTTGTAAACGTTTTCAGGTAGTTTATTTCATCCAAGGTAAATGAAAGAAAGATCATGTGGAAGTGGAAACGGTTGCGAAAGGGTAACAATTTATTTACGTAGGAGTTACACTTTTATAATTTTGTTCTATACAGTTAGCTTTTACCTATTATAAAGAGTGTTCTTAAGGATAACCTATTAGTTAACTTCTGTGTGTTAAGTGCAATATGTAATAAAAACCATCTCAATAAGGCTTGGGAAAAAATAATATAGTGTGAAAGTCTGTTTCACACATTTAACAAATATTTTGACATTTTTTGCGAAGAGGTTTTTTAAGCCTTTCACTGTCCTGAACATATAAAAAATCTCACAAACCAATTTGTAAATCTGGATAAATTTTATGGACAAAACTGTCATAAAAATCAACCTTGATGAAAAATTTTAATAAACTTGGAAAAATTACGAGGAACATTCATCAATTTTGTGCAAACCCAGCTGAACATTTAAGTTTTTAATCACATGGGCACGGCACATACAAAACTCCTAGAAGAACGATAGATGACACTTTCAGTTCTCCTGTTCAGTATCAAGTTATAAGTATATATGTATGTAAAAAACAAAACTTTTCAAGATGTCACTGTATTACGTACTGCTAATACTTTTTTCGGAATTTTAAAGTTCATGGTTACAGTTCTTATTAGCTTCTAGTGCATGTTGAAAATTTCATTCTGGCACTTTCAACCTTTCCCATTTCCAGTACACAACTAGTTCAGTAGCCCACTCGAAGCGTAAATGGTTTCGAAAACATACTTCACCTCATTACAGCAAATAATCCTGAGCAAATAGGGGACATCATGACGAATACAGGGATTAGTCAACACAAGGTTTTTGTAGCTGGACTAAATACTCTAAAATCAAAATCCGCCAAACAAAAACGGAAAATATAGCTTTTTAAAAAGTGAAATACAAATTCCCTTTACACCCTCCGAAGAGACAGCGTCCGCTCCTTCCAATCTAACTATGTAGGTTTAGACCAGGTGAGGTTTAAATTCAAAGAAGTAGTATCGACAGCAGTTGATAGATATGTACCAACTAACTAATAACAGATGGTGCTGATCCCTCATTGTACACAAAACAGGTCAGAACGCTATTCCAGAAGCAACGGAAAAAGCATGCCAAATTTCAAAGAACGCAAAACCCCCAAGATTGGCAAAGTTTTACAGAAGCTCGAAACTTAGCATGAACTTCAATGCGACGTGCTTTTAGTAGTTTCCACAACAAGAATCCGTCTCGAAATCTGGGAGAAAATCCGAAGAGATTCAGTTCGTGTGTATAGTACACCAATGGAAAGTTACAATCAATATCCTCACTGTACGATAACAATTGTGATACTACGAATGACACCGTCACTAAAGTAGAGTTAATAGAAACAGTTTTCCGAAATTTTTTCAGCAAAGAAGATGAAGTAAGTATTCCTAAATTAGATTCAAGAACAACTACCTACATGAGCAACATAGGAGTAGATATCCTCAGTGTAATGAAGCAGCTTAAATCACTAATAAAGGCAAGGCCTCCGGTCTAGATTGTATAACAGTCCGGTTCCTTTCAGAGCACGCTGATACAATAGCTCCATACATAGCAATCATATAAAACAGCTCGCTCGTCGAAATATCCGTACCTAAAAACTATAAAGTTGCACAAGTCACACCACTATCCGAGGAAGGAAATAGGAGTAGTCCGCTGTATTACAGACTTATATCGCTAATGTCGATTTGCAGTAGAATTTGGAAACATATACTGTATTCGAACAGTATGGGGTACCTCGAAGAAAACGATTTATCGACTAACCACCAAGACGGAGTCAGAAAATTTCTTTCTTGCGAAACTCAACTACATCTTTATTCTCATGAAGTAATGAGTGCTATCGGCAGGGGAAGTCAAACTGATTCCATATTTTTAGATTTCTAGAAGGCCTTTGACACCGTTCCTCACAAGCTTCTTGTGATGAAATTGCGTTCCTATGGAGTACTGTCTTAGTTGTGCGACTGGATTCGTCATCTCACGTCAGAAAGGTCACAGTTCGTAGTAATTGACGGGAAGTTATCGCATAAAACAGAAGTAAAATTTGGCGTTCTCCAAGGAAATGTTGGCCCTCTGCTGTTCCTGATCTACATAACAGATTTAGGAGGCAATCTGAGCAGCCCTCTTGGATTGTTTACGGATGCTTTCATGAGGTTTTCAGATGTTTTCATTTGGCCTCTTACAAAGCATTAGCCGATCAAAGCAAATTGCAAAACGATTTAGATTAGATATCAATGTGGTGAGAATAGTGGTATGACTCTAAATAATGAAATTGTGAAGTCACTAGTACTAAAAGGAATCCGCCAAATTTCGGTAACAGGATAAAACACACAAAGGGCTCTGAGGACTATGGGACTTAACAGCTAAGGTCATCAGTCCCCCAGAACTTTGAACTACTTAAACCTAACTAACCTAAGGACATCACACGCATCCATGCCCGAGGGAGGATTCGAACCTGCGACCGTAGCGGTCACGCGGTTCCAGACTGAAGCGCCTAGAACCGCTCGGCCACACCGGTCGGCCTAAAACACACAAATCTTGAGGCTGTAAATTCAGATAAATTCTTAGGAATTAGAACTACAATTAACGTAAACTTCAACGAACACGTTGAGAATGTTGTGGGGAAGCAACACAAAGACTGCAATTTATTGGAAAAACATTCTTAAAACGCAACAGGTCTGCTAAAGAGGCTGCTTGCTCTGCACTTGTTCGCCCTCTTCTGGAGTGCTGCTGTGCGGTGTGGGATCCGCATCAAATAGGACTGACGGATAACATAGAAAAAGTTCAGAGAAGAGCAGTTCGTTTTGTATTATCGCGAAATAGGTGAGAGAATGCCACGGATATGATATGGGAATTAAGGTGGCAACCATTAAAGCAAAGATGATTTTTGTTCCGGCAGGCTCTTATCATGAAATTTCAATCGCAAACCTTGTCTTCAGCTTGTGAAAGAATTTTGTAGGCGCCCATCTGCATAGGGTGGGATGATCGAGTTGAGCGGTGGAGAAATAGCTTGAAGTTAGTTCGATGAACCCTCTGCAGGACACTTTATTGTGAATTGCAGGCTAATCATGTAGATGTAGATGAATGATTGAAGAAAATAAAAAACTTGGTTTTTATGTATTTTTTTCCGACTACAGAGTAAACCTCACGTGAGGGGAAGGGAGGGTCCAATCACATTTCACTACATCTCACCAAGGGAAGGAAGGCGTCGAAATTTTAAGAAATAAACCTTATGTAATTAATGGCTCTCCGCTGGGGTTTTCCTAACCAACAGTTCTCATGACGTTCTGGTTTCTTTTGTTGAGGCTGACGGAAGCCAATAAGAGACCAATACACAACACAAAGTTATTTCGTTTCAACGTATCTCATATGGGCTGAACTATAATGAAGTTGCTTCAACTCAGCATGTGGGGATTACCTGAGGAGTCAAAACATATATGTGTTGCCTAAAATATCAATTCAATGAGCTAAAAAACTAATAGCGGTACATCAAACTGAACGCGTGACGTTTACGTTTTCATTTATTGTAGTTAACATAGCGTTTTGAAGACATGAACTTAATTTCATAAATTGTTTTTGTGACACAGCGCTGCGCATATCGTGCACATTTACTGCAGAACTAAACAGATACGTAGTTAACAAGCCCGTCTGCAAAATTTCCCACATTTCTGTGACTGATGAACAACAGCTAGAATTATTACAGGTATTTGAGTCTGCTGGGGCACTCGTTTAGTTTTCTGCATAGGACCTAATAGAGCATTGGGTTTTATCAAAGATACTCCTTAGTTCATCATTCTAACACGACTGACGAAAACGAAAACTTGTTGATATTCTAGTGTATTTCATTACTCAATGTTAGTTGGCGTTAAAACCTCTCTTATTTACAAAATTTACTGCTGGAGTACTTAACGCCAAGAGAAAAATCAAGACGAATTCTCATTGCTCTGTTATACGTGCGTTAGATTTCACTATTCACTCCATAAACAAGAATAAAATACTTCTAGCGACTGCATGTTCAACACTAACCACTATCAGCAATTGTAGCCATACACTGTACCAAACAGAATAAAGACGATAAATGTAGTTCGACAGACTTATGGCTTGAGCTTTAATTCACGTTGTACTCCCTGCACCATACACCAGTGTGTGTGCTCGTTTTATACGATAGAACGTTATAGATAGAAGATATCCCTGTCGGAGATCGTTCAGTATGTGGAATAAATGATAGTCACTCCAAGAAAGCGATATTAGATCATGAACACAACCCGAAGCGAAGTTATCGTGTTCGATATCTAGCGGTTTGGCGATAAACACTAATATTATTTTAACCACGTTGCGTCATTCACCAACTAACATTAATATGTTCAAGGAAGTTTTCAACAATGCTATTAATGTGCACGGATGGATTACATCAGCACTCACTAGCACAGATTTATCCCAGAAACCGTTCAACAATCGAACTGAAAAACTGAATTGTCAAAGGTTATCCAAATAACAACTCGATATTTCATAAGATAACCTCGGTATATCGGACTGTAAGGTGATGCATCTGCAGATAGCTTCCGGTTGCTCGACAGAGAGTATGTTAAAGAACACAGCATATTATATGTATCTTTAAAAATACTTTTTGTTTGCCTCACTTACAATGAATACCGTAAATAGATAACGGACATTAATTTTGAACACTGTAAAACTCCTTATCTGTCTTATTTAAGAGGCAATCAAAAAGTTTGCTTTCTCAAGCCGTACAGTCCAGAATCGCTTTGCTAATGAAGCAAAATTCTGTGAGCATTGAGGCAACCATCCCATCGATGCACCAGGCTGAAGATTCCCGTTTGTTAGAACACCGTGTCCTGCTGTGTGAAGAATTCCGTCGCTGACTACTGCACATCCCCTTTCGACAGGAATCGTCTACCATTCATAGCCTTTTTTAAGGGACCGAAGGCGTGATAACCTCATGGGGAGAGAAGAAGATTATAGGGCGGGTTGTCGAGCATCTTTCACATGAGTTAGCGTAACTTCTGCTTAACTTCCAGATCGACCGGCGTCTTGTGTCCAATAGCAAGGAACACGGAACTGGGCGCGCCACTCCACAAAGGTCGTTTTCGACCGACATGCTACACCATAAACATTCTTCATTTTCCGATGGATGTCTGCTGGTGTTTGTCCTTCGGCCCCCACGAAAAGAATAATAGCACTTTGGTCCTCTTCTAAACTCATTTGGTAATAACGTTGCCATAGCTCACGGTTCCGCGTTTACCGCACCCTCATCGAAAAGACAAATGCCACACTGTTCCCTTGCCTATATTGTCGTTGCTGTTATAAGCCCATTGGAGTTGTGCTACGTTACATATATGATGCAGAAACGCCGCCAAACCGACACGTTCTAATTGTCCTTTATAAATGAAATATAAATCCAGATATCTGAGCCCACTAACTTACGAAATAATTCTTTACTACCATGAGCTAATCTTACTGTTATGAAAACTCATTAATACGATTTGTTTGACTTGTTGTCTAGCGAACCAAGAAAGCAGATTTCCTAGGCACTGCATATTCGACGAGTAGGCAGAACACACCATTGGCGACGAGAATGTTAATGGATTCCATAGGGGCAACCTGTGTTTTGGTCGTTTTCTCTGTTTTTCTAGCGCCTTAAATCTACATCCTCTTTTCTTTGCAGGGCTGTATTTACCTGCTTTAACAGTGCCTCTTATAATGTTTTTGCTAATCAGTGTTTTCAGGTGGGGGTTGTGGAAATTTTCTTTGCTTTTGTTCTTACTTTTCTTGCTTGCCTTGTCTGTGTATTGCATTTCTCTCTCCCTATATGAGCAGCCCACCTAATCCACCCCTGCTCAGGTCCGTCACCTGCAAGCAATAGATGGAATACAGCTAATGCAGATGTATTAGTTTCAGAGCCAACAAATTTCAACGCTGCTAAACAGCGCAGCTGCTACTGACCAACGCTGTGCGCTCAACAGAACAACAAACAACACCTGCAGTGGCTCCGGGTGCTACACCGCCTTTTCGCCACTTTAATGAACAAGACGAGTAATGGCTCAAATGGTTGCAACAGTTTGAAGCCCACATAACTGCTCATAATGTACCAGGTACTGTGAAACTTCAGTATTTACTGTCCACCTGTAGGTAGTGTAGTGTTTTGACTCATTCAAAAATTGTTTCCTAACGCTAGTCCGAGTGAACTTTCCTATGGGCAAGTTGTAGATTTGCTAACTACCTACAATGACCAACAAGTGAATGTGTCAGCAGTTAGGTATCAGTTCTTTAATCGCAACAAAAGGTCAGAACAAAATTATCGTGAGTGGGTAACAGACTTGCAGGGTATGACGAGGATTCAAATGTGCTTGTGGTGCTCTATATTCAGATGTTATGTTGTGTGATGCGATCGTGTACATTGTAACTGATGTCAGACTTAGAGAACAGATTTTAAAACAGTCTGATCCATCATTTCAACACATAGGGCAGTATGATTCAGGTGCCGTGTCGGCCGATAAATTTGAGCAGCCGCAAATTTCTCAGGTCGAGTCGCTCCTTGCTCGCGACCGGACCATTAGGCAGCAACAGCTTGCGTGTGCCACACAGTGTAAACACATGTCCACACAGCATAAGCAGCTCTCTAAACAGGCGAATGGAGTTAAGTCATGCCCTCGGTGCTATTCATGGCACAAATCCAAAGATGGCCTGTCAAGACAAGAAGTGGTAAGCTTGAGGCAAGAAAGGTCATGCACAATTCCTATGTTTGCAACAGAACAAACATAAGAATTCTTCCCAGTTACAGAAATCTAGTCACAAGACCCTTGTAATCAATCCAGTGTATTCAACACCTGTTGCAGGCATTAGCAAAACAAGTAAGTGAACAGTTTCTTCAATGCTACGCCAGTCCAAAAAACTTTTTGTACATTTGCATATTAGTGGAAATGTCTGAAATTTCAGTTGGACACGGGTGCCTCTGTTACATTATGAATCGTAACAAAATATTAACTGTTAGGCTCTCAGTGCCTCTCTCAAACTAGCACATACCTGATGGCTTATAATGGACAAGACATTCTTGTTTTCAGAAAATGTATAGTGCCTGTTTCGTATCAAGCGCATATGCGAATTATGACTTTCACTTTGCTACAATCACGTGACTGTGAGAACATATTTGGCATTGATTCATTTGATTTGTTTGGCTTTAAAATTCAGGACAATGTGTTGTCAGGATCTGCATTCAATGCTAAAGAGAGTATAACTAGGCTTGCTCAAAGAATTCCCTGAAGATTTAGGCAAGGCTAACAATTTTGTTCCACGTGTTACTCCGAATGACAATGCTCAATCACAATTTTACCAGGTCAGAACTGTTCCTATTGCATTACGCACAGCCGGCCGAAGTGGCCGTGCGGTTCAAGGCGCTGCAGTCTGAAACCGCAAGACCGCTGCGGTCGCAGGTTCGAATCCTGCCTCGGACATGGATGTTTGTGATGTCCTTAGGTAAGTTAGGTTTAACTAGTTCTAAGTTCTAGGGGACTAATGACCTCAGCAGTTGAGTCCCATAGTGCTCAGAGCCATTTTAACCATTTTTGCATTACGCACAAAGTCACTGCTGAACGTAAAGAATGGGCAAGTCAACTGTTATTGCTCCCCAAACCTTCAGGTCGCATTCGTCTCTGTGTTGACTTTAAGTCTACAGTCAACCCACAATCTGTTATTGATACTTATCCATTGGCACGCCCAAAGGATCTCATGCACAGATTAGGCGCCGGTCGATACATTTCAAATGTTGATTTTCGCTACACATATCTTCAAATACCACTAATGAAGAATCTCAAAAAGTGTGTGTTCTGAACAATCATTTGGATGTGTTTAAATATTTGCGTTTGCCTTTTCGCAGTGTTTCCACACCCGCCATTTTCCAATCGTATTTTTAATAGTTGACTGTTCAAGTACCAAACTGTTCAAACTATTTGGACGATATTGTCGTAGCAGGTCGTATACCTGAAGAGCACATTGCAAATTTGCATGCTTTGTTTCATGTGTTATCTGATGCAGTACTAAAGTGTAGACTGGAAAAGTGTAATTTTTTTATACCTGAGTTGCAGTATCTTAGTCATGTCAGAAACAGTCAAGGTGTACATCCTGTAAAGTCTCATTTGTTAGCCAGTTCCTCGCAATGTCACAGAATTGCAGTCACATTTAGGGAACTGAACTATTATACTCAGCCGGCCGGAGTGGCCGAGCGGTTCTAGGAGCTACAGTCTGGAACTGCGCGATCGCTACGGGAGCAGGTTCGAGTCCTGCCTCGGGCATGGATGTGTGTGATGTCCATAAGTTAGTTAGGTTTAAGTAGTTCTAAGTTCTAGGGGACTGATGACCTAAGCAGTTAAGTCCCATAGTGCTCAGAGCCATTTGAACCACTTTTTATTATATTCAATTCATACCGAATGCTGCACAAATCGCAGCTCCATGTCCCCTTTGCTTGGACAGATGAGTGCCAATAAGCTTTACATTACTCAGTGATCGATGTTTGGTGCTCATTGATCCTGAAACACCTGTTGTATTACAAGCTGATGCTTCCTCTTACGGAATCGGTGCAGTGCTTTCGCACAGAATTTGTGATAGAGGCAGGCATCAAAAATGTTGTCCAAAGTTCAGTGTAACTAATCACAAATAGAGAAAGAGGCATTAGGTATTGTGTATGGTGTCACCAAATTCCACCACTATTTGTATGGCAGAAAATTCTACTTAGAAACGGGTCACAGGGCACTGCAGTCCTTATTTCATCCGACGAAACTGGTTCCTGTACGGACCGCCCAAAAATTGCAAAGATGGGCTTTGTTGTCTCAGTACCTGTACGAAATTCTAGGATTCTGCATAGCTTCAATGATTTCCTCAGAAGTATCAGAAAATAGCACAGGCCACTGAAGCTGATTCAAGTTTGAACATTTTGCTCGAATACATTCGCACATCTTTGCCTCACTCACTGCATAACATAAAAAAACTCTGTAGTGCACCGACGCTTTGCAAGTCGGCATAGCCTCGCTATACAGAGAGGTGTGATTCTTGTTCAAAATGACAGTGGACAGTCACGTGTGTTGATCCCCAAAGCTTTTTAAAAGGAGTTGTTGCACTTACGTCACGAAGGCCGCTGGGGGATTGTTTGTACAAAATAGTTAAAGCGCCGACATTGTACTTGGGAGGGTATGGACGCCCACATAGAACAAATGACGTCATAGTGGCATGCATGTGCGGATAATCAGTCCGCTCTGCCACAAAAATTCTCTGCTTGGCCGTAATCGCACTCATCATGGCAAAGTGTGCACATAGACTTTTTTGAGACGTTTTTGGAACACTAGTAGGTTGATTGTGGTAGACTCTTACAGCATGTTTCCTTTTGTTGTACCAATGAAGTCGACAACGTCACGTAGACATTTCAAGACTTGTCCTCAATTTTTTGCCGTCGGTAATCCGCCGGACGGATTCGAACCGGGGCCGGCGCGCCTACCCGAGTCCTGGAAGCAGCGCATTATCGCTCTCTGCTAACCTGGGGGGGTCAAATGTCAACTTCGACATCTGTTGTAGATATAATGCAGGGTTTGCCTTGTTTATCGTTGCCATTGCTCTGCTTTGTATCAACACCACAAGCACTGTAGCACAGTGTTAGTTACTCGTCGACTCAGCTGTTCAACTACATCCCGCAGCCTCACACTGTGCTCACCATTGGATAACTCCAGTCCCGCCTCCTGTTGCCGTTAGCAGACAATGTTGTGGTTGCATGGAAGACAATATGTGGGACGCCGAATGCCGTAAACATCATTGCCCTTTATGAACTTGCGCACAAGTCGTTCCTTGGCTCTGAGCACTATGGGACTTAACTTCCAAGGTCATCAGTCCCATAGAACTTAGAACTACTTAAACCTAACTAACCTAAGGACATCACACACATCCATGCCGGAGGCAGGATTCGAGCCTGCGACCGTAGCGGAATTGGTTCCTTGTCAGTGAACGATGGCTAACTAATATAATAGTTGTTTAGTCTGGACTGCTGTTGAAATTTAGAAATTTGTGTTAAGTAGTGTGCAAGCTTAGGGACTGATGACTTGAGCAGTTTCATCCCATAAGATCTTGTTGCCACATCGAACGTAAAATAACTTACGCTAAGGACAACATACACACACACACACACACACACACACACACACACACACATATACATATATATATGCCCGAGGGACGACTCGAACCTCCGACGGGAGGAACCGTGCGGACCGTGACAAGGCACCCTAGCCCGCGCGGCTGCCTCGCACGGCTCCGGACTGCAATCGGAGTTTTTAGTTATGGCTGGAATAATGCCACACAATTCCACACTCGGCATTACATTTATAGTCGTCACTCGTTGGTAGCTGATGGGCTACGCCAAATGTATACTATGCTGTACGTAATCGGTCGTTAACTGCTTTACTGCGACATCTGACGGTATGCGACAACTGACGATCTGTGATTATTGGTCCAGTGGAGCGGAGTGTCCACTTTTACAGGCGAACGGCAGAATGATGATCATCTGCAATTTCGATCACACAAAATGTATTTCTTGGTGTCAGTGCCCTTTGTTCCGGCAGACACAACTATCACTGGAAGTAACGGACTGTTTGTAAGTCTAGTGGCTGAAGCATAATAACGTCCCTTTTAGGTCCGCCATCTATATGGTGACTGATCATAACTTGATGTCACCTTGCTGGAGACTGCCTGGAGTGTGGCGCACAATGTATGTATAGCTGTCGACACAGCAGGTTGTTGCTGTTATGGTCTTCGGTCCTGAGAATGGTTTAATGCAGCTCTCCATCCTACTCTATCCTGTGCAAGCTTCTTCATCTCCCAGTACCTACTACAGCCTACATCCTTCTGAATCTGCTTAGTGTATTCATCTCTTGGTTTCCCTCTGCGATTTTTACCCTCCACGCTGCTCTCCAGTACTAAATTGGTGATCCCTTGATGCCTCAGAACGTGTCCTACCAACCGATCCCTTCTTCTAGACAAGTTGTGCCACAAACTCCTCCCCAATTCTATTCAATACCTCCTCATTAGTTATGTGATTTACCCATCCAATCTTCAGCTTCATACTATAGCACCACATTTCGAAAGCTTCTAATCTCTTTTTCTCTAAACTATTTATCGTCCATGTTTCACTTCCATACATGCCTACACTCCATACAAATACTTTCAGAAACGACTTCCTGACACTTAAATCTATACTCAATGTTAACAAATTTCTCTTCTTCAGAAACGCTTTCGTTGCCATTGCCAGTCTACATTTTATATCCTCTCTACTTCGACCATCATCGGTTATTTTGCTCCCCAAATAGCAAAACCCATTTACTACTTTAAGTGTCTCATTTCCTAATCTAATTCCCTCAGCATCACCCGTCTTAATTCGACTACATTCCATTATCCTCGTTTTACTTTTGTTGCTGTTCATCTATCCTCCTTTCAAGACACGGTCCATTCCGTTTAGCTTCTCGTCCAGGTCCTTTGCTATCTCTAACAGAATTACAATGTCATCGGCGAACCTTAAAGTTTTTATTTCTTCTGCATGGATTTTAATACCTACTCCGAACTTTTCTTTTGTTTCCTTTACTGCTTGCTCAATATACAGATTGAATAGTATCGGGGAGTGGCTACAATCCTGTCTCACTCCCTTCCCAACCAGTGCTTCCCTTTCATGTCCCTCGACTCTTATAACTGCCACCTGGTTTCTGTACAAATAGTAAATAGCCTTTCGCTCCCTGTATTTTACCCCTTCCAACTTCAGAATTTGAAAGAGAATATTCCAGTCAACATTGTCGAAAGCTTTCTCTAAGTCTATAAATGCTAGAAACGTAGGTTTGCCTTTCCTTAATCTTTCTTCTAAGATAAGTCGTAGGGTCAGTATTGCCTCACGTGTTCCAACATTTCTACGGAATCCAAACTGATCTTCCCCGAGATCCGCTTCTACCAGTTTTTCCATTCGTCTGTAAAGATTCGCGTTAGTATTTTGCAGCTGTGACTTATTAAACTTATAGTCCGGTAATTTTCACATATGTCAACACCTGCTTTCTTTGGGATTGGAATTATTATATTCTTCTTGAAGTCTGAGGGAATTTTGCCTGTCTCATACATCTTGCTCACCAGATGGTAGAGTTTTGTCAGGACTGGCTCTCCCAAGGCTGTCAGTAGTTCTAATGGAATGTTGTCTACTACCGGGGGCTTGTTGCGACTTAGGTCTTTCAGTGCTCTGTCAAACTCTTCACGCAGTATCATATCTCCCATTTCATCTTTATCTACCTCCTCTTCCATTTCCATAATATTGTCCTCAAGTACATCGCCCCTGTATAGACCGTCTATATACTCCTTCCACCTTTCTGCTTTCCCTTCTTTGCTTAGAACTGAGTTTCCATCTGAGATCTTGATATTCATGCAAGTGGTTCTCTTTTCTCCAAAGGTCTCTCTAATTTTCCTGTAGGCAGTATCTATCTTACCCCTAGTGAGATAAGCCACTACATCCTTACATTTGTCCTCTAGCCGTCCCTGCATATCCATTTTGCACATCCTGTCGATCTCATTTTTGACACGTTTGTATTCCTTTTTGCCTGCTTCACTTACAGCATTTTTGCATTTTCTCCTTTCATCAATTAAATTCAGTATCTCTTCTGGTACCCAAGGATTTGTACTAGCCCTCGTCTTTTTACCTACTTGATCCTCTGCTGCCTTCACTATTTCATTACTCAAAGCTACCTATTCTTCTTCTACTGTATTTCTTTCCCCAATTCCTGTCAGTTGTTCCCTTATGCTCTCCCTGAAACCTCTGTTTCTTTCAGTTTATCCAGATCCCATCTCCTTAAATTTCCACCTTTTTGCTGTTTCTCCAGTTTTAAACTACGGTTCATAACTAATAGATTGTGGTCAGAGTCCACATCTGCCCCTGGAAATGTCTTACAATTTAAAATCTGGTTCCTAAATATCTGTCTTAACATTATATAATCTATCTGAAACCTTCTAGTATCTCCAGTTTTCTTACATGTATACAACCTTCTTTCATGATTCTTGAACAAAGTGTCAGCTATGATTAAGTTATGCTCTGTGCAAAATTCTACCAGACGGCTTCCTCTTTCATTTCTTAGCCCCAATCCATATTCACCTACTACGTTTCCTTCTCTTCCTTTTCCTACTGTGGAATTCCAGTCACCCATGACTATTAAATTTTCGTCTCCCTTCACCTGCTGAATAATTTCTTTTATCTCATCATACATATCACCAATTTCTTCAATATCTACAGAGCTAGTTGGCATATAAACTTGTACTACTGTAGTGGGCGTGGGCTTCGTCTCTATCTTGGCCACAATAATGCGCTCACTATGCTGTTAGTAGTAGCTTACACGCACTCCTATTTTTTTATTCATTGTTAAACCTATTCCTGCATTACACCTATTTGATTTTGTATTTATATCCCTGTATTCACCTGACCACACAGCAGGTAGCTTTACCATAGTCCGTAGACCACGCTGCATTTGCCGAAAGGATGTCTGTTACCCGTATGAAGAATTCGACACAGTAAATTTTTCCTCAACAATCGTAATCACTTTCGGGTATGATACGCAGACGGCATACGGATCCGCTTTACTCTGTAAATGAAGTTGACAAATTTCTCTGTTCAGTCTTTCCTTTGTAATCAAAACCACACATCTGTCGGAGCTATGTGGTCATGTAACGCAGAGCACCGAATTACAAACTCTTTTAGTTTCAGAAAAGCCCCTGGCACTGTTTTAGAGCAAGTCTCAGGCTAAGTTTATGTTACAGACTCTCAGCTGGCATGTCTCTGCACGCTGCTGGCACACCGCACCTTGTCGCTCGTCGGGTGCCTTGTTCATTTACGCTACAGCCTCGCTTCTCGCTGGCCGCCGCCCGAAGGGAGTAATTACCCTGCAGCTGTTCAAGTATCGAGCAGAGTGCTACCAGAGCCAAACGCAGCACCGCTGGAGTGGCCTTCGAGCACCTAATGACATACGGCGTTGGTCACAGCTCGAAACACAAACAAGCTTCATAGCTTCGCTCGGCGAGAGAATCGTAGCGAGCACAGATGGTGCGGGTTAAATAGACCGATAAGACACAGACTGTTTGATTCATCACCGCCGTGCCACGCCGGCTAGCAGCGAGCAGCAACCCGGCAACATAAGACACACAGTAAGGTTAGACGTTCGTGTAAGATTTTTGATTCTAATGCAGTATACGGATAGTAGTCTCATACGAAGTCCCTGAAGACATAAGTTTGTAACGCAACATTAGCATGAAAATTGCTGACACCAGTTAGAAGTACGTATGGGCCCTGTAATGGTACTTGAATTACGTAACCATTACGGCACCTCACCTGAACCTCTCCATACCAGCAATATTTTACTGTGTTTCTGTAGAATAGTTAACATATTTCTGAGACAACATTTAGATCTGATTTCATTAATGTAGAGGTACTCTGATACATCGATATGTTTATATTGCAATGATATTATTCTTATGTGTGTTCTTTCTTTTGTCACTATGATCTTTAACGTACATGTAATGCTTGATTTTTGGGCGCGTAAGCGATTATTAGTTAGTTAGAGAGTCGGACCTTGAGAAAGTCAAGTCTTGGACGTAATGTTGGAAAGACGAATATTGTGGACAGTTTATAAAATGTGAACTTTAACAGTGAGGAAGATGTTTTCAAGTATGTTTTGTATTGTGAAGTGATGTTTTGTGTGTTACGTGCCATTGCAACAAAAGCAATAAAAAAGAAGTGTAATTTCAATTCGGAGTGATAATTACTTTTTTTACATCACCATTGTGCTAACTTTCAAAGGTTGAATCTTCAAGAATGGTGTGTGAAACACATCCACAAAACTTTTGAATATAGCAGAATAAAACCTAGGCCTCTTTGCATCCGATCTTTGAATCATCACCACCTAGATTTTCAACGTTTGAGCCATGATTTTACAACGAGACCAGCGTAGGAAACACAAAAAGGTAAGTGCCTAGTTTATTCACTATTACGTGAAATGACTTTATTAACTGTGCTCTAATGACACCTCCCACATAATAACTTTGTTGTTGCCCGAAAATGCAGTATTTAGCAGCGTGAGCAACACCACAATCATTATTAAATTTTGACCTTTGTTGTGGTAGGGCTGTTAGAGCCCTGAGTGCTTGTAATCATTATAACCGCGATGCAGTTGAATTTACTGTCAAACTCAAAGATATCACGAGGTGTCAGATTGAAAGTTAAACAGCATTGCCAAAATTATTCACGTTTGAGAAGATATGTGATCGACTTCGCAGTCGTGCACTGTGGTGGGCTCCGTGGGAGTAGTAGACGGCCGATTTAGAGTCCTTCCGATATCCCCAGTTTTCCCAGCAGTGTTCAGGAGATGGCAGCTGCGAACACAGTAAGAGACTTACAGATACTGGAGTGTGAATTTAATTATCAAAGAAACGGGTCATAACATTTATGTTACACAGTAACGTGTTCCACCTCTTTAATGACCTCAGTAAGGGGGTCATTAGAAGGCCAAAACGTATTCTGTATTATGTATAATGACGCTGACGACACGAAAGACATTAATGAATTAAGAGCCGCGCGGGATTAGCCGAGCGGTCTAGGGCGCTGCAGGTATGCACTGTGCGGCCGGTCCTGGCGGAGGTTCGAGTCCTCCCTCAGGCATGGGTGTGTGTGTTTGTCCTTAGGATAATTTAGGTTAAGTAGTGTGCAAGCTTAGGGACTGATGACCTTGGCAGTTAAGTCCCTTCACACACATATGCACATTTTGAATGAATTAAGATGAATAACATTATCATACCTACTCAATTATTTATGCTAGTCTTGAAAACAAAATGTTGTATGAAATTGGTGGTGATAGATGTGTACGGCGAAACAGCTTTACTAAATTGAAATTTATGTGTCGCTTGCAGTTCGCTAAACTTACAGCACCAAATATGAGGCCAGTAGCAAATAGAATCGATCACTACAGATCCAATGACGTATTCACTGATGAGCCAAAACGTCATGGCATCTGCTTAATGGCGTGTTGATCCACATTTTGATCGTACTTGGTACGTTTCGGTATTATGTGGCACTAGAGATCTACGCAGACGTCACGAAATTCTCGTAAATTACAGGCCAGCTGTATGTGGACGAGGAGATGGCGCCAGATAGTCTAAGATGTATCCCACCGAGGTTAGATCAAGAAAATTTGGTGGACAAAACACCAACGTCAGTTCACTATCATGCTCCTCAAACCATTGTAAGACGATTCTGGCCTTGTGACATGTACAGTAATCACACTGAATAATGCCATTTTTGTTGTGGAAGAGAACAAGCAAGAAGGCATGCACATAGTACATAATAATGTTCACGTGGTCCACGCCTGTCATGATGTCTTGGATTACTAGCACACGTCAGATGGAAACATAGGTGACTGTCTTCGTAACATGATACTACCGGCATCAGCTTGTGTCCGTGGCGCGGTGCATGTTCGAACAGTCGTTTACCTGGATGACGGCGTAACCAGACACGACGATGTACCTGGTGTAACGAGAAACTTGATTCATCCCACCTTGTGACGCTCTTACTTCGATCCGCGGTCCATTCGAGAGGATCCCGTGCCCACTGCAATTGACGATATCGTTGGGTCCAGATTGAAACCCTTAGGCGTTGTCGGCTGCTGAAACGCATGTTCAACCATGTGTGCTCAATAGTGAGCTCCATAACACTTGTACTTACGTCAGTATTGCACACTGTAGTCAGATCTGTCACAGATCGCCGTCCATCTTGTTTTACAGAGCGATTAGCCCTCCTACTTCCACATTCTGTGATGAGACGCGCATGTTCAACTCTCCGTTTCCTGCTTGTGCGCTCACCGTCATTCAATCACCTTTAATCGCAGCGGCACTCAGTTAACCAAACAGCTTCGCTTTTCCCGAGACGGTCGTCCTCAGGCAACTCGTCATTAAAATATTTCACTACTCAAGGTTGCTTATATTAATGGATGTCCCAATTTGCGGTCCGTATTATCGCTACAACGGTTTCCCATTTGTCTCTTTTCTGACTATTTACTTTCCCTACTGCAGTACGTGCCCACTATGCCCACTGGCATCATCTACGAAAGCCAGGGGAAAATATGAAAAAATATATCATCTATACTGTAGCGATAAACTTAATGGCCACTTTCGTTTATTCAATTATTTCATGGTTTCAGATGAAATGAAATGTCGTGTGGCTAGGGCCTCCCGTCGGGTAGACCAATCGCCTGGTGCAAGTCCTTTTAGGTGACGCCACTTCGTCGACTTGCGTGTCGATGAGGATTAAATGATGATGATGAAGACAACACAACACCCAGTCCCTGAGCGGAGAAAATCTCCGACCCAGCCGGGAATCGTACCCGGCCCCTTTGCATAGCATTCGGTCACGCTGACCACTCAGCTATCGAGGCGAACATCATTTCAGATACCAATTAATGGTTGATGACCATGAGGTAACATATTAATCTGGATATTCAAGTGTTTCAAATGCAGGATAAATATCATAAATGGTTCCATGGTATGAGAAGCTAAAGGCGTGTGCTACGAATGCAATTGATACCTCTTAAGCGTTGCTGAAACGGGAAAGAACTCGGGCTATCTACGTAAAAATGCGTTAAAAATCACTAGGAAAATGACTTTTCAGACCTTTTTGTGGCGGTCCAGCCACAATGGTTTCAGAACTCAGAATTTTGGCACTACAGTATACACGACGGACTTTCAAAATTTTGAATAACAATACATAGTAAATTATCATAGCGAAAACAGTCGACTGGAATATTTTTACACAGCGCTTGTGTATGATTTAAACTGTTGTAAGTAGGCTGTTTAGGTTTTTTTATTGGTAGCGCTACGTGGCGTTACCAATAAAAAAACCTAAACAGCCTACTTACACTGTAGTACCTAAAAGAAAACTGGAACGATTTCATTTATTTATTTTTTATTGAATGAGTTTGTAAACTTGATACTACTACATACCGATAATTTGTTTTTGAAGCCTTTAAGTGCGAATTTTGTCTGTGTATGTGTTCCACCTCCGGATAAATGCTCGTTACGACGTGTAAAACCCGTATGTAATGCCAAAATTTAGCGAAAAAAAAAATGGTTCAAATGGCTCTGAGCACTATGGGACTCAACTGCTGAGGTCATTAGTCCCCTAGAACTTAGAACTAGTTAAACCTAACTAACCTAAGGACATTACACACATCCATGCCCGAGGCAGGATTCGAACCTGCGACCGTAGCGGTCTCGCGGTTCCAGACTGCAGCGCCAGAACCGCGCGGCCACATTTAGCGAAAAAGCCAGAATTTTGTCCCTGTGGTGTATCGTTCCACTACCTAAGGCGCAGATAGTATGTTAACTCGATAATCTGGAAGCTATTCGCCGGTCGTTGTGGACGAGCGGTTCTAGGCGCTTCAGTCCGGAACAGCGCTGCTGCTACGGTCGAAGGTTCGAATCCTGCCTCGGGCATCGATGTGTGTGATGTTCTTATGTTAGTTAGGTTTAAATAGGTGTAGGTCTAGGGGTCTGATTACCTCAGATGTTAAGTCCTGCCTCTGGCATTGATGTGTGTGATGTTCTTAGGTTAGTTAGGTTTAAGGAGGTGTAGGTCTACGGGGCTGATTACGCCAGATGTTAAGTCCCATAGTGTTTGAACCATTTTTGGAAGCTATTGCTCCAAGATAATCGGTAAGTTCGATGAAATGGCAACAGATTTTGTGTATGTAAAATCATCAGATTATCGTCTAGTACATGGTATTATATCCTATGGTTTTTAACTGTCGTGCATGCAAAAAACTGTGTACCCACGACAGAATCTCAAGAATCTAATATAAAATTTGACAAGTTTCAACATAAACTTGTTTTCCTCGTATAACTTGTGCGTCACATTTCATGATGAAACTGAGAATACTGTAAGAGAAAAAAAAAGGAGACAGTGAAGTTCGTGGCGAAATTCGTAGATATGGGGAGTTCTGAATACTTGGGTGACAACCACATAGACGTTTTACCCTTTGCATCGAAAATGGCTGGTGTGGCCGAGCGGCTCTAGTCGCTTCAGTCTGGAACCGCACAACCGCTGTGGTCGCAGGTTCGAATCCTGCCTCGGACATGGATGTGTGTGTTTTCCTTAGGTTAGTTAGTTTTAAGTAGTTCTAAGTTCTAGGGAGCTGATGACCTCAGATGTTAAGTCCGATAGGGCTCAGAGCCGTCCGAACTTTTTGATAAGTGTAGCTGCTGTTTTGGCATTCATTCCCAACTCTGGTTACATACTGTTGTCCATTCCAGTCTCTCCTGTGCAAGTGACTCCATCTCTGCATAATCATTACAACACCTATTTACTGTACTGAAGCCTTTGTGTCCCTCTACACTGTTGCCGTTCCATACTTCCCACAATGGCCACGTCTCATTACCTCCTCATTAGTTATTCGATGTACCCATTCAATCATTACCATTATTATGTAGCACTAAGTGACACATGCTTCTGCTCCAGTCTTCTCTATACTGCTTTCATCCACGTTTCTCTTCCATGCTCCAGACAAATACTTCCTGAAAATGTTTCATGACAGATGCATTTATATCAGATATTAACAAATATCTCTTTAATAGATAAGCTTTCGTTGTCATTGACAGCCATCTCTTTGTATGATATTATAGTGGCTGTGTTATTCAGAAATACGATGCAAAGTTCCTTCGCACATACATGCATGTCCGAGGGAACGGGCACTGCGGTAACAACATACGTAATTAGACAGATTTCTTACACTTTCTGCCATCTTCAGATGATTAAAATACTCTGATGTAAATCATCGTTATGGTACGTACCATGTACTCAGATGTTTAACTTGACCATGATCTACATCAGAATATTTTAATCATCTGAAGATGGCAGAGTAGCCGTCACCGGTAATAAAGTGTAAGAAATCTGTGTGATCAAGACGGACTTCTAAAAATAAAGTGCCAAAAAATGATTACGGACTCATTTACAGACTTTATGTCTTCAATGAATAACTACAGATGTTATGGAATATTTTAACTGTATTCGCAGTTGCGAATATGCGCATCCATTAGTTGTATAATGGAATGACGACAGTGAAAATTTTGGTCGGTTTGGGAGTCGAATTCAGATATCCCGCTTATTGCGAGTGGTCACGTTATCATTAGCTTGTCTGAACACGGCTGACAACCAGACCCAAACCTCCTCACCACGTAAGCTATCTGTCTATATCTCGTACTCGTGCGCAACCATTGCGTATATTCTACAGGTGGGCAAACTCGATCATCCTTTGGAACTAGTTCACTGGTGATCGCTCTTTTTTGGGAACCTTTCATTTTTACTCGTTCGCCGTTCATTTGTGCTTGGTAGACGGTTCTTATGAAAAACTGAGCCGGCCGGCGTTGCCGTGCGGTTCTAGGCGCTTCAGTCTGGAACCGCGTGACCGCTACGGTCGCAGGTTCGAATCCTGCCTCGGGCATGGATGTGTGTGATGTCCTTAGGTTAGTTAGGTTTAAGTAGTTCTAAGTTCTAGAGGACTGATGACCACAGATGTTAAGTCCCATAGTGCTCAGAGCCATTTTTTGAAAAACTGAAAATTAGTGGCATAGGTGACTGAAGATGGAAGGCGCCAAGAGGGGGCACTTATCTCCACCCTGGGTTACAGAGTTTTTATTTATAACAGAATTCTCACACATTTGTAATTTTCGTGATTGTGCAAAACCTCTCGTTTAGTCAACTGTAGCGTTACATGACTGATCGCAGTGAAATAATATAAGGTGGTGCACGAAAACCGGCCCCGAGTACAGTCTGCTCTCCAATTACGCAGGATTTGTTGACCTCTATGAGCAGAATAGATAAACACGTAATAATTAAGCAGTGAAGAAATAACATATAAGCCAATGCAAATAACGACTTCGAAACAATAGATGGCAATTGGTAGTCGACAATGTGCGGTCTAGCACTCGGGGTCGATTTTTCGTGCGCCACACTGTGGCACTGAAACAATATTGTAGAAATTATCAAATTCTCCTTACAAAATGTAACACCAGACGCCCGATTATGGAACGCAGACTTCACTCGGTTGTAAGTCGGTCTGCCTTCCATTACAATGAACATGCTCTTTTACCTTGCATCAAAAAAAGACGGACAATGGCCACTCGTGTGTGCCGTGCCAACTTTCTTTGCATGTGTAATAACAAAAAAAACTTGCCTTTTTGCAAGTATTTTTTCTGCTTCCAGAATGAGATTTTCACTCTGCAGCGGAGTGTGCGCTGATATGAAACTTCCTGGCAGATTAAAACTGTGTGCCCGACCGAGACTCGAACTCGGGACCTTTGCCTTTCGCGGGCAACTACTCTACCAACTTTTTTTTTTGTTTTTGTTTTTTTTTCTGAACTTTGTATAAAAAAAATAAAATAAAAGAAGAAAGGAAAGGGTATAATACTTTATTAAATTTTATTTGTTGTTCATTTTGTTCTTATTTTGTTCCTGTGTATTTATTTGGATTTGAAAGCAGGTCTCCTGCCCACGTTTTTTTTTTTTTTTTTTTTTTTTTTTTTAAATGTGCTAACAGTCACAGTTAACCAAGCCTGGAAAACTAAAACAGAATGAAGACGCCATCGAAGATATGAGACATAAATAGCATGAAAAGAAAGCTACCACGTCGTAGTGAGGCTTCCCAGCGACTGCACCCACTGATAAGATTGTTCAATATATGGTCGTTTGCAGTTCGTTCTGACCTCATCTGCCACTGCCTGGAACATTCCAGCTACACGGCGGGCTATGAAAGGCACTCCATAGGTAGTTTGCGAAGCATTGTCGATATCTGGTATGCCCGGAAATAGCATGATGTCTTTCTTGCAAATAGAGCCAGAAGTCTGGTGTGAGGTCAGTCGCTTGACGGCGCGTTTCGGCGCGGGCCCGCCCGTTGCCGGCGCGCCGTAAGGCACGGAGGCTCGCACTGGGGCGTATCGCTTTCCAGTCGGGCGTGCCGCGGCAGTCCTCACTCGGGGAAGTGAAGCGTCTCTTACAGCCTCTCCTTCCCAAGTGGCTCTTTCCGCCTTCCCGTGGTGCCAGACGTCAAGCTCGGCATTCTGCCTTGCGTCAAAAGGGAGAGCTGCGACCCAACCCGATGCGAAAGCGAAGGGTGCGTGGCACAGGGGGAGCTGTGTCAAGGGACCGAACACCAGTCCCTTTCTGTTCGCAGGGCACAGACCAGCAGGTGCTCTGCATGCCGGCGACCTCGTTTGTCGGCGTGGGATCGCGGCGCGAGTCGGCAAGGTTGCTTCGCCGCGCCCCTGGGTAACCGGGGCGTGTTCTGCCAAACCCAGGAGGTGGTGACATCGCCTGGGCTAGGTTAGATGGGCCCAGACCGCCGAACGACTGGGGGACCGACCCACCACCTGAGTAGGAGTGGGTCCTTGGCCTTCAGGTGGAAACTCGGGCTAGTAGGCGGCGAAGGGCGAGGGGTGCATCCGCCTCTCCGGAGTGCGGGGTGCACTTGCCGAGGAGCGTCGAGTGAAATCGTCGACGACGAGGCCTTCGACGGGGACCAGTGCGCTGGCAACGGCGCGCTGAACCCTGCAGCTCAGGAGTGCCCTTGACCTAGGGGCGAGGTTGGTGGGCGAGCTGCAACAGTCCCCCCCCATGCCAGAGGAGCCGGTCCGGGGCAAGAGACGGGCTCCCACCTTTTTTCTTCACTCGTCAAACATGGCTGAATCTGAGACGGGTGAATCTAGTGCGACCTCGAGGGCGTCGATAGCGACTGTTCCTGCCTCACAGGAGGAAGGGGAACAGAATGTGCAAACTACATTAGAAAGACACACAAAAATTAATCAAATTTTGGACTCAAGTGTCAAAAATGGCAAAATAAGCCAGGCTGCCGTCATGGCAATTAAAAACGAGCTCGCCGCTTGGGCCATTGCTAACGCAAAGCTTGAGGGGAGACTCGAAGAGTTAGAAAAAGAAAATTATAGACTCAGACAGCAACCAACCAAGACATGGGCAGCAGTGGCTGCACAAGCAGCCACAAAAACTCAGACCACTAAAGAAACAATAGCTAAGGTAACAAAAAGGCCGGACACGGCGGTCTTCTTAAGACCCCTGCCCGGACAAACAGTAAAGAAGGTGCAAGAGTTATTTACCACAATAATAGACCCAGCCAAAGATAAAATTAAAATTAATAAAGTCAAGGCAACAAAAAATGTAGTAGTAGTTGATGTAGCAACAGAAGTGGACAGAGATAAAATCTTAAAAAACACGAAACTGAACACAGCAGTCAAGTGCGAACCACCAAAAAAGAGGAACCCGCTGGTAATCCTCTACGATGTGCCAGTAGCTCTAACAGAATCAGACATCTATGAGACACTATACAATCAGAATTTTGATGATATGCAATGGGAGACATTCAGACAAGACTTCAAATTACGTTTCAAAACAGGGCCCCGGGATCGGGATGTTGTACATCACGTTGCCGAGGTATCTGGAAACATGTGGCGCAAAATCACCACTATGGGAAGAATATATTTAGGTTTTCATGCCATAAATGTACGGGACTACTTAGTAGTACCCAGATGCCACAACTGTGGCGATTTAGATCATATACATAAACACTGTGAAAGACGGCCGGCCTGCTCCAGGTGTGGGGCCGAGGATCATACGAGAAAAAATTGTAACAAAGCCGGGATTTGTATAC
Source organism: Schistocerca serialis cubense (assembly GCF_023864345.2). Lineage (NCBI taxonomy): Eukaryota > Metazoa > Arthropoda > Insecta > Orthoptera > Acrididae > Schistocerca > Schistocerca serialis. The sequence continues at coordinate 155,372,925 of NC_064640.1, forward strand.
CCTGTACAAAGAGAGGGAAAAAATCATGTAACACCACTAGCAGAAACTGCCCTACCTACAGGATGCTCGAGCAGAGACTTATAGCCCGAATTGACTATGGCTGAGTCCCCAAATGGGAATAAGAAGCCCAAAAGGAAGTCTCCAAGCAAGAGGTTGAGGGATGCAATAAGGGCCAATAAATTTAGAGAATTTATAAAAAAGATCACCAGGCCACAACACTTCATCATCATGAAAGACGCCTGTATTCAAACTGATCCTTGCGAAGAGAATGATGCACCCTCCCCTCCGAATCGGGGACAAAGGTCGTCTAAAGATCAAGAACGACCACTTGGGCATCCTGTGGTGGGGAAGTTATCAATGCGGGAAGAGTTAGTGCAAGTGAACACAATAAGCAGCACTAGTATACCGATAAATAGTGGTACACCAACAAGTCCACATAGTACACGAGAGCCGGGTATAGATCCTGCTAGGATCTACCCCAACCTGGAGCATGCATTACAACTGTCTAGGCTGGAAGAGCCGGCCACCCTCACAACAGCCTTGAGGCACGTGGTGCGTGTCGGCCACCAATACGGTAGAGACATCACCTTTCCAGTGATGGAGGCTGTTGACAGAATACAGCTCAAGACAATGAATCTCCCCACAGATTTCGGAGCCCTGCGAGACCTGGTCAAAAAAGTGTTTGAAAGGCGAAATGAAAAATTCGACCTTAATGAGTTATATAACCAATCTGTCATCACAAACGGCAGAATAGCTCACGACTGGCGCAAAAACTGGCCAGAATCTCATATACATACATACTTTCCACGTGAGCCAGTTAAGAGTGGGACAGATAAACACTCATAATAGCAGACTGGTCCTGCAGGAACTGCGAAAAGTGGTGGAGGAGAAGAGTCTGGACGTACTCTGCATACAGGAGCCGTACTCCCTGGCTGGCCGGATCCCATTCACTGCAGTTAATTGGCAACAAATCTATAGCGGAGAGGAACCAAAAGCCGCGGTTATGATAACAAATAAAGCATTAAGAGCCACCACATTAGCACAATTTTCGGATGACCACTGCAACGTCGTGGAGCTTCACTCACCCACTGGATTATTATACCTAGTCAATATGTACTTCCAGTACGGAAGACAAATTGAAGAATTTTTGGAGAAGCTTGTTCAAATAGCCACGGCGTTGCGGGGAAAGAAAATTCTTGTGACCGCGGATATCAATGCAAAATCCCCCCTTTGGTTCAGTGGCACCCAGGATGAAAGAGGAGAAAAAGCTGTCGACACGATCATGGCATTACAACTCATAGTCGCTAACAAACAAGGAAACCCTCCCACCTACTCCGGAGGGGGGGGACATGGCACAAACATTGATGTGACCTTGATCACACCAAATCTTACAACAAAATTATTCAACTGGACAGTCTGGGATCAGATCACTACCAGTGATCATAACATGATAACATTTACCATAGGAGACGGCGAGTGCCACTGGGACAGGGGGTGGGAAACGCAGTTCAATTACAATAAAACTGACTGGGACCGTCTGGCGAGGGAGTGTGACATTCCTGCGTTGCTGGAGGGTGGTGTCGACGTAGAGGAGTACACCAAAGATCTTACAAATGCGATAATCAGGGCAGTAAAGGCAGCTGTACCAACCAGGAGGAGGGCCGTCGCGGCTTCCCCTTCACCATGGTCAGCCGAACTGGGGCAAATGCGCCAAGCAGTACGGAGGGCGAGGAGGTATTACCAGCGGTGTGTCGTCTGGCATGAAAAGCAGCGATGGCAGCAAATATACAGAGAAGCCAAAGAACAGTTCCAACAGGAACTTAAGGCTGTCAGGATGAGAAGCTGGGAGAAATATGTGCAAAGCCAATTGGCTACGGACCCCTGGGGACTTCCCTACAAAATAGTCAGAGAAAAAATAAAATCACCTATGGTGTTGTCTACCGTCAGGGATGGGGACCGGATGACGGGAACCTGGCAGGAAACTGCGGAGGCCCTACTCCGTGCCCTGTTACCTGACGATAGAGAAGAAGATGACTCGGAAGAACAGCAAAGAATAAGACTAGAGAACCAGCGGGTCTACGAAAACAACCGCGTGGTTTACCCCTTCTCTGAAGAACAGGTAAGCTCTCAAATAAAAGACCTCAAAAAGGGAAAGGCTCCTGGCCCAGATGGCATCATTGCGGAGGTGATACAATACCTCGCCCCCCAGCTGGTAGCACCTCTCACTCAGCTATACAATGAATGTCTACGGCTTCAGACATTCCCCTCAATTTGGAAAAAGGCAAATGTTGTCATAATCAGAAAAGGCCCAGACAAAGATCCCAAGGAAGCAAAGTCGTATAGACCTATATGTCTACTGGACTTGCTGGGCAAGCTCTTTGAGAGGTTGCTGGCAGACAGGTTGGCTGCACACCGGGTCCTGTGCGGGATGAGTGACAGACAGTTCGGTTTTCGGACGGGGCGATCCGCGTCTGACGCAATCGCCCTGGCCGCGGATGTCTGTGGCTCTGCCCCGCACAAGTACATAGTTGGCATCATGGTGGACATCAGTGGCGCCTTTGACAACCTGTGGTGGCCTTCGCTCTTCTCCTGCTTGCGGGAAAAGGAGTGCCCAGGGCCGCTATATGGCTGTCTGAGGAGCTATTGTGAAGACAGGGAGGTTTGGCTATCGGCCCCTAGTGGAAAAGTTAGTAAGAAAATCACCAAGGGGTGTCCTCAGGGTTCTGTCCTGGGGCCACTCTTTTGGGACATAAATATGGAACCACTCTTGGAAGAACTCAAGAGAAGTGAAGATGTACTAGAGGTCATAGCCTACGCAGATGACCTCCTTCTGCTGGTTGGCGGCCATAGTCGCGAAGAATTGGAGCCAAAGGTAGAAAGAGCCATCACAATACTGACAACATGGTGTCATAAAACTAAGATGTCAATAGCACCCAATAAGTCTACCTACTTGCTGCTTAAGGGTCAACTTATAAGAAACCCTACCGTCAGAATAAATGGCCTACCAATCCTCAGGCGTAGAGAAGCTCGGTACCTTGGTGTCATCATCGACGAGAGGTGGAACTATGCATCACATATAGATACAGTAACACAACGTTCGCTCACAGTATTACACAACTTAATTGGAATAGGGCACAAAAGATTTCACCTCCCACCTGATCTCATTAAACTGTATCACAACAGCATTCTCACATCCATTGTAGGCTACGGATCAGCGGTCTGGGCACACAGGCTCACGAGGGTCATGCCCGCCGTGGCCGTCAGAAGAGTGCAGCGAAATATGCTCCTACGGTCAGTAGGCGCTTATAGAACAACTCCAGGAGGGGCACTCTCAGTACTGATGGGGTTATGTCCTTTAGACATAAAAATTAGGGAACAGGCTACCTGGTACTGGGTCAAGAAAAATAGAAGGGAGAAGATAGAAGAAATTATGGGGGTATATGTAGGGGATAAGCCAAGCATTAAAAGAAGGGGAATGGAATTGTGGCAGGAACTCTGGGACAGTGAGGAAACTGGGCGAAGAACACACGAGCTGTTTCCAAGCATAAAGGAACGCCTTGAACTGACTTATATCAAACCATCAAGGGGGCTACTGCACTTTCTTACAGGCCACGGACCCTACCCGACATATCTCTGTCGGTTTGGGAAAAGGGCAGCATCAGCGTGTGACTGTGGAGCAGTGCTGGGCACTCCAGACCATGTGGTGTATGAGTGTCCCCTCTTCGACGATGTAGCACACCAACTCAGGGAACAACTACCGAACAACGATACGTACCACCTGCTCAGGCAAGAAGGCACCTTCGACATTCTGAACAAATTAACTAATAACATCTCAACTAAAGTCCTCAAAGAATATCTCCGTAATATTGATTAATTAAACACCAGATTTGTCGCGTACGCCCCCCTGTTCCGCCGGGACATGGAATAGGCCAGTCGCTTCACGGCTGGAATCCGCCAGGTCTATGGAATAGGTTGGGGGGCAGTACATCACTACCGGATTGACAAGCACCAATCATGACATTAGAATTAAGTTAGTCATAAGATCAACAATTAGGATAAGAGAAATAGTATAAAACTGCAGCGACCAGGTTTCTGGCCAGCCCAGTGTCAGGGGCACTCCCACTGGGATTAGCTCAGTGGGAACGGCCAATAAAATAGGTTTGTATCATAATCTGACACATATGTAACGCTGCAGGTAGAATAGTTAGAATAGTTATAACAAGAAACCATTTGACATTAGCATTTTAAAATAGATGGATAAAATTAAAGTACAATAGTAAAACAATAGAATAGCAAAGTAGTAGCATAATACTCTCATAGTGGTGATGTATCGTAAAAATCCTGTAGTGTTAAACATAACATTAGCTGCAGATAGAAAATTAGAAATAGTTAATAATAGGACCTACTAATGTATTAGGTAGTAGGTTATTCTGTATAATAATAACAATGATGAATAAAGATTTTTTTTTTTTTTTAAAAAAAAAAAAAAAAAAAAAAAAAAATAGAGCCAGAAGTCAAGGAAATCCTTGTGTCCGTCACGACAGAGGTAATGGACGGCATGTCCACGTATCCAGGTGACAGAGTTGGTTCGAGTCTTGGGGTAAAATGTCTCATCCGGATACAATAACGTGCGTGCAGATATATGCTCCGGCCTAACTCGCAAGAGATAAGCCAGCATCTGCCGCACTAGGTGCCAAACCGGTTCCGCCTCTCCACAGCTGAGGCGGTACTCGTCAGAATCTACTGTATTACAACCCACACAATTGGGAGATTCTGTCATGTGGATATTGTAGAGACGTTCTTGCGTCACGAGCTTCCCATTCACGACGACGTACCATTGAGAAACAACATCGGAATCAAGCATAGCATCGTGTACAGTCTTCCACACCACGCTCCACCGTACGTCAGGATATTTTAGTTCGACCACATTTAGGGGGCGGCGTTGCAGCATGTCATGATATAGGCGTCGAGTTGTGGCCATTTGTGGTGTCGTGAGCGCGACACTGCAATAACTTTGTTCTAAATAGAAACGTCCTATATAAAAGAGGGGCGCTGGGATGTCCTGTAGTGGCACCGGCGCTCTTAGTGAAGCAGGGCGTAGCGCCGTCAGAAGCAGACTCGTGAGGCTCGTTGGACAACGGCGCAACAGACATAAATGTGAGCTAACATAGAGGGCAATGGCCCTATCATGGACGTTAACTAGACCGAGACTACCTTTTTCCTTGGGGAGGGTAAGAGATACGTATCTGATCTTCAGTAACATACCAGTGGTGACGAAGTATCCCAGCGCTGCCATAATGCTACGAGCCAAGGGCTTCGGAATGGGTAGCGTTTGGGCGACATGCGGTATGCGGGACGCAAGGTATACATTGGCATAATACACCCGCTGAACGATGTTGAGGGATCGCAAGCGCTGATTTGCAATTCCGGCCCTAATTTGGTTAAGAAGACGTCGATAATTGAGCGTCGTCGCGCGTCGCATGTCGTTCATGAAATCTAAGCCCAAGCAGCGTACAGTATCACTGAAGCGTAAGGGGGCAATGTGTTCCTGCGGTAGCCCAATCCCGATGCTCAAGGCGACGGACTTGTCAACGTTGATTTGGCTACCAGAAGCTGTACCGTAGGTTGCAATCCAGTCCAAAGCCGCGGCCATATCGTCAGCTCCTCGTATGACGATCATCAAATCATCCGCATATGCGGTGCAGCGATAGATGGAGCCGCCGAACTGTATTCCAGTGAGCCTGTCTCGGAGACCACACAACAAGGGTTCTAAGGCCAATGCAAATAACAATGTTGATAATGGACATCCCTGTCGTACTGATCGGCGGATCGGCATGGGTGCCGTCAGTCTTCCATTGATAAGAACTCGAGAAGTTGCACCATGTAGTAGGCGTGTCAACACTGTGATAAAGGGGTCGGGGTATTCCATGCGCCGTAGAACGGCCGTGAGGAAAGTGTGGCCCACACGGTCAAAAGCCTGGCTAAAGTCGATAGACGCGAGGGCTGCCGGCAAACGTCTCACCCGTGCAAGGCAGATCAGATCTCGGTAACGACATAACGCAGTTCTGATGTTGTTGGGTCCCCCCAAGGACGTCTGATCGCCGGACAAGACGTGCAATAGTGTGCCGCGAATACGTTCTGATAGCAGCCTCGAAAAGGTCTTGAAGTCGCTGTTCAATAACGTTAAGGGACGATAGTCGCGGACATGATTCCGTCCCTTCGGCTTATGGATGGGGACAATCAGACCTTCCAAGAATGGTGCAGGCAATGTTATATCCGGGGACATCAATTCCTGGCAAATTTCAATCAAACACGGTAGCAACAGCTGTGTAAAGGCTCGATAGGACTCTAATGGTAACCCATCGATTCCTGGTGATTTATGGGGAGCACCTTTACCAATGGCGTCGAGCACTTCCTCTTCTGTCACTTCTCCCAGTAAATTCGGTACCATGTCTAGTGGAACTGTAACGTGGACATGTGCTGAAACGGTGTCTACCGTCGCCATATCAGGGAGCACTGTTGAATAAAGTTGAGCGTAATGCCCATAGAAGGCTTCTGCTATTGCTGCTTGTTCTACCACATGTCGACCGTCGTCGGTTATCATGTCGGTTACCAGTGCCCTGCGGCGCCTCCTGCGTTCTATGAGCACGTGGTGCATAGATGGCCTTTCTGATTGTATCATGTCTGGAGCACGCGACCGTATAACAGCGCCTTGTAAATGATGGCGTGCTAAGGAGACGAGCTGCGCTTTCGCACGATTGACTATGATCTGCCTGTCAGGTGAGGGCTCCATAGCAAGACATTCCCGTAGGACGGTGTAATAAAAGTTTTCCGTGCTGCTCCTCCATGCCGCTGCTTCCCGGCCGTAAGCCATGAAGGTGCGTCTAAGAGCAGGCTTCGCACATTCAATCCACCAACTGAGGGTCGATCGGTACCGACCACGACGCCGTAAGGACGCGGTCCACGACTCTTCGACAGCACCTTTACATGCCGGCTCGTCCAGATGGGCGACGTTCAGTTTCCAGGGGGGCCTACTGCGCCACACACGTGCAGGTTGGAGGGCAATGGTGCAAATATAGGCTGTGTGGTCGGTGAATGCAGTGGGCCAGAGCTCTGCTCCTCTCGTCGCCGTCGAAAGGGTGCTTGTGACGTAAATTCTGTCCAACCGACTTGATGAATGGCTTGTATAATGGGTGTAACCAGGAGCTGGGCCATGGATGTGGCGCCACGTGTCAATCAGGTGGAGGTCACGCACTAGCATTTCCAATTCCGCACACGGGACGTGATGTGGCTGCTGATCAGATGGAGATAATGTACAGTTAAAATCTCCTCCGATCACCATATCGTCTATGTGGCCCATAAATAGACGCGTAATATCTTCCGAAAAAAAGCGGGCCCGATCTCTCCGTCTCCCTGATCCTGAAGGGGCATATACATTGATGAGTCGTACACCGTTGACAGTTATTGCCATGGCTCTTGCACTCGGTAAGTACAGTACGTCCGTAGCCGCCAAACCGTCCCGTAACAGAACAGCCACACCACAATCGGTAGAAGAGGCGTGGGAGATGTGGGCGGTATATCCGTAGAAGTCAGGGAAACTAGCGACACATACTTCCTGTAAGAGGGCCAAGTCGATGTCCGCCGCATCAAGCATGCGTTGTAGCATTGTCAGTTTGTGTGGTGCCCTTATCGCGTTGACATTGATTGTGGCAAGGCGAAAGGTGTGCTGCCTAGCCTCTTCACCTAGGGTAGACGCCATGGCAATAAAAGCTAACCGCAAGAGATGCCAGACCCACCAAACCCGTTACAAATTATGAGTCGTTCACGCTAGTAGTGGCATCCCCAATGCCGCCCCCTCCCCTGTCACCCGTGCCCTCTTCAGGAAGTTCCTCAACATCGTCCGACCACAGTGGGTGCAACACGATGCTGTGTGGCTGATCGGCACCTAAATCTCTCTCACGTACGTCGTCTTTGGTAGAGGTAGACGGATCGCCATCCATCGACGCGACCTGCCGCGTTTGTGGTGCAAGAAGTAACTGGGCACTCGTAGTATGGGCAAGTGAACCGTCTACACCACTTAGATCCTCAGCAGGCGCAGCATCCATGCTGTCTGATGAGATGTCACCTTCTTGACCGGCCGTGTGTAGGAGGCAATCGTCAGAAGGGGTCCGCCGACGTCGCTTGCGTCGTCGGGGCGAACGTTGCTTTCGAACGTGGACATCCGTATCCGAATGTGGGATGCAATCCAGCGTCGTATCACCTTCCGCTAGGAAAGCCGCGGTCGGGACAATGTTCGCGTCCACGTCCATCGCGTTCTGAATGTTATGTTGCGTCTGGAGTCCGTGGGACTGTTGCTGCTGTTGTTGCTGTGGAGGGGGCGACATATGGGTTGGCACCGAGGGTCCTTCCTCTTCCTCCCGTGGTACTTCTGGCGTCGATGGATGCGTCTGATCGCCCGTTTCGTTCTCAACTATGGTGCGCATCGTCGTCTGAGCGTACGTGAGGGGCAGGATTGTCGTCCCCGTCGGGGAAACGGAGTCTCCCACTGGTATCTGCGTAATTCTACGTTGTAACAGCTCGATCGAACATGGCCTTCCTGCCCACATCCGGAACAGGTACGCGGTTGACCGTCGTACATGATGATTGCACGACAGCCACCGATGCTCAAATAGGACGGCACATGTTTCTTGAGCTCAAGTTTAATTTGGCGCACACCATTGTAGACCTTATACGTCGAGAAAGTTTGCCACTTTTCTGCAACGTGGCTGATAACATTGCCATATGGTCGGAAGGCGTCCTTGACAACTTCCTCTGGGACCTCGAAGGGGAGCTCAAAAACTCTTACAGTCCTTAGGCCCATGTCAGCATGATCCACCGTCACGGCACCGATATGCCCGTCAGAATGTTTGAATCTGAGTGAGTTCGAGTATTTAGACACCACTGTCGCGCAGACCTCTGCACTGGTCATTTTCACATAAACCACGCTCGCCGTTATAGAAAAATGTATTCCGACGACAGTCGCCGGATCTAAATGTAGATCGTCGCGTATGAACTGTTCTATTTCATAGGCTCGAGGACGCGCGTGATCTGGTTGGAAAGTAATTTTGATCGTATCGTGGCGCCATGTGTGTGCCATAATCGGACTGAACTTGGAACAAATACAACTCGCGCCGCGAGAAGGTAAACACAAGCAAGCGCTCACGGTCGCGCACGGCGAGGCGCAGCGGACGTCCTCGCCCCACCGCAGCCGAAAGCAGACTGCGTACTCACAGCTTTACTTCTGCCAGTACCTCGTCTCCTACCTTCCAAACTTTACAGAAGCTCTCCTGCGAACCTTGCAGAACTAGCACTCCCGAAAGAAAGGATATTGCGGAGACATGGCTTAGCCACAGCCTGGGGGAAGTTTCATATCAGCGCACACTCCGCTGCAGAGTGAAAATCTCATTCTGGAAACATCCCCCAGGCTGTGGCTAAGCCATGTCTCCGCAATATCCTTTCTTTCAGGAGTGCTAGTTCTGCAAGGTTCGCAGGAGAGCTTCTGTAAAGTTTGGAAGGTAGGAGTCGAGGTACTGGCAGAAGTAAAGCTGTGAGTACCGGGCGTGAGTCGTGCTTCGGTAGCTCAGTTGGTAGAGCACTTGCCCGCGGAAGTTGCCAGGAAGTTTCATTTTTTCTGCTGTTTATCGAAATAGTGAAGTAAGCTGATATGCCGTTTTGTTACCTAAAAAGATGTATATATTACATACCACGTAATTTTATGTAATTTACGCAATTACAACATACATTTTAATTACCGGTCATGGACGCTGAATAGAATATGAAAAGAACCAGGAGTTTAGAGTTCAAAATAGGTTTGAAACAGATCTAGAATTGGCGTGCGCAGCGAATGAACGAACATCTCTATACTGAACTAACTATGAGCAGTCGGCAGTGAAACTGCGACGAGTGGCCACTCGAAGGACGAGTCCGGCCGAGCGAGACCGAGACAGATGGGAACGGGACCGAGGCTGGAACGAGACCGGCCGACGTGCCGTTGCGGGAACTAGACCGACCGTTTCCCGTTCCTGGGAACTATAAGTAGAAAGCCGCGACCGAAGTGAACTATGAAAGATCGTTCCCTAGAATTCGTTCACCGCTCGTTCCATTCATCTTCATGAACCGTTCCCTTGGACCCCTTAGTTCGCGAACGACCCATCTCTAGTATATTCCAGAACAGGCGAGACGCCGTAGCTGAAAGTCGCTTGTCTGGCGTCGGCGGAAAGGTACGATACTGCAGTGCCTGTGTTATTAAAAAATACGATGCAAAGTCCCTTCCTACACAATGTTAGGCAAGGAAATGTGTTGTGTTTTTGGGGTTCCCCTATTTTTGGCCACCACTTGTACCTCTCCCACTGTCTGTTATCTTCATGCCTAAATAGAAAAACACATCTACAGCACATGTACATACATTATAATTATCATAGTGTTTTATTTTGTAAGCGAAATCCCTCAGCAATTCCTGATTTAATTTTAGTACACTTCATTAACCTTGTTTTACTTTCTTATGTTCACCGTATAACCTTGTTTCATGGTACTTCCCATTACGTTCTACTACCCTTCCAATTCCATTGCCATCTCTGAAAGAATAACAATATCATGTTTCAATCTTCAAGATTTTATTTCTTCTCCCTAAACTCTAATTTCCTTTCTAAATTTCTGTTTCATAATTCTTTACTGCCAGCCCAGTTTCTCAACTGAGTGACATTCAGGTAAGCTACAAATCTGTCTCACTCTTTTCTCAACTACTGCACCCATTAGTAGTAAGGTAATAGACAGGGCCGGCCAAACGCTGCACAGTGTGCAGACGTGCGGAAGTGCTGCACATGTGTGCACGTGTGCGACACCGAGCGACAGCGACATCTGTTATTAGACATGTGTCCTAAATGAACGGCGGCGGCTCCTCTTCCCTGTGGTACAAGCAAGAGCGCTGCATACCCAGTCTCGTTTACCCCTGGTGACCGTAACCTTAGCAGAGAGGTACTGAGAAATGGCAAGTACTGTGAAAAAGCAAAGGACGGGAGATCTATGTTCTCAGTCATTTAAAAATGACTGGGAACTGCAATTATTTTTGTATCCGTTGGCGAAAACTCACAGTGTTTGCTGTGCCGCCGGGTAATAGGCGTCCAGCGTAAGTTTTCAATTGAAAGACATTACAATACATATCACAAAGACGAGTGTAGTGTACTCAACAGTGAAGAACGGCAAGCAAAATTAAATGTCCTTCAGAAAATGGATGAGACACATCAACTCGATTTTACTGTACGTCAAAGTAACTGATACTTCTTGAACTCTTAGTTTCTTGTGTTACATGTCTGTTTTACTGTATGTCTGTTTTACTGTACGCTATACAATGTACTGTTTTCCATTTTCCAGAATGACAACCACACTAAATTTCACAGCGAGCAAGTTTTAAAATCGCATTAAGAATTGCACGATCTGGGAAACCCTTTTCCGAAGGGGAGTTTGTGAAAGGGTGTCTGATTGATGCTGCAGAACTTGTGTCTCCCACGAACGTTAGCAGGTTTCAAGAAATCAGTCCATCCAAACAAACAGTGACAAGACGTATCAGTGCTATGGCCGGCGATCTGCACAGGCAGCTAATAAATAAGGCTAAATACTTTGTTGCTTTCTCTGTTGCGCTCGATGAAGCAACAGATCTTACAGATACAGCCCAGGTTGTGATATACATACGAGGTGTCGATAACGCACTTTGTGTAACAGAGGAGCGACATCTGTGCATAGAAACATGCACTACATGAACGCTGACGGCTGCGGCGTGCACGCTGTGACCCGGAAGTTGCACATGTGCAAGAGCACCGCACGCGTACAGAATTTCTGGCCGGCCCTGGTTCTAGAGATACAATACTGGCTATTAAAATTGCTACACCAAGAAGACATGCAGGTGATAAACGGGTATTCATTGGACAAATATATTATACTAGAACTGAAATGTGATTACATTTTCACGCAGTTTGGGTGCATAGATCCTGAGAATTCAGTACCCAGAACAACCACCTCTGGCCGTATAACGGCCTTGATGCGCCTGGGCATTGAGTCAAACAGAGCTTGGATGGCGTATACAGGTACAGCTGCCCATGCAGCTTCAACACATACCACAGTTCATCAAGAGCAGTGACTGGCGTACTGTGACGAGCCAGTTGCTCAGCCACCATTGACGAGACGTTTTCAATTGCTGAGAGATCTGGAAAATGTGCTGGCCAGGGCAGCAGTCGAACATTTTCTGTATCCAGAAACGCCCGTACAGGACCTGCAACATGCGGTTGTGCGTTATCCTGCTGAAATGTAGCGTTTCTCAGCGATCGAATGAAGGGTAGAGCCACGGGTCGTAACACATCTGAAATGTAATATCCACTGTTCAAAGTGCCGCCAATGCGAACAAGAGGTGACCGAGACGTGTAACCAAGGGAACCCCATACCATCATGCCGTGTGATTCGCCAGTATGGCGATGACGGATACGCGCTTCCAATGTGCGTTCACCGCGATGTCGCCTAACACGGATGCGACCATCATGATGCTGTAAACAGAACCTGGATTCATCCGAAGAAATGACATTTTCCCATTCATGCACCCAGGTTCGTCGTTGAGTACACCATCGCAGGCGCTCCTGTCTGTGATGCAGCGTCAAGGGTAACGGCAGCCATGGTCTCCGAGCTGGTAGTCCACGCTGCTGCAAACGTCGTCGAACTGTTCGTGGAGATGGTTGTTGTGTTGCAAACGTCCCCATCTGTTGACTCAGGGATCGAGACGTGGCTGCACGATCCGTTACAGCCATGCGGATAAGATGCCTGTCACCTCGACTGCTAGTGATACGAGGCCGTTGGGATCCAGCACGGCGTTCCTATTACCCTCCTGAACCCACCGATTCCATATTGTCCTAACAGTCATTGGATCTCGACCAACGCGAGCAGCAATGTCGCGATACTATAAACCGCAAGCGCGATAGGCTGCAATCCGTCCTTTATAAAGTCGGAAACGTGATGGTACGCATTTCTCCTCCTTACACGAGGCATCACAACAACGTTTCAGTAGGCAACGCCGGTCAACTGCTGCTTGTGTGTGAGGAATCGGTTGGAAACTTTTCTAATGTCAGCACGTTGTAGGTGTCGTCACCGGCGCCAACCTTGTGTGAATGCTCTGAAAAACTAATCATTTGCATATCACAGCATCTTCTTCTTGTCCGTTAAATTTCTCGTCTGTAGCACGTCATCTTTGTAGTGTAGCAATTTTAATGGCCAGTAGTGTACTTCCCCAGTTTTGATATGAAATTTAGATCAGTTACTTATGGAAATTAAGTAACTGATCAATTCATTACCCCCACCCCCGCCCCCTGATGATATCATGGGCTTTCCCCAGCTGGCACGTGGCTCCCTTCCCCATTCCCTCCCTCCACACTGTAAAACGAAGGAAATTGAAATTTTTGCGGGAAATCCAAAAAATGGAGGGAAATTCAAGTTTATTGGTGAGCATATCAAATTTTGGGTGCTCACCTTGCAGTTCAGTGACCAACTCACCTTGTTCACACCACCACCACCAGTAGGTGCTGTTGGCCCTCCCACACCCACGACCACTCCTCCCCCAATACCCTGCATCTCCTCCCTTCCTCTACTTGTGAGGGAGCTTCAGTCTGTGTTGTCATCTGACATTACCATCATAAGTCCTTACCCTGTACTATGTATTCAATAGATGAACTGTCCATGTTGCTCAAGGAGGTTGGTTCAAATGGCTCTGAGCACTATGGGACTTAACTTCTGAGGTCATCAGTCCCCTAGAACCTAGAACTTCTTAAACCTAACTAACCTAAGGACATCACACACATCCATGCCCGAGGCAGGATTCGAACCTGCGACCGTAGTGGTTGCGCGGTTCCGGACTGCAGCGCCTAGAACCGCTCGGCCAGCTCAAGGAGGTGTTTAACAGTTATATTAGCTATAGTCATGTAGTTGAGGACTGAGCCCATAGCACCCTACATGTTGCTTAGACAGCTGTGACACTAAACAAGCATAGGAAGTGCACGAATATGCTTCATCAAATAATGATGATGCAGCAGGATGGGGTTAAGTCACAATTCACAATTCATACAGGTACGAAGATGGGGTCACTATGCTTTCAACCACCTAGTTTCAACTATTTTTCAAGGCAAAATAGGCAAGAAAGTAGTTAGCCAAAACTATAGTAACCCTTGTTTCTTACCTAATTGACCTTAAGAAGTAGTTGCAACTAGGTAGTTGTAAGCATAGCAAACCCCCTTCCGTACCTATATGAACAGTGGATTCTATACACCTCCGGGTAGCTATATTGTACATATATCACAAAGGATCTACATTTTTCTTTGATGTTGAAGGATGATAAAACTACATCTTAAAGTTGCTCACCATAGTGAATGGGACAGAAAAATTGCACGGTGGATGTATGTCAGATTTTGGACAGATCTGTCTTGTATTAAAGTATCAAGAGCATTGTACTCTGCATTACTAATATTTTACAAACCATATGGTTTTGACATAATAGTGTGTTTAAGTGCAGTACCGTGTAGCCTTAAGAGAGAATGTGTTTATGTTCTATGATCATTTCTCTCGTACCAATATCATCCTGGTACTGTCCCCAGTCACTAGAACAAAGGTTTAGAGTTGACAGCACAGTTGACTCACATAAAATGCCTCAAACTCCATCCATCTGGAGCACCATCATGCAGAAACCACATGTTTCTTCTTATCTGTCTATTATATCATCACAACTCTCTGATGTCTACAGTACACCGATTATGAGTACTAAACTCCTTGACATGCGAACATCTGCGGAGATCTTGTGCAGTTGGATGGATGTTGTGAATAAGATTGATGCAGGACAGTCTTTTTTGAACAGCAGTTGTTGATTCAGTTTGCTCTGTTCCTTCACGAGACGTGAAATGTAGTGGGTATAGTACCCTCCTACTTCTGGCCAGCTGCAAATTAAATTGGCGACTGTGTTACTGGAAGGGTTGGTCGAAGTCTATCTTTCTATCCTAAGAATGCAAGAATATGCTTGACTCCCATCCAAACAGGAAAAGATGTGCAATTGTATTCATATGACCAAAGTCCTAGAAATACATAGATAATCTAACGGCATTAGTATAATGTCTGTCTGGTATACTTTGGTGTATATGTTCTAGAATTAACCATGAATGAATGTGCTCCAGAGTCAGGTAGGTACATTTGCAATCTAGTAAACAGTACACACAAAGTAATGGAGGGATGGTTTAGTAGTGATACAGAAATTGGGAAACATCGTACCATGTCATTGGTCAGGCTTGAAATTATGGAAAAACTGTTAAAATTGCAAAAATTGATCGCACTATCAACTGTGGTGCTTATTACAGCACATGGTCCCATATCTATAGTGTCTTTTCCATCTTATCCTTCCACTGGTACACTGTGACTGACTGATACCACTTGTCTGAGATGAAAGGAGTCTTGATGGGAGCAACACTTTCTGTCACTGGCCACCATCAAAACAGTTGTAGCTTACGTGGCTGCAATATGAAGAATCAATACTCTGGGTCTCTTAAAAAAAGGAACACTGAGGCATCTGCTACCACATCACTGTGGAACATGAGTTTAACTATATTGGTCATCATACACCTGCGGATAGCTCCACAATGCCATAGACTCCTCCAGTTTCCATATGTCGTGTCGTCTTCTTCTCTTTGTGAATAAGAAACACCACCTCTGTCATTTATTTCAACCATCCTGTGTCTTGTGGGAGCAGCATAGTATACACCATGCGATCTCCAGCTTTCTGTGAAAGCCAATGGATCGAGATAT
This sequence comes from Schistocerca serialis cubense, assembly GCF_023864345.2. Classification (NCBI taxonomy): domain Eukaryota; kingdom Metazoa; phylum Arthropoda; class Insecta; order Orthoptera; family Acrididae; genus Schistocerca; species Schistocerca serialis. The sequence continues at coordinate 155,388,783 of NC_064640.1, forward strand.
GTTAATATCAGTATAGCACATGACACAGACCTCCAGGTCATCGTGGAAAAACAAAATGTACTTCTGTATACAAATCTGTAGTCATACACTGTTTGGATGAGTTGTAGTTGAAAAGCAGTGCATGAAACTGCCTGTGATTGATAATCTGTGGGATATGGTCCTCCAATAGTACAGGTCATGAAACTTTACACTGACCTGTGTAAGCGGTTTAGATCACTGACCACCTGCCACAGTGGACCTTTACCTGTATATTTAATGGTATTGCCATATATACTCAATGTCAGCATGCAGACGGTATTTTGGTTTTGATATATCGGAAGAGAGCGATGTGGTAGTATCGTATAAAGTTCTCTGTGGGTGATGTAAGAAAAATATGTATAGTTCATAGTTTTTCCATGTTGAATGGTACAGAATAATGAGAAGGGGTAGAATGTTAGAGTAACGAACAAGAATGCACACTTAGAGATGCAGCTTTTCTTCAGACTGCAGAGCGGTATGTGGTTTGGAAACATACCCCAATGCAGTAGAAATATCCTTGTCTTTCTTCCAGTTCCCATGTGATGTGAAGTCTTCCTGATTTTCCCGCTATGAAACACCACCGCAACTGCTTGTAGTGTCTTTTCTACTACTTTGTGTTGCAGGAAAAAGCTTCGTTTGACGCTGGCCTTGCACATTGTAAGTGGTTGGTGGAGCTATGACAACATGTTCTCATTTCCGCAGAGTGGTCAAAACACGTTCCTGTCGCATTACCTCAGCTCACTCTGTTTCTCCAAGGGGTGCAGGAGGTTTTAGATATGTCTCCAACTTCATCTCAGTTCCGACACAAGTTGGAACGTTCACGTGGACAGAGTTGGAGAGAGAACAGGTCAGACACTGAGGAACAGTTGCAAGATGCAGGGAGACTGTCAAAGACCACACTGGAGTTTTGCTACATGGAGTCCTCAGCAGACAGATTCGAAAAGGGTGACTCGTTTTGAGATATGATAGTCCCACAAATATGACTCACCAGTGGCTGTAATCATTAAAAGACATTTCCATAGTATCCAACGCAAGTGTGTGGTAGAAAAGAGAAACTTGATTCCTAATCGATGACAGAATTTCTTCCAGAAAGCGTAACAGCAGAGACCTGAAAAGCCAGTGTATTGATCATAGGATTGTGTACATTTCTTATGACTTCACTCTAGCATCGCCTTTCTTAGTGATTCCTCACATAGCACACCAGCTACTGTATGCGACCATTCTCAATAAACCATAATCTGCCCTCACTTAAAACTGTGTGAATATGTTGTGGAACCTCTAATGTACTGTCTGCAAGGAATCGAGACAGAATGCATTACAAATACTGTTCGTTAGTGTGAGAAATATCTAGCAGTGGCATTAGAGAGATGCAAATATAAACTTTATAGCACATTCCTTAACCGAATCACTTTCGTTGAGAATGGTGATTTTGTTAGGAGTTTATACAGCTGGCACCATGTACACACCCTTTCGATTTGTTGATACACACACCAGTGGTCAACATATACATTGAATGTCACGGTATTTGTGTGGAAGACCACTTCATTTGGAAGCAAAACCATACGTTGACTTATAAAGCTTGTATAGTTTCTACATGAATATCGTCAGCGCCTCTTGTGTGTGCCTCTAGAACCAAGACTGCTTTTTATGCAGGGTGACAGTTACACAGTCATTATGATTGTGCTTTTAATAGTACGGTCCTTGCACAAAATGTATTTTGCCGGCGTCGGTCGTCTGTACCACTCAGTGATGAATACAGTCAGCCTGTCCCTGACTTGCACAAGTGTGCACGTGATCCTACCCTCCGCCACACACCGTTGGGTGGCTTGCGGAGTATCAATGTAGATGTAGATGTAGAGTATGGGTCATTATTGGCTGCCAACATATGAGCCAACTCAGAAGATTCCGATGGCACTGCAAGATGAACGAGAAATTGTAAATTAGAAGCTTGCAGTTCCACCTGGCTCTCTAATGCTTTTCGCTTCAACATACAGTTTAACATCTACTGGTTCAAAGCTTTCAAACCTTGGTATACTAGCAACTGTAGAAACCAATGACTGGTGTGTGTTGTTAGAAACTGAAGATGTATGTAAAAATATTAAAGAGCAGTTTACTGAGCACAAATGGTGTGAAATGTAATTTACTGAAGCGTATATCAATTAGCAGATGACCATCCAGTATTATCCAACCCATGACCCATCATACATTAACTGTGGTGGTCTTACTCTCCGAATTCAGTCAAGTAATGTAATAATAATGTTTGTTGGAAAGAGAGAACAGATGGCTACATAGTATTCAATGTGTTTATAAAGACACTCCGAGTGAATAGTGTGCATGTTGATGAATTACACCTATGTATCAATATAGTGCTAAAAGAAACTAAAACACAACCAATAAGTTTGATAGAATTTCAAGCAGAATTCAGTGCATGCAAGAAATCATAATTTGGGAAATTTAGTACGGGAGTAAACGTGAAGAAAGCACCCGTTGATTTTTCAGATGTATTGCATCGAATGCATGACTTTTTAATTTATATATAATCGAAAATCCAGTGTATCATTTCTTACTTCATAACCCTCTCATTATAATGTAACCATGGTAGCTCAGTTGCTAAGATGAGTGCGTTGTAGCTGTTACACATATTATTCTTATTATTACAAGTGTCCATTTTTCTATAAAAGGCGATTCGACATAATGTCCTGGTGTAGCTGCTGTTATGTCAGGGTGGGTGAAGCATCAGGACTTTGTTGTGACTGGTCCAATGATGGTGTGGAAGAAGATAGAAGATGAAGAAGAATGGGAGACTCCTTCCTCATAACATAAGAGCTATAAGACAAATGTTCTCGTGTCATTACCAACACACCCGAATGGAGTACACTCTCATCATGTACGTATATATTCAGAAACGCTGTTTCAATACAAGTACCAGCTACTGCAAAAGATGGCGTATCTTAGTAATTTAGACGATATTCAGTCAAAGCTGTCAGTTCCCCCTGCCAAAAAATGTAACGCCAAACACAGTTTTCATATATGATGTTGCCGCCACGGAAAACTAAGATCAAATTCTACAATGTTTCTGCGGTGGTCGTCATATGGACCTTGACGTATTTTATTTGAGTCAGACATATTCCAGAACCTCAAAAGATGTGTTGTGGAGTGACGCAAATATCATTATAGCTTATAGACAAGACAATTTGAATCTAAAACACATTTACCTGGCGCATATAGGAATCGACATGTCATTCAACGATTATGTAAAGATATGTGCAGTTTGCTGGAATCACAGATAGTAAGGGATTCTTTTTATTGACAAATCGAGCAAACTGAATGACGGTAGGATTAGACGGAACGCCGAGGGGTTTCTATATGTATAGCCATGAAAAAAGTATTGCATATGTTAGTATACATCATAGTTACGTCAGGCATTCAGCCCCAGAGGATAGGTGTGCATTGACAGAGAAAGCGTTTGTACTTGAATGGAAGTTTTCAAGCTCTCGAACGTATGATAAGAAGCTCGAGATGTATGCCCAGGACCTTCTGAGATTGATCATCGAATTAAATGCTAGCTACAAATATACACCAACATCATTCTGAGAAAGAAAGTAAAAGACTTAGCTGTAAACGTTGATGGAACTGAAAAGAAAGTACATGACGTACATTTAAAGGTTGACCAAAGGTGCAGGCTGCGTAGCAGCCCGCTTTGTATAGAGCAAGATGTCAACTAATCTTAAGGTAACCACTGCACGGAGTACCATTCTAGAAAAGTTACATTTTCTGAGGTTCGAACATTTGGATCGAGACCAGATACTGTGAGAATCGTTTAAACCAATTACTGAATCCCTCAATGAACTGTCAGCGATATTACACAACGATAAAGATGATGCTATTGCATGATTCATTAACCGTCACAGCACCCACTACAGTAGACAAAACATTGGGTGTCAGTGGTGAAAAGCTATACGCGTTGCGCATGCAGCCAATAACCTTAATTTTTTTTAAAAAATCCTGTTAGGGGTTAGGGAATCTCAAAGAGCACTAAGTCTACTGGACCTTATTTTTCTAAAACGGTCGGAAACAGTAAAATTTTCAGCCAAAGATCTGTAGGTGTATGGTGAAGTAATACAGTTCACCGATGTACATAGGAAAGCAGGAAATCATTACAGCGTGAGATACAGAGACATTATAAAGCCATTACTACTAGACGGTCGATATAGCAATGGTGATGGTATTCACAATCAGCATAAGTGTCAGCATTCAGACCCCTAAGTATATGTACTATAACGCCCCCAATGAGATAACAGAACGACTTCGACTGCTCATGGAATCAGCTGCTGTGGTTAATGCAACTCATTCCAATGAGGTGGTCTCAGTAATTTCAGAGCCAAGAGAGACTGGTATAATCGAATGAGTACAGACTCGGTAGTTCGAGAACTGCACAAACCAGCACGCAAAACACCCCCAAGTAGGCATGTTCTGATTAAATGTTTGGATGACTTATGGCAGGCCGATCTTCTTGATAATAGGGAATATTCACATGAGAATAATGGTTTCAAATATACTTTAATGGTTATTGATACATACTCCAAATCTGCGTGGGCTTTATCTGTGAAAACAATAACGGGGAGAAATGTCACGGAAGTGTTTGAGCGTTTGATGCACACAAAATGGTTCAAATGCCTCTGAGCACTATGCGACTTAACTTCTGAGGTCACAGTCGCCTAGAACTTAGAACTAATTAAACCTAACTAACCTAAGGACATCACACACCTCCATGCCCTAGGCAGGATTCGAACCTGCGACCGTATTGGTCACTCGGTTTCAGACTGTAGCGCCTAGAACCACACGGCCACTGCGGCCGGCTGATGCAGACAGGAACGAACTGATGCCCAAACGACCGCCAAACCGATCATGGTGGAGAGTTTTATAAGAGGTATTGCAAAACCGTAACGTCTGAACAGAACAATAAAAGGTCAAATATGGTGGCGTTTTAACCTTCACGGCTCTTACAAATGGACAGATATCCTTCCAGAAATAATTTCATAGTGTAATCGAACCAAACATAGCATAATAAAAATTAGAGTAGTTGATGTTCGTGACACTAGACTCATGGATACGGTGTACTGTCGTATTAAAATGTGGTTCCACGAACGTGATGTAAATTAAATGATTTGGCACTTATCTCAAAACACAAGTCAGCATTTCAGAAGTCATACCTCCCAAACTGATCGAGTGATATACTCATATAGGTACGAAATGGGGGTCGCTACCTTTCAACTACCTAATTATAACTAGTTTTCAAAGTCAAATAGGTAAGAAATTAGGTAGGCGAAAGTATAGTAACCCTCGTGTCTTATCCATCTGATCTTTGTAAGTAGTAGAAACTAAATAAAAGCTTATCAACTCCCTTTTCGTACCCAAATGAGTGCTAGTGCTTTAATGGCCGGTTTTCTGAGATGGAAGTTAGAGGGTCAGATAAATCTCGGAAAATCGGTCATTGAAGCAATCATTTAGGTATGAAGAGGGGATCGCTACGCTTTTAACTACCTGGTGTCAACTACTTTTCAAGATCGAATTGGTAAGAAACTGGGTAGCCGATATCATAGAAACCCTCGTTCCTTAGCTGTGTTACCTTAAAAAGTAATTCAAACTAGGCAGTTGAAAGCGTAGCGATCCACATTTCGCACATATATGACATATGACATGAGAACTTTCGTCCTGCTGCATTTGGACGGACCCACAATTATAGCTCTTATACTATCAGGAAGGAGTATCCCACTATTCTTCATCTTCTTCCTTTCTTCCTCCACTCCATCACAGAACCATTCATAACTTCACCCACCCTGACATGATTCCAGCTACATCAGGTCATGATTTGAAGTGGCTTTTTATAGAAAACTGATCACTTGTAATAATAATAATATTAATAATAATAATGTTGATAATATATGTAGTCACTACAGCGCAATCATCTTACCAGCTGAGCCACCGTGACTATGTTATGGTGAGAGGGTTATGAAGTACGCTTCAGTCCGGAATCGCGCGCCTGGTACGGTCGCAGGTTCGAATCCTGCCTCGGGATGGATGTGTGTGATGTCCTCGGGTTAGTTAGCTTTAAGTAGTTTCTAAGCCTAGGGGCCTGATGACCTCAAATTTTAAGTCTCGTAGTACTTAGAGCCATTTGAACCATTGGTTATGAAGTAAGAAATAACACACAGTACTTCCGATTACATGTATATAAAATCTTACTTTGGATGCAATACATCTGAAAAATCAACAGGTCCTTTCTTCTCCTTCACTACTCTACGGAATTTGCCAAGTAATAGTTTCTTGGATATGGGGAATCAGCTTGAATTTCTCTCAAACTCATTGGTTGTCTTTTAGTTTCTTTTTGCGCTGTATTGATGCATATCTGTAAACAGGCAGCAAGCACACTTTTCACTTGGAGAATACCCTTATACAAGTTTTTACCACAATCCAGCCGTCTGTTCAGTCTTTCCAACACACAGAAAAATGCCACCCCTTTATAAAATGTATTTGTAATAGTGGAGCCACAGGTAAATGATTATCTTCTCTGATTTCACCCAGAGTGCTGAGTCATCTACACTGTTGTAATTCACAGAGTTAGAACATCACAGTTAATTTGTGGTAGGGTACGACTTAGATAATGCTGGGTGGTTATATTCTGATTGATATACGCTTCAGCACATTTCATTTCACCCAGTTTGTACTCAGTAAACTGCTCTTTAACATATTTACATACATTTTCAATTGCTAACAACACACACCAGTCATTGCTTTCTACGGATGCTAGAATACCAAGAATTAAAAGCTTTGAATCACTAGATGTTACATTGCATGTTGAAAAGCATTAGAGCGCTAGATGGAACTGCTAGCTTCTCATCTACAATGTCTACACCTCGTTCTTCTTGCAGTGGCATCGGAATCTTCTGAGATGGCTCATGTGTTGACAGCTATTACTGACCTCTACTGTGGTGGTTAGGACCACATGTACACATCTACAAGTCAGGGACTGTTCGAGTGTATTCTTCACCGAGTGGTATAAACAACAGCACGTCGTTGTCCTGCTCCAGCATTCTGACCAGCTTCGCATAAGGAACCAACAATACCAATCCTGATGCTTGCCCTCTCATGTTTGAGTTCACTGCACGCCCTGACAAGTCGGTTGTCATTGCTGCTCCTGGTCTGGACAGGTCAAAGGTCACCACTGAGCATAGAAGAAGAAGCAATAAAATGGAGCTGAACGAAGAAAAGAAATGGACTTGCAGTGAAGCTTTACAATTCTTCCTATTGTGCTGCTGTGGCGTCCTGCATGATCACCATTGCTGCTGCCGCATCACGATCACGTGACCAGATACAGTGTTACTGCGCATCTTTTGGCTTCAGAAGGATGTAGTAGGGGTGTAGGGGTGGACAACAGCGTCCCTGAACAAAGTCACTCCAAACTCGAATACCTCTGACAATTTTAGAAAAGGTACGCAGTTCCAGGATAAGCATCTATCAACTTGAGTTCTGAAATGCATCATCGCCCCATCCAGCTGCATCGCCATTATTTGTTGGGAAGTATTCACCCTACATTCACCCATTATCTTTTCTTCCCAGTCTTCATGTAGGAGGCTGTGGGAGCAGGCCCCACTTGCATTCTTGCATGTAGTGCACTTATTAAACTCCTCTTTGTTTGTAAGCAACATAACCTCAGTGGAACACATTGTGTACGCATTGCTGCTTGCATTGGTGTGGCTGAACATCTTGCCCCTTGCACTTCGGGCGACTGGCTGGGTTTTCTGCAATGATTTGCAGTTTCAGCAGAGACGTTTATCCTCTTAAGCTGTGTAGTGTAACTTAACGCCATCCTGCTGCATCTTCACTATATGATGAGGACTATTCAGTATTTACAGTTAAGAAGTGGAAATTTTAATCAGGATAATTGCCTGTAGATATTATGTACTTGGATTCTGACGAAAACCAGACCACTTACACCATCAATAGCCAAATCAGTGAGAATAACAGTAGTGATACTTCACACCACCATAATTATTGAGTGTGAATAATTAAAATTTTCGTTTACTTAAAGATCTAACAACTAACTCGCTTTTTAGATGTGGATCATATTATTTCTGAAGTACACACACTGTTGCCCTATTTAAGCTAGTGCTTGTAGAGAACTAAGACGTAACATACTGCTGCCGAGTCCCTGTGCGAGGGTAAGGCGAAATTTCTCCTCAGATAGTTACGTAAGACTAACACTTGGCAAACCGCCAAGCAGGGATGCCAACAACACAAATTTTCTGTAGAGACCACTTCTGTTATCTCGTGGCTCTACTTCACTAGGTCAGCTGCTTTGTTTTGTTTTAAACGCAGTCGTTCACGAAATATGCATAGGCCAGCTCGATTTTCTGCTGTACGCTGGTGTTTATAGTATCAGCAATTCCACCTACCAGTTTTATTATTACCTGATCTCAGATACCAACGGCACTTCAGCCACTTTCCGAAAATTTACAAGCGACCTACTGACTGTCGATTGTAAATAATACGTAACAAACATAAGTGTTAAAATATAAAAAAACGAAACTATTTTACATTGACTGGAGTCTTTGTACAGTTCACATTTGAAGACTAAAGGATAAATAATAAACGAAACAGTACCTTGGCACCGCCCTAGCATAAAAGTGAATTTTCTGGAAAGTAAATGAAGTGTCGGTCCAGCTCTAATAAAGTTGACAAGGGAGATTAATATTCTTGTGTGGTTTTCAGCTAGATGGTATTGATAAAGTTTCACACTATTTCTTCAGGTAATTTCAGGGTCTGAAGGTGTCGCATTAGCTCTTTGAAGAATATAAGATAGAAATTTCAGTAATCTCTGACGATAACAAGCACTGGATAGCCGTCACATTATTGCAGAAATTCGGTTTCATGTTGTTCGTAAAATTTACCCTTTACATTACGAACACAAAAAGACTGTCTGACGAAACAGTATGCATGTTCAGCGGCATAATTCAGCTGTACACCTGGGAAAAATATAAAAGTTTACTGCCGTGGGGAGGTCTTAAAGTTTATAACAGACGAAGTATTTCCTAAGCCTCTCCTGCACCCACTTTAATTCCGGGAAGCAACGAATAATGGAACTGAATATATGATGCATTCCCATTTTCATTTTCGTGACATGTCCGTGGAAAGTATACCTGGTACGGCGCAAAGGTGACGTATTCATACATTATGTGAGGGTATAAGGGCTTAACTAGGTCACATACTTAAAATCAGATTGTTATTCCATTGAAAATAAAATAAATAGTTAGCTAATATCACATCGCTAAAATACTAGACTTGTCGTCAGAAAGATAAGCTTATTCGACCCATGGGGCTTACTAGACACATGTTAAATCCAGAACGGTCAGTTCAGGTCCATTCCTGTCATACTGCCTGTTTATAGCCTGCTTTCAAGCCGTCCTGACACCACTTAATGAGAAAGGCTTCTCGTTTTAAAATACAATCTGCATGCAGTCAACCTGTTATCTTATCGACATAACGATTCCAGTATATGTCTCTGTAGACTTTTAGTTTCATTATGCATCTAAAGACATTTCTGCTACATTATTCAGGAACATATTGGTTAAGAGACAGGTAACTGCTGATCCCCTAGGAACAGATTTAAAAATACTTGAATCCAGTGACAGCGTACGCTATCTGCTCGAACGTATCTGGGCACATATTAGTGCACATTAATATGGCACGTCTCAAACTTCCGCCTCTTTGGCGACTCGAACTCTGCTGGAGACAGTTAAATGATGTGTCTGAATGTGTGTGATGAGTGTCAGGTTATTCTTCCACAAGAGCCGAAACCACACACGGTAGCGATGTTGCACTTTTGAGCTCTGTTGCGAAGTCAACGATCTAACTCATCTCAAAGGTATTCCACTGGTTTCACGTCGGGACTCCGGTCATTTCAGTCCATTTGAGGAATGTTATTGTCCACAAACCATTACCCCACAGATCTTACTCTAAGACAGCGTGCGTTTGGAATGCTGATATAAACAATCAGTTTCTCCGATCTGTTCCTCTATTCTAAGCAGTATACAGAGCTGTAACATTTACGCATACGAGTGTCATTCCTCAGTCAGTGCAATAACGGGACCACACACAAATCACGAAAATCATCTAAAAGCGTGACACCACCTCATCCGTGTTTCAGTGTTGACACCACACATGATCGCAGGTAACATTCTCCAGACACTCACATGATCCGAAATCCTTCCATCGAATTGCACGGGGTATAGCGTGATTCATAAACCCAAATCACTATAGTTCAATTCTTTTATCTTGGCGGTTCGCGCATGCCCGCCCAGACGCGGGAGATTGCTGCGTTGCCAGTAGTACGCGCCAAGACAAGCAGTGCCATAGCATAGTTCGCCAACTTACGTTTGGGTGGGGGGGAGCGCGCAGTTTATGAAGTAAAGTCACCACGGCAGCATTAACCCTTTCGCTGCTACAGAGACGTGCTCCCCGCATTCCACGTTGTGTGCGCTTTTGTCATCACTGCACTGCTCGCCTGTGCAGACGCATGGTGTTTCGACTGCTTTGACACACTATCATTCGATTTCACAAAAACTATTTGGCCCAAAAATTTGATTTTTACACATCTTCTTCACTGATACCTTCCCCCCATAAATGACTTAACTTTGTTTCGATGTTCAACGCAGTTATTGTGCAGCATTTGATGTAGTAAACCATTGCACGAAATTTTGAAGAGTTTGCAGAGGTAAAAGCCCATATTGTGTACTTCCGTATGGTCGATTTTAGTTGCCACTAGAAATTTCAAAAAATTACATTCAAACGAATAAAATTCATGAAGTAAGACACTTCAATATTCTTTTTAAATAAAGAAAGTACTACGCATCGCGCAAGGTTTGAACTCAGTACCTTTCGCTCAACGGCCAGACATTTTTAAGCATTACGCTAACGCAGCTCGTCATTCAATAGATCTCCCAGAGGACTTTAAAATACCACGCAAAATACCGACAAACACTGTTGGTATGACCATGAATTACTCACGTTTCGTTGAAGTACAATAGGAAATAAACAATGAACGCTGTTCTTTATTGCGAAAAAGCGGTTAGTGAGAATGATACAAACACCTTTCCTTGCTATCACCACAATTAGGGGGCTTATTGCTTGTTTGGTTTAATTAATTAATAGAATATGAAGCAATTGGTGTAAAGAATGCTTTTTCCAAACTTTCTATAAAAGAAAGTCTGCTATCAAGAGATTGCTTTTGTTCAGTTACTTCATTTATGACTTAACGTATCTAAAACTGAAGACACTCTTCTGTGCTCTGCACTGCAGTCGAGCTCTGGCAACGTCGTTCTCTGTTCACTGGCTGATTGTGTTTTGTGACGACAGATGCGCAGAACGAACCTAAACTCGGTCGCCGTCGTAAATGACGCGCACTTTAGTATCCAGTGATCCCCTCTCTAGTAATCTTGCTCTGTGCACAGCGTCAAATGTAACTTCGCACCACTGTACCCCATTCGTCTTCATTTCCTATGTTGTGGTTGTGCCCTCTTCTAATATTTAGTGGTTCCTGGCTGTATGATAGGTGGGTGACCAGTTTCCTCTCACTACAACACAAAATGTACATGTGGTTAAGATACACTTTATAACAGAAACCTATTGAGTACTTAACTTCAATTACGTCCAATCTGAAGTTCTAGGGTTAACAGCAATCAAATAACATATTCTAATTCTTGAATCTTGTCCGTGTCCATATCACAACTATATACAATGACTAACGTTCGCTCACAGCTAGCTAAGGTGGAAGGCGACGTCTATCACTGTCGAAGACTAGAGTGCAGTGCGACGTATTGAGATGCAATGCGAACTGAGTCCCGATGCGACGTAGTGGGGTACCGAGATTGAGAGATTCAGACAACTCGGTCGCGGCGGCGGTCTATATGCACGCTGCCAAGGGGGCGTTATCAACGCGTAGCCTGGGGGCGTGTCTTGTGCCTAAGTGTGTTTACTGGAGGCGTAAGCTGTGAAAAAGAAATAATTACTAACCATTTGCATAAATACCAGCCGGGCGTTGTGGCGGAGCGGCTCTAGGCGATATAGTCTGGAACCGCGCGACCGCTACGGTCGCTGGTTCGAATCCTGCCTCGGGCATGGATGTGTGTGATGTCCGTGGGTTAGTTAGGTTTAAGTAGTTCTAAGTTCTATGGGAGCGATGACCTTAGATGTTAAGTCCCATAGTGCTCAGAGCCATTTTGAACCATAAATACCACAAATTTTCTAAAGCCATTGGATCAGGCACATTTGTCCATTGTTTGGATGTGAAAATTAGTGGACATAGTAATCAGCTTTCGTGGCGTGGAAGAAACGCCATGTCTGGATGGAATCCCCACACCATTTTACAAAAAGTACTCAAAAGGCATTCCCCTCTCACTTACCTTTCATTTAACGTGAATCTCTCGCGCAGCGCCAGGTCCCAAGTGACTGAAAAAAAGCGCAGGTGACCCCTCTCTATGAGAAGCGTAAAAGAACGAACCAGCAAAATTACCGGCCAATATCCTTAATATCCGTTTGCGGCAGAATTCCTGAACAAATTCTGAGTTCGACTGCAATAAATTTCCCTGAGACCAAAAAGCTATGTCCATGCAAGCTAAAGACTGTTATCGAAGGTAAGAGTGTTCTGGCATAACCACAAGCGCCGGAACGAAGATGCGGAACGCAAGACCAGAGAAGGCGGTGGTGCGCGGAATTGGACCGAGCCGTGCCAAGAGCGACACCTCGAAGAAATGAATATCAGTGCCACACCTGCTAGCCTCGGCCGCTGAGGCCGCCCCAGTCTGCAATGGACATTAGTGCTACGCTATCAGAATGTCGTGATCCGTATCAAGTGCTTACTTGGACTTTGTGCATAGCAAGATCTTTACTGTTTTCATGTCGCCTCTCACTAGCGACATTTGCTGTAATCAGAGTTAATTATTGTCAATTTGTTTTCTAGAAATATACCTACTAACTTTATTTGTCTGCATTGTTGTATAGCATTCCGAGAACGTTGCATCCCTTAGGCACCATATTAGCGACGAATGGGCAAGACCCCACTACTGGCGACGACCTGTTAGGAACAACCTACGTGTCTACATCTACATCTACATTTATACTCCGCAAGCCACCCAACGGTGTGTGGCGGAGGGCGCTTTACGTGCCACTGTCATTAACTCCCTTCCTGTTCCAGTCGCGTATGGTTCGCGGGAAGAACGACTGCCGGAAAGCCTCCGTGCGCGCTCTAATCTCTCTAATTTTACATTCGTGATCTCCTCGGGAAGTATAAGTAGGGGGAAGCAATATATTTGATACCTCAGCCAGTAACGCACCCTCTCGAAACCTGGACAGCGAGCTACACCGCGATGGAGAGCGCCTGTCTTGCAGAGTCTGCCACTTGAGTTTGCTGAACATCTCCGTAACGCTATCACGCTTACCAATTAACCCTGTGACGAAACGCGCCGCTCTTCTTTGGATCTTCTCTATCTCCTCTGTCAACCCGACCTGGTACGGATCCCACACTGATGAGCAATACTCAAGTATAGGTCGAACGAATGTTTTGTAAGCCACCTCCTTTGTTGATGGACTACATTTTCTAAGGACTCTCCCAATGAATCTCAACCTGGCACCCGCATTACCAACAATTAATTTTATATGATCATTCCACTTCATATCGTTCCGTACGCATACTCCCAGATATTTTACAGAAGTGACTGCTACCAGTGTTTGTTCCGCTATCATATAATCATATAATAAAGGATCCTTCTTTCTATGTATTCGCAATACATTACATTCGTCTATGTTAAGGGTCAGTTGGCACTCCCTGCACCAAGTGCCTATCCGCTGCAAATCTTCCGGCATTTCGCTGCAATTTTCTAATGCTGCAACTTCTCTGTATACTACAGCATCATCCGTCGGCAACAGACTTGTATTTTTTTATGTGGCTGGCGCATGAATTCTCTCTTGTCTTTACTTTGTAGGGGTGCAGATTGCTTTAGCAGTTACTAGTCGATTTTGCTAATCGGTGTTCTCAGGTGGGTGCTGCTGAACATTTCTTTGCTTAAGTCGTAATTTTTGTCTTTTTGTTGCATTTGTGTCTTCCAACATGCCCACCCCTCCAGTCCCGCCTCCTGCTCATGCGCCGCAGCTGCACGCGTTAGATGCCACACGGCTAATGCAAATGTTTCAGTTCCAGACGCAGCAGATTTCTAACCTTCACACGGATCATCATCTACTGGCTAACGCTGCGCGCCCGCCGGAACAAGCACCGCCTTTTCCAAAGTTTAATGAAGAACAAGAAGAATGGCTTCAGTGGTTGTCCCAGTTTGAGGCGGACATCATCGCCCACAACGCACCAGGTACTGTTAAAATTCCCTATCTATTATCGCCTGTCGCGGTGGCCGAGCGGTTCTAGGTGCTACAGTCTGGAACCGCGCAACCGCTACGGTCACAGGTTCGAATCCTGCCTCGGGCATGGATGTGTGTGATGTCCTTAGGTTAGTTAGGTTTAAGTAGTTCTAAGTTCTAGGGGACTGATGACCATTGATGTTAAGTCCCATAGTGCGCAGAGCCATTTGAACCATTTTTTTGAACCATTTATCTGTTATCAACGGTAGGAAGTGCAGTGTTCTGCCTCATTCAAAAACTTTTTCCTAACGCCAATTCGAGCGAACATGATTACGATCAGGTGGTACAGGCCCTAACTAACTACTATGGCCAACATGTGAATGTGGTAGCAGCTAGGTATCAATAATTTAATTGCAAAAAACGGTCCGAACAAACTTATCGCGAGTGGGTAACAGATTTGGAAGGTATGAAAAGGAAATGCAAATTCAAATATGCTTGTGGTGCTTTATATTCCGATGTCAGGTTGCATGATGCGATCGTGTACAATGTGCCTGATGGCAAAATCAGAGAACAAATTTTGAAACAGTCCGATCCATCATGTCAGCAGATAGTGCAAATACTAGATCAGTACGATTCTGGTGTCTTGTCGCCTCATACATTTGAGCAGTCAGTTATTTGTCCGGTTGCGTCCCATACTTGCAATCGCACCATGCCGTACCGGTGGCTTGCGCTAGCCAAGTCTAGTAAAGAACCTTCCACGCCGCGTACGCAGTTCGCTAAACAGGCGGCTACACAAGCGAACAGAATTAAGTTTTGCCCTCGCTGCTATACACAGCACAAACGCCAATACTGCCCCCTCTGACAAGCGCAGTGTTACGCTTGTAGTAGGAAAGGACATGTAAAATCCGTATGTTTGCAACGGAACAAACACAAGAATTCGGCTCACTCACCAAAATCTAGTCACAAGGCCCATGTCATTAATGCAGTTGTTCAAATGGTTGAAATGGCTCTAATCACAATGGGACTAAACATCTGAGGTCATCGGTCCCCTAGACTTAGAACTACTTAAACCTGACTAACCTAAGGACATCCACGCCCGATGCAGGATTCGAAGCTGCGACCGCAGCAGCAGTACGGTTCAGGACTGAAGAGCCTAGAACCGCTAGGCTACAGCGGCCGGCCATCAATGCAGTGTATTCCAAGTCTGCAACTAGCAAGCGTGCACATTCGTCAGTGATACTTGTTGTCCATTTACTTCTTTGTGGGAAACGTGGGAAAAATCGTCGCACATATGAACTATTAGGCTCCCCACGCCTTTCTAAAAATAGCACGCAACTAACGGCTGATAATCGAAAAGAAATTCCCATTTTCGGAACATGTACTTTGCTTGCGTACACGAACAGTGACATTTACAGTGCTCAAATCACGTGAGTGTGAGAGCATATTTGGTCTCTATGCTTTTGATTGGTTTGGCTTTAACATTCATGACAATGTGTTGTCAGTGTGTGCATTCAGCGCAAAAGACAGTGTAGCTTGCTTGCTAAAAGAACTCCCGGATTTCTTTTCTGAAGGTTTAAGCAAAGTTAACAATTCTGTTGCACATATTACACTGAAAGACAATGGTCAGCCGAAATTTTGCCGAGCCAGAACTGTCCCCCTTGCATTACAGAATAAAGTCGCTGCTGAACTTGAAGAACTGCAAGGTAACGGAGTTATTGCGCCCATATCAGCTAGTAATCGGGAAAGTCCACTGGTTTTTCTCCCCAAACCTTCAGGTAGCATTCGCCTCTGTGTTGACTTTAAGTCTACAGTCAACCCACAAACTGTCATTGATACTTATCCATTGCCACGCCCAGAACATCTCATGGACAAATTAGGCGCTGGAAGCTATTTTTCAAAAACTGATTTGCGCAACGCGTATCTTCAAATACCACTCTATGAAGAATCTCCAAAAGTGTGTGTTGTGAATACTCATTTGTGCTTGTTTAAATATTTGCTTTTGCCTTTTGGCACTGCTTCCACACTCGCCATTTTCCAACGGTATTTGGAATAACTGAATGCTCAAGTGCCAAACTGTTGAAACTATATGGACGACATTCTAGTAGCAGGTCGTACACCAGAAGAACATATTGCAAATTTACGTGCGTAGTTTCATCAGTTACCTGATGCAGGACTAAGGTGTACGCTGGACAAGTGTGATTTTCTTCAACCTGAGTTGCAGTATCTTGGTCATGTCATAAACAGTCAACGTGTACATCCTCTGCAGCCGCATATGTTAGCCATACGAGATTTGACAGATTCTCTCAATATCATAGAACTGCAGTCAGTTTTACAGAAAATGAACTACCACAAACGGTTCATACCGAATGCTGCACAAATCGCGGCACCGTTGCATCGCTTGCGACTCAAGAATGTCCCCTTTGCCTGGACAGATGAGTGTCAAGTACCTTTTCAAAAACTTAAAGATGCATTGCTCAGTGATCGTTGCTTAGTTCATTTTCATCCTGACTAACCAGTTTTGTTGCAAGTTGACCCTTCCTCTTACGGAATAGATGAAGTGTTTCGCACAGAATTGGTGATAAAGACAAACCTACTGCTTCCGCATCAAAAGTGTTGGTCAAAGCTCATTGTAACTATTCACGAATTGAAAAAGAGGTTTTGGTTATTGTGTATGGTGTCAGCAAATTCCATCACTATTTTTATGGCATAAAATTCTACGTAGTACCGGACCACAGGCCTTTGCAGCCCTTGTTCCATCCGACGAAACCGGTTCCGGTAGTAACTGCTAAAAAATTGCAAAATTGGGCTTTGTTGTTGTCTCAATTCCAGTACGTGATTGTGTATCGTCCGACTGCTCAACATGGTAATGCGGACACACTTTCACGTCTTCCGATTGGCCCTGATACAGCCTCTGACGTTTTTGCTGCATCTTGTTGTCACATAGATGCTGAGGATTCTGAATTGCTTCAGTGTTTTTAGCTGAACTACAAGAAAATTGCGCAGGCCACGGATGCTTATAGCGATTTGGTCATTTTGCTCCAGTACATTCGCACATCTTGGCCTCGTTCCTTGCATAGCATGAACTCTGTAGTGCGCCGATACTTTGCACGTCGGCATAGCCTCGCTGTACAGAAAGATATGATTCTTCTTCAAAATGACAGTGGACAGTCACGTGTGTTGATCCCTAAAGGTTTGTAAAAAGAAGTGTTGCAGTTGCTTCACCAAGGACACAGAGGGATTGTTCGTACGAAACAGTTACCGCGTCGACACTGTACATGACAGGATAGGGACGTCCAAATAGAAGATATGACATCAAGTACGTGCGAAAAATCAGGCCGCTCCGCCACAAGAGTCCTCTGCTTGGCCTAGGTCGCAATCGCCATGGCAACGTAAGCATATAGACTTTGCGGGACCTTTTTGGAACACTCATAGGTTGATTGTGGTTGACTCGTATTGCAACTTTCCTTTTGGTGTGCCAATGAACTCGACAACGTCACTTAGTACAATTCAGGTATTGTCATCGATTTTTTGCCTAGGAGGTTTACCTGAAGAAATAGCGTTAGACAACGGACCTCAGTTCACGTCTAATCAATTTGAAACACTCTGTGAACGTAATGGCATACAGCATCTAACTAGTGCACCGTTCCATCCATAGTCAAACGGGGAAGCGGAACGTTTTGTTAGAACATTCAAGCAGCAGATGGCTCAACTTTACTCCATTCACACCAGGGATCAAGTACTGCAACTGTTTCTCGCCTCGTATTGCTCGCATCCACTAGATGGACCATAGCCGCGGAATTGCTTCACTGTCACCGCCATGGGACACTGCTCCTACTGCTGCACCCTCCTACGGACCCGCTCCGCAGGAAGGCCGCACGTATCGCTTTGCGCAGCATGATATTGTCTTTTACAGGGTTTTTAGCGGCAGCAGACGATGGGCGCGAAGCGAGATCGTCCGTCGACTAGGCGCACGCAAGTATCTTCTTTCTGGTCCAGATTCTTTGCAGCGCCGCCATCAAAATCATCTTCGCCTCTGTCACATACACGACGATCTTTCAGTCTCTCTTTCCCGAGATTCCTAGGTTCCGAGGACAGCGTGGCCGCAGCAGCCACGAGGGAGTATCAACAGGACACCGTGGGACGACTCCATGGAGACGGAGCCTTCGCCTCCTCCGCCTCCTCTCGTGCTACCGATGCAGTTAGACCCTGCCACACCGCAGCAGTCGCCTCCTTCTTCATCTGGTTCAAGACAGCAGGAGTTGGACGCATACGCTTCTGGTCGTTTTCCGGGGGACGTTTCCGCCAGAGCGCTGGCCGGATGGTGGGGTACGCCCAGAAACTTGACGTCCTCTGCAGCCGCAGCTTCCGGCCCGTCGAGGCACCTACACTCCTGCATCCCCCGCTATTGTCGCACTCCAAACTCGACGACGGTCCGTCACTTTTGGGGGGGGGGGGGAGGAATGTTTTGGCGTAACCACAAGCGCCGCAACGAAGATGCGGAACGCAAGACCAGAGAAGGCGGTGAGGAAACGTCGGCCAATGGTGCACGGAATGTGACCGCGCCGCGCCAAGGGGGACACCTGGAGGTAGTGCCGCTCCTGCTAGCCTCGGCCGCTCAGATCGGCCCAATCTGCAACGGACATTAGCGCTACGCTATCAGATTGTCGTGATCCGTATCAAGTGCTTACTTGGACTTTGTGTATAGCAAGAACTTTACTGTTTTCATGTCGCGTCTCGATAGCGACACTTGCTGTAATCAGAGTTAAGTATTGTCCATTTGCTTTCTATAAATAATACTACTAATTTTATTTGTTTGGACTGTTGTGTAGCATTCTAAGAACGCTGCATTCCTTAGGCACCCTATTAGCGACGAGTGGGCAAGACCGCACAAAGAGAGTATGGAATAGTTTCTTAGGTATGTGAGTGGCTCGAAACTTCTTAACAAATAGAACCCACTACGTTGTCCTCGGCGAATAGTGTACATCAGAGATAAGCATGTCGTCAGGAGTGCCCCAGGAAAATGTGATAGGATCGCAGCTACTTTCTATATACATAAATGGTATGACAGACAGGGTTGGCAGCAATCTATGGTTACTTGCTGACGATGCTGTGGTATATGGGAAGGTGTCTAATTTGAGTGACTGTCGGAGGATAAGAGCTAACGTAGAAAAAAATTTTAGTCGGTTTATTCAACGGCAGCTAGCTCTAAATGTAAAAAAAAAAATGCATGTTAGTGCAGACGAGTAGGAAATCAAACTCATAATGTTCGGTAACAGCGTTACTAGTGTCCTGCTTGACACAGTCATGTAGTTTAAATATCTTACTATAACGTTGCAGAGCGTTATGAAATGGAACGAGCATACAAAAACTGTAGTGCGGAAGGCGAAAGATCAACATCAATCTATTCGGAGAATTTTAGGAAAGTGGTGTTCATCTGTAAAAGAGACAGCGTGTACGACGCTAGTGTGACCTGGAGCCAGAGCCGTGCATGGCGCCACATTATCCGACCGAGCCCGACTGCGGCCGACCACTCCGTTGTGCTGCCTGCACCGCGGGTAGTCGATTCAAGTGTACCGGCAATGGAGTGTGCGAGCCGCGATGCGCCGTCGAAGCGCGTAGCTCAGCGAGTATCCGGCCGAGCCAGGGTGTCAACAAGACTCGGTGCAACAGCGAAACAGGCAGCGCCGGGAAAGTGGTATTGGCTGGCCACACACGTTCGGAATTGCTTTCTGAATCGTCTCACTCCTTTAAGAAACGTGAAGGTTTGATATACTAGGAGGTGGTGGTGGTTAGTGTTTAACGTCCCGTCGACAACGAGGTCATTAGAGACGGAGCGCAAGCTCGGGTTAGGGAAGGACTGGGAAGGAAATCGGCCTTGCCCTTTCAAAGGAACCATCCCGGCATTTGCCTGAAACGATTTAGGGAAATCACGGAAAACCTAAATCAGAATGGCGGGAGACGGGATTGAACCGTCGTCCTCCCGAATGCGAGTCCAGTGTGCTAACCACTGCGCCACCTCGCTCGGTGATATACTAGGAACAGGGTGTTCTTGATCCTGCACAAAGAAAAACATCGCGTAATGTAAGATCATGCATGTAACAGGAAAAAATACTTTCTTGTAACATGGAAGTAATTAAACTCAGTGCAAATGGTATAATAGCCGTAATGCTTTTACAATGCTTTACATGTCACCTGTACCACATCTAAAGGTCTGATGAAACCTTTGCACAATGGGTAGGTCTAGTATGCAGTATTAAAATATTTTACACTTTTCTGTTACTCTAAATCACTTCATTACGTAATTAACTGGCTCAACACTTCCGCAGAATTCTTTGAGGAGGATCCGTCTGCTCTGCGTGGGACATAACTTTGAAATCAAGAACGACAGAAGGTAAAGACGGTTCAGATTACTTGCACTATTAAGTTTGTTTTTGGTTTTAATTTTCATATGCATTGCCAACAGATACGTGGACGAGACAGGTAATTAACTTATTACCGCTTTATTTGATAGCACTCGAAACTCCGTCTTTAAGGTTAACCAGAAAATTATCGGTGACAAACATTTATTTTCTGAAACTTAATGGTTCAGATGGCTCTGAGCACTATGGGACTTAACATCCATGGTCATCAGTCCCCTAGAACTTAGAACTACTTAAACCTAACTAACCTAAGGACATCACACAACATCCAGTCATCACGAGGCAGAGAATGTCCCTGACCCCGCCGGGAATCGAACCCGGGAACCCGGGCGCGGGAAGCGAGAACGCTGCCGCACGACCACGAGCTCCGGACATCAGAAACTTACTCCCTGTAACTTCAGAGTAGCTGCTCGTTTCAACTTACACTTAATGTTGATTCCAAAATTGTCTTTTTCTATTGACCCCAAATTCAGTTGTCATTACTTTTCTAAATTCTTCCAAATGTTCCTTAATTTTATTCTTGACATTTACGCTCGAAGTAAGATGAATTTCTACTACAAAATAGTGACGGGTATCGATGCACTCAATTTGACTCAAATTTAGACAGATTTTCCAAACTGCAAGGCAGTCTTGCACATTACACAACTTTGCGTTTGGTTCGTGAAGTAATAAATTTCAACTGTTGATTTTTAACAGAATTTCTGTCAATTAAGCGAGGGAAAGGCGTGCCTGGTGAGGAAAAGATGAACGTCATACAATAAGAAAAAAATGTTCAAATATGTGTGAAATCTTATGGGACTTAACTGCTAAGATCATCAGTCCCTAAGCTTACACACTACATAACCTAAATTATACTAAGGACAAACACACACACCCATGCCCAAGGGAGACTCGAACCTCCCCCGGGATTAGCTGCACAGTCCATGACTGCAGCGCCTTAGACCTAAATAGAATATTACCTTCAAAGGCTACTGCATTGCTGGAACTAATGAAAATGATTCAGTAAATACTTAAAGACATTTACATGAATAATACGCGTCAAATGTGCTAAAACTGGCTCCGCCGGGACCAGCGGCACAGTGCATGACTTCAGTGTCTCAGACCTCTCGGCTAATTCCGCGCGGCTACAATAAGAGAATAGTGATATAACCATCTTTCATCCGTGTTAGTCAACAAAAACTTTTAAATACTTAGGTTGGTATTACAAAAATTCGCTGATTAGTAGGATGGCCGTTAATAAAGTTAGCTCTTTTCACTGAATTGTAAGGTACAGAGGTTTACCATACGAACATAACGATGAGTTCATAAAAGCAACGGTAGGTGTTCAAGTAACCATCTTGTTGCTGATGTTACAGCCATCACTTACTTTAATATACACTGAAGCGCCAAAGGAACTGGTATAGGCATGCGTATTCACATACAGAGATACGTAAACAGGCAGAATACGGATCCGCAATCGGCAACGCCTAGATAGGACAACAAGTGTATGGCGCAGTTGTTACATCGTTCACTGCTGCTACAATGGCAGGTTATGAAGATTTAAGTGAGTTTGAACGTGGTGTTATAATCGGCGCACGAGCGATGTAACACAGTATCTCTGAGGTAAGGGTGAAATGGGGATTTTCCCGTACTACCATTTCACGAGTGTAACGTTAATATCAGGAATTCGGTAAAACATTAAATCTCCCACATCGCTGCTGCCGAAACAAGATCCTGCAAGAATGGGACCAACAATTTAGCCACTGTCACGAACGATGATGATGATGAAATGAGGGCAACACAAACACCCAGTCCCCGGGCAGAGGAACTCTCCAACCAGGCCGGGAATCGAACCCGTGACCCCGTGAGCCAGAGGCAGAAACGCTAGCCACTAGACCACGACGACTGAAGAGAATCGTTCAACGGTACAGAAGTGCAAGCCTTCCACAAATTGCTGTAGATATCAATGCTGGGCCATCAAGAAGTGTCAGCATACGAACATTCAACGAAACGCCATCGATATGGGCTTTCGGAGTCGAAAGCCAACTCTTGTACCCTTGATGACTGCACGAAAGCAATCTATACGCCTCGCCCGGGCCCGTCAACATCGATATTGGACTGCTGATTACTGGAAACAGTTCCCTGATCAGACGAGTCTCGTTTCAAATTGTATCGAGCGAATGGACGAGTACGGGTGTGGAGACAACCTCATGAATCCATGGACCCTGCATGTCAGCAGGGGACTCCTCAAGGTTGTGGAGGCTCTGTAATGATGTGGGGGTGTGCAGTTGGAGTGATATAGGACCCCTTGTAACATCAACGACTCTGTACTATTGTAAATATAAGTAATTCTTTTCATCAGATTTTTCGATAAACTTGTGTAATGGATGTTCTGATTTCATTTCTTTTTGTCTCATGCCATTATGTTAAGACAATTGGAAATAAGTTTCAATGTGAATCTTAATGTTTATGTCAGATGTCAAGTAATATTGTAATAGAATTGAAATGTAACAAATTTTGAAACTGTTGTAACATGTTTAAAATTGTAACTGTGCGTCTGGTCCATACTTAGGCAAAAAGATATGTAGACTGCAAAACCTCGGGTGAATACCCGGTCCGTCAGGGAACGGTAAAAGGTGGATCGCAGGCGAGCGCGGGAAAACGCGCGGGCATTGTACGGCACAACGGGCACAGTAGTAGTTGGAGTTTGGTACTGGCTTGGGCAACACCATCTGGAGCGAGGAGGCTCTCCTGGAAGACATAGCTTCACTGAGCCTCGGGTATGCCGTTCCAACGCCCACACAGCGTGGCAAAATTCCGTAGGCACTAAATGGAAAAGTATTGCGACGCTAAGAAGAATTAAAGTGCCGATACATCAAGAGCCATTGCTGTGATTGTATATGTGATCTGTGCCTCGCCATCTTGCCGCCCTCCAACCGCCGCATCGATACGAGCAGGTTGAAACTTCTAGTACTTTATTCGTATGGATCAGAGGGTGAACTGTGTTTGTTTGGTGCAATAATAAACTAAATTTTATTAGAACTTCTCTATCATTCAATTATCAATTATCCTCACATCTAACCTAGACAGAGTCCTTTCCGAGTGTCCCGAAAAGAAAACTAAAAATTGTGTTAATAATAATTATTTGCAGAACTAGCTATACTAGAATGGTGTTTAAAGAAATGTTTTGTTAATGAACCAGTAAATGAATAACGAAGGTATAACGAAGTCGAAAGATAACTTTAGGATTGATAAAGTAATGAAGTTTATTATTTCGAAACAGATTTAAAGGTATTTAAATGAGCAGTAAATAAGATGAAAAGAGTAGTAACTTATATACTGGAAATCTCGCATGAATAATAATTTCAGTAATCATTTTTTTTAAATACAGCAATCACAACAGTTTCAGGGTTCCCCCTTCATTCATTTGAATTCTGAAGTGTTCTAAATTGGTTTGACTAGAAAAAGTTAAAGTCAATATAGAGAAGAAACTCAGTTAATGCCTAATTAGGCTGGCGGCCGTATTATTGTCACATTGGTAGCATTTTCTGGTTTGATTTTGATTCTTCCTGACGTGTGATTGCATTTCGAACGTACTTGACGTATCATTGCTATCACAGAGTGGATATAAGTCTGATTTGCCACCATTCAGGTACACGCGGTCGATATCTACGCGAAAATCCATTCTCATACGGTGAATCCCGCTCACTTACCATAGCACAGGCTTTAACGAGCACTGCGTCACGGAGGTTACACCTTGATACGTCTAGGTACAACTCTGACAGGTGACACACACGTAAGCGTCCTCTCAGATCACCTCCATCCGTTCATGTCCACAGTGCAATTCGAGAGACTTGGTCAACTCCAGCAGGACAATGCGACACACCACACCGCCAAAATTTCTACAGAGTGGCTCCAGGAACACTCTTCTGAATTGAAACATTTCCGATAGCCACCATACTACCCATACATGGACATTATTGAGCATATTTGGGATGTCTTTCAAGGTGCTGTTCAGAAGAGACCTCCACCTCCTCGTACTATAACGAATTTATGGATAGCCCCGCAGGATCCATGGCGTCAGTTCCTTCCAGCACTTCTTCAGACATTAGTCGAGTCCATGCCACGTCCTGTTGCGGCACTTCTGCGTGCTTGCGAGGTCCCTGCACGTCAGGTGTACCAGTTTCTTTGGCTCTTCAGTAGCCGAGCCACACGGGCGCCCTGACGGACCCGCTGGGCCTCGGTGCGGCTCGACCAGCAGTCGAGGCTAAGGTCCCGGGCGCGCCGCACAGGCTCGGTGCACGCCTCTGTCTGGATCCACTTTTACTGGAACCTGGAACTGAACTGTTCTGCCCAGAATATGTAAATCAATGAGGTTTTCATGGGCTCTGTCTGATGTGCGTTTCTCACGGTGTGTATCTATAATACACTGATAATACACTGCCTCATCCTATTCAAAATATGATGCATGGGGGATAATGAGAAACTGGTAAATATTCGGAATCTAACGATGGTAACGCGGATCCTGTTACAGAATGCAGTTTGGCGTGAATATGTGTGTGACAAAACTTTGGGGCCAGGACGGACGATGCTCAAGGCGTGAGCGCGAGGAAACGTGACTTGTTCACGTATTTGTAGCTGGTGACTGGAGTAATGTAAAAATGTCGCCGCTTGTCAGGTTACGTGGAGGGGGATATGGTTGGCCACTCATGTTGTGTACATTCAATGGCCGCAACGGGTAACAGAGCAGGACGTGGAGTGATTGGAACCTTATTGCTCACTACGCCGACATCTTGGCCACTTTGAAGATACTTTTCTGCTACCTAACTCATTAACAAATTTCTGCAATTGTAAAAACTTGAGATAATGTTGTAATGGCGTAATGCCGGTGCTTGAATCTCTATATTCAGAGCCGATTATACGATCTGTCACAAATCAAGCAGCCTGCGTAGGTCTCCATACGATTCCTTTTCTTCTCCTTCATCCCTGCCATATTCAGTTTCTCTACGTGGTCGACATCGTTACATGAATATTGGCAGTGTTAATGGTACTTGGTGGCCAGATGCCTTTCATGACGCCAACATCCACGCGAGACAAAATACGGGTGCTCCATCTGTCTGCATCTGAAGTTAATCTCTTAATGATGTGTGAGAACCATTTCTAAATATTGTCATAGCGTCTGACTGATCCGGGACGTGGGTACCTACCCGGTATTCACCTACCTGGATGTGGGAAACCGCCTATGAGCCACATCCAGGCTGGTTGGCTCATCAGCCTTCGTCGTTAATCCGCGAGGTGATTTCGATCCAGGGCAGCTTCACCCTCCGCGACTCCCTGAAGAACAGTGTAACGTGCTCGACTATAGGGGTGCACATGAGATTGCACATGACGCCATATTTTAATTAATCTTGCGATAGTATAACACGCAATACCACACGCCAATTGTGTCAAAAAAGAGGAAACCCTTAAATATGATCACTAACCAATATTTTCGTGACTCACTTGCTGCCATTTACGTCATATTTGGTAAATAAAAATGGTCTAGGTAATATTCTTTGACAAATAAGGTACGCAGCCACACTTTAGGAGTAGATATAACTGACTAGGACAGCGTTGTCTCATAATGCAAACATGCTTTACGCCATATGGCTCCTACCAGCTCATTCTCGAGGAGTCTCTTTATTTTAAGGCAATTGCCGGTCCAGCTATTCTCCTAGAGCTTAATCAAATTGAAAACCTTCTCCTCCCACTCTCAACTTGCTGGTATTTGGCTGAAAGATCCTAGTTCGACAATGGGTAAAGCCCTAAAACAGTTTGTCCTGCCCATCTGCGTGGGACTTTAAACGTATTTTATGTGGGCCTTTGTGCTTAAGCGACAGTATTTCGTAATTTGACGGACTTGCATGTAACTTACTTCAGACTTTGGTGGCTCATCGTTGTCCAACATTATTCATAACTGAACGTAAACGCATTGGGCATGAACGGCGTCATACTGGCAGCAAGAGCTCAAGGGATCGTGAGGCTACATACAAAATTGAATGTAGCTTGCATTTTTATAATTTGATCGATGCCTCCTAGAACTGGCCGAATATGGAACAGTTCTTATTCATTTTCAGTGTTTTTCATTAGATTTAACGTTGTACGTGTGTGTGTGTGGGTGTTGTGTGGATATTGTTTGTTTGTGAGTGTGTGTGTGTGTGTGTGTTTGTGTGTGTGTGTGTGTGTGTGTGTCTGTGTGTGTGTGTGCGTGTGTACGTGTGTGCGTGCATCGGAATCGGGTAAAATGAAATAAAAAGAATGAAAGATACAGAGACAGAGAAAGAAAGAGAGAGAGAGAAAAGAATGGAGTGCTACCGTTTGGATAGTATTGCATGTAGGCAGGCGCTTGGTATTGATATAGTTTAAACCTAGTAAATACTTAGCGTTAGAGTCCTTAAAGAAAGGGAAAGAAGATTAGGGTTTAAATTCACACGGACGACGAGGTGATTAGAGACGAAGCGCAAGCTCATACCGGGTACAAAACAGAAGGACACCGACAGTGTTCATTCAAGGGAACGATAATTATATTCACTTTAAGCGATTTAAGGAAATCACGGAAAATCCAAATCTGGATTGTCGGGCTGTGATTTGAACAGCCGTCTTTCGTAATACGAGTTCCATGTCTTACCTCTGTCCCCCTTGTTCGGCAATCCTTAGGAGACCCTTGCAATACGCCGGATGTGATCACTACGCTGTTATACTTTACGACCTGTTGCTCATTTTCCGACATATAGTAGGAGGTAGATTATGAAAAGAATCTATTCCATTGAGACTCAATCGAGGGTAGCATGGAGGTGTGTGAGACTGCTTATGACTCTAAAAGACATTTCCCAAGATGTTTCTGATACGTAGAGTCTTATTAATGCCACTTACATCTACATATACGTCTATACTCCGCAAGCCACCTGACAGTGTGTGGCGGAGGGTACGTTGAGTAACTCTATCGGTTCTCACTTCTATTCCAGTTTCGTATTGTTTGTGGAAAGAGAGGTTGTCGGTATGACTGTCTGGGTTCTAATATCACTGATTTTATCCTCATGGTCTCTTCGCGAGATATACGTAGGAGGGAGCTGCTTGAATCCTCGCTGAAGATATGTTCTCGAAACTTCAACAAAAACCCGTACCGCGCTACTGAGCGTCTGTCCTACAGAGTCTTCCACTGGAGTTTATCTATCATCTCCGTAACGCTTTCGCGATTACTAAATGATCCTGTAACGAAGGGCGCTGCTTTCCGTTGGATCTTCTCTATCTCTTCTATAAACCCTATCTGGTACGGATCCCACACTGGTGAGCAATATTCAAGCAGTGGACGAACAAGTGTACTGTAACCTACTTCCTTTGTTTTCGGATTGCTTTTCCTTAGGATTCTTCCAATGAATCTCAGTCTGGCATCAGCTTTACCGACGATCAACTATATATGATCATTCCATTTTAAATCACTCCTAATGCCTACTCCCAGGTAATTTATGGAATTAACTGCTTCCAGTTGCTGACCTGCTATATGGTAGCTAAATGATAAAGGATATTTCTTTCTATGTATTCGCAGCACATTACACTTGTCTACATTGGGATTCAGTTGCCATTCCCTGTACCATGCGTCAATTCGTTGCAGATCCTTCTACATTTCATTACAATTGTCCATTGTTATAACCTCTCGATATACTACAGCATTATCCGCAAAAAGCCTCACTGAACTTCCGATGTTATCCACGAGGTCATTTACGTATATTGTAAATAGCAACGGTCCTACGACACTCCCCTGCGGCACACCTGAAATAGCTCTTACTTCGGAAGACTTCTCTCCATTGAGAATGACATGCTGCGTTCTGTTATCTAGGAACTCTTCAATCCAATCACACAATTGGTCTGATAGTCCATATACTCTCACTTGGTTCATTAAACAACAGTGGGGAACTGTATCCAACGCCTTGCTGAAGTCAAAAAGCACGCCATCTACCTGGGAACCCGTGCCTATGGCCCTCTGAGTCTCGTTGATGAATAGCGCGATCTGGGTTTCACACGATCGTCTTTTCCGAAACCCATGCTGATTCCTACAGAGTAGACTTCTAGTCTCCAGAAAAGTCATTATACTCGAACATAATACGTGTTCCAAAATTCTACAAGTGATTGGCGTTAGAGATATAGGTCTATAGTTCTGCACATCTGTTCGACGTCCCTTCTTAAATAGGGAGATGACCTGTGCCCTTTTACAATCTTTTGGAACGCTACGCTCTTCTAGAGACCTACGGTACACTGCTGCAAGAAGGGGGGCAAGTTCCTTCGTGTACCCTATGTAAATTCGAACTGGTATCCCATCAGATCCAGCGACATTTCCTCTTTTGAGCGATTTTAATTGTTTTTCTATCCCTCTGTCATCTATTTCGATATCTACCATTTTGTCATCTGTGCGACAATCTAGAGAAGGAACTACAGTGCAGTCTTCCTCTGTGAAACAGCTTTGGAAAAAGACATTTAGTATTTCGGCCTTTAGTCTGTCATCCTCTGTTTCAGTACCATTTTGGTCACAGAGTGTCTGGACAATTTGTTTTGATCCACCTACAGCTTTGACATAAGACCTAAATTTATTACGATTTTCTGACAAGTAAGTACATAGAACTTTACTTTCGAATTCATTGAACGCCTCTTGCATAGCCCTCCTCACACTATATTTCGCTTCGTGTAATTTTTGTTTGTCTGCAAGGCTTTGACTATGTTTATGTTTGCTGTGAATTTCCCTTTGCTTCCGCAGCAGTTTTCTAACTCGGTTGTTGTACCACGGTGGCTCTTTTCCATCTCTTACGCTCTTGCTTGGCTTATACTCATCTAATGCATATTGTACGATGGTTTTGAACTTTGTCCACTGATCCTCAACACTATCTGTACTTGAGACATAACTTTTGTGTTGAGCCGTCAAGTACTCTGAAATCTGCTTTTTGTCTTTTTTGCTAAACAGAAGAATCTTCCTACCTTTTTTAATATTTCTATTTACGACTGAAATCATCGATGCAGTAACCGCTTTATGATCGCTGATTCCCTGTTCTGCGTTAACTGTTTCAAATAGTTCGGGTCTGTTTGTCACCATAAGGTCTAATATGCTATCGCCACGAGTCGGTTCTCTGTTTAACTGCTCAAGGTAGTTTTCCGATAATGCGTTTAAAAAAATGTCACTGGATTCTTTGTCCCTGTCACCCGTTATAAACGTTTGAGTCTCCCAGTCTGTATCCGGCAAATTAAAATCTCCACCTAGAACTATAACATGGTCGAGAAATCAACTTGAAATACTTTCCAAATTTCCTTCAGGTGCTCTGCCACAACAGCTGCTGAGACAGGGGGCCTATAGAGACATCCAATTACCATGTTTGAGCCTGCTTTAATTGTGACCTTCACCCAAATTATTTCACATTTCGGATCTCCGTCAGTTTACCTCGATATAAGTGCACTTTTTATCGGTATAAACACGCCTCCCCCTTCACTGTCCAGCCTGTCTCTGCGGTATACATTCCAATCTGAGTTTAGAGTTTCATTTCTGTTTACATCTGGTTTCAGCCAGCTTTCTGTCCCTAGTACTATTTGGGCATTGTGGTCGTTTATTAATGAAAGCCGTTCTGGGACCTTTCTATAGACGCTCCTGCAGTTTGGCTTCAAATGGCCCTGAGCACTATGCGACTTAACTTCTGAGGTCATAAGTCGCCTAGAACTTAGAACTAATTAAACCTAATTAACCTAGGGACATCACACACATCCATGCCCGAGGCAGGATTCGAACCTGCGACCCTAGCGGTCGCTAGGCTCCAGACTGTAGCGCCTAGAACCGCACGGCCACTCCGGCCGACTCCTGCAGTTTACTAGCTGCCTTAATGTCCCATGAGGGGTCTGTAATATCAGATGTGACAATGCCATTAGACGTTAACACAATTACTGATAAATGCACCTATTATCAGTATATTCACCTGACAAATAACATAATAACATCGTCGCATTGCCGGTGAAGCAATCTGCTTGTTTTCACAGTAATTTGCTACGTTTAGTCCAACTGCAGCCCTTGGCTTAAGTGTGCCAGCCCACTTCGTCAACAAGTGAAATACTGTGAAGGCTAGTGACAGATATTTAATACTAGCCTTACAACAAAAACGAAAACGGTGTACATAGAGTTGGAAAACACGCTCCCTTTTTTGCTTTGTTCTTATTATTCTTCACCTCCTACAGCGTTCCTTTTAGTTGATTGAAGAATCTGTTTGACAGATTAATGTATAGCAAATACTTCCTCATCTAATGTAACGAATTAGTTTTGAAGAAAGATATGTCATTCAAGCATATAATGATGATAAAGCACCTTTATTTGCTTTTGTATTTTGGCAATGAGAAAGCCACAAGTGCTGTAAACATCTATTAAAACCATTTAAGAAGTAATATGTTGCGTAAGCAAAAAAGTTTCATTCCCCATGAAAAACAATCGGTGAGATGTCCTGGCCTCTACATACAGTAATACACATTAACCTTGAACTCAACAAACTAGTTACAGAGAGTGCCATAGCCTACTAAGGCTATATACCGTTCCTTCCAAATTAAATTAATACTTGGCTGGTGGTGTTCCCCCTTAAATACATAAAAACTCTAAAAGCACTCCATCGTGCTATTTATAAATATAAATATTGTAAAAGGTGAAATATGACGAACTGAGAGCCCATCCTACTCATATCTTAAGCATCTCAACCACTGGTATTCACTTGTAGTCCTGGAAAGTAGCTGCCTGTTACTCATCCCTACACAATCGCAGATACAGCGTTGTGTCGGGTTTCTATTACTTTGTTTCTGCTGTGAAAAGTTCGGTACAATTCG
Organism: Schistocerca serialis cubense; assembly: GCF_023864345.2. Classification (NCBI taxonomy): domain Eukaryota; kingdom Metazoa; phylum Arthropoda; class Insecta; order Orthoptera; family Acrididae; genus Schistocerca; species Schistocerca serialis. Next base: position 155,420,483 of record NC_064640.1, read on the forward strand.
TGTTGTCTAGCATAATATACAGTACTTCATGTTTGCCTTCTCGCTGTTTCAGTATTTTTAACGAGAACGTAATGTTATCTGAGAGCAGAAGCCGCACTATATGTCAAGCGCAACCGCGGGATATTCCACAGAAGTGAAACAAACGGTAGCCATTCAGGAAACAAACGCCCACACACAAGTGCACGTGCTAGAACATTTTTTTCTTCCAAACGCATTTCATACGACAGGAGCGCAAATATAATACGAAATGAACCCGTACACTTTGTGAAATATTCACGGGAAAAGTGAAAAACGAAAAAAATATTAACCCTAAGAACCAATTACTTAAGCGCTTCGAAATAATGAAAAAAAAAACAGAAAAAGAGACCTACACTTTTGTTTAGAAAGAGACTGTCAATATAAAACCACAGTGCCATAAATTAACTTTTCAGTTTCTGTCAGTGACATCACACATCTTAGTACTAACTGGTGAACGCATATCTTCATGAGCTGTATTTCATTGCTGATTCTAAAGTCCAAATAGACGCGTAGTGCCCGGTATGCAATTTTTTGGTGTATCTTTTAGCTTTGGTTGGAGTAAAATGGAGACTCGATGGAAGCATGTTGGTAGACTAGGCCAACTTACTTATCTGTCTTATTCTGTTTAAGAAACATATTTTAGGCTCAGTGCAGAAGAAAAAATTGTGAAATTTTATTTCTTTAAATGTGAGCCAGCACTAACTGAAGTTGTAGAAACGTTGGTACAGGAACTATGTATGTGCTGGGGCAAATATTATATAATACTCTAACAAGATTAACGAAATGTGTGAAATGAAGTTTAGTATTAAAACAAATGTAAATCAATCAGTTTAGCAACTGCACGGGGAAAAACGGTTCAAATAGCTCTGAGCACTATGGGACTTAACTTCTGAGGTCATCAGTCCCCTAGAACTTAGAACTACTTAAACATAACTAACCTAAGGACATCACACACATCCATGTCCGAGACAGGATTTGAACCTGCGACCGTAGCGGTCGATAGGTTCCAGACTGTTGCGCCTAGAACCGCTCGGCCACCTAGGCTGACCCGCACGGGGAACCAGGCACGTAAAAGCAGATGTGTAGAATATTTAGTGCGTGTGCCCTACTGGTTCTTGAGTCACGCCATAATTACTCAATTTTGTTTGCGATCATCAGCTAAGATTTTCATACACACTGCCTACACAACAACATCTCTCCGTCCTGTACAACTTATGCTGGACAGACTATTATACTATAATCAGTCAGTGCGGAAAGCTATCGTCGCATTTTTCCAGTTTCACTGGGTGGTAAGAATTTATGTGATCAAAAATAAATACAGCTTTGCTCTAACCAATTGCAGCGTCGTTACCTAGGTTCAAACGAAACCTTTAAGAACTGGTAAGAAAGCTACAGTAAGCCGGTAAGCATCGTGTGGCGACATAAAGGTTATACCAGCATGTACGCAGAAGAACTGCGAGATGGGCTAGGCACGTTCGGTTAAACCTGCACTGTGCGGTGGTAATAACTGGAGGAGGCAGGTCCATGTTACTACCTCAAAGCAAGAACCATGCTATGAACTACACGACCAAGCGCCGAGTAATAGTGCAACAAATGTGGCTCGGAGCTTTAAAAATAACTGTGAACGTTGAGGCAGATTCATTTGGAGTCCGGAAGCACCACAACGACGCCAGGGTTACGACAGACGATCTGACGACTGGAAACCGCAAGCTGCAACTATGGTTCGGGACCAGCCACAGCCCACACTATATCCACCCTGTGGGACTACTGTCTCAGACTCCTGTCAGGGGGTAGTGGTGCTCGGTAGTCTTTCCTCGTCATCACGGTGGATGTCAGTCGGGCCTGATTCGGCTGGACGCTGGGGTTGTGCAGCAGTATCTAGTCGCAACACAAGGAGAAGAGTGCCGCTGACGTCCGGGCCTTGACTGATTGACGGGACGCTGGCTGATGTTAATATCGCAAAGCACTGACGCGTGTACCTGTAGCCTACTCTGTTGCGGAAGGCAGCCATCTGCCGGCATTGCCAGTCAGCCACGCCGGGTTCGAGCATGTCTGCCTCGCATTCTCAGTGACAAGATGGATAAATGATCGATTCAACGACTGTGGTTATCCGTTGCTGCAGGGTTTCAAGATCTGGTACACATGTTCAGTAGACCTCGTCCTTGACATAACCCCATAAAAAGAAGTCTAATGGGGTTATGTCAGGAGAGCGTGGAAGCCAAACGGTTGGCCCATCACGATCAATCCATCGCCCAGGAAAGGTCATATCGAGATAGGCACGGACGTCCAATCCCCAATGAGGCGGTGCACTGTCTTGCTGAAACAAGACATCGGAGTGATACTAAAGCAGCTGAGGAACAGCATACAGTTGGAACATGTCCAGATACACTGCAGATGTGAAGAAGCGAAGAAGAATGGCCCGATAATTCGATCGTGCAATAGCGCGCGCCAAACATTCAGCTTTGGACTGCCTCTGGTGCACTCCATGACCTCGCCAGGGGGTTGTGAACCCCAAATGCGCACATTATGGCGATTCACAACTCCACTGACAAAAATGGTCGCTTCGTCGGAAAAGGCAATTCGTCTGAGATAACCATCATCGTCCTCAATACGTGATATCATTTCGACCACAAAGTCATATCGACGTGTACTGTCATTGGTCAACAAGGCCTGAACGATTTGCACTTTGTATGCACGAAACAATAAACGTTTGTGTAAAATGTCTTGGAGAGAGATTTTTTGCATCTGTAATTCACGTGAGGCCCCGCGCACCGAATTCATCGGACTTCGCAGAAAAGACTGCCTTACAGCTTCCACGCTGTCTGCTGAGGTTCTTGGTCAACCAGACCTCGGAACGTCACCAACCGGTCCTGTGTTCTTGAACTTCTCATACCAGGCTTTAATGCTCTTGACATGAGGTGGATTCCTTCCAAATATTGTCTGGAAGTGTCTCTGCACTGTGGTTGGTGATCGTGTCTCATGGTACCACAGGACACACTGTGCCTTCTCCTGATTGGTTAACTTGGCTTCTTGGGCACTGCACCTCATTCACAACTTACGTACGGCGAACCTAAAACAGAAAAAAAACTTTGATAGTTGTAAACAATTCGACACACGTTTCACATTTGTATCTTACCTCTAGCCTGAGTTATCAATTTATGTAATCAGGGAAAGTCTTTTCGGACACCCTGTATAACGGTGTCAGCCACTTCGCCGCCAGTGGACAGCGGAAGATGTACGAAGTCCCGCGGCGTGACGTCCGAATCGCAGCCTACAGCAATCATCCGTGGATGAAGAAGATGACTCGACTACTGCAGGGGTGCGGTTTCACCGACACATGGTGGGGGAGTGTGGTCTTTCCGTTTAGCTTTTATTTGGCTGCGAGGTCAAGGTTAGTCGGCAGAATGTGCCAGTGGTTGGGTTTTGCTTGTACTTTCAGTATCTGACAGGTGAAAGCAGAAAGTACTGTTGAGAGGCCTAAATATAAGTATTAGTTTTTACTTGGTTCATACGGGCAATGTGAGTGTCACGAGCAAGATGCGTGGCTTATTGTCTAGTAAAAGGGGCGATCAAAACTTTTTCCGTTCGAAGGTCATACGGTCTAGATTAGGCATGCCAATGAGGCAAAATCACCGTGAACACTGAGGCAATCATCCCACCGACGCACCAGGTTGATGACATCCGTTTGGTATAACACCGAGTCGTACTGCTTGAAGCGTCCGTAACTGCCTGCTGCAAGTCTCTCCCAACAGGATTGTCGGCCCTTCAATGCCTTGTTTAAGGGACTGAAGGTGTGATAATCGCATAGGGACAGATTAAGATTACAGGGTGGGACTCCAGTGTTTCCCGTTAGAGTTGGCGCAACTTCTGCGTTACTCTACGTCTGCAGTATGCGGACGTGCGTTATCATGAAGCAGCAAAACCACTTGTCGCACTTGGTTTTCGACAGACACGCTGCCCCATACACATCCTTCATTCTCCAAGATTGTCCAACGCTGTTTGTCCTATGGCAGCCAATAAAGCACGTTGATCCTGTTTGGATGCGTTTGCTAATAACGTCACCACAGTTCAAGTTCCCTCATTTACCGCACGCACGTCGGCAAGACACGAATGCTACACTAATCGCTTACTGTAAGTTCGTGCTTATATACCTGCATCGGAATCACTGTACGATGCATATACATGCAACAAACCCCCAAACGGAAAATTTTTGATAGTATATAAGATGTAAACCATGAATAACCATTCAGGCGGTGAAGCTAGGTTTATTCTCTTTTTCGGTCTGTAGTAATAACTATGAGCAGCCACTAAGGCCACAGTAGTTACACATTAATGTGATTATCTGTAAAAGGCCTTTCTTAGCACAGACGTGCAGAAAGAGGGTCAATGACGTTCTGGGAGGTACTGACAGGCATGTGGACCCATACTGACTCCAGAATTGTGGCCAGCTGCAGTAGATTTCTCGGTGGAGGCTGCATAGGGCAAACAGCCTGATCAAGGTGGTCCCACAGATTCTCGATCGGGTTTTAATCCGACGATTTTGGTGGCCAGGGGAATACATTAACTCATGCAGGTGTTTTTCGAACCACGCACGTATACTACGAAGTGTGTGATATGTTACGTGGTCCTGCTGGTAGATAGCTATCATGTCTACGAAAAATATACGGCATGTAGGGGGTGGACAGGTCCTCAAGGCATACTCGTATTGATCCACTGTGCCTTCCAGAATGACAATATTACCCAAGAAATGCCGCGAAAACATTCCTTGACTATAACGGTCTCTCGTGCCTAGACCCTTCCGAAGTACACTTCAACGGGCATCTTTTGAATGAAGCATAAAATTGATTCATCTAAAAAAACACCTGTCGCCACTCAGTGGACGTCCAGTTGCGCTACTGGCGTGCAAAATCCAGCCTCTGCCGTCAATTAACAGCAATCAGCTACTTCCGCTTTGCTTCAGACTGATCAGCGGCAGCTGGGTTGTGTAGGGTTCACTCAGGAGCATTTCCTACTTCTCTCAGGGGGGGGGGGGGGTTATGTGTAACATCTTTATTTGCTTGTGTGTCTTGGGGGTAGGTGGGCACGAATTATCTCCTGTCTTTGCTGCAGATTCCGTCTTATTTCGGATTATTTACATTACCGTTCCAGCATGGCAACGGGTCGCGCATGGCGTTCCCTTGCCTGATGCGGCGCTCCAAGGTTTCGCATCAGGCGATTGGCGGAAGTTCCAGTCCTGGTGTAGAGCCTTCGTGCTGTCTGTTGATGTCGCTTTGGCACTTCCAGTTCATCTGCGGCTTCATGGATGTTCCGGTGCGGGAACTGCGGGGCAACGTGGAAAACACGACGAAGTACTTTATTTTGTAGCGATTGAAGGCGCTGAAGATGTGTCTTTGTGTTGCCCCATACCTCGCAGGCGTAGTCAAAAATGGGACGGATGTACATTCTGAATATCAGTAGACCGTTTGCTATCGAGAGGTCTGATCCTTCGTTTATGAAGGGGTAAAGTGCCCCTATCCTTTGAGACACTTTGGTGCGGATATCGTCGACGTGGAGCTTCCATGTAAGCTGCACGGGTGCGTGAAACAGGCGCCTTCTGCGGAGCCCTATACGCAGCAATGTTCGCTGAACGGTCGTTGAGGACACACTATTGGCAGCCCGTCAGTTCATCCGGGCGGTCAGTCCCTCAACAGTTGCACGTCTATTCCCCCGTAAACATCTCTGCAGTCGTCTTCCACTCCTGTCATTTATGGCCCTTGCGGTGCCGCACTTGCCTCAACGCCGGTTTCTTATAACGCCATTTTGCCATGCAAGTTATACTTTAACCACGGTGGCCCATGAATATTTTACAGACTTAGCCGCTTAGGAAATACTTCCACCTTTGAACGGAAACCCGATGATCATGCCCTTTTCGACGTCAAATAAGTCTCCCCGTTTCCGCATTACGACAACGACTGCACTGTTTTCAGCGACCTCCCGACATGCTTCATATAGCCTCCATAGCTTGTCCTGGCACTTGCCGTGTGTGAGTGGCTACCGCACATTGACATACGCGGTGGTCACATGTGACTGGACCATGCAGTAAGAAATAACAGAATGGTGTTGCCGTTAAGTGTTCTCGTAATGCGATTTTCTCTTGTTCAGAGCAAGGAACACGGTTTGGTATTTATGCATTTACGTAGTAGGGAGTGTAGGACAGTGATGTGTTTATGTGTCTTTCTTCCTATTTGTGTCGTGTAGTTGGTAACAGGTATTAATGTCATGGCCAGTATGACAGGGATGAACGCTGTTAATACCACAAGGAGCTACCACAGAGCAGTTGTTTAGAGGCGAAGTATATAAACTGTGAGCGGAGAAGGTGGAGCTGTGTTGGATTGTAATGTATGGAACTGGGAACCTAGAAACGACGGAGAGGCTTCGTCCCCGCCGTAGCCCTCAGTGGTTCACAACCCCCACAACAGGCATCAGCAGTCCATTCACCCCACAGCCGCCCCACACCGAACCCAGGGTTATTGTTCAGATTCAGAACAACCACCAGGAACACCTTCAACTGTTCCACTGTCAGTCACCTTGTTTTTACACATTCAGTTGTTCCACATCCCGCCATATCTGTTTTCACAGCTAGTGATGCAGTGAAACAGTTACAGTGATAGTGACAGTGGCATCTCAATATATAATGGTTGACGGTGATGTAGACGATTAAAAGGAAAATGTAAGTGAAACGTTATGTAAATAGACACACACACACACACAGACACATTTAATTAAATAATTTCAGGCATAGGAATAACATGTTTTCAAATCTTAATTTTGGCTTAAACAATTTATCTACTTTAAGGTATAAGTGGTTGCAGATGACAAACTGTGGAACAAAACGGTCACTGCAGAAACACAACACATCAGAAAAACCACACCGTGTGGTAAAAGGGTATGAATTCGTAATTTGTGTTTTTTCAGATATCTGTAATTACGATTTAAAAACTAGTAGCTACATGTATACAAACACCAAAGTACAATCTTTATCTTTAACAGATGGAAAAATAAAAGCCCACTGAAGATGCTGCAACTGCAGTGAAACATGTTTGGGTTAAAAAACAAAATTGTGTTTTGATAAAGCTGGACCCTATCCAAAAACATACATAGTCTCAAGGCCCTGCTTATTATCTCAAATACTACGAACCGTATTTAAGTGCTAGATCTCTTGCCATGCTTGTGCACAAACAACTTCAACTCTCCATCCTGCACTTACAAACTAAAATGACTCTCGTCCTTTCTTGATAAATTATCCTTAACATGTCAGCGTCGACCAAATACCATTGAAATCTTACACTTTGCATACTGTCTCTCTGTTCTGTTGTTTCCTAACTCTTTATTTTGGAACAACTTTCAGGACTTTTTCCTTGCGACAACAGGTCCTCCAACGCTTCCCAGAAAACATACTCCCGGAACCATCCTCACAGAAAAACCGCATACACCATTATATTTACAACATTTCGACACATAGTCCCACACATTGCTCCCGCTGTAGCTCTAATTACAGTCTGAATTCCCCTCAAAATCCTTCGTTTTCTGGTACTGCTGTTCACCCAAAACAACTTCCTGGTGCCTGGTGGCAGTGTAAAATGAGAATTAGTATGTCTGTACACGGTTTAACTTTTTGCCCCATACGTTAGATGCACCTCGTGGCTGCTCTACACTGGCAACAACTTTATGCCGCTTTGGCACAATGTTCAGTCAGAACGATCGTTTCCAGACTCGCGTTGTACCCTTCACCCACTTCATATTCGTCGCGTACATCAGACTGCCGCTGCGCTGTAAAGAGTTTGCTGCTCACGTTAGCTGCTAGCCCTGCAATGCTGTGACCAAATACTTGCACTAGCGCTGTATCCTGAACCTCTGGCGCACACTCTTCATCAGGCTCAGCATTGTCGACTTGCTCATCCACTCTATGCTCTCTTCTCCGCTTCCTTTTCCTCCGTTCACCTTGCCTGTGACGAAATCTGTATGCCTGTACCGTTTCTGATACATCAAATGCAATAAAACTTTCAACAACTTCCTGTGCATTTCCTGCAGTATCTAAAACAAGAGCATCGTCTGCAGTTTCATCCTGCACGACTCAAAAACCACTGGCACATGCATTTCCCTGCGCATTTGGCCCAAGCTCTCCAGCCACAATTACCCAATGGGGCAGATGCAATTGCACTTAAGTCACCCATGATGATATCTCCACCCTTAATCACTTCGGTACAGCCCACACTCATTCCAGCTAACCCTGACCCCACAATTCTTCTGGATATCGGAGCTTGTACTTCTGTATTACTCACCTTAACTTCATCAAAGTAATTACTATGTGTCTCAATTCTCAGGAACTTGCATTGCGACACCATTCACAACTAATTTAATTTTACGACTCAAAATATCGTTCACGTATCAGTGACGTTCTTCTCTACTCTTTACGGGATCGACAGGTTTAACTAGATTAAGGGTAGTGGTACGCCCTGCAGGGACAGGTAAACTATCCGCAAGCTTGGTCCTTTACCTTTCAGCTTCCTCCCCCTCCCTCCTCTCTGTTTCCTCTCCTTCCTCGCTTCTCTTTCTCTACATAATCAACATGATCCTTACATCCCGAGTCCCATTTCGATCAACCAGTCATCACGCTTATTTCGAAACTTTTCTCTATGGTCCGGAGTTTTGCGATAGACTATTTCCTATTTCTCAGCAGCAATTGTTTCTAATTACTTGTACAGCCTGCCTGGTTAGCCGTGCAGTCTAACGCACTGCTTTCCGGGCCGGAAGGCGTGCCGGTCCCGGGCACGAATCCGCCCTGCGGATTAGTGTCGAGGTCCGGTGTGCCGGCCAGTCTGTGGATGGTTTTTAAGACGGTTTTCCTTCTCCCTCGGCGAATGCGGGCTGATTCCCCTTATTCCGCCTCAGTTACGCTATATCGGCGATTGCTGTGCAAATACACTCCTGGAAATTGAAATAAGAACACCGTGAATTCATTGTCCCAGGAAGGGGAAACTTTATTGACACATTCCTGGGGTCAGATACATCACATGATCACACTGACAGAACCACAGGCACATAGACACAGGCAACAGAGCATGCACAATGTCGGCACTAGTACAGTGTACATCCACCTTTCGCAGCAATGCAGGCTGCTATTCTCCCATGGAGACGATCGTAGAGATGCTGGATGTAGTCCTGTGGAACGGCTTGCCATGCCATTTCCACCTGGCGCCTCAGTTGGACCAGCGTTCGTGCTGGACGTGCAGACCGCGTGAGACGCCGCTTCATCCAGTCCCAAACATGCTCAATGGGGGACAGATCCGGAGATCTTGCTGGCCAGGGTAGTTGACTTACACCTTCTAGAGCACGTTAGGGGGCACAGGATACATGCGGACGTGCATTATCCTGTTGGAACAGCAAGTTCCCTTGCCGGTCTAGGAATGGTAGAACGATGGGTTCGATGACGGTTTGGATGTACCGTGCACTATTCAGTGTCCCCTCGACGATCACCAGTGGTGTACGGCCAGTGTAGGAGATCGCTCCCCACACCATGATGCCGGGTGTTGGCCCTGTGTGCCTCGGTCGTATGCAGTCCTGATTGTGGCGCTCACCTGCACGGCGCCAAACACGCATACGACCATCATTGGCACCAAGGCAGAAGCGACTCTCATCGCTGAAGACGACACGTCTCCATTCGTCCCTCCATTCACGCCTGTCGCGACACCACTGGAGGCGGGCTGCACGATGTTGGGGTGTGAGCGGAAGACGGCCTAACGGTGTGCGGGACCGTAGCCCAGATTCACGGAGACGGTTGCGAATGGTCGTCGCCGATACCCCAGGAGCAACAGTGTCCCTAATTTGCTGGGAAGTGGCGGTGCGGTCCCCTACGGCACTGCGTAGGATCCTACGGTCTTGGCGTGCATCCGTGCGTCGCTGCGGTCCGGTCCCAGGTCGACGGGCACGTGCACCTTCCGCCGACCACTGGCGACAACATCGATGTACTGTGGAGACCTCACGCCCCACGTGTTGAGCAATTCGGCGGTACGTCCACCCGGTCTCCCGCATGCCCACTATACGCCCTCGCTCAAAGTCCGTCAACTGCACATACGGCTCACGTCCACGCTGTCGCGGCATGCTACCAGTGTTAAAGACTGCGATGGAGCTCCGTATGCCACGGCAAACTGGCTGACACTGACGGCGGCGGTGCACAAATGCTGCGCAGCTAGCGCCATTCGACGGCCAACACCGCGGTTCCTGGTGTGTCCGCTGTGCCGTGCGTGTGATCATTGCTTGTACAGCCCTCTCGCAGTGTCCGGAGCAAGTATGGTGGGTCTGACACACCGGTGTCAATGTGTTCTTTTTTCCATTTCCAGGAGTGTACTATCTCCACGTAGGCCTACACCGTAATTACTCTACCACACAAACACTGGGGTCACACTCGTCTAGTGTCAGGCGTTCCCTGGGGAATCCACTATGGGCCGAACCGCAGAGTGATTTTTATTCTTTCGGTGTGTGTGTGTGTGTGTGTGTGTGTGTGTGTGAAAAGGGAGAAACAGAGAGAGAAAAGGAGAGTGAGGGTGACTGTAGGTTTAGTGATTTATTTTATTTTATTTGTGTGTGTGTGAATAGAGATAGAGAGAGAGAAAGAGAGAGAGAGAGAGAGGGGCAGTAGGTTTTAGGATTTTGTGTGCGTGTGTGCGTGTGTGTGTGTGTATGTGTGTGTTGGAAAAGGGAGAGAGAGAGAGAGAGAGAGAGAGAGAGAGAGAGTGACAGTAGGTTATAGAATTTGTGTGTGTGTGTGTGTGTGTTTTTGCGTGTGTGGGGCGGGGGGCTGGGATTTGGGGGGGGGGGGGGTGGGTGTTGAGAGCTCTATTGGTTGGTCTTCTCTAATAATTGGCTCAAATGGCTCTGAGAACTATGGGACTTAACATCTGAGGTCATCAGTCCTCTAGAACTTAGAACTACTTAAACCGAACTAACCTAAGGACATCACACATATCCGTGCCTGAGGCAGGATTCGAACCTGCGACCGTAGTGGTCACGCTGTTCCAGAATGTAGCGCCTACAATCGTTCGGCCACTCTGGCCGGCCGTCTAATAATTCTTTGAGGGCAGAGAACAGAGTGCCATTGCAAAGAGCTGTGTATTCATTTATCACTTGTTTGCCTTTCATTATGGCTTTTTTCATCCGATAATTTTCTTCAATTGTTATTTTTTGTGGGGGACTGTTGCTGCATTTGAGAATTTTCAAATCCGTATTGATGTTTTCTGGGCTATGGTTCTTGTCCGTGAGGTGTTCAGCAAATGTGGAATGACAGCTGTTACTTATTAATGCTCTTCTGTGAATGTAGTGCGTGGACATATAAGGTGAATATCAGGTTCTCGCAGGAAGCGTGGGCGAGATAGTCCCTGGAATCGCACTATCCTTTGTGCCCTCGGTGGCTCAGATGGGTAGAGCATCTGCCATGTAAGGAGGAGATCCTAGGTTCGAGTCCCATTCGGGGCTCGCATTTTCACCTGTTCCAGTTATATATATATATATATATATATATATATATATATATATATATATATATATATATATATATATCATCGCCCGTCAGCAGCTGAAGGTACTAATATATAATTCTAAATAGTTTCATGTGGTCCACCTATCTTTCCGAGAGTTAATAGTTCATCTTTAATTACAGTTGTGTCGACTGTGCGTTAAATATGGCTCCAACAGATGGAATTCAATGAAACGGCAATTGTGCTGCGATTTCAATCAAGCAGACTTACTATCCAGTCATTTTCAGTTAGTGAATTTTATCTATAGTCGATGCTGTTGAACTCCGTGACTGTTCCTTTAAAGGATGTAGAAAAATTTCCGCTACCAGTCACAATAAATTATTGAGACTGGTGGCGGAATTTTCTCTGCGCCCTATTTTCAGTTAGTTTTCTCATAGTGTCCCTGCATCACTTAAAGCCAGTGCTCGTGTGCTCCATTAAAAACGCATCGTAGCTCTTATCCTATCACATCGTTACCAAAGCATGAGACTAACTCCAGGTCTACTTTGCAGTAAAAGAAAAACCTAAAAACGATTTACAGGTCACCAAAACTGAGGTTCGGAGCAACTTCCCGAGGCTGATACAGTTTGCCCTGCATCCTAGACTCTGGACAGCTGACGATTGACGAGTAGTCATTGGAATAAGTATGAATCGTAATTTTTTTAGGCTTATGCTCCATAAGTAACCTGAATTGTAATGACCATACAAATACTGTAGCCTTAAATCCATGGGAAGAGTCCTAAGGCAGTATAACTTACTGACAATGTATGTAGCTTACGAAGCGCTGGTTCTAACTGCTCTTGAGTATTAGTCAATCTGGAAGCCTTCTAGCGTAGGACTGATACTGAAGTCAGAGAACATCAAACAAAGGTAATCACGATTCATCACGTGATCATTTGATAAGCACGGAAGCACCATGAGGACCATCATCCAACTCTATTGGCACACGTTGCAGCAAAGGTATTGTGCAGCACGCAGTCTACAGTCAAATGATACAGTAAACTGTTACGCATTACTCACAAAATAACTGTGGCAACAAAATTACAGAAATTCGAGCTTGACTTATTGATGGTCCAACGCACCATTCGAAAATGGAAAAAAAGGGGAAAATGATATTAGCACCCAGAGTCGACTTCCGACACAGTAGGAAAGCAACAGCGGTTCTAGATCAGTATTGAGTTTAAATGCGGTATTGAGCCTTGTGATACCACATATTCTTAGTGCAAGTGCTACTACGGGATACCTACATGCAAGGGCAATGACGCCAGAGTCCAAGATGGCGGCAAGACCTGCCCCCTAATAACTGACATCATCATCATGACATGACAAATCAGACCCCCCCCCTCCCGGTCTCTCCCCTACCACACACGCTCTTCAGTACAGCCAATAACAATGTAATAATGTATTAGTAAAACGAATCAGCTAATCACAGTGTAGTAATTTAGCAGTCATTAATGTGAAACAGCGAATTACAGTGTAGATCGAGAGCATCCCTCTTGGCTGTGCTCAAAAATGAATGGACATCACTACCACTTTTGCTAGTTTTTCAGTAATGCTTCAATTTAGCAAGCACCATTTTAGTGGCAACATAGATAGTGCATCATGTTCTACACTATAAAATATAATCAGTGGTATTAACAGCATAATGTAGCTTTTTATTTGCGTTTGAATTACCCACAGTATAGGTTATGTACAAAACGATCTTTCAAGGAATAGTGCAATATTTACAAACTGGAGCTAGTAGTTCAAGGCTGTCTAAAAGGTCTTTATCTAACTGAAGCAGGACCAAAATACTTGGTAGCGAGCAATTTTGACGGTTAACGATCGCCCTTTACTGAGCGATATGGCACATTATTTAGGACAATGGATTTGTATCTAACTGGAGCGGGACTGAAATACTTGGTAGCGAACAGTTTTCACGGTTAACGTGAACTAACTAAATCATTTTACACAAATTCCTGCTGCCGGCCGCGGTGGTCTCGCGGTTCTAGGCGCGCAGTCCGGAACCGTGCGACTGCTACGGTCGCAGGTTCGAATCCTGCCTCGGGCATGGATGTGTGCGATGTCCTTAGGTTAGTTAGGTTTAAGTAGTTCTAAGTTCTAGGGGACTAATGGCCACAGCAGTTGAGTCCCATAGTGCTCAGAGCCATTTGAACCATTTTTGAACAAATTCCTGAATAAACACCGTACTGCGGGACATAAGTAAACTAAGAAAAACTCAGATTGCGATGTGAGGTTGAGTTATTCAACCCTAGCTTTACAAAATGTGTATGTAATGCTGTAATCACTATATCAGCAGATAAGCAATTAATGTCAGAGAAGAAAAGAGACGGTGATGTGAACGATGTATGCTCCAGCAATCTTACGATTGACTGGATGTGACGCCTTGCATGAGCACATTAACTGTGCAGTGACTGTCAAGTTACTACAACCATACAAAAAGGGCTGAAGTTAGTTTTTCACTGCAGCGGTAGTCCATTCAAAGCAACCTATTGGGCATTTTATGTGATACTTTGCATAATTCATGAGTGTTGTACTTTCTTTTACCGATTTAGTTCCTGTTGTTAATCCTGCCAAATTCGTACTAGTGACACTTCGTCTGTTCCTCAACACATAATCCCCATTGTGACAGTCCCCATCACACCAACTGGGCTGCTGTCATGTTCTATCAACGCTGAAACTCGTCTCTTCCCTTCCACACACTCCACTTCTTGCCACAAAGGAACTTGTAGCATCTCCCACTTTCTGATTCCGAAACTCATGCAGAAATTCATCTTTCCCATGAGATATAGTCCTCCCTTTCTTCCACCCTCGTATTAATATATCCTGCAAGCATCATTCTTCATTTAACGTCCTTAAACCCTGTCGAAACGTCTCACAAAAGGCCCGTCGTTCTCCTGCTAACAGTATTTCCTGTCTTTTCATTACAAACTCATCCACCTATTTACAATTGCTAGGAGCAACTGCTCATTCAGATGCGTTGCACAACTGTCAAATTTTAAACATCGCCATATTCACCATGAAAATTTTATACATTTTAATTGTTCATTTTAAACCTCAATGATACCTTAAAATAGGCCCAATGTTTTTAAAAACCCATGTAGGCTGAAGAGCACCATTGTGACATTTGAAAACAGATCGTTGCGATGGGGAAGTGAAATAAACAATAGGAACAGCATGGAGAGCTATTTAGGCATTCGTTGTTCAGTAAATATCAGATACATTCCTAAAATGATCAGCCACTTTTTTCGTCTCCCAAAAGAACAATAGGAAGAGCAGCAGCTGCTGTTTTATGTTTCCTCTTGTATCACGTATTTCATCTGAATTCTGTGTTGCCTTTCTCTTTCAACAAAGAACGTAAGAGTATTATTAGTACGTCAGTAGATGAATGGTTTCATTTCGGAGCAGTACGCAATGTTGTCATCAGCACTTTTGAAATCATTGTACACCCTTATATCACGACGTACGACAAAACTTAGGTGTCTGATTTTTCAGACAGTATTATCAATCATCGTAGTCACGTAAATGTCACAAAAGCACAGTGTACGCGGAGCGCATGTGGAAAATAATCTGTGACGTATTCATTAATATATAAAATGTTGCGTATATCAAGAGTATCTGTCTCAATCATTTCAAAAATGAACTCATATGGCTCTCTGTTATAAACCAAAAACATGAAATAGGTGATACATTGTAGTTTCAAGATATAGAAAAAAGGTAGATAATGATATAATTTGCGCACAGCAGCGATGTGATTGTTTAATTCAGCCTCTGTGATGTATTGTAACTGTGAAGCGCAGCGAGTAATGAGCCCGTTTATTGTGCTGCGTCGGCCAGCGCTCCGCCCAAAGAGCTAATAAAGCACGCTTCACGGTACAAAGGCCTGTCTCATTCCGACCGTGCTCGCGCCACCGAGCCCAAATTCGTTGCATGCTGTCTTGCCTATTCTTCAGAACCATCACCATACAACAGAATATATGTGTTTCGTAGTAGGGCGGACTGAAGCAGTAATTTATTTATAAATGGTAAGTAGGAGCTGGAACTGAAACGTATTTCTGTAGCTGTCTCTGGCAAGAAATGAGACACAATTCACTAAAAAAACAAAGCAAAACAATAAATTTTTTTCATCCAAATTCAGAAGTGATGCACATTGAGAAACCGAGTCTATCTGGATTTATGCAAAGTAAAAGAGGAATAGCGATGGCCGAGACAACATTTAGCTACCTTACCGATAGAAACGATACGTGCTAAACGGTCACTCATGTTTTGCCAGTGAGACAGGGACATCTTGCCATTGATAAGTATTACAGACTTTGGTATTTATGATTAAATGGCTCCAAAGTTGCCTACATAACAATAATTATTGAAAGATGCTCCCTGATGCAGTGAGTACCGGAAACATTGACAGGTTCACGATGTGTCTTAACGGGAGATTTTATTTCGGGCAGAACAAATGATACGGCAAAAACTGTGAATGATATCTAGTTAGATACAGCAGCAATAGCTTCTTTTATTTCTATTACAGCCAATGATTTTTTGTGGCTGTAATACATACAACATCGAATTCTGAATATTTTCGTTGTTTCGATGACTAGGTAAATAATAACGGAAAGATCTCGTGTGATATATGAAGAAGTAAGTGAAAGATACCCACTTGAAACACAAAACAAGTTGATATTTTTTATCGACAAATCATAATCAGATTTTATGCGGGTCATATAACTTACACGCAGGACGATTGCAAGAGATCTGAATCGGAAACCGGGAAAAGAGAACTTACTGACATTTTAGAGGGCTATAACAATCCCAATTATATTTCAGCCATTCCCTAATGGATAACTACTGCTTTATTGTTGTATGATACATTTGCGAATGTGTAATACGTCAGTTGCCACTATATGTGTCTGAATATGAAGCATTTTAGCTTTAAATTAGCGGAGAATAGTAAATACGGAAAGATCTCGTGTGATATATGAAGAAGTAAGTGAAAGATACCCACTTGAAACACAAAACAAGTTGATATTTTTTATCGACAAATCATAATCAGATTTTATGCGGGTCATATAACTTACACGCAGGACGATTGCAAGAGATCTGAATCGGAAACCGGGAAAAGAGAACTTACTGACATTTTAAAGGGCTATAACAATCCCAATTATATTTCAGCCATTCCCTAATGGATAACTACTGCTTTATTGTTGTATGATACATTTGCGAATGTGTAATACGTCAGTTGCCACTATATGTGTCTGAATATGAAGCATTTTAGCTTTAAATTAGCGGAGAATAGTAAATACAGTTGGTTGGACCTAAATAATTTAAGATACAACCAGAACCAATTTCTGTTGATTCCATTATCTTCCGTCGCAATGGGAGCAAATACATTAGGATGAATACGAGAACGTTCTATAGGCTATCAAAGAAGTTACAGGAATCAGAACAACACAGTAAAAAGTGATACGTATATTACTTCTACATATCTCTCAAGAATCTCTTATCATCTAAGTCCACACATACTGTCGCCTGTTGACTTTTGGCATCCATTTATTATATAAACTGCCTATCAATTTTTGTGTTCTCCGCCTAGTTTACGGAAGAGGGAACATTTAAAAGATATGGTATTGCAAAATTCTACAGGTAATTACTGTACACTCATGATTTTCATTGCAGTTTAATTAAATCTAGAAAAAATACATGTATCTGAGTTACAAATTTTAGATGACTATCCGTTAGCTCTGTGGCATGTTCACTAATGATATCTAACAGGCAGTGACTACCGATTACTGAGCACACTCTTTCAGACCTTCTAAAGGACGTGCCTTTCGAGATAAAAAGAATTTCGGTGGTTATATCTAGCTATATTTGAGCCACACTACACGACATAAACTGACCTGTAACTACCATTACAGATAATAGTTGGAGATATACCACACCAATGGTCTGCACGTTTGCATACTGCAGTCATTTGAATGTTTATCAAAGCCTTCATCCAAAAGAAGAAAACGGCCCTTTGCTACAAATAGTCTTATAGTAAGACACATATTTGGAGATACATAAAATGAAGCGACACTCTATGATGACACAAGACGTGAATGTGTGTGTCATATTGTTCGTATATCATACTACACTATAGTCACTTCTGTGGAGCACAAACGTCTACCTTAAGATTTATTTTAAACTTTCATTTTATCTCAGTCGTATATTTAACATGTTCAGTCTCTGCAGGTTTGTATGTGCTCAAGATAATGGTTATAAATGTAAGGCTTACCGTAGGAAAGGAAGCTTGTGGTATGTAATAGTGATAAAGTTCAACGTTATTAGGCTGTTTCTTCGTCAATGAAATGTAGAAAATGGGCAAGGAGCAATGAGAAAGTTTATGACTGCATTATTCTCAGAAGAATAGTAAAAGTTAGTTTTGTTCAGACGTTCATAAACGCCTATACCTTCCGAGACACAATATTCATCTATTCAGCGAAGAGGATAACGAACAGTCGACGTTTTCCAATGTCGACGCATGATATTATGGATTTTAAACTCCGAGTCCACCGAAGAATTAATATCTTAAGCTGAAAAAGGTATGTGATACTGACGTAAATTTCGAATCAGTGGTTTTAATTCTGATGTAAGCACTGAGTGCGGGCACTGAAAGCAACATACGCGCTGTTATGATGGCTGGTACTCAGCGATTCAGCTTCCTCTTTCTCATCTGCATACAGAACTGCATCATAGCGATCTGCATATGAGACTGGGGATGTCATCGCAAATTGAGTGCATTCGCTGGTGAAATTGAACGAGAGGGATTTCGGTGGACACCGACAGACCTCTACTGGGAAGACAACAACAAGATTTCTAGGAGACTATGAGAGCTGATTAACTTGACAGATAATACATAATAGCACTCCTGTATTGAAAGGTAGCGATTCAGTGATTTTACAGAGAGTGGACGTAATTTAGCCAGAAATATGGGAACTACAGTGACTGCACTCCTGAAGTGAATACGGAGGGATCAGCAGGCAGACGGCACGCTTTCAAGAAATGCTGTGACAACTTTTCTGTCTCATGGTAGCGATATCTATTATTTTGTCAGAATCAGGTATTAGATGCTGATTAGACTATCTACTCGGACAGAATAAATGGGGATTACCGACAGAGTAACTTTTTCCTATGTGTGAGAGATCAGACGTCATTCAGACTGCGACAATAAGAGTTTACAGTCAGCCAATCTGCAATGTATAGCAACTAAAACTGCATCAAACGAGAGGTGAATTTTTCAGACTGCGAACATGACCACGTCTGCGGAAAGGCTAGGAACAGGCGAAGTTACAAGTCTTCTGAGAAACAGTGGGTTCACTTAAACTGTACTCGTAACCATTTTGCTGGGGCCGACCAGGCATCGTTCACATTGCCGTTAAATATTTCAGCGGTAAGAAATCTGTGAGTGTAAAATTTAATCAATTTCCCTCTCTAACTTTCTATTTAAAAGCGTTCTTTAAGTGAACGTGCGACAGCACTGCCTGATGTATGGTGCACATCATTTTCGAACCTACATAAATAACCTTTCCCCCATGAACCATGGACCTGGCCGTTCGTGGGGAGGCTTGCGTGCCCCAGCGAAACAGATAGCCGTATCATAGGTGCAACCACAACGGAGTGGTATCTGTTGAGAGTCCAGACAAACTTATGGTTCTTGCAGAGGGGCAGCAGCCTTTTCAGTAGTTGCAGGGGCAACAGTCTGGATGGTTGACCGATCTGGTCTTGTAACATTAACCAAAACGGCCTTGCTGTGCTGGTACTGCGAACGGCTGAAAGCAACGGAAAACTACAGCCGTAATTTTTACCGAGGGCATGCAAATATTCCGGAGGTGAAATAGTCCCCCATTGGGATCTCCGGGCGGGGACTACTAAGGAGGGCGTCGTTATCAGGAGAAAGAAAACTAGCGTTCTACGGATCGGAACGCGGAATGTCATGTCCCTTAATCGGGCAGGTAGGTTAGAAAATTTAAAAAGCGGAATAGATAGATTAAAGTTAGATATTGTGGGAATTAATCAAATTCGGTGGCAGGAGGATCAAGACTTCTTGTCAGGTCAATACAGGTTTATAAATGCAAAACTAAATAGGGGTAAAGCAGGAGTATATTTAATGACGAATAAAAAATAGGAGCGCGGATAAGCTACTATGAACAGCATAATGAACGCATTATAGTAGCCAAGATACACGCCTCCGCAGATGATGAAGAGATTGAAGAAATATATGATGCGATAAAAGAAATTAATCAGATAGTTAATGGGGACGAAAATTTAATAGTCATATGGGACTGGTATTCGATAGTAGGGAAAGGAAGAGAATGAAAAGTAGTAGGTGAATACGGACTGGGGGTAAGAAATGAAGCCACGCGTGATTAGCCGAGCGGTCTTAGGCGCTGCAGTCATAGCCTGTGCGGCTGGTCCCGGCGGAGGTTCGAGTCCTCCCTCGGGCATGAGTGTGTGTGTTTGGCCTTAGGATAATTTAGGTTAAGTAGTGTGTAAGCTTAGGGACTGATGACCTTAGCAGTTAAGTCTCATAAGGTTTCATACACATTAAAAAATGAAAGTGGAAGCCGCCTGGCAAAAGTTTGAGCAGAGCATAACTTAATCATAGCTAATACTTGGTTTAAGAATCATGAAAGAAGGCTGCATACGTGGAAGAGGCCTGAAGGCACTGGAAGATTTCAGACAGATTAGATAATGGTAAGAGACATTTTGGAACCAGGTTTTAAATTGTAAGACTTTTCCAGGGGCATATGTCGACTCTAACCACAATTTATTGGTTATGAACTGTAGATTAAAACTGAAGAAACTGCAAAGATGCAGGAATTTAAGGAGATGGGACCTGGATAAACTGAAAGACCTGGAGATTTTAGAGAGATTCAGAGAGAGCATTAGGGAGCGATTGACAATTGCAGGGAAAATAAATATAGTGAAAGAAGAATGGGAAGCTTTGAGAGATGAAATAGTGAAGGCAGCAGAGGACCAAGTAAGTAAAAAGAAGAGGGTTTGTAGAAATCCTTGGGTAACAGAAGAGATATTGAAAATAATTGATGAAAGGAGAAAATATACAAATGCAGTAAACGAAGCAAGCGAAAAGGAAGACAAACATCTCAAAACTGAGATCGATAGAAGGTGGAAAATGGCTAAGCAAGGCCGGCTAGAGGACGAATGTAAGGATGTAGAGGCGTGTATCACTAGCGGTAACATAGATACTGCCCACAGGAAAATTAAAGAGACCTTTGGAGAAAAGAGAACCACTTGTATGAATATCAAGAGCATGAATATCAAGAGCTCAGATGAAAAACCAGTCCTAAGCGAAGAAGGGAAAGCA
Source organism: Schistocerca serialis cubense (assembly GCF_023864345.2). NCBI lineage: Eukaryota > Metazoa > Arthropoda > Insecta > Orthoptera > Acrididae > Schistocerca > Schistocerca serialis. The sequence continues at coordinate 155,441,411 of NC_064640.1, forward strand.
GAGAGGTGGAAGGAGTATATAGAGGGTCTATAGAAGGTCGATGTACTTGAGGTCAATGTTATGGAAATATAAAGTGACGTAGATGAAGATGAGATGGGTGATATGATACTGCGAAAAGAATTTGACAGAGCACTGAAAGACTTAAGTCAAAAAAGGCCCCGGGAGTAGACAACACTATTGGTGGCCTTCAGGGAGCCAGCCCTGACAAAACTATACCATCTGGTGAGCAAAATATATGAGGTAGACGAAATACCCTCAGACCTCAAAAAGGATCCCTAAGAAAGCAGGTGTCGACAGGTGTAAAAATTATCGAACTATCAGTTTAATAAGTCATGGCTACAAATTACTAACACGAATTATTTACAGACGAACGGAAAAACTAGTAGAAGCTGACAATCCATGAAGAAAAAATAAAAACTTTGAAGTTTGTCGATGACATTGTAATTCTGTCAGAGACAGCAAAGGACCTGGAAGAGCAGTTGAACGGAATGGACACTGTCTTGAAAATATGATATAATTTGACGACGAGGAAAAGCCAAACGAAACTAATGGAGTGTAGACGAATTAAATCAGGTGGTGCTGAGGGAATAAGATTAGGAAATGAAACACTTAAAGTAGTAGATGAGTTTTTCTATTTGGAGAGCAAAATAACTGATGATGGTCGAAGTAGAGAGGATATAAAATGTAGACTTGCAATAGCAAGGAAAGCGTTTCTGAAGAAGACAAAGTTGTTAATAACGATTATAGATTTAAGTGTCAGGAAATATTTTGGTTCAAATGGTTCAAATGGCTCTGAGCACTATGGGACTCAACTGCTGTGGTCATAAGTCCCCTAGAACTTAGAACCACTTAAACCTAACTAACCTAAGGACAGCACACAACACCCAGCCATCACGAGGCAGAGAAAATCCCTGACCCCGCCGGGAATCGAACCCGGGAACCCGGGCGTGGGAAGCGAGAACGCTACCGCACGACCACGAGATGCGGGCGGAAATATTTTCTGAAAGTGTTTGTGTGGAGTGTAGACATGTATGGAAGTGAAACGTGGACGATAAATAGTTTAGACGGGAAGAGAATAGAAGCTTTCGAAATGTGGTGCTACAGAAGATTGTTGAGGATTAGATAGGTAGATTACGTAACTAATGAGGAGGTACTGAATAGGAATGGGGAGAATAGGGCTTTGTTGCACAAACTGACTAAAAGGTAGGATCGGTTGGTAGGACATGTTCTGAGGCATCAAGAGATCACCAATGTAGTAATGGAGGGAAGCGTGGAGGTTAAAATTCGTAGAGGGTGAGCAAGAGATGAATACACTAAGCTGATTCAGAAGGATGTAGGTTGCAGTAGTTACTCGGAGATGAAGAGGCTTGCACAGGAGAGCTGCATCAAACCAGTCTCTGGACTGAAGACCATAACAGCAACATATAAATGACACATAATCAAGAGGTTTACTACGCAAGGAGTTTCATGTTGACTCTTTAGCGATATTTATTGGATGAAGGACTACCTTGCCGGTAAACTCGCGAAGATGTCACACATATCGATTTAGTGGAGATATTAGTGCTCACCAGGATAACGATTATACTCTACCGATATTCTTCTTATATTATTTCGTTCTCCAAAGATAGTTCTTCGGGATGAAAAACATGGTAGCTTGTGCTTGACTTATTCATACTTGTTTCACTTCTTCCTGTTTCTTTCATGTTGACGTATTTTCTCCTTGTCTTCCTGAATATGGGACTTATAGGAGGATTCCATATAGGGAATACTCGATCCGAAAACAGGTTCTGTTGCAGATGAAAGACTGGCAAGTGGCGTGGACAGATATTGATTAGACACGCTGCTGATTCACACAAACTCTCAGATACATGAATGCTTTAATCGTGATAGTGCTAGCAATTGCAAAACTATTGAATGCCCAAACATCATGCTTGCACGAATACTTACGTATCACGAAATTCCAGCATGCTGGAATAATAGCAGGTCAGCTACTTCTGTTAATCAGTACAACGGAAAACCAACCAAAGTTGCATGTGTCACTACTTTATTTACTCCATGACTAGTTCCGGGTTGGGACCCATTTTCGGATCATCCTAAAGAATGATACATATACAATACACGTTTTACCGAATTTTTAAGAGCACGCCGAAAATACAGAACGCTTCGTTTCAAGATTCACGCACCAGATACTGCAAATGGTATTTCTAAACATACAAGAAATACGTCAAAATAAATATATACGTATTATGAAGTGCAAATAAACAGATACAGCACATACAGATAACTGGCAGTCTACTTCTCCCACTGCCTTAAGTTAACCTCGGGAAAAGGCGCTCTATCAGGATATAGGAAACCTTTTTTATTTAAAATAGCATTCTCGATTCATCAAAAATACAACAGCTAATACAAAAATCTTTATCAAAAACAGTCAAACACTTAAAAATCGCCGAACAGTAAAGCAATTCAGGGCCACATACCGCCCGTACGACGAAGTTGTATGCCATGTTGGCACGTAAAAATCACTAAATATGAACCACAGCCATAGTATTAAAAGGAAACAAAATAATAGGACATCAAAAATTTTCATCAACTCCAACCCTTTACAAGCGTATAAACTTTAACATAAAAAAGTTTACGAAATTATATCAAGATAAAAAAATTACTTTCCTGTCGTGTCCTAGGTAGGAGCAGACATTAAACTACAATGTTATCTTTCACAAATCACCAAAAATGTGTTCGACATACTGGGAGAAGACGTAACATAAAAGTACTTATGGGTGTATGGGGAGGAGTGGGGTTGTAGAAGGAGGGTGGAAGAAGAAATAGGGGGAGGATCGAGGACTTTGAAACGTGTGTGTTTGAGGGGGGGGGGGAGGGGGAGTAGGGGGGCTAGCATGAAGATGAAGGAGAACGAAAAGAGAGGTGGACAAAGTTTTGAAAGAACAACTTGATTTTCGGTTTAGTCAGTTCTTGGCTCTGTTCCAAAATGATGTATGATTCATACTCTCTTCCCCTACTGCCAAACCCGTTGTCATTTCCGCAAAAACCCTTGACCATAAGCTTCTGTTTACTTGGTTTCCTCTCCCCTCATTTTCTCCATCCCCGTCGCTCCCCCAACTCTACATCTCTAATTTCCTCACAGTGACTTTTTGTTCCTCAGGTTGACTGTCATGTACTGAGTTCAGTTTCGCGCTTTTTCATCCATCTATCTACTGCCCGTTACTCGTGCTTTCCCCATCCCCTCTTTCTATCATTGCATATTTCACACCCACCTCGCCTCTTCCACCTTTTCTTCTCCCCCATTTTATAAAAAAACGTTGCATATTTTATCGTCTGTAATTCGGTTCTTGCAGGTACCATTCGTTTATCGTATTCTCCCCGTCATTACTGTGTTCCATAGCCGAAATACTGAGGAGTTCAAGTTTTGATTTCAGGAGGCGCTATTGTCTGTGGTGCGTATTGGTTGCTGATGGTTGACTAATATGGTTTCTGTGTTTGTTGTGCCTTTACGCTGCGTTGTGCCTTTACATTGCACATCTTATACTGCATATATATATGGCAGATTATGAAGCCCGGTTTGTCGGCTGATTATGTGGTCATCAACACAAAATTAATTTAAATAATTTTTCGCGACTTTTTGTTAGTTTTTATCTGTATGATTACTCCTGAGTAACATACATGTATGGTTTGTCTGTTGAATCCGTTAGTCTGCGATAGTTCTTATTTATTTGATTATAAAACAGGCACAAAGTCATTTCTAGTCCATTTTCAATAAGTTTGTTTACTACTACTGATAATATATTAGTTATATTCTTTCTATGTTTGCCCACTTGACCCACTTTTTGTGCTGCTTTACCTTCATGGTCTTGCATCCCACACTTTTCCCAGCCCTCCATCCTCCCCTAGTCTCACCGCCCCCCCCCCCTCCCCTTCTCCCTCAAAAACCCCACCCCCACCCCATACACCCACGAGTGCGTTTATGCTGCGTCTTCTCGCAGGATATCAAACACTTTTTTAGTGCTTTGTGAAACACAACTTCGTGGTTTACCTTCATATAATTTTGTAAACTTTGTTATGATGAAGTTTTTAGGCTTGTAAAGGTTTGGAAGAGATGAAGATCTTTTAATGTCCTGTTATTTAGTTTTATTTTAATGGTAATGCTGTGGTTCATCTTTAACGACTTTACGTGCCAATATGGCATATAACTTCTTCATACGCACCGTATGTGGCCCTAACGTACTTTACTGTTTTCTGGTATTACGTGTTTGTTTTTGGCAAAGATTTTAAGATTATTCATTTCATCGTTGTCCTGTACAGTTATTATATTAAGTGTTGTATTTTTTATGATTGGCGAATATTGTATTAAATAAAAAAAGGTTTTCTATGTACTGGTAGGGTGCCCTCTTCCCGAGGTTACCTTACGGCAGCGGGAGGAGTAGACTGCTAGTTATCTGTATGTGTTGTAACTGTTCATTTGCACGTCATGATGTGTACATACTTATTTTGATACGATTCTTGTATTTTTGGAAATACCAGTATAACTATCGGGTACGTGATTCTTGAAACAAACTGTTCTGTATTTTTGGCGTGCTCTTAAAAATTTTGTAACACTTGCACACGATTATAAATTTGGTTTTCTGTTCTTTAGGATGATATGAAAGTGGAACACGGCCTGAAACTAGTCCTCGAGCAACTAAAAAAGACTTGCAAGTTTGGCTAATTTTCCGTTGTACTGACGTATGTATGACCTTTTGAGTACACCAGATGTAGTATGTTACTAATACAATCTTATCGGTTTTCAAGCCGCTTCTGTTCGAATTAAATTCTCGAGCTCGAGCACTCCACAATCGTCGTCAAGATCAAGAAGTAATTTGTGAGTTTTACTGATGTTCAATTTTTTAATGGTCTTGTTCGGCGTTGTTGTCGCAACTACTGTCTGATAAACAAATACTGTGTGGATCCTAGCCTTGGTAATAAATATAACGACGTTTGATGAATATAACTGTGGAGTTAGCTGTGCTTGAGTCCCTTTCCAGAACAACAGCCTATAACACTAGCTTCGTTATACGCCACTCTTCCCTAACAACCTAATCTTAAGCCACGTAAAACACTAACCGGCCGTGACACAGGCTAATGTTACCATCTGAAAGGATTTGGGAAATTTTGACCGCATGTCTGCCTAATGAATGAAGGTATCGGATTGTAATTTTTAATATAGAGCAAGTAATAGAAAAACTAAACAGGCTTTAACTTTGGGGTTAATGAAAGTAGTAAAATTCCAATATGAATGAAAAATAGAACGGTGGCCAGTCCAATTAGGCACATTTATTTGAAAATATATGTTTAATAAAGCTGAATATCAGTTGTTGAATTGACTTTCATTAAGATTCCCTTTGAAAAGCGCACAGAATACAACCGTCCACAGGGAAATCTAAGCTGTGAGTAGCAGTAGTTGTCAATAATGCACAAACCATCAATCATAGAAAGCAAAATTGTACCCAGCTCATAATAATAACAGCTACAATCACGATCATTACGTGACTCAGTACTGAGATGTTACTGCAGGAAGCACTGAACTTAAGTTGGATATGTAGGGGCCTCTAACTTAACTGACATGTAGCAACCAGTAATAATAATAAAAGAAAAACAAATAATATCACAATTACACTGTTAATACACTCATTTAAAGAAATATATCAGGTTTCCTTAGTAGCAATGTCATCGGCGAACCTCAAAGTTTTTATTTCTTCTCCATGAATTTTAATACCTACTCCGAATTTTTCTTTTGTTTCTTTTACTGCTTGCTCAATATACAGATTGAACAACATCGGAGAGAGGCTACAACCCTGTCTTACTCCCTTCCCAACCACTGCTTCCCTTTCATGTCCCTCGACATGTAGATCACATAACTAATGAGGAAGTATTGAATGGGATTGGGGAGAAGAGAAGTTTGTGGCACAACTTTACCAGAAGAAGGGATCGGTTGGTAGGACATGTTCTGAGGCATCAAGGGATCACCAATTTAGTATTGGAGGGCAGCGTGGAGGGTAAAAATCGTAGAGGGAGACCAAGAGATGAATACACTAAGCAGATTCAGAAGGATGTAGGTTGCAGTAGGTACTGGGAGATGAAAAAGCTTGCACAGGATAGAGTAGCATGGAGAGCTGCATCAAACCAGTCTCAGGACTGAAGACCACAACAACAACAATAGTAGCAATAATATTAAAATTATCTTTCTAATATGAGCAGAATATAGTGGGGACCCATAAACTGGTATGTACTACTATTCAAGCTCTATAATAATTTCAGTAGTAAAATTTAATTCAACTAAAATTAATTCTTAGCTTCACTTGGAACAGTTTATGTTTTTACTTTTCATGGCAAATTGTTCAACACTGAGCTCAATTAACTTAGCAAAATTCTAAGTAACTTCAGCTTTTGCTAATCCTTGCACAGATGACAGACGTGAATAAATCACTAGTTCATTTGAAACATGATACTCGTTTTTATAAACACTTAGGAGAGGACCCTGCATAGGTTCATTATCAGGATGGAAGATATAGTATTAAACACCGGTATATAGCACTTGGATCGTTATTAGAATCACTCACACAATTTAACTGGTCTATGCTCTGATACATACCTGTATGCATGAAGTTGGTGGAGCTGTGGCGACGTTGTGGTGGCAAGCGACATGGCGGATAACTGTACTCACGGCTCTTGGCGTTTGAATGCTCGATAAAATTTCTTCTTGGCGACGGATTTTTAACGTGTCAGAGACATTCCTTATTGCCGGGAGTATCATGCAACAGACAAATCCACATCCGAGGCAAAATTCCTTGCAAAGCGGCTTCCAGTTGCCTCCATTGGCACCGGCTATGTGTACCGTGCAACGGCTAGCCACTGACTGCCTATCGTTCCAACCAAGTAGCCACCCAGTTTGAGCCACTTCCGTTGTGGAGGGTCTTCCCTACGTCTTTTACTTATTACAAACACAAACGCCCTAAGCATGAACCAGCTTCCAATATACAATATTATTTAGCTTTTTCCATATATACATCACAATACTTCAAGCTTCCTGTCACAAATCAATGACCTTAACTATCAAAGAACACACACTCCATAATCGTAGATACACAGTTATCTAATATAAACTTGCCCCTAATCGTTGTAAGTGTTGCAAGTCGAGCCCCATAAACCCTGTTCGTAGATTTTATTCAACGAAATATGAAGATTTTGTGGCTGAATTTGATTCTATGTTTCTGCCCCCCCCCCCCCCACCCCGCCGGTGGACGTGTGCTTTCAGGTTTTGTATCTTTGTACAAGATAAATTTTAATGAATAATACCTTCCCTATCTCGACATTTATTTTCGAATCACCTGATCAAAGTCATATGTCGCTGCCATCCAGAACGTTAACACAGTCTGGCCAAAGTATATTATGTTGCACTTCATAAATATAAAACTAGATAGGTCTGAGGTACCTACCTGAACAATAACTCATTCTCACGTGATCGATGAAGTCTACACAGAATGTATTTCAAGATGTCTTTCCACCCATACGTTTCTGGGATGTAATGCCACCAAACAAAGTATAAAAACGAATATAATGATGGAATTATTATGCCTTATATTAGTATTAACTTGAAAGAATTGTTCTGTTGCATATGAAATATGTTTGAATGCATTTTAATGTGGTAGGTGTCACAATAGAGTCCATTATTATATCGCTAAAAATCGTCTGCCTTACGCCGAAATAAAATACCGCAACTTTCTGACTGAAATGACACTTTCTGAAACACAGCGTGTTCCAGTTTTTCATTCCTAAATTCTGTAATTCTCAGAACCCTGTGGCAGATTCTTAAGTGCAAATTGCACTGTAGTCGGAGTTCAGCACTCAACATTTAGCTCTGCTGAAGTGTGTTCTGGCACAGTACGGCCACTAATGATGGAAACTACAAGTTCACGCGTAACACCTGAGCTGGTCACGAAGCCATTTTGATGTAATATAGAAAAACGTATTTGCAGATTTCTTGGAAACTTTCTACTGCTGCTGATAACTGAAAGTAAACTATTATATGGAAGGTATATGCACACATCATTCTGTATAAGAGTAAAATTTTATAGAAAAATTCTTCGGCCATTGGAAAGCGAAATATTTTTTCATTTAGATTATATGCATACATACCTGCTAAGACAAATGTGGCAACTGAAATTGTAGAACACAAGTCTCATTAATGAAATTATGGATATTTGCGAATGGATTATTAAAAAAAGAGTTTTATTTTGCGTTATGAGTTTGTTTCTAAATATTACATAGTTGAATGAGTTATGGCTGTTTTTTTCTCATACCACAGAATTCAATAAGTGCTTAACAGTTCGTACAAATTACCTAGCTTAGAGGATTTTGTGTTACATTTAAGTGCTGTTGTTTTTTTCTTATACATTTCCACTGAATTAAGAGTTTTGTGTTAGTATTATATTTATGTTTATAGATAAAACAAAACTTATAATAAGTGGCAAATCTGCAACAAATTTATAACTTAAGATCAGCCAAACGTTATGGCGGGCATATTTAACGCTTCTTTCCCTGTTTGAGACTTCATGTCACAATGTTGTCCTAAACTGGGATAACTTTGTGAGAACTAATATCCTGTAATCCCAATATCTCACTGAACACAAAATAATTGTAAAAATTCAAGGATTAAGGATATAAAATTCCAAATATATGCAAATAGAAGTCACAGGACGTATTTGTTATGGTACAACAAGCGCAAAAGTATCACAAAATTGCCCACATTCCCAGTAAGTGAATTTTTACTAAAAGGATTGGGAATTTGTATGTAAAGTGTTTCACTTTAAAGAGACATTCGTGCTGATTCCTAATCAGCTTTCAGAGTTTGTGTGTTTATAATATTTTCAATATTATAGAGGCTTTTACATTCAGTCTATGACTAAGTAATATTAATTCAGTTTATGCGTTTGGATTACTGTTATACGTATAAATTATTAATCTTTCGTCATCCAACATCTGTTGAACAATTGCTAAGTTTCAGAACACTCATTCAGCTGAATGGGAATATTTTGGTTCAGCTTCCTTTGTTTATATGGGATAGAATTTTGGAAAAAGGCAAATTAATTAGTTCTCCTGAAACCTATCATGATACAATGGTCATCAATTTTACTAATCCTCAATTCATAGTAGAAAGAACGTAGTAGTTTATGACAGTGGTGTCAACATTTGAAATATAGATTTCTTACAGGAATCACGCAATAAATTTTCGGATGAGCTGTATAGTATCAATGGAACCAGCATGTTATCAACTATTCGTACTGCTCTAATAAGTAAGTTTTACGTGTAAAAGAATTGGAAACTGCATGACAAGAAGTTTGTGGTTAGGTTCTAAGAGTTTATTTTTAGCTGAAACAATCGGCTTGGCTACAATAGTCAGGTATGAAAATATATCATAAATTGTATACCTTGTCTTAAAAGGTGCATGGGTGAAACAAATTTTAATGCATATACGCTGAAGCGCCAAAGGAACCGGGCAGGCATGCAAATTCAAATACAGGCATGTGTAAACAGGCAGAATACGGCACTGCGGGCGGCAGCGCCTGTGTAGGACAACAAGTGTCGGGCGCAGTTGCAGATCAGTTACAGCTGCTACAATGCCAGGTTATCAAGATTTAAGTGGGTTTGAAAGTAGTGTTACAGTCTGCGCACGAGCGATGGGACACAGCATCTACGAGGTAGTGATAAAGTTGGTATTTTTCCGTACGACCATTTCACGAGCGTACCGTGAATATCAGGAATCCCGTAAAACATCAAATCTCTGACACCGCTGCGACCGGAAAGGAACCTTCAAGAGCAAGACCAACGATGACTAAAGAGAATCGTTCCACGTTACAGAAGTCCTACTCTTCCTCAGATTGCTGCAGATTTGAATGCTGGGCCATTAACAACTGTCACCGTGCGAGCCATTCAACGAAACATCATCTATATGGGCTTTCGAAGGCCCACCCGTGTAACCTTGATGACTACACGACACAAAGCTTTACGCTTCATCTGGGCCCGTTGACGCAGACATTGCACTGTTGATGACTGGAAACATATTGCCTAGTCGGACGAGTCTCGTTTCAAATTCTATCGAGCGGATAGACGTGTACGGGTATGGAGACAACCTCATGAATCCATGGACCATGAATGGCAGCAGGGGACTGTTCCAGCTCGTGGACGCTCTGTAATGGTGTGACGTGTGTACAGTTTGAGTGTTATGGGACCCCTGATACATCTAGATACGACTTTGACTTGCGACACGTACGTAAGCATCCTTTCTGATTATCTGCATCCATTCACGTCCACTATGCATTCCGACGGACTTGGGCAGTTCCAACAGGACAACGTGACACGCCACACGTCGAGAATTGGTCCAGAGTGGCTTCAGGAACACTCTTCTGAGTTTAAACACTTCCGCTGGCCATCAAAGTCCACCGACATGAACATTATTGAGATATCTGGGATTGCCTGTAACGTGTTGTGCAGAAGAGATCTCGAACCCGTCGTACTCTTACGGATTTACGGACAGCCTTGCAGGTTTCATGGTGTCAGTTGCCACCAGCACTACTTCAGACATTAGTCGAGTCAATGCCACATCGTGCTGCGTTACTTCTCCGTGTTTTCTGGGGCAGGTTTACCAGTTTCTTTGACTGTTTGGTGTACAACTGATACGAAATGTATTTGGTTTCGCTTTTTCTTTCGCAGATATTCGTCGATGTACGTTCTACAGAGTGAACATTAATTAAACTGCCAAACTGTAGGGACGTATTCCTGACTGGAAATGGAGGAAAAGCGGTATTATGAACATGTGTCAGGAAATGAACGGCGTGTGTGCAACGACAACAAATCATTCCGGTACACAGTACAGAGCTACACTGCATCCACGTGACAATAGATGTTCAAAGTGGCCTCCATAGGATTGCAGGTGATAGGGATAGTAGCGGTTGTCCTGCATGGTACACAGAATCGTACTTTGAGTTATACCTTGTTGGCATCTAACTTGCCTGTAGGTTTCATCTCAATATCCTGTAGAACCTGGTCCTCCGAATCTAGTGTATGCACAGTGTGCCACCTCTCTGCACGTTCGTATGTCTGAAAGGAACCATGATGATACAAACGGCTTGAAATGTTGTGTGATGTTGTTGATGTCTGTGAGAGTACTTGTTTTTGCATAGACATACTACCTCTTCAACTTTTCCATCTGACTGGCCTTGCACAAACACAGTCTCGACTTTATGCACAAACACAATCTCGGCATTATATGGAAATTGAAGCTGGATAGGGGAAGAAAGGAAAGGAAAGGGCCGGCCGAAGTGGCCGTGCGGTTAAAGGCGCTGCAGTCTGGAACCGCAAGACCGCTACGGTCGCAGGTTCGAATCCTGCCTCGGGCATGGATGTTTGTGATGTCCTTAGGTTAGTTAGGTTTAACTAGTTCTAAGTTCTAGGGGACTAATAACCTCAGCAGTTGAGTCCCATAGTGCTCAGAGCCATTTTGAAAGGAAAGGGAGGGGATCACTGCTGTCAGCTGCATCAGGACACTGCGCGGAATCAGCGGCAACGAATGAAAATGGGAACCGGATGGGGATTAGATCCCAGGATCTCCTGCTTACTAGGCAGGTGCGTTAACCACTGCGCCATCCGGGTTACAGCGTTATCACAACTGCACAGACTATCTTGACACGCGTCAGGGCAGATCCACAGCACTATCGAGCACCACTCATTCGTAGGCACTGTCCATTTCCTCCATGCTCGGTACCCTGAGTTTCCCACAGTAGGTCAGTGTGTTTAGGCATTCGCACAGAAGAAGGTAGATCCGCTGCGCCAGGCGAAAAGCCTACACTGGCCTATGACGTAAAGCCTACCACAAATGACATTCAATGTATTCTATGTTAACCTGGGGCCTAGAAACGACGGAGAGGCTCCGTTCCCGCCGCAGCCGTAGTGGTCCACAAACCCATGACGACTACCGCAGTCCACTTCACCCCTCCGCTGTCCCACACCGAACCCAGGGTTATCGTGCGGTTCGGCCCCTGATGGATCCCCTCCCCCCACAGGGAACGTCTCCCACCAGACGAGTGTAATCCCTGTTTGCGTGGTAGAGTAATGGTGGTGTACGGAGCAAGCGCCGACATAGTGTAGCTGAGGCGGAATAAGGGGAACCAGCCCGCATTCGCCGTGGCAAATGAAAAACCGATTAAAAATCATCCACAGACTGGCCAGCTCACTGGACCTCGACACAAGTCCGCCGGGGGGATCGTGCCAGGGACCAGGCGCTCCTTTCCGCCCGAAAAGCCGTGCGTTAGGCCGCACAGCTAACCGAGCGGGCACAAATGACATTATGCATCGTAACTTGGAAATAAAGCAATTTGAGACACAGCTTTATTTAACATTTTACTCTTCTTTTGATGCATACGTTACACTTACGAAGTGTGTACAGTTCCTTTTGAATCACCCTGTATAATACTACTCTCTTCTTAGGTTGACTTTATTCATGATAGAGCTGCATACGTGCTTTAAATTCTGTGTCATATTAGATTTTAATATTTGTTTTGATTTAGTACCTTTACTTTACAGCTGACCAAACTAAGATTAATCACAAGGATGGTGTTGAGAAACTGTATTTCATGCTTGATGTAGCTCTTATTCTGAAGAATCTGAGAAACCGTTTAACAATTATTTCCAAGCGAATTGTTGAAGGCAATAATTTGTCACTTCCAATTGTTTCCATTGATGTAAATCTATATGATTTTGACAAAGAGAAAAATTGGACATTACTTGGAACGTACGAGGAGATGCATTGTGATAAAGTTGGTGCAGCTTCAGCACTTCTAAATCAAAGTGTTCCAGCAGGAGTTAAGTATGCAGTACAATAACGGATAGTTTAAGGTTCTGCTTCATCAACTGCATATTTTATAGGCATATTTTTCCAGTGGTTTAAATTAATGACCTGGAGGAAAATAAATACTGTCAACGTAAAGCAGTTAAAGGCAAACAGGAGGATGCTCTGCAGTTTTCCACGAGTGTTACATTGTAGACTGAAAATCTGAAAATTGAGAAAAGAGGCACATGGAAAACATTAGTAATTGTGGCAGCAACCACAGTAATTAGCAGTCAGAATCAAAGTAAAAGACTTTTCACTGTGTTTTTTTTTTCGCAAATTGTTCCGGAAAACCTTTACAGCGTGGTACAAGATATTGACTCAGTTCTCTATTCCCTCGGTTTTAAGGCAATTCTGCGACTTATTGGTGTGTCACAGTACTTTCGTCCCAGTTGGCATGTACTGGCGTTTTCAGGTTTTCTACTTACAGAACAGAAAATCTGGGTTGTTTCTGAAGAACGAAGAGACCATAAACGCATCAACTTTCGGACTGTCAGCCTTCACAAAATTCCTTCCCATTGTTACTAAGAGTTGTAAATACGATTTACATCAGTACATAACTAAATTATTTGCAGAAAGAGTACAAAAATCACTAATATCTTCGGCTAACACTCCTATCGCACGCGTATAGCTTCGTCTTACTCCTACCCTGTGATATCACCAGAGCTTCAGCCCAGAACAAAGGGTTTTCAATCAAGTGGCCAAATCTTGAAACGTAGTCATTTTTAAGCTTTAATTGCAAAAAAGTAACAGGTATTTTGTCAGGATATTGAGCGAAAATTCTATTTGAATGTTACAATCATTCAGAATAGCATCAATCCGAACCATATTTTTGACATAGGGAAATAGACTATTCCTTTAGTGTAAGCGGAGAGGACGGTATTAACGTGTTCTACTGCCACGTGCTTCTACTACACAGCCGGCAGCGGTTGCCGTGCGGTTCTAGGCGCTCAGTCCGGAACCGCGTGACTGCTACGGTAGCAGGTTCGAATCCTGCCTCGGGCATGGATGTGTGTGATGTCCTTAGGTTAGTTAGGTTTAAGTAGTTCTAAGTTCTAGGGGACTGATGACCACAGATGTTAAGTCCCATAGTGCTCAGCGCCATTTGAACCATTTCTACTACACATTGTTTTGAACCAGTTGATCAGCCGTCATCCACATGGCACCGACAGTTGGCCACCCGATAATTTTTTTCTAACAGTGTTTCAGTTATCTGAAACTTTGCAAGTGAATATGCACTGTGATCAAAAGTATCCGGACCCCTGGCTGAAAATTACTTGCCCGCATCTCGTGGTCGTGCGGTAGCGTTCTCGCTTCCCACGCCCGGGTTCCCGGGTTCGATTCCCGGCCGGGTCAGGGATTTTCTCTGCCTCGTGATGGCTGGGTGTTGTGTGCTGTCCTTAGGTTAGTTAAGTTTAAGTAGTTCTAAGTTCTAGGGGACTGATGACCATAGATGTTAAGTCCCATAGTGCTCAGAGCCATTTGAACCATTTGAAAATTGCTTACAAGTTCGTGGCCCCTCCATTGCTAATTCAGGGATTCAGTATTCTGTTGGCCCACCCTTAGCCTTGATGACAGCTTCCACTCTCGCAGGCATACGTTCAATTAGGTGCTATAGGGTTTCTTCGAGAATGGCAGCCGATTCTTCACGGAGTACTGCACTGAGGAGAGGTATCGATGTCGGTCGGTGAGGCCTGGCGCGAAGTCGGCGATCCGAAACATCCTAAAGGTGTTCTGTAGGATTCTTTAGATCAGGACTCTGTTCCGGCCGGTCCATTACAGGGATGTTATTGTCGTGTAACCACTACGCCACAGCCCGAGCATTATGAACAAGTGCTCGATCGTGTTGAAAGATGCAATCGCCATCCCCGCATTGCTCTTCAACAGTCGGAAGCAACGAGGTGCTTAAAACATCAGTCTAGGCCACGCAAATCAACAAGGAGTGAAAGCACCCTCCACGAAAAACACGACCAAATCATAACCACACCATAACACAACCGCCTCCAAATTTTACTGTTGGCACTACACACGCTGGCAGATGACGTTCACTGGGCTTTCGCCATACCCACACCCTGTCGTCGGATGGAGACACTGTGTACCGTGATTCCTCACTCCACACGACGTTTTTCCATTGTTCAATCGTCCAATGTTTACGCTCGTTACACCAAGTGAGGCGTCGTTTGGCATTTACCGGCATGACGTGTGGCTTACGAGCAGCCGCTCGACCATGGAATCTAAGTTTTCTCACCTCCCGCCTAACTGCCATAGCACTTGCAGTAGACCCTGATGCAATGTGGAATTCCTGTGTGATGGTCTGGATATACATGTGGCTATTACACGTTACGACCTTCTTCAAGTGTCGGAGGACTCTGTCTGTCAGCGGACGAGGTCGGCCTTTACGCTTTTGTGCTGTACGTGTCCCTTCACGTTTCCACTTCACTATCACATCGGAAACAGTGGACCTAAGGAAGTTTAGGAGTGTGGAAATCTCGCGTGCTGACGTGTGATACAAGTGACACTCAATTACCTGACCACGTTCGAGGCTCGTGAGATCCGCGGAGCGCCCCATTCTGCTCTCTCACGATGTCTAATGACCACTGAGTGCACTGATATGGAGTACCTGGCAGTAGGTGGCAGCACAATGTACCTAATATGAGAAACGTGTGTTTTTTTCGGGTGTCAAAGGTTCAAACGTGTGCGAATTCCTAGGGACCAAACTGCTGAGGTCATTAGACTTACACACTATTTTAACTAACTTAAACTAAGAACAACACGCACACCGATGCCCAAGGGAGGACTCGAAACTCCGGCGAGAGAGGCTGCGCAATCCGTAACGTGGCGCCTCAAACCGCGCGTCCACTCCTCACGCCTGAAGGGGTGTCCGGATACTTTTGATCACATAGTGTTTATTAGTCCAGTATCTTTCAGAAGTGCACCCAAGACATGAATGCGGTTTCCCTTTTTACCTAAAGTTTGATATTCAACATCATGCACTAACTTTCTTTTTTTTTTGTTACATGGACGATGTTTTCAACACTATGGTGATGTAGTTACTGAGGTGCCTCGCAATTTCTTTATGGCAGAATTTTGAGACAAAGCATTACCTGAAATAGCTTCAGAACTGAGATTGTGAGAACCATATGTTGGAGTCGTGGGAGATATCTGCCATTTTTATACACATTTGTTCAATATCAGTGGATCTGATTTATAACTGTAGGTTTCCACCTATCACCATTCTTTGCAGTCATTGAACGCCATTTAAAATTTAAATAACAGTTATCCAAGATTAACTAGAATACGTGGACATATTACGTTAAAACGTATTTTCACCCCATACAATCGTACATTTCTGGGAAAATATATCATAACTTAATCATAGCCAACACTTGGTTCAAGAATCATAAAAGGTTGTATATATGGAAGAAGCTGTAGATTAAAACTGAAGAAACTGCAAAAAGGTGGGAATTAAAGGATATGGGACCTGGATAATCTGACTAAACCAGAGGCTGTACAGAGTTTCAGGGAGGGTATAAGGGGAAGATTGACAGGATTGGGGGAAAGAAATACAGTAGAAAAAGAATGGGTAGCTTTGAGGGACGAAGTAGTGCAGGCAGCAGAGGATCAAGTAGGTAAAAAGACGAGGGCTAGTAGAAATCCTTGGGTGATAGAAGAAATATTGAATTTAATTGATGAAAAAACGCAATAAATGAAACAGGCAAAAAGGAATACAATCGTCTCAAAAATGAGATCGATAGGAAGTGCAAAATGGCTAAGCAGGGATGGCTAGAGGACAAATGTAAGGAGGTAGAGGCTTATCTCACTAGGGGTAAGACTGATACTGCCTACAGGAAAATTAAAGAGACCTTTGGAGAAAAGAGAACCACTTGTATGAATATCAAGAGCTCAGAAGGAAACCCAGTTCCAAGCAATGAAGGAAAGCAGGAAGGTGGAAGGAGTATATAGAGGGTCTATACAAGGGCGAGGTACTTGAGGAAAATATTATGGAAATGGAAGAGGATGTAGATGAAGATGAAATGGAAAATACGATACTGCGTGAAGAGTTTGTCAGAGCACTGAAAGACCTGAGTCGAAACAATGCCCCGGGAGTAGACAACATTCCATTAGAACTATTGACAACCTTGGGAGAGCCAGTCTTGACAGAACTCTACGATTTGGTGAGCAAGATGTATGAGATCAGCGAAATACCGTCAGACTTCAAGAAGAATATAATAATTCCAATCCCAAAGAAAGCAAGTGTTGAAAGATGTGAAAATTACCGAACTATCAGTTTAATAAGTCACAGCTGCAAAATACTAACGCGAATTCTTTCCAGATGAATGGAAAAACTGGTAAAGCGGAACACGGGGAAGATCACTTTGGATTCCGTAGAAATATTGGAACACGTGTGGCAATACTGACCTTACGACTCGCCTTAGAAGAAAGATTAAGGAAAGGCAAACCTACGTTTCTAGCATTTGTAGACTTAGAGAAAGCTTTTGACAATGTTGACTGGAATACTCTCTTTCGAATTCTAAAGGCGACAGGGGTAAAATACAGGGAGCGAAAGGCTATTTCCAATTTCTACAGAAACCAGATGGCAGTTATAAGAGTCGAGGGGCACGAAAGGGAAGCAGTGCTTCGGAAGGGAGTGAGACAGGGTTGTAGCCTCTCCCCGATGTTATTCAATCTGTATACTGAGCAAGCAGTCAAGGAAACAAAAGAAAAATTCGGAGTAGGTATTAAAATCCATGGAGAAAAAATAAAAACCTTGAGGTTCGTCGATGACATTGTAATTCTGTCAGAGACAGCAAAGGACTTGGAAGAGCAGTTGAACGGAATGGACAGAGTCTTGAAAGGAGGATATAAGATGAACATCAACAAAAGCAAAATGAGGATAATGGAATGTAGTCGAATTAAGTCGGGTGATGCTGAGGGAATTAGATTAGGAAATGAGACACTTAAAGTAGTAAAGGAGTTTTGCTATTTGGGGAGCAAAATGACTGATGATGGTCGAAGTACAGAGGATATAAAATGTAGACTGGCAATGGCAAGGAAAGCGTTTCTGAAGAAGAGAAATTTGTTATCATCGAGTATAGATTTAAATGTCAGGAAGTCGTTTCTGAAAGTATTTGTATGGAGTGTAGCCATGTATGGAAGTCAAACGTGGACGATAAATAGTTTGGACAAGAAGAGAATAGAAGCTTTCGAAATGTGGTGCTACAGAAGAATGCTGGTGATTAGATGGGTAGGTCACATAACTAATGAGGAGGTATTGAATAGGATTGGGGAGAATAGTTTGTGGCACAACTTGACTAGAAGAAGGGATCGGTTGGTAGGACATGTTCTGAGACATCGAGGGATCACCAATTTAGTATTGGAAGGCAGCGTGGAGGGTAAAAATCGTAGAGGGAGACCAAGAGATGAATACACCAATCAGATTTAGAAGGATGTAGGTTGCAGTAGGTACTAGGAGATGAAGCTTGCACAGAATAGAGCAGCATGGAAAGCCTGATGCCTTGACTGTTTCGACAACATGAAAAAGTTTTTTGGCTACTATTACCAGTCACAAAGTTTGTTACCAAATTAAATTATTAAACGAGGCTACACTTTTTTAGGTATAAACCTTACCTTCAGGCTACAGTGGTAACACAAAAACATTGAATTACCTTCATCGCCATGGATTCTTCTATCTTTTTGACCACTGTTCGTGAACCTGCAAAGGATACTTACAACATGACACCACAATCAACTTTTAATGTGCAACAGAAACAAGACGGTAGCTAAAACAAAGCTTATTTCGACTTTACTATCGATATGTTGATCCTGGTGTTGTCACTCACTTTAAGATGTTTTTCGCATCTTGAGGCCGAATATATGATGTTACTAACGGAATATATCACAATAAGATGGAGTGTGACGATTAGATGTTAAAATGACAGTGTAAAAGTGATATTAAAATTACAGAGATATTAATGAAACACACAGTCATGAATATTAATAATGTTTATGTGTTTTCTATTTTAATACTACTGAAGTGTAGTTGGTAAAGAAATGTGAGCTGTTGGAGATTGTCATTTTGGTTAGGATCCCGGTTTACCACTTTTGGCCATGGGTGAATATTTTCATTTCCTCCAAGCTCTCCATATTCCCGCTTCTCTGTAAAATACGCAGTTCTGTGAGACCGTCGTCTATTGCACCAATGCTTCCTCTATTAGTGTCGCACATCGGAGATGAGCATAGCTTCCACTGCTGTATCGTTGCCAGATATCCACGCCTCCCCATTCCCCCTCTACTTCCTGTCCCGTTTCCTTCTAGGCCAATAGCGTTGTGTATCAATTGGTAGGCAGCTCTAATCGTCGAGGCATATGATAAACAGCCTGTATGGTTGACATACATTCTGTGTATATTTAGGACTCTTACTGGATATTATCATTATTAATATTATCAGATTATTTTATCCTTATTTTAATTTATGTTCAAAGATAGCTGTCTGACGATTTCCCATGGTAGCTTTTTATTAATAACTGTCATTTATGAACCAATATGGCTACCACAGTCGAAGTATGGCTGCCAAGGATTTGTTTCGCCCACCACCACACCCCTGTCTAATACAGTTAATTCAGTTTCCATGGTGCTACAGTCACCTAGCCCCACCATTCATCCAAGGCGTCCAGGCATGCTAAACATAATACGCATTCAGCACTCATGCTGTGTAGGTCTTAGTGAAAGGTCGATCATCCTCATGAATTGTAAACAGAGATCTCTTATTCCGAGTGAGAATAAAATTCTGACTCACACAGCCGAATGTAAGTATTATTAACTCTTTCCTGTCCTCTCTCTCCCTCTCCCTCATTTCTAATTATTATCCATTGTGTGTATATGTAACATGAATTATTATTGTTATATTTCCCTTAGTGCAACAGCCGCATGATGCATTGGAGCAGGAATCAGCAACCAGGCTACCTGATATATCGGAGTAGGTCTCTAAACTGCTTCCGGACGTTGAGTTTCCACCGACTGGATCACTGCTCGCCTAACAGCAGCTTAGCCTATCCAGTATACAGCTCGTCACCACTACCTCAGCTGACTGTAAGTGAATCGAAACATGTGAATGTGGGTACAGCAAGTGGATAGTGACTGCAAAGTAATAATATACAGGGTGGTCCATTGATAGTGACCGGGCCAAATATCTCACGAAATAAGCATCAAACGAAAAAACTACAAAGAACGAAACTCTTCTATCTTGAAGGGGGAAACCAGATGGCGCTATGGTTGGCCCGCTAGATGGCGCTGCCATAGGTCAAACGGATATCAACTGCGTTTTTTAAAATAGGAACCCCCATTTTTGTTACATATTCGTGTAGTACGTAATGAAATATGAATGTTTTAGTTGGACCACTTTTTTCGCTGTGTGACAGATGGCGCTTTAAGAGTCACAAACTTAAAAGTACGTGGTATCACGTAACATTCCGCCAGTGCGGACGGTATTTGCTTCGTGATACATTGCCTGTGTTAAAATGGACCGTTTACCAATTGCGGAAAAGGTCGATATCGTGTTGATGTATGGCTATTGTGATCAAAATGCCCAACGGGCGTGTGCTATGTATGCTGCTCGGTATTCTGAACATCATCCAAGTGTCCGGACCGTTCGCCGCATAGTTACGTCATTTAAGGAAACAGGAAGTGTTCAGCCACATGTGAAACGTCAACCACGACCTTTAACAAATGATGATGCTCAAGCAGGTGTTTTAGCTGCTGTGGTGGCTAATCCGCACATCAGTAACAGAAAAATTGCGCAAGAATCGGGAATCTCAAAAACGTCGGTGCTGAGAATGCTACATCATCATCGATTGCACCCGTCCCATATTTCTATCCACCAGGAATTACATGGCGACGACATTGAACGTCGTGTACAGTTCTGCCACTGGGCACAAGAGAAACTACGGGATGATGACAGATTTTTTGCACGCGTTCTATTGAGGGATGAAGCATTATTCACCAACAGCGGTAACATAAACCGGCATAATGTGCACTATTGGCCAACAGAAAATCCACAATGGCTGCGATAAGTGGAACTATAGCAACCTTGACGGGTTAATGTATGGTGCGGCACTATATGAGGAATGTTAATTGCCCCCCATTTTATCGATGCCAGTGTAAATGGTACAATGTGCGCTGATTTCCAACGTAATGTTCTACCGATGTTGTATTGTATAGTATTGTATGTTAACCGGGGACGTAGAAATTACGGAGAGGCACCGTAACCGCCGCAGCCGCAGTGGTCGACACCCCACGACGGCTACCGCAGACCACTTCACCCCTCCGCCACCCCACACCGAACCCAGGGTTATTGTGCGGTTCGGCCCCCGGTGGCCCCCAGGGAACGTCTCACACCAGACGAGTGTAACCCCTATGCTTGAATGGTAGAGTAGTGGTGGTGTACGCGTACGTGGAGAACTTGTTAGCGCAGCAATCGCCGACATAGTGTAACTGAAGCGGAATAACGGGAACCAGCCCGCATTCGCCGAGGCAAATGGAAAACCGCCTAAAAATCATCCACAGAATGGCCGGTTCACCAGACCTCGACACAAATCTGCCGGGCGGATTTGTGCCGGGAACGAGGCGCTCCTTCCCACCCGGAAAGCCGTGCGTTAGACCGCACGACCAACCGGACGGTCTTCTACCGATGTCACTACAAGATGTTTCATTGCATAACATAATGGCGATGTACTTCCAACATGATGCATGTCCGGCACATAGCTCGCGTGGGGTTGAAGCGGTATGACGGGTGGATTGGTCGTCGAAGCACCGTACCATGGCCCACGCGTTCACCGGATCTGACGTCCTCGGATTTCTTTCTGTGGGGAAAGTTGAAGGATATTTGCCATCGTGATCCACCGACAACGCCTGACAACATGCGTCAGCGCATTGTCAATTCATGTGCGAACATTACGGAAGGCGAACTACTCGCTGTTGAGAGGAATGCTGTTACACGTATTGCCAAATGCATTGAGGTTGACGGACATCATTTTGAGCACTTATTGCATTTATGTGGTATTTAGAGGTAATCACGCTGTAACAGCATGCGTTTTCAGAAATGTAAAGTTCACAAAGGTACATGTATCACATTGAAACAAACGAAATAAAACGTTCAAACTTACGTACGTTCTGTGTTTTAATTTGAAAAACCTACTCGTTACCAACTGTTCGTCTAAAATTGTGAGCCATATGTTTGTAACTATTTCAGCGCCATCCATCCCAAAGCGAAAAATGTGGTCCAAATAAAACATTCATATTTCATTACGTACTACACGAATATGTATTAAAAATGGGGGTTCATATTTTTAAAAACGCAGTTGATATCCGTTTGACCTATGGCAGTGCCATCTAGCGGGTCAACCATAGCGCCATTTGGTTTCCCCATTCAAGCTAGACAAGTTTCGTTCTTTGTAGTTTTTTCGTTTGACGCTTATTTCGTGAGATATTTGGCCCGGTGACAATCAATGGACCACCCTGTATATAGAGAACGTTTAATGCAGGTTTAAGTGGAGTTTTCATGTGTGGAGTTGGAAAATTTATGTAACATGATGCAATGGATTGAGAGTCTGATGGCTACAGTGTGTGACCCATCTCATCCTCCTCCAGACGTCCAAGAATACGTCCTTACGAAGAAGGCGTCCATCATTAACATGTGCAGTGCTTCAAGAATGACGTTAATATGTGGTGTCGCTACACAGTGCATTTACTAACATCATTCCATTGTTGCTGCTTTCTGTGCTGTGTACAGTGCATTATGGATTTTGATATATTTGCTCAGTCAGTGGTAGTGTTATTATTCGACAGTTATTGCTATGTGTTGACTATCTACAGGTACAGATGATAGTAATAACGGTATAAAATATACATCACGAGACAATAATAACATTCCTTATTAATTTCTTTTATTCGCCTCCCTACAGGTCTTGTCGTTTGTTACTTCTAATATGATTTACAAGCTTACAAAGATGCAGCCTCATTGTAGCTAGGTCAGTAAGGTAATTGCAGAGTATCATACGAAATAGAGTAGTCTCACTACTATCCTCCCTTCAACTGGCTGAGATATAATGACTGTGCATTTGTGTGGGGTTATTTTTATAAAACGGAAACATACATAAGACATTGAAAAACATTTTATTTTTTCTCTTTTAAATGTCTCACACTCCAGTTTAACCCTTTCGCAGCTACAGACGAGCTCTTTGCATTCCGTGCTGAGACGGCTTTCCTTATGGTTGTACTGCTCGCCAAATTCTGGAGAATGTGCAGAAGGACGGCGTTTCGGCCGATATGAAATCTTATCATCCAGTTTTTCGAAAACAATTCGGTATAACAAAGATTTTTGCGGATCATACTGTCTGATATCTTCATTCGATAAACAACTTAATTTCTTTCCGTCATCCGCCATACTTACAGCGCTGCATCAAATGAAGTAAAACAATGCACGAAATTTTAAAGTGTCCGCAGAGGTAAAAACGCACTGCGTAAGCTTTTCGTATGGCTGATGTTAACTCATACGTTGCAGTGAATGAAATGTAGATAAGATATCGAAATTTTATCTAAAATTGAGAGCAGAACGATATTTCATTTGGTTCTCGAGTTATTGGGTTTTATATTCGATGGACGCCCAGGAAAGACGAGTGCTCAGTTCCGTCCATGCGGACTTGTCGGCTGCTATGAAGTACTTATTATCCGTTTTTAAGAAAACAATTAGGTGAAGGAATTTGATTTTTGCACATCTTCGCATCATAAGGGACTGAATTCAGTTTCGTTATATTTACTGTGTGCATAAACATCGCTTGAAATTTTAATGATTTTGCAGCAGTAAAACATGTTCTGTGAACTTCGTGTATGGTTGACTTTAGCTCATATAATGTAGTGGAAGGATACCGTGCGCGACGCGCCCATTCACGCCATTGCGCATCGTGGATCAGGTCAAACAATCGTCATATCTCATAACTCAAGATATCCTATTTTCTGCAAATGATAGCACGCAATGACGCACATATGTTGTACAATAAAAACTCGAAACACCTTTATTCACCGAGATATGGAAGTAATTCGTTCGTAGCAGTGAAACGTCGGCGGCTCGGAACGCATTTAGATGTCCATAGCACAGACGGAAAATCCAAGCGGCCCGAGTATACACAACCACAACATCTGGAGAACGGCGTAGCAGGACGGGTATACACGGCCACAGCAGCAAAAGGGTTAATAGGAGGAGGTCCATCAATTACACGATCTCCATTCCAATCGAAACGCTTGTATTTTACTTATTCAGTCTTCACAATTACATTCAGTAACCTGAAAAGATAAAATAGGCCGTACAAATCACATTTCCTTGGATAGTATTAAATTTATGTAGTAACTTTATTTCTGACACTCAATTTTTTCTATGCGACGACTACTTCTACTACTACAAAGCTAAAATAAAATCCTTAACCAGTTACCCAAGTACTAATACTACCGTTAGCACTACAGAATCGCCACTGTTTTTTAACATTCCTGGCAGATTAAACTGTATGTCGGACCGACACTCGAACTCGGGAGCTTTGCTTTTCCCGCGCAACAATTTTACGAGTAACTCGTCTCCTACTTTCCAATCAGAGAGCTCAATAGCTTACGAAAAACTTCATAGCGTCCGTTTGCAGTAACATAAGAGAAGAAATTTCATGTTTGTTTTCGTACTAGGAAACTCTTGTTTCACTAGCTGTCGATAACTCTTAAAAAATTACAGGCACTGGAGTGAAAAGAATAAAAAAGGAAGTATAGCTACTGATATATCGCCATAAATGAAAAAGTTCCGGGTGTTTCCGAATTGGCAAAATACTCTACTCCTTGTGTGCTATCGTTCGCCAAACCCTCGTTTCGGTGTCTCGAGCGGTTTAGAAGGTATGACAGATGTGAATACTTCATTCTCACGGGCGTCAGATTGGGAGTGAGCACGCTACATAGGATCCATTTTCTCGAGATCGGAGGCAGGTAGAGACTTCCTCCCATATGGAAGGAAAAATTCAACATTTTAGCTAAACTTCATACGCAGCATATGGTGTAATACCCACCAAACGCAAAATCGTAGCGACCCCTATTTCTTCATAGCAAACTTTTCGAATTTTGCGTAGCCTCTTAATAAAGTGTGTATACCACAATAAGTATGACCTTTAGTGAGATGACGGTGACTTCGCCATGAAGCTGACGTATAACGCTACAAGCAAGGCAAAATTGAAATATTTTTACTGAATAGTTTCTGTAAAATCGTTTGAGAAAGATTACAGCGTGCGCGCGCTTCGTTTCTGTCAGCGCAGAGCGTCGCCAACCGGCGCGTGCGAAGTATGTGTACGCGTCGCAATATGCGTTGGAACCACGCGAAAATTGTGGAACGTGCGCGTTGTGTTGTGCTGTTGTGTCTCGTCACCTGCTTTACGCGTCTCAAATTGCGCTTAGCCTAGACCGCACGACTACCCGGCGCGGCGGTTACGGAAGCACCCACCATGCGAACATCACTAATTTTCCCATTTCCAAAATCATATCGCTTCTACATAATGGACTCACAATTACACAGAACACTGTTCAGAACACGACTAATACCTGCAACGTATTGAGAACATAGTACAAGTTTCTATCGGGGTCAAATACAGCAGCGTAATCCGCAGGCTTGTGTAGCATCTGCATTTATGTACATGCACGTATTTCTACCGCCGTACAATTAGTGTTACAGAGGTGTCCATGACCTCTAAATTTGTGATCTACACAGTTCGGAGGGAAGAGCACACTGTGGGGCAGCGGGTAATGATAAGAAATAAGAAATATTTTTCAGCGTCTTCTACGAGATAGTGAAAACTATTTTTGTGGTCAGCCAGAAAGCGATGGAGAAGATACTGATCGTAGTTTCCAGCCTGCAAGTCTACGTTCTAGAGTTTCCCACTGAAAGAAATGTCTCTATTCTGTATTTACTCAGCGGGATCAGGAACTATAATTATAAATAAAATTTTGCGTTCTAACTGATACAATCATATATAAGAAAACTTCACGCGCACAACACAGTAACATTCCTGATAATAATAATAATGATGATGTCTCTATCATAATCAGCACTATGAGTAGTTCAGAGACGACTTTTACGATAAGTTCCCAATAAATGTTCTTTCGCCCTGACTTATAGTAATCTAAGTTAATTGCTCGCCACGAAAGTGGAAAGCTGGCCGGGGTGGCCGAGCGGTTCTAGGCGCTTCAGTCTGGAACCGCGCAACAGCTACGTTCGCAGGTTCGAATCTTGCCTCCGGCATGGATGTTTGTGTTGTCCTTAGGTTAGTTAGGTTTAAGTAGTTCTAAGTTCTAGGGGCTGATGACCTCAGAAGTTAAGCCCCATAGTGCTCAGAGCCATTTGAACCATTTTTTGAAAAGTGGAAAATAATCTCAGCAGTTGCCATGCGGTTTTGTTACGTTCGTCACACAAGCAGCTACTTCCGCTAAATCTAAACGATCCAGGACGGTGTACAGTCCTCGCGAGTTCACTTCCTATATTCGCAGAAACATTTTTAGCTCGGCTGCATTTAAATTTTGCCGTCTAGAATTTTTAGAACGGAACTGACTGTAGAACATTACCTCTGAAATACAACTAAAAGAGACCTTGTATTGATTGTTACTTACATCAAAGTCTTGAAATATTTTATAACTCTATGACTTAATGGATTTCATCGGGTACTGTAATTAAAACTTTCTATCATTAATATAAATGATATTTAATCTACTACAAATAAGGACTTATTTTTTCCCAATTGCCGGCCGAAGTGGCCGTGCGGTTAAAGGCGCTGCAGTCTGGAACCGCAGGACCGCTACGGTCGCAGGTTCGAATCCTGCCTCGGGCATGGATGTTTGTGATGTCCTTAGGTTAGTTAGGTTTAACTAGTTCTAAGTTCTAGGGGACTAATGACCTCAGCAGTTGAGTCCCATAGTGCTCACAGCCATTTGAACCATTTTTCCCAATTTAGTTTTCAGTAAATTGCTCGAAAACTGTTAGAGGTAGCTTAATGGGGTCATATAACTGTTGTTTTAATATTGAACTGAAGCTTCGTACAAATTCTCATATTTCGAAGTCTAATCCTTAGCGCCTTTAATTTTTTTTGTAAGAACACCAATTTTCAGCAAAATATTGCTGCGATCAATTTGAAACTTGTAACAGTTGATTTTGACAGACATTTGCACATTCTGTCTTTCTAGCTTTTTTTATTTATCGCAACTTAGTTTTTTCTTAAATCGATGTATTTAGGGAAAGATAATCATCTGACCATTCTGAGATTTGACAATTTAAACATTAATATACTGAAGCATACGTAGTCAAAGTTTGGAAAAGCTTCTCTAATTTTTTATTTCATTCTTAAATTATGGCGCAATACTTGTATGGTAGGCGCACAGGCGCGTTGAGATGAAGTGGCGCTAGTAGCAGTGAACTGGGGTTAAGTCCCGGCTCACTCGCTTGCCTTTATATCTCTCAAATACAGCGCTTGTTTCACCATAACATGCAGCTACACAACAGGTATTGCATTGTAATGTATGTGAACCGGGGCCCTAGAAACGACGGAGAGGCTCCGTCGCCGCACCAGCTGCAGTAGTCCACAACCCCACGACGACTACCGCAGTATACTTCACCCCTCTGCCGTTCCACACCGAACCCAGGGTTATTGTGCGGTTCGGCCCCCGGTGGACCCCCAGGGAACGTCTCACACTAGACGAGTGTAACCCCTATGTTTACAGGGTAGAGTAATGATGGTGTACGAGTACGTGGAAAACTTGTTTGCGCAGCAATCGCCGACATAGTGTAACTGAGGCGGAATAAGGGGAACCAGCCCGCATTCGCGGAGGCAGATGGAAAACCGCCTAATAACCATCAACAGACTGGCCGGTTCACCGGATCTCGACACAAATCCGCCGGGCGGATTCGTGCCGGCGACTAGGCGCTCCATCCTGCCCGGAAAGCCGTGCGTTAGACCTCACGGCCATACACAACAGGTAGTCGTTAATGATGCAAACTGGCCAGGAGTTGCTTGCGAGTTACTCCCTGCCTGATTCAATGAAACAGCACATACGGCGCTACCAGTTACAATTCCGTAAGTGACCTGTCTGTAAATAGTGCTAAGTGCCAGTTGCCAGTGACAGTTCCTCAATTTCAAAAGATAAAGTGCGTTTCACAGTAGTGAGTTAGCAAGCTTTTAGTAATAAATATCTCTGGCGCCATTCCAAACGTACATTCAATCGATTTCCTTCTGCTCTTCAAACTGTACAATAGATTCGTTTCACATTATCGTTATGGAGAATGGTCTCAGTGAGTATCATTATAGATGGAACGCTTCAAATGCTATAAAATAATATGGAAATGTGCAGTCATTCTACATTAATATCGATGTGGATTGAATATCACCACATACGTGTGATACCTGGTGTTTTACTACTAAATTGCAAAACATTCCGCCATCAATATTCCTTCCTAATAACCAGCCTCGACCATAGTAAACAGTCGATCTGCATCGCAACACGCCATTAAAGGAACAGAACAGTGTGATTTGTAAATTGAACCACTATTCGCCAATTGTTTTGTTATGGCGTGCTTGCCACTCTGTGCGCCAACGTAGTTCGGGAGATTTATAAGGGTCGAACGAAAAGCTTACATTTGCGAGCATTGCTGCAGAGTATACATTTCTGGGAGTTTGCATACGGAGTGATTTAAGGTGCAACGATCACAGAAAACTATTCATGGGGAAGACAGTTGCAAGTCTATGATCCACTGGAGAACTCCTCAGGAAGTGTAGTCCACCCGCTAGCGACATTTCGTAATTTCTCGTGATTGTATGACCTTTGCGAGATA
Source organism: Schistocerca serialis cubense (assembly GCF_023864345.2). Taxonomy (NCBI): domain Eukaryota; kingdom Metazoa; phylum Arthropoda; class Insecta; order Orthoptera; family Acrididae; genus Schistocerca; species Schistocerca serialis. The sequence continues at coordinate 155,470,240 of NC_064640.1, forward strand.
CGATTACTAGATAAAATAGAGATGATCCAAGGAGCAGCAGCAGGTTTCGTCACACGTTCGTATAACAAGTGCGAAAGAATAAGGGAGACGCTCAAGCAACTACAGTGGCAGACGCATTAAGGGAGCGTTGTGCATCACAATGTGATTTGCCGCTAAAATTACGAGTATTAGTGTTCGGTAATACTACCTTTTACGCTTCTGCGCGTACACCACGATCTCCTACGAACTATGTGCTCAAATGGAAATGAGCGTACGGCATTGTGGGCCAGTAGTCCCCCATTCGGGGAAGTTCGGCCGCCGAGGGCAAGTACTTATAGCATTAGACGCCACATTAGGCGACTTGCGCGTCGGAAAAGGGGATTAAATGATGATGAGGACAATACAACACCCAGTCCGCCAGCGAAGAAAATCTCCTGCCCCATCCGGGAATCGAACCCGGGCCCCTTGGCGTGGCATTCCTCCACGCTGACCAGTCAGGTAACGAAGGCCGACACTATTTGCTCACTAATAGTGCTGCAAAACGTCCTTAAACAAAAGTACAATATTTGTTTTTTCATACGTCTATAATAAAAATATAGCACCGTATCTTCCTCTGACCTTGGTACTACACTCATGCTCATAAATTAAGGATAATGCTGATACATGGTGAACCAACGCTCTGGTGAGCGGTTTGCGGGTTTAAATCACCTCGGGGTATGACCATGCGGTGCATTTGACCCGCGATCGTTGCACGGTGGCGCTGGCAGCAGTCCACATACGCAGAGGTGTGTTGGTTCATGTCAGAGTACGGTGCAGCGAGTAAGTGTGCAGACGTTTTCAGACGTGCTAATGGCGACTGTGTGTTGAAAATGGCTCAAAGAACACATATTGATGACGTTATGAGGTGTAGTATACTAGCACGACTGGAGGCTGGTCAAACATAGCATGTCGTAGCACGGGCCCTCCGTATGTCACAAAGTGTGATCTCAACGATTCCAGCAGACAGGAAAGGTATCCTTGCGCTACAGTACGGGACGTCCACAGTGTACAATAACACAAGAAGACCGATATCTAACCATCATTGCCCGCAGACGGCCACGGAGTACTGCAGGTAGCCTTGCTCGGGCCCTTACCGCAGCCACTGGAACAGTTGTCTCCAGACACACAGTCTGTAGACGACTGAACAGACGTTTTTCATTCGCCCGGAGACCTGCAAGGTGCATTCCTCTGACCCCTGGTCACAGGAGAGCCCGTAAGGACTGGTGTCAAGAACACAGTACATGGTCATTGGAACAGTGTTAACGGAAGAGTCCAGGTATAGTCTGAACAGTGATTCTCTCTGGGTTTTCATCTGGCGTGAACCAGGAAGCATATACCAATCCCTTAATGTACTTGAAAGGGACCTGTATGGAGGTCGTGGTTTGATGGTGTGGGGTGGGATTATGATTTTTTGCGCGTACACCCCTGCAAGTCTTTGACAGAGGCACTGTAACAGGTCAGGTGTATCGGGACATCATTTTGCACCAGTATATCCGTCTTTTCAGGGGTGCAGTGGGTCCCACCTTCCTCCTGATGGATGATAACGCACGGCGAGCTGCCATCGTGGAGGAGTACCTTGAAATAGAAGATAAAAGGTGAATGGATTGGCCTGCCTGTTCTCCAGACCTAAATCCCAACGAGCACGTCTGGGATGATCTCGGTCGACGTATCGCTGCACGTCGTCAAACTCCTACGACACTTCAGGAGCTCCGACTGGCACTGGTGCAAGAATGGGAGGCTGTATCCCACCAGCTGCTCGACCACCTGATCCAGAGTATGCCAACTCGTCGTGCGGTCTGTGTGCTTGTGCATGGTGATCGTATCCCATATTGATGTTGGCATACATATGCAGGAAACAGTGGCGTTTTGTAGCACATGTGTTTGTGGACGGTTTTCTCAACTTATCACCAATACCGTGGACTTGCAGATCTGTGCCGTGTGTGTTCCTTATGTGCCTATGCCATTAGCGCCAGTTTTGTGTTGTGCCATTTTGTGTGGCACCACATTCTGCAATTATCCATAATTTATGAGCATGAGTGTAGATGTATCTAGTACAACGGAAAGATACTCGAGCGTAATAACAGGCTGTGGTATCGTCTTTCTTCCACGCTCGCAAAAGCCAACTGCAGATTCCGTCCGATAAGAGTAACTGCGTTTTCATCCAGGCGATAATCCGTCAGGCATTTAGATGGCCCGCCAGTACCATTCCTTTCGAGTAACTGTGTGTGGACCCAAACGTTAAATATAGTGCGCTGTTGTCCTAGCTGAACCATTATGTCCATGATCTACATTAGTTATAGGTTATTTGTAAGCTGGTCATACTTTTAATGTGTCCATTATGGCAACAATAACCTGACACTCTTTAACTTTTGTCAGATTCATTGTATTTATCTGCAATTATTTGAGTGCGTGGAGCAGTGTTCGTAGTAGTGCATCAGGTCGAGATTAATAGCAATACTCCGGCATCGAACTAACACAGTGAACTAATCTTATTGTTTGTTTTGGATCTCAGGGAAGGATAGCGGTCTTCCCATGTGACCGTCACATCGCATTGTGCAGTACAGGCTGGTCCCATTACTCTAGCCGTATAAATGTCATAGTGTAACTATCGTGTTAACCTTTCACACATGGTTCTGCCCACCGAACTCATTAAAAATAATGGTTCAAATGGCTCTAAACATTATGGGACGTAACATCTGAGCTCATCAGTCCCCTAAATTTAGAACTACTTAAATCTAATTAACATAAGGACATCACACACATCCATGCCCGAGCAGGATTCGAAGCTGCGACCGTAGCAGCAGCGCGGTTCCGGACTGAAGCGTCTAGAACCGCTCGGCCACCGCGGCTGGCGAACTCATTCAGATCCTGGTATTAGCCCTTTGTTTTTGACTATACATATTGGCACTGGTAGCCAGATTTTCACTTGCTTTGCTTTTCGCTTCCTGAGCTAGCCGTAACACACAAGAACGAGTACTCCAAGACTGATATCTACGATGTTTCTTTGAAATCATACTACTTATTTCTGGTTCATATTTCCACTGAGCCCCCATGTTTGAATTCATTCGTGCCGTTCTTTACAGATAATGCAGTTTTGAAAAGTGTTACTGCTGGTACAGCAGACATCTACTGTGTGATTTTCGCCTTGCACGAGATCATGAACGAATCGGTCTCTCTGGTGCGTTGGATATTATGAAAACAATTTTTTGATCTAACCAGTACCGGTTTCTTCCACATCTCACTGTGATGCCTCCTATCAGAATTATATGACGGGCAACTTCCGAGTTCTTACCTATCTCCCGGGATCGTTTTGAAAACTATAAAAATTGTGTGAATATTACTTCGCAAAATTTTTCGAGAACAGCTTCGCGATCTCTTTTATGTTCTTTGACATAAAAAGCGTCTGTCTGTCATATTCAAAGATTCTGAATCAACAGTGTTAAGTTCATTAATGAATTGAAAAGCATTCGTAATCACATTTCATAACGCAAACAGTTAAACACTAATTTCTTTAAGACAACTGTGAATAACAATATTTCAAACAATTCATCACTCTGTCGCCTGTTAGGGAAAATCGTACATTAAGACAGCCATCTAATTCGGCATGTGAAGTTTATTATATCCGACGGCAAGTAAGCTACGATGATTACAACTTAGCACAACTTGGAATGTAATACTGTGAATTTGGAGAAAATAGGATTCGTTGAGCTGAAAGAGGACGGATTTTTATTTTGTGACCTACTTCGCCAGTCAGAAGTTTCTTCGCGCCTGAGATACCTTTTCCGCTGCACGACGTAGAAAACAGCGCGCTCCCTAATGCCTCGCTTCCTTTGCTGTTAAGGATGGCGTATGGGCTGCAAGGAAGCGCCATGATACAGAGATACAACAAGTAGTATCTTAACTGGGTGAGCGAGTAGCTCTCAAGTCTGGTTTACAAGTTTTCGGTAAACGTCCGCGGAGGGCCGTTGTGTTAAGCGAGACGGGAGGATCTCAGCAAAGAAAAATCTTCTTGCCACCAATGACGAAATACTTTCACTTTGACTATGAAGTGAACCAGGGCTCCTTTAACTCCATACATAAACACAGCATAAAACATTTATTGTTATTTTCCACCACAGACATTAACAGCTTGTTTCTAATGAATATTCTGTCAGTTTTTTTATATATAAAAATAGCCATTTATGGCAGCGCAAAGAGATTTAGAATGATATGGAAGGGATATTTTAAGTAAATACAATCGATAGACGAATATATCTCACCGTTAGTGAATTTTAATCGTATCTTCCCAAATAAATGACATGATAAATATATCTTACACCGTTAGTCAACCATAAGATTTTCCGCGTCTCACTAAGAGTGTCAGTAACCCTTTAAGATAGTTGAGATTTAGCTTTCTTTTTTCTTCTTTTTACCATATTTTTTGCTAGTTCGATTAGACCCATCCCAAATTCCTATACTGGGTGAAATTCGTCATCCAAGAGTAGCCCTTGCACTCCACGCTACCAGTTATTTTTTGCATGTGTTCAATTTCTATATTCTCCCACAGTTTTTACCCTCTACTGCTCCTTACAGTACCATGACGTCTTTACATTTGTCCTGTCATCCTGTCCCTGTTTTTAGTGGTAAAAACTGTCTTATTTTCTGTTCTAGGCATCCACACCGCTTGCGATGGTGTTCATATCTGCAGGTTGTTCCTCATTTCCTCTTATTCACTTCCAGACACAAAACAGAGCCAACAAAGTAAATAAAGATTTCAGTGTCACAAGAAAACGAAAATTGTGTTAAGTTTATAACACTCAGGTTAATATTGATACTTACATTTTACAGCACTTGGAGATTTGGAAATACTTTTCATTATAATAATTAAAATACAATGATTGCAATTCTAAAGAGTGCAGGGATATATGTTATTTACAATTTTTAAGTAAACGTTGGTGTCACCGAATTGAAAGGACACGAAAGGGAGCGAGTAGTAGAGAAAAGATTGAGACTGTGTAGTAGCTGTATTCAGTGTTATTCAGTCAGCACCAAAGTAAGCAGTAAACTAAAGATAAATTTGGAAACAGGGAGAAAAAATAAAAATCTTAAGGCGGAACTACGTGTCAGATGCAACTACAGCTTGAACAATTATGATACCTTTTCTGAAAGTACTCGTCTGGACTACAGCGTTATACAGAAGTGAGCTTCGTATGGTAAGCAGTATAAACAGACTAGCAACATTAGATATGTGATGTTACAGAAAACTGTAGAATATTAGATGGGTTGTACGGATAACGGTTAAAGCGTGACTGGATCGATTCCGTGAGAGAAGAGCTTTACAGTACAAATTAATTAAAAGAATGGACAGGTTCAGCCGACCGTGGTGGCCAAGCGGTTAAAGGCGCTACAGTCTGGAACCGCGCGACCGCTACGGTCGCAGGTTCGAATCCTGCCTCGGGCATGGATGTATGTGATGTCCTTAGGTTAGTTAGGTTTAAGTAGTTCTAAGTTCTAGGGGACTGATGACCTTAGAAGTTAAGTCCCGTAGTGCTCAGAGCCATTTGAATGGACAGGTTCGTACAACACATCTTGCGGCATCAAGTAACAGTGAGTTTGGAAACCGAGGGAGGTGTGGAGGACAGAAGGATAAGATTAGAGGAAGATCAAGGCTTTAACAGCATATCTAGGTTGAAATATACGTAGGCTGCAGTAAACATGCACAGATGAAAAACCTATAGAGGTCAGATTTGAGGAGAGAGCTGCATAAAACCTTTCTCCCGACTGATAATTGCATTTGCAGTAATGTAGGATGCTACCAAAATGAGCACCACTCACGTTGCAAATTTTATCGTCATAATTACTGGTATTCCAGTCGGTCAAAAATACCTAATGGAAGTTGAACTATTTCTACCGCAACTACAGCTCGCCCAAGTAAGTCTCGTCGCCATTGTAGAAGGACCCCGGAAACAAGCCTCCAAAAAGTTTTCCTACAAAACAGGTCTAAAAGAGTCCTTGGGGGCCAAGCATAAGGCCCAGCTAGGTGTATTTATCTTTTCTAGAATTTGGCACCGATCTGATCTCGGACGGGAACTGCAAGATATGCTGGCAAGCCGTCATCTTGAGTCCTCATAGCAGTCATGCTACGAATCCATACACGGATAATGAAAATTTTATAAAATCCACTACACTGTGATACGTAGGGCCACTTAACACCAAATGTGACTCTGTCTAATGGGAAAACAGCTTCGCTGATGAAATTCGCTCTGAAAACTCTGACCCGTCTGCAATATGGTACAGAAAACTGGTGCTGAAGTGATAAAAGCTGATTCTGCTGCTCATGTAGGTCACGCTATTTAGTGTTCTGAAGCATATTCATGTCATTCAAAACGTAAATACTGCTGACGCTCAGGTCATCCCCAAATTTCAAAGGTTTCCCCATCCACAGTCATGTCCATGTTTCCTTGGATGATTGCCCTACTCTGGCTAAAAAAGCGGATGTCGTCACGCGATGAGGAAACAGTCGGTGTGGATGCTGATCTCATGTCTCCTTACACTGCAATGAGCATAATGTAATCCATACAGTGCTGTGTACTAACATGTGCCAAATTGAGTCCTGACGCTCTTTCACTGTCAACTGAATGGCTGGCGATAACTGAGTTGGTGAGACAGCTTGTGGATGGACGTCAAAACTATTTAACAGGAGATCATGTAAGAATACAATCCCTGTGTGCCACAATACAAGAGAAGATATAAAAATGCAGCAGATGAAGTAGATAAAAGGTAATACACTGTCGGCTAAAAAATGCAAAATGGCAAAGCTAGAGTGGAAAACGACAAACACAACGTTGTAGAGGCATGAATGACTACGGGAGAGAAAGATGCCGGTTATAGCGAAAAAAGAAGCCTCTAGGTAAAAGAAAAACGCCTATATGAATAGTAAGAGTCAGGCAATATGTCCGTATTAAGCAAATTAGGAATGGCTGAACGGTAGTAGGACTGAATAGAGCGAAACAGAAAAACACTGAGCACTGAAAGATCTAAGTTGAAGTAAAACCACTGTATTAGATGACGTTCCCTCAGAATTATTGAGATTCTTAGCAGAACCAGCCGTGACAAATCGTTCCACTAGGAACGCGAGATATAAAACACAGGCTTCAAGTGGGATGAAATAATTCCCATTCCAAAAAAGGCTATCAAGAAGGCTAGGAGGGTATTTCTGCTGGAAAGAGCAGATAAGCTGCTGTTAGCATCACTATTAGACAATGAATTGACATCATTTTGTTTCAGAATGATGGGCGTAGATGAATGATGGACAAAGTTTAAACGACTGAGGTCAGTTGGCTGTTGTACGCATCGTCTACTTCAGATTATAGTGCTCTCTGAATATTGCATGGGGGCTTAATTATTAAAATGCAATAATTTTAGTAGCTGTATGTCCGGTTACGAAGTCTCGTAACCGGTTGGCCCTGACTAGTATTAGTAGGCAATGTGACTGCATAAAATAAGAATAAGGAATGCAAGGAAATTTCCGTTAACACAATTTATTAATTAAGTCCCCTGCAACTATAAAAGCTACGAAACAGCAAAGCACAAGTGTAACTGTTCTGTGTGTGGAAGTGTGATTCAACGTACATGTATCTGGCACGGTTCTTCCTCAATACAAGATATTTTAAACACCATTTACAATGAACTAATTGAAAAACCAGAAATACTATAATTGCGCATAGAAACCAGAATTACAAGTCTAATACATGAACACGAGCCAGATGCTTTGTTGACTGAACCTGTGACCAAGAGGCATTGTCATTAAGGATGTGTGAAATAATTTATTTTTTTTACCTCCATATATATTGACGAAAAATACACTGAACATTGCAACATCTTCCATCTATACATTACACCAACCGAACAGCATCTACTGTCTCGCCCAACAGAACAACAACTGCACACGACATCCTCTCAACAATCACTGCCCACGACAACCGCTGAACTACTACTGCACCAGTGGAGGCGGCGGAATAATAATCTTTGGCGCAATCTCTGGCGCTGTGACTCAGTGTAGCCACCTTTCAATATGGCCTAAGCATAGGCCGAAACTGGTCATTTTCATAAAGTACCATCGCTATATAAACTAATTTTTACTGGTTTTATCTAGATTGCAAGATCGCTGCTACCCGAAAATGCTAAAAAAAGTTTTGGAAGTTTGAAACGAGTGTAATTCGCCCTCTAGAAAAGTATTTGCGGAATAAGTGGCTTAAGGACTGAAAAGACCCACTGTGGTTTAATAACAAAATTCCTTTAATGTTGAAGAATTAAAGATTGTGGCACTACCTGTTCAAAAGAGAATGCACGTATGATGATAGACAAAGTTAGGTGAGATTAGTGCGTTTGTAGAAAGATTGATGTGTGAAGCAGACAACAACGACTAGCGTCACACCTTAGCTAAAGATCTGGCCGAGAACACACGAGAAAATTCTGGCCCTACAAAAAATCACTAACAGGGTCTAAAGCTTCTATTGCGTCACTCGTTGAACAGTTTGGTGTGGCGATAGAAGATAGCGAAAGAAATGTCGAAGAAATCGTTCACACAGATGAATCGTACAAACATACCGTCGTTTGACCACTGAAAAGGCTCCCACATAGACGGCATAGTAATGAGCATTCCTGGCGCGGAGAAACAACAGAAAGAGTTGGAAACAAATAAGTCACCAGGTCCGGATGGAACCCCAGTTCGGTTTTACAAAGATTACACTTCGGTAGTGGTACCTTACTTCATGTGCATTTATCGCGAATCTGTCGCCCAGCACAAAGGCCCATGCGACAGGAAAAAATCACAAGTGACTCCCGAGCATAAGAAGTGTAAAAGAACATACTCGTAAAATTACAGACCAATTTCCTTAACAGCGGTTTGCCTCAGAAATCTTGAACATAATCTCAGTTTGAACATAATAAAGTTCTTTGAGACGGAAAAACTGCTGTCCACGAAACAGCACGGTTTTAGAAAGCATCGCTGGTGCGAAACTGAGCTTGCCCTTTTCTCATACGATATTCTGCAAACAATGAACGAAGGGCAAGAGGCGCATTCATTATTCCCAGATTTACGAAAAGCATTTGACACGGTACCCCCCAAAGACCGTTAACAAAGGTACAAGGAAACAAAATAGGTTCACAAAAATGTGAGTGCCTGAGACGACTACGTAAGTAACAGAACCCAGCCCGTTGCCCACGACAGCGAGTGATCATCAGATACCAGGGTATCGTCAGGAGTGCAACAGGGAGGTGTGATACGAGAGCTGTTATTTTCCGTATACGTTAATGATCCAGCGGACGGAGTGAGCAGCAATCTGCGGATGTTTGCTGGAGAAACTATGGTGTACAGGACGGTGTCATCGTTCAATGACTGCAGGAGGACACATGATGACTTAGGCAAAATTTCTGGTTTGTGTGATTAGCTGCAGCTAGCTCTAAATGTAGAAAAATGTAAGTTAACGTAGATGAATAGGAAAAGGAAATCCGTAATGCTGGAATACAGCGTTAGTAGTGTCCTGCTTGACAGTCACATCGATTAAAAATCTCGGCGTAGCGTTGCAAAGTGATAGGTAATGCAACTAGAATGTAAGGACTGTAGTGAGGAAGATGAATTGTCAGCTTAGGTTTATTGGGAGAATTTTAGGAAAGTGTAGCTCATGTATAAAGAAGATCGCGTATAGGAAATTAGCACGACCATTCTCGATTACCGCTCGAATCTTTTCGATACGTACCAGCTCGGATTGAGGGAATCCAATGATGCAGTTCAGAGGCGGGCTGCTAGGATTGTTACTGGTAGGTTCGAATAGCACACAAGTATAACCGAGATGCTTCTGGAACTCAGATGGGTTTCCCAGGAGGGAAAGCGACGTTCTTGTCAACGAAAACTATTGAGAAAATGTAGAGAACTAGTATTTGAAGCAGACTGGAGAATGATTTTCCTGCCGCGAACGTAAATTTAGAGAAAGGACAACGAAGCAGATTTTAGCGCTCATACGACGAGATGTAGATAGCCGTATTTCCCTCGGCCTATCTGCGATTGGAACAGGATGGGAAATGAGTAGTCGTGGTACGGAATACCCTCCGCCTCGCACTATACGGTGACTTGCGGAGTATGTAAGTCGACGCAGATGAAGATTTACGTGTGAATATTGTCAAACCATGAGTTTAATAACTCATAGCTACAAAATATTGGCATAAATTATGTACTAAAAAATGGCAAAACTGGCAGAGGCCGATCCGTGGATGGTCCGGAGAAATTCTGGAACACACTAACCCTACGAAATATGTGAGAAAATGAACGGAAGAAAGGTCATTCCGTGTTAATTGTATGCGTATATTTCGAGAAACCCTTTCACAATATTCACTAGAAAACATTCTTTGCAAAGTGCATGCCAAGGAAAGTACAATACAGGGAGCGGAAAGTTGACTGCAAATTGGAGAAAAACAAGAAAATTTAGTATGTCTTAATTTATGGGTTACATAAGTGTGCTATTTACCTTGTGGTTTGGTGATTTGGAATTCAATCTGTTGTGGTTGGCAGGAGAGCCAACACCGTGTTACTAGAGGAGGCCGAAAGGCACGCGTTTTAGATCACGCAGGCTGGCGTGAGGTCTGGAACAGGACAAGGAAATTAGAATATAGAAAAACGGACGTAGCTGGTGGAATACTTAACTTTAATCCATTAATGATGAACGTCGGTCTTGACGGTACATGATTCACAATATCAATAGTAACTGATAATGGCGCCTTGCTAGGTCGTAGCAAATGACGTAGCTGAAGGCTATGCAAATGAGAACGTAATTAGGCAGTGAACCATCGCTAGCAAAGTCGGCTGTACAACTGGGCGAGTGCTAGGAAGTCTCTGTAGACCTGCCGTGTGGCGGCGCTCGGTCTGCAATCACTGATAGTGGCCACACGCGGGTCCGACGTATACTACCGGACCGCGGCTGATTTAAAGGCTACCACCTAGCAAGTGTGGTGTCTGGCGGTGACACCACACAATCAATTCTAGTTTCTTCATTAATGCGCACTACGCTTTCAACACAAAAACCAACTTCGATTGGACGCTGTGCTGTCTTCGAGTTCTTAAAACTGAGGCGACCAAAATCTTGCATCAGTTCAACTGCAGAGCTTGTTCCACCCACCCATATATACATGGACAGTAGCGCTGTGCATCTATGGCCAGTTGGACCATCTAATAAAGTACAACATGGCTCCTAAGTAAGTGGTGGTGGTGATCAGTGTTTAACGTCCCGTCGACAACGAGGTCATTAGAGACGGAGCGCAAGCGCTGGTTAGGGAAGGAATGAGAAGGAAATCGGCCGTGCCCTTTCAAAGGAACCATCCCGGCATTTGCCTGAAACGATTTAGGGAAATCACGGAAAACCTAAATCAGGATGGCTGGAGACGGGATTGAACCGTCCTCCTCCCGAATGCGAGTCCAGTGTGCTAACCACTGAACCACCTCGCTCGGTCCTAAGTAAGTGATTGCTTGCCTCATTAGTGGTGAGGCTAGAACATGAACCCTTCTCTGGATCATCACGCGTCTGCTGTGCATTGTCCTCAAACGAGGCGTACTCTATACACAAATGTACCATCATCTGTCTACCTTTATGTTCTCTCTAAAACATCGTTCTCTTTCTGTTATCATCAACATCACTTTCAGGCTCTCTGCCTTTCCCTATATTGTGGCGTTGATACGTTCACATATAGGAGAATGTCCCGAAATTACTTTCTACTGACAAATAAACATTATGCTATGAAAACTGAAGCGCTGTGTGGATCAATTTACACATAAAAGTCATCCTGCAATCAACAAGCATGTACATAGTTTGATGCGTAGATACTCCTTCTACTCACTTCTGCTTTTTATTTCCATACAGACAAGACTTCTGGACTTCTTACATAATATTCATAACAGTTGTGCATATTGCATCACACAACATGCATAGTAAATTATTTACACATAATGAAACACCTAAAATAATTACAGTTACACAGAAATATGATCAATTAATATAAACTTCAATGTAACCGTTACCTTTCTTTCTTCGTTTACTTTTCCGTCTATTCCACTTCTCTCGTCTCTTAGCAACTGCTACTGAAATCCTTATCTAGAAGCATATAATAATAACCTTTCTTAACAAAAAAAGCTGTACTTCCACCTCTACCTCAGGACAGATTTCATTAACAATACTTTCATTACAATAATTACTTTCCACCTCACTCACTCATTCAACACAAACACTAACAATTTCATTTAGCACACCCACTGGTACGGATATGAACTTATGACTCAAAAATATTTACATCATCTACTACATTATCACCAATAAAACCTCAGAATTATGCATATGCTCCCTTTGAAGATGCCCATATAATAATAAAAGGAGAATTCTTACACCATCCGCTGCATCAACACGAATAACACCTCAGTATCAGCACCTTTTCCTTTTGAACAGACCATTTAATACATAGTAATCGTATCATATAATCGTCATTACAAACATACTAGCACATGCCCCCTTATATCATGCTTACATTCAATAATCTATCATGAATATCTTCACTACTACTGACTACAGTCCCCCACAGCTTCATTTCCGAAACTGTTCCCACACCTGGCAACATAACTGCCCCCATTAGATACCACAGTAATGGAAAGAGACGCCAACTTGCTGACGATGTTAATTTTCACTCCATTCTCGTTACATCTACTATTTATTTCAACACAATAAACACTAAATACAGTACTTTTCCTATAACAACTATGTGCGCTACGCATATTCATCCCGTTCATCGGGCGCATTTCTCTCTTTCTCCCCACAATTATGTCCTTGATCGACAACAAATTAACTCCGTCACACAAAAATCTCCCTCATCTTTTGTTCACATTTTCCAAAGTATCTACATTGTCTACATTACAAATAATACTTCTGTAGAAAACTGCAAGAAACTAATGTAGCATAAAATTTGCTCTTTCCCATGGAAAACTCGTTGCACATACATATTTCAAACTCCGTGGAAAAACAAATTAATAAATTTAGTTGCTCGTCCCCCATACTGAGCACGGCACCTTTCAAATTGAATAACTCCCCTTCATTTAAAGGTCCATAACTATTATACTTTCCATGCCTCGTGGCATATTCCACTGATGAAATTCCTTATGTACCTACATGGCTGAATATGGCTTTTCTTCAATAAAATGTCCCTCTTTCAATAGTGCGCATCTTCTTCACCAGCATTTTACTTCCATCTTTAATGCCATCAGTCAAACACTTGAATCCTACCTATGTTTTTCATTTATTTGGTGCACATGTCTGCACTTGTGTCTCAATAAGGTCAAATTACCTAAACACCTTTATCCCATACATCACCATTCCCTCTCCCACAGTTTCCTTTTCTGAATGGCTCCCTTCTACAATTTTGATTTCACTCAGAATTTTAATTTCAGTTTCTACTGATCAATTCTCATCTTGAAGTAGCTCATCACTGGCTACAATAGTTTCCTAATTAAATCTGCTTCTATTCTACCACAATTATGTTCAATTTTTTCGCAGTCCGATTTATCCTCTTCAAAAGTTTCTAATTTTGGTATATTATTATTCATTGATTTCGTCTCTCGAATTCATTTCCATAATCCTCATATCGGAGAGCGTGGAAACTTCCCTTTCCGTCACCCATCGCCTTCCCATTTCTATTATTTCATTAAGCAATTTAATATTGCTTAAATCACGAACTACTTTGTCTACGGCACCTAAATCAGTTATACACATTCCTGTTCCAACAGCTATAGCTGATGATTCGAAAAGCAAACAAACCAAAGAGCAACAGCTGCTTCTACTGAACTTAAAATAATTTCCCTCGCTGGTAAAGCGCGTAACGCTGCGGGAGGTGACAACTGGGTCTCCAGGATGGGGACGTTGCGGAAACGCAATGGTAAAGGTGTGGAAACGCTGCTGCTCGTAGGTAATAAATGGGAATGCAACGTGTTCTTCAGATACCGTAGTGGCATAACGCTTCGTAGAAAGTTTGATGATCTTGTACATCCACAAACATACTCTGCAAGGGACCGTGGAGAGCATGGCTGCAGGTATAATTAATTTGCGATTTCCTGTCCTGTTGTATTCGGGTAAGAAAAGAGAGAATCATGATGCTCGGTATCTGTGAAGATGCTCTATATGATATTATCATATTGTTCGGTTCGCAGCACGGTGCAGTATGGAACTGCTTTCGGAAACGTAGGAGGATAGATCCACTTACTCATCTTTATCAACTACTTGGAAGATACTGTTTGTAAAATATGGAACTGTATTTTCTTAGCTGTTTTCTTACATCCGTTCTCAGAAACAACATCTTCCTAGATCGGATGGTTTTCTCTGCGCTCTAGATACACTATGTCACCAAAACTATCCAGACACCCCCAAAAAGCATACGTTTCTCATGTTAGGTGCATTGTGCTGCCACCTACTGCCAGGTACTTCATATCAGCGACGTCAGTAGTCATTAGACGTCGTGAGAGCGCACAATGGAGCGTTCCGCGTGTCATCGAACTGTAAGGTGTAACCGTGTATTTCATGGAGGGGGCTTGCACCCCGTTTTGTTTTGCGTGCACTGTCACAGCACAGGCCTAAAATGATGTTTTAAGCGCCTTCCTGCTTCCCACTGTTGAAGAGCAATTCGGGGATGGCGACTTCATCTTTCTACACGATCGAACACCTGTTCATAATGCACGGCCTGTAGCTGAGTGGTCACGCGACAATAACATTCCTGTAATGAACTGGCCTACACAGAGTCCTGACCTGAATCGAATAGAACACCTTTGGGATGTTTTGGGACGCCGACCTCGTGCAAGGCCTCACCGACCGACATAGATGCCTCTCCTCAGTGCAGCACCCCGTGAACTATAGGCTGGCATTCCCCAAGAAATAGTGGAAACTGTCATTAAGGCTAAGGGTGGGCCAACACCATACTGGATTCCAGCATTATCGATGGGAGGCGCCACGATGTTGTAAGTCATTTTCAAGCAGTTGTCTAGATACTTTTGATCACATAGTGTATCACCTCCTGCAGTGAGCATAGTCAGAGATTGTACAGTTAAAAAAGCAATACACATTTTAAAATGTAATTTAAATAATCATAGAATACCACAAACACAGCCGGCCGCTGTGGCCAAGCGGTTCTAGGCGATTCAGTCCGGAACCGCGCTGCTGCTACGGTCGCAGGTTCGAATCCTGCCTCGGGCATGGATGTGTGTGATGTCCTTAGGTTAGTTAGGTTTAAGTAGTTCTAAGTTCTAGGGGACTGATGACCTCTAATGTTAAGTCCCATAGTGCTTAGAGCCATATTGCTTAGACCCAAGCCACTAACACAAACACGCACACACACACACACACACACACACACACAGAGAGAGAGAGAGAGAGAGAGAGAGAGAGAGAGAGAGAGAGAGAGAGAGAGGTCCTAAATACTTATGAGTTCAGCTACATTCCCTTATTGTGGACTGTATCGATAATCTTCAGTTGCTACACCCGAACTGACCCATAAAATGTGGCTAATAATTCTCAAATTATTGAGGATTTTGACAGAAAGTGCAATTAGGTTCTTTAGGTATGGCAATCAGCCATGATTTTCATAAAAAATCACGCCCATGACATCGAATTAACTTCGAAAATTTTAAAATGGCGCGCACGATTTCTTAAAAGTTTGACCTGGTCGTTAAAAAGAACATTTACATATTTGGAAAATTTAAACCGTTATTTGGTGCTCATTCCTCTTGCCTCATAAAAATGATTTACACATTGTCGCGTGTCTGTAATATCTTCAAATTGTAAAGGAACTGTGGAAACTTTGCAGAAGAACAGCACTTGAGCTAGAGACTGACAGTTGACCCCAACATAGTTAAATGTAAAACAGTGGCTCATCAATCGGCAGAAGGCCCCATTACTTTTAGTTTAAATAAATCAATGGAAAGAGTCACGCCGGCCGCAGTGGCCGAGCGGTTCTAGGCGCTTCAATCTGGAACGGCGCGATGCCTACGGTCGCAGGTTCGAATCCTGCCTCGGGCATGGATGTGAGTGATGTCTTTAGGTTAGTTAGGTTTAAGTGGTTCTAAGTTCTAGAGGACTGATGACCTCAGATGTTAGGTCCCATAGCGCTCAGAGCCATTTGAACCATTTTTTTTAAGAGTCACAATCATTCTATTACTAAGAATACGCGGTCACAGCAAGTTAAAGAAGAACTAATTCTTAAAGCTGGTCGGGGGAAAGATACTGGGTAATATCTTTTAGCATGTTGGATTAATAGTGGAGGTAGAGAACATCAGAAAACGAGCAGCACATTTCGATACTCCTTCATTCGGTAAATTGATGTCGGAAGAGGGGTTCAGAATTACCGAAAGGTTAAATGTCAAAGTTTTGTGAGCGTGAGTTTGTCCGAAGTAGAATGGTACAACATTTTACTTCCTCCTACTTATACCTGCGACATTTCTCTCATGGTAAATTCAGAGAAATTTGAGATCTTACGGAGGCTTTCCGACATCCGTTATTCAAATGGTTCAAATGGCTCTGAGCACTATGGGACTCAACTGCTGTGGTCATAAGTCCCCTAGAACTTAGAACTACTTAAACCTAACTAACCTAAGGACAGCACACAACACCCAGCCATCACGAGGCAGAGAAAATCCCTGACCCCGCCGGGAATCGAACCCGGGAACCCGGGCGTGGGAAGCGAGAACGCTACCGCACGACCACGAGATGCGGGCACATCCGTTATTCCTGCGAGAAATACTCGAAAGGAAGAGAAAGGGGTTGTACACAAAAAGGACTCCTTTGCACTCGGCATGCGGGCCTGGGCATGTAGATGTCAATATGGAAAGGCCATTTCATTTTAAGAAGTAACACAAAGCGTTATTCAAACATGAGGGTCACATTTGTGCACTTAGGGTAAGTGGAAAAATTTCGCATCCTTCTACATATTTATTCGCGTGAAACCCTCTACAGGGAAGATAATTCTAAAAGATATGCTGCAAACTTAATTTCATTCTCGTTTGTTTCAAACTTCGTTCCACAAAGTCGTCTGTCTGAGAACACAAGGTGGAACAGAAAGAACTTAGCGAGTGACGTGTGCAGCTTTGCTAACATGAACATTTACAAGCGAGTGCTGGAAAGTAATGCTTCCGAATTTTTTATGAGAAAACTCTTACAGCTTTCTAAATAAAACAAACGCTAACATTTTAAATCTCGCTTCTTCACGTCTACATCTATATATCTGAACGAAGTCGCCCTGGCAACGAACATGTTTCTCTGGGCGATGGACCAGGTTGTTGATACGGTCACTGTTGAAAGTTTGACGGAGCAACAACCTCACCTCTGCTTGCACCGCTTCAGCACTACGAAAGGAAGTCCTTGAAGATATTCTTTAAGTTTTGGAAACAGATAAAAACAGGATGGTGCCAAGTCGGGACTGCGTGGAGGATGATCGATGACTATGAATCCAAGGCGTCAGATTTTTGTAGATGTCACAGCGCTTGTTTTGTCTGGCATTGTCATGCTGAAGAATAGGGTGCTTCTCGTGTGTACGAACTCACATAATTCTTAACTCTATTACAGCACACTGTTTCTCACACACCAAATTGTTACCTTACACACCACCACGTTACACGCTATAATTCGGAGCCCTCCAGCGGCAGACTGTAGCAAATACGTAATCACGATGAATAAATACACTACTGGCCATTACAATTGCTACACTAAGAAGAAATGCAGATGATAAACGGATATTCGTTGGACAAATATATTATAGTAGAACTGACATGTGATTACATTTTCACGCATTTAGGTTGCATAGATCCTGAGAAATCAGTACCCAGAACAACCACCTCTGGCTGTAATAACGGCCTTGATACGCCTGGGCATTGAGTCAAACAGAGCTTGGATGGCGTGTTCAGGTATAGCTGCCCATGCATCTTCAACACGATACCACAGTTCTTCAAGAGTAGTGACTGGCGTATTGTGGAGAGCCAGTTGCTCGGCCACCATTGACCAGACGTTTTCAATTGGTGACAGATCTGGAGAATGTGCTGGCCAGGGCAGCAGTCGAACATTTTCTGTATCCAGAACGGCCCGTACAGGATCTGCAACATGCGGTCGTGAATTATCCTGCTGAAATGTACGGTTTCGCGGGGATCGAATGAAGGGTAGAGTCACGGGTCGTAACACATCTGAAATGTAACGTCCACTGTTCAAAGTGCCGTCAATGCGAACAAGGGGTGACCGAGACGTGTAACCAATGGCACCCCATACCATCACACCGGGTGATACGCCAGTATGGCGATGATGAATACACACTTCCAATCTGCGTTCATCACGATGTCGCCCAACACGGATGCGACCATCATGATGCTGTAAACAGAACCTGAATTCATCCGAAAAACTGACGTTTTGCCATTCGTTCACCCAGGTTCGTCGTTGAGTACTCCATCGCAGGCGCTCCTGTCTCTGACGCAGCCATGTTCTCCGAGCTGACAGTCCATGCTGCTGCAAACGTCGTCGAACTGTTCGTGCAGATGGTTGTTGTCTTGCAAACGTCCCCATCTGTTGACTCAGGGATCGAGACGTGGCTGGACGATCCGTTACAGCCATACGGATAAGATGACTGTCATCTCGACTGCTAGTGATACGAGGCCGTTGGGATCCAGCACGGCGTTCCGCATTACCCTCGTGAGCCCACCGATTCCACATTCTGCTAACATTCATTGGATCTCGAGCAACACGAGCAGCAATGTCGCGATACGATAAAACGCAATCGCGATAGGCTACAATCCGACGTTTATCAAAGTCGGAAACGTGATGGTACGCGTTTCTCCTCCTTACACGAGGCATCACAGCAACGTTTCACCAGGCCACCCCGGTCAACTGCTGTTTGTGCATGAGAAATCGGTTGGAAACTTTCCTCATGTCAGCACGTTGTAGGTGTCGCCACCGGCGCCAACCTTGTGTGAATGCTGTGAAAAGTTAATTATTTGCATATCACAGCGTCTTCTTTCTGTCGGTTAAATTTCGCGTCTGTAGCACGTCATCTTCGTGGTGTAGCAATTTTAATGGCCAGTAGTGTATGTAGAATGTTAATAACGTTTTTTATTTGAAAGGTTTTAAGAGTTTTCACGTACAAAATTCGGAGCTATTACTTTCCGGCACGCACCCGTATTTGTTGTAGATACAGCCAATGGAACGCAGTTCCTATTGTTCCTATTGTTAGTATTGCCTGGCTTAGCTCAGTCAGCTCGCAATTTCTGCAGGACTAGAGTTGTGATTTCATTTAGTTGCTCAGTGGGATGTAGCATGATTCGATTTCTACTCGCTGGGAATCGAAGCGCCGCCCAGCCAGAGAGTGGTTTCTGCGGTGCGCCGCAATTATTTGCTCCAGCAGCTGCTAGATTGGTAACTACGCTCCACAACACCCACTGTGCTCTGTCTCCTATAATTCTACGAAGTTCTTGCAGCGATTACGTGTTTCATTAAGTGATAACTCAACAGTGATAGAGGTTTGTGTTCCACTGTTCCGTTCTATTTTCTTAAGCTATCTTGTTTTATTCTAAGTGTAAAATTGTACACCCAGCATCCGAAAAATAGTCGTCAATAAATCAGACGAGGGCTGCAGGCACAGAGAGTTTGCCGACCGCTTCAGACATACAAAGTCTGCAGTCGAATCTGCACGGCATCAGAGAGTATAATGTGCTGTCGTATGCACTTTAGTGCTTCCTCTTACCCCTTCTCGCCCAACCCAATGGCCTTCATTGTAGTCGGAAAATCCTGCGTCACAAGAGTAAGGTGTTAGCGTGGGATGTTTCAGTGATTCTGATTGTACCAGAAACGGTTTTCTTACATTACAGAGAAGTGGAAATCAGAAGGGCCGTGGAAGGTCGAAAGGATAACAGCTAGAAATCTCATTCTCACTTCTAGAGACTCTTGAGACTTAAAAGATTCGTTCTAACGAGTCAGACATTCGCCATTATGTACACACACTGCCAGTAGCAAATCCTGACAGTTTGTGCCTCCGCCGGATGTAAATTTGATATCTATGCCGTCGCAGTCGTCGTATGCCACCAACGATAAGCATGGACAGTAGTATCAACAGTATCATTGCAATGAAGGATCGTAGTATACATAGCTGCACCAATGGAACTTTTTCGCCATGTCAGTTATCTGGTGAACGGTAACTACTGTACTTTTTGTGTGTGTAATGGCAACTGCTGACACAAAAGTTAGAAAGGGTAGTGATATAGTGATAGCACGGATCCATAGTTCTTAATACCGCCGTCGCTTTTGGTGGCGCCTGAATGGCTCGTTGTCTTCCACCACAGTGTCATATGTTCTAGAAATTACGGTGAACACTAACATGTCGCAAATAGCTGATATTTGATACGTACATACAGTGACCAAATTTTAATACAGTCTAAATTTCTCACATGTATTATTATCATATTCATATTGTGATGAGATTTTAGAGAAATATTACCAACTGGTCGAAGTTAATATATCGGAAAATACACATATACATTGTCTCCTACGTAAAAATTTGTACGTAAAGTTGATGAAGGAACTACACAAATACGTACATGTGTTATATGTGGCACATGTAGACGTGAACAGTATTTTTGAATAACCTCCGAAATTTTTTCTGTGGAATTCGGGTTTTCTTTTGTTTCTGTGTACAGTGGTATAACGAAACCTCGGTGTTCGATTCACAGAAATAATGTAATATCCGAGTTTTACAATAATGGTATTTTCTGTCAAAACAATTTCACAGCAGTGGAAAAGCCAGTAATATGTGATCACCAGAACGTCCAACAGAAAACACTGAGGTAAGCAACACCCGCCACATAATACACGCACAGTTTTGTGACGCAATGGTTGCTGTGACGACGGGAATGCATCAGCATAGACTCACCGAGCTATATTGCTATTGCATTCGCTGAAGTGTCACACGACGTGTGTACCACCCAAATATTCTTCAGCTAACGTACGACTAACTGATACCGCAGGAAAAAGCAAATCCGAGACAGAGCCGAGGTGTATCGAGTGCAAGCTTCAGGGCGAAGGGGAAAGTGGGAATTACTGTTTTCAACATCAGAGTGTCGGGAACAAGGTTGTTTCCAGACGCATGGAGCATATCCGACAGAACATATACCACACATATATCGTATATCTGTGATCTCGACTGTCATGGTACCCTACGTGCGGATACACAAAAGAGTCTTAATGTCCGGCGGGTGTACATGAAATGCTACGAGCAAATGAGGTAAATGGATAGGGACTCTACTTTCTAGTGTGCTGTGCACTAAAGTCGACAGCTGGCGTAAAGTGGGAAGTCCCAGTCCGAGTCGCGGTCAAGCATAAATTTTCAAGTTTTGCCACCGAAATATGCCAGTGCCCATTTGCGACTGACTTCAGTTCCTCCCTGAAATATATATGTTCGCGATGGAAATGCTTGACAAGCAATACTAATATTGTTAATAATATTAGTCCTTCTTCCCAATTAGAACTTCAGTTATTTTATCATATAGGTAAGAACAAATGTTAATGATTTTGAGGCCGGAGAGGGGGGGGGGGGGGGGGGAGGGCTGTGGGATGTGGTTTAGCTTAGCATTGAGGTATGGTTTAGGAAAGGGGTGGGGCACGGTGGCGTTTTGTACTTGAATGTAGCTACGTCTCCGTTTCTAGGTCTAGTTTGGTCCCTTTGTTCTATTACTGTTCTTTGCCACACTCTGTCTGTTAAGTCACACGTTCCCAAACAGCCAGTTCTTAAATTATATAAATCTAATATCACAGCTTCTTATGTTGTGGAAAAACTGTTGTGTGAGCAACGTAACTGCATAAGAGGGACTGGAATATGAGTTCCCTGTGTTGCTACGTTCATTGAGTAGATGACAACCAACGCATAGGTTATCAATCTATGTGCTAAGTGACAGTTCACATATGTGACGCAAATCAGTACTTTGAAATCACATTTCTTCTTCCTCCGCATCGTTAGAAATTCCATGTGCTTTCATTTTAAGCTGTTTAAGCCTGGAGAGGAGCCGCTTCAAGCGACTATTCGTCTCACATGACATGAAATAACTGCAACTCATATAACGTCAGTATACACATTGTGGCAAATGATTCGTGCTGATCCGCAACCTTCATCTCTGAGGCAGAGCTACATTTGTACAGCCTGACAGAAGCACCAGAAGAGATCCAAACTCTACAGCGACTGTTATCTATATTCGTTCCAGTTATAAAAGAGTCCGAACTTTTAACGGTTTGTCTCTGAAGTTAAGCAAGTCAACAACAACGAAATTTTCTGTTCTGCAAACGATCTGAAGATTTGCACGAGATAAGCGAAGAAGAAAAACTAGTCCAGAATGAGATTTTCACTCTGCAGCTGAGTGTGCGCTGACATGAAACTTCCTGGCAGATTAAAACTGTGTGCCCCACTGAGACTCTAACTCGGGACCTTTGCCTTTCGCGGGCAAGTGCTGTACGAACTGAGCTACCCAAGCACGACTCACTTCCCCTCCTCACAGCTACACGTCTGCTGGTACCTTCGTCTCCTACCTTCCAAACTTTATAGAAGCTCTCCTGCGAACCTTGCGGAACTAGCACTCCTGAAAGAAAGGATATAGCGGAGACATGGCTTAGCCACAGCCTTGGAGATGTTTCCAGAATGAGGTTTTCACTCTGCAGCGTAGTGTGCGCAGGAGAGCTTCTGTAAAGTTTGGAAGATAGGAGACGAAGGTACTGGCAGAAGTAAAGCTGCGGGGACGGGGCGTGGGCCGTGGTAGGGTAGCTTAGTTGGTAGAGCACTTGCCCGCGAAAGGCAGAGGTCCCGAGTTCGAGTCTCGGTCCGGCACACAAGAAAAACTGGTATATAACGCTCGATCGACGATGTTATTGTTACTAGAGTTGGTGCTGAGTTAAGAGGGGGAATAGAGAAATACATCAATCGTGCCTTTCCAAAATTAGTGCTTCACATTAAGAGATTTAGGGAAACCACAGAAAACCTAATTCTCGATTGCCATACGGATATTTGAACTAGCACCGTTCCGAAAGAAAGTCCAGTGTCTTATCACTGCATTACGTCGTTCTCTTGGATCGGCACGAATTAAAACTTCCAGGCACTGAAGTTACTTAGCGGAATTTTCCTCAGATATTAACAATAGAACTTTATTTAGAGGAAGAAGTTCGAATCAGGTCAAATGGACACGGCTGACCATTATATAGTCTTCTTATTACTTCCTTTTCACAATTCTATATTCATTCATTACAGTGAGGGGGTTTTGCCTCTTAGAATTTTCAACGTAGCCAGAAGAGACCAGATAGAACAGGCGCTACCGGTTCTTGGCACGTTACTAACGCTATGAACCGCCAATTAACAGATCAATTGCACACTTGTTATGTAGGATATGCTTGCTGTTGCGGGGTCCCAACATGTCTACCGGTGACAGCAACCACCATGGATAAGAGTAATCATATTCTGTTAAGTGAACGAACTTCAGAATATAAGATCTACTCTGAGATACATCAGTAACAAGAACATATAATTTCCAAGTGAAATAAGAAACATTTACTTAAAAACAAACAAAAACCACTAACATATGATACGCAAAACTGCGAGATATCCCAGTATTATCTAAAATATGGCAAAACAGTAATTAAGCTGTACGTTAATCTATGGAGTTCAAATGGCTCTGAGCACTATGGGACTTAACATCTCAGGTCATCAGTCCCCTTGAACTTAGAACTACTTAAACCTAACTAACCTAAGGACGTCACACACATCCACGCCCGAGGCAGGATTCGAACCTGCGACCGTAGCGGTCGCGCGGTTCCAGGCTGAAGCGCCTAGAACCGCTCGGCCGCCAGCGGTCGGCAATCTATGGAGTGTTCTCAGGTTCAAATGCTATTGAGGTCATTATATTACACATTAAAATTTAACAGGAAAATTTCAAAAAAACTGTACAACGAAACAATGAATTACACAATTGCTTCGAAATATAGTCTTCACCCTCCTGACGTTGTCAAGAAAGTGGAAGAACCGGCGAGACTAAAATTCTTCCCCCTCGTTCGCAGAACGACGCTTATAATTGGCCAATCAGCGGGTTCTCTTCCCCCATCCATTTTTCCCTTACATTCTTTCGTAAACGAGCTATAATTTTATGAAATTGAAGCTACCTTCTTGTACTGCCGATCGGGAGTTGCCGGAATCACATTTTCATTCTTTGCGATCTTATTTCATGTATGTATTATCAATAGCGCTCAGATAGCAGCCATCTCCCGCTCAGATGCAGATCCAAGATCTTTGTATTTGTATGAAGGGAGGATGAGGGAAGCTCAATGATATATAGACAAAATTTTCTCTTCGTCTACGATGCACTGATGATCTAATGCCCATCGGGCGCTCTCAAATCTGCTGGGCCGCACTCGAGATTTGTTTTTCCTCCAGAGGTTGTGCTTTATTTGGTCGTGTAAAGCACGTGGTTAAAAAGTATTCTTAATTGTGCAAGAAGAGACTATATAAATGCAAATATACACACATAAAGGCTCAAGGTGTCACAATTTCGTACACAACAAATGTGTTGGCAAAAATAAAAATAAAGTAGATATTTTGAACATGGCTTCGCTGCAGCGCCTGTGCATGTAAGAGATTCAATTGATTGGAAATAACAGGCATCTAGTTGCAAAATACATTTTTATTACACCTTGACCAAGCTTTCGGAAGTTTTAAAACTGACTTCTTCAAAAATGTTCAAATGTGTGTGAAATCTTATGGGACTTAACTGCTAAGGTCATCAGTCCATAATCTTACACACTACTTAACCTAAATTATCCTAAGGACAAACACACACACCCATGCCCGAGGGAGGGCTCGAACCTCCGCCGGGACCACTGACTTCTTCAGAAGGTGTTGTACATAATAACAAACGTAATGACACTGTGTGTCCAACTGCTATGATTGCATTACAATAAACAAAATTATAGGAAATATTTACATATAATTTTAGTGAAGCAATCTCACGTAGAATCACATATTATTATCTATACCCATTGTGAGGTCCTTTATATCGGTCTAGTACATGTTCGTCTGCTCCACTTAATATCCATTTGAAATACATGATTGAAAAGTAGTAGCTCTCTACTGTAGAGCTTTCTCTGAAAACTTTTTAAAACAGCACAAATTTGACAATGGATCAAACAAATCTTTCAAGTGAATTACTACACGTTGCAATACTCCCAAGGAAATTAACAATCACTGTATAAAGGTTAATATCGTTAGTAAGAAAAGAAAAGAAGAACCTGATTAAGGAAGGCGGTAACCTATTATCATCGAAGTGTTCAAAAATTTCGATCGTTTACCGTCAAATTTGGGGCATCAAAGTAAGATATGGTTTACATCAGCGTCCAATTCAGAACCACGCTCACATGCAGGTGAACCGTAAATACTGATGCGATATGGATGAAAAGGAAAAGAAGTGTGACTGAAACGGAACCGAATGATGCTGGAAATCGTTGTTCGGTCGAAATGTGTCATCGCAAACCATAGACTTGTTATGGTTGTTATGGTGGTAACACTGCATAATAGAAATTTTTTGTTTGCTGGGGCACGTTAGACATCTCTTGCCAGTGATACTGGCTCAGCTCTTGGCCGTACGTAAATATTTCGTATACGATAATTTCAAATCGAGCTGTTTCTACAGATGCAGCTTGCTCCACTAAAACATCATCTTGCTCGTTGTATCGGATGGCAGCGCGGGAATGTGCCCACAGCAGAGGGCTGTATGTCTCCTCCGTTTACTGCGAACATATTCCTGTATCACATCTAAAAAATATCCGTTGGTGTTTTTATTCCATCTCCGTCAATGCTAGCAGCGTTCGATTTGTTGAAGAGGACAATCATCAATTTCTCAGCCGAAGTTTCCAGCCCGTTGGCACACAGCCACTCACCAACGTGTTCCACGTTAGTGGGTAATGCCGTTTTGGCCTGAAGATACGAGTCTTCAGTTGAATAGACACATACATCGTCTGCATACTGCAATACCTTAGCAGGTTGGCTGCTTACTCGTTCCAAATCATGGGTATACGTGTTTCACAAGGGGGGCTTAAAATTGCACACTGTGGCAAGCCTTGGGAGACAAGTAAGTGTCCGAGCATGTTGCCTTTGAATCTGACATCGACAGTTCTTTGAATGAATAGGATACTGACACCATAAATCATCGTAGAGGGAAGTCACAGTTCCTTCAGCTCGTCCAAAGTAACCTGTATCTTAACTTTAAAAAATGCGATGACGATAGATTTTTATCGTTTGGAAGGCTGAAGTGATATCCATAATAAGCAAATACAGATTTTCGAATGTCCGTTTGCCTTTTCTGAAACCTGATTGTCTCTGAGGCACCAAATTATTAAATTCAAGGCACTAGTCCAGTATCCATTTTATCATTACCTCCAACCTTTTTGCTACACGAGTCGACAACGCGTTCGATTATAGTTAGAGGCAGTATCGGCATCTTCTCCACCTTTCAGAAGTGGAATTATAACGCTCATCTTCCACGTTTCTATGTAGTTCTGTTGCATCCAGTACTGAATAAAAATGACCAGAAGCAAATCTTTTGCTCCTATGGACAGATTCGCAAGCGTGTAATTATAAATGTAATCAATAATACCAGGACAGCTGTCTCTCAATAATTTAATACGTGACAGAGTTCTTCTTTAGGGTAGGGACGAAGCAGCGCACGATGATAATCATCGTCAACAGGACATGGCTTGTTTTGGAATGGGCGCGTGAGAGGAGCAAGCGTGTCGATAAATTCCACTATCCAGGCAATGGCAGTAGGAACGTAGCAGAGGGGAAGGCAGTCAGCTGTTTATAAAAGCTTTTGTTTTGTATAAAATGTGGGTCATATTCATTGCCCTGTTAAGTGAAGAACAAACTTAAATCGAACTATCCTCTTTTGATTTTTTCAGGAATTCGTTAACACGCCTATTTACTTCTCGAACTTCCAAAACTTATGGAAGTTAAAATTCTGGCGATAAGTTTACAAAGCAAATCGGCGTTTTGCAACTTCTCTAGAGTATTAGGGACTCCATTAACGAGGGGAATGTGGCTTCATAACAGAAAACTCTTTTTTTCTTCGGAATGCTGACAGTTACTGCGACATCCATAGCATTGATAAAAGCGTGATACGCATGTCTTTCTCGTGAGCCATCCCATTCATCTGCGTCCGCACATTGTCCCAGTTAGTTTCGGCAATTTTCCACTTAATTTTCGCTTAATATATTTGTGTAGTATCGAGATTTATGTTAATGTAGAACTCTTTGGTATATGATCGGATCCTACTGACTCTTTTAAAGTATTCATTCCAAATTTAAGCAAAACAGGAGAACCGAAGTGAAACATCTATTCCAAAACGTCTGCAAGGAGGCGAAACAATAGTAGGGGCTCCATCGTTGACTGTCATGATGTTGTTGTGTTCTATAACACTTACCAATGCCCGGCCGCTTCTGTCTGTTATGCCTACATTTACATCTACATCATACTCCTCAATCCACTACATGGTGTGTGACGGAGGGTACTCACGGTACCTCTAACTGATCCTCCCTAGGCTGTTCCATTCGCGACTGGCGCAATGGAAGAATTATTATCGGTAACAGTCTGTAAAGGCTCTAATTTCTCGAATTTTCTCAACGTGCTCACCGTGACGCACAGTGCCTCTCTTGTAAAGTCTGACAACGGAGTTTGTTGAGCATTTCGATTACGTTCTAGCGCCGACTAAACGATCCCGTGACGTAACGCCTCACTATTCGTTGGATCTTCTTTATCTTTTCTATCAATTCTAACTGATAAGTACGATATTTTAGTGCCTGTGTTGTTCCTGATTACGATATTATGTTCCTTTGGACGTGCACGAGTGTCCAGAGTAACATTATATCGTAATTCGGAATAGGACGGGCATTGCAATATCGTATTTATCCGCCAATACTTTCAAGTAAACTGTGTCGCCTGTACGAGATTATATATAATTGATGTACGAGTACAGGTTGTAGACACATGGCTTATGACATACGGAGGTTTGGATCTGGTTGTGAGTCGTGCTCAGATAGCTTAAAGGTAAGGCGACCGCTCGCATTTAGCGGGAAATCCGTGTCCGAGTCCCGGTCCGCCACAAATTTTCAGTGTCGTCATTCCATTATACAGCTGATGGCTGTCCGTAACTACAACTGCAGATGCGTTTCATGTACCTGGTAAGTATGCTATACCGGTGAAACATTCTCAGGAACCGGTCGATAAAGCGCCTTATAACTCACTTCCTTCGTGGATGCGTCACATTTTCATAAGACTGTTACTATGAATCTCAGTCCAACATCTGCTTTCCCTACTGCTTCTTTTGAGTGGTCATTTCACTGAAGGTCGCTCTGGATTTTACCGAGCATAATGTTTCCAGCATTTTCTCATCAATAGTGTCCTTATACAGTAACAGCTGTCTTTTCCTCTGTATGCGCAATACGTTACATTTATTTACTTTTAGGTCCAACTGCCAAAGCCTGAACCATTCATCTATCCTCTGTGGGTCAATCTGCAAATAGATACTGTCTTCAGGCGTTGCTGCTTTCTTATAGACAACTACATTTCCAGCGAACAGTCTTAAAGTGCATCCGACGCTATATTATTTGTATACGTTGTAAATAATAACATCCTGTCACACTTTCTTGAGGCTCCTGAGATTAAATTTACATTTTTCGATTTTGTTCTATTAAGAGCGACGTTTTGAGTTCTGTTTGGAAAGGAGTCTTGAATCCAGTCGCAAATATGGTCCGATGCTTGATAAGCTTGTGTTTCTTTTTTTTTCACTAACCGGCAATGCGAAACGGTGTCAAATGCCTTCCTGAAGTCAAGGAACATGGCATCAGCCTGAGTGCCGTCGTGTACAGCGCTGTGGATCTCATGGAGGAACAGACGAGCTGTCATACGTAAAATATCTGTTGTGAAATCAACGTTGATTTTATAGACGAGATGTTCGTTAGCCTAAAACGTCATAATTCTTCAGCATCAAACATGTACCACAATTCTACAACAGATTAACATCAATGATATAGGTCTGTTATTCTGTGCATCTTTCTTAAGGCCCTTCTCGAAACGGGAACGACCAGCACTTTTTCCAGCCGCTAAGCAACCTTCGTTGTTCCAGCATTCTACGAAAAACTCTAGCTAGAGGGGGAGCAAGCTCTTTAGCATAATCTTTGTAAAATCTAGTGGTTTTTCCCACCTGGTCCCGATTCCTTTCTGCTACTAAGCGATTTTAGTTGGTTTTCTATTCCGCGCTCGGTTATCTCAATATCTGCCATTTACAGGTTCGTACGACGTTTGCTAACTGAGACTGTGTTACGATCTTTCGCGGTGAAATAATTTCGGAGGACCAAATTCAGTATTTCGGTCTTCTAGCTCTTGCGTTCTTTTCAGAGCCACTATGGTCTCTGAGTGAATGAATAGATGATATCGCACCGCATACTCATTTTTCATAAGACCAAACCTTCTTACAAGGAACTCCTTGAGTGCGAGGTCGCAAAAGCCCAATGAGGTTTACGGCATTCGACGCCTTACATATTGTCCACCATGCAATCACGATTTTGGATGCTGATGGCACGACGGGGCGCGTTTGGAGGTGGCCACTGGTGATCACAAGATGAGTAACGAACAACAGTGTTACAGTGCTAGTGGTGTTGATACAAAGCAGAGCAATGGCAACGATAAACAAAGCTAACATTGCATTAAATCTACAACAACAGTTGCTGAAGTTAACATTTCGCCCGAAAGGAACCAAGGAATTTTGCGAAGTGAGAAATAAGTGCACTGTTTTTGGCCAGTAGCTAGTCCAAATAACTTTCTTTTGCTTGACTTCTGGTCAGTCTATAAAAATCATACTCCGTTAGAGCAGACTATCCCTCCTGAAAAGTATGTGACACTGCAGTTCATACCACCTGGAACCACTGGACAAATTCAGCCTCTGGGTGTTTGTATTTTCCGTGCCTATAAAGCATATTATCGCTCTGTCTGCTGGTACGTCTTAATGAATAGCCAGTTTCACGATAAGCTCCACGACAGGCTGATTCGCATCCAGTTGCATGCCACCGAATTCCATCAGTTCTCATCCTCTAGTAATACCAATATGGTTCTGTATGCATTTTGCCAATGGGGATACGTACCTGAACATGCTACACGGTTTGCAACTCTCACAGAGTTCGCCTCAGATCTTGATGATGCGAACTTTTGTGATCACTGTGGTGCGCCATTTTTAATTCGGTATTGATGGTGCAAGTTAGTGGCTTATTTTCAACATTTCTTGAATGTCGACAATGTCCACTTTGTGAAGTGTAATACATACATCCCATAGAAGGCTGATCTCTGCACCTCCCGGACACTCATTTTCTGTCGCCCTCCTAATGCACATAGTGAGTGACTGGTAGCTAATATTTTTTTTGTCTTAATTGTTAATATAACACTTGCAAATGAACCTTACTAAAGATTGAATTTGGAACTCCACTCTCAAGAGGTTCCTTGTTAGGGTTCTTTCTTAGATCAGTTCAAAAAATGGTTCAAATGGCTCTGAGCACTATGGGACTTAACATCTATGGTCATCAGTCCCCTAGAACTTAGAACTACTTAAACCTAACTAACCTAAAGACGTCACACAACACCCAGCCATCACGAGGCAGAGAAAATCCCTGACCCCGCCGGGAATCGAACCCGGGAACCCGGGTGTGGGAAGCGAGAACGCTACCGCACGACCACGAGATGCGGGCCCTTAGATCAGTTCACCAAATTTTGTTTCAAAGTCATTGAACGCTTTATTCCTTGCTCTCCTTACACCCATTTTCGGTTTGTTCAACTTTCAGGTGTCAGGTAGGTTTTGACTTCCCCTGAATCAGAGATGAAGCTCTGTTTGTTTATGGTGCTTCCCCTAACACGTTTATTGAAGGTTTCTGGGTTTTTTCCGTCTCTTAAGATCTTGCTCCAAACATAGTTGTCCTAGGCATGTCGAATAATGTTTTTGATTCTTTCCATTTGTGCTCCACATCTTCGGCATCATCGCGGAATATTTGGTACAAACTACTCAGATACTCTGTGATTTGTGTACTGTTACAAAGCAAAAATGTCTTCCTACCTTTCTTAAAATTCCTTGTAAAACGCGTAGTCATAGTTTCTATAACAGCCTTCTAATCACGGATTTCTTCCACTACGTTAAATGATTCGATAAATTCAGGTCTGTTCTTAGGAAGTCTAAGACGTTACCTTCACGAGTAGGTTCTCTAATTTTCTGCTCAAAGTAATTTTCGAAAAAGACATTGAGAATAATGTCCCTGCCTGTAGCCCCAGTTTTGATAGCATGACTTCCCCAGTTTATGCCTGACATGTCAAAGTCACTCCCGATTACAACTGCATGATCAGAAAAATGGTCAACGATATTTTGTAAGGTCTCTCAGCAGCGCTCTACCACAACAGTTCATAACCCAGGAGGCTTGTAAAAGCATCCCATTACCGCTTTTGACCAACCTTTGATGCTGAACTTCACCCAGATTAATTCATATTTGGTATCCGTGATAACCACGATAGATATTATCGAGTTCTTTACTGTGGTAAATACGACGCTGCCATTGGCGACTAGTATATCCTTACGGTTAATATACCACTCCGAGGCTACGATTTCGCTGCTGTTAACTGCCCGTTTCAACACCTCCGTGTTCTTGGCGCTATTTCATGATCTTCAATAAGCGGTACCAATTCTAGGACCTTTCTTTGAATGCTCCTGCAGTTCACTACTACCATGTTAACCTATTCTATATCCGATCTGCGACGACGAACATTCTCTGAGAACATTCTGGCTGATTTAACTTAGACTGTGGCCGGTAGTTGGTTTCTGATCTCAACGAGGGGGGGGGGGGGGGAGGGGGAGAGTTCTCTAACCCAAAAAAGAAGAAAAACCGTGTACACCACACGTACTCTGCTACACTAGTAGATGTTTTGTGCATGTAGTGCATGCCTGACACATTAAGAGGAATCCGACAATTCTGCAACAGATAGCGGAGGTCGAGAAATTCGCATCCGGTACCGTCGCAGAGTCGTCTGAGCTTCTGGTTCAGGCCTTCCACTCTCCTCCAAACCAAAGGACACCGATCGACACTGGGTACGGTGGTATAAACAGACAGCTTAGCCTGCACCTCGCGTACGACGCTAGGAGCCGAGGATAGCCTCAAAACCCAAGCTCTAGGCGTAATTCCAGCCCACATGTGCCACTATTTGTAGTTGGTTGCACACAGTGCGCTCGATGGCCGCCGGCGAGGCCTGCTCTACGTCACCGACGAGACCGCTCTTCCACCCCTGCTCCCCCGCACTCCGCACCATCGCTGGCAGACATAGCGACTGCACACTGGCTTCTTTCCCGTCCTGCATACTATTTCCCTGAGGGGCTGCATCACCAGCCTAAAGTTGGAGCTCTCAATGACTAGAATACCCACCCTCTGCACTTGTCTGGACAGGGCAGTAGAATCGGTTGCAGGTCCTTCTACCCGAGATGCATGATAGAAACTCTGGTCTCTGTCTGTTACAAATGGAGGTCGAAGGAGGTATATTAAGTGTCCCCAGCCATCTTGCAGTGTACTATAGTGAGGAGCTTTATATACCGAGATAACTGTAAAAATTTCGCGAGGAGATTGTATGCGCATAGCAATTAATTAGATATTGTTGCTACCCACATTATGTGGGTATGGTTGATGCACCAGAGAATTATTTGCTAAAATACCAAAGCCAACTATCTCATCGAAACCGTCTTGTCTTACGATGAAGTAGTTTGGAAAGCGAACAGTCTACAGATACTTGAACAACGTTTCGCATAACGATGCTATATCAGGCTAACTCGTTAATATTTCTCATTAGAAGCTTTTTCTGTTGTAGTTACCTGATCCTGCGTTCCACTTTAATACTTGTCTAGGTTCATGACTGAGGCGGAGAGAGACTGAAAGATGTCAGTGAAGAGGTGCCAAATATCGGCATAGTTTATAACACTGTTTTGTCACATACTTTGAATGAAATTAGGAATATCATTTACTATCTTATCGACCTGTTCAGTGTGAACTGGAGGCTATCACTGATTTGGCACTTTCGAAGGCACTTACTTGTGGGCACAGAAAGACAGAGGTTCTGGCTTGGAGGTATGGCAGGTTATTGTGTAGAGTACAGCTGGCTTCGGTACAGGGACCACTCACATGCATTACTGTTTTCACGTAATGCCGCCTGCCGCTTATAATGTTGACGAGCGGTGTTTGACTGCTGAGGCACATTCACACTATGGATTCAGCATATAATTCCGTACTGTTGACCCTGAATGATTGTGGCGGGCAGCGACGTGAAAAGTTGTGTGTTTTAAAAATTAAGAGCTCTGAAGTTTTCTGGAGCAGTAATGATGGGGGCAGGCAAGAAATGTTTTGACAGACGTGCAGGTTCGCATACGAGTCATGTTCACCGCATCTCTGAAAATCAGCGTCATTGAGCTCGTCGCCAGGTACATATTTAGGGCAAGACCAACTCATGGATAGCGGTTGTCCGCCACAGTGGGCTTAGGTGCAGGATTCAACAAAATGTGGCCCACTAAATCTCATCTGATACAGGCATTGTTTGCTGCTGTGTCTGTAACGAAAGCTTTGAAAGCACTCGCTGACAGGTGGCACTTAGAGATATACAAGGTAACTATAATTCCGTGAATAGATGGACACAGCTTACGGTAAAGTTTGACACTTGACGTTTAACAAGCACGCTTGCAGTTTGTCAGTTTGTTCATTACAATACAGAACATAGCACTTAATAAATCATTTTTCTCTCACAACAGAGAAGACGGGCTACACAACTTCCAAAATCTTCGTTTCGTCAAGTTCCTTACCAACTTTAGTTATTACCCCAAATTTGCTGCTTACTAATAAATTAGCCTGATCTGGTGATTACGATTCGACCATGACTTTTGTCTCGTCTACAGAAGGGATATTAATTGCAGAAACCTTTAGTTCTGGTAATGAAAGATGCAATCGTTTGCCCAGAGCCATCGGGTTCTTACGTCATTGGCTTTTATCCAACTTCCAATGTAAAATAAGTACGGTCGTTGTATGATTATGGAAATCAGGATACAGCTGAGTAATTACTGTCCCGATGGGAGGAGTGTTGACAATATCTTATTGATTAGGAGCACATTCTGGAGCTGCAGTTCAAATGGGAGCTATTACGTTTGCAGCAGTTTTACCTGGTTGGCTTCTGCGATGAGGGCTTTGGAATTTCATGTGCCAGGATTAACCTCAGTTTGCCACATCTTTCTTGTGTCACGTCCCGGCGCAGTTTGCGTACATCTGTATGGAGAAGCCCGTGGAATTCTCTTGTGACAACTCCGTCGTCACACCTTCAGGATGTATACAAGATTCAACGTGAACAATTGACTGATTGTTTCCATTATGTTGTCCAGTGTAGTTATTGGGGTAGATGGGAAGGGAACTACATCGTAATGAAGCCGCTGGGCAGTCGGTTGTTGTAGATTTTGACCAGTAGAGATGTCGAAATATCCACCCTCTTCGACATATATCCAATCATACATAACGGGGTAGACAAACCTTCAATTT
Organism: Schistocerca serialis cubense; assembly: GCF_023864345.2. Lineage (NCBI taxonomy): Eukaryota > Metazoa > Arthropoda > Insecta > Orthoptera > Acrididae > Schistocerca > Schistocerca serialis. The sequence goes on from NC_064640.1 coordinate 155,504,955, forward strand.
ACGGCAAGATGGTATAGTTTCAAGCGGGCACCCAGTTCTAGGTATTGGATATGATCTGTATTCCAAATTTAAATCACGACACAGTGACTGACAGTTTATTTACCTGACATTTGTGTATTTTCAGACTTTACTTATAACGTCTATAGAGGAGTTTTCAGTTGAATATCTGCTTCATTTTACTCAACCTGCTTGCCACAATGGTAACACCGATTCCCGTCAGATCACCGAAGTTCAGCGCCTTCCGGCTTGGATAGCACTTAGATGGATCACCGAGCGCTGTTGAGAAGCAGGTTGCGCTCAGCCCTTGTGAGGCTTACTGAGGAGCTACTTGATTGAGAAGTAACCGCTCTGGTCACGAAAATTGACAACGACCGGGAGAACGATATGCTGACCACATGCTCGTTCATATCCGCGTCTATTGCCGCCTGTCGGCAGAGGATGACACGGCAGTCGGTCGGTACCTTTAGGCCTTCCGAGGCATGTTCGGAAGGAGTTGAGTTTTTCGGGGGGGGGGAGGGGGAGGAGAAGGAAATTAGTGTTTAACGTCCCGTGGACAACGAGGTAATTACAGAAAAACCCTAATTATGGAAGGATAGAGAAGGGAAACAGCCGTGTCCTTTCGAAGGAATCATCCCGGTATTTGCCTTAAGCGATTTAGAAAAATCACGGAAACCCTAAATGAGGATCGCCGGAAGCGGGTTCGAACCGTCGTGCTACCGAATGCGAGTCCAGTGTTCTAACCACTGCGCTACCCCACTTGGTGGAGTTTAGTTTTAACTGCTTCAATTGACGCTACACCACACTAACAGACGAATGTAGTGACACGATTGTTGCCGATCAGCAGCTTCAACCATGTTGGCACCAGCTCAATGACCAGCTCACTAGAATATATGGTTCCTAACAAATGTAGCCTACATTCACTGTATTCCTACATTGGCGTACCTGCACCTCTTACTATTTTTGATGGCGTGTGGTGCCCTCACGTGTACCAATTTTAATTACAACTAGCCAGAATTAAATACGTTACTGAGAATTAATTATATAAATCAACTGACCATCACATCAACTAACACCTCAAGTTGACATGCCTAACAAGTCTATCTATACGGCATTTGGCTCAAAAATATTTGAAACTAACAATTTCTTAAAAAAGTGATTTTAATATTGCGAGAGATTAGTTTATATGTGGCCTCTAAGGTAAGTACTCGCTTGAAGTGTGAAGAAATAAGTCGGTGCTGAATGCGTGAGAACTGTGGGACTACCTAATGATATGTTACTGTATACCCTATCGAGAATCTCAGACGGTATTCACATGAAAGGAAACTAGACGCTGATTTATCGTGAGTGTTAGGAACATTTTGCGTGATTTATGGTGCCAGGGTAACAATGAGCTGCTAATGAGTTGATATCCATCTCGAATGGGCCGTTTCCGTGCGTAATTCAGGCGTCCTGCTATAGATAGCACATACTCCTAATAATGATGCAGATTTGCTTCTGACAACGATTACAGTAAGCAAAGCGAAAAAAAGCATTATCGTTTAAGCGCGGTCAAGGGGACCGTTTGGAGAAGACGGAGGAATTAGGAGGCGTAAGCAAACTGGAACGCTGAGCGCAACAAGCTTTTGTAACGTCACAATTTCACGTTCCGGAACATTTCAGAGCTTGGACACTAGGATTGCGTAATTATAATTTTCCATAACTTCATGAAGCGTCATGTAGTGTGATAGAATATCAGTAGAACGTCACATGCAAAACTCTGTATTGAAGTCGACCTTTCTGTAGTAAGATTTCCGTGTTGGTTTTTGTATTAGGAATCGCATGCTACCAAAATAGACTGTTTCAAGGAATCATTGCATCGAAGATTTATCAAAAACTCAATATTCTGACAGAATTTGTTACTATGAAACATCAGGAAGTGGCACGTCGGTACCATGCCTCTACGTCTAAAGATATGGAAAAAATATATAAAACTGTCCAGAAGATACGTTCAACCAATGGTTTTGTGTGTTTAGACTTATTGCACAGGTATGAAAGAAAATACAAAGCTCCATTTAAGGTACACTCAAGCAAAGGTTTTGTGCATCTAGACTGATTATATATGAGTGAGAATTTTGATTCAGATTAATCTTCTACATATAAGAAGTTCAAATTTTGATGATTAAGCGTGTGATTCTAGAAATTCACACTTGCTAGTGTGCTGCTTTCTAAATTCCATAATTCGTCTTTAAACCTTTAGCTTCTAATAATAAAATATTCAAATTTCCTTTCATTCGTTGACATCTTTTGCGAAATATATTTTTGTATAAGATAGAACGTATCTAAGTTGTATTTTTAGAGCGTTAAACGCCTCTGTATCCGCTGACCTTTGCGAAATGTTCTTCAAGGTTTTATATGCCCTTCTTAAACGATCGCTAATATAGGTGCTACACTCGTACCAGCTAGTATCGGTGGCACGCCAGAAGTAGCTGACAATTGCTGCAAGAGAACGTTGCAAGCGGAGGTGTCGTTGGCGTGTATATAGTGCGTGATCGATAGCGATCGCTCAACTACAACGCTGTAAACCTCGTCCTCCTCCACTCTCACTCTCTTTCGCATTCACGTTCGAATGCGAAGGGCTTATGGCACTGCGTTGTTGAGCAGCTGCATTATGTCCTTTCGACTGCGGAAAGTCACTGACGCTGTTGTGATATTGTGCTCTCTGCGTGACCGACGTCGGCTGACTACACTTGCGCTGCCATTTTCACGTGGACGAAAGTGACTCATAAGTTGATGCATACTATAATATTAGCTAGTTACTTGTTCCATAGGTCATAGGCGTTCCAAGGGAGGTATAGTCACTTTAAGGTGGAGGTCAAGTTATTTATATGAACGCTTGGTATCTGTTCTTTCGGCTATGTCCGAAAGAACAGACACCACGCAATCATATAGTTAATTCTCCTCGATGGGTCATGAGTCTACCATCTTCAGTGCGGATGCGTAATTACGTTCGATTTCCTACGGTAATCTCACAGTAGCGAGCATGGACGCGGACTGTGGGTGCTTGGTGGGAGTGTGGGTAGGCTGGGGGCGTGCCGAGATAGTTGCGATAAACACTACGTCCGACTGGTGCAGTGCTCATCACAACTGCCTAGTAAGCATAGTATACCGGGTTCGAGTCCTGGTGCGGCACCCAGTTTCACTTGTCGCCGTGGATTCCGCGTGAAGCATGCAGCTGACATCAATAATGCCTTCACTTCCTCTTCCTTCCTCATCCCACCACCTTCAGTTTACATAATGAAGGTATCTGACAGTGACAACGCTATCAGCACCAAGCAGTACGTCCGCCAATAAGAATGGGCCCGACTGCCACTATCTGTATCATTTACACAGCTCGTAAATCTAATTACCCACTGACTTGGCTCTGACTGTTTCGACACACAAGCCACCACGGAGCTGGAGTTTCTGTCACCCATCATGTTCACAGATGAGGCCAACTTTACGAGGTGCGGTGTCGCCGTCCTTAACAACACTAACCTGTCAGCTACGGAGAATCCCCATAGCAACAACCATCGCGTCCAGTTTTGACGGAAAGTGTCGGTTTTGTTTCGTCTACGAACATAATGATTTTTAAAGAGGAAGTTTAAGTGCCCATTCGGTAGAGCCGTTTCAAATTAGGCTAGTGCGGTATTGGTTTTATCGATATGTATCAACAGGGACCGTGTCCACCTCATTAGCTGAGTGAAGGCCGGCACGGTAGCTCAGCGTGTTCGGTCAGAGGGTTAGCTGCCCTCTGTAATAAAAAAACTAAGTTAATCGATCAACAACGAACTTAAACGGGTGTCTTACGACGTCCGCTCCGAGCAGATGCAACGAACGAAATGGGATTAATAAAAAAAGTGGTCAGCGTGACCGAATGCAATGCAAAGGGTCCCGGGTTTGATTCCCGGCTGGGTCGGAGATTTTCTCCGCTCAGGGACTGGGTGTTGTTTTGTTTGCATCATTTCATCCTCATCGGCACTTAAAAAGACTTGCACGAGGCGACTGGTCTACCCGACGCGAGGCCCTAGCCACACGACGTTTCATTTCAACAGGGACAGTAAAAGACGAAGAATGGTTCGTACTCCTGCAGTGACACCATCATCCTGGCTCGTGCTGAATGCCATCGCCATGCAGCTTCCCTACTCACAAAGGGAGGATAAGACGTTCGGAACACGGATTTACCGCAGACTTTGTACACTTTTAATTGCCACTTAGAAAACATAATGTGCAAGTAGTAAGGGGCACCTATTAGATGATTGCGAGAAAATAGCAAGAGAAATTTTATCCGTCAGTGATGTGCCGCTGCATTGCGACCATGAGCACGATTTGGTAGCGGTCATGTGGGTAGCGTTCAAGTTCCGTAATCTGTGAATTTCTGGATTTTTTGCACTAGAAATATTATTTGCTCCACATTATATTTGAAACCTGTTTTTTCGAGTCATCACTGTTCTAACTGGCTTGATGCGGCCCGCCACGAATTCCTCCCCTGTGCCGACCTCTTCGTCTCAGAGTAGCACTTGGAACGTACGTCCTCAATTATCTGCTGCATGTATACCAATTTCTATTTTTCTCCACAGTTTTTAGCATCTAGTACCATGTAAGTTATTCCGCGATGTCTTAACAGATGTCCTACAATACTGTCCCTTCTTCTTGCTGGTGTTTTCCACAAATTCCTTTCCTTGTCGGTTCTCCGAGTAACCTTCTTAATCCTTATCTTATAAGTCCACCTAATTTTCAACATTTTTCTGTAGCACCACATCTCAAATGCTTCGATTCTCTTCTTTTGTGGTTTTCCCACAATCCATGTCTCTTCCCACAATCCATGTCTCACTGCCGTGCAGTACTGTGCATATATTCTCAGAAATTTCTTCCCGAAATAAAGGTCTATGTTTGATATTAGCAGACTTCTCTTGCTGAGGAATGCGCCTTTTGTGAGTGCTAGTTTGCTTTTCAAGTCCTCTTTTCTCCGTCTATCGTGGGTTATTTTGCTGCCTAGACAGCAGAATTCCTTAACTTCATCACTTCGTGATCACCAAACTTCATGTTAAGTTTCTCGCTGTTTTCATTTCTGCTACATCTCATTACTTTCATCTTTCTTCGATTTACTCTCGATCCACATTCTATACTCGTTAGCCTGTTCTTTCCAGTCAGCAAATCCTGTAACTCTTCTTCACTTTCATTGACGAAAAAGACACGTGTATTTGCATGAACGTTTGTGAATTTCCGGATTATTTGTTTGTTCAGTAATTTTTATTCTTACAACAAATATTATGTGATTTTTATTTCTATAGCCAGGTTAAAAACTTTATCAAACAACTTCAGACTTGTTCATACTTGACTGACAACGAACGAGAAATTACGTCTTGTAAAGATGCTATTAAAAGACATTCACTCTTACAACATCAATTTTGGCACCGATATTTACGAATATTTTGCGTTACGCCTGGTTTCCATCCAAATTAGCGGAAGAAAGAGAAATTCTTCGAAATCTCAACGAGCTTTGTTTTTTTTTTTTTTTTTTTTTTAGAAACTCTGAATATTCATTGTACATGAGGGAAAACTGCATTCATTCGACGTTGTAGATGCCGTTTTAGCTTATGTTTTCCGTCTCTGTATGGAAAATATCATCCTGAAACGTTTATGTCGGAAGCACATCAGATTTGATGATTAATCGTATATTACCCTCATATTCTGGTGTGTTGTAACTCCTTTTATTATTGGGTATACTTATTTACACCTCTATTTATGGATGTCTGACTTGGGTTTTCCAAGCCTGTCCCACGCACATGAAACCTGTGTATGCAGACAGTAGCGTCCAAGTGCAAAGATGTTCTACGTACGTTACCCTACCGAGCGAGGTGGTGCAGTGGTTAGCACACTGGACTCGCATTCGGAAGGACGACGGTTCGATCCCGTCTCCAGCCCTCCTGATTTTGGTTTTCCGTGATTTCCCTAAATCGTTTCAGGCAAATGCCGGGATGGTTCCTTTGAAAGGGCACGGCCGATTTCCTTCCCCATCGTTCCCTAACCCGAGCTTGTGCTCCGTCTCTAATGACCTCGTTGTCGACGGGACGTTCAAAAAAAAAAAAAAACACTAACACACACTACGTCACCCGATTACAGATATAAAGGATTACGGAAATCACGACAGGCATACATTATCAGGAAAACGTCATGCGTTCAGTCGTCGACTAGTCGACAGTTATAAATATTATATTCGTTGTGATAGTAAAAACTAGCACATAACCAAGTAACACTGGAAATTTAATAACAGTTCGTGCAAATGCAATTCTCTTTCCGTCATGTTACCTTTCAGAATCAATATCTACGAAATAATATTACTACCGTTGAAAAAATGGAAGTAAAAAAAAAAAAAAAAAAAAAAACATGACCAGGTCTCTGTCCAGCGATTCACCGATTACGGAGATTCGCTAACTACATGACCACCGCCATCTTGTATTCAGGCTTCCAACGCACGGATACATCACTGACGCGCAAAACTTCTCTTGCGATTTCCTCGAATTCCTTACTACTTTCACATGCACATCATTTCCACTTGTAATGTTGAGTCAATATGTGAATATCTCTGTTATTATCAAACTAAGAAGAATTGTTGGTAACCAGTTACATAAGTGAATAAATGTACTGTGAGCATGTGGTTAATATACGAAGAAGGCCTAAAGAGATTTCTGCAAAATGAAGGTGAGAAAAGCCTACACATAATTCTAATTACTTTCTTTTGTGCAATTAATTCTTTGTCCCTATGCGAGAAGCTACTCAAAAATATTATCCCATCAGACATCGGTATTGAAAATATGAATATGTCAAGTTATTCAATTCTATATTCCAAAAGGTGGAATATATTCTTGTGCAAAAAGTTTAAGATATCTTATAGCACGACTGTCAGGTACACATTACTCATGTAGTAGCTACAGTTATTCATTTACCATCTCAGTAATCAAATCAAAATGTTCGTAACAATTATATATGATGTTCAGTACCTTTATAATTTGAAAAGACATGAATTCGTGCTACACGTGGACTACCAGATACCCCTTGCGTTCCAGTTGATATTTTATTTTAAATATAGAATAGAAACAATTGTAATACTCGTTTTGCATTTTGAAAAATAACCTAAACAAGAGATAGCTGTACTTTTCTTTAGCTTTCAGCAAATTTTGCGCCAGGAACAATTTTTTCATTAAAATAACTTATTGCACTAGGTTAGTAGTTTTGTAAATACGTTTTTTCAGGGTGAATCTGTATGGTCAATAGACTGAATCTGAAAAAGGATCACTCACTCAATCAATCAATCAAGACGTATATACTCAGAATTTCCAAGAGAGTTTCACTTAGGCAGTGACCTTAAAGTCTGTTTGTGTGATCCATATCCGTCTGTTCGTAGGTACATCTGTTCAATCTGGACAAAAATCATCTCTGCACCAGTGGGTTCGACATGCATCACGAGTTAATACGCTACACGTTGACAGTATCTTGTGGAGACCAGCGATCAATTTTCTCATGTGGTATACCACATGTTACAGAAGCTACTTTTCTACCTGAGAAGACGCCGATAGCTCTACCGATTAAGTTGTCTGTCACCTTACACAGCGTTGCTTTTCGATTATTTCCTGAAATAGTTGCTGCTGAACAACAAATAGTTCAAAAATGGCTCAGATGGCTCTGAGAACTATGAGACTTAACAGCTGAGGTCATCAGTCCCCTAGAACTTAGAACTATTTAAATCTAACTAACCTAAGAACATCACACAAATCCAGCCTCGAGGCAAGATTCGAACCTGTGACCGTAGCAGTCACGCGGTTCCCGACTGAAGCGCCTAGAACCGCTCGGTCACTCCGGCCGGCAACAAATAGCTCATGGTAAATGTTTATACACATTGTCTCTGGGCATTTGATACATTGGAATAAGAAATATTGAATTATCACACAAGTAGCTAAATGCACTGCGTATTAATCGTATGGACGGGAGGGTACCGTGTCGCACTTCTTTTATGACTGAGAGAGATCTGCATTAGACAGCTGTAGCTACTCTTTGGCTGATTACAGACGGTTAAGTGACAAAATACTACGTCTAAACCCACTCACCGCTGATTCTCTATCCAATCCACTTTCGTAAGGATCTCAATGAATCTTCTCGTGTAAGGCAGCTGAAATCGAAAGACAGACAGTGCGTGAAGGGATTGTACTTAACCAGCTGAAAAGCGAGCTGTGCCTAACAGTTACCGTTTGCTTTGTAGTTACACAGCGGCAATCTAATTCATTCACAGCGTATCTTCCAAAAACCTGCAACAGACATTGTCCAACAATCTCAGGTAGCAGCACTCTCAAACTTTAAAGTGACTATGTTCCACCCGAGAAACGTTTCGTATCTCCATTAAAAGTTATCAACGGTCATCAAAAATACGACATTCTGACATTTTATATCAGATCAGAAAGTTCTAATTTTCAAACTGGTTTACTTTTTGTAACTGAGCAGAATAAGTCTTGAGTTAAGTAACTATAAAATTTCCTTTCAATAGAAGATGTCCAGCGTGATTTTACACATCCCCATCCATTGTAGTAGCAGTGAAGTCGGATAAAAAGGCCTGCGTCTAGAGTTCACTATCATCGAGGCTAGTCCAAAGCAATCTATATTTCACAAAGAAATTCATTGGCTACTGGTATAAAGTACTTCACAGTGAATCTAAAACAGGTGATTAGTTATCCCCCCTCCCCCTCCTCACCCCGCTGGGTTATGTGAGAATCTGATAGCCAGTCACGCGAAGATCTTATTAGCGCTCAGATAGCGACAACTGGCAAATGCCCTCCACCAAGGCTACCTGACATCGTAAACGATACCTATTAGCTTATAGCTGCCCATCTTCGATATAGTGAAACCAGAGACATTTTTAAATTGTTGTAACTCACTTGCTCTATGATATCTGCCATATACAGAAACTACATTCTTTCCTCAAATACTGAACGTAACGAACTGAGAACGGCTACGACATATTATCAAATTTCCTAGCTTTCTGTTTCGCTAAGCAAAATTCTGGAAATAGGTACATCGCAGTTTCAAAGTATTTTCTAATAATTTTGAATGTTTGTATGTAGTATCTGCTGTAAATAATTTAATGTGTAATGATTGTATGAGTATGTATTAATCTATCGAATTTAGAAACCAACATTACCTTTTCTTACAAAAGTCAAATGTTGTCTTTGTTATTGTTTTTGTGGTCTTCAATCCGAATATGGACATCATACAGCCTTAAACGCTGTATCTTGCTATAGCTAAGCCTTGGGCTCCTTGTACAATTTTTATCCTGTACACTCCTGGCCATTAACAAACTGAACATTTCTTGATGCATCAAGATGTGTTCCATTAACCGGTAGCTTCCTTAAGTCAAGTAGTGTCGTTGAAGCATTTATTTTCCCAATTCGATTCAGTACGTCATCATTAGTTAATCAATCTACTCATCTATTATTCTTCTGTAGTACCCAATTTCAAAAGCTTTTGTCCTCTTGATGCCTTAACTGTTTATTATCCATGTTTTACCTCCATGTAAAGCTACACACCAGACAAATTCCATCAGAAAATTTTCCCTATTATCTAAATTTGATATCAATAAATTTTTCTATTTTGGGAATGCTTTTACCTCTATTTTATTCCAATTATGTAATTGCAACTGGAACTTTATTCTTCTTGCATTAATATTGAACGTTTCCATATGATTTGTCTTCTGCTAATATAAAATAAATAAGAGTCCATGGGCACACAGCATTCGACGTTTACCACATTCACTCCGAAAAGTTCTTTCTTCTGAAACGTTTACACATGATCATCCCGATGACCGACAAATTTCACTTTAATACAGATATCCTTTGGGAACATTGAACAGTTTACTTGGTATACTAGATTTCCAAATCGAACGCTGACGAGCGCTACATTCTGATGCTTCTTTTGTGATTAGCGGACATTATGTAATCCGAAATTGTTTTAATTTACAGTGTGTTTTCACGGCTTTAATTTTATCACGCTCTTAGCTTGTATTGAAGCGCACTTGGTAGCCAAAACAATACTTCTTTGTCTTATCCTGCTCAGCTAAACAGTTTCATCTGTACAGTGACATGGTATTTCGCAACCATGTATAAAGTATTAAGTTGTGTGTTTGAAATTTCGGAGCCTGCCGCGCGGGGTAGCCGTGGTGTCTCAGGCGCCTTGCCATGGGTCGCGCTGCTCCCCTCTCGGAGGTTGGAGTCCTACCTCGGGCATGGGTGTGTGCGCTGTCCTTAGCGTAAGTTAGTTTAAGCGAAACTGTAGTGTGTAAGCCTAGGGACAGATGACCTCAGCAGTTTGGTCGCGTAGGAACTTACAACCAATTTTCAAATTTTTTTCGGAGCCTCACACTGCCGCCACTTTACAACGAACAGTTACGTGGGTGCAGCCACATTTAGGTTCATTGTGTGGCAGTGGTTGATGCGCGCATGCTTCAGGGCAAACGTTGTGGATTTGAAACGGGACTTTCACCTTCCTACTACCAAGTACTGATTACAAGTTACAATGCTTTGTGCAGTACACATATTAAACGGTACCCGCAAAAATATGCCTGTAATGCAAGTATATTAAATTGAATGCAGGATGAAGAAAACCCCTTATGAATTACAATATCCTGAACTAGAGCAACATTATGAAAAGAATCAGATGTTCTGAAATGAAAAGAATCAGGCAATGGGAATGACATGAGTGAGTATTCAATGATATGAAATGATATCAGTGCAGATGGTTCACATATGCTGAACCGGCAGTGTAATGAAAATATGTGACACATCAATGATGAACCCGGGGTTTCCTGATTGTCGTGAGCAGTCCGTTTAACCATTTTCTTTCGCCAGTAGTTGCCTTTGCCAGTTGGCTCTTTATATTTTATGTATTTGGACTTCCATCCACACGCTCGGTCATGTCTCACGCTCGCCAAAATTTCCTCTTTCGATATTAGTGTAAACTGAAGGGCTATTGTCCTCTAGATTTTTGGCCAGTGATCGCTAAAGAAAATTACCTTCCACTAATGAGTTTTTGCTGAATAAAAATTTAGAAACTAAATTCTTCTTTTAGAACTGAAATACCTCAAGGAACCTAAGGTATTCTCGGAAGTTAACGATAAATCATAGTGCTGTGTTGACAGCATAAATATAGTTATGACATGCTTTCGTGGTGACATAAATAATAAAATGTGTAACAAATATAACAACCCTTGTAGTTTACACTACTATTTGGGTACCTAAGCAAGCCACCAGATATACCAAAGTTCCATTGTCATTGATACTTCCACCTGTGATTCCCGAACACTACTACCGGTGGTTGTCGCACGGAGTGTGTGCTAAAATCTGTGGCGCAATACTGTGAGCGGCTATTGACTTGACCGTGAGTAGAGGACAGCCGTTCACGGAGGCACTGGAACTCAGAGAGTGGCGGGCCCACCATCACGGCCGCCTTTTACGCCGGGGAAAGATTCCCGGTGCTCTTTTCACAGCAGGTTGAATTGATCTGGGGTCATACTGGAGGGAATGGAACGAGGGAAAGTGTCCGCCCCTATCCGGTATAGAACTGGGACCTCCGGTGCTGGAGACTGCTGCTCTACCCGCTAGACCACATCGGTCACATGGGGTATATGGGGACAGCACCATCGTGGGAATGGACTCGGTGGAGGATCGCGGTTTACCCTGGCACTAGCGATGCATGTGAAATAAACTCAGTACTCTGGAACGAAGCCAGCAGATCGATGAGGACGACATCAATGAACCATAAAATGATGTTAGTGCAGACTACAGTTGCGCTCTACCAGAACTACGGTTTGGTAGTTTTGGTACACTGCATAAATGACGTGGTAAATGGTAGAATTACTGGTACTGTTTGCAGAGAAAGAAACAGAAATGAATGTTTATGAGAGAAAATGGGAGCTGACGACTTCTCTGTGTTTTTTATCTTTCTTTGGTTGTTTGTCGCGCACATAATTAAATCACACATCATTCAGTGTTAATCCATTATACATTTTATACCCTTAAGACTATAAATTTCATTTAATAGCTAATAAAAATTATTTTATTGCCTAGCTTCTACGCTTTTATATAGCTAAAGCCATTGCTTTTAATGTAGATACGGTTTAGAGGTACAAACATTAAAAACAGACAATAATTGTTGTTATTCTGTGCTCAGTAGAACGTTCTATATCATGATCAAAGGCCAGAGTTTCCTGTTATTATTGGTAAATGAGATAGTTCTGTATGAATGACAGAAACATGTTTTATGTATAACATCGACGAATTATTTAAGCAGTGTTTGATATTTTTTTGTTCTTCTTTTTCTTTTATTTTATCTTTTTGCTGAAGAAATATCTATTCTAGCGTCGTATGATAGATCTGTATTCTTGTCTCTATTTTTACTGCAACATACTCTATTTCGCGTTACAAATTAACAGATTTCGAATAAACCAAGAATTAAACACTGACATTAACGGCCAGTAGGCAATGATTTACATCAAAGGGGCAAGTTAAAAATTTGTGCCAGATAGGCATTTGAAACAGTGTCTCCTACTTACTAGGCAGACACCACACATATATGATTAGGGCGATGGTGGCCCATGATCCCCTCAGTGCAGATCCACACCAGGCTCGATCTCTTATGGGAATCGGCGAGATGCTGCGATTTATGAGGCTAATGTCCGCCTCGACAGCTGTGTGTTCAGCGCGGCCCGGAATTAGCTGAGCGGTCTGAGGCGCTGGAGTCATGGACTGTGCGGCTGGACCCGGCGGAGGTTCGAGTCCTCCCTCGGGCATGGGAGTGTATGCTTGTCCTTAGGATAATTTAGGTTAAGTAGTGTGTAAGCTTAGGGACTGATGACCTTAGCAGTTAAATCACATAAGATTTCACACACATTTGAACATTTTTCAGCGCGGCGGTTTGTCATGTCAAGGGGGCCGGGTTCGATTCCCGGTTAGGTCGGAGATTTCCTCCGCTCAGGGACTGGGTATTGTGTTGTCCTCATTATCCTTTCATCATCATCAGAGAAAGGCAGCGGGAAACCATCACTGGAATCACTTTCGTAGACGCTCATGCGGGGGACCTCTCTGACGAGGCTTCCCGCATAACAAGAAGTGGCGTAAGGCAGGACACAAATTTTTTATGAGGCTAATGAGCAGGGGTACTACACCCGTAGTGTTGGTAGAAATTGAGAATCTGCGTCTGACGGGGGTGTGCTAGGGTACGGTACTGCAGTCCATGTGTTATTCTGATTACGACGCAAAGTTCCTCTGGATATGCATGCATGTCCAAAGGAACAGGCACTGCGGTGACCACAGCCGTTACGAAACACATAAAATGAATTCGAAATTGCGAATAAGCACTACCACCAGCTGTAGAATAGAATGGCGACAGTGAAAATTTGTGTCGCACTGGGACTAGAGCCCGGATTTCCCGCTTATCGCGAGCGGTTGCATTACCATTTGCCTTCCTGTGTGAGACTCACGGCCAGACCCATGCATGGTTGACGACATATGGAAGTTTGGGTCTGGCCACGGATAGCCAAATTGTAAAGCGACCGCTATCGATAAGCGGGAAATCCGGGTTCGAGTCCCGGTACTGCACAAATTTTCATTGTCGTCACTCCATTATGCAGCTTATGGTAGTCCTTAGTCGCAATTGGGTATTAAATTGATGACTGCTAGGGTAGTCTGTGTAGTTGTTGTGACCACTGTGTCCACATGGCGCAGGAGTCAGCACATCTGCCAAGTAAGTAGGAGCCTCTGGTTCGAACCCAGGTACAGCAAAAATTTTCAACTTCTCCTATTGACACAAATTAATGCCCACTGGCAGCTCATGTCTTTAATTCCTTTGTGTACTGAAAATTTCAGTCTTTCTATGAATACTATTAATTCTCAAGTAACAGACAGGAAGATAACCATGTAGAACAAAAATATTCCATAGGTTACCTGGCCCTTTATATACCCTTACTCGGTTTCTAAACGGTCACCACTTCCAAAGTAGGAGAGTCTATGAAGACACTGATTGCGTACGTAAAGAAATCGATCATTATGAGGTAACGTCCGACAGGTATGCGACGCACACAATGTACAGATAGTGCAGGTATGAGATTAACTGGGAAACTACTATATGCCACGCTTAGTTACAGTAGTCTGCGGAGCTAAGGTGGTTTGATAACTCTAAATATGCCTGTGACTCTCTCATTTCCGTCACGAGCTTCTGATGTCATTTTTATTAATTCTAGAATGGATGATTCTGTGCGCCTAGCATTCCGAAACCCACCTGTGATGCAATTAGATGATTGTATTTACTCACGTAGTTCACTGACTTCTCTTTCATAATTGATGCAAATACATTTGGGAATGATGACATCAGGAAATGGGCCTAGTGAGTGTATTAGGTGCGTGGCAGTGTTAGAACCTGCAGTTTTCTGTGCCTTTGTACTATGTACAAATGTTGCCTGTTTTAATAGTCAGGAAAGTTTGTTAAAGGAAATTGTATTTTCCGTACTATTGTTTCGGTAGACAAACTGGTATTTTATTTACGGCTACTGCCATTCTTGTATTAGGCTTCGTTCAGTTTTACCAACTTCATGTTCTGTTGTTCGAAATAAAATCATTGTCCTCAGTACATAATTATCTTTAGTCGTTTTGGTGAATATTTGTTGTAATATCTTTGCAGTGTGCTTGTGTGAATGATTTTATTACCTCATCCCTGTCCCTGATGAGTATGTTACCGTACTTTTGTTTGTCACTCCCTGTTTCCATGCCATCTCAGTCTGCTTTACTTTTATTCTCCGCACTGTATATTATTTACTCATTACAAGACTCTTTTCAGCATTTAGCGTCCTCTTACTTCTTTCACTGTCGTAGCAGAAACTTAAGAACTGTGGCTCACTGTGACTCTTTTTTGTGGAACTGCGGTACTTAAGGGTCTATGAGGACTTTGCAATACCAGTCAATAATCAGCTGCTTTTATGAGTTATTACTGTTAACAGAAGTAGTTTTGGAAAGTACGTGACACTCTTAAAGGAATTAACCACGGGGCTTATGGAAAAGGCAGAACTTATCAGCACCGGTTTTATCGCAACTTATTACGTTAGTCTTTGACTGTTCAAAAAGTTTCATCTTAATCTGGATAAAACTGTTGTAGTCATAAGATGTTACAACCACTTTAAACGTAAAGATCTTATACCCAAGTACAGAAACGTAAAAATTGAGAACAGTTCGAAGGCAACGGAAGTAATCAGAAAAATTCCTCCAAATGTTTCACTGCGACACGACCTAAGTAAACTTGTACTTCAGTATCTTTTGCAGCGAACCGATCTTGAATTCAGGAAGGAACCAAATTGTAAATATGTTTCATTCACGCCAGCTGACGATATTTTGTAGCAACGAAATAGAACACGCGCAATCTTGAAGTTGTACAGACGGATTTTAAATGCCTTTAACAATGTAACATTACTGTATGTTTTATAAGAGTTGAGATGTGCTTCGTAGAAAACTTAGAGCTTTTTTTAAGTAGTCCCTCACTGCTAGGGAGTGTAATTTTACTTTTGTGGACGCAGAAAAGAATGTGAGCCTGATTTGTTGTCAGCTTTATTTCAATTATTATGTACATAAGTTTTCAAGTTTCAGGTGGCATTAACAGCGACGCAGAAGTAACGTCTGCGATGCTAAACGAATAGGTCCTACAGAGGAACTGAGTTTCTGCAGAACCAAGCAATCCCATTGCATTCATTCGCCCTCCCGCCCCCTCCCCCATCACTTCAGTAATGCTGGACCCTGACAGAATATTTCAACTCTCGCTTTTTAATTGCTGGCTCCAATCAAATCTCGTCGACAGTTCACAGATACAGGTTTCAGGTGCTTTTCCCGTTTTGATTGAGTCCCATTACATTTAGTTGAACAAAGTGTTTCCTGTTTCTTATCTTTCCTAGTACTGCGACATTAATTATTTAACAAGTCAGTGGGGTTTTCTCATGACAAACAGTTAACGCTGAATAACCGGTAAAAATGAATGAAACACCTTGCCTTGACCAACGGAACAATATTTAACTACAAAAATGTGCCACACAGATTCACAGAAGCCGCATTGTTAATTTTACACATCTTCGTAATCGTTTATTGGTCGACTGATCTTATGCAGTGTATGTGCTACAAACTTTATTTCCATTTCACATATGTCTTGTAATAATTTATCTTTATACTAACGCTGAACGTTTTCCAAGAAGTTGCAGAAATATTAAACTCAGACTGATTTTGATGAAAAACTTATTAAACTAATGCCACTAATGAAAAGCATGAGACACGTATATAGATTTCCCTCACTGATTACTCTGATTCGGTTCTATAATTACTGCAGAATTGCATCTAAGTGACTTCTCATTGTATTAATAATTTATTTATGGTTTTTCAAAAATGGCTCTGAGCACTATGGGACTTAACTTCTCAGGTTATCAGTCCCCTAGAACTTAGAACTACTTAAACCTAACTAACCGAAGGACATCACACACGTCCATGCCCTTATGCTTTTTAACCTGATGCTTTTTATTTCTGAAACGACAATGACTTAAAATGAGAGTGAATAAATAGAATAATATATCTTGAATATTAAACATTTGTCTGCTCTTTTTTGTTTAACGAATTGTTTCGTAGCCTAGAAGCCATGTATACTGACCAACTGCGTATGCGTAGACCCGATTTCCGCCGCCGAAACGGCTTATAGCTCAGTCCATGGCTGGGCACTTTCTCACCTGCACCTCCATGCATTGTGGTCTATACTATTTATGGCATGTCATTTTCATACAAACTTCCCGATCGGTTATCGCCTTTGCACTGTTTTTACTATTAAGTAGCTCTTGTCGATAATTCAGATATTTTCATTAATTTTAAGCACTCTGGATTGACAATGCCCATATGTCTTATGGTTAACCAGTTATGTTTGGCCTACTGTCATCCGTTCTGAATTCATGGTCACTTTTTTTAAATTTTGATTTTTGACAGGTTGTTGTAACCCATTATTGCTGTTTTATCGTATTAGGTGGGGAGGATATTTCTTTAGGGTTCTTACAGTTTTTATAAAAATATTTTCAGGCAAGCACGAGGAACCGTGGACCCTATATTCCGCTTACCTGACGATCCGCTAATTGCTTTATCTGTTCAAAGACTAGTTTATGTGTTGGTAAATGTGCCAACACCTTGTAGATAGAGGAAGGCCGAAATGCTCGCTATCTAACGCAGACGGGCGTGAATTCTGGAACAGGATATGTAGTGAATTCTCATAAGAAAAGTATGCAGCTCCTCGAATACTTATCTTTTATTCTTTGATGTGAATACAGCATTCTTGATGAGACATTTCATACGGTAACTATCAAACTATGTAAGGCTAATGGCGCCTTGCTAGGTCGTAGCCATGGACTTAGCTGAAGGCTATTCTAACTGTCTCTCGGCAAATGAGAGAAAGGCTTCGTCAGTGTAGTCGCTAGCAAAGTCGTCGTACAACTGGGGCGAGTGCTATATCGTATCTCGAGACCTGCCTTGTGGTGGCGCTCGGTCTGCGATCACACAGTGGCGACACGCGGCTCCGACATGTACTAAATGGACTGCGGCCGATTTAAGCTACCACCTAGCAAGTGTGGTGTCTGGCGGTGACACCACACTAGTGATGTTCGGTTCCATCCATGTTGCAACTTAAACGTCATGATTCACCATGTAAGTAATTTGGTCTATTTCTCACTATTGATTGTAACTATAATTGGAGCACAATTGTAACGAAGGCTACGAAACCGGTCGTTAGATGAATTATTTACAAGAGCAGCCAAGACGTTATTATTCAAGATGTCTGCTTATGGTTACGGTTGTCCCTAATACAAGATAGCGTGGATATTTTATCTATAAAAAAGTCAAAATATCACCTTAACTAAAATCGTTGTTAATGAAACACTATAACGAATGAAACAGCGGGATTATATTGATTGTGACGTCTCTTAACACTGCTATGAGGGCGCTCAAAATCAAATGAACAGATGTAACATGATATGTGACCCATCACCAAGGAAATAAAAATTAAAGCAGCAGAAGAAACACGTTTAAGATTTTATAAGAGTTTCGAAATTTACCACACACAAATGTTTCAGAGACTGTTAACCGAAAACATGGAGGACATGTACAGACACGAATTTATTCCGAACCACTAACGTTTATTATAAGATCGGTATAATGAGAAAAGCTGGTATTGAAACGACAATTACTGTAGCCAACACGCAACTGAAGCAGAATGAAATAGACGATAGAACGAACACCGACACAGAAAGCATCCTAAGACAGTCAAGTAGAAACATTAAAACAAACGGGACAGAGGCGCATAATAGACAAAGGAAAAGACTGGAATCGTAATATGTATTAAATCGCCTAATTCAGAGTGTGAAGAAGAATACGTCCATGACTTGTTTAATTTAGTTCTGTGCAAATGAAGGTGTTAAAAATTTCCTTTATATATTCAGCTATATCCCAAAAGAATGGAAATTACCGAAAATCAGCTACTTTCTTCAGATGAGCATATACCTGATACTTTTTTTTTGTAAGAGCATATAGTTCACTATGAGTAAATTTTCTATGAATCGAATTCTATGAGTATACTGTAAATAGGCTGAGAATAACATGTTAGAGTAATGCCTTTAATCCACCGTTCATTTTAGCTAGTGTGTGGACAGTCTTGCCTCGGTAGGCTATGTCATAGCACCGACGCATGATGGACTACGCACAATACATACAACTCGTAGGCATTTGCCTGAATTTGGTGTAATGATGTTGACAGAAAACTTTAAGGGGCTCCGGAAAGGCTCAAAATCATGAAAAGTTCAATTTTAACTTTTTTGCGTTTTCTGAATCTGCAGACTATTACCTTTTAATAGATATATAATTTATTCAATTCCGAAGACTACAACTATTTTTAAATTTTTTTTGAAATGTGTTCTACATGGGCGTGACCCACTGTGGCGCTGTTAAACTGCTGTCAAATGATGTTATTATTAACGTCCGTGTTCATCAGGTACATTTTAGTGATGTGAGATAAACTATATGTTGTGGCTAATCTGTGATGGTTCAATATATATCGCTGGTGTGATTGTCGATTGTTTCATGTTTATTTACTCTGTCGTTATCTCGAAAATATTCGTAATTAATTCTGTCTCTTGAGTCTCTGTTTTGTTGAAGTATAATAATGAGTAAGAGTAAAGTTATTAGAAATCCTCTGAAGGCTTTTAAGAAAAGGAGAAATGTTGGAAAGCCAAAGGTATGTGTTATTACTGTAAACAATAAAGACGATAACCAAGTGAGTGAACCTAACCTCTCAAGTACACCTGCCCATAGCAGTCAAAGTGGGAAAGAAAATACTTCACAGAAGATGCTTGGTTCAATGAGCGAAAACTATGAATGTTTTATGGGCGAATCGGATGTGAATGAAATATTTGATATGTCGGTTCTCAAAGGAATTTTTTCAAACTGTGTAAGATGTATTCATTGTAGTGAAGTTGGTCTGGAACTCTCCATAATAAAGCATGTAGGACTTGCTAGTGAAATACAACTGAAATGTGATAAGTGTTCATACATGACCACCTATTGGAACAGTGTTGCAGTAACTGCAACTGAAGAAAATGGTAGCAAAATCTACGAACACAACATTAGATTTGTTTATTCCTTGCGTTCAGTTGGTAAGGGTGCTACTGCAGGTGCAGTTTTCTGTGGCATCATGAATCTTCCAAATCCCCCAACCAAGTTTACGACCCATAATAAATTAATAGGGTCTAAAGTAGAAGATGTCTGTATAGAATCTATGAAGAGCGCTGTGGAAGAGGCAGTAATGGAAAATAATGGTAACAGAGATTTGACTGCAGCGTTCGATGGTACCTGGCATAAACGGGGACACACATCTCTTCATGGTGTAGTATCTGCCACCAGTATGTATACAGGGAAAGTTTTAGATGTAGCAGTAATATCAAAGTATTGTAGATGTCCACAAAAATATAAAGACACACATGAAAATAATTGCAAAGCTAACTATAGTGGCAGTAGTGGAGGAATGGAAGTGGCTGGTGTTGCCAGTATATTCCAGCGTTCTGAGGCGTGTGATAAAATGCGATATGTTAATTACCTTGGTGACGGTGATTCTAAAAGTTTCAAACATGTTCAAGGACTGAAGCCCTATGGTGATGATGTTGTAGTGCAGAAATTTGAGTGTATTGGCCACGTACAGAAGCGAATGGGAACAAGACTTCGGCGACTGAAAGCTTCGTACAAAAAACAAAAACCTCAGTGATGGTAAAGGGTTGGATGGGAAGGGAAGGTTAACTGACAGTGTAATTGACAAAATACAGAATTATTATGGAATGGCTATTAGGCAAAATACACAAAGTGTCGACGAAATGAAGAAGGCTATTTGGGCTCTTTTTTTTCATACTTCTTCAACCGATGAAAATCCCCAACATAGCTTGTGTCCCAAAGAAGAAGACAGTTGGTGTAAATATAACAAAGGATTACTAACTGGTGATGTGTACACTCATAAGCATAGTCTGCCTCATGCAATAATGGAGGTGATAAAACCTATTTTCAGAGACTTAGTTGAAAAAGTGTATTCACGGAAAAACTCAAAACCCCAATGAAAGTGTAAATAGTGTTATATGATCGAGAATCCCCAAGACTGTATTTGTTGGAATAGAAACACTTCACTTTGGTGTGTATGATGCTGTTGCGACTTTCAATGATGGCAACATTGTAAGGTGTAAGGTATTTACAAATATGGGAATGAAGATAGGTTCTAACATGGTACGAGCGATGCTTGCTTTAGACAAGGAACGCCTTCGGGCTGCAGACAGGGCTGTAAAGAGTCTAGAAATACAAGCAAGAGTAAACAGGACGAGGAACAAGAGGAAGCTGGAGGAGGAGTTTGCAGAGGATGAAGATAATCCATCCTATGGACCTGGAATGCACTAAAAAGTTAATCTAATCTTTGTCGCTCGATTCCCAAAACTTTTATTTTCTCATACTAATTACATGTTTTCTAAGGATCTTCCAAACATATTTGTTTCAAACTTTCAGTAAATGTTACACAGTACCTTCTGCATAATTTAACACAGCCTTTTTCCAAAAAACTGTATATTTTTGAATATATAAATAAAAAATTGCAAAAAAATGTTGTGAATTTTCATTACAATTGAAAAAAAATCATCTTTAATAACTGAACTAAAATTTTGTAAAATCCCTGTGTTAAGTCGTAGCCCATATTCCAATAAATAATCTGTAAAAAGTTCAACTTCCTACCTCAAATACTTTGTGAGGAAAGATGTAATTTATAAGCGTTATTTTAACATTGCAAGTATAGGGCGTTCCGGAGCCCCTTAACATTCGCATTTCCTTTGTCTTAGATAGCAATGAGTGTAAATAAAATATGTGGCTTCCCACAATCGCTTCAGTCGAAAGCGGTGATGAGTCCTTAAAAGGCGACCCTCAGGAGGCGTTCTTCATACTGACACACTATTCCAGCTCTTTCGATGCCATCAGTACTTCAAGTTTCCTTCTCTTCCATCTCCTCTCCTCCAGAGCATCTGGACATTAATTGAAGACCAAATATTTAATGACACAGCAGTGAATCTATAAAACTGTATATTTTAATATGTTTCGTACCTCGTGTTTTACCTTTGCCCCAGAATTATAAAACACCTGTCAAATTCTATTAGGACGCTATATGAAGAAGTGTCGCTATCCGCTTAAGAAGTATGTAACTCAGCTGCTCGAATCCCGTCCTGGGAGTAATTTTCATTTGTCATGTTTTCATTGTTTTCTTCTGCACTGACTCCATTCATTTCATTTCAGTTCACTTGCACTGCATGAAAAAGAGCAGCACCCATACACATGCTCAGATTTCAGTGTAAATTCGAACATGTAAATACCATTAGTGAGTTCCAGTTCTCTGTGACAGATGGAACAACCACCAGACTGAATTAGTGTTTTTCGTTTTTAGAGATATTACAGGCGTTGCAGGGTATATAACGGCCGTGAACAGCCTCAGATGTTGGGTTTGTTTTGGTCGGGAGCGTGTGACAGACTGCGTACTGCGTAAAAACCCCACGTGTGGCCACTCAGACAGCTGGAATTCCAGCAGAGAAATAAGTCGTAGCGGAGCATTTTTCTGCGTGCGTCCTTGGAGATGAACCGCGTCTGTGCAGCGGCCGTGTGAATTCCAGCTTCACTTACCGGTACAGGATGAAATTCCGTCGCGTTTCTTCCAGCTCGTATCCTGCTGGATAAAAACGTGAGTGAAGCCGTAGCCTTAGTTGTATTACGGTTCATATGGACCGTGATGTATCAGGATGATCAGCCTAACCCAGACCCGTTAAGCTCTAGGGAGCATGAACCGAAGTTGACACTGGGACTCGGTTTGTACTGCGACAAAGCATGTAACAGTAGCGGAGGTCTGCGGTGGTGTCCACTTTTGAGCTCAGCTGGACGGGGTCTCAGATCCGATAGACTCAGCCTTACAAATAACTAAGATTATGATAACTTCAAGATATTTATTTAGTGCACTATTGAATATAAGGCCTGACTAGACATGGGTTATCCCTGAACAGCGAGACGTTCACGGGCCAGTTCTTCGGGCAGATTCAACTTCAGCAGATGGGTGGCAACACCAACTTTCTGCGGTCAAGGCGACGGCTATATTTTAAGCCGGGTGCAACCCCAGTATACAGTGGTCACTGACTTCTGGGACCAGCCTGTAATGTCAACGACTTCCATGTTTTCAGCAGCTGATGTAGCCACAAGAGCGGTAAGTATCATCATAGTGCTGACATGCGAACGTCGACAAAACTTCGTGGTTCTCTGGTCTTAGTGGACAGAAGTGACAGGCCGTTACGTTCACGTGAAATAATCCCGTCCTACTATAGCCAGCCCCATCACATGACAGCAAATTTTCTATTTAGACTTCCGTAACGAAACTAAATAATCTTTTAACCCAGAGTGATTTCAATTCCCTCCAAAGCTGTAGTATGGACACGGAGTCTGAGATATTGAGATTAGAAAATAATTACAGTTTCTCAAGTGTTCACAGACGGTGCAAACAGAAGTAGAAATGGAGGCACTTTCTGACGGAGCTCTACTCTTCAAGGAGTGCACATTCACATACAATCACTTAGCTGTCATTTTGTAAGCCTGACTTCAGCCCTTGACAGAATTTTTGACTGTTTCTTGTTGTAGGGTTTCTCTCTTTCGGCATTCAGTCTGGACTGATGCTGTACACTTACGATGGATGACTTTGTTTTGTTTTTAGTCTGTGTTTCTACGCAGCAGTTCACTATGTGAACTTCGTCGTTATCGGTCACTCAGAACAGTCATTTATTATACTGATCACCCCCTTACAACGTGCTGAGAGATACTGAACTTTTTATTACCTACGCGAAGTGGGGTAGTATAAGCAGAGTGTCTGTGAACGTAATTGTAGACACCATGTTATGCTCTACACCTGCAACTTAGTTACAATAAGAGCGTGCATGATTGGGACACCTTTGAGCTGCCGTATGTTACCTGTGCTCGTTGATTAACGGGGCGTTAAATTCACTCAAGTTTATATTAAAGGCAACAGCAGTTATGCTTAAACTGAGGGTAGCAAGAGTCCTGATCAGAGGATAGAATGCGGTCGCCTTACGTAATATGAGGATTGGTCAAAAATGTGGAAGAACGAAACACACGACGTATTACAATGCTCAAAACGGTGTAGGAAAGCCGTTGGCTTTCAAAACAGCATGCAGTGCTCTCAGTTCTGATAAAGACAAACCCTGTATGGTTTTAAGGGAATCCTGTACGCCGGCCGGAGTGACCGAGCGGTTCTAGGTGCTTCAGTCTGGAACCGCGCGACCGCTACGGTCGCAGGTTCGAATCCTGCCTCGGGCATGGATGTGTGTGATGTCCTTAGGTTAGTTAGGTTTAAGTAGTTCTAGGTTTTAGGGGACTGATGACCTCAGATTTTAAGTCCCATAGTGGTCAGAGCCATTTTTTTGAATCCTGTACCATTCGTCCTGCAAAATAGTGGCACACTCAGGTAATGGTAATGGAGGTGGACTGCAATCACGTACCCTTCTCTCCAAGATAGGTAACGAAATATCAATAACATTGAGAGTTGGTATCTGTGGTCAGATGCCGGGATGGCTCCTTTGAAGGCCATGGCCGGTTTCATTCCCATCCTTTGTTAATACGAGATTGTGCTCCGACTCTAATGACCTCGTTGTCGACGGGACGTTAAACACTAATCTCCTGTTCCTCCTCCTACTCCAGGACGATGAACATGGGTCCTGCCGTCTAGAAACGCTGCATCACCAGTAGGAAACACTCATTGTGCCATTGGATGGACGTGATCAGCCAAACTGGTCATATACTGATTGGCAGTACTGCCACTCTGCATGTTAATCTTGTGCCCATAGAATATCACACTATGGTTGCCCAAATCACTACCACTAACTTTCACTCGTGGGATGTACGCTCGGCCAGAAGTTGGAAGGTCCGCAGCTCGTGGTCGTGCGGTAGCGTTCTCGCATCCCACGCCCGGGTTCCCGGGTTCGATTCCCGGCGGGGTCAGGGATTTTCTCTGCCTCGTGATGGCTGGGTGTTGTGTGCTGTCCTTAGGTTAGTTAGGTTTAAGTAGTTCTAAGTTCCAGGGGACTTATGACCACAGCAGTTGAGTCCCATAGTGCTCAGAGCCATTTGAACCATTTGAACTATGGTTGCCCAAATCACTACCACTAACTTTCACTCGTGGGATGTACGCTCGGCCAGAAGTTGGAAGGTCCGCAGCTCGTGGTCGTGCGGTAGCGTTCTCGCATCCCACGCCCGGGTTCCCGGGTTCGATTCCCGGCGGGGTCAGGGATTTTCTCTGCCTCGTGATGACTGGGTGTTGTGTGATGTCCTTAGGTTAGTTAGGTTTAAGTAGTTCTAAGTTCTAGGGGACCGATGACCATAGCTGTTAAGTCCCATAGTGCTCAGAGCCATTTGAGCCAGAAGTTGGAAACATTGTGAAACAAGACTCATACGATCAAACGTCTTTCTTCGATTGCTCCATAGTCAAGATTTAATGGCTTGATAACAACGTATTCAGTTCTGGGCCTTTGCATCACTGTGGGAATTTGTGAAACTCGAGCTCGCCCTGCAATTCCCTTGTAATGGGTCACCCTTCGTGTTGGTTTGGTGCTGAAGGGGTTCGTAAGGGTGAAATTCAGTTCTGCTGTGACTTTTGCAACTGTCATCCCCCATTTTTTCGTCACAATCCTTCTCAAAGACCGTCTGTCATGATCACACAACACACAATTTCGTCCGCGTTGAGGAAGCGGATGACTTCTTTCCCGTTTTCCCTGCACGCGGTATAAGTCTTCGATTCAGTGCCTCTTGGTACACCGAACACTTCAGTTCCCTTCGTTACAGAAGCACACACCATTCTAGCTCACGTTAGAATTCATTTAGCTCTGTCAGTGTGCTCACAACTACACAAAACAGTGACCACGACTGACACCTGCAACGTATTGAGAACATCGCACAGGTGCCGTTCGTGATCGTATAGCAAGCAGCGCAACCAGCAAGTTTGGCTGAAATCTGCACTCATTTTCAGACATAAATTTCTGGCTGTGCTTCCATATCTCTGTCCAGTGCCTGTTAGCAACGTACATAATTTAAAGATAGTTTTCGATCAATTGACTAGAATGCATGTGTGTGTCTGTGTGTGTGTGTGTGTGTGTGTGTGTGTGTGTGTGTGTGTGTGCTTAGAGTTTGCGAACGCTTAACGGCGAGTTTATCAGCTCCAGTGGAATGAAGGTGTTTGAAACTACTAAAAATGTCGTGAAACAACGAGGAGTAAGTCCCACACAATAACACTCACTCTCATTCTGTTCTGGCGTAACCACAACCGCCGGAACAAAGACGAAGGACGCAAGAACAGAAAGGCGGTGAAACGACGTCGGCCATGGTGCGCGGAATAGGACCGCACCACGACAGGAGCCGACGTTTCATATAAGCGCCGCTCCTGGCAGCCTCGGCCGCTCAGATCGGCTCATTGTACGGGCATTAGCGGGCATTAGTGGAACGTGTTCGCGTAGTTTGAACGCAGCCCAGCAGAGAGTGCTACGCTATCAGATTGTAGTGATCCATATCTGTTGCTTGTTTAAACACTGTGTATAGCAAGAACATAACTGTTTGCATGTCGCCCATCGTTTGCGACAACTACTTGTAAATCTCCAAGTTAAGTAATGTCAATCTGCTTTTTAGAAATAAAATTACTACTGTTATTTGCTTGAATTGTTGTATAGCATTCCGAGAACGTAGCATCCTATAAGCACCCTATACGAGACGAGTGGGCAGGACCCAACACATCCAACCACACGAACGGACACCCCAAAGGTAAAATCGGTGAGATGTCGTGAAACTGGGAATTAAAATACAAATAATACAAGTGGAAAGCTAAAATAACGACAAAGCTAAATGTGACTGCCTAATCACGTACGAATCACGTATAAATCAGCCTTCCTGATAACGCTTTAATAACCCCTCCCCAAAAATTTTTGGGGACAAGTCGGAAACTTCACAAATCTTGAAAAGATGAAGTCGTTCGTTTGATTATCAGTTAAAGAGAGGACAAATTTGTCCATAAATGAGTTGCTACCTTACTGTCTGAGTGTAAAACACAGTCCACTAAAATGTGTCATAATATTATCTGTACGCAGGAAGCACCACACATTGGACTTGGCTGCTACATCCGCCATATCGTGTCACTCAACACCGATATACCCTGGTACCCAGCTTTTGTAGGTGGAGAAGGGTTTCCTGGATATTTTGGAGTATCTTGTCCGCTGGGTACAGTACCTCTCTAGGTAAGGGCACCCAAGGAGTCGGAACAGACAGGCAATTAAGCAGTCGCAAGACATCTCATCTGCTCCAGCGTCCTCAAAATCGCGTACAATTCTGTATCAAACAGGGAATTCTTGGAACAATCGGAGCATGAGAAGAGAAAACAACAGGGCAATCACAGATGTCCCCTTGTTTGCACCCATCCGTGACTGCAGCTACGCAGTTGTGGTACACACTTAAAATGACGTAGAATATTCTACTAAACAGAAGCAGGAGTGCAGTCTCACCTGTACTGGACTAAATCTATAATCACTCTGTATCTTAGCAGGTTGACAGTCGGTGCCACACCTGGATTTGGTTACCTACTTTCCCCCACACCAAGTGGTTCCAGAACATGCTTCACGAGTCAGTAGAAGTACTGTACAATTACTTTATGATAACTATACCAGAAGCCACTAGTTGATAAACCATTGACTTTATTTGAAGCGTTTCGGGTAAAACCCATCATCAAATTGTCATGAACATACTAGCGATGGGGTTTATAAAGACAGTATGTAACAAAGAAAGCTGTCATGGCAGACAAATTGTCTTGACAAATTGTCTTTATTCATATGATCACCAAATTGTTAGCCGGCCGGGGTGGCTGAGCGGTTCTAGGCGCTACAGTCTGGAGCCGCGCGACCGCTACGGTCGCAGGTTCGAATCCTGCCTCGGGCATGGATGTGCGTGACGTCCTGAGGTTAGTTAGGTTTAAGTAGTTCTAAGTTCTAGGGGACTGATGACCTTAGAAGTTAAGTCCCATAGTGCTCAGAGCCATTTGAATCATTTGAATCAAATTGTTGATGACAGTCTGATGATGAGTTCTGCTCGAAATGCGCCAAATAAAGTCATTCGTTTAAGTTCTAGGGGACTGATGACCATTGATGTTAAGTCCCATAGTGCTCAGAGCCTTTTGAACCATTTTTTGAAAGTCATTCGTTTATCAGCTGGTGGCTTCTTATTTAGTGACCAATAAACGATCTGTGCAGTACTCCTATAGATTTTCGTTATGGTTACTTTCTTCTTGTGGGCTTTACGTCAGATTTACAAGAAAATGCCCATTTCTGGACGAGCAACAGTATGCTGCGCTGGTGATTTGGGAACAGTGAGGTTTTGATATGCTTCTCACACCGAGAGGAGTTGCCGCTGAATGGCGACGGGCGGCTATCCAGCAACAGCACAGAGGCTAGGTACGGGTCTGGTCCTGCAAGCACCTGTGGCCAGCCTGATCTCCTTATGATGGACTGTGTCAATGATCCTCAGATAAGGTCTCGCTGATCCATACACTGCGCGCCTATAGCCTAGCCTCAATCTGTTGAAAGCCCTATAAAACTGGAGCATGCATGCACTGCCTCCTACCCAGCACCTGTAGATAAGGTAGGTACTTTAAGATATTAAGGGCTTTTTTCAATCGTTGCCTTCAAGTACATTAGGTGGGGTAACGATGACAGTTTGGAATCAGATATGAGGCCTATAAACTCATTGAGCCCTTAAAATGTAGAATGGTATCCATCATATAAAAGCTAAGTAAATTAAAAATCTTCAGAGAACGACTAAAATTAACAAATAAAACGTATCTGCGCAAAGTTAATAGCTTTCTCTTCATCCCACTCTTTCATCCGCTTCACTGTAAGTTTTAACTGGCGAGTCACTGTGGCAGTGTTAGAGGAGAAACAGAAAACTGCCAGAGCGTCCACAAATAAGGAGCGCAGGCCAGGATTTCTTACCTTAGGCACTTCCATTGACAACAGTATTCTTCTGCTCAAAATCATGTGACAGCACGTCATCAAAAAAAATGGCTCTGAGCACTATGGGACTCAACTGCTGTGGTCATTAGTCCCCTAGAACTTAGAACTACTTAAACCTAACTAACCTAAGGACATCACAAACATCCATGCCCGAGGCAGGATTCGAACCTGCGACCGTAGCAGTCGCACGGTTCCGGACTGCGCGCCTAGAACCGCGAGACCACCGCGGCCGGCGCACGTCATCAAATCGGTATCTAGATAACGTTTGGATTTAAATAAGGAAGGTTGAATGAATGTAGGGAGGTAAACAAAAAAGCCCCATTGGTGGGGCTGTCGTAGTATATGGTGCTTCAATGTAGTTTCGGATGCCTTACTGCTATTTAAAAATATCTCTCTCAATGCTGCCTATGGAGGGGAAAGCTGGTGCTCTTCCTCTGTGTTCCTGTGCTTCTCTCGCCCTATCGTTGTCGCTTGTCTACACTGTGTATCATCGGGCAGGGTGCGTCTGGCAAGTGTGGTGGAGGGGAAGGGAGGGGGTATGTCCCTTATTACAGTCTCTGCCTTTGAGGGCCTCCGCCACTTTCTGGACGGTGCATCTCGCTCGCCTTCCTTTCCTCTTTTTCTTCTTCCCTGTTCCTCTCTCTAGGCTCTGTTGACACTGGATATACCTTAGGGTTTTCTTTCCTTGGGTTTCGTGTACCAAGCGTTTCTTTGGTGAGTGGTTTGTTGACTTGACTCTTCCAGGTAGGAGGGACTGACAGCCTTGTAGTTTCGTCCCTTTAATCCTTAAACCAAGCAACCATGAATGAAAGCCAACTGGATAGCCGCCTCTAACATGATCTCGTTCTCGACAGTGGATCGACGTCTCCTGAATCCACAATGAAAGCGGCTAAGGAGGTTCCTAGTCTCCAGCGTCCAGACCAGACGACAGTTGACCGTTCGCTCCATTGCCTTTCGTATACAGCTATTTAAGTGGATGCCACTGTAGCGAATGGGACACCTTCCATCCTTTCCTCATTTAAGGAGAGGAGAGGTAGTAAAATTCCCTCCGTCCACGAGTTGTGAAAAAAAATCTCTCCGCCATAAAAACATTGTAAGAGGATCCCCATGGACGCCCTTTGCAAGTATCATAGCTCGCTGCCTCGAATTTGGTCGTGACCGGATGCAGTACCGCTAGCCACAGGTAATTCCCAATCCAACTCTCGCTAGGGGATATCGCAGTTGTCGGACTCAGGACTGTTAGACCTGAAATTCGACTCGCCCCTCTCCATGGTCTCACGGCATACCTGGAGAGCTGAAGGCAGGATCCCGGCTGGTGGTGACAGTAATTGTCGTAAAATGCTCTGCCATTACCTGGGCTATGTCTCCGGGCGTTGTTTGGAGACACTTCCGCTTCAGCACCGCCTCTACACGCAACCGAATGCATTTACGAGAAATATTCGTGATAGCTTCCCACATTTTCGTTGAACGAGTTAAGGGACTGATTAGGATGCAGGTGCACGTGCCACGACCATTGCTTGCTCTGCTTGATTTCCACTGTTGGGTGACACTTGAACCATTGCAGAGTCACATGCCTGACGCATATAGTTGAGCAGCGTGCATCAGTCCATCCTGGTAGAAGCTGCCATCGAATATGACCTGAGGACATGGAGATGTGTAAGTCAGCGGCATGGTGGATCAAACAAACGATGTGATCCAGCCACCTCTTGGTGAGAGCCTTCGAATCTATTACTTCTTGTTGAAGTAGGTACAGTGAGTATATAGTGATAACACACAAACTTTAACTGTAACTTCTTGCAGGCCAGTAATCAAGTATAGAGCAGGCTGGTGGTGTGTGTTATTGATAAACACAACTATCCTTCCTTTCGCCCTGTCCTCAGTCAGGAAATTCAGGTGGTAAAGGCTAGTGCCCCATAGCACAGGGGTGTCATTAAGTTTAAGTTTTGTGAATACAATCACAAAGAAGGTTATTTTGATATGTGTTTCAGTTCTTTAACATTCGTCCAGAAATCCGATGATGTTGCTGAAGTATGGGAGCCATTTCATCTGTGACGTTTTTCTTTCACCTTGTATCTCCAGCATAGCGGAGACTCAATGACAGTGGGAGGCTTAGCCGTGAGGCTAGATAGTTCCTTCTGGGAGACTTCTTATTCCATTATCTATGAAGTGGAATCATTAAAAGCGTCAGAGAGAATGCGTCCCACATCGTCAGCCATCCGGTTTGTTTGCCGGAGGAGGCTTCATTGGATCTTCTGTGGCAGTGATGGTGGCAGTGCTGGCCTGTTTAATGGAGTCTACCTTTTAAGATGCCTGAAGCTTTACAGTGTCGGCACCTGTGGCCTTTTCTGATGTTCTGAGGGTGGGGGGGGGGGGGGGGGTGTATGGACTCTGGCAAAACAGCAGCTTCACAGTGGCACTGACAAATTCAGGAAGTAGTGCCAACATTAGCTATCTCCATTTGTGTAGAGGCATCACTTTTCGGAGCAGGCTTTTCTAGAGTTGAAGCGAACAAAGTAATGAAAATGGGAGGCTGCATTACCTGATAGCTCTACATGGCCTCACCATACGGTACTCGCTTCTTTGTTTGAAATTTCTGTATATTTCTTTCCCCAACGTAGACGCTGCAGTCTCTACTCCAGACAGGATGAGCCACAGAGCAATTAACACACTTTAGATGGGACACCGACTTCTTCGTTTGCGACCGTACCACATTTGCCGAAAGGAGCTTCTTCCTTACATGCGAGAATGTTGTATCCAAAGCGCTGGCATTTAAAATACCACACAGGGTTGTGGACACAAGGCCGTACTTTTCAACGAAGGAAACGTGTCTCGATATGCTCAGGAGCTGTTGGACTACTGAAGGTGAGAATAAAGGGAAGAATGAAAGAATGATCCGATAAAAAGTGGACCTCTCTCAGACAAGGGCAGCCTTCCTTTCAATGGAAGAACGTGGCACAGAGCTCTCCGACTTCACCACACCACGTCAGAACATGTAGTGTGAAACTAAAGTAATGGTGTATCCGTTCAAATGAAGCACATAGACCATCAACTGCCGACTAATCCTATTGGACGGAAGGAAAATAGACTCCTAACAATTTAAAATTGTTACAGGGACCAAGCAAAGAGTTTGCTGTAGGGCTAGTATCGATTGATCGAAACTAGTTAGAACTGACTTGCGAAGTGTGGTATCACACATCGATACCACCCCATGGCATATCAAGGTTGGTTACAGAATGGCAAGTTTCCATCTCATGCAAACAGCAGTCGTGCTGGATGTGGAAGACCCAGTGGTGTGCATCCGCAGAGCCACACCTCCAGAAGCTCTGTACTACGAGTGCCCTCTGGTGCCACAATATAGGACGGCCACTCAGCACACTTCGTCTTCGAGCCATTTCACTACAGTATGCTGAGCAGACGCTGCCTACCTGCGGATCCAACCCCCTAGTTTGGGCTTTATTGTAGGGAGCCTTTTCCTCGTTAACGTTGTGATAGTTGGTCTCTGTTTCTTGTGGTCTTATCTGTAATCAGTCTTCATACACTTTTAGCAAAACAATTAAAACAAATCTTCTGTTTGTTGTGTTAACTTATTCGTCGATCATTAGTGCTCCTGTCCATCTTTCCTACAATGATAGTTGCCACAACACTCTGTACCCTACCTCTCCTTTCCATTGTGTATAAAGTTGTAAACAACACAGAGACTGTTGTTGTTGTTGTTGTGGTCTTCAGTCCTGAGACTGGTTTGATGCAGCTCTCCGTGCTACTCTATCCTGTGCAAACTTCTTCATCTCCTAGTACTTACTGCAACCTACATCCTTCTGAATCTGCTTAGTGTATTCATCTCTTTGTCTCCCTCTATGATTTTTACCCTCCACCATAACATTACTACACGTTGTTGATTTACAAGGCCAGAATTTAACTCTGAAATAAATATAAGGAACATAATCCAGCCACATTCCAAAATCCTTAGACATAGATGTCAAGCAAAGATCACTTCAGTTCTAACACAAAACCGTTTTTATTGCCAGCCACCACCTTTAATTCAGAAGAGAAATGGTTGAACTTTTTAGGGCTACATACTATACTACCCACCTCTGTCGCTGTCTGCTGTGTAGAAGACACCAGTTCGCGTCTTGGTATGGCCGGGAATTTAATCCTTGGTGAGTAAACTGGAACGAGGTGCATTTCCCCTCGTCAGGCCGCTTTAGAAACTACACGACTGAATAATTGGTGCAGTAGATCTGCTAAACCAACAACGGCTGGGAGAGCGGTGTGCTAACCCCGACCCCTTTATACCAGATCCAAAAGACGCCATTTATCATATGATAACACGGCGGTCGGTCGGTGCCATTTGGATTGTCTTTGTCCATAACAGAATCGCACGTGTGTGTCTTACTTTTTACTGTGCAAGAGTAATGAAAAGTTGTGGATACTGGACTGTGAGTGCTTACGAATGGCATTATTATTTTCAGTAACTAATTACGAATAAACGTATCGTAAGATGGCTGTCAGTTGACATAACATTTAAAAATTTGCCTATACCAGTGTCAGGGATGGAAGCCAGATACTATCCTTACAGCACTTTTCTTTGAACAAGAATGTGATATACAAGTCCGAAATCATGACAGAAAATTATTCCGTGTGACATTAATTCTTTTAGAGAACAGAAAAAATGTACTTACGGATTAAGTCTCAAGGGACTCAGGCGTTTGACAGAATATATAACACGCCATTTCTACCTCAGGTTCGAATTAGTATTTACACTTACCAATTCTGAAGTCAGGTTTTGCCTAATTCGTTTCTCCAGTTCTCTTTTGTTACTAATCATGACGTACTCCGCCTTGTACGAAACTTTTATATTTTTTTTGTTAAGTGATGTACAGTCAAATGGTTCAAATGGCTCTGAGAACTTTGTGACTTATCATCTGAGGTCATCAGTCCCCTAGAACTTAGAACTACTTAAACCTAACTAAGCCGAGGACAACACACATCCATGCCCGAGGCAGGATTGGAACCTGCGACCGTAGCAGTCGCGCGGTTCCGGACTGAAGTGTGTAGATCCGCTCGGCCACAGCGACCGCCGATATACAGTCGCTTTTTTTTAATGTTTCATTTATGTTTCATCTGCTGTTAGAATTCTGATGGGCTTGATGATAATGAGAAGACGAGGTAAATATTCCAGAATTAGATTCAAGAACAGCGGCCAACGTGGGTAACGTAGCAGTATATATCCTCGGAGTGGTAAAACAACCTAAATCACTTAATAAAAGCAAGTCTTTTGGTCCAGACTGTATACCAATTAGGTTCCTTTCAGAGTATGCTCTATGCTTAACAATCATATACAACCGTTCGCTCGACGAAAGATCCGATCCAAAGACTGGAAAGTTGCACAGGTCACACCAATATTCAAGAAAGGCAGTAGTAGTAGTTGTTGCTGTCGTCTTCAGTCCTGACAGTGGTTTGATGCACCTCTCAATCCTACTCTACCCTGTGCAAGCTTCCTCATCTCCCAGTACTTACTGCAACCTACATCCTTCTGAATCTGCTTAGTGTATTCATCTCTTGGTCTCCCTCTACGATTTTTACCCTCCACGCTGCCCTCCAGTGCTAAATTTGTGATCCCCTGATGCCCCAGAACATGTTCTACCAAACGGTCCCTTCTTCTTGTCAAGTTGTGCCACAATCTCCTCTTCTCCCCAATTCTATTCAATACCTCCTCATTAGTTATGTGATCTACCCATCTAATCTTCAGCGCTCATCTGTAGCACCACATTTCGAAAGCTTCTATTCTCTTCTTGTCCAAAGTATTTATCGTCCATGTTTCACTTCCATACATGGCTACACTCCATACAAATACTTTCAGAAACGACTTCCTGACACTTAAATCTATACTCGATGTTAACAAATTTCTCTTCTTCATAAACGCTTTCGTTGCCATTGCCAGTCTACATTTTGTATCCACTCTAGTTCGACCATCATCAGTTATTTTGCTCCCCAAATAGCAAAACTCTTTTACTACTTTAAGTGTCTCATTCCCTAATCTAATACCCTCAGCATCACCCGACTTAATTCGACTACATTCCATTATCCTCGTTTTGCTTTTGTTGATGTTCATCTAATATCCTCCTTTCAAGACACTGTCCATTCCGTTCAACTGCTCTTCCAAGTCCTTTGCTGTCTCTGACAGAATTAGAATGTCATCGACGAACCTCAAGGTTTTTATTTTTCCTCCACGGATTTTAATACCTACTCCGAATTTTTCTTTTGTTTCCTTGACTGCTTGGTCAGTATACAGATTGAATAACATCGGGGAGAGGCTACAACCCTGTCTCACTCCCTTCCGAAGCACTGCTTCCCTTTCATGCCCCTGGACTCTTATAACTGCCATCTGGTTTCTGTAGAAATTGTAATTAGCCTTTCGCTCCCTGTATTTTACCCATGCCACCTTCAGAATTTGAAAGAGAGCATTCCAGTCAACATTGTCAAAAGCTTTCTCTAAGTCTACAAATGCTAGAAACGTAGGCTTGCCTTTCCTTATTCTATTTTCTTAGATAAGTCGTAGGGTCAGTATTGCCTCACGGCTTCCATCATTTCTACGGAATCCAAACTGATCTTACGCGAGGTCGGCTTCTACCAGTTTTTCCATTCGTCCGTAAAGAATTCGCGTTAGTATTTTGCAACTGTGACTTATGAAACTGATAGTTCGGTAATTTTCACACCTGTCAACACCTGTTTTCTTTGGGATTGGAAATATTATATTCTTCTTGAAGTCTGAGGGTATTTCGCCTGTCTCATACATCTTGCTCACCAGATGGTAGAGTTTTTTCAGGATTGGCTCTCCCAAGGCTCTCAGTAGTTCTAATGGAATGTTGTCTACTACCGGGGCCTTGTTTCGACTCAGGTCTTTCAGTTCAGTGCTCTGACAAACTCTTCACGCAGTATCGTATCTCCCATTTCATCTTCATCTACACCCTCTACCATTTCCATAATATTGTCCTCAAGTACGTCGCCCTTGTATAGATCCTCTATATACTCCTTCCACCTTTCTGCTTTCCCTTCTTTGCTTAGATCATGGGTTTCTATCTGAGCTCTTGATATTCATACAAGTGGCTCCCTTTTCTCCAAAGGTCTCTTTAAATTTCCTGTATTAAAGAGACACAGAGACTACACTAAATATAAATTTCATGATCCTCAGAAACAAAATGCGTAGTGAGGGAAATAAAAGTGGCGAGTGAACAAGAACCTTTCGGTGTCTTCCCTGATGACAACGGCATCTTCCAGAAGGATAACAACATGTGATAAGGTGAGAATGGTGCTACAGTGGTTTGAGGTTCTTGATAGTGAACTTACACTTAGGACTTGTACATCAAATTCGATTGTTCTAATCCCAGTGGAACACATCTGGTACACCAATTACGCACCCACAAGCCACTGGCTAGTAATTTTCAGGAAATACTTGACTGTGGATATGCACCATATGATGTCATTTACCTCCGAAAACCGAATCTAAATGTTAATTATGTTGTGACTTGGCAAGACAGCCAAGTCACTATGAGAGGAAGCCGAAAGGCACGCGCTTAATTACACGCAGACTGGCGTGAAGTCTGGAACAGTTAAATGTAATTAATATAGCCAATAAGGTACGCTGTTGCTGGAATACTTAACTTTAATCCAAAATCGGTGTACATCGCTCTTGACGGTACATTAATAATGATATCAATAAAATGGTTCAAATGGCTCTGAGCACTATAGGACTTAACTACTCAGGTCATCAGTCCCCTAGAACTTAGAACTACTTAAACCTAACTAACCTAAGGACATCACACACATCCATGCCCGAGGCAGGATTCGAACCTGCGACCGTAGCGGTCACGCGGTTCCAAACTGAAGCGCTTAGAACCGCACGGCCACACCGGCCGGCAATGATATCAATATAAACTGGTAATGGCGCCTTGCTAGGTCGTAGCGAATGAAGTAGCTGAAGGCTATGCCAACTATCGTCTCGCCAAATGAGAGCGTATTTGTCAGTGTAGCATCGCTAGCAAAGTCGACTGTACAACTGGGGCGAGTGCTAGGACGACTCCCTAGACCTGCCGTGTGGCGGCGCTCGGTCTGCAATCACTGACAGTAGCGACACGCGGGTCCGACGTATACTAATGAACCGCGGCCGATTTAAAGGCTACCACCTAGCAAGTGTGGTGTCTGGCGGTGACACCACAAATTACATAATAAGTTAAATTTTCTTCTTCAGTATCCGAAATATTGTACCCGCCCATGTATTTACACGGGATAACCTGAGGGTGCAATCACGCTGAGATAGGTTAATTGTAACAGAAATTGCAATCGAACACAGCAGCGTCTTAGTCAGATAGCGTAATATACAATGACCTTATATGACATATACGCCACAGCGAGCCGAGATGAACAGAAGCCTAAAAAACTCATAGCTTTGGAACCGCTGTACGCTTGACAGCACAAAAAATGGTAGTGGCTGAAATTATAATTTCTCGCCATATTACGCAAGAGCTAAATCACGTTATGGGGTGTACAGATCTGCTCATAAAAACACTTGTTACTGTTAATATAGTACAAGGATTAACACATTTTTGACTCTTAGCATGAGGATACACCCTCTAAAATAAAACGAAGAAAACTAGGCAGCTTTATTCGTAGCGTTACAGACCTACTAAAGGCGTTTCATTTCGTGATAGGGATAAGACGTATCTAAATGCAGCCAGATGTCAAATAATGTATTTATAGTTTAACGACAGGCTCCACGATAGCTCAGATAGTTCGGTATTTGAAAGGTGTCACACGATATCCATACAGAAATACTGTCGAAACATGATGCAGAAACAAATAGACAGAACGAGATAATATGAAAGAAATGGCATAGTCGACTGTCTAGTATGCAACTGGCTGGCTACAAGGTTTGGTGCAGAAATAAGGGAGAGTGCTTGGGAGTGGCTAGCGGACTACAGTACGTCTGCCCAGCAAATTCCATCATTGCTTTTAAACTACAACGCGTCTCATGTAACCTACAATACACAGAGTTGCCCTGGGCTCTGTCTATGGCACATTACTATTTTTTGGCTTGTTATACAGAGATATGTGAATATAATAGAATAGCTGGCACCAGTGGCGAAGCGTTGTTGTGTCTATCGAATCTCGCTTCAGCTTCAAGACTGGTAATGCTTGAGTCATGAAATGACTCTGCTCAGAACCGCACATCGATTGGACACCAACACTTTGCTATGCGTCTCATAGTATGGTTTCCTGTGTCATCGGTTATTAATGTTGAGCATGTATTGTTTTTCTCGAGAAGTTAATATCGTACTGCTGTACTGTGTAACATGCCTCACGGCCACACTTGTTACCGCTTTATACTAGATTAACCGATACTATTTTTCCGATGGCGATAACGGACGCATTTTCCAATATTCCGACAGTATTCTATAATTGTCAACTCCGATATAGAGCATGCCTGGGGGTCGACCTTGTCATTTCACTCTATATATTACCTGGAAATGCAACTCTTCAAACAAAGAAATAGTTATTTTATGAATTGTCAGTATCGTTTGTGTAAAGTTTTAACGCAAACTTATTATCCCGATCTTGAAATGAATTCTAGACTAAAAATGTCCTTAGTGACATGCATGTCCAGCGTTTATCATCTCGGCTTGTATTTCATTAGTCTTATCTTCCTGCTTATAAAGGCCAAAGGTCAGTTTGTAAGTAGCAGCAACGTAGTATCTGTAAGGAAGTACCATCTCGATTGAAAAACCAAACAAAGCGGCGTAGTCGTTAGTCACTGACGTATTAACCGACAGCAGACAGCTGGTAATACCCGAGCTGTCGTCCTGTGTTTGGGTCTGATTGATTTTCTTCATTCAGTTTAGGCG
The DNA here is from genome assembly GCF_023864345.2 of Schistocerca serialis cubense. Lineage (NCBI taxonomy): Eukaryota > Metazoa > Arthropoda > Insecta > Orthoptera > Acrididae > Schistocerca > Schistocerca serialis. The sequence continues at coordinate 155,543,577 of NC_064640.1, forward strand.
AGTACTGGTGACGCAGGTTACTGTTTCTTCCCGCTATAGACTTTCTTCAACAAAGGTAATGCTTCGACTTCAGTGAGAATTAAATTAACAAACGTTCATCACTAAACCTCCCTTGCCGTTTTTTGTAGCACATATATCCTTTGTCGGATCAGTGCAGAACTGATGATCAACGGTTTGTAAAACGAACATACGCTCATACAATTATAGTCGGTGGTGACTTCAATCTACCCTCGATATGCAGGAAAATTTATACGTTTAAAGCCGTCATCTGAAATTGTACTGAATATTTTCTCAGGAAATTATTTTGAGCAATTAGTTCATGAGGCCACTCGAAGCGTAAATGGTTGCGAAAGCATACTTGACCTCCTAGCAACAAATAATCCTGGACAAATAGTGAGTACTGTGACGAATACAGGGATTAGCGACCACAAAACAGTTCCTGCTAGGCTGAATACCGTAACACCTACAACCACTAAAAAGAAACGCAAAGTATATCTGTTTAAAAAAGCTGATAAAAATGCTCCTAACGCCTTCTTAAGATACAGTCTTCACTCCTTCCGATCTGATCATGTAAGTGTAGAAAAATTATGGAATGTTTTCAAAGACATAGCATCGACAGCAATTGAGACATACATATAACATCAATTAATAAGTGATGGTACTGATCACCCATGATACACAAGACGGGTCAGATCGTTGTAGCAGAGGCTACGAAAAAAACATGCCAAATTTAAAAGAACGCAAAATCCAAGATTGGCAATGTTTTACAGATGTTCGAAATATAGTACGTACCTCCATGCGAGATGCCTTTAACAATCTCCACAACGAAATTCTGTCTCGAAATCTGGCAGAAAACCCAAAGAGTTTCTGGTCATACACCGAGCACACCAGTGGCAACACGCAATCAATACCTTCACTGCGCGATAACAACGGCGAAGTCACTGATATATATATATATATATATATATATATATATATATATATATACTCCTGGAAATGGAAAAAAGAACACATTGACACCGGTGTGTCAGACCCACCATACTTGCTCCGGACACTGCGAGAGGGCTGTACAAGCAATGATCACACGCACGGCACAGCGGACACACCAGGAACCGCGGTGTTGGCCGTCGAATGGCGCTAGCTGCGCAGCATTTGTGCACCGCCGCCGTCAGTGTCAGCCAGTTTGCCGTGGCATACGGAGCTCCATCGCAGTCTTTAACACTGGTAGCATGCCGCGACAGCGTGGAAGTGAACCGTATGTGCAGTTGACGGACTTTGAGCGAGGGCGTATAGTGGGCATGCGGGAGGCCGGGTGGACGTACCGCCGAATTGCTCAACACGTGGGGCGTGAGGTCTCCACAGTACATCGATGTTGTCGCCAGTGGTCGGCGGAAGGTGCACGTGCCCGTCGACCTGGGACCGGACCGCAGCGACGCACGGATGCACGCCAAGACCGTAGGATCCTACGCAGTGCCGTAGGGGACCGCACCGCCACTTCCCAGCAAATTAGGGACACTGTTGCTCCTGGGGTATCGGCGAGGACCATTCGCAACCGTCTCCATGAAGCTGGGCTACGGTCCCGAACACCGTTAGGCCGTCTTCCGCTCACGCCCCAACATCGTGCAGCCCGCCTCCAGTGGTGTCGCGACAGGCGTGAATGGAGGGACGAATGGAGACGTGTCGTCTTCAGCGGTGAGAGTCGCTTCTGCCTTGGTGCCAATGATGGTCGTATGCGTGTTTGGCGCCGTGCAGGTGAGCGCCACAATCAGGACTGCATACGACCGAGGCACACGGGGCCAACACCCGGCATCATGGTGTGGGGAGCGATCTCCTACACTGGCCGTACACCACTGGTGATCGTCGAGGGGACACTGAATAGTGCACGGTACATCCAAACCGTCATCGAACCCATCGTTCTACCATTCCTAGACCGGCAAGGGAACTTGCTGTTCCAACAGGACAAAGCACGTCCGCATGTATCCCGTGCCACCCAACGTGCTCTAGAAGGTGCAAGTCAACTACCCTGGCCAGCAAGATCTCCGGATCTGTCCCCCATTGAGCATGTTTGGGACTGGATGAAGCGTCGTCTCACGCGGTCTGCACGTCCAGCACGAACGCTGGTCCAACTGAGGCGCCAGGTGGAAATGGCATGGCAAGCCGTTCCACAGGACTACATCCAGCATCTCTACGATCGTCTCCATGGGAGAATAGCAGCCTGCATTGCTGCGAAAGGTGGATATACACTGTACTAGTGCCGACATTGTGCATGCTCTGTTGCCTGTGTCTATGTGCCTGTGGTTCTGTCAGTGTGATCATGTGATGTATCTGACCTCAGGAATGTGTCAATAAAGTTTCCCCTTCCTGGGACAATGAATTCACGGTGTTCTTATTTCAATTTCCAGGAGTGTATAATGGCGTGTGACGAGGTCCTCGTGTCGGGTAGACGGCACGCCTGGTGCAAGTCTTTCGATTTGACGCCACTTCGGCTACTTGCGCGTCGATTGGGATGAAATGATGATGATTAGGACAACACAACAACCAGTCCCTGAGCGGAGAAAATCTCCGACTAAGCCGGGAATCGAAGCCGGGCCCTTAGCAAAGACAGTCCGTCGCGCTGACCACTCAGCTACCGGGGGCGGACGAAGTCACTGATGACAGTGCCACTAACGCAGAGTTATTAAACACTGTTTTCCGAAACTCCTTCACCAAAGAACACGAAGTAAATATTCCTGAATTCCAATCATGAACAACTGCCAAGATGAGAAACACAGAAGTAGATATCCTCGGTGTGACAATGCAGCTGCCTCATGGGATTAGCCCAGCGGTCTGAGACGCTGCAGTCATGGACTGTGCGGCTGGTCCCGGCGGAGGTTCTAGTCCTCCCTCGGGCATGGATGTGTGTGTTTGTCCTTAGGATAATTTAGGTTAAGTAGTGTGTAAGCTTAGGGACTGATGACCTTAGCAGATAAGTCCCATAAGATTTCACACACATTTGAACACATCAAAGCAGCTTAAATCACTTAATAAAGGCAAGACCTCCGGTCCAAATTGTATACCAGTCAGGTTCCTCTCAGAGTATGCTGATAAAATAGCTCCATATTTAGCAGTTAAATACAAACACTCGCTCACAGAAAGGTCCGTACCTAAAGACTGTAAAATTGCTCATGTCACACCAACACCCATAAAGGGAAGTAGGAGTAATCTTCTGAATTACAGGCCTATATCACTAACGTCGATTTGCAGTAGGGCTTTGGAACATATACTGTATTCGAACATTATGAAGTACCTGGAAGAAAACGATTTATTGACACATAGTCAGCACCGATTCAGAAAATATCTTACTTGTGAAACACAGCTAGCTCTTTACACTCATGAAGTAATGAGTGCTACCGACAGGGGATGTCAAATTGATTCCATATTTTTACATTTCCAGAAGGGTTTCGACACTGTTCCTCACAAGCGTCTTTTAACCAAACTGCGTGCCTACGGAGTATCGCCTCAGTTGTAAGACTGGATTCGTGAGTTCATGTCAGAAAGGTCACAGTTCGTAGTAATAGACGGAAAGTCATCGAGTAAAACAGAAGTAACATTCGGTGTTCCCCAAGGAAGTGTTACAGGCCTTCTATTGTTCCTGATCAATATTAACGACGTAGGAGACAATCTGAGTAGCCGTCTCAGATTGCTTGCAGATGATGCTGTCATTTACCGTCTTGTAAAGTCATCAGATGATCAAAACGACTTGCAAAATGATTTAGATAAGATACCTGTATGGTGCGGAAAGTGGCAATTGACCATGAATAAAGAAAAGTGTGAAGTTATTCACATGAGTACTAAAAGAAATCAGCTAAATTTCGATTACACGATAACTCACACAAATTGAATGCTGTAAATTCTGCTAAATACTTAGTGATTACTATTACAAATAACCAAAATTGTAATGATCACATAGATAAAATTGTGGGTAGAGCACACCAAAGACTGCGATTCATTGGCAGAACACTAAGAAGATGCAACAGATCTGCTGAAGAGATGTTTAAAATCTTGAGCTACTAAAGAGACTGCTTACACGACGCTTGTCCGCCCTATCCTGGAGTATTGCTGTGCGGTGTGGGATCCGCATCAGGTGGGACTGACGGCCAACATCGAAAAAGTACAAAGAAGGGCAGCTCGTTCTGTATTATCGCGAAATAGGGGAGACAGTGTCACAGACGTGATACGTGAATTGGAATGGCAATCATTAAAACAAAGGCGTTTTTCGTTGCAACGGGATCTTCTCATATAATTTCAGTCACCAGTTTTTTCCTCCGATCGCGAGAACATTATGTTGCCACCCACCAACACAGGGAGAAATGATCATCACGATAAAATAAGAGAAATCAGGGCTCGCACAGAAAAAAATTAAGTTCTCGTTTTTCCCACATGTCGTTCGAGAGTGGAACGGTAGAGACCAGCTTGAAGGTGGTTCATTGAGCCCACTGCAAGGCACTTTATTGTGAATAGCAGAGTAATCACGTAGATGTAGATGTATATGAAAAACCGTTCATGAAACAAACTATATATAAAATTAATAATTAAGTCAATAGTAAGATGTATGTAGCTTAAAAGATTTTCTGTAGATACTGATGCACAGCTTCATTGTATTTAAGCAACTCTGTCACAAAACCACCAGGAACTAGTGCACTGTGTGTTGTGACCAGACGAAACTATAATCGTCAAGCCACAGCTGTGTATAATCTTCCAGCCATAACTCTGGGTACTCCAAGTTTACTACAACTGTTCTTTGCCTAAGGAGAGCGTAAAATATTTTACAACTGGCACTGACTATGAAAGCATGACTTGTTGCATACAATCACAAATAGTTCTCCTGAATTAAAGTGTTCAACCGTAACTAAAGTACATGTTCATCTAAAATTTCACAATCACTTTTTCTTCACGGTGCTGTCGACTGCTGAAGCTGAGGTCAGAAAGTGGGACTGAGCTGTTTCATGCTCGACACTACATGCCATGCTGAGAAGGGAGGCGTGGTCTTCAGGAGCGACTTCCATAATTATGTTGCTGCGGTATACAGCAGAGCCGCGCCGAGTGGCCTCGCGGTTTGAGGCTCCATGTTAAGGATTGAGCGTCCCTTACCGCCGGAAGTTCGAGTCCTCCCTCGCGAATGGGTGTGTGTGTTGTTCTTAGTATAAGTTAGTTTAATTAGTGTGTAAGTCTAGGGACCGATGATCTCAGCAGGTTGGTCCCTTCGGAATTCACATATATTTGAACATTTATGCATTGCCGACTGTTGTGTGGTACCGCGATCTCTGGACGATACCACAATGTGCTCCTCTTTGCTTGAGGACCAGATTCCGTCAAGCATTCATCCCCATGTCATGGATACCATTACATCCGGTTATAGGAAGGTCCCTTGATGTCAAGTAGGTTATTCTATTGCAACTGATAATCGTTACGTACTGGATGCGAAAGAACCTTCTTTTAAATGGTGTAATGGTACCCGTAATCAGATGATGGTCTATAAATAAACACATATTAGATCAGCTTTCAGTGCCTTCTTCATGTTGTTCCTTACGTATCTAGCTAAATACTTTAGGATATTACTTAAATTTGCTTACTAGTACCCATTATCAAAAACTTCCATAAAATCTTCTACAGATGATCCACGATGGTAGCGTATTTAGTTCGAGGCCGCATTGCTTGTAAGGCTGTTTCAGAACCTTCATAGGAACAGTTACGTATCCCAGCTTGAGGCTGATTGCTAGTATTGTTTCAATGTCCAATGTCAGCTCCTCTCCATGTGCTATATAATTTGTTCTGTGAAATGGAATCAGTATGGCTCATATATACGGTCACTTAAAACCTGTGACAAATTACATACTTTTCTGCCACTTTAACGTGAAGGTTTTTCAGTTTAAACCAGATGAAAATTTGTAGGCATGTTATGGTACTGTCGCAACACGTCTATAAACCTACGAAATAAAATTCGCTGAGGGACAAATAGATCGAAAGAGTTGAGTTGATATCAAAAGAAATAATTAGAATTTATAGATAGGATTACATTAACAACGACATCAGAGAACAGATGTTGTTGGTAGCAATACAATACGTAAAATTAGGAAAAGTAAAAGCATTGAGACATTAACGAAGGCTGATATTTTTGTAGCGTTTCCCAACGCCGAACAGTATTTGCACATGTACCAAAAAAAAAAAAATATTTAAAATTTACTGATAGGATCAAAATGGTTCAAATGGCTCTTAGCACTATGGGACTTAACATCTGAGGTCATCAGTCCCCTAGACTTAGAACTACTTAAACCCAACTAATCTATGGACATTACACACATACATGCCCAAGGCAGCATTCGAACCTGTGACCGTAGCAGCAGCGCGGTTCCGGACTGAAGCGCCTAGAACCGCTTGGCCAAAACCGCCGGCTACAGATAGGATCACATTTACCTCTGTAACAGAGAAAACCTGTGCGTAGAAGTTATTTTTGGCACTGTGGTACGTGGAACTAAAAAAAATAAAAACTTTGCTGTTGTCTGATAACAGTGTCACTCTATCCAAGATATCAGATCACGTGCAAGATCAGTTTAGTGAAATGGTTAGTGTGTTCGCAGGAGATAAAAAGAAAAATATCAACAAGTGTAAACCAAATGTAACGGAAGCCAGATTAAATCCAACGATGCTAAGGGAATTGCATTAGAAAATTAGCCACTGAAAGTTGTTGTCGAATCTTGATATTTGCGTAGCAAAACATCTGACCGTGGCCGAAGTACAGAGGTCATGATAAGCAGACTGGCAGTATCAAGTTAAGGGTGTCCTAAAATGAGAAATGTGTTAATATTGAATATACTTGAAGAACCAAATAAACTGGTACACCTGCCTAACATCGTGTAGGGCCCAGCGAGCGCGCAGAAGAGCCTCAACATGACGTGACATGGTCTCGACTAGTGTCTGAAGTAGTGCTCGAGGAAACTCACACCAAGAATTCTGTAGGACTGTCCAAAAATCCATAAGAGTACTAGGACCTGGAGATCTCTTTTGAACAGCATGTTGCAAGGCATCCCAGAAATGCTGAATAATGTTCACGTCCGGAGAGTTTGGTGGCCAGCGGTAGTGTATAAACTCATAAGAGTGTTCCTGGAGCCACTCTGTAGCAATTTTGGACGTAGGGGGTGTCGCTTTGTCCTGCTGGAATTGTCTCAGTCCATCGGGATGCACACTGTGCGTGAATGGATGCAGGTGGTCATGTAGGATGCTTACGTCAGTGTCACCTATCGGAGTTGTATCTAGACCTATCAGGGGTCCCATATCACTCCTACTGCACACGCCCTACACCATTACAGAGCCTCCACCAGCTTGAACAGTCCCCTGCTGACATCCAGGGTCCATCGATCCATGAGGTTGTCTCCATATCCGTACACGTACATCTGCTGGATATAATTTGACCAGGCAACATGTTTTTAGTCGTTAACAGTTCAATGTCGGTTTCGACGGGCCCAGGCGAGGCGTAAAGCCTTGTGTCGTGCAGCCATCAAGGGTACACGTGTGGGGCTTTGGCTCCGAAAGCCCTTATCGATGATGCTTCGTTGAATGGTTCGGACGCTGACACTTGTTGATGGCTCATCATGGAAATCTGCAGCAATTTGCGGAAGGGATGCATTGAATGGTTCTCTTCAGTCGTCGTTTTTCCCTTTCTTGCACGATCTTTTTCCGGCCCCAGCGATGTCGCAGAGTTGATGTTTTACCACATTCCTGATGTTCACCACGGTACACACCTGAATTGGGCTCTCGGGAAAATCTCCACTTCATGGCTACCTCGGAGATGGTGTGTCCCATCGCTCATGCGCCGACTATAATACGACATTCAGAATCACTTAAATCTCGATAACGTGCCATTGTAGCAGCAGTAATCGATCTAACAATTGTGCCAGACACTTGTTGTCTATTATAGGTGTTGCCGACTGCAGCGTTGTATTCTGCCTTTTTACGTATCTCTGTATTTTAATGCACGTGCCGATACGTTTCTTTTGCGTTTCAGTGTAAATTTAAGCGTTAGAAACTCTTTCTGAAGCTCTTTCTCTGAATTCTATCCTTATATGGAAGTTATGCGTGGGCGATAAATCAGTTCACAAATCAAATGGTTCAAATGGCTCTGAGCACTATGGGACTTAACATCTGAGGTCATCAGTCCCCTAGAACTTAGAACTACTTAAACCTAACTAACCTAAGGACATCACACACATCCATGCCCGAGGCAAGATTCGAACCTGCGATCGTAGCGATCGCGCGGTTCCAGACTGTAGCGCCTAGAGCCGCTCGGCCATCCCGGCCGGCAATCAGTTCACACTAGAAGCGAAAAGAAGATTTTGAAAACAGGTGTTACAGAAGATCACCGAACATCGCCTATATCGATCGTGTAGCTAACAAAGAGGTACTGAATCGATTCGGTGAAAAAAGAAATTTATGACGCAACCTCATAAAAGAAGGAACATGTTGAGAGGAGAAATTTTGAAACATGCGGAAACCATCACGTAGGTAATGGGGGGGGGGGGGGGTAAGAATTGTAGACAGAGACAAAAGCTTGACTACAGTAGGCAGGCTCAAATGCGTTTAGGTTGTAGGAGTTATGAAGAGATGCAGAGGTTTGCAAGGGATAAGTAAGTGTGGAGACCTGAATCAAACACGTCTTCTGAGTGATGTACATGATAACGCGCAGTGCCCTGTAGTTTCGTAATTACTGAAACAAATGTGACATGAAATCCAGAAAAAGATTCTGTGAATGAACTGGGAGCTAGGTAGCTGTCTACAACTTTGATAAATGAAACTTCATGCACAGTCGATCAATGCGAGGAAGACAGATGGAGCGACGCTGTGCAACCCCCTCTGAAAAGTTTTCTCGGTACTGCAGCCTCTGATCCGTCGGCAGACAGATTTTTAAAATTAGCTGACTTGACGATCAGTTGAACAGTGGTGGCGGGTAGCTGCAGGGGCGGAGAGGCGCGTGTTTTTCATTTGGCGGAGCTCGGCCTCCCCTGGGGCCGCGACGTGGCGTTTACTGCGCCCCCTGCCACGCGGGGATGAAAGCGCGCAACAAGAAAGAATCTCTACTCTCAACACTAGTTGTAAGAGCTTTGCTTTCAGCTCAAGTTCCTGCTCACAAAGCTTATGGAATACACGCCGTTTACAAATATAGCCTCGCTGCCTTTTCTTCCAGTGGTCGCTTTTTCAAGTGTTTGTTCACGTAAATGGCCGACTAAAGAGACAGTTCACTGTCGAATGAAAGCAGAAAGCGGTATACCTTGACGCTGTAAGCAAGTTGAATCCTCTGCCGTTCTCATTAGAGAAAGCCTCGTGTCTTTGCATTATACCTGGCGGCATTGCACGCTAAGTGGCGCAGCTGTCTGCCCCCACTTTCTGTTGTATACACTCAAATGCTGTGGAGTTCGCTAACACCCGAAAATCTTTTATTGTCAAATGGTGCTGGCCGGGGTGGCCGAGCGGTTCTAGGCGCTACAGCGCTCCTTTTTTAAGCTAAAGCTAGTTTTTCACGAACCTCGATATTTACGATGTCGTATCTCCTGAACTATGTGTAGTACTGTGGTATTATTTTGCAGATGCTCTCAGTGGATACTGCCTGAAGAATGTTTTGGGAATAGTGTTTGTAGTAAAGACATAAAAGATTAAAACTTCGTGCTTGACCCGGTAAGTTTAAGGCATGAACGGTGAAAATGTAGAAAGCCATGAAGTTTTTCGCTTTCGCAGCTTTTGTGGGAGCCGACAGAGGGAGAAAGTTTCGCAAAAGATTTTAAATGGTGTGTGAAGTGTGATGGAAGTCGCTAAGTGCCCTAACCCTCAAATACTGGATTAATGTAGTCTGGGCATTTGCCAACGGTGACTTACGCTGACTCAAGACCTTTACACATTGTCTGGCTGTAATACCTGTCTTATTGTGTTTAGCCTATAACGGATGATTATATCTCTTAATGAGTACATTGTGATAAAATTCTGAATTTTTAAATGTGGTCAATAATTATATGAAATACTGAAAATCAAACTTTTGTTGTCCCTGGAAGTTTTTAGATAGGAAACCTGCAACTGGGACTGAGTGCTACGAAGCGGATTATTGTTTAATAATGTAGATGTACGGAAGTCAGGTAAAACGTTTCATGCCTATTATGTAACTACTTTAAATCAAGTTAAATCCTGTTCAGTGTTAATGGTACTGGGCATTACGAGGGTTACTTCACTTACTTTCTTAATATCTCGCCCAACACCTATCCCACCACACCTTCACCATTTTTATATAATAAGAAATGCTCTGGTTTGTACCATACACAGTTTCCTTAATTTTCTGTTCGTAAGCATTCAACACTGAAAAATGAAACTTTTTTGGTATAGGATGGTGCAACAACAAGAAGTCAAAAACAATTTAGGTCCAACTCATTTTCTGCGGAAATTCTAAATCTGTAAGATGAAGACAAAGACTCGTGATCTCCAGTGACGTATCGTGTCTCAGGAAAAGTTATGTCTAGATCGTTCTTTTGTCAACATGTAACTATCAGCTTTTTAATGTAACTTGATATAACTGGGAAATTATTAACGACACAAACAGTTGATGATAAGGTACTTTGCACATATTTCCAACAAAACAGCAGTATTTAATTCTATCTTTGCGAAACCTTGGCTTTCCTTAGTGAACGATTTACAGATCAGTGGCTGGTCTGACGAATATTTAGTACACTTTTATCTAGTTTACTGAATGTGATACCTCTTCAGATTCAATACTGAGAACTTAATAATAATTTAGTTCTTACACTGTTATGACTGACAACACACTTTCCGAGTTCAGAACAGAAACATATGCCATTGTTGATGGATTTATACCAACACGCTGCAGCAGGTCTGGAAAGATGTGCAGTTCAGGAGGGACATCTGGCGCATTACCAACTGAAGTCAAATCGAGATTTAAAGTGTTATGCGGTATGAGACTGACGTTTTTGGCCAAATTGGACACAAGAATTAGCTCTGTGAGTTTCACAGACAATTTATTTATACAAACGAATTTGCTGGCTGCCTTCAAACACTTTCTATTATATGCCGGCAATCTTTCTAAATCTTGTATAAAGTTTGCAAAAGTATTTTTCCCTTTCAAGTTCTATCCATAAAAATTATTTCTATCGAACTATCTCCTAATTGATGTGATAAGCAATTATAGATTCTTTTTACAAAGTTGCTGGAATATTCGTTTCCATGAGCACTCTGTTAATATGTGAAAAACTTATTGTTCACTTTGCTATTACCTCTGGTAGTTTGGCAATACTTTGAGAAATATCCTTACTGTTCTCTTTGCGATTGACCACATCTGTGTTTATATTCACCATTTTTCTTAGTACACTTCGCTCTAGTGTGCCTACATTATCAAGTTAATAGCAAAAGATTAGGTACTGACAAACAAATAATTTTCGACTAACAACTGTAATTTTATTAATTACTGTTGTGATGCTATATATACTACTTGTGCTATATACAGTCTTCATTTAGCCATACAATCTTTGTATTTATATGATTCATTCATCTTTTATAGGTTCCCAGTTGTTAATTTCTTTTAGTAATTTCAATTCTGTTACTTTTCTATTTAATCTTTTTCAGTTAAAATATATTTTGCCTATTGTTATATTTATCTGCTGTTCATTGTTTTATATTAATGCGTTATTTTCATAATTGTCTCTGTATATTATGTTTCTTCCAACTTCTGTTTAATTTCTAGAACTATAGCAATGGTATATTGAAAAGTCGGGCTGATAATTCCATGCAATTACATACCCAGAATAATTTGTGAAATTATGTTATGTTCAAGTGCTGTATTTCAGACACTTTTAATTTATACACAAAGAAACTGTGAAACTTAAAAGTGGTAAGGCTCACCCCAGTTATACTCTATATTTAATCCCGACGACCTGGATATTTCCCAACATTAACTAAATTTGGATCTTTATGTTGAATTTTTAGGGTGTCACTAGCTACATTTCGTAATGCTATTTTTCTTACTATGCTATTTGAGACTATTTCTTAGTATACTTCGCTCTAGTGTGCCTACATTATCAAGTTAATAGCAAAAGATTAGGTACTGACAAACAAATAACTTTCAATTTACAATTTTGTTAAATTTTGACTCCCATCATCTAGAAATCACCCATACGCTTTGCAAACTCTTTGTGTGCAGTTTCTTCGATTATATATAGAGGAGCAGCAGCTTTTCAGTAGTTGCAGGGCCAACAGTCTGGTTGATTGACTGATCTGGCCTTGTAACATTAACCAAAACGGCTTTGCTGTGCTGGAACTGCGAAAGAAAGGGGAAAATACAGCCATAATTTTTCCCGAGGGCATGCTGCTTTACTGGCATGGAGAACTGCATCAAAACAGTCTCTAAACTGAAGACCACATCAACAACCTATTTGATCATATTATCACACTGCTATGGAATGCTCTTTTCTGTCAAATGTTCTCAGTGATATCCATTTTGTTGAGAATATTTAAATGGTGTTTGCTGAAACTTGGTTTTACGTACTCATTGCCTTGCCAGATGCCCTTCCTGCCACCACCCCACACCCCCGGGATGGAATAGCGCGAACGTTTTCAAATGTCTGCGAGTTGTGGAACTGTGGAGGAAAGTAGGGACCAACCCTGTATTCATCTAGTGGGATGTGGAAAACCGCTTAAACATCCAGATTCGCTGGCATACCGGCCCTCGTCGTTAATCCACCGGGCGGAGTCGATGCGGGGCCGGCGCGCACACTCGAGTCCAGGAAGCAGCGCATTAGCGCTCTCGGCTACCCTGGTGGGTTCATTAATAACTACTTAATAGTCTTTTATTCAATTCCGTGTGTTACTTACATCAACACATACAAACAATGGACTGAACGTAATCATACTCAGAGGATATATAAAGTAATGTAAGAGAGATTCAAGAAAAGTTGTAACGCCAGAAATGCATATCCTATTTCCATCTGCTGCACTATAATTTTTTTTCCTTATTTTGTTACCTGAAGATATAACATTTCTTTGTCTTTGTATATTGTAATGGTTTTGCTATTTGTATATATATGCATTTATGTCGATGTATAATTGGTTTGTTTTGTGAATATTATTTGTATTTATACGCTGGGTCTGGCCTAGGGAAAACTATGCTATCGAACGAATACATCGATGGGTCGTGTGGAGAACCAAAGTGTTTAGGATCTTTGGTAGTGTTAACTCTGTCGCGTGGAACACGGGCAGAGGGGGAGTCTGGCTGGGGTAGTGCCGTGGAGCAGGTGTGTTGTGTGACGCTCCCGCGAGTTGCCGCGCGTTCGGGGTTGGACAGCATGTAATTGCGCTCGACTGGCTATAATAGTTTCTAGCACGGTGTCGTGGACGGGAAGCATTAGCTGGCACACATCAAGATCCCGTTTCGCCTGGTGACCGTGTCGAGAAGAAGGCGCGCCAGCATCCAGCTTCTGCAACAGCGACGGCCGACAATGAGTGACTGTCGCCACCTCCTCGATCGACGACTTCAAACTTTCAATCAACCAACAAGGAAGACTAAAAGCACGTAAAGTTTCAGAACTGTATGGCAGACCTCAGCTTTTAAAATTGTTGCATCACAAAATTACAGCAACTTAGCATGAACCTTTGTTGCTCATTGTCCCAATTGCATTGCCAAACAGGGTCCCTTCCTTTTCCGAAATGAACCCGAGTGTCATTGAAATTCAAACGCCAGTATTAAAATAATATAATTCGATTTCACTGCTTTAATTTCAAAGTTCAGTTAAAGTATTCGTAGCTGGCTACAATATTTAGATTACACGAGCACAAATTAAGAGTGCGAGTTTTGTTAGCATATTTTAGCTTACCTGTGACTGCAGCTCAGCTTGGTACGTACTAAATTTTACTATTGTTAATTGTTCAGAATCATTTAATTCAAGTTCGAAGTTAAATCTCTTACTGCTAAATTGCGTAGATTCAAGTAGCTTTTGAAATGATTGTTGAGGTAGCCCAAGACTAACTGTATTTTACTAAATTTCGATATGCTTCAGAAACAAAGTTCACTGTTAATCTCAGTCACTAAATTAACTTTCAATTTTCCGGTTTTATTCATTCTTTTGCTAAATTAAGTCAGAGTGTAGCGAAATTTATTACTTCTGACAAACTTTCAGTTTTCACACTACACGTGTCAACCTTCAGTTGCCACGCTTCTAGTGCTAATTATATGTGTAATAACCTTTCTTTTTCAGTTACTATAGTAATTGTCCTTAGGACTGGCGACCGTAATTTCCCCCAAATCTCAAATATCTAATTACCGCTAGTTAATTGCTGACATAACGGCCGCACATTTACTTTCTTTATTAACTTTACCCCTTTTCAAAATTAATATCCACCAGTTTCATTTGCATTTTCCCTTTCATTTAGATGTAACCCTTTCCTCCCTCTTTACCGACAGATTAACTTCGGTGACGATTGCTTTTCCCAAATTTCCATTAGGTACACGCGGTTTAATTTTTCACTGTCATTAAGGTCGATAAGTGAGGGGGAGGTTACAAAATCACTTCTTTAATACGGGCTTTTCTTGATTCATACATGGTATCATGTTAACAGTAGATGAACAGGAGTCTTCTGTCTTCTTAGATATGCGATAGCAGTTCATCACCTTACGAAATCGTCGACTACAATCCTACACATGCGCACGAAGAGTACCTTGGCAGATATGTGGTTGGTTCGATTAATATTTGACTAATAGATCCAGTACGATATACTGAACGCCGAGTGTTCAAAACAAAAGAAAGTATCATCAGCTGTGCCAAAATATGTGTGATTGGGCTTCTAAAGTTTTAAATATTCAAAACAGAATTATCAAATAGGACTAGCATTACTATCAGATTTTTCGCTGACTATGCTGCTTTCTTCGAGAAAGTATCACCGTTGGACGACAGTAAGTAAATTTTTAACACTTGCACAAAACTTCCACTTGGTGAACAAATAACAGCTCTCTTTATACTTAGACACCATTCAACTACAAGATTAGTCCTGAACAGTTTGAGTGAGTATGGTGGTATAAGTATTTAGAAGGAATATTAACAATGAGTATGAGTATGAAGTGGTATAAATATTTAGAAGGAATATTAACAATGAGTATGGAGTGGCACTAACGCGCGAAATCTGTATTAGAGAAGGATAATAGAACACATGAACACATTCGTCTTGATAGATTCAACAAATGTACTGCCACTGAAGATAATTCTCTTTTATTGTTCCGACTACTGTTACGCCTAAGCTGCACATTTTAATTATAAAGTGTGCAGGTGAGACAGAACAAAAAACGAGAAGTGTCTTGAATGAGAATCTTTCGAGGAAAATCTACTCAATTCTCGCGATACGCATTTTGTAAATTTAGAGACCCAGTATTCGAAGAAGGCTGTGCGTTGTTCTGCAGACACCATCATATACGTCACGTAGATGTCATAAAAATAAGTTAACATCTATTACGGTGCGTACATAGGCAAGAAGACAGTAGTTTTTCTCTCGCCACTGTGGAAATTGGATAAAATTGAAAATCGCTGGTATTAACCTGCAGTACTTTCCGTCATTTATAGTAGGAAAGGCTTGCGAAACATTTATGTAGATGTTAATATCGAACGGATGATGTATTTATACGTTAGCATTGTCCACATTTGTGTGACTGGAAGGTTCAAATGGCTCTAAGCACTATGGGACTTAACATCTGAGGTCATCAGTTCCCTAGAACTTAGAACAACTTAAACCTAACTAACCTAAGGACATCACACACATCCATGCTCGAGGCAGGATTCGAACTTGCGACTGAAGCGGTCGCACGGTTCCAGACTGTAGCGCCTAGAACCGCTCGGCCACTCCGGCCGGCTGACTGGAAGGGTTAGTGAAGAATGTTTGAAAGTGGTCGAAAGGTGAAAGTAAATGTAAGTGTGGGACAAGTCGCTAGGCCAGGGTTGAAAGTCGCTACGAGCAAATATGGGACCACACAACTTGAGCACAGCAATGAAATGCCGCTAGCTTATGTAGCTAGAGCCGTAAAAACCGTACGTTTTCGTACACATTGTTGGCTCGATAATGGAGAACTCCATTGCACGTTTAACGTCTGCACAGACAGACAATCACCGCCTGTGGCGGGCTCTACTGTTGACGTACATATTTTTACGTATATTTCGGTTCCACAGAAGCTACCAGTGGCTCGGAGTGCAGAGGTTTCGTAACTGTCGTCGGTGGTCTGCAGAATGCTTACAGATACTGTTTCAGCACTAATAGTTACCAACTTATTGCATAGTGATGGCTTCTTAGGTGATACACACTGCTGTCGTGATCAACGACTAGCAGCCGAGTTTTAGTGTAACAGTAAATAAAGGTAAGTGTCACGGTTTGTGGCGGGATGGGATATGCAGTGTGACATCCATTACTCGATATTAAAGACACTTAAAACCACAATTAACACATCGGATTGTTATAGCGCTCAACGTTCTGCTAGTTTGTCAATCAATTTCGCACCCCATATTTCAGCAGCACAGTATCCGAGTACTTGTGGCGAAGAAAATCGACCTTCTCTGTAGCGATGCGTGCATTGTCTTCACTGTACTATAGGGTTGTCTGAACTATAGGCCATCGAATTATTCTTAGAATATAGTTGACCTGTGGCTATTGGCTTACATGTGTCCAGAAAGTACTGTTACTGAACTGTGGACTTGAACGTGAGCGGCGAATCTGGTGTTTTCACAGAAATATAAGTCGGATCTCTGTCATTGCATACAAACAACGTGTGGAGGCTCTGACTGCTCGGTTGGTCGGCACAGCACATTCGTAGAATCAGTGCTCTTGCAAGCTGACGTAAGCATCTACATCTGCATCTACATGGATACTTTGCAAATCATATTTAAGTTCCTGGCAGAGGGTTCATCGAACCACCTTCACAATTCTCTATTATTCCAATCTTGTATAGCGCGCAGAAGGAACGAACACCTATATCATTCCGTACGAGCTTAGATTTCCTTTATTTTATCATGATGTTCGTTTCTCCCGGTCGGCGTCAACAAAATATTTTCGCATTTGGATGAGAAAGTTGGTGACTGGAAATTCGTGAGAAGATTACTCCGCAACGGAAAACGCCTGTGTTTTAATTATGTCCGTCCCAAATCCTGAATCAATTCAGTGATACTCCCTCCCTTATTTTGCGATAATACAAAAAGTACTGCCCTTCTTTGAACTTTTTCGATGCACTCCGTCAGTCCTATCTGGTAAGAATTCCACACCGCGCAGCAGTATCCTAAAAGAGTACGGACAAGCCTACTGTATGCAGTCTTCTTAGTAGCTCTGTTACACTTTCTAAGTGTCGTACCAATAAAACGCAGTCTATGTGTTCCTTTCAATTCAAGTTGTTCGTAATTGTGATTCCTAGGTATTTAGTTGAATTTAGAAACTTTAGATTTGACTGAGTTATCGTGTAACCAACGTTTAACGGATCCCTTTTAGCACTGATTTGGATGACCTCACACTTTTAACTTTTTAGGGTCAACCGCCCATTTTTGCAACATACAGATATCTGTTCTTAATTGTTTTGCAATTTGTTTTGATATTCTGATGACTTTACTAGTCGATAAAAGACAGCGTCATCTACAAACAACATAAGACGGCTGCTCAGATTGTCTCTCATATCATTTATACAGGGTGTTACAAAAAAGGTACGGCCTAACTTTCAGGAAACATTCCTCACACACAAATGAAGAAAAGATGTTATGTGGACATGTGTCCGGAAACGATCAATTTCCATGTTAGAGCTCATTTTAGATTCGTCAGTATGTTCTTCCACCTACGCTCAATGGAGCGCGTTATCATGATTTCATACGGGATACTCTGCCTGTGCTGCTAGGACGTGTGCCTTTACAAGTACGACACAACATGTGGTTCGTGCACGATGGAGCTTCTGCACATATCAGTCGAAGTGTTCGTACGCTTCTCAACAACAGATTCGGTGACCGATGGATTGGTACAGGCGGACCAATTCCATGGCCTCCACGCTCTCCTGACCTCAACCCTCCTGACTTTCATTTATGGGGGCATTTGAAAGCTCTTGTCTACGCAACCCCGGTACCAAATGTAGAGACTCTTCGTGCTCGTATTGTGGACGGCTGTGATACAATACGCCATTCTCCAGGGCTGCATCAGCGCATCAGGGATTCCATGCGACGGAGGGTGGATGCATGTATCCTCGCTAACGGAGGATATTTTGAACATTTCTTGTAACAAAGTGTTTGAAGTCACGCTGGTAGGTTCTGTTGCTGTGTCTTTCCATTCCATGATTAATGTGATTTGAAGAGAAGTAATAAAATGAGCTCTAACATGAAAAGTAAGAGTTTCCGGACACATGTCCACATAACATATTTTTTTTCTTTGTATGTGAGGAATGTTTTCTGAAAGTTTGGCCGTACCTTTTTGTAACACCCTGTATAGATAAGGAAAAGCAAAGGGCCTGTAACACTACCATGGGGAACGCCAGAAATCACTTCTATTTTACTCGATGGCTTTCCGTCAGTTAATACGAACTATTACCTCTCTGACAGGAAATCACGAATCCAGTCACATAACTCAGACGATATTCCGAAAGATTGCAATTTAACTACAAGTCGCTTGTGTAGTGCAGTGTCAAAAGCTTTCTGGAAATCCAGAAATTCTGAATCAATTTGAAATCCCTTGTCGATAGCACACAACACTTCGTGCGAGTAAAGAGCTAGCTGTGTTTCACAAGAACGATGGACCCTATGACCTCGCTGTTTGGTCCCCTCCCCTGAATCAACCAGCCAACAAGAACGATGTTTTCTAAATCCGTGTTGACTGTGTATCTGTAAGCCATTTTCTTCGAGGTAATTAATGATGTTCGAACAGAAAATATGTTCGAAAATCCTGACGCGTATCGACGTTAATCATATGGGCCTGTAATTTAGTGGATTACTACTACAGCCTGTCTTGAATATTGATGTGACCTGTGTAACTTTCCAATCTTTGGAACGGATCTTTCGTCGAGCGAACGGTTATATATAATTGATAAGTATAGAGCTATTGCATCAGCATACTCTGAAAGGAACCTAATTGGTATACAGTCTAGACCAGATGACTTCTTTTATTAACTGATTTAGGTTGCTATACTACTCCGAGGATATATACTTCTACGTTACTCACGTCGGTAGCTGTTCTTGAATCTAATTCTGGAATATTTACTTCGTCTTCTCATTATCATCAAGCCCATCAGAGTTCTAAAAGCAGATGGAACATAAATGAAACATTTTAAAAATCGACTGTATATCACCGGGTGCTGTGGCAGAGCGGATCTAGGCGCTTCATTCCGGAACCCCGCTACTGCTACGGTCGCAGGTTCGAATCCTGCCTCAGGCATGGATGTGTGTGATGCCCTCAGGTTATGTAGGTTTAAGTAGTTCTAAGTTCTAGCGGACTGATGATCTCAGATGTGAAGTCCCATAGTGTTCAGAGCCATTTGAACCATTTGAATCATAATACCATTATGAAGCACTGACAGCCAGGTATCCACAACTTTTCATTACTCTTGCGCAGTAAAAAAGTAAGTCACACACGTGCGATTCCGTTATGGACACAGATAAGCCAAATGGAACGGACCGGCTGCCGTGTTATCATATGATAAATGGCGTCTTTTGCATTTGGTATGAAGGGGTCGGGGTTAGCATACTGCTCTCCCGGCCGTTGTCGGTTTAGCAGATCTGCTACACCAATTATTCAGTCATGTAGCTCCTAAAGTGGCCTGACGAGGGAGAGTGCACCCCGTTCCAGTTTACTCACCAAGGATTAAATTCCCGGCTATACCACGAAGCGAACTAGTGTCTTCTACACAGCAGAAAGCAACGATGACGACTCAGCGACGGAGGTGGGTAGTATAGTATGTAGCCTTAAAAAGTTCATACATTTCTCTTCTGAATTAAAGGTGGTGGCTGGCAATGAAAACAGTTTTCTGTTAGAACTGAAGTGATCTTTGCTTGACATCTATGTCTAAGAAACTCGGACGTGGCGTTTCTCCTGCCGGTCGCTCAGGCGGGTAAGAAGTGGCCATCACACGTCTTCGGATCGGGCACTGTCCTCTCACACATAGCTTTTTACTACGGCGGGAGGATCCACCGTTTTGTGATGCCTGTGGTGTACACATCTCTGTCCGCCGCATTTTAACAGACTGAATTTTATACCGTGATGCAAGGGCAGAAGCACAAGTTGATGGGGATCTGCCTTGGGTTTTAGCGAACGATGAGACGTGTGTGTCTAGGGTATTAAAGTTCTGTGATGTGTCTGGACTCTGGCCATAACTTTTAGGCTGGAGGTTTTAGTGTATTGCAGAGTGGCTGACTACTCCCTTTTTTCCTTGCGCTCAGCCAGCCACTTCCATCTGCTATATTGTTTTAGCTCCCTCTCCCACTTTCTTCCTGTGTTGTCCATGTTTTACTGCTGACGACGTGCTTCGTCCCACGCTTCGGTGTGGGTAGTCACATATTTTTCAAACATTGTTACCCGTGTTTTATGTTCTGTTTTATCTTACTGTTCTAAGTCTTTTCTTGGCACCCGTCTCCCTATGTTACTGAGCGGGCGCTGAAGACCTCGCTGCCGTGCGCCCAAAAACCCTCTACTACCTACCTACCTATGTCTAAGGATTTTGGAATGTGGCTGGATTACGTTCCTTATATTTATTTCAAAGTAAAATTCTGGTCTTGTAATTCACCAACGTGTAGCCATATTAGGGTTGAGAAAAGGCATAATATTTGTAAATCAATTCGGACACTCCACATCGTAGCGAACTTATCGGAAATGTGGCTGGATTACGTTCCTTATATTTCTTTCAAAGTAAAATTCTGGTCTTGTAATTCACCAACGTGTAGCCATATTATGGTTGAGAAAAGGCATAATATTTGTAAATCAATTCGGACACTCCCCATCGTAGCGAACTTATCAGAAATACGATTTACGCTTCATGTGAATAACTGACGAATAGAACGGCCATAATAAGTTGTGTTCTGCTATTTACCTGATATGTGATACGAAATTAATTCTAATTAGAAGTACTCTTCTTGGCGTTGTAATGTTCGCGAGCAGTAGTATAGCACTCTTCCGTCATGGCAGAGGGTACTTCAGCTACTAGTGATCAGTATATTTCTTTTTTCCTGCCTCAGATACAGTGAACAGCCAGCTGCGGGCTTCAGATTACGGAACCTTAACAACTGCATTCGTGCACCTCACAGAGCTCCCCTACGCTCCGCAAATGCATTTAGCAAACGCGTTCAATTTTCCGAAGCTCAAAAGGAGGGTGTTTTGTGGCAGTGGGCTGTGCGTGCCGGCCGGATTAATTGCAGTGTGATGAGGTTTTGTTTGCCGCCCCGGGTGCCGCCACATTGTGCGGACATTCTTTGTGCTGGATGTAGCTGGAAATGAGTTCTGCCACTGCGCCAGACTGACAAGCCAGTTCCCCACTCCCCACGAACCCGCCGCCACCGCCAGATAGGCTGCAACGCGCCGACTTATTTTCTTTGTGGGGACTTACCGGCTCCACGTATTCCTGTTCTCATATCCGCTCAAACATTCTAGAAGAGTAGCTTTTGTACGCGCACTTTCCTATAGCCAGCATATCCCAACGTCTTCATACAGTTGAGCACCCGCATTCTTCCTCATACTGTTTGGCACTAAAAATGCTGATTTACATGACAAATGGTCCTTTGACGTATATTAAGTCTTTAAATGGACTACAAAAAATTTATTTAAAGAACTACAGGCAGCGTAAGAAGAGGGTAACAATATTGATAGGGAGAAAAGACACTCTGTTAGCCGCAACGTGGTAAGGCTGACATAGTTGGTAGGTGGTCAGTAATATGACAAGGAGATTATGCGCTTATGCATCGTTTTCAAAGTACAAATTGAACATTTCTGTTACCTATCAAATCAATACAAATATATTTCAAAATTCATTTGCGAATGATACGTTTATAAATGTTATACAGTTAGGCCTATGTCTTGTAATTTTGTCGTTTTATCTTCGGTGACCATCATCTATCAGTCCTCGATTGCTGCCCCAATCATAAGGCTACGTCAAGGGTTTTTGCCATACGTGACTTAAAAGAGTATTTCATATTTTATTACTTGCTACTCACATTACTGATTCTGAATAAGTTTCGGTTTTGCTTACACTATATGAGTGCTCGCCTCTCACCACTGAAAGGGTGTTACTGTTATTTTGCAATGATGTCCTACACACTAGTCTATTCATCGAAAATTTTTGTTCACTTGGTACTGTGTTGCTGTGTTCTAAGACTAGGCAAGAGCACATCTAGCTTAAGTGGAAGCATACTTCGCTAATGTAGACGTTTAGAGCGCTTGAACCGACTTACTGCAAATACATTTAACACAGTGTTGTACAGTAAACGGAGCTTTGAAGTACACTACATAAGAAGTACGTAATTGGAAATTCATTATTTACTATTGCCCAGAAATCTCCCTAACCAGTTCGAAGATTCTTATTACAAAGACCATGTAGTCCAGCTTTTTATGCAGCTGGTCACTGTAAAATATACAACTCATTCAACTGAGTTTCTCCCACAAATTAAGCACCTTCTAAACCCAGATGTTCAACAGCTGGGAGAATTTCAATTGCTCCTTCACAAATGTTACACGTTTGGCACCTAACAGTGATCTGTACTGCCACCTACTACGCGTTACTACCCAAGGTGCTGAAGAATATCGTACATCATGTTGCCACCAGACACCAACATGTATACTGACTACAGTGTATAAATTCTGTGTCTATTTCATAACGATGGTGGCCGATCACAGTAACTTAGTTCCGTCGTATGTCACCTCCTTCAGTCTATACATGTGTTAGTTAAAAGTTGATCGTGGTTTACAGTGTGTGTTTACCATATATTCACGCAGTCCTGAGTGCGTTGAAGATTCTTTCATTATAGAGATAGTAACGGAATTCGAAAGATATGGTTACTGCGTGCGTGTGTGTGTGTGTGTGTGTGTGTGTGTGTGTGTGTGTATGTGTGTTTGTGTGTGAAAGAGAGAGAGAGAGAGAGAGAGAGAGGTTTTAGAGGTAAAGTTAGTGAACTGCTTATAGATGTAGACACTGAAGTTATTGATCTATCGGAGCACCACTTAAATAATCTGACAATTCAAAGGCTTCCTTTACCAGGATACAGATTATCTGGCCGTTTTTCAAGGAGTTCCTTGCGGAGTGTGGGAGTGGCCATGTACGAAAACACAGTATTCCGTTTGAATCCATAGACGTATCATGGCACTGCACTGAACAGATATTTGAATGTTGTGCAGGGACAGTTGAATTTAGTGAAACTAAACTTCTAATTGTTGTTGTTATAGGTCCCCTAACTCTGACTTCAAAGCATTTCTGCTTAACCTAGAGAGGGTTCTTGATTCACTGTATAGGAAATATCAGAAACTAGTTACATGTGGTGACTTCAATATTAATTTTGTGTATGATTGTGCAAGGGGAAGGATGTTGGTAGATGTCCTAAATTCATATGATCTGATGCAGACTGTGTTTTTCCAGCTAGGGTCCAGGGGAACAGTAGCACAGCCATAGACAATATTTTTATTTATTCTTCATTTCTAGATGGGCATTCTGTTAGTAAAAGGGTGAACTGCCTTTCATAAACATGATGCACAAATTGTAACACTAAAAGGCTTTTGTACTAAAAAAAATTCACATATAATTACAAACTATGTAGGAACGCTAAGCAAACGGCAATAGGGAGTTTTTCAAACCTAGTCAAGGAACAAGAGTGGCAGGGCGTTTATTCTGCCGGTAACAGATGAAAGATATAATGCTGTACTTAACGCATTTCCCAAGCTCTTTGACAGTTGCTTTTCACTAGAACGTTCTAAACGAGGTACTAGCAGTAAAAGCCAGCCTAGGTGGCTGCCTAGCGAGATATCATGTACAACAAAGCGGGAATTATATATAAACGTTAGAAGTAGTCACAAACAACCTACAGTAGGGCATTACAAAGAGGTGCTTAAAAATGTTACTAGGATGCAAATAGAATAGCTAATTTGGAGGATAAAATTAAAACCACACATCTACATCTACATGATTACACTGCAATTCACACTTGAGTGCTTGGAAAAGGGTTCATCGTCCCATTTTCATACTACTTCTCTACCATTCCACTCTCGAATGGCGCGTGGGAAAAATGAACAACTAAATCTCTCCGTTCGAGCTCTGATTTCTCTTATTTTATTATAATGACCATTCCTCCCTACGTAGGTGGGTGTCAACAAAATATTTTCGCATTTGGAAGAGAAAGTTGGCGATTGAAATTTCGTAAATAGATCTCTCCGCAAAGAAAACCACCTTTGTTTCAGTGACTGCCACCGCAACTCGAGTATCATACCAGTGACACTCTCACCCCTATTACGCGATAATACGAAACGAGCTGTCCTTCTTTGCACTTTTTCGATGTCCTCCGTCAATCCTACCTGGTAAGGATCACATACCGCGCAGCAATATTACAGCAGAGGACGGACAAGTGTAATGTAGACTGTCTCTTTAGTAGGTTTGTCGCATCATCTTAGTATTCTGCCAACAAAGCGCAGTCTTAGTTTCGCCTTCCCCAAAATATTATCTATGTGGTCTTTCCAATTTAAGTTGCTCGTAATTGTAATTCCTAGGTAGTTTGTCGAACTGACAGCCCTTATACTTGTGCGATTTACCGTATACCCAAAATTTATCGGATTTCTTTTAGCACCCATATGGATGACGTCGCACTTTTCTTTGTTTAGTGCTAATTGCCACTTTTCGCACCATACAGAAATTCTCTCTAGATCATTTTGTAATTGGAGTTGATCGTCTGATGATTTTACTAGACGGTAAATTACAGCGTCATCTACAAACAATCCAAGGGGTCTGCTCAGATTATCACCTAGATCATTTATATAAATCAGGAACAGCAGAGGGCCTATGACACTACCTAGTAGAACGCCAGATATCACTTCTGTTCTACTCGATGATTTACCGTCTAAGACTACGAGCTGTGACCTCTCTGAGAGGAAATCACGAATCCAGAAAGGTCACAGTTCGTAGTGACCATATAGTCAGTTGTGAAGGAAGTGTCTGGTCAGCAGCACAAGGTTGACGATGTAAAGTCAGTTCGTAGTAAGAATATTTGTGATACTGATAAATCGGGTACATGTACAGTATTTAACAATCATTTTCTGATCATTGATGATGAATTAAATAAAAAGATTAGTTTCTCCAGGGAATCATATAACTCTCTTGGCAAATGCTTTTTCGAGATTGATGTCTGAAACGCTCCTCTCTGATACAGACAAGGGGAAGACAGAGTCAGTAATTAAATCACTGAAGACTAAGGACTCTCATGGATATGAAGGAGTACGTAGCAGAATATTAAAGTTCCGTGCTGCACACGTTAACCTTGTACTTAGCCATATTTGTAATTTTTTCTTTAGGAATGGTTAGTTTCCTGGGCGATTAAAGTGCTCAGTAGTAAAGCCGCTTCATAAAAATAGAGAAAGGGATAATTAGCCAATTTTAGACCTGTTTGTATGCCATCAGTGTTTGTTAAAGTTATTGAAAAGGCTGTGTATGTACGGATAATTGATCATTTTATATCACACGATTTGCTATCAAATGTAGAGTTCGGCTCTAGAAATCGTTTAACAACTGGAAATGGTACATTCTCTCTTCTCTGTGAGGTACTGGATGGGCTAAACAAAAGGTTTCTAACGCCTGGCATATTTTTTGATATAACTAAGGCATTTGATTGTGTTGATCACAAAATATTGCTCCAGAAGTTGGACCTTATGGAATACGGAGAGCAGCCCACAATTGGTTCACCTCTTACTTTAGCAACAGGCAACAAAAGGTCATTATTCACAATGTTGATAATGGCTGTGATGTGTGGTCTCAGTGGGGTACTGTCAAGTGGGTGGTTCTCCAGGTATCAGTGTCGGGGCCACTCCTGCTCCTTATTTATATAAAAGATATGCCCCCTAGTATCACGGGTAACTCAAAAATATTTCTTTTAGCTGATGACACTAGCTTGGTAGTAAAGGATGTTCTGTGCAACAGTGACTCGGTTTCAAATAATGCAGTTCATGACATAATTTCATGGATTCTAGAAAATAAAACTAACGCTAAATCACAGTAAGACTCAGTTTTTACAGTTTGTAACACACAATTCAACCAAAGCTGATGTTTTAATGTCACATAATGGGCATATGATTAATGAAACTGAACAGTTCAATTTTATAGTTGTTCAGATAGATAGTAAACTGTCGTGGAAAGCCCACGTTCAGGATCTTCTTCAGAGACTTATTGCTGCCATTTTTACTGTTAGTACTGTATCTGAAGTAAGTGATCGTTCGACACGGCAACTCGTCTCTCTCTCTCTATTCGTTTAGTCGGTTCCGACTCTTCGTGACCCCATGAACCAAATCACGCCACTTTTTCCTGTCTTGCACTTTCTTCCGTAGACCTTCCAGGTTGGAACACATTGCTTCTGTGATGCCATCAATCCATCTCATCCTCTGACGTCCTCTTCTTCTAGTTCCTTCAATCTTCCCCAGAATTAATGTTTTTTCCAGCGAGGCATGCCTTCGCATTGTGTGTCCAAAGTAGGTCAAAGTACAGATTGAATAAGTACGGTGACAGTATGCAGCCTTGCCGGACCCCTTTCTGAGTCTTTTTCCATTTCGTTGTTCCATACATAGTTCTCACCGTGGCTTCTTGGTCAAGGTATAAACTCTGTATCAGATGAATGAGGTGATCTGGTACACCCATGTTTTTCAGTACGTTCCATAATTTGTTGTGATCGACGCAGTCAAAGGCTTTGGCGTAGTCAATAAAGCAGAGGTACACATCTTTCTGGAATTCTCTCGCTTTTTCCATAATCCACCGAATGTTAGCAATTTGATCTCTAGTTCCTCTTCCTTTCCTAAATCCAGCTTGTTCTACTCTTCCTGTTTTCATTCGCTTATGTCGTATGGTATTATATTTTGGGGTAACTCTTCTCATTCTAAAAGGATATTTTTGGCACAGAAACGAGCGGCAAACCTCTTGTCGACCCCTCTTCACTAGCCTGGGTATTTTGACATTGGCCTCTCAATATATATATTCTTTACTGTAGTTTCTTGTTAACAATATCAGCTTACTCCCAAGAATAGGCAGCGTTCACTCGGTTAATACTCGGCAGAAATCCAACCTGCATTTGGATCGGACCTCCTTAACTCTTGTGCAGAAGAGTGTGCAGCATACTGCTGCATCAATCTTTAATAAGCTACCACTAGAATTCATAAATCTTAGCAGTAATCCACGCGCTTTCACGTCGCTACTGAAGAGTTTCCTCTTGGGTCACTCCTATTCTGTTGAGGAGTTCCTTGAAAACTTAAGCTGGTTCTCATGTTATACTGTTGATTGTGTTTCCTTAAGCTTTTGACTTCACTTTTTTGGGTCCACAAACATTTTAATTTATCTGTTATTACTTTAATGTTGTTATTTCATGTACTGACACGTTCCATGACCTTGGAGATTTGCTCCTCAATTTGATCCTAAGGAACTTGACGTGTAAATAAGTAAATCAAAGAGAGAGAGGGAGAGACTACATTACTTTGAGAAGTAAATTTTTTTTCAAATATCTTTTTAGCTTATTTCAATGGGTAAACATTTTCATAAGGAAATCGAAAAAATTTTCTAGGGCTTAGTGATGGTGAACTTTCAGAGTTCACACAGCGAAGATGCTGCGTCAGAGAAATGCTCATAAACTACGTGTAGTGTGACATTGTGCTAACGGAGATGTAGCAAACTATGAGTATTGAAGCAGAGCAAGGAGAATGATGGACTCTGTATTAGGTTGGTGCACAAGTTCGTAGTTTTTCTGCATAAGTTTAATAAACACAACATATAGAAGTAAGAGAGACTTTGGTCATCAATACTATATTCTCCTTCACTATTTACAACAGTCTACCAACGTTGGGCTAAGTTTTTGATTCAGCGACTACAGAAATCACGTGAGCTATGTTTCGACACATTTTCATCTAGAAAGGAAGTTCTTTGAAGGCTATTCGATAGAAATCGGAAAATGTGACAATCTGTTGACGCAAGATAAGGTGAATAAGGTGGGTGCGATGTGACTTCCCAACGCAACTCGTGTATAGCGTTTTTTGCCAGTCTAGCAGAATGTACTCGGACGTTATCGTGAAATAGCGTCACTTTACGCAGTCTTCCTGGTCGTCGTTTTGGAATTTGTCTGCAAGACCTCACAGTTGTTGGCAATAAATGTCAGCAGTGATAGTTACACCTCGGAGAAGCAATTCGTAGTACACTATACCGTCGCTGTTCCACCAGATGCATAACATTATCTTTTTTGGATGCGTGCAAGCCTTTGTACAGGGAGTTGCTGCTTTGTTAGGTTCAGCCATTCCTTTCTTTTCCTTATTTCGCTTAAAGACACCATTTCTTGTCGCCAGTAACGATACAGGATAGGAATGGTCCGTGTTGTTCACGAGCCAATTGATGACGAGCAAGCAGAGATGCACATATGGCCACGCACTGAATTTGTGATTCTGGTTTAGAGTATACAGTTCCCATAGACCCAATTTCTCAATCTTCCCCGTTGGATGCAAATGCCGGACGATGGTGGAATGACCACAGTTCATTTCATTTGCTAGTCCTCGAGCATACTGACGTGGATTATTGTAGATTAATGCGTTTAAACAGTCTTCATCAAACCGCAACGACCTTCCTGAACATAGAGAGTCACTGATGTCAAAACTATTCTCCTTAAAACGAGAAAACCATTTTCTTGACGTGTTCTGTCAAACGATATTATCCCAATACATGGAGATAATGTCTCTGGCTGTCTCCGCCGCTGTCACACCTCTGTTCGACTCAAACAGATGAATACCCCTGAAATTTTCGTATTTCTTCACTAGGCACTTCCATTTTCTAGCGTCCATTGCTCCACTCATTATCTACAGATCACAACAAATAAACTAAAACAGTGACAGTGAACAACAAATAAAAAGTCAAAATCGATAAATAAACCCATAGCAACAAGAATACCAACGTGCAAAACGAAAACGTCATGAAATTATGCACCAACCTAACAGTAATGTAAGAAAGGGAGATCTGGCCCTGTCATTTATAGCCACCTCTCCCACTTGTAGCTTTCAAGATCATCCCATTCCTCTTCTGCCTCTTATCCCCTGCCCCCATAGGACACTTGTGGGGCTATCTGCGCTTATAAAGGATGCCTATCACTATAGTTTGGTACCTCATATGACTGTTGGATGATTTTCCAATTTCCTTATGTTGATTAATATTATTTTTTCCCCAGAATCGCTGCTACAATCAAAACATGGATACCGAAGATAACTCTGCCACTACAACCATATCGCTAATAGCGTCTTATAGCTGTGTTTGGTGACACAATGTGCATGTTGAATTTTTCAGGTTAGATTTATCTTAATAAACACAATGTATGATGCCATATGGCTGCTACAATAAAAAATACCAGCTCAAGATTCCCCCACCTGGTCTAAAAGGGTTGTTTCAATTTTTATAGTATTGCAGTCACCTACTACCACTAATCTTCCACATCATCCGTCCATCAGACGTCAGACAGAATCAGCAATTTTCCTGTGTATGCTGTAGTGAAACGTCAGTCATAATGAAGTGTTAGCAGCGATCTACCATCTTGAGTGAAGATAAAACACTGGCTCACACAGTCAAATATAGATATCATTAACCCTTTCCTCTCTCTCTAAGTGCTCATTAATATTCACTATGTATATGTGTTTTCGTTTATTATCATTGTTTCTCCCAAAGGATAATAGTGCCGTGATGTATTGGAGTGTGTATCAGCAGACACACTACCTGATACATCTGAACAGAACACACAAATTTTGCTGGATACTGAGCTTATGTTGTCTATATGACTACTCAATGAGCCACAGCTAAATATATTCAGTATACTTAGATTCACCACTAGTTATAAAGTGGCTGCCTAGGGATGAAAACGTGTTGGTGTGGGCATAGCACCGGATAGTAACTGCGAAGCAACGATAGATACCCTTAATGTTCAGTGAAGTCCTAATGTGCAATGTACAGGGATGGAGTGATGATATCTATATAACATGATGGATTACACTGAGACTGTGATGGCTGCAGAAGGTTGACACTATCATCCTCCTCTTGACATCTACATATTTGACAAGAAGGTGTTCATCATCGACATATATGGAGCTCCAACACCGAAGTTAACAACAGGAGACGCTAAGTAGTCCATTTATCTACATAATTAAACTGTTTCGAATTTGTGCTCTGTACAGTGCATTATGGAATGTGACAGGCAGCCTGAGACAGTGGAACCCATATATCAATGCTCTATTAAAGGATTTTGTGAGCTATTTATGTGAACATAGCGTGCATGTGAAGGAGTTAGAACAATGCACAAATTCATGTAATCATGCAGTAGTGAAGTCTGCTACTATTA
Organism: Schistocerca serialis cubense; assembly: GCF_023864345.2. Classification (NCBI taxonomy): domain Eukaryota; kingdom Metazoa; phylum Arthropoda; class Insecta; order Orthoptera; family Acrididae; genus Schistocerca; species Schistocerca serialis. The sequence goes on from NC_064640.1 coordinate 155,574,173, forward strand.
CCATCATAGGTATTACACCAAGCCATATAACCAGAATTTACGGATGAAATACTTCAGTACACTGCCAGAAAAAATTTCAACACCAGGAAAATAATTAATATAGAGTAATGACATTTTCGGAATGCATTTGTCTAGGTAACATATTTAAATGATTAAATTCGCAACATCACAGGTTAATGGGGACAAGATAAGCCACTGCAAATGTGAAATGTTGGTACATTAACAACCGGTATTACGACCACAATTGGAAAAAAGCAAAGTGAAGAATTATGAAACAAATCACTCTCATAAAATGTAAGTAATAAATACACATTACTGATACAGATATCCATTATAGAAAGTGTCTTAAGTGATGGTCTATTGCATAACCATCGATATACAGGGTGTTACAAAAAGGTACGGCCAAACTTTCAGGAAACATTCCTCACACACAAAGAAAGAAAATATGTTACGTGGACATGTGTCCGGAAATGCTTACTTTCCATGTTAGAGCTCATTTTATTACTTTTCTTCAAATCACATTAATCATGGAATGGAAACACACAGCAACAGATCGTACCAGCGTAACTTCAAACGCTTTGTTACAGGAAATGTTCCAAATGTCCTCCGTTAGCGAGGATACATGCATCCACCCTCCGTCGCATGGAATCCCTGATGCGCTGATGCAGCCCTGGAGAATGACGTATTGTACCACAGCCGTCCACAATACGAGCACGAAGAGTCTCTACATTTGGTACCGGGGTTGCGTAGACAAGAGCTTTCAAATGCCCCATAAATGAAAGTCAAGAGGGTTGAGGACAGCAGAGCGTGGAGGCCATGGAATTGGTCCGCCTCTACCAATCCATCGGTCACCGAATCTGTTGTTGAGAAGCGTACGAGCACTTCGACTGATATGTGCAGAAGCTACATCGTCCATGAATCACATGTTGTGTCGTACTTGTAAAGGCACATGTTCCAGCAGCACAGATAGAGTATCCCGTATGAAATCATGACAACGTGCTCCATTGAGCGTAGGTGGAAGAACATGGGGCCCCATCAAGACATCACCAACAATGCCTGCCCAAACGTTCACAGAAAATCTGTGTTGATGACGTGATTGCACAATTGCGTGCGGATTCTCGTCAGCCCACACATGGTGATTGTGAAAATTTACAATTTGATCACGTTGGAATGAAGCCTCATCCGTAAAGAGAACATCTGCACTGAAATGAGGATTGACACTTTGTTGGATGAACCATTCGCAGAAGTGTACCCGTGGAGGCCAATCAGCTGCTGATAGTGCCTGCACACGCTGTACTCGTACATGCTACTGGTTCTCCCGTAGCACTCTCCATACAGTGACGTGGTCAACGTTACCTTGTACAGCGGCAACTTCTCTGATGCTGACATTAGGGTTATCGTCAACTGCACGAAGAATTGCCTCGTCCATTGCAGGTGTCCTCGTCGTTCTAGGTCTTCCCCAGTCACGAGTTATAGGCTGGAATGTTCCGTGCTCCCTAAGACGCCGATCAATTGCTTCGAACGTCTTCCTGTCGGGACACCTTCGTTCTGGAAATATGTCTCGATGCAAACATACCGCGCCACGGCTATTGCCCCGTGCTAATGCATACATCAAATGGGCATCTGCCAACTCCGCATTTGTAAACATTGCACTGACTGCTAAACCACGTTCGTCATGAACACTAACCTGTTGATGATACGTACTGATACGCTTGATGCTAGTACTGTAGAGCAATGAGTCGCTTGTCAACACATGCACCGAAATCAACATTACCTTCCTTCAATTGGGCCGAATGGCAGTGAATCGAGGAAGTACAGGGCCGAAGTGGCCGTGCGGTTAAAGTCGCTGCAGTCAGGAACCGCAAGACCGCTACGGTCGCAGGTTCGAATCCTGCCTCGGGCATGGACGTTTGTGATGTCCTTAGGTTAGTTAGGTTTAACTAGTTCTAAGTTCTAGGGGACTAATGACCTCAGCAGTTGAGTCGCATAGTGCTCAGAGCCATTTGAACCATTTTTGAGGAAGTACAGTACATACTGACGAAACTAAAATGAGATCTTAAATGGAAATTAAGAGCTTCCAGACACATTTCCACTTAACATCTTTTCTTTATTTGTGTGTGAAGAATGTTTCCTGAAAGTTTGGCAGTACCTTTTTGTAACACGCTGTACAACACACTGCACAAATATACGAACATCCATGAATTATATCATACAGGTGCCGGATGTCACTTTGTGGAGTGGAGTTACATACTTATTGCACTTGGGCGGTCTGTACATCGACTGTTATTGCTGCTTGTGGATGACAGTGGAGCTGTTGTCTGATTATGACCCATATGTGCTCGATTGGAGACAGATCTGATGATCGAACAGTCCTAGGCAACATGTAGACACACTGCAGACCGTGTTGAGTTACAATAGCGGTATGTGGGGGGAGCGTTATCCTTTTGGAAACGACCACTGGAATGCTGTTCATGAATGTCAGCACAACAGGTCGAATCGACAGTCTGACGTATGATTCTGCAGGTAGGTTGCATGGGATAACCAAAAGACTGCTCCTGCTGTCGTATAAAATCACACCCTAGATCATAACTCCAGATGTAGATCCTGTGTGTCTAGCACACAAATAGGTTGGTTTGCTGACCCTCAAGTGTCCTCCTTCTAATCAACACATTACCATAAGAGGCATCCAGACAGAAACAGCTTTCATCAGAAAACACAACAGATAGCCACTCTTCTCTCCAATGAGCTCCCACTTGACACCACTTACGTCGCAAGTGGCTTGGCTTGGGGCCGGTGATATGCACGCTACAGGTCGCATGGCCAGGAGCTGTTCTTGAAGTAATCGATTTGTAACAATTTCTTGTGTCACTGTGGTGCCAAATGCTTCTGTAATTACTGCTGCAGATGCACTACGATGCGCCAGCGCCATACGCTGAACACGATAGTCTTCCCTCTTGGCAGTGCCACATGGCTGTCCTGTGCCTGATTGTGTTGTGACCCTACATTCTTGTGACCACTGCTCCCATCAGTCACGTACAGTGGCTACATTCCTGCTATGTCTTCCTGCAGTATCGCAGAAAGTGCAGGCAGCTTCTCGTTGCTATATGACACGACCTCTTTCAAACTCTGCGAGCTGTTGACACTGGCTTCTTAGTCACCTTAAATGAACTCTCGACGAACATCCACTTAATACGTCCAATCTCAAAGGTAACTAACGCTCGAGACCGTTACAGTATGTATTTAAAGCAAACCTGATATGCATCCCCAGAGTGGCGCTACTACACTTTCGCCTATGTCACACAACTTCTTCTTGGTATTGCAATTTTTTCTTCCATCAGTGCCTATCGTGGCTCCTATCTGTGTGGGTACAATACAGGGTGAATTTAAATATAGAAAAACAACTATTATCCAAGTAGTGCTGTGGCCAATGATCCAATGATTATATAATAATTACTACACATATGTGTGTGTATATGTTCTAGTGTGTGTGTGTGTGTATGTGTGTGTGTGTGTGTGTGTGTGTGTGTGTGTGTGTGTGTGTGTGTGTGTGTGTGATGTTTGTGTGTGAAATATTTCTTATAAATGGACTTATTACCCACCCAAATCGTATCAATTTTACTGTAGTATAAAGGTTAATAAAGATGAACAGTCATTGCATCAGAGTCAGTATGGTGACTGCACAGATTTGCGCAAAGTAGTGTATACTATTACTATACTGTCTGCACTGACTAAGCAATAATGACTACACATCTTAGTAAGGATGTTTTAAGAAAGAAGAACACACGTAGGACGCTGAAAAAATTATTTTATTTGCTCCCTGTTATAACCTTCACAACACAGTTTGATATGAGGAGGTCCATCATCTTGAGATTTGAAATTCAGATCATAATGCTTATAGGAATAGTCATACTTAGACACTTTGCGTACCTTGTGAAAATAAAAGCTTAAAAATTTAAAGTGTTCCAGCTACAATATCCAGCATGGTCTAGACAGACAAGTTACGTGATAGCCATGTGTGTAAAGATTCTATGAGAAAATTTGGACCAACCTGATGGAGTTAACTGGAAAAAATCCACATCCACTGGAACACCTCATTACTCAACTTTATGACACATGCTTTGCAGCCGTATGTGAAAAGATGCATGAACCAGTCATGTCAGATGTAGGCACAGCAATATATTCCTATATAAGCATGCTGATATACCCAGCTATATGTAAGAGCTTACAAATGATAAATCCATACACTGAAATGTAATTATAATGTAAACCTGCCATTATTATTGAATACAGTGAAACAAATTAAAAAGAAAATTGTTAAGTGATTGTACAGTTCTTGTCCACAAAATTAGGCCTAAAATTACAATAGTAGTTGCAATAAGAAAAATATACCATTGATGAAGAAACGCCCTTGTCACAAGGACTTCATAGTAACTGACTGGTTCTGTGATACTACAGAAAACCAGAAGAAAAGGATGTGGAACACCCCTTCCTGATAATACATGATAGACAATGGTCATTCCATCAGACCGCGGCAAGACAAATGTTATTTTGTCACTGTCAGTATTCCCCAATGGGATTCACTTCAAATATTTGTACGTATTTTCAAAAACCTTATTTGAGGCCAAATACCAGCTGTTTTAGGAGGTTCGGCCCAGTATGGATCGTCTAACATAAACAACATTCAGAGAAAGCAGCGATATCTCGACACAGGAATGAGTACAGCCAAACACTGTGTTCATATTCTATGATTTTGCGTGGAAAACCAAGATCAAATATAGACATATTTCTGAAAGCTCGTAGCAGATAACAACTGTTTGCCAGACACAGACTTTAACTCATGGGCAGATGCTGTATCGCCTGAGCTACCCAAGCACGTTTCACGACTCGTCCTCAAAGCTTTACTTATGACTGTACCCACCTCCTACCTTCCAAAGTTCACAGAAGTTCTCCTGCGAAACTTCCTGGAAGAAAGGACATTGTTGAGATATAACTTAGCCACAGGCTGGGGGATGTTTACAGAACGACATTTCCACTCTGCAGTGAAGTAAAAATCTCATTCTAGAAATATTTTTGTTTCAGTCGTCACATAGGGTTTGACGTCTCTTTTTTTCTCCTTTTTTTTTTTTTTTTTTTTTTGAACAAACGTATTCTAAAATTCTGAAGCTGTTGGTTAGGGATAATGTAAACTATATTATGGCTTAGAAACAAGACGACATGAATTTAAAACACATTTATCAACTACGTATAGGAACTGAAATGGGATGCAATGAACTTATAGCCATATGAGGAGATTGCTGCAATCTCAGTCAGTTTCAGTTTCTTGTTGTAGACACGACAAGAAAAACTTAATTATGGGTGACATAGACACATTTCCCCAGCCATTTCCTTTTATTAAATAGTGTACCAGTACATGAATGTGTCAGAATATTGCATACCGCGGTCAAATGTGTACACAAGTCTTGCATTCATTCTGAGAAAATCATGAACAGACCAAACAATCATTTTGTGTCGACGCAAAAATTGAAGCAATCACAAAGGTCTCAATACAAAATTAATAAAACTGTTTAGGCTTATTAAGATATGAGGTGTGAAACGAGAGATGTACGAATTTCAGTTGCATCACTTGAATGAAAGAATTCATCAATGTGAACCATATATTGACGAAAATATTGAAGCAATGAATGAAAGTCTCAATGCAAGATTAACATAACTGAATGGATTTATCAAGGCAATAGTACAGAAGTTGAATTACATGAAACCGGGATCGAACATCTGAATGAAAGAAACCATTAATGTGGAGTTGAGATGAAACAGTTACAAAAAGGTAAAAACCACCACCACTGCTATTTCATGAGTATGTAAGTTGTATGCCATCTAAAAGGCTGTTTAGCCACCTCTGATTGGTAGGTCATGTAGATATAAGATAATATTCAGAAGCAAATATAGGTTTCAAATATACTTTAATGATTAGTAATACATACTCAACTTTTTCCTAGGTGTTACTGTGAATAAAAAGATGAGGAGTGAGATGCATGTGTATTTGAACAATTGCTGCCGATGGGCACAAATAGATGCCCTGTACACCTTCATACTGATAATGGTCTTGAGTTTTATAATAGATATCTCAAGAATGTAACTGAACAGTATGGGACACACCACTACTCAACATTATCCCCGAAGAAGCAAGTATAGTGCAATGTTTGAATAGAAAAATAAAAGCCCATATGTGGAGGCATATTAATCTTTTAGGGCCACATAAATTCAAAGTTATTCTTTCATAACTGGTTGGGCAGTATAACCAAACTGTACTTCAAACAAAAAAATTAATCTTCTAAAGATAGTCTAATATTTCATTAAAATGGTGGGTTTATGCAGTTAGAAATTTAATATAGGTGATTTGGTAAGTGTCTCAAAATAAAATACGACATCTGAGAAATCATAACAGCCAATCTGATCAATGGAGATATTTAAACTTTCCAATGTGAAACAAAAAAGCCTTAGAACTTAAGGATAATGGTGGTACTGAAACAGCTGGTGCTCCTTTCACAGAAACAGAAAAGCAGTGAAACAGACATTTGCTCATAGATCATGTCATAAGACAATGGGGAGTGAAATTCTGCGGAAACGGCTTGGCTTCCCTCAATTTACATAGGTGAGTGCGTATTAAAGACATGGTATGTAATAAGGTGCGCGAAACCTCTCACCACCCAGTAGTATAAGAAGTCTGATAGGATGTGCATCGTACATGGTATCCGTGATATTCCTGACAAGCTACTGTAGAGTTACACAGTCCCTCGTATAACCACTGCAGAAAAGGAACAATGCTAGGAAAGTGACTAGCATTTGGATAAGAGGGAATTAATCAGTTGTGTAAGCACTGCAAATAACATGAAATCATATGCTGAAAATAAAGCTATGGCAGAATGTTATACAGTAAATCGAATTTTTGCTGATAAAGCTAGGCAAGTACACGCAAGAAGGGAGACTAGTAAAGGGTTCTGTATTTCAGTATTTGCAGTTGACAAAGCAATGCATGCCAGACTTAAACTGAGTGCTGGGATAAATTTCCAACGAGCTATGAGTACTGCTCATCACTCAGAAAGGAAAAGAAATCATAACAATCTTTAAGAAATTGCTTCCAATCTTTAGTGTCAGCAGCTAAAAGTATCCTCAAGCAGAAATGACGAAAAAGACTGGTTAGAGTACCTTAGGTTCTATTATTATCTAAGACATAGGGCAGAATTATCCAAGTATTAATACCTGCAGTGGTGAGTCTTTCATCTATTGAATCACTAGCTGGAGGAGCATTAACCATTGCCTGAACAGTGAAATGCACACAGAGCACTCAATGACAGCATGAGGAGGCGAAAACACACAGTAGGAAGATGGAATCCCTTACTGTCATGAGCGGACAATATTAAAACTACACGAAAGTGGTTGGGCTGTTCACAAAAAGGAAAGCTCCTAGCTGTACTAGCCAACTTACGAGTACAGATATGCTTCAATTGTCAAAAAGTTCCTTATCCCAAAAGTAAAGAGAGTGTTTCTGTGGAACACGATGTAAAAAACAATGTGAAACCCTATAGAGTGAATGATTGTAAATTTAGATGCTACAGAGAGACCTCGAACTAACTTACATATGATTTGCAATGTTAAAAGAATATAATTACGTCTACACATTGATACACGCAGAAACTTACTTCGGGCTGATGAATTACCCAAATACTTTACCAACTACCACGTTTTCTACAGTTTTTGATCTTACCAAAACTTCGATATACATCTACACTCCTGGAAATTGAAATAAGAACACCGTGAATTCATTGTCCCAGGAAGGGGAAACTTTATTGACACATTCCTGGGGTCAGATACATCACATGATCACACTGACAGAACCACAGGCACATAGACACAGGCAACAGAGCATGCACAATGTCGGCACTAGTACAGTGTATATCCACCTTTCGCAGCAATTCAGGCTGCTATTCTCCCATGGAGACGATCGTAGAGATGCTGGATGTAGTCCTGTGGAACGGCTTGCCATGCCATTTCCACCTGGCGCCTCAGTTGGACCAGCGTTCGTGCTGGACGTGCAGACCGCGTGAGACGACGCTTCATCCAGTACCAAACATGCTCAATGGGGGACAGATCCGGAGATCTTGCTGGCCAGGGTAGTTGACTTACACCTTCTAGAGCACGTTGGGTGGCACGGGATACATGCGGACGTGCATTGTCCTTTTGGAACAGCAAGTTCCCTTGCCGGTCTAGGAATGGTAGAACGATGGGTTCGATGACGGTTTGGATGTACCGTGCACTATTCAGTGTCCCCTCGACGATCACCAGTGGTGTACGGCCAGTGTAGGAGATCGCTCCCCACACGATGATGCCGGGTGTTGGCCCTGTGTGCCTCGGTCGTATGCAGTCCTGATTGTGGCGCTCACCTGCACGGCGCCAAACACGCATACGACCATCATTGGCACCAAGGCAGAAGCGACTCTCATCGCTGAAGACGACACGTCTCCATTCGTCCCTCCATTCACACCTGTCGCGACACCACTGGAGGCGGGCTGCACGATGGGGCGTGAGCGGAAGACGGCCTAACGGTGTGCGGGACCGTAGCCCAGCTTCATGGAGACGGTTGCGAATGGTCCTCGCCGATACCCCAGGAGCAACAGTGTCCCTAATTTGCTGGGAAGTGGCGGTGCGGTCCCCTACGGCACTGCGTAGGATCCTACGGTCTTGGCGTGCATCCGTGCGTCGCTGCGGTCCGGTCCCAGGTCGACGGGCACGTGCACCTTCGCCGACCACTGGCGACAACATCGATGTACTGTGGAGACCTCACGCCCCACGTGTTGAGCAATTCGGCGGTACGTCCACCCGGCCTCCCGCATGCCCACTGTACGCCCTCGCTCAAAGTCCGTCAGCTGCACATACGGTTCACGTCCACGCTGTCGCGGCATGCTACCAGTGTCAAAGACTGCGATGGAGCTCCGTATGCCACGGCAAACTGGCTGACACTGACGGCGGCGGTGCACAAATGCTGCGCAGCTAGCGCCATTCGACGGCCAACACCCCGTTTCCTGGTGTGTCCGCTGTGCCGTGTGTGTGATCATTGCTTGTACAGCCCTCTCGCAGTGTCCGGAGCAAGTATGGTGGGTCTGACACACCGGTGTCAATGTGTTCTTTTTTCCATTTCCAGGAGTGTATATGGACATTTCTGCCCTACGTTCCTTCTCATAACTGCATGGATACAAGCATCATGCACATCGCTTTGTCAGTTGTCTTTAGACGTTGCGTTGTAGACTATGCCTTCAACACTGGTAGCATGCCGCGACAGCGTGGACGTGAACCGTATGTGCAATTGACGGACTTTGAGCGAGGGCGTATAGTGGGCATGCGGGAGGCCGGGTGGACGTACCGCCGAATCGCTCAACACGTGGGGCGTGAGGTCTCCACAGTACATCGATGTTGTCGCCAGTGGTCGGCGGAAGGTGCATGTGCCCGTCGACCTGGGACCGGACCGCAGCGACGCACGGATGCACGCCAAGACCGTAGGATTCTACGCAGTGCCGTAGGGGACCGCACCGCCACTTCCCAGCAAATTAGGGACACTGTTGCTCCTGGGGTATCGGCGAGGACCATTCGCGACCGTCTCCATGAAGCTGGGCTACGGTCTTCCGCTCACGCCCCAACATCGTGCTGCCCGCCTCCAGTGGTGTCGCGACAGGCGTGAATGGAGGGACGAATGGAGACGTGTCGTCTTCAGCGATGAGAGTCGCTTCTGCCTTGGTGCCAATGATGGTCGTATGCGTGTTTGGCGCCGTGCAGGTGAGCGCCACAATCAGGACTGCATACGACCGAGGCACACAGGGCCAACACCCGGCATCATGGTGTGGGGAGCGATCTCCTACACTGGCCGTACACCACTGGTGATCGTCGAGGGGACACTGAATAGTGCACGGTACATCCAAACCGTCATCGAACCCATCGTTCTACCATTCCTAGACCGGCAAGGGAACTTGCTGTTCCAACAGGACAATGCACGTCCGCATGTATCCCGTGCCACCCAACGTGCTCTAGAAGGTGTAAGTCAATTACCCTGGCCAGCAAGATCTCCGGATCTGTCCCCCATTGAGCATGTTTGGGACTGGATGAAGCGTCGTCTCACCTGGTCTGCACGTCCAGCACGAGCGCTGGTCCAACTGAGGCGCCAGGTGGAAATGCCATGGCAAGCCGTTCCACAGGACTACATCCAGCATCTCTACGATCGTCTCCATGGAAGAACAGCAGCCTGCATTGCTGCGAAAGGTGGATATACACTGTACTAGTGCCGACATTGTGCATGCTCTGTTGCCTGTGTCTATGTGCCTGTGGTTCTGTCAGTGTGATCATGTGATGTATCTGACCACAGGAATGTGTCAATAAAGTTTCCCCTTCCTAAGACAATGAATTCACGGTGTTCTTATTTCAATTTCCAGGAGTGTATTTTGCTTCAGGTGGCACAGCTGTTAAGGCATTTAATTTACATTTTGAGGAAGAAAGTCAGTTACCTATCGGGCCATTCAAATTTAAGTAGTTTACCTATAGAGAGTGTCCTATCAGGAATGGTCATTATACATGGACGTTACAGGAACGGTCATTCGAAGCAAAAGTGTGTACTAAACACTGGCTCCAAAATGCATACCTGAAGAGTTATGAGCACTTGATGTTCGGTACTGTGAATCGAATCTCTTCTAACGCAAGTTCTTTACATTCGATACTTTGGGGGGAGGTAGTACGAATCACTACAAGAAAAAATTGTGTAGTAAACGTGGTTTCTAAAATTCATAATTTAATTGCTATGGGCACTTGATTAGTAGAAGAAATGAGTTTCGCAGTACTGAAGATGAACAAGTGCTCGTAGCTGTTAAGGTATGAACTACTGAGTCCACATTTACTGGATTGTTTTTATTGTTTTGGTCCATAATACTACCTCAAAAAATTTGGGAAACGAGAAGCCTGCATTTGAAGCGTTTTTCTTTCTTATTCTTTGACAATATCGAAGATGATGAAATGATTTTTACATTTTACGTTTCAGAGCTTATATTTACTAGGCATTTTTGAAATTTTTGCTTCGAATGATGCTTCCTGTCATATTCCTGAATACTGACCATTCCTCCTAGGACACACAATGTAGATTAGGACGAACGTGTAGAATGTTCCTTATAGAAGATCTTGCTGGTATCTTTCTTGATTCCAATACTATCAAAGCTTTTGCTCCGCATGTTAGGACCTCTCCGTAGACGCCACACAAAAGCTGTAGTCTTGCTTCACCCTGGGCATTAAGTAGGATTACACCAATGCCATAGTGACACTGAAACACCGGAAGATCTCGAATTTCGTATCTAGTTACCCACTTGGATGTATATCTCCAGTTATCAGACAAGGAATCAGCATCAGCAATGTAGCGTGTGTCCATCCCTTACATCCACACCCCCTCCCACCTTCTCTCCAGCCCGTCTCTCTCTCTCTCTCTCTCTGTACCTGCTTGTTGTTAAGCTACGAACGTATGCGTATATGTGTTTGGGTGTGAGTGTGTGTGTGTGTGTGTGTGTGTGTGTGTGTGTGTGTGTGTATGTGAAGGAAGGGAGCTGTATTTTTTTATTTACTGTCTATAAAAGCATAATTATTTAGTAATTACTTGACATTTACTGTCTGGTATGAGACCTATCTCGACTGATTTACGCGATTGTAATGTGCGGCAGCACGAAGATGTGCTTCTTATGGCGGCGCGTGGTTAATCCGCCGTCCCGGAACGCCGTCTCAGCCATCCAAAAACTTGGACCCACCTTGGTGGTGGCGTTCCAATCTTATTTCTGTAGTATTACTGGTCACGTATCGGCCTTTCATCGTTTTATCGTTAGCATTCTGGCTGGACTCGATTCCACGCACGTAGCGTGACGCGTCGCCGGATCGCCCTCCACCCAGCCACTTCATACGTTACTTTCTTTTTGTGCCGAATTGAGTTGCCTTTGTTTATTGCGTAACGCTCCACAGATTGCCACGGAGGGCATCCCTCCCTTTGGCGACCACTGTGTCTGCAATTTTCTCTGCTTGTGAACAGAAACATAAGTGTGTTTCATCTGTGCGTCATAAATGAGGGTTATTGGTTGCCGCATCAAATTTTGTAACCCCTCTACCGAATTCAACTCACACAGCTACCAGTCATTCTCATTTTGAGAGAAACGCGATCCACACAGAAAGGTGGAAAAGAGAATAAAACGTCTATACCGATACGGTTCAACCGACCGTAAAAGCTTTATCACTCTTCCCTTTGTGTCGTTTCCTGTGTCGTTCATTCTTTCATTTTATTTAATCATACTTTCAATAAAATATTGCTTCCCATTTTCGTCAATGTTGTAACTTCAATACTTATTTTTGCACAGTTTAATGTACATCTTAATGCCCATAACATCATCTTTTTCATGAGGACAATGTCTCTATGCTACAATCATCTCGTTATAGTTAAAACTGCCCATACTAAGTGGGAAACATCTCTGCGAGTTGATAATGGAGGAGAAACACAAAAAAATGAAATCTTTATACAGCTTCTTTTATCATTTCCGTGGCACAATACTTGAATTACGAGTTATCGTACTTTTTTGTGTCGATCAGTAAATTACTACTATAAACTGAATTGCGGGGTTCTTGTTTATTATGTAACCTCTGGGGTATTCTTTTATTGCTTTTTCGTGAATATTCCTTCCTGGCGAAACATGAGCTTATTACTTACGCACAACAAATATCTGTCGGTAGATTTTTCCATGTTGAGCACATCTCGTTCACATTGAAAATGTTCACATTACAGCCACAACTAAACTGTAGTTTCAGGTTTCTGATGAGCGGAACATGCTTCATATTTTTATTAGATTCCGTGATGAAGAACGATTCAACTTTCTCTGATGCTGAATCTAAATACCAACAGAAACAATAGTCCAATTCTTCATTATCTCAAGAGAGAAATATTGTTCCTGGATTACCTTTACTATTTTTATCTGCCCACTTGTTAGTTGCAATCCTAAATAGTGTGGAACTAGTAATAATTTCTTAGTGTAATGTGTCAGTTGTGTATGTGCCTGTTATATATCATGATGATTTAAATTTATCCCACCAGCAGGATTAATTATACCTACGTCTGGCTTGAATGTTACCATATTTGGATACGTTATGGATGTGAGTGCGCAGGCAGGTTACCTTGATGATATCGTAGAACGTACCAGTGTAGACAAGGCGAAATATAGAGCACTTTCATGGATATCCTATTCACTTACAGCACAATTAACTTCTAAAAGATGATGTTAATTTAAATTTAGAACAGTGATACGGTGTTGTATCTGTCATTGATTTCGAGTAAAACGTTCGAATGAAGTACATTTTTATGTCTGAAATTTAGCAGTAATCCCACGAATATGTGGCTGTGCTTACCCACTGTTCCACTTTTAAGAAGGAAATTGGCTATGCTACTGCACTGAACCTATCCATATATCGGTAATGATATACATCAACACATGAGTCGAAAAGCGTGTATGTAGTACGCTGTGTAAGCTACCTCTGGAGAATGTGAACAATCAGATTGGTTTGTATTAAAGATAATTGGAAAAAAGTATGTAACACCATCTCCAGGCAATGCTGTGCCATGATTTTCCATTTGGCACACCGCTCTCGTAGGCTGATGTGACCGAGCGGTTCTAGGCGCTTCAGTCAGGAACCGCACGACCGCTACGATCGGAGGTTCGAATCCTGCCTCGGGCACGGATGTGTGTGGTGTCCTTAGGTTAGTTAGATTCAAGTGGTTCTAAGTTCTAGGGGACTGATGACCTCATATGTTAAGTCTTATAGTGCTCTGATCCATTTGAACTCCGCTCTCTCGGGCCTTTTCGACTTTCTGGACCTTGGAGCTATTAATTTTAATTCAAACAGCTCTTAAACTGGTAACACGAGGCTGAGGACAAGCCGTTTCAGCCCTTTCACCGATGAAAAATCCCTGGCACTTTCGACTCACAGTGGAACGTTTGTACTTGAGTTATTAACAATGAACCTCGATGAAGCAATGCTTGACACCTTCGTGTTTGTGAAAAGCAATTAGCTATTTAGTGGTTTTTACTTACTGATCGTGAGAGTGTCACCGGCATTGATTTGACGTGGGCACTGGTACATGTCGCAGGATATCGGCTTCGCTAAAGAGCCTTCAACATTTACCCACAGTGGAAACGAATCTGTTCTACAGAAGGCGTTACGAAGAAATAAAAAGTATATTTACATCTACAACGTACACTCCTGGAAATGGAAAAAAGAACACATTGACACCGGTGTGTCAGACCCACCATACTTGCTCCGGACACTGCGAGAGGGCTGTACAAGCAATGATCACACGCACGGCACAGCGGACACACCAGGAACCGCGGTGTTGGCCGTCGAATGGCGCTAGCTGCGCAGCATTTGTGCACCGCCGCCGTCAGTGTCAGCCAGTTTGCCGTGGCATACGGAGCTCCATCGCAGTCTTTAACACTGGTAGCATGCCGCGACAGCGTGGACGTGAACTGTATGTGCAGTTGACGGACTTTGAGCGAGGGCGTATAGTGGGCATGCGGGAGGCCGGGTGGACGTACCGCCGAATTGCTCAACACGTGGGGCGTGAGGTCTCCACAGTACATCGATGTTGTCGCCAGTGGTCGGCGGAAGGTGCACGTGCCCGTCGACCTGGGACCGGACCGCAGCGACGCACGGATGCACGCCAAGACCGTAGGATCCTACGCAGTGCCGTAGGGGACCGCACCGCCACTTCCCAGCAAATTAGGGACACTGTTGCTCCTGGGGTATCGGCGAGGACCATTCGCAACCGTCTCCATGAAGCTGGGCTACGGTCCCGCACACCGTTAGGCCGTCTTCCGCTCACGCCCCAACATCGTGCAGCCCGCCTCCAGTGGTGTCGCGACAGGCGTGAATGGAGGGACGAATGGAGACGTGTCGTCTTCAGCGATGAGAGTCGCTTCTGCCTTGGTGCCAATGATGGTCGTATGCGTGTTTGGCGCCGTGCAGGTGAGCGCCACAATCAGGACTGCATACGACCGAGGCACACAGGACCAACACCCGGCATCATGGTGTGGGGAGCGATCTCCTACACTGGCCGTACACCACTGGTGATCGTCGAGGGGACACTGAATAGTGCACGGTACATCCAAACCGTCATCGAACCCATCGTTCTACCATTCCTAGACCGGCAAGGGAACTTGCTGTTCCAACAGGACAATGCACGTCCGCATGTATCCCGTGCCACCCAACGTGCTCTAGAAGGTGTAAGTCAACTACCCTGGCCAGCAAGATCTTCGGATCTGTCCCCCATTGAGCATGTTTGGGTCTGGATGAAGCGTCGTCTCACGCGGTCTGCACGTCCAGCACGAACGCTGGTCCAACTGAGGCGCCAGGTGGAAATGGCATGGCAAGCCGTTCCACAGGACTACATCCACCATCTCTACGATCGTCTCCATGGGAGAATAGCAGCCTGCATTGCTGTGAAAGGTGGATATACACTGTACTAGTGCCGACATTGTGCATGCTCTGTTGCCTGTGTCTATGTGCCTGTGGTTCTGTCAGTGTGATCATGTGATGTATCTGACCCCAGGAATGTGTCAATAAAGTTTCCCCTTCCTGGGACAATGAATTCACGGTGTTCTTATTTCAATTTCCAGGAGTGTATGTGGGTTGATTTATATTCTTTGAAATTACTGACAGGCCCTCTCACAAGTACAGATTTGTTTCATACTCAATACTTTTGCTTCTTGTATAGCATGTTGGTCTTGATACACGGACAGAAAAAAATGCAACATCCTCAAGGATTTGTGTTCAGAGGCATCAAGATATAATACGCAGATACTGAAGGGTGTTACTGACAGTGATTCATTTGTCACGGTCATCGGCCCTCAGATGGCGCTCAGATGGCCTGTCTATGCAACCGCTGTTTCGACTCTCCAGGCAGTAACTGTGCTAAGTTTAAAGGTGAACAGTGTTTGCACAATTCATTCTAGGGTACAAGTACATGCTCATGCTGAACAGCTTCAGTTTATTGAATGGTTCGCGTTGCAGGCCTGCGGGAAGCGCGATGGACGTATCGACGAATTTTTGCACATGTTGGGTACAGTGTATCGGCGGTGTGTCACTACTTTGGACGGTGGTCTGTGGAACATTCCCATATATGTAGACCCGGTTCTGGACGTCTGGGTAGTTCGGACACATGTCAGGATCGACGCGCTGAGCGAGCAACAGTGGCCGACCGGGCATCATACAGGGACCATTGAGAAGTTAAGATCCCATGTACCTCTGGCCAGTCTCTCACTGACACCACGACACCGCGAAGCATGCCTGGTGTGAATGAATCGACTGGTGAGTGGAGTGGCGCTGTTTTGTTTTCAGTGATCAGAGTAGGTTCTGTCTGGATGCAACTAATGTATGGCGTAGGACTGGTGAGCTACCGGTTCCAGAGTGACTTCGCCCACGACACACAGGTCCCATTCCAGGCTTCTTGGTGTGGGTGCCATCAACGTAAGGTCGCATTTGAAGTTTCTGCAGGGTGCGGCAACCATTGCCCGCTGCATTGGACAGGCTGCTTTCCCTGTATTACTACCATTTCTTCTGCTTTTTCAGCAGGACAGTGCACGTCCACATACAGCAGCTGCGACCAGACCTGCTCTTCGTGGTGTACAACAGCTGCCCTGGCCAGCAACATCACCATATCTCTCGACAATTAGAAACTTACGTGTCATAAATAGGTGGAAACTTACTCGAACTCCAGTGCCTGAAACAACGATTGCCGATTTGCCACAAAAGGTGCTAGATGCTTGAGACAGTCTATCGCAGGATGCCATTCTGCACTTTTATAAGCGTTTACATGTGAGAACACATACCTGCGTTGCCGCCAGAGGGGAGCACACAATGTAACCACGCAACCGTTTGAGTGTACTTTATTGGAAGATATGTGTTTTATTTGGCCTGAATTTGCTATCATATACTTCTACAATGATGAATTACCCGTCACGTCACTTGTCAAGAAAACAGCCTTGCCCTTGAGAATGACGCATTTTTTCCGGCAGTGCAGAACTGAGCTTTCCCTATCATCGGCAGGGATTTTGTGCTGATGTCCTTACTCAAACCTAGATACCGTAACAGGAATTGGTGATGAAGCTGTAAGTAATTTAATGAAGATCTCACCTGCGCGAGAAACTTTGTCACCACACTTAGGAAGATTAATGAATATGCCGTCCAAATATTTCGGACTATAGTTCCACACGATTTTTAGCGGATACTTCTGCTTTCTCTCCATCTCTTGAACCTCTACTAATGTGACAAATTTTGTGTAGCAGGACTAGTGTAAAGTTTAGATCATCAGAAGTAACCTATAATGCTTGTGAGCTTAAGTCTGCAACATTCTTTTGTTTGCCCACGTCAGTGCAGCATATGCCCAGTTAGGATGGTTCCTATTAGAAATGTTACATGATCACCACATACTAATCTGCTTCATCGGCTTTCCAGGTGCATGCGCTTCACTTTCTTGGATCTCAGTTAATATATGTCACCCTACCTCAAATGCAGCGCATCATCTAATTCATGTAGGTAGTACCATATCTGTATCGATTCATAAACCTAAAAAAATAATTAAAACATACTAGGCAACTTGTGGGTGGGCATAATCCTGCAACAGAACGATGCTGTTCCGACTAGGCTGCAGGAGTATCGCTGGAAAGCCCTTGCACATCTGCCATGCGGTTTCCATATTTTTGAAGCCCTGAAAAAAGACTTAATGGCCGTCGATTTGATTCCGAGGAAGAGGTACACGCCTTGGTACAATCATAGTTCTGTAGGCGATCGCAAACATTTTTTCGTGAAGGCGTCGACTGTCTTCTCTCACAGCGGGATGAATGTGTTAACAGTTATGACGATTAGTTTTGAAGTAATACGAATTTTACTTAATTTATTTCCATGTCATTCGTTTTCATTTGACTGCCCGTATGTATGCAACACAAAATGGGTAGGAGAAGCTCTCGATTACGGTGACAGAGCGCACGAAATTGGGTGCAAATTTAGCCATGCCTTACATAAAATATCCAAAAATTGGATCTGCTGTTGGTTTTCAGATAATGAATGCAGAATGGATTTAATTGCCAACAAACAGCATGTCACCTAGTTAACTTGAAATTATAATGAGATTTCTGTGTTTACAAATGTTAGTTGTAAAGAAATTAAGTACGCGATTTGACTGTGGAAGATTTGGGCAGTTGTAGCTTTGCTTCAGAATTCTATTTTATAAGCAGCCGGCCCAGAGAAACGAAAGAGTAGTTTATTGTCAGTTTCAACGGTCGTGGCAAAGTGTATAGAAAAAGATCACAAGCCTCAAGGCTTTATATTCGTGATCGTATAGGTCATTCAGATCAGATGGTAGTTAGTTACTTGTTCCCTAGATCATATTCTCGATAAACGTTGTGATGTGTGACGTGTCAACAGAAAAAAAAAACGCAAAACATATATAGCAAAGCGGGATAATTTTTCGCCAACAGCCTCAACGTTGCAACACTACATACTGCTACGGTAGTTTACTGTTGAACAGCTACGAGCAGTAAAACCTCACCACAAAGTTCACAGTTCTCGAAGAATAGTCAGGTCCGTATGGAGCAGACACTGTCGCTGTTTTTAAGTACGGTGAGTAGTTATCACCTGCGTTTGATGATTTGTAGGAAACTTGGAATACGTATCTTCAATATTATCTGCCATTTTACAAGACTAGTAAAATTTCTGATACTTATGATCCGTCCGATACTTTTATTTTCCCTCAGTAGTTACCAGAAGCTACATTAAGGAGCTGGTTAACAACTCACGGAGACTTTTACTGTTGAAACTCACGTTGTAGTGAAAATCGGGCAACGTATCGCTTCCTTAAGTAATTAAAATGCCGCGCCAGCTGCTCTTTAGAACTTTATTTAGTCCTCTATCGGTTTCGGGTTTCCTGATAGGCAATTCTCAAGTGAATCTGAAATTTCCATACGTATGATAGATGTATACGTGAACATAACTGAAAATGAAAAAGAAGGCTTGCATAATATGTATGTGTACAGATAGACTTACAGTGTAGAAGTAATGTCCAAAAGATATAAGTAGCGTCTAGTAGATTTAAAATCTTGCTCGTGTAATGACATCGTGAGAATGTGGTCGTCACAAGGCTATATAATTCATTACATTATAATTTTGCTCTGGTTTTATGAAAATTTATTTTTTGGATTATCCGAATTTCCATGTTGTATAAGTGAGAGGGAAAAAAGTTTTTAATAAAAGTATACCATAGTTGCAGAGGATAGAGCATCCAAACCAAGTGCAGAGTTATATTTCTAGTGTACACAAGTCTACTGGGAACTGCAGTAATTGATTGCATAGCTTGGATGTTAACATACACCGGATATCAGCGTAGTCAGTATAATTAAAAACAACGAATTGTACAGTAATGAGACAAACGTATTCTCACGATATCACTGGACAAACAAAATTTTAAATCCATCAGACTTGAAGTTATATCATTTGATCACTACTTCTCCACTGTAAGTTTTATGGTCTGTCTGTAGATTAACATACGCAAGCACTGTGTTTTCATCTTCAACTATATACATACACATATCTATCATTTGTATGGCGATTTCGTTTCCACCTGAGAATGCCTTGGCAAAAAAGCTGAAACCGGTAGAGGACTAAATAAAGCTCTAGAGACCAACTGGAGTGATCTTTTAATTAATTTAGCAAACAATTGCGGAGCACATCGAGAAATTAATATTACTTCCTGCCATACATATCTACATTACATGACCACGGCGAGAAAATCAGAAACATTAGAGCTCATACGGATTTTTATTGACTTAGCATTCCACTTAGCATTCGTGAGAGGAACACAGATTAATGGAAGAGACAGAGCGACCAGAGATACCTTCAGGCGCGTTACGTATGGCTTTTCCCACAATAAAGATGTACATTAAATCCACTCGTTTAAGTTACAGTCCTGCCGTTTACCGTCTTGTGTAAGTACATACCCACTTAGATAGATTGCTGTTGGCTGAATTACAAAGTCTTAGGCGAGAGTGCAATTTTCTGTACTCACACTGAAATACAAGGGGATTTAAAAAAGTATGTTACACAGAACTTGTGGCGGTTCTACCTGCTTTTATTTATTCGTCGATTGATGATTGTTGTCCTCTGTGTCGTCGTACTGCGTTGCTACACTGGCTGAAAAATATGGGTTGTGGATTCCGACACTGACTATTGTAAATTATGTAGCCGTCAGGTGCACAGTTGTGTGTCACATTACTTTAATTTCACTGTTCACAACCCCTCTATAATACACAGTTATATGGCCAGTGCAGTATTGTTTAAACTTTTGATAAGCCTCATTAACAGTTTGCAGGCGAAAATCCACATACTGCTACGATAGTTTACCGTTGAACAGCTACGAACAGTAAAACCTAACCACAAAGTCACAGTTCTTGAAGAATAATCAGGTTCGTATGAAGCAGAGACTAACACTGTTTCTACACACGGCCTATTTGATTAACACTTGTTCCACAGTTAGTTTGAAGCATTTTTGTTGTCCTAACCAGCACAGGTTACTCGTCTGAAACTCGGCCGTGGACTGACTATCTCGTAGCCAAATATCAGGCTCTTATATCCCCACAAGAATGGGTGCTGAAACTACACATTGTTCGAAGTTTAATTTACAGAAATTATAATTAAAACTTAATTCATTGAATTAACTGATTATATCAAAAAATGGCATCTTTTTAACAGTTTCTTCTACTACGAGGTTTTGGGCCGAATTATTTATTTAAATCATGGAGTTAAGAGATATAGCGACGCAAACGAGACTTTTGACAACACTGTTAATTACTATGGAATTAATAAAGGGCTGGCCTTGCTAACTTGTTTTTGAATAGAGCCAAATAGATACTTTAAGGTTACTATTATTTCGAAGAAAAACATATTAACATCTAAGAGCATCAGCCTTGAAATCAGGAAAAGATTTTTGAAATCATATGTGTGGAGTGTGGCATGCTATGGGTGTGAAACATGGACTCTCGGGACAGAGGAAGAGCAGAAGCTAAATTCTTTTGAAATGTGGTGTTATAGACGCATGCTCAAAATAAAATGGATCGACAAGGTCACAAACGAAGTGGTTCTGGAAAAAGCAGGTGAGAAGAGAAGCTTCTGGAGTTTCATTGTTAAAAGAAGAGTGCAATTTACAGGCCATCTATTAAGACATAAAGGACTCCTGAACACAACCATAGAGGGATATGTCGAGGGAAAAAGACCAACAGGAAGACCACCACTAAGGTACATGGATCAAATCGTGAAAGATGTAGGATGTAACACCTATAAATAAATGAAGAGAAAAGCTGAAAGACGCACAGAATGGAGACAAACTGCCATTGTAGCTGTTGCAAGCCAATCCTTGGATTGACCACTAAAGAAGAAGAAGATTATTTCGTCTTCCAAATGTTTCCAATTATTACAGAATTTATATTTGTTTATAGGTCGACAATAGAATTTAAGTTACGAAACAATCACTAATTTCGCCCTATAACAAACGATACTATCTAGGAATAGTCAAAACAAATTAGAAAATCAATTATATACTTAAACCTAAGTACAAAATTAGATCTGGTTTTATTTGCTTTAGAACTGAGGGCCAGTCTTTCTCTTTTACGGAAATGCAGATTATATTCACGTAGACAACGGTCGGATGGCTCTACCAATCTTTCAGTTCTTCAACATAGAAATCCACCGCTTGGTCATGGAGCCAATAGGAAACAGCTCTATCAACGTCCTCATCGCTGGAATGTTCTTCTCGGTCGCCTGGAAATTGTCCTCTGTGGTCGATGCCTATGGCCTTCCATCCAGAATAACACCAGCAGCATCTATGCAGATTTGGTCAAAATTTTGGCACAGTTTCACCACGGCTGAAGTCCGCCCCGGTAGCTGAGTGGTCAGCGTGTCAGACTGTCAATCCTAAGGGCCCGGGTTCGATTCCCGGCTGGGTCAGAGATTTTCTCTGCTCAGGGACTGGGTGTTGTGTTGTCCTAATCGTCATCATTTCATCCCCATCGACGCGCAGGTCGCCGAAGTGGCGTCAAATCGAAAGACCTGCACCAGGCGAACGGTGTACCCGACGGGAGGCCCTAGCCACACGACATTTCCATTTACCACGGCTGAATCCGACATTGCATTTAGTCCATATACCTCTACAATTTTACGTTGAATGTTTGTACAACACAGACGATTTGCACACAAGAGTCCTACTGTCCTGCGTACTTCTCCTTGAAGCACGTTCCCAGTTTCCGGGCCATTTCACGCACACGTTATGATGCACCCGTTCTGTGTACCGCAGTATAACTGTGACTGCCAGAAACGCGCAACATGTACTCTCTTCTGACAGTGGACAACTCTGGTTAAGCAATGGTCTTAGCGTGGGATGACATGCGTAAATTGCCTCCTGAAGTCACTACGTATTTACTGAGCGGATATGTGACTCGTGATGTTGTTGTACGCCTAGCTACTGAGCAGAAAGTTTTGGAGAGCGCTCTTCGAAATTCTGATACCAGTTTAGGTAACGTTATATTTTCGCTCAGTAGCTTTTGAAATCGCATCAGAACCAGAATGTGAACTCTATGTTGACTTACCAGTTCCCCAACGCGCATCCAACGTTGATACAGGCGTGACAAAAGTGCATCCTACACAAGTTCGTTACCTAAAACCAACTATTGATAGGTTCTGTGGACCCATCACATATAGAGGCAAATAAATCGATAATGATCGTAGTCAGAAACTCCACGTCAGTGTTAGCTCAAGTAAATATACGACTTTGTGCAAACAGAATTTCCAGTAGCAGTAACAGTGACAGTTGGTGGACTTGGTGGTCTAGTGAGTAGAGAATCAGTCTCGGAAGTTACTACGTTCAGTCGTACAAAGGGGTGGGAATTAATCCTCGTTTCACTCCCTTCACGTCGGCCTCAGGTAAACTCAGCCTGATACCGTATGAGTACCGAGGATCTTTCCCGAGGTCAATAGGCAGCCGGATTCCCCCATCCTACGCCACCTAGTGCCTCGGCGAAGAAGAGCTGTATGGTCAGCCGAGTAGCCAAGTCACTGGTTTGCGCCACAGACTTTACCACTTCAGCAGTGGTAGTTCGTAACATGTAAGGAAAAGAAGGAAACTCTGCATCGAATTCTTCTACAGCACTTGTCCACAGGGCAACTTACTTCATTTGCTTCCAACAAAAACTGGGCATGGTGCCGTCATCTGACCAAATTGCCCACGCCGTGGTACCACATTCCACAGCGTCACACGGTGACATCAGCGAATGCCTAAACTCCGCTCAAACTGATCATCTCCCTGGCCATCAACAAAAAATGTTTCAAATGGCTCTGAGCACTATGGGACTTAACATCTGAGGCCTTCAGTCCCTAGAACTTAGAACTACTTAAACCTAACTAACCTAAGGACATCACACACATCCATGCCCGAGGCAGGATTCAAACCTGCGGAAGCAGCGATCGCGCAGTTCCAGACTGAAGCGCCTAGAACCGCACGGCCACAAAGCCGGCGGCTATCAACAACTTGACCTAGATTTGCTAATGAATACCAGAGCATAACTATCACAATTATCGCAACATACTGGCGTATCGGCTCACAACTTTCCGAAGCAACTAAAAATCGATTCGTAACGTGAAACAGTTAACATTTTTGGTCCGGATGGACTTATTGGCTTTAGGGTTCCAAATGAAAAAAGTCGCTTAACGTTACATCAAAAAATATTTCGAGTACTGATTTGTTCTTTTCATTCATTAATTTAAATCAAATGTCGGCTGAGCACAAAATTTCGAAAGGTAGGTAATATTAAGGTCTAATGCTGCTATTAGATTTTTCTCTGCTCGGCCTGGGTCTCAGCTGAAAGCAAGCACTATTGTTTATAACCATCAGGTATTGTGACACCAATGCCATCAAGCCGAAGGTGGACACCCATGGTGGTAATTGAAACCCTAATGTCATATCTTGTATTGCTGAATTTAATGTAGATGTTTATCTGGTTCCACACCTAGGAGAGCTACTGGCTAATTTTTCAGGGGTTAGTTCTGGTCCAAATTAGATTTGGCTTATTCTTACTTGGAGTTATCCTTAGAGGCAGAATCAATTATGTTTAAGGTGATCATTATACGTTTCGGGAAATGCCATTATAATATAATAACTACTGGTGTTGTGAGTTCTCCCAGAATTTAAAAGAAATACTTAGAGCAGCTTATGCAGGGCATTCTACAAGCTGCGACTATTTAGGTCACATTGTAGTCACTGGTTGTAGGCGGTAGCCAAACACAATACTTTCAAGAAGGTAATTAATGTACTTGAAGTTAGTGCACTTAAATGCAAATTAAGTAAGTGTAACTTATTACCCGTCTACTGTTCAGCACCTCGGATACGTAGAGGAGAGACAGTTTGAGGCACATGTCACTGCACCCAACGATTTAATAAGGCTCCACTCGATCCTGGGCAACATAAATTATTATGGTAAACTTATTCCGAATGCTGCAATCAGTTCGTAAAAGTAAGGCAGAATTTCGGTAGTCTGCTCCTTCTTAAGCGGCGTTCTTCAGCCTAAAATAGTGTTTAAAGGTTGTTCCCTGCACGGCCACACTTATGCCATGAACGCGTGTAGTTCAGGCGACAGATTCACTGCCGTTCGGGATAGGCACTCAAGTCCCCTGTTGTCTGTTTTCCGCAAAGTGTCTTGAAAAGTTAATTATGTCATTTTATGTATGTGCTTTTCTCCTCATAAATTTCAATATTAAATAAAAGACGAACATAAAATTTAAATAATTTGAAATCTCGCTGAAACAATCCGTTTGAGTCATGTGGTACCAGTGTCTTCATTAGGTAGCTCGATGCTCCCTATTTCGTATCCGCATCTACATCTACATCGATACTCTGCAAACACATTTAAGTGCCTGGCAGAGGGTTCATCGAACCCCCTCCACAATATTCTCTATCGTTCCAATCTCGAACAGTCCGCGGAGAAAACAAACACCTGCATTTTTCCGCGCGAGCATATGATTTCCTTCATTTTATTACGATGATCGTTTCTCCCTACACAGACCGACGCCAACAAAATATTTGCGCATCCGGAGGAGAAGGTTGGTGATTGAAATTGCGTGAAAAGTTTCTGTCGCAACGATAAACGCCTTTGTTGTCGTAATGTTCACCCCAAATCCTGTATCATATCAGTGACACTCTCTCCCCTATTTCGAGATATTACAAAACGTGCTGCTCTTCTTTGAACTTTCTCGATGTACTTCGTTAATCCTATCTGCTAAGGATCCCACATCGCACGGCAGTACCCCACAAGAGGACAGACAAGCGCAGTGTAGGCAGTCTCTATAGTAGATCTGTTGTAACATGTAAGTGTTCTGCAACAAAACGCAGTCTTTAATTCGCCTTCCCAAGAACACTTTCCATACGTTCTTTCCAATTTAAGTTGTCTGTAATAGTAATTCCTAGGTATTTATTTGAAGTTATGGTTTGACTAATTTATCGAGTAACCGAAGTTTAACGTATTCCCTTTAACACTCATGTGTATGACCTCACGCGTTTCCTTATTTAGGGTCAGTTATCAATTTTTGCATCATACAGATATATTTTTTAAATCATTTTGGAATGTGTTTTGATCTTCTGATGACTTCACTAGACGATAAACGACAGCATCATCTGCAAACTACCTAAGACGACTGTTCAGATTGTCTCCCGAGTCGTGTGTATACGTAAGGAATACTAGAGTGCCTAAACACTACCTTTGCGAACGCCAGAAAACACTTCTCTTTCGTACTGTATTGAAATGAACAGAGGACCTAGGAACGACAGAGAGGCTTCGTCCCCGCCATAGCCCTCAATGGTTCACAACCCCACAACAGGCTACAGCAGTCCACTCACCCTACCACACCGAACACAGGGTTATTGTGCAGTTCGGCCCCCAGAGGACCCCGCCCCCTCCGGGAACATCTCACATCAGACAAGTGTAACCTTAAATGTCTGCGTGGTAGGGTAATGGGTGTGTGTTTGTGTGTGTGTGTACATGGAGACAGTGTTTGCTCAGCAGTTGATGACATAGTGTAACTGAGGCGGAATAAGGGGAACCAGCCCGCATTCCCCGAGGCAGACGGAAAACCGCCTTACAAACCATCCACAAACTGGCCGGTACACCGGACCTCGACACTAAATCCGCCGGGTGGATTCGTGCCGGGGACCGGCACGTCTTTCAGCCCGGAAAGCAGTGCGTTAGACCGCACGTGTGACCAGACGAGAGCTTCTGTTTTAGTCGATGACTTTCCGTCAGTTATTACGAATTTTGACCTTCCTCACAGAAAATTACGAATCCAGTCACATTCCATAAGCACGCAATTTGATTACAAGCCGCTTGTGAGGCATAGTGTCAAAAACCTTCTGGAAATATAGAAGTAAGGAACAAATTTGTAATCCTTTGCTAATAGCACTAAACGCTTCGTGTGAGCAAAGACCTAGCTAGCTGTGTGTCACAAAAACAATGTTTTCCAAATCCGTATTCACTGTGTGGTAATAGACTGTTCTCTTCGAGGTATTTCATGATTTTCGCACACAATATGTTCCAAAATCCTGCTACGAATCGACGTTCATGATATGAGACGATAATTTAGTGCATTACTCCAACTGCCTTTCTTGAATATTGCTGCCACCTGTATAGCTGTCCAGTCCTTGGGTATGGATATATCGTCTATCGATACTGCATATATGATTCTTAAGTATCGAGCTATTGCGTCAGCTACTCTGAAAGGAACTTAATTGGTATTCCTCATTCACATTGATACCGTTATGGGATTTACGTTTCGGAATATGGGTTACAAGTCATGTGTAGTACCACATCGTACAAATAGATGTACGAACAGACCTGAGAAATTATTTTTGAGTGTTAAAAAGAGTAAGAACCAGAGTAAAATGTCGTTGCAACTTACTCGTTGAGATCCAAATGTGACGGTGGTCCTACGTGTGTTTATTTTTGCGAAGATCCTGTTGATGTAAGTAAACACTTCATATGAACCCATTTTTCTTGTACCATAACAGGTAGTGCGCTGGCCTACTAATTCGATGCTCGCAACATCAATCCTCTTTTGGAGCAAGTTTTTTTTTCTTCTTATTTTTCCTTCCAGTTCTCTTCGCTTAGTAATACTGTTTCTAAAGTGTACTTCATTCTTAATACAGTTATCTAATAGCTTTAAATTCTAGATCACACTAGATTTTGCCGGCCGAAGTGGCCGTGCGGTTAAAGGCGCTGCAGTCTGGAACCGCAAGACCGCTACGGTCGCAGGTTCGAATCGTGCCTCGGGCATGGATGTTTGTGATGTCCTTAGGTTAGTTAGGTTTAACTAGTTCTAAGTTCTAGGGTACTAATGACCTCAGCAGTTGAGTCCCATAGTGCTCAGAGCCATTTGAACACTAGATTTTAATATTTATTTTCATTTATTAGATTTATTTTACAATTGATTTAAGGAATTGTGTATCATGCCTGATGTAGCTCTTATTCTCAAGAATCTGAGAAGCTGTTTAACCATTTCCGATCATATTATTGTTTCCATACAAGTCGTTTAAGACAAAAATCTTCCACTTCCAGTTGTTCCCACTGAACATGTGGAAAAGTTGAGTGATTTTGAAAAGGAGGTAAATTGAACATTGCTTGGAAACTATCAGGTAATATTATAAGAGCACAGCACTATGATAGAATGAAAGTTGGTTCTGCATAAGCATTTTAAAATCACGGTATTCAGCAGCAGTTAGGTATGAAGCACAACTACAGATATTTTAAGTTCCGCTGCGTCAACTGCATATTCTATAGACATAATTTTCCGCTAGTTTAATTTAATGACCAGGATTAAATAGATAACTGCAACGCGTAAAGCTGTTGAAGGCAAAGACAATGATACTCTGCAGTTCCCCATTAACTTTATTACACTGCGTAAAAATTAGACAATAGAGAGCCAGAAAATCTTTATTAGTTCTGGCAACAACAACAGTAATTAACAGTCAGTATTATGTTTTGAAATAAATAGTTTCTGTAGTGTTGACAGATTGCCAACACTACGCACATTATTTAAGGGAGGCGGCCATAAAGCAAGCAGGCGGACTTGATGGTCTGAAACAGGATACTTCATAAATGCGATAAAGAAAAGTAGGTAGCTGCTGGAATACTTAACTTTAATCTATCCTTGTTGTATACATCGTTATTGATGAGACATTTCATACGATAACTATCAAACTATGTAAGGCTAATGGCGCCTTGCTAGGTCGTAGTCATGAACTTAGCTGAAGGCTATTCTAACTGTCTGCTCGGCTAATGAGCGATGCTTCGTCTGTGTAGTCGCTCGCAAAGTCGTCGTACAACTGGGGCGAGTGCTATTCCGTATCTCGAGACCTGCCTTGTGGTGGCGCTCGGTCTGCGATCACACAGTGGCGACACGCGGGTCCGACATGTACTAAATGGACCGCGGCCGATTTAAGCTACCACCTAGCAAGTGTGGTGTCTGGCGGTGACACCACAGTTTCCTTTGTGTTTTATTGTGCAGGCTTTCATAAGTTACCCTGAAAAACAAGTTTCAGAATGGTCCGTGCAAAAAATGCATTCACATATGTCCTCAGTTTTAGGACGATTCTACCTTACCGCTGTATACTTCCACCCACATCTCCATGCAGTGCTGTTTTCTTGTTTCTTATATCTAGAACATAAAAATGTTGATTGTTCCTGAAGAACCAATAGACCGCAAAGGCATCAAATTTCGGAAGATATCCACTGTCAGCCTTCACAAGATTTATTCCCACTGTTACTTAAAAGTTTTAAACGCGTTTTCCATCAGTAAATAACTGAACTGTTTGCAGAAAAAGTACGGAAAAAAATTAGCAACTTCAGCTAACACTCCTATAACACACGTATAGCTTCGTATTACTTCTTGCTTGTGACGTCACCAGAGCTTCAGCTAGTAACACAGCCTTTTCGATCGCGACCATATCTTAAAATGTAGTGATATTTAAGCTTTAATTACATAAAAATGACAGATATTTTGTCAGAATATTGACAGAAAATACTCTTTCTGTGCCGGCCGCGGTGGCCGAGCGGTTCTAGGCGCTACAGTCTGGAACCGCGCGACCGCTACGGTCGCAGGTTCGAATCCCGCCTCGGGCATGGATGAGTGTGATGTCCGTAGGTTAGTTAGCTTCAAGTAGCTCTAAGTTCTAGGGGCTGATGACTTCAGAAGTTAAGTCCCATAGTGCTCAGAGCCATTTGAACCATTTACTCTTTCTGTGTTAAAAACATTCAGAATAACATCAGCACGAACCGTATTTTCAACATGGGAAAATAGCCTACACTATGTTTTCTGATGGTGAACAAAAGCACACTTCATCATGGCCACAATCACTTAATCCCGGTTTCTGGCTGCCGAGCAAAACTGCCACATAAGATGCTGCAATGACTGCAGTGGTGGGCCCTGTACTTGAGCAGTTACGAAAATCAAAACCACTACAGGCCACACGACTGATAGATCACGACCTGACTCTCCAAAGAGTAATATGATACATACGTTATTCTTGACTGGAGAACCTTTCCAATGTTATAGGATCGACACTATTTTTTGTTGAGCCGCAAATTCGCCGCCAGCAATATACGCGTTGTGGTTGCTGGGAGAGCCTGCCCAAAGCTGAAGAACCGGCCCTACGAACCTATCTTCTGTTGCGCCACAGAACCGCCGTCAGTCATGCAGACCCCCACCGACTACCAGTACGTCCACGTGCCATATAGTGGCACATGTGATACTTATTTTCAAGCTACTACATGTCACACAGGGGTAGCTGAGGATGAAGGCATTGTCAAGGCTGACATCGAATGTGCTGTCCTCGCCTGCCAAACATGTGTGCAAACTCAAACGAACCTGGTACAAAACCACATTTATTCTGACTCTGTAGGCCCATTCAAAGGGCTACGTATTATTTACAGTCGATACATCCCCTAACTTCCCATAAGCTGCACACATGTAATACATACCTCTGTGAAAGCGCCGACATGATTCTCACTACTTATTCACACCTGTATGTAGCCAATGCCCAGCTGAGGTGCAGCACAAGTGGAAGCACCATACACTTGTCGATCTCTTGCTCCCGACGCAACGAGCCCAGCACTAATGGTAACGCCTGCATACCATATAGGCTCCTCAGTCTGGTCTCACACATAGGACCATACACTATGGTGGACTCAAGACTTCGACACTCATCGTATACTGCGTCAGTTTCTTGAACGGAACGAAATTCCTCATGTGCCATTGCATTCGCTTGTGGTGGCGACAAATAACCTCCCCACCACACCCCTCCCTCTCCCCCCCCCCCCCCCCCACCAGAGTCAACAGTCACCTGAGGTTGCTACCACTCATCTCTATGGTTCTCAACTGACCACCCATCTCCCGCCAAAGTCTTTGCCTCCACTTTCGGCAAGGCATACGCTTCACCTCCGCTACCGCCATAGGCTGAGCTTGCCGAGACCATCATTTGTAACACACTACGGGGAGCCTACGATTCTTGAACCGCTGTCCCATGCTGAATAATGTCACAATGTTCTCCCTTCCGCCTAGAGACACGACTGCGTAACTCCCCGCCCATGCCAACAGTTGTTACCGAGCCATTAACAACATTGCCTGCTTCTCCTGGCTTCGTAGGTCGTCAGTCTGTGTCTGTCTCCTTCTATGAGTTTGAGACAGTTGTGCGGAGAGATACATGTGTTTAGACATTGCTGCAGAGCCCAAGGCACTTCGCTATCTGCGACATACTACTGGAAAAGGTCGTTATAGAGAATAAATGCAAAGAAAGATTATCCAATAGAAATAACACATTTTTAGGCGATGGTAGCCTTCTTTTTATCCCAGATGAATCAGAAAGTGAGGAGCTAAGACATTTTGTAAATGCAAAAAAGCGTACGAAAGAAACGGGTATTAAAACTGCATGAAATTACATTGAAGAAGTAAGACAGGTCTTTACTCGATGCTAGATTTGGTAACATCGTACCATCACAAAGAAGTGTGAAACAATCGGTATATCACATCAATGCGAAAATATATAGGACCTACAAGATTCGACGGATTCTGGAGGAATATCCATTTCAGGTTGCGGATGAAAACAGGGGAACTATTTGAAGAAATACTGATGCAGAGAAAAGGGTGAATCATTTTTATGAAGCTATGAATAATTCTTTTCGGATGTTTAGTTTATCGAGATAACAGTTTGGACAGTTATTTACAGTTTACGTCGCTCTCACGAATTCTTACGGGAAAACATATACTATTCCAAATGCACACACCCACTTTTACCGAACAAAAAACGAGAAAAGTATGACAGTATTTTTGAAACTATCAAAACCAACGAGCCTGGATGTTATCCTGCGTCTCTCATGGTATATTTCGAAACTGCGATCGTCCAGTCTACTAGAAGTTTGTTTCCTTCACAATACATTTTGGATGCATTTAGCATTTTAATCAACGTGTGTTGAAACAATTTCAGTGTTGCAGCTTTGTTCCTGCCTATAACGGAAACGAAGAAATGCATTGTCACGTAAAAAAGTGTTCAGCTCTAGTACATCGTCCCCTGAAATGTTGCGTGATCGTTTACTGTGTATTCAGTAGAGCACTAAGTACAACCTAAAGCTTGAGGTCTACAGCGACTATTTTGTGTACCAGATGATCGATAAT
The DNA here is from genome assembly GCF_023864345.2 of Schistocerca serialis cubense. Lineage (NCBI taxonomy): Eukaryota > Metazoa > Arthropoda > Insecta > Orthoptera > Acrididae > Schistocerca > Schistocerca serialis. Next base: position 155,606,036 of record NC_064640.1, read on the forward strand.
GAGCATATGCCAAGAGACGTGTGGCACTGCAGTGCAAGGCGCTATCACAATGTCACTAAAGGACCAGACTGTTGCAAAGGCTTTAAAAGGACTCCAAGCTGAGGGAAACTTAAAATTATTTCTAACTTACGTGACCAACGCATAGGAATTACAGTGAACGAGGAAACGTCACAACTGCTGGAAGTCATGTAAAGATTTAAAAAAATAATAATGCACGTCATACTCATTGGCAGTCTTGTAGATGCTATACATGAGATTAATTAGGGGACTACCTTCTCGTGTATTCCCCTGAAAACGACGCAAAGGCGGCTAAATGTCTCCAACAGTTTTTAAAGTATTCGCTAGCGTGAACCAACAAGACAATCTCAAAGACTATGTTTCCTCTAGGGAATCATCACGGCAGTCTCCCGGAGAGATTCATAGACTCAAGATCCGTTTAGGTGAAAAATGAACACAAAATCATTGCAGCGTACCGCAGGCAGATTACATGCACCTACATATATCATTCTCCATCTCATAAATACATGTTGTCTTAACAAATAAAACAACGATGTTAAACATTGCCTTATCCGTGACTGAAAAAACTGCATCTAGTCACTTTTTCATAATAATTTGTTTCGCTGTCACTCTTACGAACATCGTTGCTACAGACTGGAAGCAAGAGTTTATGCAAAACTTGTATCCTTATACGTGTACACTTGTAACCAATGACCGAAGACGGCCAAATCATCCTGAAACTTGTAAAGGCAAAATAAATTATCACAAAAAAGCGGCTGGTCCCAGTTTCTTAACCTTTCAACATATATTAAAACTAGTTCATAGTAACACGTTTCGTAGGCTACAGCACACTGTGCTACACTAATAGACTAGAAATAGCCTGTGCGCTACCTGCGAAAGGCCGCTTATCCCAGCAAGAGCCCCAGGCTCCGCACAAAACACCCCTCCGCAGAAGTTTTCCCATCGCCCTCCTACGGGCGGGTCGAAGGAAGGGGAGGGGGATTAACCCGACATCCTGCCACTACAGGGATATAGAGAAAGACTCAGAAAGTGGTATCGATATTATATGTGCAGCACATAGTTTTCTCTACAGCGGCCCCGGCCTCGTGGGTCGCTGCGAACTCGTCACTCGTGACCTCTACAGGAAATGAGTATTAGGTCCAGTGGCTAGACTGCTAGTTCTTATCTTGCTGTTGAGGACAATCTTCTATGATCCACAAGCAGAACAGTTAGCTCACTTTCTAGATCTTGAATTTGGAATGGAATTTATGTGTGTATTGTATATAAGACGATTTAGACTTCGTACATTGGTACTGACAATGTACAGCGATTTATCCCACTGATGACCATTCTCTTCGTCGAAGAGTTTCCTTCACCTTCGAAATTCCTTTACCTCCGAAAGGGATCAGATACGGTTTCACGATTTTGCTTGGTGAACAAAATACGAAGTTACCGATGATCGGGCTACGCTTTTGACTGGATTTAGGACTTCCCAGCTGATGGAAACCAAGACGTCGTTGATAACGGAACGAAAGAGACAGGTTTAAAGACAGCTTCGAGACTACGCAAAATAGTGTGTTATACAGCTGTAATAGCTCGCGATGTGTGTAAGTAATGTAATGAATAGCGTCGAAAATTCACTGAGGCTGTTAGTAGACGGTGGCTAATGCTGTGAAATATACGAATGTTAAAACACGAAAAAAGCTGTAGTGAAATACAGGAACGCTGAAGAGGATGCGCGCAACGTATACGGGTTACACTAGCGAGATACTGGGAAGTACTACTGTCGTGAATAATTACATAATTAAGAGATTAGAAGCTACTTTTAATCGTTTCTTGTTCTCATAAATGTGATATGAGTGTAATTACAGGTACATTAGTGTGTTAGCGTCGTGTGAAATAAGGTACAATGGAGTAAAAAGTATACTTGTCTTATTGCCCCCACAGTTGCAATTTGATGCCCAACTTTATGCGCAAGAATCACGCGAACATAATTGCAAGATAAATTTCCATTCATTGTTTCTTTGCATCTAGCGTTGAAATACACTGAGGTGCGGAAGTCTTGGGATAGCTCCTCATGTCGTATCGGATCTCTTTTGCCCGGAGTAGTGCAGCAACTTGACGTGACATGAACTCAATAGGTCGTTAGAAGTTCCCTGCAGAAGTATTGATCCATGCTGCCTCTATAGTGGTCCAAAGCTGCGAAAATGTTGCCGGTGCAGGATTTTGTGAACGAACTGACGTCCCATAAATGTTTGATGGGATTCGTGTTGGACGGTCTGGGTGGCCAAACCGTTCCCTCGAACTGTCCAAAATGGTTTTGAAACAATTCTGACCCAGTGACATGGCACACAGTCATCCATAAAAGGTCCATCTTTGTTTGGAAACATAAAGTCCATAAATGGTTGAAAACGGTCTTCAAGTAACCAAACATAATCATTTCCGGTCAATAATTTGTTCAATTTGACCACAGGAACCGTCCATGCCATGCAAACACAGCCCACAATATTATGCAGCCACCACCAGCTTGCAGAATGCCTTGTTGACAACTTGACTCCATTGCTACGTGTGGTTTGCGCCACACTCGAACCTTACCATCAGCTCTTGCCAACCGAAACCCGGACTCATATGACCAGGCTACAGTTTTCCCGGGTTTAACCGACATGATTAAGAGCCTAGTAAAGCCGCTGTCGTGCTGTTGGCAAAGGCATTCGCGCCGGTCGTCTGTTGCCGCAGCCCATTAACCCCAAATTAACCACAATGTACTAATGGACACGTTCGTCGTAGTCCCATATTGATTTCTGCGGTTATGCCGCGAAGTGTTGCTTGTCTGTTATCACTGACAGTTTTACACCAGCGCAGCTTCTCTCGGTCGTTATTGAATCCCGTCGGCCTCTGTGTTGTCCGTGGTGAGAGGTAATGCCTGAAACTGGGTATTCTCGGTCCACCCTTGACATTGGAGATCTCGGAATATTAAATTTCCTAACGATTTACGAAATGGAATATCCCATGCGTCTAGCTACCATTCCGCGTTCAAAGTCTGTTAATTCTCGTCGTGCGGTCGTCATAAAGTCGGAAACCTTTCCACATGAGTCACCTGAGTACAAATGACAGTTCCGCCAATGCACTGCACTTTTACACGTTGTGTACGCTATACTAACGGCATCTGTATGTGTGCACATCGCTTTCCACCGACTATTGACACGTCAGTGTTAATCTGCCTCGTGTGGTAAGTGTAGATTAATTAAACAGGGAGTGTTTTGCTAAAATTATAGGTTATGGTTTTTATTGGGGCGATTGCAATATAGAAGAGAAAAAGGATGATTTCTGGGGCTCTTCCATGACATTTTACTTTACCTTAGAAAGCCAGAGAAACGAGGAATTGAAGATAAATATTTGTTTCCTTCATCTAGAGTTAGAAAACGCGAAATCTGAATTGCGACAGCTGGAGGGAGGAAAGGAGAAAGCGTCCTGAAAAATAATGGCAAGCAAAGGACGAAAAGAATGACATTTTGTTGCGACGGTGCCTAACGGATGCTGCTGAGAAGTCTAGTTGATCTTCGTAACAGCATTACATACTAGGAAATCAGTTGCGTCTTTACCTGCAGTTACTCATACTTTAGGAATTTGGGCCACGCACAGCTCTGTTGAAAATAATGACTCGCGCGCATCTGCTTTCATGCCATGCAACTAATCCACTGCAAATACTAACCTGTAGCTGTGATCCTGCACTCAAATACTCTATGCATTGACTATAATTGCCAGTAAAAAACATACATAAATAAAAACTGAAGTTAAATGAATAATTCAATAACAGGTGTTCTATTATTACGTCTGCAACTGCTGTAGACAACAAGGAATTACGTTGAATAATGTTTATTCAAGAAAAGAAATCTCAAATAAACGGGAAGTCGTTTTTATTAAATGCAGTAAAATTACATTGACAGAGGTACAAGAATGTCAGCAAATTTCCCAGACTAGATAGTCATCAAAGATACGAGAAAACCAAGTCATTTTCACAGTCACAACCCACGCTATATTCACCAGCTCAAATCAGTTCAGAGTTCAACACGATGATTCACAAATTAACACATGTGATGCAAAGAATACGAACTCTTACTCTGTCTGTTCTCAGTTCCGTAAATAAAGCAGGAATAGTTGGAGTCCTCTTCTGGATAACTTTCAGACCTTTCGAAATACAAAGTCCTTTCAGAAGTAAAAGTTACTATCGGCCGTTCACTGCCGATAATCAAACATCTCCACGATCGAATAGCACTCTTTACCACAGACAGGTCCGCCTTCTTCTAGAACTCGACATTATCGCTTCCTTGAGCTCTTCACTCGTAAAGTCCCAGCTTCCACTTGACTCCCGCAGTGTTCGGTTATTGTCTACTTTCCCATTGGCTTAAGGCCTTCCCCACCAAAAATTCATTGTCCTTAAGCTCTAATGACATTATTTGCTTAAAGTTGCGCAATTCTCACCCAATAAGGATATATTACAACAATGTTTCAATAAAGAAAAGTGAAAAGTTAAAACATTAGTTTACGCTCAGATCATTTACAAGACATGTAAGTATAACTAGTTCATAAATAAATAAGCCAGCATTCTTATTGTGGAGAATATGATGATCCCATAACGTTTGCATGATAAAAAAGATATGAAAGACGTAGTTAATCGAGAAATAAAATAGATACGTATACATAGCTTTCAGAGATGGCAGTTACAGTGAACCCTATCAGCTGATACATCTTCTGTTGAAAGAGCATGAAGTGATTAAAAGTTGTTGATTCAGAGGTTCGCTATGTAAATGTTTATTCACGGTTAAATATTAGCTTCTGTAGTTTTAAAAATTTTGAATTATCGTTGAGTTACTGGATGCGCCTCATTTATCTGAACTCGCCGTTCTATTCATATTTTCTGTAATACTTGATGTGAATTGTTAGAACTCTGTATGACCTGTAAGAATCTATCTTTCAGCTTGTCTGCCACTCCACCATGACGTGGAGCATTGTCTCCTGCACAAGGGCCACACGAGCAACAGCTGTAGAAATTCGTCGTACTGGAATATTCCCTGTTTCTGGCGATGTTGCTAGTCGTTATACCTGGAATCGCTCATACCGGAAGCTTAAAACCCCACAGCGTACCCTGAGGCCTGGGTCCCCTAGTGTTCAGCTGTACAACAAATTCATTTTAATAATAAAGAAAATCTGCCTTGAGCCACAAACAGTGATTTTATTAAAATGCACTATGCATTTCGAGCCCTGGGGGCTCATCATCAGGTGCTCTGACACTCTTCATCAATTTTACATTTCGTTTAGTTCTGGGCCTGGCAAAATCACATTGTTATATTATAAAATACCACATTATGAAATATAAGTTTATAAAACTATGATAAATCGAAAAGTAACTTACTGTTTGTAGTAGTAAGTGTATGGTTCTGGAGAAAGTTCATGTACAAATACAAACTCTCTGTTTTTTGTACGTAAACATTCTCCATAACCATACCCCTGCTACTACAAGCAGTAAGTTACTTAAGTAGATTGTCAAACTACCTGAAAATGAGCCCACAGGGCTCGAAATGCATCGTGAATTTTAATAAAATCCCGATTTGTGGCTGAAGGTGATTGTTCTTTATTATTACGAAAGTAATAAAGTCACGGAAGAAACACTGAAGACAACCGATAATATTACATTCATCTTACTTCGTACCAATAGTGGGTTGCTGATTAGCTCGCCTAAGTATGTGAAACGTTACACCATAACTTTTGTCACCTCAGTGTAAATCAGCGAAGTGTCATACGTGTTCATATTGCTGTAGATCAATTAAATAGTAAGTGTTTGCCGAAAATTACAGGTTATTGTTTCATTGGGGCGATTGCAGTGGGGAAGAGCCTAGAGTGATTTCTGGAGCTTTTCCATGAGATTTTACGGTATCTTAGAAATACATATAATCGAGGAACAGTAGGCAACGGATTGTTTCCTTTATGTGGTGTTAGAAAATGCGAAATTGGAATCACGACATCTGAAGGGGGGAAAATGGAAGGTGTGCTGGGAAAAGATGGCAATCAAAGGACGAACCAGGGGAAATTTTGTTAGGAAATTCATAATTCAATTAAGCAACAGATTTCGCTTATTACCTGAATCAGAGAAGAAAAAGCCTCATATAGATGTAGAAAAATGTTGGGTGCAGCAAAACCATGCTAAGCAGTAGATGAAAAACATACAGGAAAATACGGGTCCATCTCTTATGCATCATTAATGGGAGAAGTGTAAGCTAGCAGCTATAGGAGAAATTCGGTGCAGAGCAGCATGTGACAGGTTTTGTGAATCCAAGTGCTTTCCTGAGCCAGGTAACAAAAAATGGAGGCCAAATGTATTTGGATATTAACTAAGAAGATCAGTTGTTGACAGTTTGGGAAGTTGGAAACAGGCTGGCTTAAACCGAAAAATACCATATTAGCGATGACTTCGGCAAACCAGGAGCAGCTGCTGAACACATGAATGTGGGTTCTCGGATATTCTGCGGTGTCATGATCAGCCCAGCCTTAACTCTGCTGTAAATTGAGTAAACATGCATCTAAGAGTACCGCTTTACATAGATGTAAAATTGTCTATTGCTGCTGTGCCAGTAGATGCTTTAGGATGAAGGAGATACATTGTTCATGGCCTACATCTGAATGCGAGGGGCTAAGAGAAGTTAGCATGTCATTAAGGAATCCTTAGATCACTCCATGTGTCAGTGTATTCTCACAAAAAGAGGTAGAGATAGAAGTCATAAACGATGACATTATTTCCGGTAAAGCGAATGAGAGCATTGTAAAAGACAGTTCATGAGTGGAAGATAGTTTTAATAATTAATTTTTAAAAATAGGTGAGAGAATTTGTGTCAGTAATTCAGAAGAGAAAATAAAACAGTACGTTGAAGATGCAATACAGAGGACATTTAGCGAACTAAAACTTAAATTCACATCTGAAATAAGGAAGCTCATCATGACTCTAAAAAGTGGAAGTTCATACTCGCTGGGTAATATCTGCAATCAGACACCAAATAGTTCTGGGCCTATAATATGTACTGTTCTTAGTCATTGCGTATGTTTTCCCAGAAGGATCGAAGTACTGGTATGTCATTGTTAAACGCCTCACTGAAAAGTGTTTCTCCACAGATGTCACTACCTACCTCCCTCTGTCACACCTTATAACATTTTGTAAAATTTTGTACAAGGAAACGCACTCAAGGGTTATTGTGCACCTGTGTAATAATGAGCCTATTCTTCACTGACAGTTTGGATTCCAAAAGCGCCATTCTACTAAGTCAGATACTAACATTTCCTGAGCACGTAAAGAAATCTTTAGATGACAAAATATCACCAACTGAGATCTTCTGTGTGTTATCGAAAGCATTTGATCGTGTCACTCATAATATTCTACTACAGGAGATATGTTTTTATGGAAAATTTAATTCAGAAAATGCCTGGTTTCGTTTTTATTTAAGAAACAGAAAGCATACATTTACGCTAGCATGTTCGAGCAAGAGGGACAGCACATTATCTTCATGGTGAGAAATTACAGTGGGGCTCCCGCAGAGTTTGATCACTGGTCCACTACTAATCATGCTTTGTGTTAATGATCTGCCATTTTACTTGAATCAGTAAGCAGAATTTCAGACTCCCGGATGAAATTTTCATTCTGCAGCAGAGTGTGCGCTGATTTGAAATTTCCTGGCAGATTGAAACTGTCGTCGGACGGGTACGCCAATTTAGAACCTTTATCTCTCGCGAGTAAATACACTATCAACTGAGGCACTGGCAGAAGCAAAGTTGTGAGGAGAAGTTGTGAGTCTTGGTCATGTAGCTCATTTGGTAGAGCACTTTCCCAGGAGATGCAAACGTTCGAGTTCCCTCTGACACAGTTTAATTTGCCAGTAAGTTCCTGGATTAGTGCTGTTTGCACATGATACCAGCATTGATGTGAAGCCCAGGAGAGAAGCACCAACAGAAGAAACATTATTGAATGGATTTTCACAAATGGATTGCTTTAAACCTTAAAAAAAGCGCAGTTCTGTACCGGAAAAACATCCCACTTCCTGTTAATCTAGTATACCAACAAGAAACAAGAACCAGGATAGAAAATTGGAATTTCTTAGGTGCATAAGTTGACAAAGACTTACACCAGGGAACCATATACCAGACCTGCTAAAACATTTAGGTTTGACTACCTTTGTCACAAGAATAACTACCGGATTCTGGAATACAGAGGTCAGTAAGTTATCGTATTTTCATTCCTTGATGCCTTTTGGGTAATGATGTAGGGTTTGTCTCTGCTTAGGCAAAAAATGTTCAGTAAGGAAAAGAGAGTAATTAATTTTTGTATGGAGTTCACTCACAGACACACAGCTTACAGATATCTCTTTAAGCAACTTGTAAACCATAGCTTAGGCATTACATACCTTTTGTTGATTCATTTACCTTTCTATTTAAATAAATTTATTTGAATAATTTTGTTTACAACTACCTATATGTGCAAATGATATGTTTTGTTTAAAATGATTGTTTGTTGTTATGTAAACTGCTGACCTTCACTTAGGATTCTTAGGTATTTTGTGTGTAAGAGGTAGTGTGGTTCCCCTCGGGAACGGAACTTAGTAGCGCGCGCAAATTTTGGTTGGCCTAGCTAAAAAAGGTTGAACAAGAGTCAGTCAAGGACGAGCTACCAAACTGTCATTTGCCCACGTATAAGCTGCATATTGTGCTGGTATCGAGAGAGGCTTTCTGTGTCACTTTCTAATGCCTCGGATGGATGGATACAGAACTGGAGCTATTCTGGAATTGATATCTATCATCGCCACCAAGAAATGACAGATCCCAGCAATTCTACCTGCAAATCCACCTACTAACATGCAATCGCCGCCACATTGCGCAATCACTGTAACGGAACACTATAATAATGTACAGTGAAGGATCAGCTTATTGGATGTGTTAGTGTGCTCAAATATAAGGTAATTTATAACTGAATTTATGTACCTACCCTGATTGTTTTTCCTTATCGTAACACCTCTCAGGTCCCTCTCCGTTTGAGCTAAAGTGATTACCGAGTGTCCTTACTGAAAGAACATTAAAGCCCAGTGTTTTATTGATTAATGTCTCTTGAACATAATAAAAAGAAAGTTAAAGTTAATGTGGCAAGAAAGTGAACTAAAGTAATTGATGCTTGCAGAAAATAATTTTTCTATTAAAACTGCTTATTAATATGTTGTTGCGAACTTCAAAATTTAAAGTTCTTAAGACTGAGGCTTATAAAGTTTTACTTGGTAAATGATCACATTGCTGCTTGTTGTAAATCGCAAAAGGTGAGTCAGTATCTTACAGATATGTTAATTTTGTGTCTCACTGTAGTAAAAGTGGAAAACTGCAATAGTGGAAAGTTATATACTCATGCTTGCTAAGCACTTGTTTCTTTTGGGTATTGAAAGTGAATATTAATAGTGTAATAGCATCCACAGCTCATGATAAATAACAACTAATACAAAGACCACTATTTACGAAAACAATAACTTCTTTATTGAAAAGACAGTGAGAAGTAATTTGTTAGTGAAATACATGTAACTTTCATTCTAAAAAGAAAAATATTTAGCTGAGAGAGACTTAACCTGTGACCAGTTCATAATTTTGCAGTGAACTACATTTATAATTTTACGTCAACTAGGAAAGTGTTTGAAAAATAATACTTAACTTATGTCCAATTTATGATTCTGCAGTGGATATTAATAGTAATGTTATAAAACTTATTCGGTTTGAATAAGCCCTGAAAGTAATAGTGTGTTCCGCTATCTGTTATATTTCTGCAAATAGTTTGTGCTGCTCTAGCTGTTAGTTCCAGCCTTAACGTTGACATATGCAGGTGTCAGAGTTCATTGCATTCGCGTGTGGTAAAGTATAGGTTGTGTTTGTCCGTTAAAGTTACTAATAACTACTTTCTTGAACTAGAATGTTAATCATTCTCTTGCCTAATTAGGCTGGCGACCGTTTTCTTTATCCTTCAAACAGTGTGGATAGGTTAAATATCATTTATTACTGTTTAAATATTTACGTATTTCTGAATTTCGATTCCGATACGCCACCTCCGTTAGGTATATCACGGTCAACATAACAAAATTCCTCTCAGAGGGTAACACTGCTCTATTGCTTTATACTATAATTACTCTAACAAAATAGTTCCATTTTACAAACTGCCTCCAGCTTTGAGGTTATGGTATAGCAGTAGTGGACGGTAGTGTTATAAACTGCCAATATTAACAACTGCCTCACCGTACATTTATTCATTTACGAAATCAATGTAAGTTCGAGAAGAACAGAGATATTCACAAGTACAAGACTAAAAGGAAACATGATCTGCATAACTCTTAATGAATCCATCTGTGGTACAGAAAGGGGTAAAATTTTGAGCTATAAAGGTCTTTAACAATCATCCCATGGAAATAAAATGTCTAATAGCTATCATAAGTGTTTCAAATGTAGGTTGACGATGTTTCTTCTTAACAGCTCAGTCCATACCGCAGAGGAACTCTTGAGTTTCGATAATAAGTCTTCTTTTAGAAAATGGTTAGCATGTTGCCATATAAATGTTATTTTTTACTTTTTTAGTGGTATGTAAGTGTGCTATGTTCGTTCTGTTGACACGTTCCACTTCATAATGTTTACCTTGAATTTCATCTAGGGGACAGGTAACGAACTAACCTCACCATCAAATGTAGCGTATTGTGTACTAACGTGAGTTATTGTTCGCTAACTCAATTTCTGACAGCGGAGACAGTAATTATCGGTAAATGTCTAGGAATCTATGTACCGAGTTTCTTTAGTAGAATGACTAGATATAAGGAAAGCAGATACCTTTTGACATTAAGTGGAAGGATGATAAATAAATGTAATTAATCCATGAAGGATATGGCTTACAAAAACTAGATTGGCAGATTCATTAATACAGTTTGAGATGGATACTGAACAGGATTTACTGAAGAGTCAAAGAACTCACAAAGAGGAGTTGCTCGTTTCATTTCCGTTACGTTCATGAACGAGAGAGCGTTATGTAACAGCTCAGCGAATTACAGTGCTAGTAGCTACAAGAGAGCCGTTGTGTAGCTCTGAGAAGTTTACTCTCAGAATTTGGTCAATATACCATTGGGTCCAACCTAGACTCCTACAGCCATCAGGAGAGAGCTGGGCGGGATGCAGTGGTGAGGTCCTAGTTACTCTTGAGAGCGCCAAGAGAACGTTATTGACGGTAACACATTCATTAAGCAGAAATACAGGAGTGTCCTCCAAAGTGCTGTGTCACACCCAGGCCATTTGAGTAGCTCCTCACCAGCGGCGGAATGCCGACTTGTGCTCGTCGTGCAGTATCGCTCGTTCAGCGAAGCATAGGGTGGCGGACTGCGGCATCCGGCGGTCTCCAGCTCAACGTATCAATCCTCATTGTGCTCTCGTGGACTTCGAAGGCTTGTATACCTAAAGTATTCACTGACTCACAGTGTTCGGCTCTCATCCCACGCTTAGCAAGCAGGAGCCAGCAACATCGGTGTCTACCGTAGGGACGTGATGAGCAGCAGCGGCGCCCACCCGTTCGAAGGCGGATGACGGACAGCGTCCTTGTGACGCAGTTCAAGCCTCCAGCAGACTTGCAGGCTGTGATGGCTTCCGTGTCCCATCATTAGTGCCACGGGAGTTGGCAGTGCAGCTGGCAGCTGGCAGCAGCGCCCCTGGTAGTTACATAGACGATCGAAGACAGCTAGGCATGCCGAGGACCGACCGCCATAGCCTCCCCTCTCATTGGGTAGCTGCAACTGAGACAAGTTTTGAAACTACGCACCAGGCAGCCAGAAATCAGCACTCAGCGATCAGATATTTGTTAAGAAGGGCAGGTTGCTTATGTTGGTGCTCCCCACACGCACTGTGGTGGTGGAGATGATTACGGCATTCTGTCTCGAAATCTGGCAGAAAACTCAAAGAGATTCTGGTCATACATAAAGCACACCAATGGCAAGACCCAATCAATACCTTCACTGCGCGATAAAAACGGTGAATTCACTGATGACAGTGCCACTAAAGCAAAGTTTTCCGAAATTCCTTAACCAAAGAAGACGAAGAAATATTCCCGAATTCCAATCAAGAACAGCTGCCAAGATGAGAAACATAGAAGTAGATATCCTCGGTGTAACAAAGCAGCTTAAATCACTTAATAAAGGAAAGGCCTCCGGTCCAGATTGTATACCAGACAGGTTCCTCCCAGAGTATGCTGATAAAATAGCTCCATATTTAGCAATTATATACAACCACTCGCTCACAGATAGATCCGTACCCAAAGACTGGAAAATGTCACACCAATACCCAAAAAGGGAAGTAGGAGTAATCCGTTGAATTACAGGCTCGTGTCACTAACGTCGATTTTCAGTAGGGTCTTGGAACATATACGGTATTCGAACATTGTGAAGTACCTCGAAGAAAACGGTTTCAGAAAATATCGTTCTTGTGAAACACAACTACCTCTTTATACTCATGAAGTAATAAGTGCTATCGACAGGGGATATCAAATAGATTCCATATTTTTAGATTTCCAGAAGGCTTTCGACATCGCTCCTCACAAGCGTCTTCTAACTAAACTGTGTGCCTACGGAGTATCGCCTCGGTTGTGCGAATGGATTCGTGGTTTCCTGTCAGGAAGATCACAGTTCGTAGTAATAGAGGGAAAGTCATCGAGTAAAACAGAAGTAATATCCGGCGTTCCCTAAGGAAGTTTTATGGGCCCTCTATTCTTCCTGATCGATATTAACGACATAGGAGACAATCTGAGTAGCAGTCTTAGATTGTTTGCAGATGATGCTGTCATGTACCGTCTTGTAAACTCACCAGATGGTCAAAACGACTTGCAAAATGATTTAGATAAGATATGTGTATGGTGCGAAAAGTGGCGAATGACCCTGAATAAAGCAAAGTGTGAAGTTATTCACACGAGTACTAAAAGAAATTAGCTACATTTCGATTACGCGATAAGTCACACAAATCTGAGGGCTGTAAATTCAACTAAATACTTAGGGATTACAATTACAAATAACGTAAATTGTAACGATCGCGTAGATAATATTGTGGGTAGAGCAAACCAAAGACTGCCATTCATTGGCAGACCACTAAGAAGGTGCAACAGGTCTACCAAAGAGACTGCTTACACTACGCTTGACCGCCCTATCCTGCAGTATTGCTGTGCTGTTTGGGATCCGCATCAGCTGGGACTAACGGATGGCATCGAAAAAGTACAAAGAAGAGTAGCTCGTTTTGTATTATCGCGAGATAGGGGAGATAGTGCCACAGACATGATACGTGAATTGGAGTGGCAATCATTAAAACAAAGGCGTTTTTCGGTGCGTGGGGATCTTCTAATGAAATTTAAATCACCAGTGTTCTCCTCCAATTGCGAAAAAATTTTGGTAAAGGAATAATTTTTGACTGACTTAGACAACGATGCAACCATTGCCCAAATTCAGTGCAGAAATTAAGTTCGAAGGGTGGTGATATGTAAGGTGTCAGGCAAATCCAACACCTTCCATGAAAACCCTGACATGATAAGCAAATACAGTAGTATGTCACATAGCTCCAAATAAATCGTGACATTAAATTAACCAAAGTAATACGAGTAACGAGTGAGCAAATGAAATACCACAGACTAACGCAAGAATGCCTCAATGCATGTCATACCTTCCCACCATGAGACAGACCCAGTTCCGAGGGGAGAAACGAGAACAGAAGCCGAGAGCAGAACCGTGTTAAGCTGGAAGGCCCTACGACAAGGGACGGACACCCACGTCGCCAGCTAACCGCTAGGACCACACCCCAGCCGCAAGTTTTAGCGTGAGACTTTTCCGCGTCTCTGTTACGTCAGGACCACCCCCCAGCCCATGTTAAAAGATAGAGCCCTCCAGAAGAACAGTATAGATCTTACGATAACACAAAAAGGGCCACCCCCCAGCCGCAAGTTTTAACGTGAGACTTTTTCGCGTCTCTGTTACGTTGCAAACTTTAAAAACATTGCCCCACCACGAAAAGTATAACGTTTCTCATTGGATAGACAGAATTTTTGTAAGCGGAGCTTAAGGTTAATATTGAGACCCTGATTGGTCAGATGAAAACACAGCCAGAACGTTTTTTTAAACCAACTTCGGTAAATTGTAGTAAGGAGAAGTTAGGAGAGAGTTGCTTCCGAGACGGCGAGGTGAGCGGAGCTGTGCTGCCCGCTGCCCCCTGACGAACACCGACAAGGTAATGAACGCACGCGATGCCGCATAACAGCGCATAAAGCTTCACTCAGAACTGCAGAAGTCTCATCTGTTACCCCCCTTTTTTGCGTAATACTAGTGTCGATCGTCAATTAAAGCTCATGGTGTTCACATTTGCCACTTGAAGTAAAGATCTGAAACGCGATGATTTTTCTGTTATATAGTTACTGAGAAGCCACATCAGCCACTGTAATTTACGACAAGTTACATAAGTAATTAAAGATAATTGAGTGTCACTGTAGACCATTTTGATAGTTTTCTCTTTTGTGAAACTTAATTTAAACCTAGATTATAGATGTGATATGGCATAGGTCATCCTTCGATCCATTGTAGAACTTGGAAACCCACTCAGAGAACATTCGTTCACAGTTTTGTTGAACGCAGTTGGTTTTTACCATCCTGTATTAAAACATTTCCTTTTATCAATAGTGCAATTTATAAACAATGTTTTCTGAGTACAATAAAATTGCCAATGCTTTTTCGACGTTATTTTACCAGCTAACTAAAAATAGGAAAGCCTTGAACCCCTTCCACTAAATTTAGTTACTATTAAGATTCTTTTACAGGGAGTGCAGTGGAGCTGACGCTGAAATCATTACGTATTTGGTTATATCATCGCTAGTCTCACTGAACTCTTCTGAACTCTTCATGTCATGTGTGGTCTGACGTCTCCTTACCAGCAACAGGTCCCAGGTTCAAACTAGTCAATTCCCTAAAAAACACGCTCAGAGTGTCGTTGCGCGAAAGTGGTAGGGAGACACGATGTAGAACAAACAGACACCACGCAGAATGTTAGATGATGACCTCAGAAGTTAAGTCCCATAGTGCTCAGAACCATATTGTTTACACATAATTCCCTTACTATATCTGAACGTTATTTACAAACCAGTCAACGGGTATCTTGTGCACAGGAAAAGCTAAGCGGCGCACTGACATTCATTTAAAACAGAAGAGGGTTACACAAATGGCAATCAGAACAACTAGAGCGCTGGTAGAAGTCACACTTAAAGTCGTGATACTATGATGTTCTCTAATGCGGTATTCCTGTATGTGCTGGAATATTTGTTGGGTTGTAGTTCTACCTTTTTACATTGCTACTAGTTAGTCTAGTGAGCGTAGAATGTCTGGATTCAGGGTATTATTTAAAAAGGTTAAGATTCTGATAAGCAGCACCTATAATGGCTTCTCGGGCCAGTAGAACGTAGGTTGTTCCCACTTAAGTGTAATCGTACCAGTGATCACAGCTCGTAGACGAAATGTCGTGCCTGCTAAGTCACAAGTCGTACTGTCTATTATTATTCCACTGTCCCGTAATTCCACTGTATTCATACTTTCATTACAGTTTACTATGACTACTTCTTATGAAATAACTGAGTAGACAAGTGGGTACCTACCCTCGAGAAATTTCGATACGGAGTTAACACTTCCCTTTGAGATTCACTTGCTTCAGATTTTCCCAAGAATAACTGGACTTCCCCTGCCTGTACGCCACCCTGTAACATCCTGCTTGGGAATATCGTAACACATTCCCTCTGGTATCTTTGTAGGTCTTCCATTGACTTTAGATCGTAGCCACCTCTTTGTTCTGAAATTATTACTAAATCTTTGTCCTATAGCTGTCCTCATTTTGGTATGCGACCTGAGATGAAGGAACTTTCATCATTATCTTCCTCTCCCTCCTAAAGACAAGATTACCGGGATAAAATTGTACAACAACATACAAAAACAGCATTGCATCGATCCCTCAATAATAAAAATAAACCAAGACTCTAAAACTTACTACTAATAGAAACAAATAAAACTGATTTACTTCCTAACGATCTGCACAAGAACAAACGAAGGCAATATAGGCAAACAACAACCTTATATCTTATCTGTCGACGTATTCTGGTAATCAGTTATCTGTTTCTTCTTTGTTCCACGAGGATAAAGCTTCCTTAAAAGGTTTAATGCATCCCATGCGAATAATCAGAGTCTATGCTAGCTTTTGTATTTTAGCAATGACAGGTGACGACATTTCCACCGCTTGGTATGGTTCATAGTAATAGGTCAGGAATTTCTTAATCTTAACTTTTGGTGTATGTAGGTTCTTTACTACAACCCATTGGGCAATCCTCTATTGCCGTAACTGCTCTATGCGTTCTCCTACCTGCTGTTGTCATTCTGAGGCTTTCGTGTTTCCGCGTTTTATTTGTTGACAAGTGTCTCGCAATTTCGTAGAAAGTTTTCTTACTGACTCGACGTCAGATTCAAGCTTCGGCTTATCACTTCGAAAGGTGAGGGCATTTTCCTCTCATATGTTACATTGTATGGTGAAAGACCAGTGGCCGTATCGACATTAGAATTGTATTTGGCAGTTACAAAATTCTAATATACGTCCAATTTTCATGATTGCTATTGACATAATAGCTCAACACCATTGAAATCATGTGATGAACTCTCTCTGTTCTTCTATTGGCGTGAGGGTGGGAGGGCTTGTTCCCAGCTTGTGAATTTGGAACCATCGTCACATTTAATACATAAGATCGGACATGAAATTGGTACCCTGTTCTATAATTAGAGTTTCTGGAGTACCAGATGTGAACAACCCATTATTTACTAAGGCTTGAGCAACTGTACTCGCTTTTTGGTCACGAACTTGCAGCTGTTATTATGTAACACGATTAATTGTTAGTTATAGTATATATGTATTTATTTACTGAAGGTTTTTGGTAAATGGACCTAAAGTGTCCATTCTAAACATTTAGAAAGGTTTAGACGCTTCTGCTAGACGTTGTAACGAAATCTGTCGGTGGTTAAGATAAGCTCCTTGCATGCAAGGTGTGCAATTCTTGACATATCGCTCGACATATCGTTTTCTAGTCCTTGACCAAATTTTTTCAGCTGTCCGTAATGGTCATCTGCTTGTGGCAAGACTTCGTTCTTGAAAACTGCAAGTACTACAAACCGTAAGCTTCACTTTGTTGTTCTGCACAGCAAGCCGTTTTCCTGGTGTGTGTATTACCCCGTAATCAAATTCAGTCATCTGGCCGGTTTGGCCGAACGGTTCTAGGCGCTTCAGTCTGGAACCGCTCGACCGTTACGGTAGCAGGGTCGACCAATGCCTCGGGCATGGATGTGTGTGATGTCCTTAAGTTCTAGGGGACTGATGACCTCAGATGTTAAGTCCCATAGTGCTCAGAGCCATTTGAACCATCAAATTCAGTCAAACGAAGTGCCCACCTTCTTAATCTTCTGCAATGTTCCTTCAGTCCTAATAACCATTTCAGAGCAGCTTGATCCGTCACTACCTTAAACTTTTGGCCATATAAATAACAGCGGAAGTATGTAATACCATGGATTACTGCCAGCATCTTCTTCTCATTCGTGGAATAATTTTGCTCTGCTTTGTTCAACTGTAGTGATGCATATACAACATGACGCTCTTTACCGTCTATATTCTGTTCTAGGACACAGCCAAGAGCCGTATTACTTCCATCATAAAATAGTGAAAATTATTTTCCAAAATCGAGGAATATGAAAACTGGGTCCAAAGTCGGTGGTCGCCTTAAAGTATCGAACGCCATCTGTTATTCGGTAGACCATTCAAATATTGATATTTTCCGTAACAAACGATTCAAAGGGCCGGAAATGTCAGCAACGTCCTTTAATAATCGGTCATAATAATTACAGAGACAGGTGAAACTGTGAAATTGCTTGACAGCCTGTAGTTATGCTGTTCTCAGTCTTTTGAATATCTCCTCCAACCGTCGTATGTGCCCTTCCAAGGCCGTTGAAAACGCTATTATGTTATCCTCATAGATCAAACATTGTTTTGATTTCAATCTTCTTAGTACAGTATCCAATAATCTCTGAAAGGTGACGTGTGCACGCGACTAACATTTATAGCTGAGTGGAGCTGCTCTTCCAACAGCATTCCTCACGAGGAAACCAGTTGCGTCTTTACTTATGGTTACTCGTACTTTAGGCACTTCGGCTATGCACGTCTCTGTGTAAAAAGAATAACTCGATGTAGTCATAGGGTCGAACCGCACACGTCTGCTTTGATGCCCGGAGCTAATTAGCTGTAAATAATAACCTGTAGCTGTGATCCTGCAGTCAACTAATCTCCACATTGACTAAACAAATGTTAAACGAAAGATTTAGTAGCAAGGGTTCTATTGTAACGTCTGCAATTGATGTGGGCGACCGAGAATTACGTTTAACACTGTTTATCATAAAAGGACAGCTCAATTACTCAGGAAGTGATCCTACGATATTCATTAAAAATACAGTCAAATATATCCTTACCAAATGCAGTCAAGTTACGTTGAGAGCGATACGAGAATGGTAGCAATATCCCCAGACTAAATAGTCGTCATAGATACGTGTAGACAATACACGAACATTCACCAGCTCAAAACAGTCCTGCAGAATGATTCAAAAATTTACACATATGATGCAAAGAACTGAAATTCATACTCTGTATGTTCTCAGTTCCGTAGATTGAACGACAGAAGTTTGAGTCCTATTCTGGTGCACATTCAAACCTTTAGAAATATAAGAAGATGAAATATGGTAGCGACCGTTCACCGCCCAGATTCAGTCACCTCCACAATCGAATACCATTCGTTTCCACAGGCAGGTCAGCCTCCTTCCAGAACTCACGTAAAAGTACTAAGACTCAACCCCTGGAGGTCTTCACTCGAAACTCCCAGTCGCCACGTGACTCCAGTAGTGTTCCGCTACAATGTGCTTTCCCATTGGCCGTAGGCCGTCGCCAGCAGGAATGCACGGTTCTTATTTGCTAAAAATGTGATTTGATTCATTTTGACCACTTCCCGGGCTAAACTAACACATTACAACAATATTTAAATAAAGAAATGTTATGAACAGTCTCTTACACACAGATAATTTACAATAATTATAAATAAAGATTGTTCGTAGTAAGTACGCTAGCATTCTTTCGCAAGTGAGCTCATGTTAAATGAGAACGAATTGTCGTTAAATGTTATTCAAACCATTAATTACGCCTTGTTGACAGAAGCGTCTTTTGGTTATCTTTTGCGTTATGGTGTCCGCTAACATATGTGACTGACCACTTTTAAAATTGCACAGTTTTTAACAGCAATTGCAAAACAACATTTAAATAAAGTTACTGGCAAAATAGTAAAATGTTCACAATTATGAAAATGTGTGAGTTATTCATGCTGCATTCATTAGCTGTGCATATGTGGAGAATACTATGTTTTGCCATAAATTTGCCGAAAGGTGCAAAAGATGTCTTAAATCAATAAATAAAATAAATGCAGACACGTAGCTTTCAGTGATGATAGCGATAGTGCGAAGTTACCATTGCAAATAGTGCTTGTCGAAATCGCATGCAGCAATTAAAAGCTGTTAGTTCAGAGGGTCATGGCGAAAGTGTTTATTCGCTGTGAGATCTGTAGTTTCAAAGATATTGAGATATTGTATAATTAGTTGCGCCTCATTTTTATGAGATCGCCGATGTATTTAGGTTTGTATTGATATGTAACTGTGATTTATTATCGAAGTTCAGAGAGCCATACCTTGGCAATCTTTAAGAGTGTCAGACACTCCACCATTTCATGGAGCATATTTTGCACAAAGTCAACGCGAGTATCAGCCGTCCAAATTCCCAGCTCTGGGATTTACGCGTTTCTAATCAAGTCTGCGTGCCCACACCTGGGCTCGTCAGAAACGGTCGCTGCCTTTCGACCGGAGGCGGCGCTGTGACGCCCCTGCGGCTGACCACCGGCGCTCAGCCGTACAACAAATGCATCTTACCATGTAAAAATTCTAGGAGGCCGAGTCGAGCGTCTAAATACGAGTAACGTTACTTGCTTCCTTGATTCCAAATGGCATTCGACAATATTGGAATGATCTCCTGGGACAGAAAAAATTGTTTTTAGTCGATACTCTAGCGCTTCTTCTATTTGATGATGTCCGCTTTTTAAATCCATTGAGGAGGAATATTTACACTGACTCTAGTTGTCGAGATTCTCTGTTATGTTTGGTATCGGATATGCATGGTTGATGGTTCGTGCATTGAGGTATCGGTAGTCACAGCATGTTCTGTATTTTTAGTGCCATCTGGTGACTTTTTCGGAACCTAAATTACTGGTGCTCACATGGACTACACTATAATTAATAACACCATCAGCTAACTGTTGGTCGAAAAATCCTTTTATTAGCATACACTTACGAACTCGATATGGGTTCTTGTATACTGGAGCATTATTCCCTGTTGGTACTTTGTGTTGCGTGAGTGGAGCTGCTGGTATTGGACCACTGAGATTAAATAAATCCATGAACTGCCGTAGCAATGCTTCTCTATCATATCCTCGTAAATGTTCAACTTCCTCACGTAATGCAAATGTATTGACATCTTACTTGCGGCAGAGTTCCTCACTTAATCAATCTGTCATCCTCTTCCAAAACATTCAAACTAGCGATTAGTAAACACTTTCGCAGCCTTACTTCGTCCCTGCCAAAATTATCATGATTGACCGGAAACATAACATCTCTGTCCACGACACTGACGCGTACTTTGCTTCTGTGTAAAATAAGTGGGACTTATGCAATTCTTCGTTAGGTTCCAGTGCTCTGCAACACATAATAAATCCTCAGGCAGGTCTGTATCTATGTTCTCCCAGCTCGACTTCCCTGTAACTTGCGGTATCGTATCACTCGAATTGATATTTAATGGCTATGTCCGCAGTTTATTGGGTGCCGCCTTCATGATCGGAGAACTTTGCGACAGTGTAACACTTACAGTTGTTGCCCATAGCGAGAACAATGTCCCACCAAGTTCAGTCGTAGGCTGCAAAAAAAAAAAAAAAAAAAAAAAATGTTCAAATGGCTCTGAGCACTATGTGACTTGACTTCTGAGGTCATAAGTTCAAATGGCTCTGAGCACTATGCGACTTAACTTCTAAGGTCATCAGTCGCCTAGAACTTAGAACTAATTAAACCTAACTAACCTAAGGACATCACACACATCCATGCCCGAGGCAGGATTTGAACCTGCGACCGTTGCGGTCGCTCGACTCCAGACTGTAGCGCCCAGAACCGCACGGCCACTCCGGCCGGCTAGGTCATAAGTCCCCTATAACTTAGAACTACTTAAACCTAACTAACCTAAGGACATCACCCACGTCCATGCCCGAGGCAGGATTCGAACCTGCGACCGTAGCGGTCGCGCGGTTCTAGACTATAGCGCCTAGAACCACTCGGCTACTCCGGCCGGTTGTAAGCTGCAAAAGGTCAATTTTTGTGTGATGTTTAGCAAGAAAGTAGAGTCCAAGGATCGCACAATATTCCTTACCAGCACGTGGCAATACTTCTACAAGCTTTCGAAAATTGTTATTTCCCACGTTACAACTGAACAGCGTTGTCCACAATTACTTAATGCCATTATCACCTAGCGACCGCAGTCTCCTTCTGTACAAGATATCCAGACTGACTACTGACACGTGAGGCCATGTGTCCTCCAGAAACGTACGTTTCCTACCATTTACTTTGCCTAGCAAACAGCACTCCGTCTCTGCGTACGTTTCTGCAGTCTCATGTTCTACTGGAAACGCAGTCCGACGGATGAGGCATCCCAGTTGCCGTTTAACTACCGATTATTAGGATGTTGCTTGTCCCGTACATTCTACCGACGATCATGTACTTTATGGCTCACCTCCCCATACTCGTAACATTCGGGATGATGAAGTGGATTCCTGATGTAGCCAGTGCGCCCACATCTAAAACACTTCACTTCAGAAGAAAAAAGCAGCGCGATCACTTTGTCTTCGTGTAGCAATGTAGATCTCCTTCAGTTGCTAGCAATCCTAATGACAGCAGATCGGTGAGTTGGATTCTCCATTCTGACCCTCCTTGACATATCAGTAGAAATGCGTCTTAGAAACACATCGAGAGCCCTACTCTCTACCTCACGCAGATTCACTCTGTCGGCCTTAAGTTTCCTAACCCAGTTACACAAGGATTTCACTGAGTCTCCGTGCTTCTGCGATTGTCCGTTGAGTGTTTACCGAAGAAGCGAGCGCTGTTCTGCTTCCGATAGCACCGTGTTAGACCGTCAGCCAATTCATCAAATGTTTGGTTTTTACAGAGGGACTCGTGGAACATGAAGTACGTTCTCGCGTCACCCACTAATCTTAATTTAGACATAGTCAAGTATGTTTCTTCTTACCCTTTTCCCAATTTGTCTTGCCCCTGTTTGGCTGTAGTTCGTAACAACACGGCTATCTGCTCCTTCAAACCTTCCACCTTCTCATTCAGAGTCGCTGCTCGTATTCCTGGCATCTGCGTAAACTCAATCTGCCGTCACACCAGAAAAGAAAAATCACGCAGTACGCAAAAAAAAGGAATTAAGCTAAACTTAATCTTCGCGCCAAAACCCAACGCGGTTTCAGCTTGAACACATAGCAACTCCTGCCCAGATAAATCACAGTACAAACACTGTACTAGCTGCGAGTAGCCTTCTCTCGTGTTCCCACTACCAGTAAAGATGACAGGCATCTTATCACCATGGCTGTAACGGATCGTGCAGCCCCGTCTCGATCCCTGAGTCAACAGATGGGGACGTTTGCAAGACAACAACCATCTGCACGAACAGTTCGACGACGTTTGCAGCAGCATGGACTATCAGCTCGGAGACCATGGCTGCGGTTACCCTTGACGCTGCATCACAGACAGGAGCGCCTGCGATGGTGCACTCAGCGACGAACCTGGGTGCACGAATGGCGAAACGTCATTTTTTCGGGTGAATCCAGGTTCTGTTTACAGCATCATGGTGGTCGCATCCGTGTTTGGCGACATCGCGGTGAACGTACATTGGAAGTGTGTATTCGTCATGCCATACTGGCGTATCACCCGGGGTGATGGTATCGGGTGCCATTGGTTACACGTCTCGGTCACCTCTTGTTCGCATTGACGGCACTTTGAACAGTGGACGTTACATTTCAGATGTGTTACGACCCGTGGCTCTACCATTCATTCTATGCGAAACCCTACATTTCAGCAGGATAATGCACGACCGCATGTTGCAGGTCCTGTACGGGCCTTTCAGGATACAGAAAATGTTCGACTGCTGCCCTGGTCAGCACATTCTCCAGATCTCTCACCAATTGAAAACGTCTGGTCAATGGTAGCCGAGCAACTGGCTCGTCACAATACGCCAATCACTACTCTTGATGAACTGTGGTATCGTGTTGAAGCTACATGGGCAGCTGTACCTGTACACGCCATCCAAGCTGTATTTGACTCAATGCCCAGGCGTATCAAGGCCGTTATTACGGCCAGAGGTGGTTGCTCTGGGTACTGATTTCTCAGGATCTATGCACCCAAACTGCGTGAAAATGTAATCACGTGTCAGTTCTAATATAATATATTTGTCCAATGAATACCCGTTTATCATCTGCATTTCTTCTTCGCGTAGCAATTTTAATGGCCAGTAGTGTAGTTTCTGCAGGCCAAGCCTCCAGCAGACCTACAGGGTTATGGTGGCTTCCGCGCCTCATTAGTTGTACCTTAGAGGTCGGCAGTGAAGCTGGCAGCAACAGTGTCCTTTTAGCCGGACCACTAATTCCATTGACGATTGAAGACAGCTTGTCATGCCAAGGGTAGACCTCTATAGCCTCCAGTCTCAATGGACAGCTGCAAATTAGAGACAAAGGCTGAGACTCCGCACTGGGAAGTCGGCAATCAGCAGTCGGAAATCAAATATTTGTAGTATTTATGTTGGCACTTCCCGTGCGGTCTGTGGCGGCGGGGTTGGCTATGACATCGTGTCCCCGTATTCTCTCGCTGTCAGTAACCCTAGTGACTTCAGACTTCCGCAACTTGACGTTTCAGTGGCTCTTTTCTGCTGTCTGGACACCCGAATATTTAAAGATGCGTTGTACCTAGCCTTTGTCACGAAACTCTGCTTAGTCATTAGTATGATGGTATCTCTGGGGCTTCCACAATTTCAGTAAGCTTCACTCGCAGATCTGGGTGCTCGGTCGTTCCCAATTGTTGTGACAGCTTCTGTGTTTGGATCAATTCTGACAGCATTTCCACATAGCTGGCAGTCTGCTGCTCATTGTCACAGGCGACTCGGCTTCCGGGAGCTGCCAAGATGGAGCTTGCACGAATTTTTAGTGTCCATTCGGTATATTATCCAGGGACATAACAGTATATTCCTGTAGAGTCAGGTCGGATATCAATTCCTCCGAAGCTCATGTAGAGAAAAGACCATGGTGAGATACTCAGAGAAATGAGAGCTTATAAGGATGGTTACCGATCGCTGTTCTTCCCACACTCCAGTCGTAAATGGTTAGGTAGGGGAAAACAAGGGTGACTATAACGGTACCGGAAGTACCACTCAGGACAGAAACGAATAGAATATGACTATGTAGCAGAATTAGGACTGCACTGTTTAGCACCCAAGAGAATCAACATCATAAGTTTTGCAGGAAAATGAGGTGAATATATGAAATTCTTCCAAGTATTTCTTTTTATTGTTTTACATTTCGTAGTAAGCAATAAAATCTCAATTTCAGTACCAGATGTGCTAAGAGTGGACGTCAGGCATGCGTCTTGTAATAACGAATTTTAAGGATCCACTTTCTTGCAAGAATACAGTTTTTGTTTCGTTTAATCTCCAAACCAGTTTCAACACAACTGTGGCACTTACAGCACATTTTTTGTTTTATTCTTTCTGAAACATATACATACATTTTTATGTGGTTTAGGAATATGGTGACACATGTCTATTTGCTCTCCCAATATCTCGGTCTGTTGGCTCCTCCCCCATCTGTCCAGCTCCTCCTTCACTCCCCCCCCCCCCCCCCCTCCGTCCACTTTCTCCTTCCACCATTTAATTCGACGTCCCCCTCCCACTCTATTTGTTCACCTCCTACTTCCTCTCTCTGTCCATCTTGTCCTCCCACTATCTGTGTCTGTCTCCTCCTTCCTGCTGTGTGTCTGACCATCTTCTCTTTCCCACTCCTCTGTGCATATTACCATCGTCACCGGAATAGGATGCTGGTAGTTCTACTCCCACAGTGTTTTTTTCCAGTTTGCAAATAATATATGTACCAAATTTGATTGAAATAGGTCTAGGGGTTTTAAGTAAGCGTTTTACCGGTGGCTTTACCCTCATACGCACGTGTCAAATATATTTCACAGGTATTTGTACATACGTTTCACCTGTGTCTTCAGCCAGTTTCGCCCTGCAGTTACATTTTCACGCAGCTCAATGTTTATGTTATAATATCTTTTGACCTATGTGGCGTGGAATAAAATAATTTTGCAGGTACATCCAGTGCTACACGCTGCTACTGTCTGATAAATATGTTGCGAACAGAGTTTCTAGCAAACAAGTAATAAATTTAAATGTCATGCGTGATGCGACAGTTTTATTGGCATCTCAAAAATAATGGTTCAAATGGCTCTGAGCACAATGGGACTTAGCTTCCGAGGTCATCAGTCTCCTAGAACTTAGAACTACGTAAACCTAACTAACCTAAGGAGATCACACACATCCGTGCCCGAGGCAGTATTCGAACCTGCGACCGTAGCGGTCGCGTGGCTCCGGACTGTGGCGTATTGGCATCTCATGTAGTGGTATATATGAATACTGTTTGCAAGATGTCTCGCAAATGCGGTAAGTGGTGAAGAAGCAATAAATTACAATGTCATACTCCATGCGGCAGTCTTACCGCATGAATAGGAAAAACGTAGTAAGCGATAAACTTTTTTTCCTTTCATCATTAAGTGGGGGTCGCCAACGAGAAAAAGTTTCGTAAAGGTTAGAAATTGTCTTTAAAGTTGGTTGTATGTAACTAAGTGCTCTCATTCTCTAACACTGGATACATAAAATGTAGATATTCGCGCGTCGTGGGCTACATTTCTTTTTAAGCACCACCCCTTCCCCTTCGATATGTAGGTGATTACTATCCCACAGCGACGCTTTCCAAGCAGTAAGTGATATGTGTACAAAGTTCGGTTGAAATCATCCCAGCTGTCCATGAGGAGATGTGGAACATGAATACATGCATACATACTTACATGCACTGCAGAGCCAAAGAAACTGGTACACCTGCCTAATATCGTGTAGGGACCCCGCGAGCACTCAGAAGTGCCGCAACGCGACGTAGCATGGACTAGACTAACGTCTGAATTAGTGGTGGAGGGAACTGACACCACGATACCTGAAGGGCTATCCATAAATCCGTAAGAGTACGAGGGGGTGGAGATCTCTTCTCAACATCACGGTGCAAGGCATCCAAGAAGCGGTCAGTAATGTTCATGTCTGGGAAGTTTGGTGACCATCGAAAATGTTTAAACTCAGAAAAGTGTTCCTGGAGTCACTCTGCAGCAATTCTGGATGTGTGGGGTGTCGCATTGTCCTGCTGGAGTTGCCCAAGTCCGTCGGAATGTACATTGGGCATGAATGGATGCAGGTGATCAGACAGGATACTTACGTACGACTCAGCTGTCAGAGTCGTATATAGATGTATCAGGAGTGCCATATCACTCTAACTGCACAAGCTCCACACCATTACAGAGTCTCCACCAGCTTGAATATTCGCTTGCCAACATACAGTGTCCATGGATTCATGAGGTTGTCACCATACCCGTACACGGCCATCCGTTCGATACAATTTGAAACGAGACTCATCTGACAAGGCAACATATTTCCGGTCATCAATAGTCCAATGTCGGTGTTGACGGGCCCAGGCGAGGCGTAAATCTTTGTGTCGTACAGCCATCAAGGGTACACGAGTGGGCCTTCGTCAACGTAAGTTCCTATCGATGATGTTCTGTTGAATGGTTCACACGCTGACACTTGTTAATGACCCGTCACTGAAATCTACAGCAATTTGCGGAGGGGTTGCACTTCTGTCACGTTGAACGATTGTATTCTGTCGTCGTGGGTCCCGTTTTTGCAGGATCTTTTTCCGCTCGCAGCGATGTCGGAGATCAGATGTTTTTCCGAATTCCTGATATTCATGGTACACTCGTGAGATGCTCTGTCCCATCGCTCGGACGCCAACTATAACACCACATTAAAACTAGATAACATTTTGATTACCTACCACTGTAGCAGCAGTAACCAATCTAATAACTACACCAGCACTTGTCTTATAAAGGCTTTGCCGGCCGCAGCCCCGTATTCTGCCTGTTTACATATATCTGAAATGAAATGAAATGAAATGAAATGTGTGTGAAATCTTATGGGAGTTAACTGCTAAGGTCATCAGTCCCTAAGCTTACACACTACTTTAACCTAACTTATCCTAAGGACACACACACACATATGCCCGAGGGAGGACTCGAACCTCCGCCGGGACCAGCCGCACAGTCCACGACTGCAGCGCCTAGACCGCTCGGCTAATCCCGCGCGGCACATATTTCTGTATTTGAATACGCATGCCAATACCAGCTTCTTTGGCGCTTCGGTGTACATACGTACATTCGTTTCAATACTATGTAAGGACATATATTTGTAGATGTTAAAAAGTGACCAAATTCCTCCAGCTATATTAAGGTGTTGGTTTTACTGGCAACTGGTTTCGATGTTGTAACAACATCGAAACTAGTTGCCAATAAAACCAACACCTTAATATAGCTGGAGGAATTAGGTCTTTTTTTAACATATATTATACGAGCTGACGTCCCAATTCGTCCGTTTTCATTATGGATATACGAATGTCTATTTGTATGTCGTATATATTCCGAAAATGTATGGCCTGTCTCCATCTGAAAGTTCATTACAATGTGTAGTAAATATTCGAAGTAAATCGGTCAAGTGTTTTTCGAAATCTTTGGTATCAACGTTTCCCCTTTCTATATTAAATATGTATTTACATATTATGAGACAGCCCTCCACTAGTTACCTAAAAACAAGTGCATTTTGAATGCAACGTTGTGTCAAAATTTCAAAGCAATTGGTGACAAGCTTTCGGAGATTTAAAAGTTTGAAAAAAAAAAGAACATTTACATTTTTATTGACGAGGGCCAAGCAGTAAGTAATGCTTCACATTGTTTTTCTGTGAGCAGGTTGGTTTTCTTCGTGTTTTCAGTATACGATATTATTCTCAAATCTTTTGGCTACAAAATCTTATTTTTCAACTTAATCTCCATTCACTGTGACGACCTTACTCAACCTTACTTGGAGGGTCTGTATGCTCGATTGGTATCAGTCTACTGGACGATGTCGGAGCCAATGTCTTCATGTATCAACAACTTCCCCATGACCCACGTATTGTTTCGTGCGGAGTGCATCCATCATTGGGCCAAACAGATGGAAATCGGAAGGAGAGAGATACGGACTGTAGGGTGGATGACGACGAACACTCCAGTGAAGTTTTGTGAGCCACTTTCGTGTGCGCATACTTACGTTAGACCTATCATTGTCATGGAGAAAGAGGAGAAGAATGGCTTCGAATGAGTGGATCCACTAGAGTCCTGCGTGACTAAGTACTCGAGCACAAGATGCGAGATGGACCGATCACAGCCTAACTGGATAGGCTGCCAGCCGAGCGTAGAGGTCATAAAAGGATCCTAAGTTAACTTCAAACATGTCTCTATCCGCGCGTGACGTCATCCAGCACAGGCGTCTCATTCGTGGTGTGGTTGTAATCATGCAATATCAGGAAGCTAGTGCAATAAGAAGTAAAATTGAAGCCGATGTGCACAAATCGAAGAAACAGGAGGGTGAAATAACCATATGGAATAAATCTCTGCTTGTTGTTGACGGAATCAAAAGGTCTACTAGGTACGTATCATGCATAAACTAATCTACACCATTGTGTTTCCTGTCGGGAAAGACTCATTTACGGAAACACAGTTCTAAGAAATCCCATACTGACATAGCTTTTTCAGGGATAGCGACAGCAGTAAAAAATAACATCACAGCAAAGTTTGCTCCAGTGTGTGCTACAGATATGAAACCTTTCAAAACTGTTTCTGGGGAAGATTTAAAAGAACTTGAGCAAGAATAAATATATCTAGGTATACCTTACCGAGAAGTCAGTGTTTCAGATGTCGTGCCACATTCCTCTACTATAAATAGGCAAGTCAGAGAGTGTGCTGGTGCAATTAAAACAGCACGAGACCTCTGGATATGAAGGAAGTTATTCATAAAACATCCTCTATGACACTTGATACGTGGACTGATTCGTACAATAAGGTACATAATCTGACACTCACAGCACATTACTTAGACACATACTGATTTCTTACTATTAATGTTACCTACACAACTAAATGCACAGCTGTTAAGATGACAGAAGTAAATATTATGAAAGATACTGAAGAGTGGATGACTGATTGGAGCATTTCGCCGGTCATGTTGGACCATTTTCTTTTTGTCTCCGACTAGAGTGCAGATACAATGAAAATTTTTGGAGAATGACAAAAGTATTTTTCGTGCTGATCATTGTATAACAGCACTTTCCATGAAGGTAAATGATTTCGTAATAAATAGTGCGTAATTCATTCTATGATGTATGAAGAAAAGTGTCCTCTGCTCATCTTTGGAATCATCTCTGAAAGCAGATATTTTGACATGCTGGAACAACTTATTCATTATGCTATCTTTACACACTCAGTAAAACGAAGTTGCTGCTTTGCTAAAATGAAATGATCGTATGACATCGTTGGCCGGTAGGTACCATTCGGGTTCGGCCACCAATTGCAAGTCTTATTTCATTCAGCGCCACAATGGGTGACTTGGGGCCGATGACGAGGACAACACAACTCCCAGTCGCCGAGCGGAGAAAATCTCCAACCCTGCCGGGAATCGAACACGGCCTAGTGCATGAGAGGTAAGCACGTTACCACTCAGCTAGGCAGGCGCACTGCTGCGTTAGTGAAGGAAAAGAACTGCGCTAGCAGATTACAGCGACATGACAATGAACTTCTGAAACCGTTTAAAGAAGGCACAGATGAATTAGAAGGCAAAAATGAACCTACAGTCCAGTTAGTTGATTTGTGCTCACATAAATGTGAACAAATCTGCAGTGTCAAAGACAATGATAGTGAGGTGAGTTTAATTACTGCTGTTACGAATACTGTTTCATTGTGATACGAGGAAGGAATAGATTTTTAATTAACTACAGTAACTGATATACACTATCAGATTTGTGTTTATTAGCATCAGAAACAAGTGGTTAAAAATCTATATTTCTCCATGTGAATGATGTCACTACTTCCTACCATGAAAAAATGCTACGTTCGTTTGTAAGGTGCCAGGATATGGGCACTTACACGTTAGCTTACCAACATTAGTTCAAATGGCTCTGAGCACTATGGGACTCAACTGCTGTGGTCATAAGTCCCCTAGAACTTAGAACTACTTAAACCTAACTAACCTAAGGACAGCACACAACACCCAGCCATCACGAGGCAGAGAAAATCCCTGACCCCGCCGGGAATCGAACCCGGGAACCCGGGCGTGGGAAGCGAGAACGCTACCGCACGACCACGAGATGCGGGCTACCAACATTAGTATTAATACTAAAGGGACTGGCAAGGGCATCAGATCGTAACTTTATTGAATTATGATAAATATGAGGCACTCTCGAACAGTATTCCCTGCATGTCTGCATGATTAAGTCACTATCTTAAAGCGTTGGTGAAAAGTGCCGGAAGTTGAGAATTGTGGAATATAAAGTCTGCGGCTGGCCGTAGCTCCCCGTGCCGCCGTGAGCGGCATTTAGCGGTCACCGGAAACGCGGGACAATACGGCGCTTATGGGGATAGCCCGGCATCCGGAGCCACCTGTGTTGGGCAACACGTGGCGGAGACGAGAATTTCGCTTGCCTAGGGGCGATGTGGTAGAATCTCAGAAATTCCGATGGAGGGATTTTGGCGATGTTAGAGCGTTCAACATTGGCTGAAACTGAGTATTCCTCCTCCGCGGTTTCGTACGCGTGGGAGGCGAGAGAATTGTGGAGACAGAGGACTTCGCCTTTAGCCATCGAGCGGTACGGACTTGGAGACGGCGTCTAGGCCATCGTCTCCGAAGGGAGATCTACGGTCTGTATCGCAGCATTGCACCAACGCCTGTTCCACGCAGAGTTCTGCGGTTAGAGCTCTTTGTGTGTTCAGAAACGAGATTTTCACCAACGCTTAACCACTTCCAACAACTTACCTAATATTCTTGATCTGGTTGTTATCCTTGAGAGGTACCGAGTACTTATCAACGTAGCTGCCTGTAATAGGGGTGCGTAATTGCAAATTGCTAGTTTTCCATTCTCAGGAGTGTGTGGGTGGACAAAGAAATTAACATTTTTTTGTACATTTTGTCAGTTGTGGGGGATATCAAATTAAATGCCAGTATTACAATCGAATTGTCGACTTTATTATTGCTAGCATTTACCCTGTCCCAGTAAGCTGTACAAGTACTCTAGTCATTGTACAGCTTGCTCAGACAGGAGAGAAAGAAGGTTTGCGGTCTTCTATGTCAGCGACGGACAAATAAACTTACACGCTTGGCGACCAATCCGGTATCTCAATATGTTTGACATACATGAAAATCAGTAAATTCGTAGTAGTGTACGACAAATGTGTGCGAGCTATTCAGGTAAAACGTTCAACTACTAACGTAGTCATTTTTGTATAGCTAGTGCATAGTGTCTTATAAAAAAAACGCAAGTGTTATAATTCACACAGTATTGCATCAACGTAAAACATTTTTTTTCTGTGTACACTTTCTTGATTACCACGTCAGTAATACTTCTCTCTCTCTTTCGTTTTTTAAACAGAGCCTTCAAGTGCACTGTCATCTCAAAAGAGAGATATTTCCAAGGACTGGAAGAATAACAAAAACAGATGAATTACAAGTCTTCCTTTTAAAGCATCCAGGTGACGACGAAAACTTAAAACGGTGGAGCAGACGTGTAAAGGATCAATAGGACCTGGTTGCACTCGCAAGACGTATATTATATATCCCAGCAGCAAGCGGACTTAGCGATCGGTGCTTTAATATAGCAGACATGTCGTTAACAAATCACAGGAGCCAATTAAGTCCAGAACGCGTCACTACCGTACTGTTGACCAACAGTATAACTATAAACTTTCTCCGCTTACAAAGACACTCGTCTCTTACATTTCAGAATATTGTTTATTTAAGGTGTACGTAGGTTCCTTATTGGTGACAGGCAGAATAACTCTTCTGTTTGAAAATGAGTCTTATCTTTCCCTGTGATTGTACTGAAGTACCAGATTATTTAGCACGTTCTGTATACAGTTAACTACGGCGTGCAGTCGTTATTCAAAACCTTAATTTTGTGTTGAAAAAGAAAGAGAGACAAAGAAAAGGATCAAATGGCTCTGAGCACTATGGAACTTAAGATCTGAGGTCATCAGTCCCCTAGAACTTAGAACTACTTATACCTAACTAACCTAAGGACATCACACACATCCATGCCCGAGGCAGGATTCGAACCTGCGACCGTAGTGGTCGCACAGTTCCAGACTGAAACGCCTAGACCCTAACCACGCTGGGTTATTCGAGTGTCCGGAGTCCTCAGAACAGACATGAAGCGACAAAGTGACCAAGCAGAGTCAAATAGATCTGACAGGAGCGGCCGTCGCCCCACTGTAGTAGCCGTGCCGAACCGTTCGAACATTCAGCGCTGCAGCACTCTGTTGTCAACACATTCTAACAATGCAGGAGTCACAGCTGTGTGCGGCAGGCCGGCGTGCGGGAGGTCAGAGTGGTTTGCGCGACCCTCTTGCTGTGATGAGAAACGGCTCGGCCAACACCTCACCGTGCTTTTGTTCACTGCCAGGTCTACGTACACATTCTGAAAGCGCTTATGAATAGCAACGATGCCATGGTTCTCCACCAAGAGAAACTCGATGACAGCTCTCTGCTTGGGGCCCATCTCCATTAGAGAGCAATTTCTAATGCTGTGTATAGCATCGCTTCCTGTCGGAACTTCATGAAACTATAGGCGCTTAAGCAAAAATATTCCACGATGTACCACAAAGAAGTCCGTATTTTTCAGCCGAAATTGTCCTAGAAAGAAATGCCTTGTATTAGTTACTGAAAGTCCATCGAATAAAGGTATTCGTAAGTTAAGGACAAGCGCGTAACATCTGTAATCAAATGGGACAACGGAGCGGGTTCGACAAACAGTAGCGAAGATGCTAATTTATTATGTATCATAACGATTGAGATACACTGTTACCATATAACGGCACAGCATATAATTCTGAAGTACACCAAAGTACGGGCCTCACACCTTATGAGGCAGTATATGCAAAGAAAGTGCCAATACCATTCGAGATAGTGAAGCCAAGAGTAGGGAAAAGCCGGCCGGTGTGGCCGAGCGCTTCTAGGCGCTACAGTCTGGAACGGCGTGACCACTACGGTCGCAGGTTCGAATCCTGCCTCGGGCATGGATGTGTTTGATGTCCTTAGGTTAGTTAGGTTTAAGTAGTTCTAAGTTCTAGGGAACTGATGACTTCAGGTGTTAAGTCCCATAGTGCTCAGAGCCATTTGAACCAGCAGGGAAGAATGGCGGAGCCACACGAGAGTTTGCAAGACGTACACAGAAGCTCAATAAAGAGTGCAGATACAAAGACCCTGAAATATTACGGACGGTTTCGGCAATGGAAAGCTACATTACCTGAATACCGTGTAGAACAATGGGTGATGTTAACGAGCCTAAACACACCAAAATGATGGACAAAAAGTTTTTCGTTTATTACCATGTTCTCTTTTAGTTGATTCAGGCGACTCTCACTCACGGAACTTCAACTTCCACCTCGTACAACTGTCGTCCACCTTGGGCACATCTATCACTTTTGGGGCAAGCCGAACTCTTAACTGCCATTACCACAATCGGTCTTGAAAAAGTGGAGATGATGTAGGAAAGGGAAAGTGATACAAAAGGCACAGCAGATAAACCTTGCATAATTTACTGCACGTTGCCTAGGGCTAAGTCGATGTAGAAGAAAAGGCAGAGCGACTGAGATTTGCCTGCTTCAGGCAACACTGCCAACGGAAATGGCCACAAATCGCATCCCATTATTAAGCTGTGCTGCACCTCTACTGCCATGGATGTGCAGGCGCCTTGCAGGTACGACTGCTGAAAGGTATGAAGCTTTTTACCTGATAAGAAGGCGTTGTCATGAGAGATAATCAATGGATGATGAAATTGACATAGAATACCTTAGCATTAATGGGTGAAGTTTGGGGACTGCATAAAGCTTTCATGGGGATGCACCAGGAACCGGGAGAAAAGTGGTTACTGAGCCAAGTGCAGAGAAAGGAAACCTTGGTGCTACTCTACAATCTCACAACAGTGGATGTAAAAACTGACTGCAAATGCCTCCTTGTGCTAGTCTGTTTATCACTGGCAGATACGAATGCTAATCGAATCATCCACATCGTGTAAGATGCGGAACTTAAGAAAAATCTGTAAATATTAGGACGAAGGTAATTTTTCTGGTAACGCCAAACGGGAAGGTATAATGTGGGAGACGATTTTAAGTGCCACTTTCATTGAAAATAAGATTGTATATGTAATTAAAGAGTGATGTCATACCAGGTTCTATGGGGTGTGTCTCTATTTAAATGTAAAGCAACATAATGACTGTAAATTCTGAGATGTACAGGGTGATTATAATTAAAGTCAAACTTTTAAACTGCTGTAGAAATAACACCACTGGTGAGAATGACGTAAAATTGCAACGGAATATGAGCCGAGGAAGGGGGAAAACGTATGGCAGAAGAGAAACGAAAAGTTACACAATGTATCAATAGATGGCGCTGTAAGCACCATAATTTAATAGTGGTCGACTACAAATGACAAATAAATCATACAAAAATGCCTGAGGTGTACGTTTGAAATTAAACAAACTACTACTCAGTGTGCACGGGTGTACAGCTGTGATACTGTTAGTTACGTAAGCCCATCCAACAAGGCAAGGTCATGTCACATCGGATGGGAAAACCGGTTTTTAATTGTCCTTGACGCCAAAAACCGCATAACAAGCATCACTCTCATCAGTTTTTAATTGTCCGGAGGCCAAAGGCCGAGTAAAAAGCATCACTAACATCGGTTTTTAATTGTCCTGAGGCCAAAACCGCATAAAAAGCATCAATCAAATCAAATCAGATTATTAATATACGTGTGACTGGCGCCAAACATGTTCAATACGCTGTCCACCGTTTTCTGCAACAAGTTGAAATCGAGGAACAACATGTTCCACAACTGACTGAAGTGTTTCCGGGCTCCCGTTCAGAATGTGTTGCGCAGTGCGTGCCTTCAATGCAGCTGAGTTTGCAATCGGAATACTGAACGCAACATCTTTCAGATGCCCCACAGCTAAAGTCACACGGATTTAGATCGGATGACCGGGACAGCCTTTCGGTAGGGAACTGGCGGCTGATGATTCTAGCATTTCCGAACTGGTGCTTCAGCAGTTGCTTAACTGGATTTGCAATGTGCGGATGTGCCCCATCTTGGGTAAAAATGATTTCATCCACACGTCCACACTGTTGAAGAGCTGGAATGACGTGGTTGCGCAAAAGACACTCATAGCGCTTACGAGTAGCGGTATAGATAACAGCACCTTTCTCTTCGAAAAAATATGGCCCCATGATAAATGATGCCGTAAACCCGTACCACACAGTGACCTTTTGAGGATGAAGTGGTACTGGTTGATTTGTGTGTGGATTTTCCTTTGCCCATACTCGACAATTCTGAGTATTGTTAGATGGAAGAGGGCTTCGTCTGTCCACAAAATCTTCCATGGGCAGTCATTGCCCTCTTCCATGCGAGCAAGGAATTCTAAAGCAAAGGTCTCTCTTGTTGGCAGGCCAAGAGGAAGCAATTCGTGCATACGGGTAATTTTCAATGGATTTAAAGAAGGATGTTTCGTAGGATATTATGCACCGCGCCCAGGGGTATGTCCAATGTTCGGGCAATTCTCCGTGCACTACACGTTTGCACACCACCACTCGTCTCCTCCTGCATTTCTGTGGCCACTGCTTCCACATACGTCAATTCAGTTCGTTTCCTCCCTCTACCAGGTTGTACACCAAAAGGACTCGTCTCTTCGAATTTCCGAATCGTTTCCTCCAGACCCACGATAGTCATCGGACCAACGCCTTTTTTTCAAACCCTTCAGTGTCCGGAACTTTGTAGAGCGACGTGTGCACAGCCATCATTCTTGTAATACAGCTTTACAAGTAGAGCGCGATCCTGCATTGAGACAGTCATGGCGAACGTCACAGAAAGGAGGAAAAACCGTGTAATTTCATTCCACTGCCCCATATGGGCAGGAAATGGGTCGCGCGCATGACAGGTCTTTCCATTTACGTTTTCAGACACATACTATTCCGCTACAATTTGACGTCATTCTAACCAGTGGTGTTGTTTCTACAGCGTTTTGAAAGTTTAATTATAATCACCCTGTATAAGGCATCATTTCCTTTTATTTAACTTGGTACTAGGCTTACTTATTTCTGGATGTTTTGTGTGTATGCGAGACACAACGTATTGGATTTGAGAAAAAAAAAACCACAGAGAATGCAACAATAAAACCGATCTTTGGCGTGAGACAAGGCCGACGTCTCAGGTGTTGACTCTGCAGAAGTGAGAGAATTAGACGCTAGCCACGGGTAGTGGCTACTGTGTACTTTTAGTGCATCTCCTTGTGCAGCGGTCGAAATGTGGGGCAATAACAGATGAGGTGCGCAACCTTTACATGTTTTGCAGAGCGCCTTTGCTGATAGCCATCTGACGGTTTTAGGAAGAATACACGGACTGCAGAAGATAATGGGCTATCCTCGTGAGCTGCTCCTAGAATTTCAGAAGACCTCTGATGCAAGGCTAGTTTGTAGGCACAAAAATGTCCCATTGGTATATTCGTCAGTGACGCACGGAGACGCCGTCGAAGTAGCTTCTTTTTTCTTTTTTTTTTTAGAGTAGGAGGGCTTTTTGTGGTTTGACTGACGTCACGTCGTGGAACATTGCTTTTGGCGTTATTTACAGTATTATGTAGCAAGAGCCTCGCTATTCGACCACTGTGTTTTTCATTTTCTGCTACTGGCGAGCAGGCGAAGTTAGGTGTGAAAAGATAGAAAGGCGTTAGAGTCCGCCAAAATTTATAGACTTCCTGGACAGTCATAGAGGGAGACCGCATTTAGACTTCCTACAGGGATGGAGAGCTGGTCGTATATAGTTCGTGTCAGCCGCACATGTGGGGATTGACATCAGCGCATTTTAGCAGACGAGGAAGGAGCAGAATTGAAGCAGTAGTAATGGGCCCTAGTCTTCAGTCGCGAGCCGTTCACACAATGGCAGCGTTCATTGTGGCAGTCGTGTATAATTATGGTGAGCATAAGTAGGAGCACCGTTGTCATAGGGCATTCTTGGTCTACACTCGCAAAATTCTGTACGAAAACCTGTCTCAGATTCAGTAATACGTGTGTTGAATGTGTGAGTTTTGCAATTAGTCACCAGGTTTACAGTCACTGTTTTTCGTGTGGGATTGCTTTTCTGATGACATCAGCGTGAGCAGGCGTACTATCTGATCCACTGGAGTAACACAGTCAATTAATTAAAGCCACTAATTAGAATTTCTAGAATTTATTCCATATTTTCCCATAATTTAAGAGTCAGTTTTTAGTGAAAGACTGTCGTTGCGAAAGTTAATAAATCAGTTTGGAAGGTTAGGAGAGTGTTTCTGCTAGAAAGAGCAGATCAGCAGTTGTTAGCATCTCAGACAGCGAATTGGCATCACTTAGTTCCAGTGAGATGGATGTAGAGGAATTATGGGCAAAGTTTAAGCACATGTGTAAATAGTGGTCTGGAGAATTATGTTCCCAGAAAATTTGTTAAGCAGGGAAAAGATTCACCATGGTTTAAGAACAAGATTCGGAAAATGTTGAGCAAACAGGGGCTCTTACACTCGCGGTTCAAAGGGAACACACATGTTACGACAAGCAAAGGTTGGTAGAGATTCGTGCGTCTATCAAAAGATATAAGCGCGAAGCATACAACAACTACCACCATCATACATTACCAAAAGATTTGGCAAAGAGTGGCAGAGAACGGGAGAATGTTCTGGTCCTGTGTAAAATTCAGTCACTTGTTGTCCAGTCTGGCGTGGCGGCTGAAGATAGCAAACCGAAAGCCATAGTTTTACATTTCACGTTCAAGATATCGTTTACGTAGAATAATAGTACCAAAATACCGTCTTTTGACCATAGTAAAGACTTCCGTGTGGACGATATAGTAATAAGTATCCCTGAAGTAGATAAACAGCTGAAAGAGTTGAAAACGAATAAGCCACCAGGTCCGGATGGAATCCCATTTCGGTTTATCAAAGAGTACTCTACAGAATTGGCCCTTTGCCTAGCTTGTCTTTATCGTGAATCTCTCGCCCAACGCAAAGTCCTAAGCGACTGGAAAAAAAGCGCAGTATCTCCTATATATAAGAAGGGCGAGACAATGGGCACGGAAAATTGCAGACCACATCCCCACCATCGGTTTGCTGCAGAATTATTGAAGACATTCCCAGTTCGAACATAATAAATTTTCATGAGACAGATTGTGGTGCACGAATTACCATGGCTTTAGGAAGCCTCGCTCGTACAAAACTCAGCTTGCCCTTGTCTTAGATGACATACTGCGAACTATGGATGAAGGGTAACACGAAACTGGAAATTTGTGGGAAGTTCCTATGAGAGCAAACTGCAGAGGTCATCGGCCCCTAGGCTTACATACTACTTAATCAAACTTAAACTAACTTACGCTAAGGACAACACACACACCCACGCCCGAGGGAGGAGTCGAACCTCCGACGGGGGGATGCATCACGGAGATTCCATATTTCTACATTTCGGGAAGGCGTCTGACATGATGCCCCATGGCAGGTTGTTAAAGAAGGTCCGAGAATATGGAGTAGGTTGATATATATGTGATTGGCTCTAACATTCCTTAAGTTATAGAACCCAGTATGTAGTCCTCGACGGCAAGTGTACATCAGAGACAAGGGTGGCGTCAGGAATGCCCCAAGGAAGTGTAACAGGACTGCTGGTATTCTCTGTATACATAAATGATTCAGCTGACAGGATGGGCAGCGATCAACGGTTGTTTCCCGATGATGCTTTGAATAAGATATCGAATTTGAGTGACTGTAGGAGCATACAAGATGACTTAGACAACATTTCTAGTTGGTGTGATGAATTGTAGATAGCTCTAAACGTATAAAATGTACGTTAATGCGAATGAGTACGAAAAACAAACCCATAATGTTCGGATACAGCATCATTAGTATCCTACTTGACACATAATGGTTCAAATGGCTCTGAGCACTATGGGACTCAACATCTGTGGTCATAAGTCCCCTAGAACTTAGAACTACTTAAACCTAACTAACCTAAGGAGATCACACACATCCATGCCCGAGGCAGTATTCGAACCTGCGACCGTAGCGGTCACGCGGTTCCAGACTGAAGCGCCTTTAACCGCACGGCCACACCGGCCGGCTACTTGACACAGTCAGAACGTTTAAACATGTGGGCGTAACGTTGAAAAACGATATGGAAAGGAACGAGCAATTGAGAATTGTGGTAGGGATACGAATGATCGACTTCGGTTTATTGGAAGAATTCTAGGAATTTGTGGTTCATCTGTAAAGGAGACCGCGTATAGGACGCTAGTGTGACCCACTCTTGAGTACTGCTTCAGTGGTTGGAATCCGTAGCGGGTCGGATTAAAGGAAGACTTCAAAGCAGTTCAGAGACGCGCTGCTAGATTTGTTACCGATAGGTTCGAACAACACGCAAGTGTTACGGAAATGCTTTGGGAACTCAAATAGTAATCCCTAGAGGGAAGGTGACATCCTTTTCGAAGAACTAGTGAGAAAATTTAGAGTACCGTCACCTAAAGCTGCCCGCAGAAACATCGCACTACATCCAACATTCATTGCACGTAAGGCCACGAAGGTAAGATACGGGAAATTTGGGCCCACAGACAAGCATATAGACAGTCGTTTTTCCCTCGGTATTTTTGTGAGTGGAACAGGAAAGGAAATGAACAGTAGGGGTACGGGATACCTCCTGCCACGCTCCGTATGGTGGATTGTGGAGTATCTACGTAGATGTAGATGTAGAACATGTTTAAATGAAATAGTGTTTCTGTTACACAACTCCATTTCAAACTAAAGTTTTTATATGTAAATTCCCGCTTTGGTATCTACAGGGTGTTACAAAAAGGTACGGCCAAACTTTCAGGAAACATTCCTCACACACAAAGGAAGAAAATATGTTATGTGGACATGTGTCCGGAAACGCTTACTTTCCATGTTAGAGCTCATTTTATTACTTCTCTTCAAATCATCTTAATCATGGAATGCAAACACACAGCAACAGAATGTACCAGCGTGACTTCAAACAGTTTGTTAGAGGAAATGTTCAAAATGTCCTCCGTTAGCGAGGATACATGCATCCACCCTCCGTCGCATAGAATTCCTGATGCGCTGATGCAGCCCTGGAGAATGGCGTATTGTATCACAGCCGTCCACAATACGAGCACGAAGAGTATTTATATTTGGTACCGGGGTTGCGTAGACAAGAGCTTTCAAATGCCCCCATAAATGAAAGTCAAGAGGGTTAAGGTCAGGAGAGCGTGGAGGCCATGGAATTGGTCCGCCTCTACCAATCCATCGGTCACCGAATCTGTTGTTGAGAAGCGTACGAACACTTCAACTGAAATGTGCAGGAGCTCCATCGTGCATGAACCACATGATGTGCCGTACTTGTAAAGGCACATGTTCTAGCAGCACAGGTAGAGTATCCCGTATGAAATCATGATAACGTGCTCCATTGAGCGTAGGTGGAAGAACATGGGGCCCAATCAAGACATCACCAACAATGCCTGCCCAAACGCTCACGGAAAATCTGTGTTGATGACGTGATTGCACAGTTGCGTGCGGATTCTCGTCAGCCCACACATGTTGATTGTGAAAATTTACAATTTGATCACGTTGGAATGAAGCCTCATCCGTAAAGAGAACATTTGCACTGGAATGAGGATTGACACATTGTTGGATGAACCATTCGCAGAAGTGTACCCGTGGAGGCCAATCAGCTGCTGATAGTGCCTGCACACGCTGTACTCGTACATGCTACTGGTTCTCCCGTAGCACTCTCCATACAGTGACGTGGTCCATGTTACCTTGTACAGCAGCAACTTCTCTGACGCTGACATTAGGGTTATCGTCAACTGCTCGAAGAATTGCCTCGTCCATTGTAGGTGTCCTCGTCGCTCTAGGCCTTCCCCAGTCGCGAGTCATAGGCTGGAATGTTCCGTGCTCTCTAAGACGCCGATCAATTGCTTCGAACGTCTTCCTGTCGGGACACCTTCGTTCTGGAAATCTGTCTCGATACAAACGTACCGCGCCACGGCTATTGCCCCGTGCTAGTCCATATATCAAACGGGCATCTGCCAATTCCGCATTTGTAAACATTGCACTGACTGAAAAACCACGTTCGTGATGAACACTAACCTGTTGATGCTACGTACTGATGTGCTTGATGCTAGCACTGTAGAGCAATGAGTCGCATGTCAACACAAGCACCGAATTCAACATTACCTTCCTTCAATTGGGCCAACTGGCGGTGAATCGAGGAAGTACAGTACGAACTGACGAAACTAAAATGAGCTCTAACATGGAAATTAAGCGTTTCCGGACACATGTCCACATAACATCATTTCCTTATTTGTATGTGAGGAATGTTTCCTGAAAGTTTGGCCGTACCTTTTTGTAACACCCTGTATAGCTATGCCAATAAAATTACCGTTACTCAGTTCAGTTGAACATATTAAACTAATAGCGTAGATTTAAGAGGTGTAGCTTGCCTGCAATTAGTTTTCTGGGTTTAGATAACCTTCCACGTGTGGGTATTTTACAGAGAGTCATGCGCTGATGTCAGCAGACGAGCTACTGCAGTGCCAAAAAGAGCAGATGACTGTATCGTCTTTTATAGTGGTCCAAACCGTCATTGTGATATGAGAATTAGAGTTGTTTCTGGAGGGGACAGGTGTGGCATGATGCTCATGGGACATCCTCAAAACACAACAATATTTCCAGAGTACAGAATCTCACTGGGCGTTCTCAGTATATGAC
Source organism: Schistocerca serialis cubense (assembly GCF_023864345.2). Lineage (NCBI taxonomy): Eukaryota > Metazoa > Arthropoda > Insecta > Orthoptera > Acrididae > Schistocerca > Schistocerca serialis. The sequence continues at coordinate 155,648,512 of NC_064640.1, forward strand.
TCAGTTGGGGTTATCACCACTTGCCACGAACAGGGACGTTCAAGGGTTACAGTAAGCTTAGAACCACATGCAGCAGGATCCCACTGAACGGTGCAAAGTGTGGCATTTCGGGACCAACATTTTGCTTTCTGACTATAGTAACAGGGCTTTAACTCTGAACACAAGTGGCCATTACTGTACTTGGCTGAAGGATATTCTGGCAGCTATGAACCTGAAGTCAGTGTATAATGACCTATATCCCACTGTACCCCGTTCTCTCCACGCAATTCTAACAGCACAAAAGTGGAGCTTACGTGCGGCACAGGGGTTTCGACAGATTGAAGAATACTGTAGTAGGTACCAACACAGGATCATGGAATTAGGAATATCGTCCTCAGACGGGGTAAAATATGGCAACACCTCGAGAAATCAAAGCTTGAACTTAAAGGCGAAAGCCTACAGATTACACTGTTTCATTTGACCACAAACAGTATCAGTTCAATGTCCTCAGTACGCTGCAAGTGTCAGACGTGGTGAGATTAATATTGCGGGTAGTTGTGGGTGTATTGTATTGAAGCTCAGTACATGTGAACGTATGCAAATTGTTGGTGCTTGTTTCGTGGAGGCTTCCGTAACCACGATAGTTGTAGTGTTTGGAGTTACAGAAGGCTACATTTTAAAGATTTATAACATATACAGGGATAACGGAAAAACATCAAGCGTTAAGTCACACATTAGGCGAAAGTATGTGTTTAATGACAGAGACAGAAGATCGCTGAAGAGCATTGTGACGCAAAATAAGTGGACGACAGCTGCAAAGATCACTGCAAAACTGAACGTTCGATTCGTGAACCTTGTCAACACCGAAACAAAACAAACAGCGCTTCATAAGGAGGGAATTCCAGAACAAGCTGGAATTCCAAAATCTCTCACCAGTGATGCAAATGCCCTTAGCAAGAAAACGTGGCGCCGAAGCCATAAAACCTGCACTAAGCAGCAACTGAAGAAAGTCATTTGATCGGATGAGTCTTGTTTCGCACTGTTTCCAACTTCTGACCGAGGTTGCGTCCCAAGAGTTGAGCATGGCGAGGGTTCGGAGACGATTTAGGTAGCGATATCGTTTTATTCCGTGGGCCCCATGATTAATCATCAAGATCACATTGCTGCCTAGGATTATATGACAGTTATCTCTTGCATTCCATAGTTCATTGTCTGTTCCCCAATGGAATGCTCTGTTCCAAAACGACATGACCGTGTTTGCACAACTCTCCTCGACCAAGACTGATTTTGTGAGTCCGAGTATGAATTTCTGCGTCTCCTCTAACCACCATAGCCACCAAATTTCAATAATATTGAGCCTTTGTCGTCTACTTCGTAGAGAAGTTTGGGGGATCGCCATCCACCTTCATCCGCGCTACCTGTTCTTGTCAGATGCTACTTTGGACGCCAACGATTTTCGTACACCGATTAGGTTTTGGTAATGTGTTTTGAGGTTGATGTTTCCATATTTTTGCCCTGATCCTGTACGTCAGTTAACGACGGACAGCCTCTAACCCACCCAAACATCCAATCTATTACATAACGTCCAAGAGGATCAGCCCTAAGCTTTGAGCAGTCGTGAGTGTGCCCGTCACCCTACAACCTGTACATCCTGTGTATGAGTGAAAAGAGTAGATAGTGAGGAACATGGAAGTAAGAGCGAACAAGTGGTTCACCTGCTTAGGAGCAGTCCGAGATCCAGTGAACCGAATCTTCCTAACGGGGTAGGAGTGATGTGACGGCAACCTCCATCCATACTTCGAATGTCGTTGAGAGACTGTGGGTGGGCTGTCTACGAAAATCCTGTTGTTGGTTGCTGGAATACTTTTGGCATAACATGATGCGCTATGGTACAATGCTGAACCACCATGGTCACCTACATGAACAGAGGCGGCGGCCTGTGTCAATATAGCTTTGCAGAGAGACTATAAATACTCGATTCTCAGCCACTAGCAAGAGTTATACTTGGAAACATACTGTAGCTGGTTTCAGGACTACAAGTCGACACGGATCTGGGACCAAGCAGCTTCAACTTGGCCTAGCAGTGTTCAGCTGGCTGCTAGCCTAAATTTGCCTGTAGACATGATCGTTCTGGATCTCAAGCGAGTGCCGCGAAAGAAAGAAACACTCAAGGTTGTCTTCATCCGGCACTCCAGGTGTTTGCAAGGGTCCTGAGTTCGGCGCAGGTCATCCACGAGCCAGGCTGCTTGTTCACGACCACTGTTGCGTAAGCCTGTCATCCTGTAGAGCCGCCAACCTTACGTCAAAGAAGCCAACGAGACGACCACGGCCCTCGATTGGGGCAGCACTACTGCTTTGTATGATAGCAATACCGCCAGCAAGCACGCTGCTGAAGTCATTCCTCTTCAGACAGTTAAAATATTGCGATTACAGTTTCGCCACATGGTCTTTGCCAAGAATTCTGAAAGCAATCAGTTACCAAATAAAATAAGCAGGATTAAAACTTTAACAAGTGTTTGAAAATGAAAATTCGATTCTTCTTTCGTGGAGATGGCGAGAGTCACTAAACAACATAAGGTTGTCACTTAGTTCCCAGCAGTGTGAAACTAAATACATGTGCTGGTATAAATCTACCTGCTGTTCCACACACCAGTTGCGCATACGTGAAAAATCTGGTATAATAACGGCAAACTGCTAACATGATAGTACAACGCCTACTACTCTTATAAGCCCTAAAGTCAATATCTCCCGTAGTAGCCATGTTGGGTGTATCACAATCGTGGCAGATTGATCAAGATGCAAACAAGTGTGAGCCTGAGAGCGCAAAGACGCAAGTATTTAGAGTGGATTTCATGTGGTTTGTACAGCACGTATGTAGAGAGGAAGACAGTGACTGAAGAACGCGTTGAACGAAAACGTGATCAGCAAATAAAACTGTGAATGTAAATTCAATGTAGGCAGTAAATAAGTAATGAAGAGTAAATTAAATTGGTTGAAAGAATTAAAAACGTTTGAAGAAGTACTGAGATTTCTGACAGCCGGTCAGGAGAACGAGAGCGTGTCGTAACTTAATCGCTGACTAGCTGTATCAGACAACAGAATGCCGAAACGACGACGACAGGTGCGTTACTTGACGATCGGTGGCTCGCTGCATACCGAAGTGACGACACGGGTTGCACTAATTGTGGCGTGATTCCATCAGCTGGGGTCTCGGCCCTTGCTGAAGCTTCCCATCACCCGACTGACCAGGGAAAGACTGCAGACATCAGCGGGGGAGAAGCGTACTTAACGACCACAGACCAGCCCGTCACCATCGGATAAAGCTGGGCAGTCAGGTAACGCACCGCTTCTGCCACCCGGCGCCACCGTGAGCCTCGTGCTCCGGACTCCGGCCTGTCCGTCCGGTGGAACGTAAACCCGCTCGTAGCCGTTAACTTCACGCCTCGCCCGGCCGCGCCTGGCGCAATAGCTGCGTCACCTCCCCGACGCAGCCACCGACCGCGGAAGGACGATGCCCCCCATCGCCGCAGTGACGCATTCCATTGGCGCCAAATCAGCAACAAGCCACCGCACCAAGCGCTCCCAGTGACTGCCTTTAGCCGCCCTCTCCACAGGTGTATTACGAAGATATGAAAATTAACCCTGAGGTCTATCCAGCAACTGCAATGATTTCTTACTGAACTAAACGCTTTGTATTTGCCATCAGGAGTCACCTGCTGACCTTCCATTCCCGCATCCTGGCAGAGGACCCGTGATCCCGACAGCCACGTTTACAATATATTAATTAGTTCATGCAATCATACCCGAGACGTCAAATGAAAAAATAAAGTACGTAAAAGTAGGTAATCTCTGGTGCTACCTCTTTGAATGCGATCTCCTCACCACTTTTGTGCTGTAAAGACTAGGCAGAGCCACTCTCCTATGATTCGAAAACAGTACCTGATTTATGTGACGGTTATAGTGTCCACTTTCTAACGCTATCAGGAATTCCTCCGTGTATGCATATTGACGTTACGATATATTGAGAATGCCCGTGTTATTTATCCGCCGCTCTGAACCGCACTTCACCTGTAGATCGCCGTCGCCCACCAATGGGCCAGCTGGGCTAACTGCCTCCTGTCTGTCATGGTATTTCAATGCTGCAGTCGTCACCGACGTCCTGTCACCACCGACACCGACGACCATCCATCACACATCATACAAAACTTCCCCACCTGTCCTTCAGTGACCACCTAGTAGTATCTTCATACCACCATGTCTTCTCCCAGCACCATCACTGTGTACACCCATCATTCTCTATCTTCTACAGTCATCACTTGGAGCTCTTCTACATTCCACTAGACACATTCGCCTCTCTCAGCATTCCATCCTCAGCACCTGCATCAAACCCAGCGTCTTCACCACCACCACAGTGCCCAGCATCATCAAAAGCAAATCCTAGAACCGAAACGCTACCTTCTGTCGACTCATCAGCCCCAGCGCCACCAACCAAGGCTCAAGACTCCACATGAGGACCCTGAACTGTGGCAACATTTTGGTGGATATCCAGCAGCAGCAAACCATCCCATCGGCACCTACCCACAGTTGCACCCTCAACAACATCCTTACCTACATCCATAAAATAGAACACATGATGATCCCAAAACAAGCGAAAAGCCCAGAATATATAGATTGCTAGGCCGCACCACCAGAACCCGTTTCTGCAGCTACCTCATACCTTCCTCTACTCCTGTTCAGGCTCCACCTTACTTTACCCAAGAAGCTCCTACTGGAAACCCGAAAATACAGGGTTTTCCATTGATAGTGACTGGGCCAAACATCTCACGAAATCAGCATAAAAAGAAAAAATATGAACAAATCTGTTTAAGCGTGACGGTGGAAAACAGATGGCGCTATGGATGGCCCACTAGATGGCGCTGCCATAGGTCAAATTGATAGAAATTGCATTTTTTTAAAAATAGGTACTCCCATTATTATTACATATTCGTATAGTACGTAAATAAACATGAATGTTTGATTTGGAACATTTGTTGCGCTTTGTGATGGATGCCGGTGTAATATTCTCACAAATGTAGCAACGCACCCTAAAGCACTGTGTGCAATTCATTACCTAAATTAGGTATGATAATACGCTTGTCTAGTCATAATAATTACGCAGAAGACATTATCTTGTTAAAACGGAATGTTTAACAGTCGCAGAAAAGGTAGGTATGGTGTTTATTTATGGATATTGTGATCAAAATGCCCAACAAGCTTGTGCTATGTATGTTGATTGTTATCCTGGCAGACAGCATCCAAGTGGCCGGAACTTCGTCGGATTGTTAATGTATTTAAATAAACCGGAAGTGTTCAGTCAAAGAAGAAGATGCAACCAGGAACTGCAACAAATTAAGATGCACACGTAAGTGTTTTAGCTACAGTTCAGTCTAATCTGCACATCAGTAACAGACAAAATGAGCGGGAATCGGGAATTTCAAAAACGTCGGTTTTGAGAATTCTACATCATACATTTCACCCTTACCATATTTCTATGCACCAGAAATAGCAAGGTGATGCTTTTGAACATCGTGTAAATTTTTGACATTCGGCACAAAATAAATAACGAGACGATAACAGGCTTTTTTTCAAGAGTTCTGATTAGTGACGAAGCGTCATTCACAAACAGAGGTAACGTAAACGGGCATAATATGCTCTATTGGGCAACGGAAAATCCACCATGGCTGCTACACATGGAACATCAGCGACCCCGGAGGGTTAACGTATGATGTGGAGTTAAGGGAGGAGATCTAATTGGCCCTTATTTTGTCTATGGCATTCTAAATGGTGCAATGTATGCCGATTTATTAATTAATGTTTTAGCGATACTCCTACCAAATTGCGGAGTGATTTAGGGAAGAGGAGAGGTTACAGTTCAGAATCAAGCCTCAGCACGTATACAGAGGGGAATGGTGGATCAGAAAGCCTCAAGAGGGGAGGGGGGATGGGTTCTCCTAGATCTGGTAGGATGGGTATCTATCAGGGCGGATTTAATGGGTAGGTTAGGGGAGACGATTAAAGTTTTGTTGACAGCAGGTGGAGAGCGTGGACGTGTAGTGTTGCTGGAAGGTGATGATACAGGCACCACTGAGTAGCAGGAAAAGAGAGCAGAATGTACTTTCAACATGATGGATGTCCGGCACATAGCACGCGTGTATTAAAGCGGTGTTATATAGAATATTTAATGACAGGTGGATTGATCGTAGAAGCACCATACCATGGCCTCCATGTCCACCGGACCTTACATCTCTGGACTTCTTCCTTTGTTGAAAACTGAAAGACATTTGTTATTGTGATTCACTGACAACTCCTGAAACATGCGTCAGCGCATTGTCAACGCATGCTTCACAATTACTGGAGGCGATCCACTCACTGTTGAGAGGAATTTCGTTACGTGTATTGCCAAATGCATTAAAGTTGGAGGAAATTACTTTGAGCATTTGTTACGTTAATGAGGTTATTACGGTTGCTCAAGCAGTAATAGCATGTGTTCCTATAATTTATGATAAGGTCACAGAAGTAAATGTATCAAATTGGAACAACAGAAATAAAGTCCAAACGTAACTACTTTTTGTGTTTCAATTTAAAAAACCACATTGTTACCAACTATTCTTCTAAGTGGGCGAGGAATATGGTATGTGTTAGAATATTACAGCGCCATACATCAGAAAGCGCAACAAATGTTCCAAATCAAACATTCATATTTATTTACGTACTATACGAATATGTAATAAAAATAGGAGTACCTATTTTAAAAAAATGGGATTTCTATGAAATTGACCTATGGCAGCGCCATAGAGTGGACCATCCAGAGCGTCATTTGTTTTCCTCCGTCACGCATGAACAGATTTTTTCTTCTTATTTTTTCGTTTGATGCTAATTTCGTGAGATATTTGGCCTGGACACTATCAATGGACCACCCTGTATACCTCTTCCTTGCCCAGCACTCAGATTATCCGCAGAAGAGACCTCTGACCCTGAATTCCACCCAAAACTCCTCCAGAAGCTGTGTCACTTTTGAATCTCATGCAAACCTAGTATCGTATTCCACAGTCACCGAAATCAAGCAGCGACAATCTCCTCATCATCCCTCAATCCCCACCACTGTGCTCAAAGGCATCGACTCAGACACCACGGACGAACAGGAGGTGACCTAACTCAACTCCCACACTGACCTTGAAGTTTGCAAAGCTCTCCATCACTTGGACGGCTCTGTTGAAACCTTCAGTGTCCATATATTTACCGAATCCGTATCCACAATCGATTACCTTCTCAACAATGGATCCTTGATGCACAAATGCAAACACACTGTCGAACCATCCAAATTCCGTCTTCAATCCTACACGGCCAAACATGTCTCAAGCACAACGACCATCTGACCATTGACTGTAAAATCCTTCCCACCTGCCCAATTGCAAGTCCAATCATTTCTTAAGCAATTTACAAGCCCCATTTCTCCTCCTGCATGAAATACTAGTAACCTGTCCCACATACCCAATTTTTCAATGATCAAAGCCCAATATAACGAACAGACCACATTTCATCAGAAATGCTCAAGTAGGAAGTGGTTTGCAATAGCGCCAACCACAGGTAAACTTATCTGTACCAAAATTTACTTTTGTGGTGGTTCACGGCCTCACCGTGTTTTCAGAATGGAAACATGGCCAAGTACGCTGTATTAAAATAATGATTAAAAGAATATTGCCTGTTTGGACCATTTTTTCCCGCTGGAGGTTCGAGTCCTCGCTCGGGCATAGGTGTATGTGTTGTCTTTAGCGTAAGTTAGTTTAAGTAGTGTGTAAGTTTAGGGACCGATGACCTTAGCAGTTTGGTCCCATAGGAATTCACACACATTAGAACATTTGGACCATATTTTCATTTTTAAACCACTATATTCACTAGACTGCATCGTCCCATCCCATAGGATTTCCTCACACACATAGACCATATCTCTTCTTGACCTCAGCTTTTGCTACTGTCCTTGGCAGCCATTGACACTCCCATGCTGTTCGGATGACCAACTCCTGTACTTTACTCATCTATCCAGTAAAATCAGCTACCAAAAATCCGCCATTTGTGTCTCCCTTGACCTCGAAGAAGTATATGACAGTGCATGATACTTTGGTCTTCTCTTTAAGCTACAGACAACTGCACTCCCAAAAAATTATGACTGTCTCTCCAACAGTCTGTCTAATGTCTCCTTCAATAAGAACAACCCCTGTATCTTCCATCCCATAGCAGATGTGACCCAAGCATCTGTCCTATCTCCACTTCCGTTTGTGCTACATACTGCCAACATGCTAAAGCCACCTCATCCAGTACATCTCCTCGAGTATGCTAGTGACACCACCTTCCTAACATTCGATCCTACCCTCCAGAAATACTAACGATTCCTCCAGATACATATCAATCAGTTCACCTCCTGGTGCAACTAGTTGCTCCTCAATATCTATCCTACCAAATCCCAGGCAACAATTCTGCGATGAACCACTCAAAATTTCCACACCCACAACTGTTAGCTTACTATTTACAACGGTACTATCCTATCTAAATCACCTTAGACTACCACTTGATTGACCGCTAACATGGAAGTCCCATCTAGCAACCGTTTGCAGAGAGCAGTCAATAGAGTAAAATTACTACAACCACTTACTGGCTGATAAAGAGGGCTGCAGCGTTCCATCCTCCACACCTGTTAAACCCTGATCTCCTCCATCCTTCACTATGATGATGATGTTTGACTTGTGGGACGCGCAACTGCTCGGTCATCAGCGCCTGTACAAAGTCCCAATTTTTCTCACAGTTCAATTTTTTACACAGTACAATCTAGCCACTGCCACTAATGATGATGATGATGATGATGATGATGAAATGAGGACGACAACACAAGCATCCAGTCCCTGGGCAGAGAAAATCCCTAATGGGGCCGGGAATCGAACCCGGGACCCTGTGATGCTTTACTATGCAACTGCGGTATGTATTTCCTTTCCTCCCTCCTTCTATCATACCCTAGAGATCCTAGAACGCCACGCACTTCGCCTAGGCTTCTGGATCTGCTTACTCGCCCCTATAAAAATTCTCTACCAACTTATAAAATTACGCACCATACTCATCCATCTTTATCACTCGCTAATATCCTATACTAGCCACAAACTCGACGCTGACAACCCACTAGTATCCCTCCTGCTCTCTTTTCCCGCTACTCAAAGGTGCCTATATCATCATCTTCCAGCAACACTTCACGTCCAACTCTCCACCTGCTCTCAACGAAACTTTAATCGCCTCCCCTACCCATTAAATCCGTCCTGATAAATACCCATCCTACCAAATCTAGGAGAACCCATCCCCCCTCCCCTCTTAAGGCCTTCTTATTCACAATTCCCCTCTATATGCGTGCTGAGGCTTGATTCTGAACTGTAACCTCTCCTCTTCCCTAAATCACTCCACCAGATATACACGCTGACAAACACCTTCAAATTCTAAACCCCAAACGCTACAAATTTCATGATATCCCTATCCAAACAGTCTACCTAAACGCATCGGATAATTCGTCTCTGTATATACCGTAATCAGTCGAAACACCAGCTTTTTACCTTATAATTTACGCAGCTGACAACCTGGATTTGTTGGTGAAATACTTCATTCTTTTAAAGCCATGTCAGTTTTTCCTATACTTTAAATTTTGAACATAGTTAGGTCGAAGAAGACCGGTGAATTGTAGGCGCTGAGAGACACCGCCCCCTCCCCCCGCCCACCATATGGAACAAGGGGGAGGTAACAACAATAAAAACAAAAAAAAATCACAGTATATAAGTCACTTGATAGAAATGAAGCAACTCCCTATCCACATTAAAACAAAACCAAAAAAATACACTGGTGACAAAAGTCATGGGACAGCGATAAGCACATATACAGGACCCAGTAGTATCGGCTACATGAGGTATACAGGGACAGTGCACTGGCAGTGCTCTCATTTGTAGTCAGATGACTCATGTAAAAAGGTTTTCGAAGTGATTATGACCCCACGATGGGGATTAACAACCTTTGAGCGCGTTTAAGGTAGGCTCATGAGACTTTACATTTCGAAAATCGTTAGGGCATTCAGTATTCTGATATCCACAATGTCAAGAGTGTGGCGAGAATACCACATTTCAGGCATTACCTCTCACCACGAACAACGCTGCGGCCGACGGCCTTCACTTAACGACCGGGAGCAACGGCATTTGTGTAGAGTTGTCAGTGTTAAAAGACAAGCGACACTGCGGGAAATAACCGCAAAATGTAAGACGTACGAAGAACGTATCCATTAGGACAGCATGGCGAGATTTCGGGTAATAGGCTGTTACAGCAGACGACAAACGCGAGTGTCTCTGAAAACAGCACGACGTTGTCTGCAGCGCGTGTTCTGGGCTCATGAGCACGTCGGTTGGACCCGAGGTGACAACAAAACCGTGACCTGGTCACTTGAGTCCCCATTTCAGTTGGTAAGATCTGATAGTAAGGTTATAGTGCTGTGTAGACGTAGACACTACGAAGCTGTTGATCCTAGATGTCAACAAGGCACTGTGCAAGCGAGTGGTGCCTCGATATTGGCGTGGGCTGTGTTTACAGGGAATGAATTCGCTGTTTTCGATGTTCGGCTACTTGGCTTTAAGTCATTCATAGATGTCATGTTCGCAAACTACGGCGGTATTTGTATGAATGAAAATGTGCCATGTCACTGGGTCACAGTTATTCGCGACTGGTTTAAAGGACATTGTGAACACTTCAAACTAATGCTTTGTCTACCCAAATAGTCCGACATGAATACTATCGAACATGTATGGAACACGATCGATAGGTCAATTCAGGTACAAAATCCTGCACCGGCAACACTTTCGCAGTTATCGAAGTTTATAGAGGCAGTATGATTCCATATTTTTGCAGCGGACTTCCGACTACTTGTTCGGTCTATCCCACGTCGAGCTGCTACCACTACGCCGAGCAAAATGAGGTACGACAAGATATTAGAAAGCATTCCATGAATTTTGTCACCTCAGTGTATAATTACAGAAAAAGGTGAAAAATTCCAGGTAAGTACAACAGCAACAGTCCACAGAAGCAAAACAAGGGCAAACAAACGGATAAGGTTGAGGTATACTGCAAGTAATACACAACTGTAAATATGTCTAGGAAAGAAACAACACTAATTAGTAATACATGTTGCATAGCTTAGAATACAAGCTAATACTAACACATCTCTGGTCCTCAAACCAGGATACATCTTGAATCAACAGATTGACCTAGAACTAGGTATTCTTGCACTTCTTAATAAAGGTCTTACAAAATAGTGTTTATTTATACAGTTGGTTTTAGCTGTGCTTGGCCACGTATTTTGGACGATTAATTAGTCCTCTTTCTGTCCTAAGCGCCGGCCGGGTTGGCCGAGCGGTTCTAGGCGCTACAGTCTGGAACCGCGCGACCGCTTCGGTCGCAGGTTCGAATCCTGCCTCGGGCATGGATGTGTGTGATGTCCTTAGGTTAGTTAGGTTTAAGTAGTTCTAAGTTCTAGGGGACTGATGACCACCGTTGTTAAGTCCCATAGCGCTCAGAGCCATTTTTTTCTGTCCTCAGTATGATTACATTTTTGTACTATTTGCCTCATATCACAGTCTTCTGCGGTTACCTGCGCTTGTTTTGTGTGTGTGTACCACTGCTTTCCTCTATACCTTGGATTTTTTAATCTCTTCTGTACCTGTATTTTATAGGCGATATTTTATGTGACTAGGTAGTCACTTCATTTTTATCAGGTAACTTATGCACCGTGGTGTTTTGTCTTTTTGTCTGTACTTGTGGTTTCGTTCCCCTCGTCCTATTTCGGGGCGGAGGGGGGCTATCAGCGGTACAATACTGTGTTCTTCAGCCAAGAGATTTTTAAGATTATAACCAAAATGAGAACAAATATTATTAATGGAGGAAAGTTACATACAGTTTTAAGACCAATATATAGAATTAAATTTGTTGACATCTACATGAAAAACGTCAAAACTGGTTTCTTTTCTAAATTAAAAGTCAAAGAAGTAACAGTTAAAATACCTAAATATATACCTTTTAATAACACGTCGAAGAAAGGTGAAATTATTGTAAGAGAAAGCACTGCACTCTCACTTAAAATCTGAAGGACGAGCTTTAGGAGAAAAAGATTTCAGGAGGAGAGAATACGAGTATGTGTCATAGTATTGAGGGGTGTGGGGAGAAGATGATAGGAGTCTGTCAGGTATGTCTGGTATAGGCCTATGGAGATGAAGGCAGGTGCTGTAGTAGGTAGTGGGAAGAGAGAATGGCGAAAGACAGGGTGAGGTGGCCTTTGGTGTGTGGGTAGCGCATTGGTTGTCAGAGGAAGGGACGGGCCTTGGTATGCTTCCGCTGTGGGGTGGAGATTTGAGTAATGGTGTTGTTAACAGCGACAGAGGATGGGTGATTAGACAGGAAGGGTGCCATAAGACGATCATAATGAACTGGAAGCATGTATGTCTGGAGTTTGTAAAGGAGACTGGAATGTCAGACCCAGTCGTAAGCTTTATCTTGGTCGAAGGGGCAAAAATAGCGGATATATGGGAGCTGCGCTGGTGGTATAAGAGATGGGTAAGGCTTATGAGGTGGTCATCAAAAGAGATATTGGTATGGAAGCCACAATGGTTAACAGGAATAAAGAGATGTTGGTTTAGCTGTTGATGGAAGCGTCGGGAGAGGATAGTTTAAAGACCTCCCTAAACACTGAGGTGAGGCAGACAGAGCGGTAGGGGGAAGTATTAGTTGAAGTTATGTGTAGTTTGAGGAAAAGTAGGATTCTGGAGATTTTCCATATCTGAGGATAGTAGCCTGTGGAGATGGTAGCGAAGTAAAGGTTTGCATGGGTGGATTGAGAGGAGACAGGACATTCTTTGAGGTGCTGACAGGTACTGCAGTCCCGACCAGGGGGAGATTTATGTTTATTTGGGGAAGTATTTCCTTTACGTTATGTGCTGTGATTGGTGTATTTTGAGGGGAGAGACGTCTTAGGATAGTCCGTGCGGCTGTGCAAAGCTACTGTGGCAGGGTGGCGTAGTGGTTAGTTGCATCTGCGTGGTGAGATGGGGACTTTTGTTCGAATCCCAGCCTTGTTAAAAATTTTCATTCGTTGCTTCACTCTGCATGTATACGTTATAGATATCTGAGATTTCGAAAAGACTCTGGACCTATGCAATTCCAAGTGGTACTTGAATTAATGCATTTAGGTATTAACTATTTTTAATTTACATTCACTGATTTATTTGCTGGCTCCGTGTTTTTCAGCATATACTTCTGCCACTTTTGCGCTTTCTATGGACACGTTCTACAAACAACATCATATCAACTCTACATACTAGTGCCTTTGCTCTCGCAGGGCCACGATCTTCGTGAGTTCGCATCTTTGTCAATTTACTGCCACTGTGATCCATCCACCACATCTGGTATAACAGATTTTGACTTAGCGTTTTTTTTTCTTTTTTTTTTACTATCGTGTTACCTGTTTGCCGGTATTATATTACCTTTCTCCGTGCGCCCACGTGATGTATGGAACAGTGGGTAGATTTGTACCACTACATGTATTGGGTTTTAGAGTCTGGGAACAATGTTCCAGCATGTCACAAATTTATGTTGTTGAGACGATCCCAGTAGCCCAAGTAGGCAGGGTCGACCTTTCGGTCTTAAACTTTTGTTAATTTTTTAACTAGAGTGTATTTTAAATCTACATCTACATCCATACTCTGCAAGCCACCTGACGGTGTGTGGCGGAGGATACCTTGAGTACCTATATCGGTTGTCCCTTCTATTCCAGTCTCGTATTGTTCGTGGAAAGTGTGGTACCACCGCCAGAAATAACACTTGCTAGGTGGTAGTCTTTAAATCGGCCGCTGTCCGTTAGTATACGTCGGACCCTCGTGTCGCCACTATCAGTGATTGCAGACCGAGCGCCGCCACACGGCAGGTCTAGAGAGACTTCCTAGCACTCGCCCCAGTTGTACAACCGACTTTGCTAGCGATGGTTCACTGACAAAATACGCTTTCATTTGCCGAGACGATAGTTTAGCATAGCCTTCAGCTAAGTCATTTGCTACAACCTAGCAAGGCGCCATTATCAGTTACTATTGATATTGTGAATCATGTACCGTCCAGACCGACGTCCACCATTAATGGATTAAAGTTATGTATTCCACCAGCTACGTCCTTTTTTCTAAATTCTAATTTCCTTGTCCTGTTCCAGACCTCACGCCAGCCTGCGTGAGCTAAAACGCGTGCCTTTTGGCCTCCTCTAGTAACCCGGTGTTGGCTCTCCTGCCAACCAAAACATTGGCGACGAGGCAAAACCGCGTTCTTATCTATATTGCCCTGATTTACTTGTGTAATGGCTTCGCCAGAATCTCCAGATGTACTGTCCGAATTTTATCGCTTACAGAAACAGCAGACGCAGGCCTTACTGGATGCCCTTGGACAGCTCGTCCAGGGTCAACGGTCAATGCAAAACGATGTGGCAGCCGCCGCTCCACCGCTAACGCAGCCACAACACGCTGTTGCACCAACTTTTCGACCTTTTGATGCTGCACTGGAAAGCTGGACGGAGTGGTCCCGCCAATTTGGATTCCATCTCGTCACCTACAGAATTCAAGGTAACGAGCGGCAGCCATTTTTGTTATCATCGGTCGGCATACAAATGTACCATGTGATAGTCAAATTATTTCCCCAGCACGACGTAGCAACTCTGTCCTGCGACGAAATTTTGTCTGCATTAGATGCATATTTCAAAGAATCAGTCAATGTCGTTGCGAAAAAGTATACCTTCTTTCGTACAAAACGTACGGCAGGTCAGACTAATCAGGGGTGGGTTGCAACCTTGCAAGGCCTTACTAGGGATTGTGCTTTTCAGTGTCAATGTAAACTCCTTTATTCAGATACTATGGTACATGATGCAAACATTTCTGATGTTCGTATAAGGGAACAGATTTTGAAACTAGTCAATCCCTCCCATCAACAAGTGATGGACATATTGGATCGGCAGGACACACTTGACTTTGCTCAGGAATCATTTGAACCTTCACCAGCCGCGTGTTAGGTTAACCGGCCCGCCAGGCAAGCTGCACGGAGCAGTAAACAGGCCTCGCGCCCGGCCGCGCCGCTGCCGCCAGGCTCTCAGCCACGTGTGTCGCGCAGGCAAGTAAATGCCGTGCTAAAATCACGCCCGCGGTCCGCTACTAGACATTCGCATGAGAATTGCCCGTCACGCCAGGCTCTTTGCTTTTTCTGTAATAAAAAAGGTCATGTTCAGAGTGTTTGCCAGAAAAAGCTCAGATCGGAAACTCACAATCATTCCAGGCCTTTGCTTCGCGCCGAATTCGAACCAAGGATACTCAGGCTTGTGAAACTTCACCCATGGAAATTCATGTAGTTCATTCCACTCCGCTCAGTGCCACCCTCTCTAACAGTGACTGTGTTCGTCCCACAAATAGTGTGCGTCGACATCGCCGGAAATCCCGTCAAGTCGCAAGTGATTTTGTACCAGTGTCAGTTCACGTTGCACGAGACAGTCGCTCTTATCGTCAGCAGGACAATAAACTTTTTGTAGACTTGGGCATTACTGGCAAAGTGATACCATTCCAGCTCGATAACGGGGCTGCAGTTTCGCTGATCAATCAAGACACTTACAAACTGCTGGGCACACCTCCGTTGCGTGCCGCAAATGTTAAGTTAACTAGTTATTTCGGTCAAGATATCCCTGTGTTAGGACTGTGCAGCCTTCTTGCAACATAGGAAGGACAAACAAAACTTGTGTCATTTTACGTCCTTCGTTCTTCTTCTGCAGTGAACTTCTTTGGTTTCGATTTATTTCAGTTGTTTAAATTGTCTATAGTGAATCAGGTCCTATCAGTGAACCAGACTGTGCCTTCAGACAGTGTTTCTCGTCTATGTGAAGAATTTGCCGACATTTTTGCACCAGGTCTCGGTTGCACTAAGAACTATAAAGCACATTTGGAAATGAAAGTAAACGCGCAACCGAAATTTTTCAGAGCGCGCAATGTTCCCCACGCAATGCGTGATGAGGTCGCAAAAACATTACACGATTAGGAATCACAAGGTGTAATTGAACATGTGCAGGCTTCTATCTGGGCATCACCCTTAGTAATTTTGCCAAAACCTTCCGGAAAATTGAGACTTTGTGTGGACTTCAAGGCAACAGTGTATCCACAACTAGTGATTGCGTCTTTTCCTTTACCTTGCCCGGAAGATCTTTTTGACAAACTGTGTCCGGGTAAATATTTTTCGAAGTTGGACCTAGCAGATGCGTGGACGAAGAATCCCAGCGCGTTTTGGTGATTAACACGCATCTTGGTTTGTATCGATTCAAACGACTGTCATTCGGGTGTGCATCCGCCCCTGCATTGTTTCAGCAATATCTACAAACTGTTTGTGCGTCGGTCCCCACTGCAGCAAACTATCTGGACGATATTGTGATCTCCGGAAAGATGGAAGAAGAACATTTAGCCAATCTCAGCACATTATTTCAGGTCTTGCGACAAAATGGTCTTCGCTTGCGGAAGGACAAATGTATGTTTTTTGCTCGTGACTTGCCCTACCTGTGACTTGTACTCAATACCCAAGGCATACATCCCAGTCCCGAGCACCTCCGTGCCATACAAGACTTGCCTTCGCTGCAGAATTTGAAGCAGCTACAGAGTGTGCTGGGAAAAATTAATTATTATCACCGTTATATACCACACGCCTATTCCATTTCAGCTCCGCTTCACCGCTTACGCCGTAAAAGTGTTCCATTCGTCTGGACGACGGAATGCGAACGCGCCTTTCGCCAGTTGAAATCGGCGTTGCTTTCCAATACTTGCCTTACGCCATCCGATCCCCAGAAACCCTTTTGTTGATGGTGGATGCATCGGATTTCGGGATCGGTGCTGTGCTTGCGCACAAAGATGGATCGCACGATCGCCCTATTGCCTTTGCGTCCAAATTGCTCTCGTCTGTGCAAAGAAATTATTCACAGTTCGAGAAAGAAGCATTGGCTCTCGTATTTGGTGTTACAAAGTTTCATACTTTCTTGTATGGTCGTCACTTTACCATCAACACAGACCACAAACCTTTGACATCGCTTTTTCATCCGAACAAGCCTGTACCTCCCCGTACAGCGCAGAAATTCATTTGCTGGTCTATTTTCCTCTCGCAGTACCGCTACGATATCTTGTATCGGTCCACTGCTAAGCACGGAAACGCCGATGCGTTGTCTCGTTTGCCTGTTGCTGAGGATAGAGCATTCGATTCCTCCGAACTTGCTTGCATGTTCATTGATCCAGAAACCGATGACGTGGTCGAATCCTTTCCGATTGATTTTCGTCGTGTAGCTACTGGCACAGCTGCCGACCCTGTCCTTGCTACCGTTCTGCGTTTTGTTGCCGCGCAATGGCCCTTGTCAAAGTCACGGATCGGAGATCCGTTGGTTCGCCGATTTTTTTGCTCACAAGGAGACACTTTTTGTTTGACGTGGTGTTTTGCTGTTGCGTTCTGATAATGATCAGTCCAGGGTCGTGGTCCCTCGTTCGTTACAGTCCTCTGTCTTACAGCTTCTCCACCAAGGACATTGGGCTATAGTGAGAATGAAACAACTTGCTAGTCGGCACTGTACTTAGTTCGGGATCGATGCCACGATTACGAATATGTGCTCTTCTTGCATGGTGTGTGCCGAACAACAATCAGCCTCATCGCGGAAATTCTTTGCATGGCCAAAAGCCACTTCCCCTTGGCAACGCTTACACATCGATTTTGCTGGTCCATTCTGGAATGATCGATGGTTGGTTGTGGTAGATTCATTCAGTAATTCTCCTCTTGTTGTCCGGATGTCTTCCACGACGTCATCTGCCACCATCCAAGCGTTATCTGCTATCTTTTGCATTGAAGGTCTTCCACAGACTATGGCCCACAATTCATGTCCGCAGAATTTCAGACATTCTGCAAGGCCAATGGTATTCAACATCTGACGTCCGCGCCGTTTTCGCCAAAGTCCAACGGTGCCGCTGAACGATTGGTCAGGACTATCAAGTCACAGATGTTGAAGTTAAGAGTCGCATTCTCGGGAGGACGCGTTATTGCTCTTTTTGTCCTCGTATCGCTGTCAGCCCCGAGGTGGTCGCTCACCGGCTGAGTTGCTCCTCGGTCGTCATCATCGAACCTTGATGTCTTTGCTACATCCGCCGCATCAGGTTCCTGTGCAGCAGCAGACACTGCTTTTGCTCCAGGCGACGTTGTCTACTATCGTCACTAACGAGGCTCACGGCGTTGGCTCGAAGGGCGCATTCTTCGCTGCCTCGGTCGCGCTATGTATCTGCTTTTGGGGGTCTCTGGTGAGATGCGCCAGCATCTCAAACAGCTGCGCCTCTGTCGTCGCATGGGATCTGTCGCTCGCCGTCTGCTTTCAGCGACGGTGCTGTCCGGTCAGCGCCCTGGGGACCTATCTACTGGCTCGCCTTAGCCCCAGGTGTTACCGACGCTGCCTTCCATTTTGCCCCATGGCGACGCGCCGCCGCCGCCGCCGCCGCCGCCGCCTATTCTCCCGCCGGCGACGCCCGCAGTGGACGCGTCGCTGCAACCGCCGGGCGCCTCCCTGGGTCACGCGCTGCCGATCGCTTCCCGTGACCAGTTGTCCTCCGACATGGAACTCTTGCCCGCTCCGGACCGTATGTCGTCTTCGCCCGTCGGGTGCCCCGGCCCGATGGAGGTCGACCCTTCGGCCCCTCCTGTCTCTCTGCGGGCGCATACACCGCATGTTGGCATGCACCCTGGAGCAGGTTTTCAGGCGTTTCCTCGTTCCCCGCGGTCCGAATGGCTGGGTGCGGGTGGCACAGCCTCGCCTGTTCTTAGGCTCCCCACCTCGTCGCATACGTCAACATGGGGTCCTCCCCACGGTGGGCGGAAGCCTTATGCCACAACCGTACGCCGATTTGTGGGGGAGGAATGTGGTGTCACCACCAGACACCACACTTGCGCGCTGCTCTCCGTTGGATCTTCTCTATCTCTTCTATCAACCCTATCTGGTACGGATCCTACACTGCTGAGCAGTATTCAAGCAGTGGGAGAACAAGCGTACTGTAACCTACTTCCTTTGTTTTCGGATTGCATTTTCTTTGGATTCTTCCAATGAATCTCAGTCTGGCATCTGCTTTACCAACGATCAACTTTATATGATCATTCTATTTTAAATCACTACTAATGGGTACTCCTAGACAGTTTATGGAAGTAACGGCTTCCAGTTGCTGACCTGCTATTTTGTAGCTAAATGATAAGGGATCTATCTTTCTATGTTTTTGCAGCTCATTACACTTGTCTACATTGGGATTCAATTGCCATTCCCTGCACCATGCCTCAATTCGCTGCAGATCCTCCTGCATTTCAGTACAATTTTCCAATGTTACAACCTCTCGATTTACCACAGCATCATCCGCAAAAAGCCTCAGTGAACTTCCGATGTCATCCACAAGGTCTTTTATGTATATTGTGAACAGCAACGGTCCTACGACACTCCCCTGCGGCACACCTGAAATCACTCTTACTTCGGAAGACTTCTCTCCATTGAGAATGACATGCTGCGTTCTGTTATCTAGGAACTCTTCAATCCAATCACACAATTGGTCTGATAGTCCATATGCTCTTACTTTGTTCATTAAACGACTGTGGGGAACTGTATCCAACGCCTTGCGGAAGTCAAGAAACACGGCATCTACCTGTGAACCCGTGTGTATGGCGCTCTGAGTCTCGTGGACGAATAGCGCGAGCTGGGTTTCACATGACCGTCTTTTTCGAAACCCATGCTGATTCCTACAGAGTAGATTTCTAGTCTCCAGAAAAGTCATTATACTCGAACATAATACGTGTTCCAAAATTCTACAACTGATCGACGTTAGAGATATAGGTCTATAGTTCAGCACATCTGTTCGACGTCCCATCTTGAAAACGGGGATGACCTGTGCCCTTTTCCAATCCTTTGGAACGCTACGCTCTTGTTGAGGCCTACGGTACACTGCTGCAAGAAGGGGGGCAAGTTCCTTCGCGTACTGTGTGTAAAATCGGACTGGTGTTCCATCAGGTCCAGTGGCCTTTCCTCTTTTGAGCGATTTTAATTGTTTCTCTGTCCCTCTGTCGTCTATTTCGATATCTACCATTTTGTCATCTGTGCGACAATCTAGAGAAGGATCTACAGTGCAGTCTTCCTCTGTGAAACAGCTTTGGAAAAAGATATTTAGAAATTCGGCGTTTAGTCTGTCATCCTCTGTTTCAGTGCAGAGTGTCTGGACATTTTGTTTTGATCCACCTACTGCTTTGACATAAGACCAAAATTGCTTAGGATTTTCTGCCAAGTCAGTACATAGAACTTTACTTTCGAATTCATTGAACGCCTCTCGCATAGCCCTCCTCACACTACATTTCGCTTCGCGTAATTTTTGTTTGTCCGCAAGACTTTGGCTATGTTTATGTTTGCTGTGGAGTTGCCTTTGCTTCCGCCGCAGTTTTGTAACTCGGTTGTTATACCACGGTGGCTCTTTTCCATCTCTTACGATCTTGCTTGGCACATACTCATCTAACGCATATTATACGATAGTTCTGAACTTTGTCCACTGATCCTCAACACTATCTGTACTTGAGACAAAACTTTTGTGTTGAGCCGTCAGGTTCTCTGTAATCTGCTTTTTGTCACTTTTGCTAAACAGAAAAATCTTCCTACCTTTTTTAATATTTCTATTTACGGCTGAAATCATCGATGCAGTAACCGCTTTATGATCGCTGACTCCCTGTTCTGCGTTAACTGTTTCAAATAGTGCGGTACTGTTTGTCACCAGAAGGTCTAACATGTTATCGGGACGAGTCGGTTCTCGGTTTAACTGCTCAAGGTAGTTTTCAGATAAAGCACTTAAAAAAATTTCACTGGATTCTTTGTCCCTGCCACCCGTTATGAACGTTTGAGTCTCCCAGTCTATATCCGGCAAATTAAAATCTCCACCCAGAACTATAACATGGTGGGGAAATCTACTCGAAATATTTTCCAAATTATCCTTCAGTTGCTCAGCCACAGCAGCTGCTGAGCCAGGGGGCCTATAGAGACATCCAGTTACCATGTCTGAGCCTGCTTTAACCGTGACCTTCACCCAAATTATTTCACATTTCGGATCTCCGTCAATTTCCTTCGATACTATTGCACTTCTTATTGCTATAAACACACCTCCCCCTTCACTGTCGAGCCCGTCTCTGCGGTATACATTCCAATCTGAGCTTAGGATTTCATTACTGTTTACGTCTTGTTTCAGCCAACTTTCTGTCCCAAGTACTATATGGACATTGTGACCGTTTATTAATGAGAGCAGTTCTAGGACCTTTGTATAGACGCTCCTGCAGTTTACTATTAGCACATTAATATTGTTATTCCCTGTTGCATTTTGCCTACTCCTACCTTGCCGCGTCTCAGGAGGCGTCTTGTCGGGCCTTGGGAGGGAATTCTCTAACCTAAAAAACCCACACGTACTCCGCTACCCTTGCAGCCGCTCCATGCGTGTAGTGCACGCCCGACCTATTCTGGGGGACCCTACATTTCTCCACCCGATAGAGGAAATGGAGAAATTTGCACCCCAGATCTCCGCAGAACCGTCTGAGCATCTGGTTTAAGCCTTCTACTCGGCTCCAAACCAGGGGACCGCGATCGGTTCTGGGAACGATACTACAAATAGTTAGCTCAGATTCCACCCCGCGAGCGAGGCTTTCCGCCTTCACCAATTCCGCCAACCGCTGTACGAACTGAGGATGACCTCTGAACCCAGACGGCAGGAGTCATTGGTGCCGACATGAGCAACAATTTGCAGTCGGGTGCACCCAGTGCTCTCTATCGCCACCGGCAGGGCCTCCACATCTCGGATGAGACCCCACGGCAAGCAGACAAAGTGAACTCTGGCCTTCTTCCCCAACCTTTTCGCTATTTCCCTAAGGGGCTCCATCACCCGCCTAACGTTGGAGCTCCCAATAACTAATAAACCCCTCCCCCCGGGTGCCTGCTCGGACCTTGCTGAAGGAGCGGCCACATGTCCACTCACAGGCAGAGCGGGCGATGCCACACGGCCAGCTTCCACATTGACCCTCCGCCTCGTGCCCCGCGAACGCCGCTGAACCCGCCACTCCCCTTGAGGAGACGGTGGTCCAACCGCGCCCGGTACCCGCGAAGATGTCTCGACAGCAGGGACAGTGGGTGAAGCATGTAACACGTGGGGTGTACCATGCGACGCTCCAGACTCCCCACTGCCGCTACACTCCGAGGCAGCAGCCTGAAGACGGCTGACCGTGGCCATCAACACGTTCAGCTGTTCGCGAAGACTGGCCAGCTCCTCCAGCGTCCGTACACAGCAGTCACACATCCTATCCATCCTAAGAAATCAATTTACTGTAGAGTGTTAATCAACTTTTAACTAGACTGCTAATTCACTAAAGGCGGCTGGTAGTTGACTGAACTGTGGTTGCTAGACACTTCTTGTAGAAAACACCGAAAATAGCACTACCTGTCTCTGGACTGTATTGAAAACACACACTTGCACTACTGGCGCTATGGTTGACTAAAGGGACTCTCTCTCACTGTATTCAAAACAAATACGAAATCTATGGAACACTATTACTAGCACTCGACAATTAAAGCTTCCTAAAAGCAAAAACACACGGAAGAAGAAGTGACAAGTAAGAAAAGTACAGTTAATACTTAAATTAACGTAGCTTGCTGCACAGCAGACGTGAAGCAGACGGCAGTTACTCGGTGACTAACTGCTTTCAGAATGCTTGACAATTATCGTGTGTCAAAATTACAGTCGCAGTAAGTAATATTTTAACAGCTTTAACCGGAATGACTTAATTCAAAAACGTCACTAATGCTGTGGATTCAGTACTCATCAAAATTCTGACTCTGTGCTGTGGTGCTCAGGTGTCCACACAAGCAAACAAGAAGCCATCATCAACCCTTGTACGGAAATCTATCACAGAGAAAATCTTATTGCTAATTTCTCTCTTCTGATTCTATGCTCGATATGGTACTAGTTCGCCCACTATCCTGCAAACGCCATCTTGGGGCAGAAACGATCATCCTGGTGTCAGCACCTCCGACGGCATTACATTAGCAATAGTAAGCATCAAAAGGGAAATGTGCTTTTTTGTCGGAATGCCTGTTACAGAAGTTACTTTTCTAAGTAAAAATTGAATAGACACATTGCCCCAAATCCCTAAGTTGCACATGATATACTGTATTAATACAGACTTGGGGTATAGTTGTTTTAGTAGCTACAGCGTACACATAACTTAATAAAAAGTGAAGCACATATTTGATGTAAACAACTAAAAATCTTACGTCAATCAGCATATTCATAATATATGGCTCTGAGCACTATGGGACTCAACTTCTCAGGTCACTAGTCCCCTAGAACTTAGAACTAGTTAAACCTAACTAACCTAAGGACATCACACACATCCATGCCCGAGGCAGGATTCGAACCTGCGACCGTAGCGGTCTCGCGGTTCCAGACTGCAGCGCCTAGAACCGCACGGCCACTTCGGCCGGCTCCTAATCTATACAAAATTTGTTTGTATATATTACAGATGGGCTGAAAATCGCCTAGTTTACGTTTACTGCCAGTAAATGATTCCAGTGAAATAATTTGTTGATAAATGTATGCCACGTTATACGATTGTATTTACTTTAGTATTTCATCATAGACATTGTATGAACACTGGTCTCCTTTAAATTGCTGTCGCTACTGGTAGAAACTTAGACGCAGTTTGAATACGTTGATTATCAATCTTGAATAACCCTTTTCGAGCAACCATAGGACGTCGTGTTAAGACTCAAACTGTGCGCAATAGGCTGCATAATGCGTAACTTCACTCTCGACGTCCATGGCGAGGTCCATCTCTGCAACTATGACACCATGCAGCGCGGTACAGATGGGCCAAACAACATGCCGAATGGACCGCTCAGGATTGGCATCACGTTCTCTTCACCTATGAGTGTCGCTTATGCCTTCAACCAGACAATCGTCGGAGACGTGTTTAGAGGCAACCATATCATGGTTCAAATGGCTCTGAGCACTATGGGACTTAACTTCTGAGGTCATCAGTCCCCGAGAACTTAGAACTACTTAAACCTAACTAACCTAAGGACATCACACACATCCATGCCCGAGGCAGGATTCGAACCTGCAACCGCATC
This sequence comes from Schistocerca serialis cubense, assembly GCF_023864345.2. Classification (NCBI taxonomy): domain Eukaryota; kingdom Metazoa; phylum Arthropoda; class Insecta; order Orthoptera; family Acrididae; genus Schistocerca; species Schistocerca serialis. The sequence continues at coordinate 155,672,810 of NC_064640.1, forward strand.
GGTCGCGCGGTTCCAGACTGTAGCGCCTAGAACCGCTCGGCCACTCCGGACGGCTGATTGTCAGTGTTTGGTTTTAGAGTACACCGGTAAGGTCCGTGAAACTCTAATACGATGCACGGCAGGTAGACGGGCACGATGTTTCACTGAAACCCACAAAAATGTTGGTGGAATCTATTTCAAATGAAAGTTAGGTATAGTCTCTGTCTTCGCCATATGTTGTATTTCCTTCAGGTCTTAGTTTTGTGAAACGTACCGCCTAGCTAAATAAGGTACTCGTAACTAAAATTGCAGGTAATATTAACTAGTAGAGTTAAAAAGTTAGCAGCATTCGTTGAAAAATTTCATGGACTATAGAATAAACAGCTACCCACTAACCGTTCCGTTCAAAGCCAATGGACAGACTTTAATACTTGCGTCTCCCAGAATTTCAACAGGATAATGAAGAGAGGAATCAGTACATTACTTTTCGCCATATTTTTGCCAAAACCAGATACAAATATTTTAAGAAGCATACCTTCTTCGTGCTGAACACACGCTCAGCATGATGTCCACCGCCGCTACGTGACACATCTGGAAGACACGCTTAAGCAAAGGCTAATGAACGTCGATACTGTTTCGTGCAGACTGTGTTTCGCAACTGGGTCAGAACTCTCAGATATTTCTACTGTTCTGCATCTCTGAACTCTGGAGACAAAGTTCGCAGCGTTATGCGCGTGGGTTACAAATCTCAGAGTCACTAGCGCATTCCTGGCTGTAGTTGTTGTTCCCAGTTCTTAATTTTCGAGAGATATCAGTAGATGTAGACTAAATACATTTGTGATTTCGGTAACTGTTGAGCACGTTCTAAGAACCAGTTATATGGGTGTAATCTATGAATTTCGTAAAATATCGTTCACTTTTTGAAAAAAAGCATATGTGAAAACATATGTTTCGTGTACCCCTCTGAAGATAAGGCGAATAAAGATCAATATGGTGGACAAGAAATATAGCTCCTTCATATGTTTTACAATTGTTTATATAGAATATCGGTAGATACAGAAGAAGATGTCTATCAACATCCACGATGGAGTTCATATTCTCGGGGTAGTTCGTCGGGAGGTAGCTAGTTCATATTTAGCCCCTCATTATCAGAAGGTCGGACACAAAGTAGTGATAATTTACAACTGCCTATCATTTGAGTGTCGAACGAATACGTTAAGAAGCTCTCCACAGTCTTAAATAGACTGAGTAGTTGCGGTACTGTTTATGGGGGCGTTCAGTTCAATGTGGTATTAATCTCATAATACCAATTGATCCCATTTACTCAATATCACCATCACAGAAAAGCTTTCTGTAAGCGCTTTTCGCGATAGTACGTCAAGAACACTGAATCGATGTTCAGTTTCATAGTCGGTAAAGATATGTCGATAATTTGCGTAAGTGAATGGAAGTAACAAAATGAGGCTGCAAAACACTTCGTGGGGACCCTCACACAACAGTACTATATGACATTATGTATTCTCTTATAAAAATTCTAAACAAAGATTTAAAAAGTAGGGTGAAATGGACCCAGTAACGTGAATGCCATTTAAAAGTATGTATGGGTATAACTTAGACATACAGACAGATGCATCCCAATGTTAGTGTTCACCGGCTCATTTCTGAAACGTGTCTAGTGCAGTGAACTTGCAATAGTTCTCAATGTATGAGCAAAGGGAAGACCTGCATTTCCTACGTAATATTTGGCAAACATCAACCAGCAAGAGATTAAAAACGGCTTTTAATCTTCTCAAAAAATAACGCAACTTCCAGGAGAACTTGTTAATATTTGAATTAATTCAAGTCTGCAACGCGATGAAATGTGTTACAGAATGCTGTAACCTATTGCAACATTTGTACGTGGATGGTAGTTGCTGCAAGTTGTATGACGCCCATATAGTGGTTGTTACTTCCGTCATTTCTGAGCCGTAGCTACATATAGACAATGGATAATCATCGCATTTTGTGCAGAGGCAGAAAATACTAAGATTGTGGAATGTGTGAAATAAGGTTCACTTATTATTCATTTACTTTTCTGTTTCAATTGCATACACAGTTGTAGCCTGCATACAACCACCATGTGCGTCTTGCAAATAGAATAGCTTTTAAGTTTTTGACTGCCCGCTAGCCATCTAAGTCAGAATATTTTTTAAGTGTATATATATCTATATAGCTCACAGTAAATCACAACTGTCATTGTAAAAACCGTTGCTATTGGGAACTGTTGAAATTCGATTCTAAGCATGGACACTCCATCATAACTATAGTAAAAGCTATGCTACTGGGGCTGTGGGATTCAGGTGTAGTAAAGAATGTATCTCCACATTAGTTTTTAGCGTAGACTTATAAAATAAATTTCTACTAGTATTACTGTTGTAGATGTAAGTTAAAAGTATTTCTGCATTGGAATAGTAGATTTAATTTATACCTCAAGAATTCTATATTGTACCTCAAAAACTACATTGTACCTCAAGTATTATATTGTACCTCAAGAACTATATTGTATTTGTGTGAACTGAATAAACAGAGAAAATAAAATTCGTCACCGTACGTCTTTGTTATTGTTATTTACAAAAGCCTTACCCCTATTGCATTATGTGTGTCTATGTATAAGAAGGCTGTGCAGGCCCTAAATGACATTAGTTTTGCTGAAGATGAGTGCTATTAAGGAGATGAAGTTTAAGATGGAACATAACAAAATATATAGAATGATTGCATGGAATTAGGCCCATCGTGCAGCACGAATTGGGTTATGGGAGCAGGAGGCACGTGACTGTGTCCGCATCCAAAGATATGCAGGGTGTTACAAAAAGGTACGGCCAAACTTTCAGGAAACATTCCTCACACACAAAGAAAGAAAATATCTTATGTGGACATGTGTCCGGAAACGCTTACTTTCTATGTTAGAGTTCATTTTGTTACTTCTCTTCAAATAACATTAAACATGGAACGGAAACACACAGCAACAGAACGTACCAGCGTGACTTCAAACACTTTGTTAGAGGAAATGTTCAAAATGTCCTCCGTTAGCGAAGATACATGCATCCACCCTCCGTCGCATGGAATCCCTGATGCGCTGATGCAGCCCTGGAGAATGGCGTATTGTATCACAGCCGTCCACAATACAATCACGATGAGTATCTACATTTGGTACCGGGGTTGCGTAGACAAGAGCTTTCAAATGCCCCTATAAATGAAAGTCAGGATGGTTGAGGTCAGGAGAGCGTGGAGGCCATGGAATTGGTCCGCCTCTACCAATCCATCGGTCACCGAATCTGTTGTTGAGAAGCGTACGAACACTTCGACTGAAATGTGCAGGAGCTCCATCGTGCATGAACCACATATTGTGTCGTACTTGTAAAGGCACATGTTCTAGCAGCACAGGTAGAGTATCTCGTATGAAATCATGGCGGTGAATGGAGGAAGTACAGTACATACTGACGAAACTAAAATGTGCTCTAACATGGAAATTAAGCGTTTCCGGACACATGTCCACATAACATCTTTTCTTTATTTGTGTGTGGGGAATGTTTCCTGAAAGTTTGGCTCTACCTTTTTGTAACACCCTGTATACCAGACATGTCTAAAATTATATCTCTTATGCTCGAAGAAAAACCACAGACATAGTATGTGGTTAAAACTGTACACTGTCAAACCAAGAACAGGGTTGAGAAAAAAGAACACAGAAGTTCTGCGGTAAAAAAATTCATTTATTTCTTATCCAACTTAAAAGTAATTTTACGTTTTCATAAGCAGACACAGCAACACTATTTTCACACGTCTTCTTGAGTCGATGGAGAGAAGGACACCCGTAGAATTCCAGGTCTTGAATAGCAGCAAACTTAAAGATTCCACCCATCCATGAGATCTTGTCCTTCCCCTTCAAGTAGATGATGGTATCTGTGTGATCGAATAATTTAAGTGCTGTCACCATATCTTTATGTGGTATGCCAGGATCATCCCAGTGAATTCTATGGTAGAAATGTGTTAACCACATTGCACTCTTCTTTGTCTTAGCACACTTCACATGCTTGAAACATCTACGTGATGCAATGTTTACTGAGAATGTCTCTACTATTCCCGCATCTTGTGTGTACGCTACGAATGCAGCATCTTTAAATGTGAACTGCCTGCGCTCCCCATCATAGAAACCCTGAGCATCTTCAATGATGTCCACACCTTGAGCTGCCATTGTGAAATACTCCAGGCATGCTGCAGCACCTGTTCATTTATACAGCTCGTTGCAAAACACCGGTGAGCGGGCTGTAGTTGATCACAAGGTCATGTAGAACTAAAGCATACACAGCAGTGTATTCTGGGAAATTTGTCGAAGATTCAAATTCAGTTTTCACACCTCTAGGTCCAGACTTAATTATCTCGTTCTATTTCGAGCAATCTATTACGATGATCGATGAAAACTACTTCAACTTACGTGGACTGAGTAGTCACCCTCCTCCCTCTCCTTCAGCAATTTTATAGTAACAAGCACTTAACCTTGCATACATGTCACATGCTAGACCGTATAAAATGGTTCAAATGGCTCTGAGCACTATGGGACTTAACATCTATGGTCATCAGTCCCCTAGAACTTAGAACTACTTAAACCTAACTAACCTAAGGGCATCACACAACACCCAGTCATCACGAGGCAGAGAAAATCCCTGACCCCGCCGGGAATCGAACCCGGGAACCCGGGCGTGGGAAGCGAGAACGCTACCGCACGACCACGAGCTGCGGACGCTAGACCGTATACATTTTCATTCCACTGCAGTAGTAAATTGTCATATGGGTAGAATTCTTAATTCAGGTAGACTTTGGCATTAGTCAACTTGCAGCTGTCGAACACGGTGGAATGATTTGCTATATTACCTTTTCTATCAGTCTGAAACGCAAGTATGATGAATTTAGGCGTCTGTAGCTGCAAGGGGGTTTTAATAGCCCATGTTTATCTGCTTGCAGTCTGTAACAGTGGGTACTCGAAAACCTCCCACGAGTGAAATGTCAGTGATAGAAATGTAACGGAATTCAGGACTTTTAAAAGCTTCAAACGCTCCTCGTCTGTTACTCTGATGTGAGGCATTTTACGTATTATCTAGCTGATTGAGGTCACATTGTCTTCTTGAGCTCCTTGAATGCATGAGTTATTATCCGACGCACTCCGTACCAGAACGAGTTCTTGTTTAGCGTTCATAATAATCTGTCTCATGTCTTCAAAGTAGCCCATAAGCATTTTTAGATGTATGCATGCAGTAAATCGCTTGTACTCTGCAACTGTTCTATCCTCCTGATCGTCTATGATCCACCCCGCATTTCCTGAACCTTGCAAATCCTCGGGTGATGCAGACGTATGTTTGAAGGGTTGATGTTATGCCGACATTGGGTGTACGGTCGGTCTCAGACCCATTGACTTCATAGCGTATCTCTTGGAACAGGAATGCTAAAGCGTTACGTGTAAGCTTGGATCCCACTGTATCGCTGCCGTTGGTTTTCTTGAATGACCCCTCTAGATATATGAAACTCTTGCATGGAAGCGTCAGTGCAACTTGGTGCTGGATAACAATCCTAATTTCATCGTTCTTGTTAAATGTGGTTAAAGCGTAAGGTTTAAAAGAAAAGTATTCCTGACGTATAATTCTCTTATCATACTCTTCTGGACTGGTTATATTGAGTGATGACATCATTCCGCGGTTTCAAGCCAACTGATATAAGAAACCCATAGTTCGCACGTGTTATCACTTTGCGGTTCGGTTGCGAAGTGACGTGCTGTGGATTGCGTATTTATACCGTACGCCCATCCAGCGTAAATTGTAATCATACTATGATTTCCTCAACACGAAAGTCAGCAAGTTGATTATTCTGGTCCACAATTCGCAGCTCCAAATAATCTGAGCTGTCACTAGAAGGTATATTGCATTGGCAGGGAACTCAACGATCTTATACCCCGTTGCAACTGAGGGGAAGAATCCGTAAATAGTATGAGTCACACTGTCTTTGAGATAGGAGTTCGTTGCAATGTTACACTCGACTTGGATTGTGTTGACTAGAAGTATGTCCACAGTCCGATCTGACTTGTAAAATTTACTTGGATCCTTCTTCAAAACCTGTCCTTTTGTGAAACCCAGTAGGCGCCCTATTGAACCTTTCTGGTTAAAGTCAATTGTTGCATTTACTGTCATTATTTCTGATTTAAGTGTATTGATGTTTTTCAGTAGCTCAATATCTTTTTCAGACTGTTTTAAAAATTCATTTAAATCATTGATATCGTATGCACCCGGTTCTATTTCCACAATGTCTTTTTCACCATTAATATCCAGATGCAATTTATTGTTAGTCTCAATGATATTTGGGATGCTGTTGTAGTCTCCTGTCTAATCAATGCAGTATTCCATTCACCAATGCTCAAATCAATTGGCGGAAAGTAATTAGCAGGCAATACAGATGATCGTTCTTTTAGCGTCAAATTGTACGACATTGCATCTGAACCTCAACTGATGAGGAATGTTTAAAGCTCCTCCTCCTCAAGAGAAACATATTCATAGATGTCCACAGAATTACGTATTAAAGTCCTGATAGCGCCGATAATTGTAGAACACACGTCTTCTGTGATTGAAGTATCCTTGTAATTGTTATGGCAGTTGCAGGTCACAAAATGAGTCGAAATAGTAGACGATATCCGCATTTTGCATAACATATGATACACAGTGGGTGCCGGGGCATCCAGCAACATCTAAATTCACAATGCCACATTCACCAGTTTTCCACGTAGTCTTCGGTAATGTATCCCGCATAAAAACACCACGGAATCTTGAAATGTTGAATATCTTTCTAACAAATTTAAGAAGATCAGCATTTGTGAGTGATCGACCTAGTTGGATCACTAGTGAGTATTTTTTTAGTTTATGAATAGAAAAAGCCATTTCCTGTACGGTTTCAAGTATAGTCCTTTCCGATGGCTGCGTCTTCATTCATGCGGTTATGTCTTCTTGCCTCTTCCAACTGTGCTTGGGAGTTTTACGCGTTCTTGATCGTTCGAGCAACAGCTGCAGCACCACCAGCGAAGGGCCCTACCGCCGAGAGCTCGGAGAGGGCCGGAATGCGAAATGGAAGAAAACCGACAGATGTCTCGGGTATTGGTAGAACTCGATGTGCTTTAAGCGATCGTCTTCTTCTTCTTCCCGCACCTTTCTGCTTCAGTGTGTTTTTAGCTGCATACATGACTCTCAGCATACAGTTCTTTAAACAGCTCTGCTTCCCGCCCTAGTCCTTCTTCTTGTTTAGTGCACAACGTGCAGCATTCATAACTCGCTTGAAATTCATCACTCTTAAAGCCAATTTATTTTTTCCTCGCATGGTATATCAACTGCAAATGCTGCGATGCGTTGACCTATACCAATATCCTTTCGTCTCCGTATCACCTTAGCCGTATCAGCTAAAATCCTATCTACAATGTGACAACTTGATAGACCTTTGTTTGCAGAGTATGCAATATCATGTTCCATACACAGTCCGACAGCCGATCAGTTCCAGTCATTCCACCAAGTAAGAGGTACACGGCTCGTGTTGTCTGTAGTTCAACCATGCCTAGACGGTCAATACCAAAGTTTGGTGGCGCCCGAGTTGTTACTTTGTGCCAGGAAGGGCTCTCAACAAGGAAAGTGTCCAGGCGTTTCGGAGTGAACCAAAGCGATGTTGTTCGGGCATGCAGGAGATACATAGCGACAGGAACTGTCAATGACATGCCTCGCTCAGGCCGCCCAAGGGCTACTACTGCAGTGGATGACCGCTACCTACGGATTATGGCTCGGAGGAACACTGACAGCAACGCCACCATCTTGAATAACGCTTTTCGAGCAGCCATAGGACGTCGTATTAAGACTCAAACAGTGCGCTATAGGCTGCATAATGCGTAACTTCACTCTCGACATCCATGGCGAGGTCCATTTCGGCAACTATGACACCATGCAGCGCGGTACAGATGAGCCAAACAACATGCCGAATGGACCGTTCAGGATTGGCATCACGTTCTCTTCACCTATGAGTGTCGCTTATGCCTTCAACCAGACAATCGTCGGAGACGTGTTTAGAGGCAACCCTGTCATGGTTCAAATGGCTCTGAGCACTATGGAACTTAACATCTGAGGTCATCAGTCCCCTAGAACTTAGAACTACTTATACCTAACTAACCTAAGGACATCACACACATACGTGCCTGGGGCAGGATTCGAACCTGCGACCGTAGCAGTCGCGCGGTTCCGGACTGAAGCGCCTAGAACCGCTTGGCCACCGCGGCCGGTCAACCCTTTCATGCTGAACGCCTCAGACACACTGTCTAGCGAGTGCAGCAAAATGGAAATGCCTTGTTGTTTTAAGGTGGCAGTATGTGGGGCCGACGTACACCGCTGGTGGTCATGGAAGGCACCGTAACTGCAGTACGATACGTGAATGCCATCCTCCGACCGACAGAGCAACCATATCGGCAGCATATTTGCGATGCATTCGTCTTCATGGACGACAACTCGCGACCCATCGTGCACATCTTGTCAATGATTTTCTTCAGGACAACGACATCGCTCGACTAAAGTGGCCAGCATGTTCTCCAGACATGATCCCTATCGAACATCCATGGGACAGATTGAAAAGCCGCGCGGGATTAGCCGAGCGGTCTCAGACGCTGCGTCATGGACTGTGCGGCTGGTCCCGGCGGACGTTCGAGTCCTCCCTCGGGCATGGGTATGCGTTTTTGTCATTAGAATAATTTAGGTTAAGTAGTGGGTAAGTTTAGGGACTGATGACCTTAGCAGTTAAGTCCCATAAGATTTTACACACACAGATTGAAAAGGGCTGTTTATGGATGACGTGACCCACCTACCACTCTTAGGGATTTACGCCGAATCGCCGTTGAGGTGTGATACAATATGGACCAACTTGATGAACTTGTGTATACCATTCCACGAAGAATACAGGCATGCATCAATGCAAGAGGACGTGCTACTGGGTATTAGAGATACAGGTTTGTGCAGAAATCTGGACCACCACCTCTGAAAGTCTCACTGTATGGTGGTACAACATGCACTGCGTGCTTTTCATTACCAATAAAAAGGGCGGAAATTATGTTTACGTTGATATCTGTTCCAATTTTCTGTACAGATTCCGGAACTCTCGGACCCGAGGTGATGCAAGTCTTTTTTTTTGGTATATACTGCGGGATTCGACTGTTTACTGCTTTATGCTCAATATCAGTACCATCGCCGTTGCTGCCGCTGCTGATGTTGCTGATGTTGTTTTCGCCAACAGGTATTGGTTTTATAGTTCTTTTTATATGTCTTGTTGGTCAGGCTTTTCGCGATCTTATGTACATCACTCATGTGCAGTATTTCACGGTACGTTTTCCTGTCATTAACTGATTAATTTGTAGGTTTTTTTTTGTATGTCTTAGGAAGAACGATTCATTAAGCCAGGTGTTCTCTCAAACCGCCTATTACCAATCTGTCATCAGCTACAGTTATAGTATGCATACCCAACATGTACCATCTTCCTCTGCTAACGCCAAATGTTCTATCTATCTGACGAGGGGCGTGGCGGATAATGAATTCATCAATGGCAACACCATCTTTATCGTGTGCTTTTGTTTTTGCTGAGAGCTGTCTGAGAGATTCAGTAACCGACATAAAGGTTTCTTTTAGTGTTTCCTGTCGATCCATATGCCCTAACCTCAGAAACAGTAATTTCTCACGAATCTTTCTGCTCTTGAATCACTTTCTCCTTCGTTGACATCTCGGTGCACACTAATCAGATATCTCCGCAGCTTGAGGCTTTATGTATCTGCTCTTCTTCTTCCTCTTACTATGTACCTGCTCCTCTTTATCAACAACAGGGAATTCCACATCTATTTTACCCTCAATAGCCTCGACCTTTTCAGTTCAGTCAGTTACTTTCTTACCGAATTTATTAACTAACTCATTTAATGCGTTCACCATTCTTAGAATAGACCGGTAATACGTCTCTAGTTCCCTGTGCATACCTCCAACTTCATGCACTATAGCCTGAATTTTGGCATCCATGTATAGCCGAATGTTCTGTCTGTGTGCCGGCCGCTGTGGCCGAGCGGTTCTAGGCGCTTCAGTCTGGAACCGAGCGACCGCTACGGCCGCAGGTTCGAATCCTGCCTCGGGCATGGATGTGTTGCCTCTAAACACGTCTTCGACGATTGTGTGGTTGAAGGCATAAGCGACACTCATAGGTGAAGAGAACGTGATGCCAATCCTGAGCGGTCCATTCGGCATGTTGTTTGGCCTATCTGTACCGCGCTGCATGGTGTCATAGTTGCAGAGATGGACCTCGCCATGGACGTCGAGAGTGAAGTTACGCATTATGCAGCCTATTGCGCCCAGTTTGAGTCTTAACACGACGTCCTATGGTTGCTCGAAATGTGTTATTCAACATTGATAATCAACGTATTCAAACTGCGTCTAAGTTTCTACCAGTAGTGACAACAATTTACAGGAGACCAGTGTTCATACAATGTCTATGATGAAATACTAAAGTAAATACAATCGTATAACGTGGCATACATTTATCAACAAATTATTTCACTGGAATCATTTATTAGCAGTAAACGCAAACTAGGCGATTTTCAGCCCATCTTTAATATATACAAACAAATTTTATGTATATTAGGAATATGCTGATTGACGTAAGATTTTTAGTTGTTCTAGGGGACTGATGACCTCAGATGTTAAGTCCGATAGTGCTCAGAGCCATTTCTGTCTGTGTACACCTATTCTCTCGGCTTGAAAGCTAGACATGTTCGCGAATTTATCCATGGTGCAGCGTATACTGATGTACTAACCTCTCTTACCGTGATATACATGCAGAAAATGTTGAAAGTTTCGCCTGCACCTACCATCACTCAGTTTCCTTGTTTTATCAATAACGAGAAACCCATATTGCGAATGATTCCAGCAATCAACACATATCCTTACAAAATCATTGAACGACATGTCAGTTCCGACATGTGCTTGGTAAATGTGTTTTAAATTCAGATTATCTTGTTTGAAGGCTATATTGAGGTTTGCATTATCCCTAACCAACTGTTTCGGGATTTTGGAATACCTTTGGCATAGATAAAATACATCAGCATCCATATAACGACCGAAACAGAAATATTTTCGTATTTGGTCTTGGTTTTCCACAGAAACATCGTCAGATATGAAGACATTGTTTGGCTTTGCTATTTCAGGTCGTGTGTGTAACACCACCTACACCGCGCAATATCTCCTGTAATAGCTGATACTTCGGTTGAAACAGTGTTTTTGAAAATACACAAACATCTTCGAATCGAACTCCATCTACATGTGTCAGCAGCGTCATCAGGAAATTAGTCTTGCCTCAATTGGATGGACCTGCAATAATTGCTCGTATATTATCAGAAAGGAGAATTCAGTACTTCTTCTTCCTCAAGTCTTCTTTTTCATCTTCACAGGACCAGTCACTGACAGCAAAGTCCTTGTGATGAGGATGCTTCACCCACTCTGCCGTGATACTAACTACGCCAGGTACTGACAAGTAGTTGACTTATATAGAAAGCGACGGTAACAGTATGTGTAGCCACTATAGCACCATCACTTAAGCGACAGAGCTATATTAGCTACACAGAGAAATCAGCTATATATATTTATATATTACCTATGAAGAGTAAATTGATCAATCATTTTTGTGAATGACTGGTGTAGCTTGAAAAATTATTCTTATTAATACTTTGACTGTAATGAGAGAGGTATGAAATAAAACCCAAACACGGTTTGAGATTGTATACACATACATTATTTATTTATTTAAATATCATCCATTGGATGCAGTATTTCAAAAAAAATCATCTGACTTTATCTTTGAAATGGCTCTAAGCTGTATGGGACTTAACATCTGAGGTGATCAGTCCCCTAGGCTTAGAACTAATTAAACCTAACTAACCTAAGGACATCACACACATCCATGCCCGAGGCAGGATTTGAACCTGCGACCGTAAAAGCAGCGCGGTTCTGAAGTGAAGTGCCTAGAACCACTCGGCCACAGCGGCCGGCAGACTATTTCTTCTTCGCACCTATTCAGTATTTCCCAAACAAAGCTTTTTGACATGCAATAAATTCCACGCGTATCTCCCTCAAGCCAATAGATGCCTCACATTACCCGGGTTTGCGACATGCACATTTAATCTGTTTCTCTTTCGGTTCAGCGTTCATGTGCGAAGAAAGGTACTACTTCATATCACCTACATGTAATACTATACACACGTAGGAAGTTTACATCATTGCATGCAGAGTCTATGCTCGGCAACCAGCGTTTTAATCTCTTCAAAGCAAGACGTAGCCCAGTATCAAGATCGTATAACTTCATAACTGAGGCGTGCCTTAGATAAACACAGTTGTCACCCGATTTCACACATAGTGCACCGTCATCATACACTGTTGTAATAGATAGTGTCACACCAGTAAGGTGAATGTCTGGGGGGGAACGAGTTGGATAATACCCTGTAGTCATCTGTTGATTGATGTAGCACTCTGTACGACATATTTCGTCCCTGTCGAAATCGGAATTTGGCATTTTGACAACCTCCGATGCATTTTAAATTTCTATTCTCGCATGCAAGCCCCAGACATGATGTGCTTCTATATCAACGTTTACAGGTTTCGTTCCACTGGGAGTTAAATTGTATGTGGAACTGAACAGTATGGGTGCACTTGATGCCTTCTTATCCACAGCATCTGCACTCTGCGGTTGCACTAGCACAGGGACGTTCTGCTGGTATGGGTCGTATGTTAAAGACCAGTACTGCCTCCATCTTGCTCTTGTTGAGGACCACCAGCAGCATTCGGTGTGTTGGGAACAGATCGCATGTACTCATCACATAAATCGATGAGTGGGAGAGACAGCAACAGCTCCTTGTCCTGCTCCAGCAATTGAGCTATGTGCACTGCAGGATCCTACGGGGCCACTGTAGGTTCAGACATGCTGTAGGTTGTTGCTACCGCAGGCCCAGAGGTCGGTGCAGGTCTCAACAAGATGCCAGCCGAGATTGCTATAGGTCTGGACGTGGCAGAGATCGTCATGTTGGCGCTCGACCCTGCGGGCTTGGACGTGTCGAGGGCTACAGCTGACAAAAGACGAGAAAGCATTACATATGGACCAAGACGTGAGAACAATCAATAATAATAATAATAATAATAATAATAATAATAATAATAATAATAATAACCACAGAGAATGATGTGATATGGGATTCTTACTTTTCCGTTTCATCCTGTTCTGCAGGACTGTGTTGGACTGTGACTGCTGTTGACGCTTTATGTTTCTTCTTTTGCTGCTGCTGGCTGATTGAGCAAGATGGTGGTCTTAGAGCTGCTTAACCTGCCCTATACCCCTTCCTATAACGTTACCAGATACGGCCAACCTACTGGATGAAGTCTAACATGTGACAGGATTAAGGGTTACTATGGGTTCCCGCCATGGACCTTGTCGTTGGTGGGGAGGCTTGCGTGCCTCAGCGATACAGATAGCCGTACCGCTGGTGCAACCACAACGGAGGGTTATCTGTTGAGAGGCCAGACATACGTGTGGTTCCTGAAGAGGGGCAGCAGCTTTTTCAGTAGTTGCAGGGGCAACAGTCTGGATGATTGACTGATCTGGCCTTGTAACACTAACCAAAACGGCCTTGCCGTGCTGGTACTGCGAACGGCTGAAAGCAAGGGGAAACTACAGCCGTCATTTTTCCCGAGGGCATGCAGCTTTACTTTAAGGTTAAATGATGATGGCGTCCTCTTCGGAAAAATATTCCAGAGGTAAAATAGTCCCCCATTCGGATTTCCTGGGGGGGAGGGGGGGACTACACAAGAGGACGTCGTTATCAGGAGAAACAAAACTGGCGTTCTACGGATCGGAGCGTGGAATGTCAGATCCCTTAATCGGGAAGGTAGGTTAGAAAACTTAAAAAGGGAAATGGATAGGTTAAAGTTAGATATAGTGGGAATTAGTGAAGTTCGGTGGCAGGAGGAACAAGACTTTTGGTCAGATGAATACAAGGTTATAAATACAAAATCAAATAGGGGTAATGAAGGAGTAGGTTTAATAATGAATAAAAAAATAGGAGTGCGGGTAAGCTACTACAAACAGCATAGTGAGCGCATTATTGTAGCCAAGATAGACACGAAGCCCACGCCTACTACAGTAGTACAAGTCTATATGCCAACTAGCTCTGCAGATGATGAAGAAATTGATGAAATGTATGGTGAGATAAAAGAAATTATCCAGGTAGTGAAGGGAGATGAAAATTTAATAGTCATGGGTGACTGAAATTTGAGAGTAGGAAAAGGGAGAGAAGGAAACATAGTGGGTGAATATGGATTGGGAGAATGAAATGAAAGAGGAATCCGTCTGGTAGAATTTTGCACAGAGCATAACTTAATCATAGCTAACACATGGTTCAAGAATCATGATAGAAGGTTGTACACATGGAAGAATCCTTGAGATACTAGAAGATTATATAGTGGTAAGACAGAGATTTAGGAAGCTGGTTTTAAATTGTAAGACGTTTCCAGGGGCAGATGTGGACTCTGACCACAATCTATTGGTTATTAACTGTAGATTAAAACTGAAGAAACTGCAAAAAGGTGGGAATTTAAGGAGATGGGACATGGAAAAACTGACTAAACCAGAGGTTGTACAGAGTTTCAGGAAGAGCATAAGGGAACGATTGACAGGAATGGGGGAAAGAAATACAGTAAAAGAAGAATGGGTAAAATGGTTCAAATGGCTCTGCGCACTATGGGACTCAACATCTGAGGTCATCAGTCCCCTAGAACTTAGAACTACTTAAACCTAACTAACCTAAGGACATCACACACATCCATGCCCGAGGCAGGATTCGAACTTGCGACCGTAACGGTCGCGCGGTTCCAGACTGTAGCGATTAGAACCGCTCGGCCACCACGGCCGGCGAAGAATGGGTAGCTCTGAGGGATGAAGTAGTGAAGGCAGCAGAGAATCAAGTAGGTAAAAAGACGAGGGCTGGTAGAAACCCTTGGGTAACAGAAGAAATATTGGATTTAATTGAAGAAAGGAGAAAATATAAAAATGCAGTAAAAGAAGCAGGCAAAACGGAATACAAACGTCTCAAAAATGAGATCGACAGGAAGTGCAAAATGGCTAAGCAGGGATGGCTACGGGCAGATGTAAGGATGTAGAGGCTTATCTCACTAGGGGCAAGATAGATACTGCCTACAGGAAAATTAAAGAAACCTTCGGAGAAAAGAGAACCACTTGTATGAATATCAAGAGCTCAGACGGAAACCAAGTTCTAAACAAAGAAAGGAAAGCAGAAAGGTGGAAGGAGTATATAGAGGGTTTATACAAGGGCGGTATACTTGAGGACAATATTATGGAAATGGAAGAGGCGGTAGATGAAGATGAAATGGGAGATATGATACTGCGTGAAGAGTTTGACAGAGCACTGAAAGACCTGAGTCGAAACAAGGCCCCCGGAGTAGACAACTTTCCATTGGAACTACTGACGGCCTTGGGAGAGCCAGTCCTGACAAAACTCTACCAACTGGTGAGCCAGATATATGAGACAGGCGAAATACCCTCAGACTTCAAGAAGAATATAGTAATTCCAATCCCAAAGAAAGCAGGTGTTGACAGATGTGCAATTACCGAACTATCAGTTTAATAAGTCACAGCTGCAAAATACTAACGCGAGTTCTTTACAGACGAATGGAAAAACTGGTAGAATCCGACCTCGGGGAAGATCAGTTTGGATTCCACAGAAATATTGGAACACGTGCGGCAATACTGACCTTAAGGCTTATCTTAAAAGAAAGATTAAGGAAAGGCAAACCTACGTTTCTGGCATTTGTAGACTTAGAGAAAGCTTTTAACAATGTTGACTGGAATACTCTGTTTCAAATTCTAAAGATGGCAGAGGTAAAATACAGGGAGCGAAAGGCTATTTACAATTTGCACAGAAACCAGATGGCAGTTCTAAAAGTCGAGGGGCACGAAAGGGAAGCAGTGGTTGGGAAGGGAGTGAGACGGGGTTGTATCCTCTCCCCGATGTTATTCAATCTGTATACTGAGCAAGCAGTGAAGGAAACAAAAGAAAAATTCGGAGTAGGTATTATCATCCATGGAGAAGAAATAAAAACTTTGAGGTTCGCCGATGACATTGTAATTCTGTCAGAGACAGCAAAGGACTTGGAAGAGCAGTTGAACGGAGTGGACAGTGTCTTGAAAGGAGGATGTAAGACGAACATCAACAAAAGCAAAACGAGGATAATGGAATGTAATCGAATTAAGTCGGGTGATGCTGAGGGAATTAGATTTGGAAATGAGACACTTAAAGAATTAAAGGAGTTTTGCTATTTGGGGAGCAAAATAACTGATGATGGTCGAAGTACAGAGGATATAAAATGTAGACTGGCAATGGCAAGGAAAGCGTTTCTGAAGAAGAGAAATTTGTTGACATCGAGTATAGATTTAAGTGTCAGGAAGTTGTTTCTGAAAGTGTTTGTATGGAGTGTAGCCATGTATGGAAGTGAAACATGGACGATAAGTAGTCAGGACAAGAAGAGAATAGAAGCTTTCGAAATGTGGTGAACACAGTTGATGGCAGTATTGCCTCTAACTTCTTAAATAAAGACTGAAAATAAAGACTTATGTCCATCCTATCCAGCACAGGCTGAGTCCTTTTCCCTCCAATTCCTAGAAAGAGGTGGTGGTCGGATGACTTAGGTTAATGGAGGTAGCTCAAGTGAGCTATTTTCCCGCCATTTTCTTAGGTTAGTGGATGTAGCCATGGTGTGTTGCATTGTGCTGATGGAATTTTACATTCTCACCATTTTCTGGAGAGGGGGAAAGGTTGGGGGAGGGAGGGGGTTAGATTAGTGGAAGTAGCCCAATTGACCTATCTTTCCGCCAAAATTTGAAATTCGCGCTATGAATTCATTGCGACGTTCCCATATCTATATCCACCATCTTGGATCCGTCATCTTCAATACATTTGGCAACAATGGAGAGTGGGGTGGCGCCGGCCTTGTTCTACTACTAGTCAACGGTGACAAATCGCGTATTTGCAGTAAAAACGGATAGTGAACTGGCGATGACTGTACACCGTCCTGGGTCGCTTAGAATTCGCCAAAGTAACTGTTAATGTACCGTTCCTAACAATTACAAGTCCGTGTAGCCAGTGGTGACTATTATTTCCTCTTTTATAGTGAGCACTAATTTTGAACATTTATTGCAAACATTCATTTCATTATGATTAGTCAGGGCAAAAGACAATCTGGTAGGAATGTACTGTACAGGTCGCCTCTGAAATTCTAGTTGTGCTGGTAGAATAGAAAGATTTACTTTTAGTTGAACATAGTGAATTTCCAAGTGTTGTACGTGAGAAACTTTACTCTATATATGTATTAACTAGAACTTTATACTTTCATTTAAAAATCGTGGTCTTGATCCCGCTAAGTAGAAGGATAATAGAAACATATCTTTTAGTGCGCTGGACCAGAATGTGGCCGTGCAGACTGGAAACTAAGGTCAGTATGTTTCCCTTCACTTTCTGGCCGACCACAAAATTAGGTGCCAGGTTCGCGTGAGAAAGACGGCGACCTCTACCAACACTAACCTCATGGAAAAAAAAAATTACCAACACCAACTTCATAGCTTATCAATAGCTACACTCGCCGCCCCGCAGCTTTAGTCGGGTAAGTTATTGTCAGTGGTTTGTAAGTAAAGATATTTAAAAGCTGATTTGTTTTTAAGATAGAGAAACAGTTCGTACCAATTTGTTGATTTTTACGTGCGGCAGCTTCTGCTTGGTTTCTTACCCACATCAGAAAATGCTGTCTACTAGCACGTCTTTGGTTTCTTTCTTCATTAGACACTGATAACTGAAGTCTATTTCTCGCTATTTTCAAGAATTGTGCAATATTTACGCTTTACACAGCACACATTTTCGTATACCACTCATTCGTGTTTATCTGTATACTTCTAAGTGTGTCTTATGTTTGGTCGTGCTGCCAACATTGCCACTAGTTTGTCTTTGACCTCTACATGTTTTTTTCTAATTAATTATATGTATGTTGTTCTATTTAATTATGTAGCTGTGTATTTATATACTGTGTAAGAGTATTGAAGGAATGATAATGATGTGGCTTTTTGTGTGATGAATAGTTGGGGGAGGGAGAAGCTTAGATGAGTGGACATACGTGCACGAATAGTAGTGAGATGGAGAGTGATTCCGAGGAAAAGGTGAGGAGCAAGACTTGAAATGAAATGGGGTCGTTATACACAAAAGATCTAACCACCCAGCGCAGCTCAAATAGGCAGCATTCAGGGCTCTGATCTATAGATTACGTGGTGTCCCAGTATCCCGAGAAGCTCCTGATCGGGAATCCAAAGTAATACAGTTCATGGCAGTGCAAATGGATATAACGCTGATTTTGTCCGTAAAATTATTTATATATTACGGAAGCTGAATGCAAAACGTAATACTGCTCATGCAGCACTGATTTTTATAGCCTTACTCGTCCTTTCCCACGCAAATTGCTAATCATTTGCTGATAATAAATTGCATAGGATACCATTCCACGGTAATACTTCAAGCATCATCGGAAAATGTTTGACTGCGAAGGATATAACTGCAGCTTTTTACATCCCAAAGAACAATGTCCAAAAATTCGGGCGTAGGGAGACTGTAACGTGGGCTAAATTTAAGCCATCAGGTACATATACAGTATCGCTTTAGATGATTGTAATGCTACATAATCTACGTCAGACGGAAGAAACGTAGGAACTCGCTTTGGACAAAACGTCAACGATTCCAGGTCAATGGCGGCCCTAAGGGTCACCTTATCACCGACATCCGAAAGAATATACAGGTACAACATTTTGAAAGCAACATTTTAGAAGAAGTCAAAATTTATCGTGCTCTAAAAAGATTCATTGATCCTACTTGATCGTGCCACATATCTGCGACAAAAAGGTCTTTTGCCAAATTTTGAACGTTTAAGTCTAAACAGATAGGCGTTATTCTTATAGCTCACTATTTTATCATCACAAATCTTTAGTTCCCCAGACTACCCCTGTACGTTTGTCCATTAATATGATATTGTTGTCATGAAAGAGGGAATTTGTACTACCACTCGGGTTTTATTAATATTCTACATTTTAATAAGCGACTTTCAGTATTTCATAAATTTTATTTATGAAAGAGGGAATTTATATTATCACTCAGGTTTTATTAATATGTTGTATTTTAATCATCCTCTTTCAGTACTGTTATAAATGGGACTCAATCTTTTTACCCATTGTCCTAAGTAGTTGAGCTCATGTACAGCCGGTTCCCACAGTTTACGCCCACTATAGCTCCTGTTTTGTTCTAATCGCTTCTGACGCCTCCTGTAAACATCTTTCCCATTGCGTAGCTGTCAGTACTACCTTGCCTGCTGCCTCCCAACTACTGTTTTGCTTGTGGCGCGGCAAGGCTCTTACAGGGTTCAGACTATGATATTGTCTAGATGCATTACTAGTTTACAGCTCAGGTTGGCCGGTTTGATTTTTAGCCGGAGTTTATTTTTATAAGTTCTGCTGTCCTGTTCGTTTTAAATAAGGACTATCACGTTTAGCTCGCTTTTGGTTACAACATGACGCGAAAGATAGGGAGTGGCTCTAAGGAAGTTATCGTTCGGCGAAGACCTATTAAAAAGATATGTGAGTACTTTCAAGGACAGCTCTATAAAACTACTTTTCATCATCCCTTTCTTGTGTATAGCATTGTCAAGGATTTTCTGTAAAAGAATTTTTTTACTTGTTATTTGTACAGATCACCTCAGGATGCATCTTCTAGTAGCGCGAAAAAGGTCGTGACTTTTAATACAAAGTATTCTGCATCAAAAGCGTATTATTTCTTTCAAAATTCCTTCAGTTTGCCGTTTAAATTCCGTCAGATATAGAAAATGACGGTTTGGAAGACTTTGTAGACGAAATTATACAAATTATGTATCTATCTTCAGCCTGCAATAATTAATCCATCATTAACACAAAACGCGAATTCGAGAAGCACTATAACACAAAACTTTACAATCTCGTTGTTACAAAGTATGATATATTTCTTTGTATGCAGTATTGTCAGGTGGTCTATAAGCAGTCTACAGTTTTCAGGTACGAAAGCAAAAGGACTCAGAAAAGCGGAGGGTTGTCACCTGACCTGCTTTCAGATCGAAGCATTTACTCACGGCAGTCTATCGGGCTGTTTCTAACGAGAGCTGCTTACGTCAGCGGTGAAACATGGCCTCAGTCCTGCAGAGTTTCCTTGGGGAAACAGCGCGACGTGGTCTGTCTGCCAGCTGACAGGCGGCTGGCCAAGTGCTGATCGCCGCCGCGGAGAAGTTGCTATGTGAGTCGGCGTAATGAGGCATCTAATTCGATTCCCTGGCGCACCTGTTGCGTAGGAGCCCCCGTAATTGGCGACACTACAGCCGACGGCGAAGAAAAACGTGTCTCGGACTTCTGCCGAAGGAAAGACCACCACTAAATCCCTCGGAAAAGGCCGCTGCCAGTTAACAGTGTCGGAACTTGCAGAGACAGCTCAATATAGTTACGCGGCCTACTTGTCCGAGTATGAAGCTGTTTTTCCTCACACTGCGTGAATGTAACAGCACCACATATTTCCCTGAAAGCCGTTCGTTAATAATCTGTGAAACTCTAAAATATTTCACCGCTCTTGTGGAGTGAATTATTAGTTCTGTATATAAACATATCTCTGAAACCAAAGAGTACTATTACAGGGTTGCGAATTGCTCCTGTAGAAAACTGTTTCGTACCTTAACACATTTCAAGTATGCCAAATTTTTCGTATGACACAAATATGGTTACTCTTCTTAAGGTTGTTCATGAAAATGCAGTACCTAAATTTTTATTTAATACGTCATACACAGCACATACGTCAGCCAAAACATATTAAATAACAATTTAGGTACTGCATTTTCGTGAACAGCCTTAAGAAGAGTAACCATGTAAACTGTCGTTTCAATTCTGGATGGCGAAAGTTACGAGTCTTAAGAGAATCAATGAAAACTACTATACTGATCTCACGAAACATTATTGGTTTATTACATCGTATATAACTCAAAGTTAAGATGAAAGGAAATCAGTGAGAGAGGGAATTGGTGCCGACACTAGTATAAAAACTTTAAAGTGCCCAAAGTTGCTAAACACTATCATGAAGGTTTTTTGCAGTCTCGTTAAATTACTTCAGGGTAATGCAGTCAAGACCACCACTAAAATTCTCTCGATTCATTTCCAAATGACGTAGCTTTACTTTTCAAACATGTTTGACAAATCTAGGGCGGTAAGTTGCAATTTTCTATTTTCATTGACTGTAGACATTAACGGTCACTGTGCAGGTAATGGACGAATTTTAGCATGCAAAGAGATATT
The DNA here is from genome assembly GCF_023864345.2 of Schistocerca serialis cubense. Taxonomy (NCBI): domain Eukaryota; kingdom Metazoa; phylum Arthropoda; class Insecta; order Orthoptera; family Acrididae; genus Schistocerca; species Schistocerca serialis. Next base: position 155,694,317 of record NC_064640.1, read on the forward strand.
GGGACCATTTACGGAGTGTAGGTAAAGGAAACTATTGTGCCATTTGGCCGATGAGAAAAATTGGGAAGGCCATACGATCATTTGAAGAATAGTCGAGAAAATGCAAAACGCATGACAGTGCTGCTAGGACATTTCCCTGCTCTGCCAAATCTACAGGGTATTTTACTCTATTTCTTAGAGAAATCTCAGCAGCATTTCGCTAATTTCCATCAGGTAATTGTTTCAAATTATTAAAGCCATAATGATTAGATGTATCTCCGCTACTGTCGTAGTGAGAGGTTACACAGAAAGTTTACGAAAGATACCTCTTACGAGGCATGTACCTCAACGCAAAAAGTTGCGTTTAAGAAGACGTATTAGCTCTCTACGATCTAGTTGTTAGCTCAAGTTACAGTTTCATTTATTCCATGTGACGATATAAATATTTATCAGACATACGGTATGATCTTATTGATTACCTACCTGTATAAAGTTTTAAGTTTTCACGAGGACGGTGATCGTTTATCATTGCAAATTGTTAATAGTATTACTCTTGTAATTACTGTCAACGATAGAGTGACCAATGAATCCTATGTAGACAAATTTCTTGAAGTATACACAAATATACGGAATAGATATAATAGCAAATCTCTTTCCACTAAAGTGAAATTGCGCCAGTCGTTTTTCAAGAACTCCATGCAGCTGAGATATCACCATTAACGATTAATGTTGATGGTAGCGAAAAAAAGAAACAACAAGTGCTGAGGAAAATATTTGACGAAGACAATGCCTGGATGCACAAAAGCTCAACAGAAACGTCTTCCCTGGCCGAATGATTTCGTTCCATAGAACGGGATAGATGTTTCTAATAGAAAGGGCATGTACTACGAGATGACTACTTACGATTAACCAGGAAAAGTTTACATTCCAGTAACCTTACCCGATAAACTGAAGTAGGATATCTAGGTGGCACGCATATGAATGTAACGAAAATATATGTAAGCCCACTAACAGCTGCTCACATTCCGTATAGAAAAAAGATCGACTCTCATTAGTTAACGTCCACGCAACCACGGAGAAGGAGTTCAAATCGTAAAAACACAGCCCACAATGAGAGGTTGAAAAAATTTTGTGAAGAAGAGAAGAGCAGGAAGACCAAAAGAACGATCCGTTCTGTGCTCTCCTTAAGCGCCCAAGTCAGTTGATAATAATGATAATAATAATGAGGAAACTTAACAACGGGAACAATCACTTTTGAATACAACAGAAGTTCCTGGAAATATAGGGTGGACAAAATAAAACTGGATCCGAAAGTATAAGAGTGACAAGGAATTGCGCTTTGTCAATGAACAGTGGAACTGAACTACCAATCACAAAAAATGCTGAACATGCTCTGTACCTGTTACTTAGCTGTGTCATTATGTTTGAGTGAGTAAATGTGCAAACGTGTTTAGTGACCAGTTGAACGCAACCCAGAATGGTGTTCTAAATAAAAGGGGGCCTGTTCTTTGTCATATGTTACGCAAAGTGCAGCTGGAGAGACACTTGTGAGGGTGTGTTTTAACAAGAGTTTAAGAATGGAAATGTTTTGAAAAACTTCTAACAAAATCTGCAGTTCAAAACTTTGTGATAAAATGGAACGAAGCTATCTCTGTGGCAAATAAAGATCGTAGCTATCCAAAAAAACGTCTGAACACCATAAAAACATGTTGAAGGGAAGGATAGCCTGAAACTGAGTCCGACAAAATCTCGACACCATCCGTCTGCGTAAGCTGCAAGTTAGAGATAGTATTCCTTGATATTAATCTGCATTAGTAACGGTTTGAGCTCCGAAATAAAACAAGCGAGCTCTACCCACTCGTCAACACAATAAATACAGTGAGTAGATCCTGGGAACGAACCCAGAATGTTACCCAACTTGAGACAAGCTTTAGCTGTCACAACTCCACAGCAGACACGGAATGTGGACTCAGTAACTTCACGTCAGAACTTTTTTGCCACCATCCAACAGGCAGTATTGCCCGCATTGTATGTGAAATAAAATGCAACTGAAAAGGTAGAAGACCGAGAAGCACTCTGTACCCCTCATGTTACATCTTATAAATATACTACTGTGCTTGAGTGTAAGTATCCAGATAAAATTTGGCATGGTAAGTTTTGCCGGTGGTTTCTGAATGAAGTAGAATCAGGCATTTTGGATTCCTAGCTTTTCATTTCTTCACATGAGCCCTTTATCACCTTGTCACGCTATGTGAACGTACAGAACATGCATCAGTAAGCATCACAAAATCCACAACAGTTCGTACTCTGAAGAACTTTTGCATTATTTCAAAATTGGAGTTTGGTGCACGATGTCCTGGTGTGCGCATCAACCACACAATTCATTCACATAATTCTTAATTATAACCGGTATCTATAGAATCTGTTTAATCCATACCTGGATTAGCTGACAGAAGATAAACGACATGATGAATATTTTCAACAAGACTTAGCAACAGAGCACACCGCCTGGACAGACTTGTCACAAATGCGTGAGATGTTCGGTGAAGAGAGGCCAATCAGAACAGGTAATGCAGTTTCCTGGTCACATCGATGTCTTGATCTATCTCCCTACGATTCTTACATCTGGGGCAAAATGTAGGGTCAGGTATACTCAAATAAGCCTCCCACACTGGATGTGCTACGACAGAACACTGATAACGTTATTACTGCTATCCCTCAGGCAGAGTTGCTACATGTCAGTCAGAGTTTGATAACACCAGCACAGGATTTAATGGTCATCAGCGGTTGCATTTCCATCAGCTTACGTGATATTTATTAACAAGGGTAAATACTGCATCAATTGTATTGTAAATAATTTTAACCATTATGGTTTTCATTAATAAATTTGCGATATACGTGTGATTGTGAACTCGCAAAAGAGCACTTTCTGCGAAATCCGTAAAAGAAATTAACGAGACTGTCACCAAGGCTATTACATCTGGAAAAAGTTTTGTGCAAACTATACGTATAAGTTTCAGAAAGCATCAAAGACGTTCTCATTCCAAACACAATGAAATTCGCATATACGGATATAGTTAACTTGTATGCAAATACACTGGTAAAAGAAACAATCTCAGTGACTGAAAATAACTTGCGTGAGTACAAGAAGATGGGTCTACCTGAAATTTATGAGCTTGTTGAAAGTCTAACCTTAGTTCTATCAATAAAAAGTTTTGTGAACAGGCATATGGACTTCTAATGGGCAGTTGCCTGGCTAACATGTTAGCCAGCGTTAACATAAATCATTTAGACACAGTTTCTGTCGAAGCCAGTATGATGCCAAAGAAAAAAGTTGTTTATTACTAATTCTATGTTGTAGATGGTACACTTATCTTATTTGACGGAACAGTAGAAGAAATTGTGAGGTCTGAAACAGAGCTTAACAAACTTCACCAAAATATAAAATTTACTACTGAGCATGAAACTGATAATGGCAAAAGTTGCTTGGATTTCAAGACTAGCAAATACAATGGTAGACATAAGTTTAAAACATACGGAGAACCTACTACAACTGATGTCACAATCAGGAGCTCATCATGTCAGCCCGAGCAACATAAAATGGCATGTTATTTAGCAATTTTCAACAGACTGGAAAAAGCCCATTGAACACTGAAGATGAACTACAAGAACGAAAATCAGTCAAATAAATAACTTACAGTAATGGTTACAGCTTTAACACTATCAAAAAACTTCACAATGTACTTAAAATCAAACACAGTAACAAAGATAACTCTCTGTCTACATCAACCATCACTTTAGTATAAACAGTTCCTCAAAACTGTGAAACACATCTGTATACCATCCTCTGTGGTAAGGTGTTATATCAGATTGCGGACTTATTCCGTCCTAGAAACATCAAAATTATTTTTCAGTAATCAATAAAATGAAAGCCAGAATTGTTGATAACCGAAATTTATAGTATGAAGTACACTATACGTCGACATTTATAAAGTAAATTATAATTCGTGGCTCAAATTTCACATTGGCCAAACTGGCACGAGTACGATACAGAGAACACAAGGATGCTTTCAGGCTCATCATCCTAAATAAATCAAATTTCGCTGCTCACTTGGCGAAACAGAAGAACACTGGGATGAGAATCAAAGAAACTTTAAAAGTACTATATTTTTCAGAAAAAGTAGCACAAATGAATTTGTTAGAAAAATTATAAATACAGAAGCACATCCACAGTAAACTTCTGTACTTCATCAGTAATCAAATACAATTAAAGAACCAAATGCATCTCCAAAATTTCATTCAATTTTTATAATTTGAAATGATAGAGATAATAATTGACTGACACAGAGAATATTCTTCACTGGCCATTACCAGCACCTTTCAAACCTAGTTAATAAAATGTATAGCTCTAAAATGATTTGCGCTATGTTGAAGTACCTTTCCCGTCGCTCCAGAAGTAAGCTATATCTTTACACATTGATGTCTTTTAGCACATTAAAACAGCAGCCGATGTAAAAAAATATATCCATCGTCTTGCCTTTAGTTTAGCTCATGGATCAGCGAGGATCGAAAAAGAGATTCAAACCTCTTTCTTATGATATGTAAAGGAGAACTTTTAGTGAAGTAAGTACAATGTATAGAGCTCATATACCATACAAAATTTTTTATAAGTAATGTAGTCACTAACACTTTGCCGTGTTGGAAAAAAAGTAAACCTTCTGTAATCCACGTAATCACAAAACTTTGTTATGCTCTGAGACACAAATGTAAAACTTGCCAAGAAGTCAACAGTCTGACAATGGTCTGAAGCCCGAAAGCAGTAACGAAACAATAAAATAATTTCCAAATACACTTGTGACTGGTGGCAGTATTTCCGACCGTGTAATTACCATAAATATTTTCCAGGCCAATTTTATTTTTTGCCACATTGTACAATCTGTCTTTACTACGAGCACATAGTAAAGAAAGTTAACTAAACTATTGGCAATGTTCTACACCAACCATTAGAAAACATTCATATACAGACTGTTAAGCAAGCACGTAGTCAGCGTTACACAGGTGGTAAAAGATATAACCTCAGTTTTCTCATAGGCCAATAGAGGGTAATATTGTCCATAAAGCAATAGTTAACTTTGAATTCTTGACTGAGATACACAAGAAAAGACATGAGTGCAGCGCACTGTCCAAGTAATACACGTTTGTAACCAATTTATTGCGTGTTACCCACTTTTATACAAATTCCCCCAAATTTCCCCATATATTTAGACGCCGCGGATGACTGATTTTCTGACATTTGGGGTGGCTACTGAGAAACACCGCCTCAAAAAATGGTTCAATGGGCATTTTATCCATAACTTACATTAGAGAGCAGTATAGAGAGAATCCCAGCAGGTTTCATTCATACTCTACATATATGAACCTGAAACATCGTTTAAAGTAGCAGTTCCTATCTACACACCATTCTACAGAAAATCAACACATTAAAAATACTGTCCGATTAAAATTACTTGATAATTGACGTGTTTAACTTGCCGCTACAGTGTTGCCACAACCGCTGCCGCCTACCTCTCAGTTATAGGCAACACATAAACACGGTGAGTCACTATACAGATACTGTTAATGGGTAGCATGGAGCAATATTGGAAGCGGCCGCCGCGAGGTATGACGCAAATGCGAGATGCTTTGTCGGAAGCTGATTTTAAGTGACTAATGAATGAACTGCAGCAGGCGAGGTATTTTGTAGCCCTGATTTCCAACTCATGTCCTAACCTAACCACAACCTCGTAATGTGAAACGTATACAAGAAAACAGCGATAAACATTCTGCGGCAGAACTTATATCACTGTCGCTTTGTTCATGGCGTTTAAGGCTAACCTCTATGAGCAAAATTCAAGACATAAAAATTTGATACTGTGTTTGTTTGCCTAGCCCTCTTTTGTAGCAGTTGTAACGGTAAAAGATAACAGTGATCTCTCTATGTCATAGGTTCCCTGAAATTATCTTCACACAGTTTACACGGAATGCCGAGCAGTCCTTGTTGGCCTTTGGTTGCACATTATAGGCGAAACAAGAGATTCAAACAAAAGCAGAGTGACAGGCAGAAAAATAAAAGCAAATGAAAAAGTCAATACCATAATGAAAATGATTCGGAGAGGTATCAGAAATAAAAAATTACATTTAAACCAATTAACTGAATAAAAATAATAATCAAACTCTTGTGATTAGATCTAGGAAAATAGAAAATTTCGCTTTATTTCACGAGATTCGAGCCTTCGTCCTTTCACACGTCTGTTTGAATGTCAAGCCATTACATTACGAATGCTGTTATGCTTATGGTGTCCCAGTCGCAACGATTAAATGAGAGCCTTCAAAAATGTCGTGCGAAGCTTATCTAATGAAGCCGATCTCTGTGGCTATAATAATAGTATAAGTGACGATGAATCGCGTATTGCACGGAAGGATCCAGTAGTGTTTGCTTAGTGTGTATGAAACGCGTGTTTCGTTAGCATCGTTTTGTGGGTGTGTTGTTGTTGTTATTGCTGCTGTTGTTCTTGTTGTTTTTGTGTTATTATCATGTGTGGGCCGTGCGGTTCCAGGCACTTCAGTCTGGAACCGCGTGACCGCTACGGTCGCAGGTTCGAATCCTGCCTCGGGAAGACGACGGTTCAATCCCGAGTCCGGCAATCCTGATTTAGGTTTTCCGTGATTTCCCTAAATCGCTCCAGGCAAATGCCGGGATGGTTCCTTTGAAAGGGCACGGCCGACTTCCTTCCCCGTCCCTCCCTAACCCGATGAGACCGATGACCTCGCTGTCTGGTCTCTTCCCCCAAACAATCCCAATTCAATCCTGCCTCGGGCATGGATGTGTGTGATGTCCTTAGGTTAGTTAGGTTTAAGTAGTTCTAAGTTCTAGGGGACTGATGACCACAGATGTTAAGTCCCATAGTGCTCAGAGGCATTTGAACCATCATGTGTGACATAATATGAAATGAAATGAAATGTCGTGCGACGAGGGCCTCCCGTCGCGTAGACCGTTCGCCTGGTGCAAGTCTTTCGATTTGACGCCACTTCAGCGACTTGCGCGTCGATGGGGATGAAATGATGATGATTAGGACAACACAACACCCAGTCCCTGAGCGGAGAAAATCTCCGACCCAGCCGGGAATCGAACCCGGGCCCTTTGGATTGACAGTCTGTCGCGCTGACCACGCACCTACCGGGGGCGGACTAATATGAAATAAAATGGCCAGACGCAGGTTTGGGATCCAAACACATCAAGAAAGAAAGCAGGACAAGGAATTGCTGGCGAACTAATTGTTGTGGCAGTTTGGCAACTGCGAACGGTTCGGACACGACCTTGAGCGCTTTGACCGGAAGAAACCAGCCACATCATGTGAAGCGTCCACTACCAAGTAATTTTTGCCGGACTATAGTTGTTTCTGGCTGTTAAAATTGGGTAGTTTTTAAAATCAGTCTTATGCAAAACCATCTAATTTTATATCATAAACACGGAACAACATCAGGAGGCGCTCCAAACATTATTAAAATGAGTATTCTGGCAGTTACTTCACAGGGTGATACCAATGGCATTTAAGGGATCCAAAATTTATGCTAAAACTTCATAATTTTGTGCAGTTAATAACATTGACTTATTTACTGTTGCTGATTTAAGTTCTTGACAAAGCATCTGAAAATAGATTTAGCGTCTTGTTCACCTATACTAATAAATTTTCGCAACCTCCCGATGAGCTTATCGACCTTTACATATCATGGAATGATGACCATCTAAGTCGTCTTACACCCATCTGTTACATCATCGAAAATTAACACTATGCAGTCGATGACATTAATCTCTTGAGGAACGTCACTACATTATTCTTCGAACATGTATTTAAACATGTTGTTCTGCATCGCTTTGAATGTACATTTACTGGGAAATGAACTGCAAAAAACTGCAGAAGTCTAACACTGTTATATCCAGCTCGGAGCTGACCTGTAATATTTTCAGAAAATCATTTACTTTCTGAATACTCTCCACACAATATCCTCTTAATTTGAATTCAGCAACGGCAAAGACAAAAGTGCAATATATTACTGTAACTACAACATACTTATTTCTATTAACTTGCTCCGTGCAACTGCCAATATTCTCTAAATAAGAATACACAACTTACATGGTATTATCAAGTTCCTTCAGTTTTCAGTTTCGTCTATACGTAAATGATATTTACATAGACTTTTGTGATCATGAAGAATCACCCACGGAAAAGTGTACGATCAGAACACAAGGAAGGTGCTGTCCTTTTACAGGTACATAACAATTAGTTCTCCTCATAAAGCGTAAGCTTAAGCACCCGATGCCAGTTACCTTCTGCACCTCCATATACGCAATGTTTCTTTAAATACGGTTTCAGATGTCAAAGATATTCACCTTACGGTTTATCTTCGTAAGGTAGCACATAAGAAAGTTACATAGAAAGAGACCCATTATATTCATGATATACTTAGCTCGCACTCTCCGTCCAGAGAAGTAAACAACAGACACAACGCAGAAGATTTTACATTTTCACTGCAGAAATCACTAAAATGCATTTGCGTCCGAAACTGCTGGAGATACTGTGTTACTGTAGAAAAATTGAAATTACTGAATTTTTTCGTACTGTAAATCAGATATGTGTCGTGTTTGGTACAAATTGCTTCATGTGCCCCAGAGCTAGGCTTTTTATTTCACTTCTACATGCAGCCACCTGCACACCTAAGGGTTGGATGCCATCATAGCTGTCACTAATCACCTCAACAACTCATAAACCTGTTGTTTCGAAATTTCGATTAATTTTAGGTACTGACACTGCACAGCCCCACTTCCGCTCTACAGCCGGCACTAGAGTGGTTCTACTCTACAGCAAGTGATGCACGTAACAAGTTTGGTTGATATGCCTCCAGGTATTCCTGAACAGTGCTTCAACACATACACACATTTACCCCGACGTCTGTTTCGCATGCATTTGCTACGTGTGGAAAGCTGCGTTGTTACGGCATAATCCGGCTACCTGTGCTGAATTCCTGTGGTTAATGTGGCTGTCAGTTGCTGATTTACCTTTTGGCTTGATTCGCACCATGTAGAATATTTCTGGAATGCTAATAGTAATTTATAGGGATTCAAAACAAGTGAAAATCATTAAATGGTCCTGATTAATAACTCTCCGCCTACAGCAGTTATATAAGTGATGGTACAACCTCGCGATGCTTCTCAACTGCTAAAACTCTTCAGGGACTGCATTTTTACACGTCTTTTATAAGTGTAGCAGTTTGCATTTAATTTGTATGAATTGTGAAGTGAAAGTGCTAATTACACAGGTCTGCGACATAAAAATTGTTTCAAATTTATTAAGTGATTTTTATAGTGTTTTCAACGCTGATTTCGGGAAAAATAGTGAAAATATTCCATCACGTACAGTTATTTCACATACTGCTTATCTAGTTTTAGCTTCTTTCGATATTTCAGCACTCTAGTGAGTTTGAATTTTGGTTCCTAGGATCTCCATAAACTGTTATTTAGCCGTTTTCATACTAGATATACGTAAAATAACGAGTAATTAGGAGAAACCAGCAGTATTTTCATGTCAGTGCCTGTCTGTCGCACTGCCCCTTCCCCGCCATCACCAAGCACTTAGCTCCTGCTATTGTCCTTCAGTTCACAGTACCTCTTCACTCTGTGCTGTTCACTTGTTGTTGTTACTAGTGCTTTAAAGTAGTGACTGTTCTCTTGTGTTGTAAAGTTGTTTTATGGACAGTGGACAATGGCTACCAGAGGATGTATAAACTCGCCAGATTACTTCTGCTACATTTATGGTAACTATACCGTTAGAAAACAATAAAGAAACATTTCAGATTTTGTTGAAAAAGTATATTTCACCTATTTTGCTACAAAGGTAGGCGATCAAGATAAGCCTTGGGCCCCACACAATGTTTGTTCAGTGTAAGGCAACAGTTTCAACGTAAAAAGCGGTCCTTACGGTTTGGAATACCAATAGTTTGGAGGGAGCAGAAAAATCATAGTGATGACTGCTATTTTTGTTCTTGCAACGTACGAGGTTTGAATTTGAAAACAAAAAGGATATTTCTTACCCTAACATTCAAGCACCCATTCGCCCTGTTCCTCATGGACCTGAGATACAAATACCCTCTCCTCCAGCTTCTTTGGATGATATAGATGGTTACAAGCTATTAGCTCAGCAAGGTGATAGTGAAGAAGACAGAGATTAATAGGGTCCTGGCACAACCGAACCCAATCCAATCTCGCAATCTGAACTGAACGATTTAGTCAGACCTACGCTTTTCTTAAGAATCGGCAGAGGTTTTAGGATCTAGATTGAAAGATAAACATATGTCGGCTGCAGGTACATCATTTTCTTGCTATCGATCGAAGGAAAAGGAGTTTGTATCTTTCTTCTCTCAAGAAGGTGACCTAGTGTTTTGCAGTGATGTTCCTGGACTTATGGCCGTTTCAAAATGGAATATGCTCCTGATGAGTGGAGACATTTTATTGATTCTTCACATAGAAGCCTTAAAGCAGTACTTCAACACAATGACAATAAGTATGCTTCTATACCAGTTGGACACTCTGTTCACTTAAAAGAATGTTATGAAAACCTTGAACTCGTTTTAGGCAAATTCTGCTATTCAGACCACAAATTGACACTATGTGGTGATTGAAAAGTGATTTCAATGGTGCTTGGTCAAAAAAGTGGCTATACAAAGTTCCCTTGCTTTCTCTGTGAATGGGACAGTAGAGACAGAAAGCAACACTGCATAAAAAAACCTTGGCCCTTGAGAAAAAACCTTACGGGTAGGGGTTAAAAATGTTGAGAGGGAATGCCTTGTGTATCCAAAAAAGGTGTTAATTCCACCTCTTCACATTAATTTGGGACTGATGAAAGAAATTTATTAAAACATTGCCAAAAGATGGGGAGTGTTTCAGATATCTTTGTGGACAATTTCCTGGTTTTTCCGAGGAATCTTTATCGGACCAGACATTAGAAAACTAAAGACAGATCCCAATTTTGTGGACAAAATGGAAACAAGAGAAAAGGCAGCATGGACATCTTTTAAATTAGTTGTTACCGGTTTCCTAGGAAACAAAAGAGACCCAAACTACAAGACAATCGTCGCAGATATGCTCGACAACTTTAAGAAGCTGGGCTGTAACATGAGCATTAAAGTTCATTTTCTCCACTGATATCTTGACTACTTCCCTGCAAACCTTTGTGATGTAAGTGAAGAGCAGGGCGAAAGATTCCACCACGACATCAAAGAAATTGAAAGAAGATATCAAGTAATGGAACGCCTACATGGTAGCGGACTACTGGTGGGTGATAAAAAGAGATGATTCTCAATTAGTCCACAGCCGGAAAAGTAATAAAAGAAGCTTCGACAGAGAGCGAAAGCGTTATTATAAGGACTTGTGAGCTTAAAGAGAAATGGAAGTGTACTTAAAATGTAGTTTGGACGTGATTTATAAATAAAACAAAATTTTATAATGTTGGAAAAAATGTTATAAATTACTTAAGTTTTCTTATTATACCCAAAAATACTCCCTTTTTGTGAGAAAACCTGACGTGATAGAAAAAAGTGGATTGCATTTTTGAAATTAGCGCTGAAAAGTACATGAAAGTCAGTTATCAAATTTCAAACAACTTACATAATATATTTTTTTGGAGACATGTGTTATTTGTCTTTAAATATCTGCAGATCTTAAAGTAGAAGGTAAACCAATTTAGGAAATGATTTCTTTGTTGTATATGACACTTTAGTAGTGTGCGTTGTTCTATAAGTTCTTTTAGTCTCCATTAGCTCTTTTAGTCTGTTTGGGTACGATTAGCCGCCAGTAATACAGTCGCCATTGCCGACGTGCGAAACAGGTATTCCAGGACCTCGCGTTTCATAGTGCTGTAGATGGCCACAAACATGTCGGTCACTAAGAGCACTTAGTGCAACGCTGAATTGGATACTCGCTCTACCGAATACATGAATACCTCTCGCGTGGTTTTAGCCTGTCATATCACGGGTTATTGCTCCGCATCTTTCAGTATATCAACGTAACTCATCCAAGCGCTCTATTGCTTGTATGGCATTGTTACGAGTTCATTTTTTGTTAGATTTGCAACTTATGGAAACGGGAAGATAGCTATTTTTAACTTTCTCCCTTACGACAGCTCTCCTTCTAATGAAATGTAACTGCCATTCCGAACATCTAAGTTGACAGGAGCATCACACACCAAGCTTCGTCTAGATAACTGTCGGGAAAGTTCTCCTGAATTATGAGAGGCGTTCAGTAAGTAATGCAACACTTTTTATTCTGAAAGTGGGTTGGTTTTATTGAGGACTGTAATGCAGAACATTATTCCCCACTCTTTGGTCTAAAAAACCGTGTTGGGAGGGCCTGTATGCGCGCATGGTAGCACTCTACTGCTCTACGTCGGAGCCAACGTCTTGCTGCCTCAATAACCTCCCCATCGTCCGTGCACTAATTCCCGCAGAGAGCGCCCTTCACTGGGCCAAACACATGGAAATCGGAAGTTCGAAGATCCGAGCTGTAGGACCAATAAGAAGTCCTACGAGGTTCCGTGAGCTCCTGTCGGGTGCGCAGACTTGCTTGAGGCCTTGTGTTGTCATGGAGAAGAAGAATTTCGTTTCCATTTTTGTGCCGGAGAACACGCTGAAGTCCAACATTGCAGGACTCACAGGTGTGCCGCACGCGAGAGATCGCAAAGGTTTACGTGACCTCGTTCCGATTATGACGGACTCCACGCCCAATGACTCACCGCAATTGTAAGTTGTTGTGAAATCTTTGAAGGGAGCACTTGAAATACTAATTCACGACATCCAGAAACTGAGGCTCCATTATGCCAAAATCAATTCCAACATTGCCTCGTCCGGTTTTATGTTGATATCTCTACGTCACCACAAAATCAGAAACTATGTAACTACCTCGACGACTACTTTGTACGAACAGCTAAAATAAGAATATTTCCAAAAATAGTACGCTAATGATTTGAATGTAATAACGGTATATTACCCCGGAAAGAAGCCAGTAACATGGAATTATGAAGTAAGGTAAACCTGTTCAAAACTATATTTGTCAACAAATTTTGCACCGAAACAACACGCAACATACGCTCCTGAATTCTGTACTGAAGTTTTCTTACAACAATTTGCGATTCTAAGTAGTTGTTACTTTATTGGATGTAAGGTCCGACAGTTATGCAGAACACCGTTTTTTCCAAGTTCCCAAACATGTTTCAGAACCTCTGTGCCATCATCAGTGGGTTTCTGTTTTATTTAATCTTTACACTCGGTTTGCATGGTGTGTGTTATTATTTATTACAGGTAGCTTGTCATGTTTTTGTGTGGCAAGCCCATTTTTCTCAGCATCCTGATGAGGTGTTGTGAAGTACACGTAAATATAACTTGTATTTTTACAGATATGGTCGCAATAGTACTTTGCACTTCATCAAAACACCTGTAATTATGCGTTTTGGTGAAATGCAAAGGGCTGTTACTACTAATGGTTCATATTGACTAAGAGCCCTCCGTCTCAGCAGAATAAAATCTACACACAACAGAGCTAGAGTCACTGTGGAACTTCGTATTGTAGGACTCAGAATCACTGTCAAATTTAATTGATCTTCTCTGAACTGTACTATGTGGTACATTAGCTTCTTGGCTGTAATGCGCCCTTCTTGCATAGCAGTGAATCGATCCAGGGAATGTGTTAGGTCAGGTTCTATGTTTTGATATAGAAATCGTATATTCTGTGCTGCAAATAACTCCATAGGTACATCTGCCCTATACAACTGTTGTGTAAGTGGGCTGCTTCTGTGTTGGCAGCGCTGTGTAGCGTTTTTCACTGGATCTCTGACTGTGCTTTCCTTGTTAGAGACTCTGTGGCTGGTCGCACTCGTTGTTGGAAGTTAATCGCCAGTAGCGTTGGGCACTTGGAAGTTAGTCGCCAGCAGTGACGGAAGTACTGTATGGCAGTTGGAGGTGAACAGCCAGCAGTGATGGATGTTAGATGTAAGAAGTTAGCATTGATGAAGGGTAGAGATCCTAAGTGTTAGCGTAAGCTAACGATCTATAATATTCGCCTTGGAGATTGAATATTATTCATGACTATATACCTTTGCACTAGATGTAAATCACGATTTATATTCGTGTTTGAACTGGATGTCACATTATTAAGGTAAAAAATACATTATTTGGTTTGCATCAAAATTTTTCCTTTGCCAACCACATGCCTATTAGTAGTTAGAATCTTTTATTTATCTGGCAGCATTGACGCACGCTGTACTGCAGTAGTTCGCGAATGAAGATTTTTGTGAGGTAAGTGCTTAATGAAACGTATAGGTTATTGTTAAGATTTCTCTTTAGTCAGGGCCATTCTTTTGAATTAATTATTTGAAGTCAGGTTGCAATTTTTTACACCAGTCAGATTGCGTTGCGCTAAAATATTGCGGGTCAGTGTTTACATGATAAGAAAAAGTAAAGAGAAAGTAGGCGCAGTACGTTCAGTTTTACTCAGCTGTTTTCAGACGTTCTACAATTTAAGTACAGACACACTCATTTAAATAAAGAAGTTTCAGTTGTTTCATACATTAAGTAGCATGTACCATGTAATCCTGGCTGGTAGATGAAAGGTTGGCTACTTGTGGTCCTAATGAGTAAAAACCCACCTCCCATTAAGTTCAATCCGCCTGGCCTCCGTGAGCCTCCCTGGCCCGTAACAATTCTCCACTTCTACCAAGTCATTGTAAGTGGAGTAAATCCAGTGGAATACTGCTTACTGGAAATTCATTGAGGTTTTTAGGATATCTCTTTGATAATCTAGCCCATCCTGTTCTGATTAAGAAAAACTGCATTGCGCATGCAGTCTGGTCAGTAAAACCATGTCCGGTCGGACTATGACCTTCCCCATTCGACAATGTTGTAACCTCTCCTCCCTCAGTACTGCATGCCTGTTATCGTCCTCCAAAACCAATAATATCCCATGGATCCTCATCTTGACTATTTTTTAAGAACTCTCCTCTTCACTGGGTATCTGCGAATGGCTTAATACTAAAACTGTGCATGACTTCCTGTTACCAGGAGTCGAATTAGAATATATAATCGCGCTCTGTTAATTTTCACTTCTTCTGCTGTTCTGTGGTAGTAGAAGGGCAGATTTTGTGAACTGGGTTCTATATTGAAGCTTAACTTAAAGCGGTAGCTCTCTCCTCGTGTTTTGTAACCCAGAGAAGTGCTGTTTAGGCGACAAATTGCAATGACTTCATACTTACCCTCGACGTATAGCAATCTGAGGACAAGGACCAATGTAATCCTTCCTCCCTCCTCAGCAGGCTGCTGCCACTATCGATCCCTTTCACATACAACAAGAATAACAGAAAAAAGTGTTCACGCTAACGTAACTTACTCACTAAAGTCCTATACATACGCAAATATATAAAACAGAAATCTCTTGACAAACACCCCTCATCTTCTTGATCTTAAGGCACATGAATCGACTCCGGACTACCTCAAAAAGGCTGTTCATACACAACATGTACTACTGTCCTTCATGTTGGCAACTGAAGCTTCGCTGTAAATTGCGAAGTAGTCTCCATCACCTGACAAAGTCTTTGATTCCTTGTGATGAACTTATTTATCTACCCTTGGGCACCAAGGGACTGGGTAACATCACCCATTTTCCTGGTCTACACTGCGGTAAACTGGCCGTACATTTCACTGATTGCTCCTGCTTCTACTACACCTTCATATTTGCCTTCTGTACTTGTTGCTACACTCCCTGTACTGTTTCCGCAAACTCACTAAGCGACTCCCCATCTTCACCTTTATTTGCGTTCATGAAAACGATTGGTGATGGTATTTTCCGACTTTACACCACCTCATACAGGGACAACCCAGCTTTCGTGTATACTTTTGAATTATACGCTGACACGACATAGATTAGATAGTCGCTTTGATGTGTGTTCACATAATAACTTAACATTTTTCCAGTTGTTGTACCTACCTGTCCCGTTCTATGTTTGGCCAGTGGATGGAGGGGTCTAGTACTTAACTTCTTCACATGCAACGACCGGAAAAGCTCCCTCAGTAAGTCCAACACGAAATTTGTACCTTGTTCTGTAGTTATCTTACCTTGCTATCTTCATGACCAGGTAACACATGATCATGTGTTTCCTCCAAAATCTCCCACCTAAACTGTAGCACTCGCCTGATTTCCTTGCATAGCAGTGTATCACATGGGCTAAACCGCGATTGTGTCCTGTACTGTTTCAGCATACTGCACTGCCTGCCACTCCGCGAGACCAAGATCCAAAGCATTCAACGCTGCTAACCTCCTACTTAATCCATCTGCATTCCCGTGCTTCTGCCCTGACTCATCAACTACTCCGTAATCGAACTCACTAAGTCTCAGGTTCCATGCTGCCAGCCTGGTAAGCGGATCCTTGAGCCCAAATAAACATTTCAAAGCACTGTTCGAAATTCTTTCTCGAGAGATAACATCTAAAATACATGACACCATAAATGATGCTCAGTAGCTCATTCTCTGTCATTGAATAGCTCTTCTCTACTGCATGCAGCTGCCTCTATGAGTAGGCTATGGGATTCTCTTCATCATTAATCTCCTGGCTTAAGTCACATCCCCAAGAATGATTATATGCATCACGTGAAACGAGGATATCCTTCTAAAGTCTGGAAATACTACAACTGGGTTTGATATCAAAACTCTCTTAAATTCTTCAGATGCACCCTGACACTCTTCTGCTGGCATGAATTTCACACCTTTCTTTAACAGCTGCGTGAGTGTTCATGCTGTGTCAGAAAATCCTTCCTCGAAACTTCTGTAGTAATTTGAAATTCCCAAAGTATGTAGAATGCTGTTCCTTAATCGTCTTAGGCACTGGAAACTTCCGTACAGCTTGCACTAGCCACATGACCTAAATATTGTACTTCTTCTAATGCAGAATGGCACTTCTCTTTGCTCAGTGACAGACACATAGCCATCAACCCGCTAAACACTTTCTTCAGATGTCGTCCATGCTACCGCAAGTCTTTTGAGAATACGATGACATTGTCTAAGCAAACTAGACACTGACACAGGTTCAAACCATTCAACACACCATCGAATAATTGTTAAAATGTTCGAGGCATATTTTCCAATCCTCACAGCATTCTCTTGAGCTCATAGTACCGCAATGGTACCGAAAATATTGTCTTTGGCAAGTCTTTGGGAACAACTTCCAATTGATGGTAACCTTTCCTTAGATCCATGGCTAAAAATTACCGGTATTGCCCCAAGTTATCGATTGCCTTAGAAATGCCGGGGATGGGGTATATATCCGCTACACTTTTACTGTTCAGGTGACACTAATCAGACCAGAACCTGTATTGTCTAGAACCGTTCATAGACACATATGGTGCGACTGTGATTCCTGTATCCTATGGACTACTACAGTCTTCTGTTACCCTATCGGGTAACTGCTGATTAATAAAAACTTTTGTGGTCGGCTACTGTTATCTAGCTATGCACCGTGGTTTCCAATGCACTGGTTCTTCGTCCCCTGTTGGTATCTGTTGCTGAGTTACGGATATTGCTGGCAACAAACCCTGTAGAAAAAATAAATCCTTAACTTTTAATACCAATACTTCCATCCACTCTCTCCCCCTCTCCCTCTATTCAATTTAGATGCTCCACTTTCCTATGTAATGATGTCTTAATAACATCTTGCTGCCGTTTATGGTTCACACTCCTCATGCACCAATCGTATTCATCCATAGGGTCTCGCTGTCAACATTCCTTTCCTTCACTTCTCTTCCTGGGAATCAAAACCATTTCCACTGATGGAAAAAGAATCGCAGCACAAAAATAATTAATGTAAGGTAATGTTTTTCGTGAATACAGCACGGCGTTCCGTATTACCCTCCTGAACCCATCGATTCCATATTCTGCTAACAGTCATTGGATCTCGACCAACGCGAGCAGCAATGTCACGATACGATAAACCGCAATCGCGATAGGCCACAACCCAACCTTTATCAAAGTCGGAAACGTGATGGTACGCACTTCTGTTCCTTACACGAGGCATCGCAACAACGTTTCACCAGGCAACGCCGGTCAACTGCTGTTTGTGTACGAGAAATCGGTTGGTAACTTTCCTCATGTCAGCACGTTGTAGATGTCGCTGCCGGCGCCAACGTTGTGTGAATGTTCTGATAACTAATCACTTGCATATCACAGCATCTTCTTCCTATCGGTTAAATTTCGCGTCTGTAGCACGTCATCTTCGTGGTGTAGCAATTTTAATGGACAGTAGTGTACATCATCTTCCAGCTGAAGAAATACGCCTACCAACTTTCGTTTATATCATACAATTCCTTCTTCGTTTTGCGAATTTTTTTGTCTGTGTTTATTTATGGGTACCTCTATCTCACCATTCCTCTCTTGTAAGCGTACGATACTTTTGTAAATGAAACACCTTGCTGGATCCAGTATATCGTTCTCCACAACAAATAACATACCGACGGGTTGAGCTGGCTCCAAAATCCTCCAAAACGATTTCCTGGTGCCACTTGGCACACATTCATGAAAATGAAGCCTTAGTGCAATTTTACATAGTTCAATTGTTTTTTCCAGTACGCTAGATGCCGCTTGTTAGAGTTCTACATTGGTAACAGGTTCCTGTAGCCGAAATATCACTCCATTGCTGCAGGTCAATTTCAGTATAATTTTGATACAAAAAGTTTAACCTCGAGTTCATGCTGTAGCCTTAGCTTACATGAAGTACCATCTCTACATGTTGCTTAAACCGAATCGATCCTATAGATAAATCTACGTCCGCCGATGCCAATTGTCTCGTATTATTATCCGCGACCTCACATAACCCGTAGCAAGAGGAGCTCTATTGCTTGTGACCCTCTAAGTTCCTGCTGGCAGCTGACACATTTCTCCTGTGTCCAATGAAAACATGTAGTCTTTACCTCTGCCTATGTGTTCGTCCCATCTAATTTTAACAGCAAAGCCTCTAGATGGACTTTGGTAACCCCCTTGTATTTAAAGGCTGCTTACGACCTCTCCATCCATCTCTACGTCCATTACCAAAACTCCGCTGCTTATACCCTCCATTCCCTTTGCAAAAGCCTCTGCTCCAACTGCTCAAAGTTTGCTACATTCTTTCATGCCTCTGCACACGTTACGTATGTTTTCACTTCTCCCTTCAGTCGCAATTTTTCTACCCACAACAACTGACTATTGCTCCAAGCACCTTTTTCCTACGATGTCTTAAGGTCCTCTAAGAATGACCACACATCCTCAGATGATTTTACAGAAAAGGGAACAATTAATCCTGTGGCAGCTTGATTCACAAACACTGCGGAGCCTGATGCGATGCCATCTGTTCGTCCCGAGCTGTGAAGCACGTATATAACTGTCTATTATCTACTGACAGCTGTGTTACCTTTAATAACAGTACATTTACTGCTTCCAGCTCTGGCAAACTTTGCATCTCTAAATGTGTTACTGCAACACTCTTACTCTCCGTTGCACACAACAATATTAAAATAAATCACAACTTGAAAAGATCATAACAAACTAGTCCTTCTGCCGTATCATGAGGTGCCTGGAATCTCTACACTGTCTTGCCATATGCCCCTACCAACGACACATATAATAGTAGAGGCACTAATCCTATGCATGGTGCCGCATACCCAAACAGGTTGCAATGCATACATCTTGCAGAAATACTGCTCTCCACAGTTACCTTGGTATTCAGTCAAGTCAGTCGCCTCCTCCAGCCTAGACAATGTAGCCTTCAAATTATAACAGTCACGCCTTTCTTCTATGTCCACTACATCCTTCAAAAAATAACCAACGGGTTAATCACTCACGACATCATGTTGACATCGTAAGATGTGGTCCAGATGCTGTGCTGACTGAAGCCGATGCCGCTAATTCTGACACCAAACTGTAAGGCCACCAGTGCAGAGAGCGGTGACTGTGAGCCAGGATGAGCTTATTGGAGCCGATGGGGGAGTCCAGGGGGGTTCTGAGAACAACAGCTGCCAAGCTAAAGAGCTCTTTTTTTAATCATCTGCTATGTATATTAAAATGTGTCAGTTGCTGACTAGTTTTTGAACTCGCCACAAGCTGCTTGCACGCCCCGCAGTGCTGATGTGGAGTCTTCACGGTACACTGGCAGCGCCATAACGTAAGCTGGATACGTGGCTTCCGTGCCAGCAGCATGTACACTGGGCGATGGAGTATCTGGTACGGCCCTCGAGAGTATCTTGGCTGCATCATGCTGATTGATTGGCCACCCCTCTGACGCTTCTGTTCTGCAATGGCCGTAGACGGCCGGTGTGCACAGCGAGCAACCAGCTGCCTCAGGGCAGGAGACGGCCAAGCTGCTGAAGTTGGCATGGGATGGCCTGCTGCTCCATAGCACGAAATTCAGGAGGGACTTGGTGGGTAGAGCAGTTGCCTTGCCATGGCGATGAACCAGTGACTTCTGCTGCTAAGTTCATGTGGTGATCTCGCCCAGCACAGCCCTGTCGTATTGGTAGATTTGTGAGAGTGAAAATAATTTCATTGCAAAAGTCCTGTACTTAACGTTGTTTGTGGCGCAATTTTTGTGCATATGACCCATTACCATTCATGTGTCTTGAAACACCGCAACCATTATCAGTGTAGTAATCTGTCTTTCCCTTGCTGCACAAGTTTGTGCAGTATTGCTGAGCCTGCTGTTTCTGCGAGCCAACGTGCCTCGCAACATTGTGTTGACTTTGTTGAATTATTACATTGACAACATCTTGCGCTGACCTTCTGTCAACAAGGCTGCTATACACCGCTCAGGCTTACACAAGTACGCTCAGCTATGATTGGTATACTACAAACCAACAAGCACTGTGGTTATTGTCGGAGAACGTAGAAATTCTTCGTACCGACATCGGCAATAAATTTACAGAGAAAATTTTACGCTTCTGAGCAATAATGCTTAGAATGTACTTGTGCCCATTATAAAACTATTTTGTGACATTATCATTGTGATTAAAATCTGTGATCTCGTAGACTGTCAGGAATAATTTCAGAATAGACAGGATGTAATGTTGCCGAAGGAAATTTGTGATACTTTTAACAAGTACCTATATAATAAGTTAACCAAGCTCACCTCTGTGAGACAGGGGGTAAATGCAGAGTTACATTTTCTCCATTGTGGGAAAATCAATGTGAGCGCAAGAGGCTTATCGGAAAAAATCGGCAAGGAGACACTAAAAACCATTTCAAAGTATAAACTGAAAATGGCTGATGCTAAAATATCTGTACTACTCGATGAGCTGTTTGGGATACTGCGCCAGTTCTGTGTAGATGGCTCTTACCTTATGGACTGGGATGTAACGCAAGATTTTGCTGGGATATTTAACAAAATGGAGTTTTATGGTTGCGTGTTATGAAACCACAATTTCTGTGTAAACGTGAACAACGACAACAAAGTTACAACAAACTTTCTTATGTGGATGAGCTCCAGCTGTCAAGTAAAGATATATAACAAATTCATATGTCAAATCGCAAGCCATGGAAAGAAGAAAGTTATCGACCACCATACTATCGATTTTTAAAAAAGTCCAGACGTCCAACTACGAGGAACTTTTACATCTTCCTTGGTTAAAGAACGTGGTATTACCAGACTAGAAGCTACAATATAGAACAACAGAATGGATGATGTGCTTGACCTTGTGAAAGACTCAGTATGTGAATTACATGCCTACAATGAGTATTTATAGTGTTCTCCCTTGCACTCCATGCCAGTCGCTTCTATTTTATGTAAATTGTTGGACACCTCACAAAACAGTTATTTTTCTGTGTATAACAATGTTGTACAGTCGGTGTACTGTGGCAATAACACAAAATTAACTGACGTGCAAGTAAACGTTTCTGACATTCAAGACCTATTAAAGATTATAAACCGTGTTCTGTCTGTTTATAGGTTGAACTTTTTCCTGTAAACTATGTCAAAAATGATAACACAAATTCAAAGATAACATAAGTATTATACGTAAGTATTATTTTAAACCTGCAGGAACATATTTTTCGAAATCCAGGATACTGTTCACCACAGCGCCATCAAATATAGATCTGCCAAATTAGGATGAGTTCACAAAAAATGTTACTCCACCATTCTTAAGTAAACGAACTGAGGTACCAAAATGCTTAAGCAATTTCCTTTTAAAGAAATTACCCCTTTAAGTTCCATTAATGTGTTACATGTATATAAAATAAACATGGAAATGGGAGAGTCAAAAATGGTAACTTAAGTATATGGCCAAAAAAATTGCCATAATGGAAGAATGTAAACTCCATTTGGAAATAACAAGCCATTGCACATGTGCATGCAAGGCCTACAAATTACTTTAAACACAGTGCATGGAAAACTCTGGCTGCAAATGAAGTACACAGAAATCAGCATTTACTGTAAATACCAGAGGAAATAGGCTACGAGTAGGTGTGCTCGCAGAAATAAATGGATCCAAGGACAGCATTAGAGGACATATAGAAAATCTGTTTACAAACGTCTATTCTCCCCTGGATCTGCTAAAAAAGGACATCTACGTAGTATCTAAGAGTGTTTGGCTAGATATTGAGCACCTAGAAACAGAAAAGCCATTTGCAGAGTTCAAAGCCAACAGAATATCAAATGTAATGAAAATTTGTTTGCAAAAATTTTGAATTGGAATTTATTTTAAACAAAACTACACAAAAATTAGATGTTTTCTATGAATAATCCCATATGCAAAATTTAATTAACATTTTGCACAAGGATAACTGTTTTCTTATTTTCGTGCGTTGTTTGGATGGTGATCTTGCAAACTAGTCAAAAATGGGCAGCTAAGTGACTACGAAAACTAGTTGAAAGTAGGTATTTGAAAGAATGCATGACCTGTATTAGAGGGAGGTTCGGAGGGGGTGGGGGTGGGGGTGAGAGGTGGAGGGTTCTAAGTTGGGTGGTGAGTGTTTGTTGGGCGGGGGCAACTGATTTCATGGTCCCCTGATTTTTTCGATGAGATAATTAAAACTTTTTGGCTACGTGGACCAACAACCTTTGAGGTAATATTACTGGTATGGGCGTAGGAACAGCCGAAAAATCCATCAAGGGCAGCTTATTGCCATGAGGAAGAACCGTCCTTTACTTCCACTAGAGACAACAGAGTGATGGAAGCTACTATCGAACTGATAATAGTATCAAGCCTGACCAGGGAACAAACAACGTCAGCGATGCGTTCAAATTCGGAATGGAGAAAAGACAGACCAAACGGCCCATGGTAAAACACCGTATCCACACTGGGGATCATACACCAATTGGCCAGCGCTCCCATAGGGTGCTGTCAGAGGAACGACGGATAATCTAGGAGGAAGTGAATAAGATGCTGCAAGTTGACGTCATTGAACCCCCAGAGAGTCCTTGGTCCTCTCCTGCGGCCCTCGTAAGAAAGCAGTGAAATACTAGGACCTAAGAAGAAAGACAGCTGATCTGCAAACGGACGCCCAGGAAAATGACCAAGAGCGCTATAAATCTGTGCTCCGGCCAGTGAGATGCCACCTCGGAGATTTCGTACACTTTTCACGCCTGTACGGAAAGTGGGACTAACACAAAAAGTAATAAAGCGCTACTTTAGCCTGTATCTCTCGCTTGTCGCTATACACAGTACTTCTGCAAGGCAATCGTGGTGTATCTCAATCAGCACGACGCTGCTGAAGGTTGTAAGTGACCCACGTAAGCTACCCACATGGATCTGACATAATTATTAGCAATGTGTGAGAGCACCTCATCAGACGTTTTGCAAAATTTTTCAGCTATAGGTGTCAGGGCAGAGCTATTGATCTTAAAACCCAACATAAAAGTAGGCGTAGGATTCTCTCGTTGTTCTGGCTTCCTAGTACTGGGAAAGCCTCACATTCGTATACTAACTCGCATCTTTTGTCCTACCAATCATATTATTTGATTATTTGTTAAAACTTGATTTGATACGTACCTTACACACTACAAACATTTCCTGCAAACATTCAGAACTTAAAGTATCTTAATATAACAGTTTAATTCACCAGCATCAGAACACATTTGCCCATGAGTGTTAAACGATTTTAGTACTTCCCTTCAGTCTGGAACAGCTATCATAATTCAATACCCTGGTGATCGTTACAGAAACTGTAAGGCTAAGTGTCTATCTATAACCACACATGTTTTCGAGTCTTCGGAACCTCTCGATGTTTGGATACAAAATATCTTTTAAGTAATGACCTGAATACCATATCTATCTATTTTTTTATCATTCTCTTATTTAAATTTTTCTTTGCCCTTTTCGTAAACAGTTTCTCAATTCCTACAAAATTCTCCAATTCCCGAAGTATCGACAAGTTGTTCATTGGTTTACAAACTGACAAAATATTGGACACCGCGTTAAAAGATCACATTGGTCGCCTTTGGATGCAGAAAATGGTTTACTGTCGGTATCAGGCAGTCATGTGTCCTTCCACCGCTTCATAGGTCATAGCAGAGAACTGCTGTGTATGTGCCAGTTGTCATCCATGTAATGCGGTGTACGAAAAGTAATCGTCAAAAGATCCTAATCGACAAGGACTAAGAACGAATTTCACGCCTTGTCAGAGACAATCAGTTTCAAATCTGACAGGAATTGCTTCTGACAGTGAATGCAGATCTATATCAACCAGCTTCTGAGTGAACATTGGGAAGAAAACTGTATGCAGTGGACGTTTGCAGCCGGGTACTTCGCAAAGGACCATTACCCACAGCGACATTGAAAGCAGCACCTCCTTCCAAGGACAATACAATACAAAAACTGGACATTAGTTGGCTGGTGGAATGTAGTGCGATCGTAAGAGTCACGATTTGGCCTCTTTTGAATTTTCCAAGGCCACTCACTGAGACATTTAACAGGCAGTGGGTGTAACCTGCAGTTGAGCCGGAATTCATTTTGTAACTTTTAGGGGATGATTTTTGTACCATGACTTCAGTCCATAACTCAGGATACGGTGAACATGAACTATAATGTCTGTTATAACATTCTCTGTAAGGAAGTGTTGCCCTTTCTCCTACACCTTCATTGTGAGTGTGCCGTATATTCTACAATCTAGCCAACCGACAACTTCCGTTTTTCATAGGGCTGCAAGTATACGATCCTGCTTTCACTAACACTCAGGCACTCCACCACACTTCGATTTTTCCACTAAATTACGAGGTCTTAGACCCACAAAAAATGTCTGGCCTTATTTGGAAGATTGGGTGAAAAGTAGCTATCGGCATATCAGCAGCTTGGTGGCGCTGCGGTAATCATGAATGACTGTCTTCAGCTAAGTATGACATATCTCAAGAAGCCTGTTGACTATTTCCTAGTCGATTTTAGATCAGTATCAAGACTATATGTGGTGTTTGATGGCACTGTCGTGATGTCTCCTACAGATGCATAATTTTCTGTTCTTTGTGCTAGCTATGCCTTAACGTAGACATCTATTTTACTATTCTACAGTTCAGTTAACGTATCCTCGTCCTCTTCGTCTTCCTGTATTTCAACCAGGGAGACTGGTTCAGTCGATTCGTTCCTCAATACTACTTAAACGTTCCTGCGACTTCACCAGTCAGTTAATATGGGAGATAGCGCTGGTATCTTCTCAGTTCAGAGTTACAGAATTCCACAGCCAAAGTACAAGGGTAGTTCAATAAGTTTTTCCTAAAGCATGTTGAAGCATTTGAGGTTGAGATTACACCACATCGTGCCAAGGGGACATACCTGTTGAACTTATCGCCATGTTTCGGATTATGAGAAAGGTAGAATCATCGGATCACGATCTGAATACGTCATACTATTTCCCACTTTTTTGGCTACAAATAACTGTTTTTCAACATGCTCTCCCTTCAATGCGAGGCCTTGCTCTACCTTTCTGGGAAGACCTGTGTGCCAGCATGGTACCACTCCACAGGTCGGCGACGGAGCCAACGTCTTTCTGCATTAATAGTCTCCCTGTCAACTACGCACTTCTCCCCCTGGAGTGCATCATTCATTGCTTCAGACAGTTGGAAATCGGAAGGTGCGATATCAGAGCTGTAGCATGGACAAGGAGGATCAGTCAAAGGAAATTTTAGTAGTTCCTCTCGGGTGCGCAGATTTGTGTGTGATCTTTCGTTGTCATGGAGAAGGAGAAATTCGTTTGCACTTTTGTGGCGACTAGCGTGCTGAAGTCGTTTCTTCAATTTTCTGAGAGCAACGCAATACGCTTAAGAGATGATGGTTGCATCATTAGGGAACACATCGAACAGAATAACCCATTCAAAGTCCCAGAAGGCCGTCGCCATGAATTTACCGGCTAAGAGTACGGCTTTTAACTTTTAATTCGTTAGAGAGATGGTAGGGAGGCACACGATGGCTTGTCGTCTTGTCTTCAGTTCGATGTGAAGAACTCATATTTCATCTCCTGTGACGATGTTCGACAAATAGTTGTCACGATCGACCTCGCAACGAGCAAGCAATACGGTACAGATAGGCCTTCGCAGCTCTTTATGGTCTTCTGTTAGACGGCGAGGAACTCAGTGGGTGTAGTGGGACGAAATTGAAGCGTCACCCATCCACCAGTGTCAGCCCAGTTTGCAGGTGAATATATGTTTAATTTAGTTTTGTTTATGTATTTTTGTAATATTTGTAATGGTTGTGAAGTGTCTAAAGTTTTTGTATTTTTTTTATGTTTCATGTACGGAGAGGGCGGCGCAACGAACGGAGACAGCATCTTCGTTGCCGGGACCGGAGAGAAAATTGCTGGCCACTATACGTCGCGGGTCGACAGCCAAAGAGCGACAGAAGATTCTGAAACCGATTTGTTGCGTCGTGCTTCTAAAAATTGAAAATGAATAATTTGTAATGTTTTGTACAACAATGACGTCGTAGAGAGTTTAATCTTATTGATACTGTTAGTTTTGTCTCGTCAAGGCTCAGGTTCACGTCTGTATGTAGGAAGATAAAAAACTAGTGGATGCTACTAAAGTTGAAATACGTGTTCCGAGGATTTATTTATGAAGAATTATGTGAATGAATTAATAATATATTTGACAAGATTATTGAATTTTGACAGCGTTCATCGCGACTTTGAATCTCAAAAAGTTTATTCAATGTGGTTCTAATATCGATTAAATCAGATAACGTGTATCAATATAATTTCTGAGGAGAAACAAACGACATCTAAAATTGAAAAAGTTTACGCAAACCAATTGGCCCGAGTGACGTAATTCTGCGCATACGACTCAAATGATGTTTTACAGTTTCGTTCAAGAACCATTCTGAGACAATTTAAAAAGAATATAAATAATTTAGAAGTGGGTTGTAACTGACGTAGGTGACGAAGTCTACACACGGTCATATGTCGAAAGAAAATCATTTATAAGAAACTTACGTCGTTACACTACATGGGCCACACCTTCGAGTACCGCAACTGGTGGACGAGTGTGTCAGCACTACCAACAGATACGTCCAGTTGTGCATCGAGGTGTTCGATTCTGATCCGTCAGTCACCTCGAATGAGAGTATCCGCAAGTTCCAACGTTGCAGGCGTCACAGCACGCGGGAGATCTCACAGGTTTGCTGTGAAGACAGACCCCTCGAGCAACGACTCAGCGTGCTTTTGGTCACTGCCAGCTCTCCATAGACGTTCTGCAGGCTCCTATGAAAATCTAAGATACCTATGATGGTCTGGTTTTCCGTCAGATGAAACTGCTCTCTACTAGCAACGCTCTTCCTTCACCAGCGCCTTTTTGAAGACCACGTATAGCGCCGCCACCGATCGGAACTTCATGAAACTGTAGAGGCTGAAGCGGGAATATTCAGCGATGTCTCACAATTTCTGCGTTTTTCAACCGAAACTGGCAGAAAAAAATGTGTTGTATTACGGAACGCCCCTCTCATTTCAAACCGGTTCTAGTAGATGCAGCCTTTCAACTTTTTCTCCGGTAATGTGCAGACTATCGTTTTCTTCAGTGTTACTTTTGCATGGTTAGAATTCTCCGTCACTTAGTACTTGTAAACACTTCTAATATTCCGAACACTCTAGGTATCTATCACCATAAATAAAGAAATATCGAAGAAGTGTTCCAAAACAATATATGTCTTAGCTTCTGGATAAATACGCTGACGGAAATGTGAAGTGTTACATCATGAAACTCTTATCGAATTGTACCGAACTTACACTTCAGTGTTTCTATGCTTGTGGGATATAGTGATTACTGTCTAATCGTTTTTCAAATTTATTTTCAGTATTTCCAGCACAGAAAAAAGCTATTTCCATCACACAAGAGAACAGGTGCCAGTACATGAACCTTGTTGTGTGTTTCTAACTTTACTGAAGCATTTGAGGTAGAGATTACAGCACATCATGCCTAGGGAACATACCTGTTGAACTTATCGCCATATTTCGGATTATGAGAAAGGTAGAATCATCGGATTGAGGAGGGTGTAAGCATCATACCGGCATATCACATAGACAGCTGAGTGTAGTTCAAAAACTACAGATCTAGAGTGGCGAGAATTAGTCGTGATGGAAGTATGGTAATAAGAATAGGCACGGGCTCTTGCAGAATCTCAACGTCACTAGAGGATCTTAGGATTTTTCGACTGGCTCTGAAGGGTAGAGAGATGACCACAGATCAAAATCGAGATATAGGTTCAGGCAGAATATTTCTGCGAAACACTGGAAACTGAGTATTATACCCTGACTTGAGGCTTAGAGTTTCCATTTGTCGTTAACCGCTGATACCGCACAACACACAACAGAGACATACGTGGTGTAGAGACAGACTCATCTGGGACTTTTAGTGACAATCTGTAGTGTTCAGTGATGAATCTCGCTTCTGTTTCTGGTGATCAGATCAATCCCAACGTGACTTTAGACGACCTGGAGAACTGTCACAGAAGCAACGACTCCAAAGGTCCCCCAAATCTCCAACTTTTGGAATGCTGGCGTGGGGAAATATTATGTGTGGTAACAAGACAGATTTGGTAATTTTGAAGAGAGGATGATGGCTTGCCAGAATGTGACAGGGATGTAAGAAATTTTATCGTGTCCTTAGAGATGAGAGTGCCAAAGGACATAGTCCAGCAGGATAATGGAAGATGCCACATATACGTTTACACCACAAACGTTTTGAGAAACGAATGGACCACTAACTGGCCCTCCAGACCTCTCAGTCGTCACCGATGAGAAGACGTATGGTTGCATATCGGCCTCCAGCCAGCACTCTTCATGAAATTACTCAGCATATGTTTCAGGTATGGCAAGATAAACGTCAAGATGACATCTGTAAGCTGTTTGATTCCACGATACAACTAATACAGGAGTGTATTGGTGCCTGTGGGAGGATAGGTCGATGGTGTGAGACCTCGGGGGAGGCCAGCCAGAAGGTGACAGAAAAAAATCAAGAAGCACTCCAGCCTACTTCTTCAGCTGGCTCTAAGACAAGCTGGTAACCGTGCGGGATGGAGACGCTTGTTTCATGGGGTCATGATGCTCAGCAATGAGTCCTACGATCTGTGATGATACTGATGATAATGTTACGAACATCTCCATACAGATTGATAATTGTCAGATTAGTATTATTTCATGGTATATTACTTTCAAGTTCCGTCAGGGTACTGTTTTAACATAACATAAGTTAGTGAACCTGTCTGAAAATCACTTCATGTTAATTTACGAAGATTCTTAAGCACTGTAAAGAAAGATGACTTTCGGTAATTTTACTAAGTGTAACAGTCAGGAAACGATAGATATGAGGAAAATATCATACAAAAGGAAACCTAATATGGAAGACGTGTCCTGTATTTCAACAGTCTTCTGGCTATGTAGCGAAGATGCTCCCATTGTAATACTCTAAATTAATTTGAACCTAACTATCTGAACTGAGGAAAGCACCCCCATCATTCTTGTGGTTTAATAAAATCATAAGCACATATAATAGTTAATGGCAAATTTTATTTCTGTATGAGAGTTATTTCTTTAGAGTCTTTACATGCACAACTACTACGTGTTTAACGGCATACATTCGAAACCAACTCTTGAACTGTTAGTTGTGCGAATAGTAAATTCACGAAGATGACACGAAAAACAGCAGATAAACTAATCAAGGGCGTAAAAAAGTAAAGAAAAAAAATAATAAATATCGACTAGGACTTTTCACGTAACTTAAAGAATCATTTGAATATCATATACAGCTGCCTTAGAAGCACATTTTCAAATAAGTGTGCTTCTTCCTTTGTCTGGGACAAGATCTGCCAGACGTATTAATCGTAAACAATTTTTCTTCCTAAGAGCCAGGAAAAGGATGAAGGGAGAGGCTGCTAAATGATAAGTCGTTTGTGTGGAAAAATGTTCTCAAATTGGGCGTGACAGTAACAGTAACAGTAAGATTAATCAATCAACTTTATGATATAAGCAAACCATTTTAAATCCGCTACAGAACTCCTTTGAGCCATGGGTGTTCGTAAAATCCACGGAACGTGAGTGAAATAATAGGCCATTTTTAAATGCATGCAGATTTTTAATTCAAGCATCATTCACGTTCAAAATGGGGCGGTTTAGGCGTCCCTGTTAAGGTACTTGTCAGGTAAGCGACTTCGTGCTACATACCTCGTCTCTTCACAGCCTGCTATAAAGCCCAGTCATTCTAAGCAGTGGGAATGTTCATAAACAACGGTATACTGGGGACTCAGAGGCTCGATTTCATCATACATGTTTTACACTTCAGGCGTTTTCATTCTAATTATTTATATGATACCTTGGAGTCTTTTAAATGCAGCTGTGCAGCATATATATGACACATTAATTGTTTCTTAACAGGCAGTACTCTTAAGCTACTACCTTCTCTTCTAAACCTCAGATATTAGGCAAAAGAAATTCGAAATACTCAGCACAATAGGGAATAACAACTACAGAAGTTAACAGTAAATATGTTAAATAAAGAGCGTGAATGTGCAATGTGAGGTAAAAACTAGAGTAATTACGTCTCTAAATGACGAGAGCCAGTTGTGATGGATGTAGAACTCGTCGATAACGAATGAAACTAAAAATCGTGTGTCATAGAGGGTCTCGTGCCAAACTATACAGATATGATTTAAGCTGGATAAATAGTATTGCCCTTTAAATATTCTAAAATAGTTTTTGATTCACGACAAAGTATACCGTTATTGTTACTTAAGCGAACGGAAAAGCTATTCACGAGCCTACGCATAAAAAATTTCTGACATGGAGATTAAGCCACGTATACTGTTTCTACTTGATACGAGTCCGTATGAATAGTTAAATCTACAACCGCATCTACATATACATATACACCCGGCAAGCCACTGTATGGTACGTGGCGCAGGGTATCCTGAACCCCTACTAGCCATTTCCTTTCCTGTTCAACCCGCAAATAGAGCGAGGGGTAAACGACACTCTATAAGCTTCCGTACGATTCCTAATGTTTCTAATCTTATCTTCATGTTCGTTGGTGGCCGTGGATTCGTTCTGTAGTCAACCTCAAACGCCGGGCCGGTTCTATAAATTTTCTCAATAGCGCTCCTCGAGAAGAACATTGCCTTCCCTTCAGTGATTACTATTAGGGCTCCTGCAGCATCTCCGTAATACTTGTATGTTGTTCGAAACTACGGCAACAAATCTAGCAGTCCGCCTCTGGATTGCTTCGATGTCTTCCTTTTATCCGACTTGGTGCAGATCCCAGTACTCAAGAATGGGTCGCAGTAGTTTTCTGTATACGGTTTCCTTTACAGATGAACTACATTTTTCTAAAATTCCACGAACAGACCGAAGTCGACTATTTACTTTCCTTACTACAATCCTTACCTGCTCATTCCATTTCATACTGCTGTCCGACGTTACGTCTAGACATTTTATGTACGTGACTGTATCAAGCAGCACAATACTAATGATCTCTACTTGAACATAGTCAGTTTGTTTTCCCTACTCATCTGCATTAACTTACATTTTCCTACATTTAGAGCTAGCTACCATTCATCACCGTATGCTTGTACCTTCGTTAACAGTCTTGAGTGTGGCACCGTATCAAATGCCTTAAGGATATCTAAGAATGTGGGATCCGCGTGTTGAGCGTCATCCATAGTTCACAGGATATCATATGAGATAGGGGCAATCTGAAATTTGCACGAGAGGTGCTTTTTAAAACCGTTCTGATTTGTGGACAGAAGCTTTTTCCTCTCAAGAAGATTTGTTATATTCTGACTGAGAATATGTTCAAGGACTTTTCAACAAGCCGATGTTAAGGATATTGATCTGTAATTTTTCAGGTATGTTCTTTTACTCTTCTTATATACACAAGTCATCTGTGCTCTTTTCGAGTCATTTGGGCCTTTGCGCTACGTGACAGATTAGAGATAAATGCAAACTTTGTAAGAGGCTACCACTGCAGAGTACTCTTTATGAAACCGAATTGGGATTCCATCAGCACCTGGCGAGTTATCTGCTTTCAACTCTTTCAGTTGTTTCTGTACACCAGGGATGCTTATTACTGTGTACTCCATACGTGAATCTGTGCGATGGCCAAACGACGGTATGTCTGTACGATTTTCCTGAGTGGATGATTCCTTAATTGCAATATTTAAAACTTCAGCTTTGCTTTTGCTATCTTCTACTGCCACACTAGACTGGTCAACGAGTGACTGGATAGAAGCCTCAGACCCACTTAACGATTTTACGTGGGACAAGAATTTTATCGGTCTCTTGGCTTACTTCTTGTTTATTTCGTACTGTTCGCAGTACCTCTGACTTTTAACTTTCAAATAAACTAGAGTGTTGATAAAGTTCTTACGGTTGCTGGAAAACCATCATATCATTAGCGAATGGTTGTAGAGAACACAAGAAAAGACCGAGCGAGGTGGCCCAGTGGTTAGACACTGGACTCGCATTCGGGAGGACGACGGTTCAATCCCGCGTCCGGCCATCCTGATTTAGGTTTTCCGTGATTTCCCTAAATCACTCCAGGCAAATGCCGGGATGGTTCCTCTGAAAGGGCACGGCCGACTTCCTTCCCCATCCATCCCTAATCCGATGAGACCGATGACCACGCTGTCTGGTCTGCTTCCCCAAAACAACCAACACAAGAAAAGTTTATTTACACTGCAAAACAAGATCGATATCCCCTCCATCACGAGTGTTCAGATGCGTCATCTGTTCGTTAGAAATTGATATGTGCTTGACATCACCTCACATGATTAAGCGTAGGCACTACGTTTCGCTTTGGAAGAGAAATTTATGTTATGAAATCTAACTGTTTTGATTTGTTTAGTACGAGACTTAAAGCATGAGTTATACTAGCACTATTTTATATGTTAATTTGCGATAGCTTTGCTTTTATTGGGTTTTAGCTTCAGGTATAATCGGTAGCGTTCCTTTAAATTTCTGCTAAGAACCCATTCATTCCACAATACTCGTACTCTTGTTCACCGAGTCCATGCTTGCTATGGAAAACAGCTTTTTCTTCCGAAATCGTGACTTGAGTGCGATACAAAACGTCTGAGTTATGGAAACCTATGAACGTGCCATTGAATCGTGTAAGTAGAAACCCATCCTCCCTTCTGTTCCTTATTTAAATGCTACACGTTGCCAAGAAAGCCACAGTTGCTGCAATAATGAGAAAACTTCGTACGTACGACCTCGTTCCAGAGGTACCACCGCTAGGGACCATCACCGGGAGAGTTATAAGTCGGGCTTATAATGAGGGCTGCAGATTAGGCGTACGTAAGGAGCAGTTGTATAATTTTTGCTAATTGCGTAGGTCTGGTGTTAGCGGTTGCTGTGATTGCGCGTGCGAGGCTAGGGAGACCGTTACAAGACGGCGGGGCCGGGAGCACGCGCCCAAATTACACACTGCACGGCCCTCGTTTTCATTATAATGTGCGATCGTTACCTTTGTGTTAGCTTCATTTGCACAGCGTGTGATTTAATTTGGGGTTCGTTGCGTCACTGCTGATACAGTTAACCGAGAGCTGTGGAGATTCTAGTTAATTAGGACTGCTACCGTTGTAAGTATTACGAGCAGGCCAGAGCATTTCTGTTAGTAAAATTAAGTAATAAAACGTTTTGTGCAGTACGGTGATGCCGAATGATTTGTGACTCTAAACTAGCTGCTGCAGCAGTGGTAAGCGTAATGAGTCTCAACGCTAAATTTGTCGTGTAGTCCAGTGTTGGCGCACTGCAGTATCATAGAAATGGAAGTATACCGCTGTGTAGATCAATTAACGCGAAACCAGAAAGGAAATTATAAAACTGACAGAACAAAGTTCTTGGAAAACGGTGTAGAACCGTATTTTCTTTGTTAGCTATGAGATTACTGGATAGAAAGACTGCTCTTTTCCACTGTCAGACTGAGGAATAGCTGCTAACGCTGACAGGAGTCGACTATGGAAACCTCCTGCAGATTGGTATCAATTAACACTGAAATGCAGGAAACATTTCTACGCACCCGTAACTTCGCCTATTGCCTGGAATCCATTTCATTAGAGTTGGCAAAGCTTTATCCATTATTTTAAAAGTTTATATCTTTGAGTCACGGCTTAAATATATATTTTGAAATTTATCAGAACTTTTAAGACGACGTTTTTTCTCACTGCACATCATTCAAAGCGACAATACTTATTCTCTACTGCTGAAGTCATATACAAATGCAAAAATCGAGTGGTAATTTGGCATAAAATATTTTAATACCAGACAACACTGTTAACCTCTTGCGCATGTACATTTCGCCTGTTCATTTACTCTAAGCATTAATATTACGTATCTTATGTTTACGTTAAGAAAAACTTTATAATTCTTATCAAAGTAATAGGTGACATCTTTAACATATAAATATTTCGGTTGCATGTAATTCTTATCAAAGTAATAGGTGACATCTTTAAGATTTAAATATTTGGGTTGCTAAAATCTGTAATATATGTTTAACAAACTGTTACAAAACTTACATATTTTGTCAGCTACCGCGGTTTTTTCTACTGGGGGATGCGCAAAGAATAAATATAACAGTTCTTAATCAACGTTATCCACTCGCGTCTGCACCTAGAATATATCAAATGTGGTTATGCCCTTTGTTTCAGCCTTTTCTTTTGAAGTGTGACCGGTACTAGAAGCCTCCAGAGTCTTGTATGAATTCATAGTCCAATACAAAGTCGCCTCTTACACAACAAGAAACGTATCAGAAGTTATTTTTCTCTTCCTTCCTGAGTTCAAAAGAAGTTTATTTGTGAATCCAAAGCACAATTTTACTGTAGATTCCATGGATATATAAATGTCCCTCTGTCACGTCTTTTGGAGAAGTTTGAAGTACTGCCATTCCAAATGTATTATAAACACACATTTGTTCTGTATTTCATATACGAAATGCTCACCAATGGAATTAGCAGATTCAGGACAAGAATTGCTATATTTACTATAATTAACATTACTGGATGACTAAAGATAGTCGGTATCGATGAAGTGAAATGGAAAGAAGATAAGGACTTCTTGACAGACGAATGTAGTGTATTATGAATAGCAGCTGAAAAGGTATAACGACATTATGATGATTTATGAATAGTAAGGTAAGTCAGAGAATAGGTTATTGTGAACAGTAGAGTGATAATGTTAAACTCATCAAAATATACAGCAAGCAAACGTCAACAACAATAGTTCACTTTTATGTATCGATGGCGCAAGCAGCAAATGAAGAGATAGAGGAAGTACAGAATGAAATTCAGTATCCAAACGAGATGGTAAAATATCAATTATGATGGATCGTAACGCGATAAAAGAGGCAGCAACAGAAAAATGTGTTATGAGAGAATATGGGCTTGATGTTAAAGATGAGAGAGGGAGAAGACCACTTAGGCTCTGCAACAAATCTGAGCTTTTTGTATCGACTTCACTGTTGAAAAATCGCAAGAGGATGAGGTACACTTGAAAATGACACGGAAATACGTGAATACTCGACCTGGATTACATCATGGTCAGACAGACATTACGAAATCAGGTATTCTATTACACGGGGTACCCAATAGCAGATATAAGCTCAGATCACAATTTAGTATCTATAATGATGAAGAATGAACTGAAACTTAAAGAATGGTCTGGAAGAATCGATGTGGAAAGAAGCTAGAAAAAGAAGTACTGAGGAATGATAATGTGCGTTTAAAGTTCTCTAAGACAGTATATACTGCGATAGTGAATACTGTATTAAGGAGTTCAGCGGAAAAAGAACGCAAAGCTATAAAAATCACAATGACAAAAGTTGCACAGACCGACACAGATAGAAGAAAGGTAAAGACGGAGAAGCCTTGGGTAACTGAAGAAATAGTTCAGTTAACAGGTGAAAGAAGGAAGTACAAAAATGTTCTGGGAAAGAGCAATGTAAGTCACTTACAAGTGAAGTAAGAAGAAGTGTAGGGAAGCCAAGGCAATATGACTACATGAAAAATGTGAATATATCGAAAAAGAAATGGTCGTCAGAAGGA
This sequence comes from Schistocerca serialis cubense, assembly GCF_023864345.2. NCBI lineage: Eukaryota > Metazoa > Arthropoda > Insecta > Orthoptera > Acrididae > Schistocerca > Schistocerca serialis. The sequence goes on from NC_064640.1 coordinate 155,730,896, forward strand.
TGGATTCAGTTCCTCTACAGGGGACCACTTACACGTTTTATCGATTGTGCTCGTCATATCTAAAAGCTTTGGGTAATAAACATAATTCTCTCTTCATTTACTGCTATTGGGGTTCCTGCATCACGAGGGTGCTCTTTCTATTAACAACATCATTAGACACATTTCCACATAACACATAATCTAACCACTGGGTTCACAGACAGTATAGCTCTAACTTCACATCAGTATAACAACATAAATTCACTAGGCCACATGACCAGTGCATTTCTCAGAACTGGCTCTACCAATCACTGCCTTTCATGGTCCACTCATGTGACCTCAAAAACATCGTCAGTAATCCTCGTATTATACAATAAAGAATCAGTGCAGCATACCTATGTCATCACTACTTAGGCTACTCTGGAAGAATTGGTATATAATGCTTCTTTTTCAGTTGTCGACGATACGGTATCCATAAAATAATATAACTATGGCCCAAACCTCCTCACGAAGAAACTATTGTCAGAGTAAGAGCATGACTACTACTAAAATAACGACAGAAATACATTCCTGTTACCCAGGCACGGAAGCTACCGCATGTCATCAACAGAACGGGCAGTCTGTTTTACTCCCATCCAAACCAAGCTCTTCCCAACCCAGGCAAGGCTAAGGAAATCTTGCTTGCCCGCCCGTCTTCCCGCTGTGTTACGGTACGAAGCAATTTATTCTATAGGCTTTCATCGTAGTGTTATGAGGAGGGTTCGGGAGTTGATGAAAATTCCTTTTTACCCGAGTATTACAAACCGAGGTTCAATGAAATATATAGTCATTTTGGGTCACTGTAGGCCAGGAAATGGTAAACTTTATTTGTCCTTTTTTCCTTTTCGGTGTATTTCGAGCTTCTTCATTTATTTTGGTGTGAACGGTTTTCTCTACAACTTCAACCTCTTTCTACTAGTATTGGCTACTCTCAATTCGAGACATCACCAGGTCATGTCTAACAAATGTTTTTCTATAGTAAGCAGAGTCAGCTCTGTAAGTCGAGATTCTTCGCACGAAAGAACCTGAAGATGTCTGTTATACTTCAACGCTGTCTAAAGTGAGGTTTAGGAAGTTTGTTTCCTGTAACCTTAGTTTTGCCTCCAAAATATGACCTCAGTTAATACCAATTTTAATTACTTTTTCCAGAATGTGTGCTGCCGTTTTTCTAAATTCTAAAAGTGGCCAAAATAGTTGATTACAAATTCCCCAAACACATTTTATCAAATGTAAGTTTTCTTTCATACTAAGCTTACTTCTCACTACATTGCTTACAACCACAACGTGGTTTTTGAATACCTATGGAGCCAAACTTTTTCCTATTTCAGATAATGTTTGTTCTAAATTTAGGAAGCCAATACACTAAGTGCACATTTCGACTTGTCAGCCATTAAGTTTTTATCCTCTTTCAAAATATTTCTGGAGTGAGAAAACTGATCGTCACATTTACCAACATGTCGTAACATGAAACTTCCTGACAGATTAAAAGAGTCGGCCGTGGTGGTCTAGCGGTTCTAGGCGCTCAGTTCGGAACCGCGCGACTGCTACGGTCGCAGGTTCGAATCCTGCCTCGGGCATGAATGTGTGTGGTGTCCTTAGGTTAGTTAGGTGTAAGTAGTTGTAAGTTCTAGGGGACTGATGACCGCAGATGTTAAGTCCCATAGTGCTCAGAGCCATTTGAACCATTTTTTTAGACTAAAAGTATGTGCCAGCAGATTAAAACAATATGCTCCAACTCGGAACCTTCGAGCCTCAGTCCGGCACAAGCTTTTAGTCTGCCAGGAAGTTTCATATGAGCGCAAACTCCGCCGCAGAGTGAAAATTTCTTTCCGGAAGTGTTGTTACATACTCTAGGATCCCGAATGACTGTTTAGGAACTTTTTGTGCAGTTTGCATTGCGAGACATCTACCAATTTTATTAACACACGAAAACTTTTTCCAAGGTGGACTGCCGGCCGAGGTGGCCGAGCGGTTCTAGGCGCTACAGTCTGGAACCGCGCGACCGCTACGGCCAGAGGTACGAATCCTGCCTCGGGCATGGATGTGTGTGATGTCCTTAGGTTAGTTAGGTTCAAGGAGTTCTAAGTTCTAGGGGACTGATGACCTCAGAAGTTAAGTCGCATAGTTCTCAGAGCCATTTGAACCATCGCAGGTGGACATGTATATAATTCCCAATTTTTAATTTCTCTTTAGCCTCGTTTAAGATGCGAGATGGTGCACTGAATCACCGAAACTGGTAGCTGTTTAATAAATAGGTCGTAAGGATGACTGTAAGTATTCCATTTTATTACGTAGGTGAACGACCGAAATCCCTCAAACCTCCAGTCAGAAATATGGAGGTACAGATCCTTTGAGTTTGGTTTGTTCATTTTGCTGCTGTCACCGTTATGATAAATGAGCTGCTGTGAAGCTACATACGCACTCATGCACGTGGCTAGCCACGTTGGATTGATAGCGCAACCTATTGTCAGGTGCAGGAGGCAGAACGAGTCCCGTGAAGCTTGCCAGGCCTGCCGAAACCTAAGTTGGCCTGCTTTAACCATCGTGCTTCACTATTGGATTTCTATTGCTGCAGGCTGAGCTACTTCAGTGATTGCGGCGGCGACAGGGGCAGGCTTACGACCTCGTAGTGTCAAGTTCAACAACGTTACCATGAATCATTTTTCTCACCCAGTAAAGACCAAAGGTATGACAGAACTTCCTGCTAAGATACCTATTCTTCTTTGAGAGCCGCCGCGATTTTAAAAGTACTTCCTCCACGACAGCAAACGCCATCCTCCGATTCGATTCTCACAATAAGAATTTCTCGTCCCTCATATCCGTTAAACTTAACGAAACTGTACCCACATTCGTTTCCCACTCACACTTCTATTAGTGCTAATTCGGCTTACTTAAAAAGTTTGATATGAAGAGAAAATATTTCTACACGAAAAACGCTGCTGTCTACTACATTATCAATGTGTACAGCCTCCTAGCACAATTGATCTATATCATCTTTCTGGTTCTTCTTTAGGTTACCGCGAATACGTACCAAAACTTCACCATATCGTCGCTCTGCAGTTCATGCAACGCATACTCCGTTTATGGACATCATACTTCAAAATGCAGACATACTATAACTAAACGAGATAGAAGAAACACATTCCTGGGAAAAGAGTAGAAAGAACAAAATTGTACAAAACTCGTGGCCATGAGAACATAAAATTTACAAAAAACTCATCACAAAATACCTTCACCTATGGGAACACAAAAGAAAGGTTCAGCCCCTCTATTAGTGAATTAATATTTATTCACATGAATTCATATGCTGTCTCTTCAGTTCCTATCGTCATCTCAAACCAGTAGCCAAATTCAGCAGACTTATTGCCCAGACTTACTAATATACTGATCCGTAAGATCACAGCTTCAAAACAAATATCCATCACGCTATTAAGTAACGAGATATACCTATCGCGTAACAGATTATTTCCCAACTCCATACTGTTATTTACACAAACACACTTTGAAGATGAGAAAGATGGGAGGAGAGACATTGGCACTAGACACATAAACATTTCTTCATTGCTTTTGATGCTGGAAAAAGACAGTAGACGCTCACAAACCTCAATCACAGAAAATAGACATGAGAAAGAAACGCAGTTAGCCTTACGTCTCACAGTTGAGTACTAAAATGGAACGTCATACTGTTCATTCCACCACTCTAATCAATCGTCTCCCCATCAGATCTGTTAATTGCATCTGTGCTGCCTATTGAGTAACTAATTTGGAAGGAATCTGAACGACAAGTTGTTTCTCTTATGGCCTGTCATAGTAGTCCTTCGCAGATTTCTGCTGACGCACAAGATCCAACTCCTAATGCAGTCAGGATGATCAAGTGGGATGCTTGCATCAATAAATAATCTGTGCTTTCTTCTGCTTAATAATACACATACTCAACCATCTCGTGGAATCAATCCATAAATCATTTACTACAACAGATCTCCCTACAAAACATTCTACAAAAACTATCTCCAACATTTTTACACTATAGCAGGTACAGTTCATATAAACAACAGCTAAAAGTTTCCCGATATCACTTCTACAGCATCTTTCTTGTCTCTCAGGTTACTGCCCAACTTAGATAACTGACTGTAAGGGAGACGCCTTCCTGCACCAGTCCCCATTTCTGGTTAAAACTACTGAACACAATTACTTCATAATAACTTCAACACAGCATAAATCATTCGATGAATCCACACATTTTTCTCAATTTATCACCTAAGCAACGCTCAATACCACCGCGACATAATTAGCTCTTCCTTCTCAAAACGGTCTTATAATACCACCACAGACTGGGACAAACCGTGTACTAATTCCTCTCCCTTCCAACTTTCCTTGCTCCTACAATGGAGTTCCAAAACACTGCCTAGGGTATTGTGGACATCTACTCTTTCTTCCCAGTAAGAGATTAACCGAAAATATGCTTTACACCTAGCACGCAAATAGTAAAGGACAAATAGTTATAAGGAAGCTATGAAGAACAAGTCTTCAAAAGTTTCTGAGTCCTGAATATTAATTTTGCTTCTGTCTGATGTGCTTCCAACTGCGTCCATTAATCACCTCGATGAACGACCGCTCGGGACATTCCGCACCAAAGCCTACCTCCTCCCAGAACCAACATTTTCTGTTGCCACTATGGCCCGCTCCGAAACGTGGCCTCATAGTCAAAACTTTACCAGAAGTCACATTTAATACCAAGAGATGATATTGCTCTCGCCGATACTTCTGCCAGATAGAGTTATCTCCTGAGATGATCTCTGTGGTCATGCCGTGTGGAAGAAAAAACTTTCCTACTCGTCACCGCCGGGTCTCCAGAATGACTTTTCGATAAATTGTTTCGATCGCCTCGGAGATTTGATTCGTTATCACACTCTCATTCTTCGCGAACAAATGCATCTTTTGCACATATTCTGAAAGAGCTGCCTGTACGATAAATTTTTCCCCATACGGAGTTACAATGTGATTCTGTTCACTACTAAGAAACTTGTCACCACCGACTTTATTAGCTACTGCCTTGTTCCGCAAAACTTCTTCCTCGTGGATCGGATCCCCAGGCAAACTCTTTTCGACAGTACCTGCAGGCGCACTACGCCACGGTGTGCTCGGAATATTGTCGGTGCCTAACGGCGAATTCCCTAACGAATCAATAAACGGTGTGTTTATAACCAAAGATTAAACATCTTTCGCCCCCTCGTCACTATTTCATACTCCTTACAATCCGTTATTAGAGCAGAAGGTTGCGTGCTGAGTTGAGTGTTGCCGTCATGATGCTTCCTACTGGTCCCTTCCGAAACTGCCGAAGCAACAGTATTGTTGGTATGCTGCGATTTTGCTGCTACTTTAAAATGTAGTTCCTCACTACATATTTTATCCTGCACTATTTTGTGGTCAGTTGTTTCTGCACTGCTCTTACTTTCGGCGGGACAGTATTGAAAGATATTTATCACGACTTGCTGCCACCTATGGCCAGTATTTTCAAAATTATATTGGTTACTTGGCCCTGTTTCTTTTCTGTCAAGCCTCTTCTTTCTCTGTTTCTCATTTAGATTACTCCTCTTAACTACCCTTTTACAACTGTCTGTATTCGGAAGTGCGGCTATTTGTATCTCTTTCAACGCAGCACCGACGTCATCGTTTGATAGACTGCTCCGATGATTTCTTTACTCCACATCCGAAGCCGCTGTCTTTCCCTAGCAAACATCTCCCTCACTTCTTTAGTGTCCTCTTTACAGGTTCCTAATTCTTCCCCCGTACTTGTTAGACTGGCAGTTGTAAGTTGGTAAGAGTCTCTACTCTTCGCCGCCCACATTTCAGAATTTTGTTTCTCACAACTAAGTTCTGACCGAGTGCTCTCCATTTTACACTCAACTGTGATACTCAGAGTGACAAAAAAAAGCAGACTGCTGAGATACAACAGAAAACTTCAAGGGCCCTTTAACCAGAAGTCATGTTACCTTTTTGATCTAAAAATTTTCTCGCACATGATCATATGACAAAAATACATGCTTAAAACTCACCAAAATTGAAATTCTGATAACAATACTATTCAAATCTAGGTAGACTAATACAAACTAACACAGAACCAGAAGAATGCTGCAAGAAAATTACATGCATTAATCACATGTACAAGCAACATAAATTATTCCCGAATTCCTTTTGACTATCGAGGTTTTGATTACATTTCATTACAAATTTCATCTCAACGAAACGAGGTTAGTCATCCGGTAAGTTCAGTGAGATCTGAAAGATTTCAAGCAATGAATCTACACAAGATTCGAAATTTTATGCTATGAGTTCTAACTATGGATCATAATGTCTAAATTAACCGAAATCCTGCGCACGAGTCACCAATTATTTTTGTGAGGTTACAGCTGAGCTTTCGACAGACCTCTATGGGCCGGCCGTTGTGACCGAGTGATTCTAGGCGCTTCAGTTCGGAACCGCGCTGCTGCTACGGTCGCAGGTTCGAATCCTTCCTCGGGCATGGATGTGTGTGATGTCCTTAGGTTAGTTAGGTTTAAGTAGTTCTAAGTCTAGGGGACTGAAGACCTCAGATGTTAAGTACCATAGTGCTTAGAGCTATTTGAACCATACCTCTATGGATACCAGGATGGTCCGCATGGATTGGACCGTTCGATGGTTAAATCTCTCCCCATGGTCTCACAAGCATTTAACACAACGTGTCAAGCAACAGTAACTAACAGGATAGGGGTCACTGCAGCAAACATAAGACATGAGTTTGTATTTCACAAAAAACAGCAAACAGTGTGATTATATAACTATGGAATGAAAAAATGTTCCAAATTGTTTCCTTGTTATTATAAAGTTCACTAATAACTTGCGCATGCAAAAGACACTATTAAAAGGTTTATTCACTCTCAGAAAACCCAGAGAACATGAAAGTGGACCATACTAATCTAATACTTGAAGTTCCCGGCAAAACTGGATAGTTTAGGTGAATGGGATAAAACTATTATCTATGAGTGAGCTGTAGGAAGTAAAATCCGCGCTGGACAAACAGTGGTTTTCTCAATCCGCCAGATACATGAAAAACTACCTAATGAAAATAACATGACTGATAGAGGAATGAACGAGCCTTAAGTCGCTCAAGAGAAGCATAACTTTCGCGAAACGTAATCGACCTTAACAACGCACTTACAAACGCTGGGTAACTCTCACACCTCGCTCGCCCAAGGTTCGATTTCTCACCATATTCGACATTCAGTAGTGGAAAGTTGAGAGCTCCATTGTCTGTTGCAGACTACAAAAGGTCTGATGCCGACTGCTGGAACAGCCCTTCTCTACATCTTAGAGACTGTCTGCCATGTCCCCGGACCAAGTGTGTCGTTATGTGTCTCCAGACGAAGTGCATCGTTCCGAGTAGCCAGCCTACATGCATCATTCCGAGTCAGCAGCTGAAGTATATCACCTGTCCAAGAAGTTTTTTCTACCGGCAAAGAGTTCTTTCTGCTTTCTACATGCTCGCGCAATTCCCATGCGCCAATGAATAAGGCTCTGTAAAATGTTGACCATTGATATTTTTATTAACATGACCACTACCTCCCCTCCTAACAAAAGTCTTACAACGTTAAACAACATTCCCTCCCTTACATGCAGTTCTTAAACAATTCTGAGTTAGACACCGACTCTGCAGCTGTTTTCTACTTCAGACTATGGGCTTGTCTCCATGTCCGCATTTCTTGGAGGCTAGCGCGTTGTCTTCCCGTTCTCTGCTATTTCTTTGTGAGATTAACCAATTAAGAGCTCTGTTACAACATTTTTACAACTTTTTAGACAAGAGGTTCTTCACCCCACGTAATGTACGGCAGAAATTCTGCCCATCGCTTTACAAAGAGAAAAGAATTCCTGATCAGAGAGCAGTTACATTGCTCCTCAAGGAAGGCAGGTATCTCTATCTGCTACTGACCTCCCTCTACACAGCGATCTCAGGTGACCTGCCAACAGAAAACAAAATTCCTTTGAGATGAGTTTTGGCTGGATGACGCAGTTTGCAAAACCGAAGATTCTGTTCCAGTGCAGTTGTTCGTCATGTTACTTTGTATGACTTCTGTGAACGCAGGTCTGGACCCTAGACTGCGCAAGACGCATTATGCAAGAAATTGTCAGAATGCTGCGCCTAGACGCCTGGCGCTAGCAAGGATAAGGGTGCGGCGTGTATCTGCCACTATTGGAGCACTTCATACCATTCCATCATCTTTCTCCTCCGAAAGTCGTGACAAAACTACCACAGGTCCCCGACCACACGCTAGGTCAATGTCCTAGGCGTTTCTCCCAAAGCTGGCACACCATGACCCCACCTAAACTACAGAAAATGTCACATGCAAAAATTTAGATAGCTTAATCCTATCAATCTCTGACGTTACTTTTAGAATCGTTACATATTTTACTCACTGATGGCATCACATTTGAAACAGTAATGACTTCAAATCAAATACGAATGACACATGAGAAGTGCCAGTCCAGCAATGGACTGATGCGTATGACAGCGTACAATGCTCAGCTGAACACGATCCTGAGGGCAGTGGAACAGATATGTTATGTCCATGAGAAAGTTTTTTTTCTCTTAAGAACCTCTTAAGGCTCGTCACACATTCCAGAAAACGTTCCCAGCAGATAAAGTGGACCCGAACGTCCAGGTCACCCTCGATCTGCTACTGTAGTAGGGAAAGGAGTAGCATTGTGCTAAGTGTGGTGTCACCGCCAAACACCACACTTGCTAGGTGGTAGTTTTAAATCGGCCGCGGTCCATTAGTACATGTCGGACCCGCGTGTCGCCACTGTGATCGCAGACCGAACGCCACCACAACGCAGGTCTCGAGATACGGACTAGCACTCGCCCCAGTTGTACGGACGACGTAGCTAGCGACTACACTGACGAAGCCTCGCTCATTTGCCGAGCAGATAGTTAGAATAGCCTTCAGCTAAGTCAATGGCTACGACCTAGCAAGGCGCCATTAGTAACATTGCATGTATCTAAGAGTCTCACTTGTATCGCCACAATCTCCAGATGTACCACAAGGATGGATTAAAGTTAAGTATTCCAGAAGCTACGTAATTTTCTTTATAGCATTCATTACGTATCCTGTTTCAGACCTCACGCCCATCTGCGTGAGCGTAGCGCGTGCCTTTCGGCTTCCTCTCATTGTGTCTACGCTGTCTTGTCTAGACACAACACTAAGTACCTGGACATCACGCACAAATGATAGCACTGATTGCTGGAGAAGAGGAACAAAAATCAGGAGTTCATGAAAAAAATGATCCGACCGTGTCGCTACTACTTCCGGCGTAGTGAGAGACGGCATTAACATGGCTTACTAACCCTGAAGCCATGCTACTAACCCTCTCTCAGGTATACGAACATCGGTACGACACGTTTTCGTGGTGCGTTTTATGCATTGTTATAAAAGGGCAGAAACAAACCTACGTGACAGACTGGCCTCAATTTTCGCTGCTGACGCGGAGAGAACAGGAACATTTTGAAAAAGCTGTAGGAATGACACTTAGCCTTAGCTGCAGAATTAAGTAATTTTATTCATTTCTCGTTTCAGTCAACATGACACTCTTCATTTGGAGAAGTTAAACTTAAGTATCTATGTGCCACTGGTACACGAATTTCTCACAACCGACTAGCTAGCTTCAGCACTAATATATAAATTCCACTGCACACGTGGGAACACTGTCGATTGTGACATTGGCAGTGAGCACATTGGCAGTGGTCAACTGATACCTTACGATATTTTAACCCTTGGTAGAACTGTTTTATACAGTAAAGAGTTTTCGCTACGTACTGTTTAAGGCTTGTGTATGTACTTATGCTGACACTAACGAGTTTAAGGAAATAAGGTGTCTGTTACTTCCAAGAGTGATAGTCGCTGACATAAAAGTTTTCTGGGTATGATAGAACGTCGTATTATACAAAAAAAAGATTACGGATGAAACAACGTTTTGGCCATGGTCACAGTGGTCTTCTTATGGGTCTGCTGGTGGGCCCATTAGATCCGGAAGAAGGCCACTGTAACCTAGGTCAAAACGTTGTATCCAGCAGACCCAGAAGAAGACCACTGTAAGCGTGGCCGAAACGTCGGTTATACCAGTAACGGTTTTTTATAATACGATGCGATAGCACATGGAGAAAACTTTTCTCAACTGATTGGCCGCGGATGTCTACGCTGTAGGCTATCGTATTTATTGGGATATGTGGACTACGTGAGCCAATTACAGTAAAAGCAGTAGAGGAACATGACGGCTGGAGTAATACTACTTACATATGTACAATATTATTATTATATTATTGATAAATATGTGGAAGCTAATACTGGATTGTAACCAGCCTCTGACAAGGGTATACTACTGACACAAGAATATGAATTTCAAATTTTGTAGCAAAAAATGGTGATTCAGAGTGAATCTAGTAACGAATAAAGTCTGTTAGCTCAGCCGCTGAGGATGTCAGATCAGCTGTATACTGAGGTTTTAAGAAAAGTGTTTAAAATTTAGAGGGATAGTAGCACGAATCAAAAAAAATAAAAAAAGTCCTTAAACATGAGGTCTAAAATAAATACCTTAAGAGCTCGTAGCACCTGTTCATCTTCCTACCGTCAAACACATCTCTTCTTCAGTAAGGTCTATGCTGTTTCAAATGACCAACAGAATGCAGTACACGGATGAGTGTTCCTTCGTCTGTTATTGTCCATGCAGTAAGTATGTCTCAGTGTTGCTACTGTAAACCGTTTTCACAGCTCTGGTAAGTGCAGTGCATACAACAGTTCTGATGGAACCAGATTGCATTTTGAGAAGTTTGTGAAATGCTTGTACATTGTATTTTGCTATTTGAACTTGCCGTCGTATTTCTCTACACGGGAAATGCCGGATATGATCTTCTTTAAGGGTCTGCCATTAGAAGCGCGAGAACGCAGCCGTACTCTTTCAAAAGAATAGTCCCGACTTTTTTGGTTAAGCCATCTAGCAATATCACACAATCAGGAATTAGGGGCTAACTATTTGATCGACAGTATTCAGACACCTACTACCGCACATTGATACGGGGTGTGTTCACCCTTCATCTTTATGAGGGCTTGAATTCTGTTGAAGAAACATTCAGTGAGGTACAAAATTGTTAAGGCTTTCGTGGCCACTTGTTAACAAAGTGCCTATTAGCTTCTGTCTCGGGTTCTTCGGCCGACGATCATCTAATGAACGTCGGCCGAAGAACCCGAGACAGAAGCTAATAGGCAGTTTGTCATTCAGTGAGGTGTCAGAATATCTATGGACGAACGGCACCCCATTCTTCGTCAGGAGACGAAACTAAAGAGGGTACTAACGTTGATCGCTGGTGTCTAGAGTGAAATCAGCGTTGTGATTCATCGCAAATGTGCTGCATTGGGTCCAGGTAGGGACTCTGGGCAAGCCAGTCCATTTCAGGGATGTTACTGTTCACTAAACATTGCCTCACAGATGCTGCTTTACGACAAAGTGCATCACGCTGATAGAAACAACCATCGCTTCCGAGCTCTCATAATACTGTACACACTACGCAATGCTGTAAAATGTGTTCGTGTCCTTCGGCATTTACCTTAAGCGCAAATGGGGGACCACAGCCGGCCGAGGTGGCCGAGCGGTTCTAGGCGCTACAGTCTCGAACCGCGCGACCGCTACGGTCGCAGGTTCGAATCCTGCCTCGGGCATGAATGTGTGTGATGTCCTTAGGTTAGTTAGGTTTAAGTAGTTCTAAGTTCTAGGGGCCTGATGACCTGAGAAGTTAAGTCCCATTTTTTTAGGGAACCACATCCTAACCACGAGGAACTATTCAATACTGGAAGACTATACAAGATTACAAGTAAAGTTCACCAAATCCAGACACTTCCATCGGATGGCCACAGGCTATAGCGTGATTCATCAGTTCAAATCACTTGTTTCCAGTCATCAACTGTGCAGTGGCGTCACTGTTTACACAACGTCAAGCGGCATTAAGCGGCGACTGCAGAAACGTGTCACTTCTGAGGAGCTGCTCGACCATTGGACCCCTTCTCTTAACTCCCTACGCACAGTAACTGCGCGAAGTGAACTTCTGGTAGCACACTGGAACTCACGAGTGACTCGGTCCCATGATTTCATGGTAATTTTTACAACGACCTGCCTCAATGCTTGATGGACACTGTCAGTCAGTACATGAGGTGTGCCTGTTCTTGGTCTGGGTGTAGTTGTTCCTTTGCGTTTACATATGACAACCACATCACCACCAGTCGATGGGGACAGCTCTGCAAGGTTTGAAATGTCCAAATGGTTCAAATTGCTCTAAGCACTATGGGACTTAACATGTCAGATCATCAGACCCCTAAACTTAGAACTACACTACCGGCCATTAAAATTGCTACACCACGAAGATGACGTGCTACAGACGCGAAATTTAACCGACAGGAAGAAGATGCTGTGATATGCAATTGATTAGCTTTTCAGAGCATTCACACAAAGTTGGCGCCGGTGGCGACACATACAACTTGCTGACAAGAGGAAAGTTTCCAACCGATTTCTCATACACAAATAGCAGTTGACCGGCGTTACCTGGTGAAACGTTGTTCTGATGCCTCGTGTAACGAGGAGAAATGCGTACCATCACCTTTCCGACTTTGATAAAGGTCGGATTGTAGCCGATCGCGATTGCAATGTATCGTATCGCGACATTGCTGCTCGCGTTGGTCGAGATCCAATGACTGTTAGCAGAATATGGAATCGGCGGGTTCAGGAGCGTAATACGGAACGCCGTGCTGCATCCCAACGGCCTCGTATCACTAGCAGTCGAGATGACAGGCATCTTATCCGCATGGCTGTAACGTATCGTGCAGCCACGTCTCGATCCCTGAGTCAACAGATAGGGACGTTTGCAAGACAACCACCATCTGCACGAACAGTTCGACGACGTTTGCAGCGGCATGGTCTATCAGCTCGGAGACCATGGCTGCGGTTACTCTTGACGCTGCATCACAGACAGGAGCGCCTGCGATGGTGTACTCAACGACGAACCTGGGTGCACGAATGGCAAAACGTCATTTTTTCGGATGAATCCAGGTTATGTTTCCAGCAACATGATGGTCGCATCCGTGTTTGGTGACATCGCGGTAAACGCACATTGGAAGCGTGTATTCGTCATCGCCATACTGGCGTATCACCCGGCGTGATGGTATGGGGTGCCATTGGTTACACATCTCGGTCACCTCTTGTTCGCATTGACGGCACTTTCAACAGTGGACGTTACATTTCAAATGTTTTACGACCCGTGGCTCTACCCTTCAGTCGATCCCTGCGAAACCCTACGTTTCAGCAGGATAATGCACGACCGCATGTTGCAGGTCCTGTACGGGCCTTTCTGGATACAGAAAATGTTCGACTGCTGCCATGGCCAGCACATTCTCCAAACCTCTCACCAACTGAAAACGTCTGGTCAATGGTGGCCGAGCAACTGGCTCGTCACAATACGCCAGTCACTACTCTTGATGAACTGTGGTATCAGGTTGAAGCTGCATGGGCAGCTGTACCTGTACACGGCATCCAAGCTCTGTTTGACTCATTGCCCAGGCGTATCAAGGCCGTTATTACGGCAGAGGTGGCTGTTGGGGGTACTGATTTCTCAGGATCTATGCACCTAAACTGCGTGAAAATGTAATCACATGTCAGTTCTAGTATAATATATTTGTCCAATGAATACCCGTTCATCATCTGCGTTTCTTCTTTGTATAGCAATTTTAATGGCCAGTAATGTACTTATAACTAAATAACCTAAGGACATCACACACATCTATGCGCGAGGCAGGATTCGAACCTGCGACCGTAGCACCAGCGGATTCCGGACTGAAGCGCCTAGAACTGCCTGGTTACAGCGGCCGGCTTGAAATGCCACTTATGGATTTGTTACTCTACTGACAGCCAGTGCTACACGTCAACGAGCTCACCTGACAGACTCATTTTGTTTTTGATGGTCCTCTACTGACAGTACTCCCCGCCTCCATTTATGTACCTGTAGGACCGCCTCTCGTGAGACCTCGTGGTGAATTCCGCATTAGAGGTGGGTCATCGAATACCTTCGATAAAATGGGGCAAATAACATATTTAGAGAAAAAAACTGAACACATCAATAATAACAGAAACTCTGAAAAGAAATAAAGTAATACACCAGAGTAGACTGAATAAACTGGCAAGCTGTGATACTACCGTACGGAATAAAAGTATCTAGTAGAAGGATATGCACTAATAAATGAAAGAACGATAACAGCATGATTACAATTTGAGGGAAGGTACCTCATATTCACAGGTCAATGTGCAGGAATTGAAGAATGCAGAATGGACTGAGAAATGTTACAACAAACTGAATAAACTGGCAAGCTGTGATACTACCGTACGGAATAAAAGTATCTAGTAGAAGGATATGCACTAATAAATGAAAGAACGATAACAGCATGATTACAATTTGAGGGAAGGTACCTCATATTCACAGGTCAATGTGCAGGAATTGAAGAATGCAGAATGGACTGAGAAATGTTACAACAAACTTCAAAAACCAATTTGCAGAGTAAGATAGTAAATATCACCTCATTTTAGCAGGTGACCGAACTTCTACGTTACGTATTCAATACTATTGTTCTGAAATGTACTGCGCTACATTGCCATAAGGCGCCAGGGCAGATATAGGTACTACTGCATATTACTTGTGGTGATTTTGTTTTAGTAACATTTTGTATATTTAATGTGCGGTGTATGCTTGGATCTGATTGTTGGCACATAACGTCTATGATAGAGGTGAAACAGCCAGATGGGTCAGATAAGAGTAGACAGTACTCTTGGCTGGCAACCCTTTATTAAAGTGAAATGACTTCACCATAATCAACACATCAAATAATCGTTACCTATAGAGAAACCTCTATATAATCAACGAGCTGTTCTCCTTGTCATACAGGTGTTTTTTATCCACACAGTAGTTTCCTGTGCGACATGAACGTCAGAGCAATTTTTACGGTGGCGTCTGCACAGTCCTCGCGGAATTTGGATGGTCAGTTTCTCGACGTGCTATAGAGGGAGCTACAATCTCTCATGGAAACAGCCATATCCCATCCTAAACCTAGAAAGCCAGAAGAAGAAGCAGAAAAATTACGAAATACACTGAACACCCAAAAAAAACTGGTTCACCTACCCCATATCGTGTAGGGCCCCCGTGAGCAAGCAGAAGTGCCGCAACACGACGTGGCATGGACTCGACTAATGTCTTAAGTAGTGCTGGAGGGAAATGACACCATGAATCCTGCAGGGCTGTCCAAAAATCCGTAGAGTACGACAGGGTGGAGATCTCTTCTGAACAGCACGTTGCAAGGCATCCCAGATATGCTTAATAATGTTCATTTCTGAGGTGTATGGTGGCCAGCGGAAGTGTTTAAACTCAAAAGAGTGGTCCTGGAGTCACTCTGTAGAAGTTCTGGACGTATGGGGTGTCGCATTGTCTTTCTCAAATTGCCCAAGTCCATCGGAATACACAAAGGACATGAATGGATGCAGGTGACCAGACAGGATGATTACATTACGTGTCGCCTGTCAGAGTCGTATCGATAGGTATCAGGGGTCCTGTTTCACTTTAACTGCGCACGCACCACATCCTTACAGAGCCTCCACATGCTGACATGCAGGGTCCATGGATTCATGAGGTTGTCTCTACACCCGTACACGTCCATCCGTACAATCCGAAACGAGACTCGTCCGACCAGGCAACATGTTTCCAGTCATTAACAGTCCAGCCTTGGTATTGACGCGCCCAGGCGAGGCGTAAGGCTTTGTGTCATGCAGTCATCAGGGTTACAAGAGTGGGCCTGCGGCTCCGAAAGCCCATATCGAAGAGATTTCATTGAATTGTTCGCACGCTGACGGTTTTGATGGCCCAACATTGAAATCTTCAGCAATATGCGGGAGGATTGCACTTCTGTCATCTTGAAAGATTCTCTTAGTTGGCCCCTTTCTTGCAGGATCTTTTTCCGGCCGCTGCGATGTCGGAGATTTTATGTTTTCCCAGATTCCTGATACTCACGGTACACTCGTGAAATAGTCGTAGGTTAAAATCCCCACTTCAGCGCTACCTCGGAGATGCTGTGCCCCATCGCTCGTGCGCCAGTTATAACATCACGTTCAAACTCGCTTAAGAGATCTAACAACTACACCGACACTTGTAGTCTTATATAGGCGTTGCCGACCGCAGCGCTCTATTCTGCCTGTTTACATATCCCTGTATTCTGTCTGTTTACATATCTCTGTATTTGAATACGCACGCCAATACCAGTGTCTTTGGCGCTTCAGTGTAGTTGAGCCAGTGTAAGGCGGCAATATTTTGCCTCCATACATGAAATTTTATATCAGTTCATTTGCGTATCTTATTCGATATGAGATCGCGATTGACAGTGGGTGAACGGATACTTGATCATTTCTTTGGCTAATACCGCGTAGCACCATGCACTAACATTTTTCTAAAAAATGTGTGTGAGATCCTAAGGGACCAAACTGCTGAGTTCATCGGTCCCTAGAGTTACAGATTACTTAAACTAACAACACGCACACTTATGCCCGAGGGAGGGCTCGAACTTCCGGTGGGAGGGGCAGTAACATTTCTCTGTAGTTTTGCATGACTGGGAGTTAGTTTGAGCGGAGCTTTGACAGCAGGGTGTGGTGATGGTTACAAGTTCCTGAGTAGGCGGCAGTCAACACAACGGTAGTCTACTAATGTAGATGTGTTGTCTTCAACCAAGAAGTATGTTTTATCACTCTACAGAAAGCAATGTGGAACTAGTGGCTTTATAGCCCTACGGGCAGTCTCCCTGTGGCGGAGTAAGTGAATTAAAGCAAGACACACTCTTGCCACAAAAAAATAACCAGAAACTGACAGCCGAGTTGTGGAGCGCGGTAACGTCTTACAGAAGAGGACATCCCTTTAATATCGAGGAATGCATGGGATCACGAATGGCGGACACGAGTTCACCTTTCGCAGTTCTTCTCAGGAAAAACGCTTCCAGCGAACAAGCAGGGAAGTGAAACTGATTAGCTGTGTCTTTACTCATAGGCGGAGTTTTTAGAATGTTCTAGAACATTGTTCTGCACGGAGTATGAACTGCAGGCGATTGGGTGCTAGCTTCATAACCTGTGTTGTGGGAGAGACCGCTTTTGTAGCGCGCGCGAGGATTCGTTGCAGGGAGATCACACACTGGAACCACGAACCTTGCTGGAAAATGGTATACAGGGTGTCCATTTCGCCACTAGGAACGAGGTGAGTCGTTTCTCTGTAAGCAGAGTGACGATTCTTCGCTTCTCTTTGGAGTCTGAGGTGTACTGAAGTGCTTTTTTTACGAAAGAATACTTCACGTGAGCTTCTGTGCCTTGCTAATGAGTTTGTTGACGGTATATTACGTCCACTGTGTAGATAGAATTCGTAGATATTCAACGTACATCCTCTACAACCCCCGATCGACACTACAATACCCCGCCTCCCTGCAATGTAATCGGTGGTATACGCACCGCGGCTTGGGAGATAGGGAAACAGTCACAGTAAATGCGGTGGGTTCTATTTGCTTTTTCAAATGGTTCAAATGGCTCTAAGCACTTTGGGACTTAACATCTGAGGTCATCAGTCCCCTAGACCTAGAACTACTTAAATCTAACTAACCTAAGGACGTCACACACATCCATGCCCGAGGCAGGATTCGAACCTGCGACCGTAGCAGCAGCGCGGTTCCGGACTGAAGCGCCTAGAACTGCTCGGTCACAGCGACTGGCATTTGCTTTTTCTCTGAGCTCTTTACAGTTAGCACTAGTCAGGGTGGAGGTCTTCGGTTTCGGGGGGCTAACCAATAAACGGGGGAGTGGGGGTGGCGATTTTCAAGGAAGGCAGAGATGTTCGACTCAATGGTAAATTATGAGTAGGAGCTAACTTTCCGAATTGATTTTATGCACTTATTTCATTTCTCGACTGTTGACTGAAAATGAGTAATAATTGTATTCATTCTAGAAGGGTATCTTTTCAAAATTATCGATTTCCTACTTAAACTAGAAAAGAATTTCATCACGACTGCATCTCTCATATAACGTTCTCCTCTGAGTGTAGGTTGTGAATGCGAAAGCTGTTTTTAATTTATTTGTAGGCGTGATATTTCCGTTGCGGACACAACATTGGCTACCGCTCATACACACGCCATATGCACACTATATGCTACTAGTAGCCTAGTAGCCTGCCCCCAGCACCGCGTAGCTGTTTCGAGCGCTGGGTCGGTTCCTCGGCGGAGCAGAAGCAGCCTGGTACTTGTCGGCGTGGCGTGGCGGTATAATGAATTGGAGTGTTGCACGGCACGCTTTCCTGAGCGCCATCAGGCGTCTTGTTTGCGCAGCCCGCGCCCCCGCGCCTCGCGTCCCTGATTAGCCTCGATAGGGTTCGCTCTAATTCGTGGGCAAACAGCGCGCCTTCTGCCGAAACACAAACTCATTTGACGCCACGCTTAACATCTAGAGTGGAGACGAATCCTCGTCTGCTGCGCCTGCTTGCTGTTTCCACAACGTCCAAACACACCGTGCGAGCCATGTTTCTCTGATGCACTGTCCTCATTTATAGAATCAGAAAGAGTTAAAAATGGAAAGTAGCTGCCTATACATAAAGTAGTTCCTAGATAAAAGAAGAGAGTATTTACTGAACGATTAGAAGAGTGTTTAGAAAGTTAAATAATGTTGTTAATTCCTATTAACCGAAGTTAATTTACGTGCAGTAAATACTATACCAGCCAGCTACTGCTTTCTCCGGGACTGATTATTCGACTTCGTTCATAATGATTAGGAAAACCTGTATTCAATAAGAGTGAGTGGATGATGTCAAAAAGACAGAACTTTCCCAATCGGAGAGATAAATTTCGCTGTAAATCTAACCCTGTTTCAGTTTTACACTGAAAGTCGTTTCGCTGTTCCATAGATTAAATTTCATTTTCTGTAAATGGTAGTCTGTTGACATACACACGGTAAAATAATGATCTCTGACAAGAGGTGATGTACATGAAATGTATTCGCACTTACGAATATGGACTACCATCAGTTGTGTAATGGAATGAGGACAATGAAAATTTGTTCCGGGCAGGGACTCGAACCCGAATTTCCCGCTTATTGCTAGTGTTCGTCTTACCATTTTTTGTTTTTATTTTCTTTAACTTAAAACACATCAAGTGTGGCCTGTCGGCTGTGTCCCATTCGCCAGCAAGGTATTAGGAGTGGTGTGGGAAATCAGTATAGGGAACATTTTTAAAATTTTTAAAATAATTAATTTTATTTTTATTTTCTTTACACCATACCAAAAATACGTGTAGCTAGCACTACATTGTGCACTTAGTAAATAAATCAAACAACCTCGAGACTTTCGAACATCGATGTAAAATATATGAGGGAAAGGAAAATGTGCTTTGTACATGATGCAGAAATGTGCGTCGCTGCTCTCCTTAAGCTTCATCATCCAGATAGGTCTTCACAGGTGTCGTACGTTATTCCACCAATAATCGGTCGTGATCTTCTCAGCTCAGTCAATAAGTATCTTCTCCTACCGGTTGATGATCAAGCTGTGTGGAGAGTCACATATGGCACTTCCTAAATAAATAGAAAAATATTGCCTCTACTTTGTGTTCTGTACAGTCTTACAATGACGCTCTTGTAGACAGTTAGTCCAGTAAATCTTTAGATCCATCGTGAAATAAATATTTCACCCTATTTCCACGGACCCACGTGACTCTTCTTGTTTCGGTGAGCGGGATATACAGTTCATCCAGAGAAATTACAAACCAATGTGCAATATGTCCAGGGGCACCTGTAGAAAGTACGATAGAATTTGTCGCATCAAGAGCCACACGTCTGCTGCTGTGCCCATCTGAGGTGGTGCTCGTGCGTTTCTGGTACTCAACATCCCGCACATAGAAGCGAGTTTTCCATAATACGAGGCGTATTCGGAAGGTAAGATCCGAATAGGCTCGAAATGCAAACCACTCCTAAAATCTGATGGAACTTTGCACAGATGTGTTTGACAGTGTCTTTAGTGTGCCCGTCGATTACTTCACGTCGCTCTTTTCAGTTCAGAGCACAAAATGTTCACGTAGAAATGCCTAAAACAATAGTGTCTCCCGCCAAGTATGTGGATCTGGTGAGAGATTTCGCCTGAGGCTACGCAACCCACATAAATGCCATGTGTTTCTTTCTTCAAGGCAATATTTCCAGCCTCATTCTGCAGGGGCAATGAAGACGCTCCTCCAGCGTTTTCTATGGGAAGTGTTTGATCACCCACAATACAGCCCTTAATTGACTCCCTTCGTTGTTCATCTCTGCTCACATGAACCGCTGACTACGAAAACAACATTTTGGCACAAACAACGAAAGGCAGGCTAGCGTTGAGAATTGGCGGAAAGCACAGGAGGCTGCTTTCTGTGACGAGGGCACTGTAAAATTTGTACAACGGCAAGACAAATATTAAGTCGAAGCGGTGACTATTTAGAGAGGCAGCTGGAAGGTGTGGCTAACTGTTGCGAATAACAAAGTTTTGATTTTCACTGTGATGTATCATGTTGATGAGACGTCTTTATCCAGTGTAGCTGCGAGTATCGTCCGCCACACCACCTTCCAACTAACATGATGGTTCTTGGCCTTATAACCAAACCCGCCGATTCCACGTGAGACCATTTCGCATTTGTATTTTAAACGTCTGAGTAGCGTGTAATCGAACCGTTTTTTAACGTTACGTAGCAGTGAAAGGAATGCTTTTTAACTACAAAGATGACAATATTTAACCATATTACACACTAATATTGCTTAAAAAGGAAGTAGTAAGGTGCAGAGTAATATTTGTATCACTTCAGAAGTGGAAATACGGCGTTGACCGCGTTACGGAAAGTGTATCCGTATATCAGAATGGTTCAAATGGCTCTGAGCACTATGGGACTTAACGTCTGAGGTCTTCAGTCCTCTAGAACGTACAAGGGGAAGGCCTCACACACGGCCAACCGATTCGGCTCAGATTTGGCAGGTCGCTTGTGTACAACCTAAAACGAAGGAATCTAAGATATTTTTGGTCAACACCGCCGCAATTTTGAGAAAATCTCCCCTAACGGTTATGACGAGCAATCGACTCAAAATTGGCGGGATCGATAGATAACTGTAAATAGAGCATGTTTCATCTTCAGGTATGGGGTCCAAAAACGCATACTTTTCCAGAAATCGAGGTAAGAAACCTTTACAAATGGCGCTTCTGTACCCACATGGTAAACGCTTTTTCGCCGACAGCATCGATAGCTGCCGGCACGGTAGCTCAGCGTGTTCGGTCAGAGAGCCGGTTGGCCTCTGTAATAAAAAACTGAGTGGAAGGATCAACCACCGAACTTGAACCGGATGTCTTGCGACGTCCGCAACGACCAAGCACAACGATCAATAACGAACACAAAAAAAAAAAAAAAAAACATAGCGCAACGGCCAAGGTAACTGGCTGGGAATCGGAGAACCCGAGTTCGAATCTCGAAGAAACCCATCGTATGTTTTCTTTTCGTTTGTATTTTTCCATATCTCAATTGATAGGGATAGGAGGGTTAATAAGGTAAGTAAATCAATAAGGAATGATAATAATAAGGTGGGCAAATAAATATCTCAAACCTCTTGGGATAGTAAACAACTAAAATGATACTCCAGGCCACATTACAGTGGCTCTTCCAGTCACTGTTACGCGTCCTCACTATTCTTCGAACAACTAGATGGATGGTACTTGTCATATAAACATTGGAAACAAATATACTCACGGCACCAAGAACATCTAATGAATGTAATCTTTAGACAGCTACAGTGTTCCTTCCGAAGAGTCGACGGAAAACAAACCTGCCTTAGAATAACATCCGCTAAGTTTCTACGAGATTCGAACCCGGGTTTTCCGATTCCCACCAGTTACCTTGGCCGTTGCGCTATCGCCGCTCTCGGCGAAAAGCGTTTACCATATGGGTACAGAAGCGGCAGTGGTAAAAGTTTCTTTCCTCGATTTCTGGAAAAGTTTGCGTTTGCAGACCCCATACCTGATATGAAAAATGCTCTATTTACAATTTTCCATCGACCCCTCCAATTTCGAGTCGATTGCTCGTCATAACCTTTAGGGGTGATTTTCTCAAAATTGCGGGGGTGTTGACTCTAAATATCTTAGAGTCCTTCGTTTTAGGTTGTACACAAGCGACCTGCAAAATTTTAGCCGAATCGGTTGGCCGTGTCTGAGGCCTTCCCCTTGTTAGAACTACTTGAACGCCGGCCGGTGTGGCCGTGCGGTTCTAGGCGCTGCAGTCTGGAACCGTGTGACCGCTACGGTAGCAGGTTCGAATCCTGCCTCGGGCATGGATGTGTGTGATGTCCCTAGGTTAGTTAGGTTTAACTAGTGCTCAGAGCCATTTGAACCATTAGAACTACTTAAACCTAACTAACCTAAGGACATCATACACATCCATGTCTGAGGCAGGATTCGAACCTGCGACCGTAGCGGTTGCGCGGTTCCAGACTGTAGCGCCTAGAACCGCTCGGCCATCCGGCCGGCGAATCCGTTTATCGCTTGGGTTTACGACACCCCGCGCGAGTACCGCTATCGGCCGGGTTGCCTCACACACACACACACACACACACACACACACACACACAAAGAACTTTATTCTCTCCCGCGTTTTCTACATGCAGCTTCTCAGAAAAATATAGCTTTTAGTTCGCACAGCTGAGCGGTTTCATTAAAACTGCGCAGCATTACGCTGTTATTTCTAACAATCTCTAACATAAAATTTTGACACGTGTTACCTATCAGGGTACTGTTATTAGCAAGGACCTATTTATGATTTAAACTTCTTTCCAAAGCAAGGGGTGGATTATGGGGCTCGATTTTCAGGGCTAGTACACCACGCAAGTTTTTACACACACAACACTTTATATGGCCTACATGGATTTGGTTTTATCCGCACCACTCTAGCAAGCAGCTTACAGGTGCGTAGGCTTACTTTATGACAGGGCCACTGAAAGAAAATTGTATCTACGAAGACTGTTTTGGCCGCCAGCTTTGAAGGAATATTTTCAATACTTTATTTCAGTTCATATTAATTTAAATGTGTCAGAAGTTAATTTACGTTAATTATATCTGTGGCAACAACTTTTACTTGGAGATAAGATGGAGGCAGACAGACATATTCTTACATGGCTTAATGGCTGTCACCTTTACTTTGAATAATTATAGTTAATATTCTGATACAGAAAATTTGGAGGTAAGACATCTCATAAAACTAACTGAACTTTACAATGACGTATCAAAGCGACCACACTTTTTGTCTCTTGAAGTTGAAAGTAAACAATTATTCATGGAAGTTACTTTCATATGACAGTGCAAGAGTGTCGTAACACCAAAACTAATTAACTAAGACCTTTTGACTGCAGAGAATGACACAAAATTTACATTTAACAAAATGGAGAGGGCACTTTGGAACGAAATATTACATTGGGACAATGGCTCTAGCCAATATTTTTAACGAAACTATATTAAAACTTTGGAAAACTATGGGGTTAATTGTAACATTTTGATACACTGGTAAAGACGGTTAATAAGAAAATATCTTGCCTTGTTGGTCGCAGTCGTATCGGTGTTAACGTTGTTGCTTGCTATATGAAAATTGGGATATGCTCTCCACGTCTCCAGTGATGGAATTAATTTATAACTACCACACACTTTCGGTAGCCCTGTTAACTTGTTGCATCATCGGCTCCATATTCCATCATATTAAACCTGTCGGATATTCTTGCTTTCTGACACAAAATATACTGAAGACGACTTAAGTAACTAGTGACCACTGCCACGCCAAATATTAAGCACTTTCACACCTGTTTTTACTGTTTAAGGCTCACATCGCCAGACATGACACAGCACAATACGTATACTGCCAAGGCTCGCCTGCAATTTCCTCTGATTTTCCGTTCTTTCCCTCCCTTGCGGTGATCGCGCCAAAGTCATCCAAGGGACTGGTGGTCAGAAACCCATAGTGGATTCCTTAATTACATGATTTCAGTTTGTTTAAACGAGTTAAGTGTTCTAATACATTCTACTTACATTCATTTCCATATTTTATTTTTCATAAAATTATTAATGTTTTCACAAAGTACTCTCCCCTTACAACGAACATTTATCACAGATATTACACTTTCACATATTTACATAGTTATAAAAGTTTCCTATCACTAACTTTATTATAAGAGCGATCATTTTATTCAGTTTATTTTCACTCGATACCATATACATAAATAAAAATTCATGGACATTTCAATTTGAATTTAACTGTATCATCGCATCCTCCACGACGTTTGGTGCACGCCTCTGTAGCAGGACGCGATATATACATCCCGCTCTGTCGCCTGTTTCGTCTTTGGTACTGCGTTGCGGACATATCTGTGCACAGTGTAACAGTGGCCGAAGCAGAAAAAGGTACGATATGTCCTGCGCCGTGCGGGTTTTCAAATTATAAAATGATGATGTGATGGTGTGGCCCTCAACTACGTACTCTCCGACTCAGTGTTGAAATATTAAAAGTTTTCGCTGGTTTCGTTGTCTAGGGGCTGGGATACGTAGCTGCCGCATTACTAGCCAAATACTGCTGAGTCTACAGTATGCAATATGAACATACACATGAATCGAATGGTCAGAGGTTCCTATCACTCGGCAATTGCAAATGTAACGTAGAAATTTATAAATGAAAGACTGGAATTAAATAAAATCTGCAGGTACTATCTTAACGACTTTAAATGATGAGTATCATAGTATAAGTACTCTTGAGAATGCGGTATATTTCTGCAAAACACATATTGACGTCGATGGTCCAGCAATTAAATAAAATATACGTTGAATAACAGGGAAACAATAGATTCCCACTGCACATAATTAATTATGAACGACAACATAGCTCGCAAGATATTAACTTCTAAACGCATACTACGTCTTCACTGTAGAAAACTCGAAGATCTCACAAGTTCACAAGACAGCACTCGGAAGTATTTCTACCTCTCGCGACCACGCACAAACCGCTCCACACTCCAAGTCTCTCTCGCGATCGTGCGTCCCTCACGCCGTACTCCAGGACCCTCTCATGTCCTGTCCCGTACTGCCTGTCCTCTCAACTCTTCTCCCGCTTCCATCCAGTCTCCCCATTCACGAGCGCTGTGACTGGCTAGAGCGCTCGCGCCGTGTCTTCAAGCCAACGCACCCACACAAACATAATGAAAGACATTCCAAATACTGGAATTACATTTAAATAACTTGAAATTAAATAAACATTCCTATGGCTGAACCATAAAACACACTCTAACACACATTATTAAATACATAAACAAATTAAATAAACGTGTATCAAAGGAATAGCAACAAAAGGTAGGCCAGTAGCCTAATGTCTCTCTGCTTTCTAAAACACAGTAAATATTTAACCAATTTCGTCATGAACAGTATATATCGGATATAAACGAAGACATAGATGAATTAATATATTTATAAGCATGCTGCTACCGTTTTTTTGTGTAACTTGGAGTAATTATGGCCTGAAGTGATCGACAGTAATCAGCCACTATGACCTCCAATAACTCATGTACTATTCAAGTTACATGCCTGTAATTTATACCAATTTAGGTTTACACTAAAAGCTTTCTAGAGACATGGCGATCGACGAAATCGGATGAAGCGTTTAGATTTTGGAAATTCGTTACTGGATGTTACTTGTAGGCCAATAATATACCGTCAGATATTAAACTTTAAGATGTTGAAGATCTGATTACACCATCAGAATCGTCGTGCAGATAATAGTAATGTACATGTGTCTTTTTGTGGTGTCATGATTCATCTGGCCATTATTATTTCAATACGAACTGTGAAATGTCTGTCATGATGGTTTCACAAAGTCCGCCCTCTTGTTTCTCGCTTCGGCCAACGTCCGGCACCTCGTGGTCAGCCTGCCGAGCGGCCCGCAGCAGCCGAGCGGCTCGTGCGGCCACGCCAACTCCGAACTTAGAATATTTTCAGGGCGCCACAATTTGCCCGTTTCCCACAGTCGTTAGTGGGGACGTAAGGGAGGGCGCAGTTAGGGACTCTAGCAATAAAGCCGCCGAACTTTCCGAACGGTGGCGCCACAGTTTCATGTGCGAGCTGACAAACAGGGCCACCGCTCTGTTGTGGAGGTGGACTAGACGAAGAAGTCCTCTGCTTGGGGAAAGGGTAAGCGATTAATGACAATCTTTGAAGAGCACGCCTGTACTGAAGTAGGCTCGAAATGCCCCTACTGTACGCCGAGCCATCAGTAACGGTATTGGAAGTAAATATGCTAAATGCGGAATGCGTAATGCTAGGTAAATATTGGCGCAGTGTTTGCTTTGAAGAACGTCGAGCGTCCACTGATTAAGATTAGCGGTTTTGAGTAAAGCTTTTTCCAGCAAGTGGTGATAGTTAAAGGCCACAGTGAGCCGTATGTCGTCGCGAAACTCTACTTCGAGGCATTTGATAGTACCAGTAAGCTGTAGGGGTCGACACACCCTGGGGCCAACCCGTCTCCTATGTTCTTGGCAACCGATTTTGTCACACTGAGACAGCTGCCGGAAGCCACACCAAATGTGGAAATCCATCCTAGTGTGTTGCTTACATCGTCACGGTTACGGAGCACGAGAACCAGGTCGTCTGTATACGCTGCACAGCAAAATGTGACGCCACATAACGTTAGTTGGGTGAGGCGCTGACGGAGGCTGCAGAGGAGCGGTTCCAGTACCAGAGCATAATGTCGGTAGGTTGCAACCTTGATGCACCGATCTGGATGACGGAAGGGATTGCGTGAGATGCTGGTTGACGAGCAACGTGGAGGTCGCCCCTTGGAGGAGACGTAACTCGACGTCTGTGAATAGCTATGAGTACCGCATGTGTTGGAGAATGAACATCAGGTACATGTGATCCACCCGATGAAAAGCTTGACTGAAATATAATGACGCCAGCACTCCCAGGATGAGGCATATCCTCGCTAAGGCTGTTATTCCACGGTATCGACACAGCGCTGTGTGGATTTTATTGAAGCACCCTACGAAGCCTGATCAGGTGAGCTGTCGTGAGGCAGGGTCAGTCGTATGAAGCTCACTAACAGACTGGGGAATATCTTCATGTCGCAGCTGAGAAGTGTCACTTGACGGTAATAATGTACTCGAGCGCCATATGTCGGATTTTGAACCATTATAATCATTCCTTCTACGAAGGCTGCGGGGAGAGCACCATGAGGGACATAAGCTACCAACAGATTTCCGTCAACGTGAACTGAAAAGCTCTATAAAACTCCACAGGGCGTCCGTCAGGACCAGAAACTTGTTCGAGCCGGCCGTTGTGGCCGAGCGGTTCTAGGTGCTTCAGTCTGGAACCGCGCGACCACTACGGTCGCAGGTTCGAATCCTGCCTCGGTCATGAATGTGTGTGATGTCCTTAGGTTAGTTAGGTTTAAGTAGTTCTAAGTTATAGGGGACTGATGACCTCAGAAGTTAACTCCCATAGTGCTCAGAGCCATTTGAGACTTGTTCGATACTCCTTTGCCTAAGTGTCGTCGATAACTCCTTCTACCGTAATTTCGTCCTATAATTCAGTTTGTAAGTCCTGTGAAATAGTGCCATAAACCAATCATGAGACTCCTGTTACAGTCGGCGGGTAGGAACATTGAACAGAATAAAGTTGGGCATAATGGTAGAAGAAGACTGCACCAGTACTGCGCTTCGTGGTGAGGCGAAGGCCGTCCGCATATGTCCTTAACGAGCACTCTTCCGTTCTCGAATGAGGTGGTAAACTGTCGCTCGTTCTGTTGCCATTCTGTCATGTGTTCGCTCTCGGATGACCGTCCCTTCGATGTGTCGTCGCATATGGGCCATCACACGTTGTGCTACCCTATGTCGTTCCGGCGTAGTTGGTAAGGAGGCACATTCGCGAAGGACGCTGAAATAAAAATCTAGGGTGCTCCGCCTCCAAGCATCAGCCTCGCGACCGTGCGTCATCAAGGTTCTTCGTAGGGCCGGTATGGCGATGTTTAACCACCACCGATCGATATAGGATACATTTGGAGGCGGCGGCCGCACGAACTCCATGTGTCCAAGATGGCACGCCGATAATTCAGATGCGAGATGAGTGAGGTTTAGCTTCCAGGGATGTCGACTACGCCACACTCGTTGATGACGAAAGGTGACCGCTCTTGAACGGAGGACGCAAATCCTATCATTGCGACTAGACAAGTGACTCGTAAAATGAGTGAATCCCGGCCGATTTCCATGGACTTGTTATCATGTTCGGGGCACGGCGAATGGCGCACAAACTCATCCTTAGCTGTCTGGGTGGTACTGAACTCGCTCTCTAACACCAAGTCGTCGCTCCTGCCCTGAAAAAGAGGTGCCACTCCTTCCGCGAAAAAGAGCGAACGTTCGCGACGGCGATTCGTTCTGGAAGTTGCGTACTCATTGATAAACTGGACAGCTAGCACCGCTACGGCCATTCG
This sequence comes from Schistocerca serialis cubense, assembly GCF_023864345.2. Classification (NCBI taxonomy): domain Eukaryota; kingdom Metazoa; phylum Arthropoda; class Insecta; order Orthoptera; family Acrididae; genus Schistocerca; species Schistocerca serialis. The sequence continues at coordinate 155,759,554 of NC_064640.1, forward strand.
TCTATTGTGGAGAAGATATTGTACTTCGTCTACCTCGAGGTCCTCCCTAAGGAGAACTCCAGTACTCCTGTTCGTTGGCGAGGCGTGGGACACATGAGCTGTATAACCATACAACATGCCCGAGAAATCGTCGACGAGTCCGCAGCTCGTGGTCGTGCGGAAGCGTTCTCGCTTACCGCGCACGGGTTCCCGGGTTCGATTCCCGGCGGGGTCAGGGATTTTCTCTGCCTCGTGATGACTGGGTGTTGTGTGATGTCCTTAGGTTAGTTAGATTTAAGTAGTTCTAAGTTCTAGGGGCCTGATGACCATAGATGTTAAGTCCCATAGTGCTCAGAGCCATTTGAACCATTTGAAATCGTCGACGAAGACCTCTTGGCGAATGACAGTATCGATGTCTGATCCACTGGGTATATCATGGAGCAGCGATAACTTCGTACGTCTCCTGATCGCTAAGCAATAGGCATGCAGATCATCTCCTGCAGTGAGGGCCGCAGTCACCTTTCAGTAAATGTTGCGGCCTGTCATTTGCAGGCCATGTCTGTGTCGTCGTCCGCTGCTACTTGGAAGAGCCGAGCTTTGTGAAAAGGCACCCCTTTCCTCTTCCACCTCAGTGGGAGCAGAGTCACCTCAGTGGGAGCAGAATCTTCTCAGTGTCTTCGGCCCAAGGTACACAAGCGTGGCTGTAGGAGTATACTAGGGAGTCGGCTGACCAAGGTTGAATCCGTAGTCGTTTCCTGCTGTGCACTGTTGACGGGCACTGTTTTTGTGATATGTTTGCCCGAGAGAGCTGAAAATGCTGTTTTGAAGTCAGGGAAAGCAACAGGTGAGGGCGAACATGTGTCATCAATGGTTCCTTCTTCGTCGGCCGTCCGTTCGTCAACCGGAGAAGATGTCTGCAGGAGACAATCGTTGCAGAGTATACAGGGTCGACTTACATTTCCTCAGTGATCTCTGTTTCCGACCGTGGCTTTCTGTGTCCAAATGAGTGTGTGGTTCCTGCTACGTATCCCCCTCAGGGGGAAAAGCAGAGGTCGGTACAACCCTAGTGTCGAGTTCCACTTTCTCGACCCAATCTCCCTATGGCGTCGCTAGGCGACCTCTTTCAATCTGTGTCGAGTCTCTCATGGTGTCGATCAATCCTGGACGTGGTACACGTGAGCAGTCTGACGTTCCATGTCTTCCAAGTGGTCCTCCATCTCCGATGGTTCAAATGGCTCTAAGAACTATGGGAGTTAACATATGAGGTCACCAGTCCCCTAGACTTAGAACTAACTAACCTAAGGACAACACACACATCCAAGGCCGAGGCATGATTCGAAACTGCGACCGTAGCAGTCCGTCTCACATGACGATCGACTGTGTCACCCCTGCGTTATTGAGGGAAGGGCATTTATAGTAGGGGGTGGCGCCATTTCGCCTGACGCGATTTGAGGAAGTCCACGTTGCATACACGCCGAAAGTACGTGACCCTCCTAGCCGCAACCAGAAGTACGTGGCTCTCCATCGTACATCACGATCGCTCAACAGCCACCTATGAATAAGTAGGACGACACGTGTTTTGTTAATTCAGTTTTAACTTATCTCACGTTGAGTACCGGCTACGTCTCGAACGTGTTCCATTTTTCTGCCACGTGGATAATTACCGTCCCATACTTTCGGAAATCCGCGGTGATTAAGTCGGGCAGCACTTTGAACGGGAGTTGGAAGATTCGTAATGTGTGCAATCCTAGCCTGGCATAGTCTACAATAACCTCTCCGATGTGGCCAACGGGATGTTTGAACCTGAGAGTGTTTGCACATCTGTTCACAACCGTGTTACATGTCAAGTTACCGGCACCTTGACGGAGACGACGCTTCTTGCAATGGAGATGTGGATACCAACGATGTGCTGTGGCTCTAATTGAAATCCGTCATGGATGAATCGTTCGGCTTCAAAAGCTAGTGGTCTTGTGTAGTCGGGTTGGAAGCTAATCTTGGTGGTGGCTTTTCTGTAGAAATGAGCCACAGCAATTCAGTGTCAACGGACTGCAGTACTAGCTGCGCTGAGGAAGTGAACAAGCTAAGCATGCACGTGACTCTGAAGATGGACGCAAACAAGACATCCTCGCCGCTCACCTGCCAAAGGCAGACTGCCATTAGTTTATCCGAACATACTCCATGGCCCGACCCGAACTTCCAAATGTCGTCAACCACGTGTCTGCCACCTGCACTCGTACATTTATTGCGTACATTCCCGTATAGGGAGACATTTTAATTGAAAGTAGATTGCCCGGCATCAGCTAATAAATACGATATTGCAATGCCTACGTTGTTAGGCATTACGATATAATGTTCCTTCGGACATTAATGCATGTCCGAAGGAACAGGCACTGCGGTGACTACAGCCATTTTGAAATACACTCCTGGAAATGGAAAAAAGAACACATTGACACCGGTGTGTCAGACCCACCATACTTGCTCCGGACACTGCGAGAGGGCTGTACAAGCAATGATCACGCGCACGGCACAGCGGACACACCAGGAACCGCGGTGCTGGCCGTCGAATGGAGCTAGCTGCGCAGCATTTGTGCACCGCCGCCGTCAGTGTCAGCCAGTTTGCCGTGGCATACGGAGCTCCATCGCAGTCTTTAACACTGGTAGCATGCCGCGACAGCGTGGACGTGAACCGTATGTGCAGTTGACGGACTTTGAGCGAGGGCGTATAGTGGGCATGCGGGAGGCCGGGTGGACGTACCGCCGAATTGCTCAACACGTGGGGCGTGAGGTCTCCACAGTACATCGATGTTGTCGCCAGTGGTCGACGGAAGGTGCACGTGCCCGTCGACCTGGGACCGGACCGCAGCGACGCACGGATGCACGCCAAGACCGTAGGATCCTACGCAGTGCCGTAGGGGACCGCACCGCCACTTCCCAGCAAATTAGGGACACTGTTGCTCCTGGGGTATCGGCGAGGACCATTCGCAACCGTCTCCATGAAGCTGGGCTACGGTCCCGCACACCGTTAGGCCGTCTTCCGCTCACGCCCCAACATCGTGCAGCCCGCCTCCAGTGGTGTCGCGACAGGCGTGAATGGAGGGACGAATGGAGACGTGTCGTCTTCAGCGATGAGAGTCGCTTCTGCCTTGGTGCCAATGATGGTCGTATGCGTGTTTGGCGCCGTGCAGGTGAGCGCCACAATCAGGACTGCATACGACCGAGGCACACAGGGCCAACACCAGGCATCATGGTGTGGGGAGCGATCTCCTACACTGGCCGTACACCACTGGTGATCGTCGAGGGGACACTGAATAGTGCACGGTACATCCAAACCGTCATCGAACCCATCGTTCTACCATTCCTAGACCGGCAAGGGAACTTGCTGTTCCAACAGGACAATGCACGTCCGCATGTATCCCGTGCCACCCAACGTGCTTTAGAAGGTGTAAGTCAACTACCCTGGCCAGCAAGATCTCCGGATCTGTCCCCCATTGAGCATGTTTGGGACTGGATGAAGCGTCGTCTCACGCGGTCTGCACGTCCAGCACGAACGCTGGTCCCACTGAGGCGCCAGGTGGAAATGGCATGGCAAGCCGTTCCACAGGACTACATCCAGCATCTCTACGATCGTCTCCATAGGAGAATAGCAGCCTGCATTGCTGCGAAAGGTGGATATACGCTGTCCTAGTGCCGACATTGTGCATGCTCTGTTGCCTGTGTCTATGTGCCTGTGGTTCTGTCAGTGTGATCATGTGATGTATCTGACCCCAGGAATGTGTCAATAAAGTTTCCCCTTCCTGGGACAATGAATTCACGGTGTTCTTATTTCAATTTCCAGGAGTGTACATTAAATGTATTCACAGTTGCGAAAATGGGCTACTATCAACTTGTGCCGAACTAGGACTCGAATATGGATTTCAGCTTATCGCGAGCAGGCTCCTTACCATTAGGCTATCCTAACATGCTTCATTTCCTGATACAAACTAGTATCTGGCGTCAACCATGAATGTACTAATTAACATTACATCGTAGAACGACACAGGCACTGTAAAATTGTAGAGATGATGCAGTTTCCTACCTTTATCAGAATTCGGAACTTATTGAAACAGTTAGATCTTACACTTGCAACATGTGCCGTGTTTTGATGTTTATCAGATTTCTTTGTCGATGGAGTCTGGAACTGCTGCAGTCCTGTGCCACTAGAGAGGGCAATTGCAAAATTCAAACAAAAACAAACACACACACACTCACACGCACACACACACACACACGCACACACACACACACACACACACACACAAAGAGTGTGGCAAGATGGCCTGCATGTCATTCCATTAAGAGCTTTTCATAATTTTTTAAAAAAATCGAAGTGAATGTATTACACTGGAAAAATCTCCATGTTTCTGTAAATTCATGTATAAGTTGTCTCACTAGAGTGAATATTCGAAATTCGTTTTCTTGTGTTCGTATTTCAAAACAGTGACACTAGAAACTACATCGATATATAGGTAGCATAAAATAAAAGGGTTATTTATATTCTTGTGTAGTAGTGAACATAAAATGTATAACGCTGCTCTCACGAGAATAAGCAAAAGAAATAATGGATCTTGGACAGACATAACAACAAGTACTTCAGTGTCCCATGGGAGAAAGTTGTACTTCACCTTACAACTTTCAAAAACGTCTTTTTTTTGTCCTTTGCGACTGAAATTACGAGCGTTACTCATTTTCAGGTAGCTGGAAGCATAATGCATGTCAATGTTTACAGTAGTTCACAAAAAGAAACAAGAATACATTCAGCTGAAGTTCCAGTAACTCTACGATGGTAGTAGTTATAAATCGTAAATCCAAATCCGTGTAGAGTAGTTGTTTCTGGCAACTTCATAGAACACATTATGTTTCTTTCATGAACCACTACGTGCCATCACATGCTGTATGATGTGAACCACCTGAAGATGAGTAACACGCGAAAATACATTCACAATTAAAAAAAAATTGATGTTCGTAAGTGGAAAAGACCATGTTTGATAATTGCATAAGTGTTACACACCGAACCTCACAATTCACTACAATAGTTTGAACACTTTGACTGTTATATTAGTTCTAAGTTCTAGGCGACTGATGACCTCAGAAGCTAAGTCGCATAGTGCTCAGAGCCATTTCAACTGGCTAGCCACAATCCCACCCTCCCAACGGTCTTAACATAAAGTTAACATCTCTAAAGCACTTACGAAAAATAAAAATGCATGTATACACACACGTACTCACACACACACACACACACACACAAACACAGAGAGAGAGAGAGAGAGAGAGAGAGAGAGTGAGAGAGAGAGAGAGAGAGAGAGAGAGAGAGAGAGAGAAAGGGGAGGTAGAACACAAATGGACAATCGTGAGGTTGGCAATGTTTATGTAAACAAATAAGAGAAGAGATATCAAGTGAATGTACAGTTACGAAGGAAGTCACTCACAGTCTTCGTAAGAAAAATCTGAAAGTGGTACCAAACAATTAGTGGTGTTCCACATCAGTTAGCCTACGAAATACAAAAACTACACAACAAAAAAATCTTGATATGAAACTGCGTCTATAATTCTTCTACATTAAATCCACTGAAGATGTCTTAATATAAAGGGGTTGGGCAAAAGTTAGGAAAAACCATGAGAAGTACATGCTTGAACATAAATGCAGATGCTAACCAGACCTGTAGATCGTGCTGTAGTATTTGACCACCAACACGGACGACAATGTGTGTTGGGTGATGGTGACAGATGGTCGTTGAAGACGCTTCTGACGAAAAATTAGAAGACGACAGGTACAAATATCACTACAGAACTGAATGTCACACTCGCAAACCTGTCAGCAACAAAACAACACACCGCTGGCTCCGTAAGGAGGGAATTGCAGAGGGAGCTGGAATCCCAAAACAGCTCGTCGGTAATGTAAATGCCTGCGACTGGAAAACGTGGTGCAGAAGCCTAAAACTTGAACTATGGAACGATGGAAGAAAGTCATTTGGTCGAATGAGTCTCGCATGACACTGTTTCCAACTTCTGGCTGTGTTTACGTCCCAAGAGCAAAAAATGTCAGACTTCGTTGATGATTTGGGCGCCAGATCTTGAGGCCACATGGTTAGTCTGTATGTTCTCATTACGGCCAAGGATTATGTGAACATACTCGCGACTCATGTCCCTCCATTGGTACAATGTTTGTTACCCGATGTTGACGCTATGTTCCACGGTGAGAGGGCTATCATTCACACAGCTCGCATTGTCCTGGACTGGTTTAGTGAACACGAGGATGAATTGTCGCATCTCCCTTGCTCACGACAGACACGAGATCTCAATATTATTGAACCTTTATAGTCTGCTTGGAGACAAAGTGTCCGACCGTTAACCACCACTTTCTTCATTACCTAAACGAGCCACTACATCACAAAAAGCACGGTATACAATTCACTTTATAATCGTACAGGACCAGTAGCTAGTATTCCGAGACGAATTAAAGCGCTTTTGAATGCTGAAGGGTTTCTTACACTGTATTAAGCATGGTAATGTGTTATGTTTTTGATGTTTCCATAAATTTATTCAACCTCTGTAAAAGACCAAAAGCGCCTGGAACATAAATAAATATTGACTGCAATAATAAATCGGAGTTCAAGTTTGTAAAACGAAAAATACCTTGATACATATTAGAACACATGTTACCAATTAGTTTTGATTCAAATCGTCCACTCACTGTAATTACAAAATTATTTGTTTATTATGCTTTAGTTTTAACCAATAAGTACCTAAAGATTCGTCATTCTGACGAATTGTCGTGGATATTATATGATTTCTTACTTTATTTCCTCCATGACTGGCAGCCATCACATAGCACAGGGCTATATGACTCAGGGATATTATCACTGATGAGTGAAGAGAAAGTTGAGTTCCCCGGCATAGGTGTGGATGAAAACCGCTCTTGTCAAATATGGTTTAAGATTCACAATATAATCAATAATTATCAAAAGAGTTGGATCTCAAAGTCTGGCAGGTTCATATGAATGTTACACAAACGTCATTTAGGTAGGAATGAAGTATACAGTAGTAGTAGTCTCCTTCATCAAACACACCGTCCAAATAACTGTTCGGATTTGATCTTACTATCTTCCAATTTTTTCAAACTTCTTAGAGAGGAACAAATAATTGTAGTACAGAATGAAGAGCTCAGCCTATCTTTTCACCAATAATGACCATCCGGAAACTTACGGATGATTATGGCTTATTCCCAGTTTCTCCCTTTGCTTAAAACCTTTATTAATTGCTACATTTGCTTGTCACTGATATACAGGGTGATTCAAAAAGAATACCACAACTTTAGGAATTTAAAACTCTGCAACGACAAAAGGCAGAGCTGAGCACTATCTGTTGGCGAATTAAGGGAGCTATAAAGTTTCATTTAGTTGTACATTTGTTCGCTTGAGGCGCTGTTGACTAGGCGTCAGCGTCAGTTGATGCTAAGATGGCGACCGCTCAACAGAAAGCTTTTTGTGTTATTGAGTACGGCAGAAGTGAATCGACGACAGTTGTTCAGCGTGCATTTCGAACGAAGTATAGTGTTAAACCTCCTGATAGGTGGTGTATTAAACGTTGGTATAAACAGTTTACAGAGAATGGGTGTTTGTGCAAAGGGAAAAGTTCTGGACGGCCGAGAACGAGTGATGAAAATGTAGCACGCATCCAGCAAGCATTTGTTCGCAGCCCAGGAAAATCGACTCGCAGAGCTAGCAGAGAGCTGCAAATTCCACAATCAACTGTATGGAGAGTCCTACGAAAAAGGTTAGTTATGAAACCTTATCGTCTGAAATTGGTTCAAGCACTGTCTGCAGCTGATAAGATTAAAAGAATCGATTTCTGTGATTTTATCCTTGCTCAAATGGAAACAGATGAATCTTTCGTTTCAAAGTTTGTGTTTAGTGATGAAGCAACTTTCCACACTAACGGGAAAGTCAACCGCCACAATGTCTGTATATGGGGCACTGAGAATCCGCGGGAAACAACTCAGTATGAACGTGACTCGCCTAAGGTGAACGTTTTCTGTGCCATTTCAGCCAATAAAGTTTTTGGTCCCTTTTTCTTCGAAGGTGCTACTGTAACTGGACTACAGTATCCGGAGATGTTAGAGAATTGGCTGTTCCCTCAGCTCGAACAAGAAGCACAACAATTCATATTTCAGCAGGATGGAGCGCCACCACATTGGCACTTATCTGTCCGTAACTACCTGAACGTCAACTACCCGAGGCGATGGATCGGCCGCCAGGCAGCCCGTGACAGAGCACTTCATCACTGGCCTCCAAGAAGCCCTGATCTTACCCCCTGCGATTTTTTCTTATGGGGGTATGTTAAGGATATAGTGTTTCGGCCATCTCTCCCAGCCACCATTGATGATTTGAAATGAGAAATAACAGCAGCTATCTAAACTGTTACGCCTGATATGCTACAGAGAGTGAGGAACGAGTTGGAGTATCGGGTTGATATTGCTCGAGTGTCTGGAGGGGGCCATATTGAACATCTCGGAACTTGTTTTTGAGTGAAAAAAAACCTTTTTAAATACTGTTTGTAAAGATGTATAACAGAAGGTTATATTATGTTTCTTTCATTAAATGCACATTTTTAAAGTTGTGGTATTCTTTTTGAATCACCCTGTATTGTGACATTTTACTTTATTATTAACTGATTTCTTTGGTGATTAGAATCACTTAATGGTGACATTCTGTCTCTTGTCATGCAATTCGATTGAAAATTTTTCTACAGCATAATTAAACGTTTCCTGTTAATCGTGCTGTACAAATAATTAACCACCATCTTCCAGTAAATGTGTTGTTTCTTTAATACCATAATTATCTCATATTATAATACTTGGAATTTTACTAACCTACTAATATGCTGTGAATGAAGTGTGCGCAGTGTAGAAGCAATGTAACGTTTAAAAAAAAGCGCTAAATAAATAATACATCAGAATGTGTTGAAAACTTGTAACATATCCGAAACAAACCTTAAAGGGAGAACACCTGCTGTTGTTTGCTACATTTGTGAATACTGTTAGAATATATCTAAATAATCTTTCACTTTTGCGATTGACTTTCTCTCTCTTGCCACTTGAAGAGAGAACCGACGGATAGACTCACATATTCATACATATTGTTGTGCGTCTCGGTATCTGTGAAGCTAGCGTGACTGTTTGCCCATAGATGGAGCCCGGGTTTGATTCCAGTGCGGCAAGGAGATCTTTTGTACTGGGGAACCGGGAGTTGTGTTATCCTCAACGTCATTTCATCATGATTATTGCCACAAAATCATTGTGAGTTTCATTTCCACCCCGCCCAGGTCAACACTAAACAACAGATACTTTGGTTATCAGATGACAATATGAAATACTTTTACGGTTTACGTGACACTCCTTGCGTATATGGGACGGTGATATTCTAATAATCTTAAGTTAGGATGCGGTCTCGTATCTCCTTCTTTGGCTAGTGAAAAGGCCCCGTTAAGTGGAATAGTGTAGTCGCTTCCCTCTCTTACCAATCTTTGGTCTCATTTGGCCTCGCCACTAATACAGTTCTTTTCGGGAGCATGTAACATTAATCTCAGTTAGCAGCCGCGTCGCTGAATAACGGTCTCGGAGATTTCGTGTAGTAGGTCAGGGTGGTGCTACAGAGACTAAAATCCTCTGAAGATGTTAGCACTTCGTTATTTTTATTTCCGAGCATTAAACGCTCGTAGCAACGCCGGAGATGAAGCAGACTTTTACAACCTTATATGCAAGCATTCGCCACCCACCGACAAGATAATCTTTTACACATCCTCTCTCGCTTCCTCCACAGCAGCGAACACTTATTTGCTTTCACTTCACATAATCCCCCCCCCCCATCCCCCCATTTTTTTATTTTTTGGGAAACGAATATTGTCAAACTGTTCTAGTCTGACAACAGCGTAGCATTACAGACTGAAAGACTTCGAATCAACTTGTGCACTACATATCTTCTGTCCAATGTCAGTTTACATAATTTTCTCAGTTTAATGTTTTAATCTGATCTGCTTACATCGTTGCTACCATTTCTGTGCATTCCTTATTTTGTGTTGTGACGGTAAACGTTCTTTCTTCGCCAAAAAAATCTGTTGACGAATGTAACAACGGATCGACAGTTATTTTCCTTTTTGCGCTACTGCGTGAAAATCCACTACTCTACATACGCAACGCTATTTGTTGACCGCTAACAGTGATATGATTTGATAGCCGTTACATGCTAGTAAAATTTAACGAGAAGAAAAACGTATTGGTCCTTTCCGAATCAAAATAAATAATAAAATTAACTTATCAAGAACCAAACGAAATGAAAAATGAAATTACGTATGTTTTAACAAATGCTAAATTAATGTTACAGATGTGAGGTTCCTAAACCATTTTACAATATTAAGCACCATACACTCGTAAGGTACAGAAGCAAAATATATGAGAGGCTTCAAAAAGCGGACTCATCTGCAGGAACTCAGAAATATGGATTATTATTATTATTGCTGCAGTTTTTTCTCCAGAGTCTAGTTTAATGCAGTTCTAGTCTATCGCGTACAAGCCTTTTCATGTCTGTAAAACTACTGCAGAATATATCCATTTGAACTTACAGACCGTAGACAAGTCTTGGCCTCCCTCCACTCTTAAGTCCCACACTTCTTTCCACCACAAAATTGTCGATACATTAATGTCACAGGATATTCCGTACTAAACGAGTCTTGACAAAAACCTATGTTCCCCCCCTTTGATCCAGTACGCCCTCATTAGTTATCAATATCATGTAATTTTCAGCAGATTTCTGCAGCACCACATTGGAAAGTTTGTATTAACGGTTTATCCTCTATGTTTCTCTTCCATCCAGGATTACAAGCCACAGAAATACTTAGAAAATTCTCCCTAACACTTAAACTTATCCATTTTCGAAGGATAGCCTGACGCCAGCCGGAGCCGGGTATCTAAATAATTCGATGGTGAATGTTGAAAATCTGTGACGAGCCTGGACCCGGATATGGATCGCCCACTTAACAGGAGCTATTGCCTTAACCGCCTCGGCCATCCCGACACGCTTCCCGTCTGACACACTATCCAACTTGTGACACACTAGTAGCGTCCACTGACCGTTCACCTACTTGCACGCCGCAAGTCCTATATACTTGCAAGAACCTCGGACCCTGTTGTGCATCCACACTGATGTTATCAAGGTAGTCACGCCTACCGATATAGTTTATAGTTTACTGGAATTTACATTCAGTGTCAAGAAATTTCTCTCTATCAGAAAGGCTCTTCATGCAACTGCCAGTCTACATTTTGTATCTTCCCGATTTCGGCCATCGTCAGTTATGTTGGTACCCAAATAGCAAAACTAATCCAATCCTGTTGTCGTTTCATTTCCTAATCTAATTCCCTTAGGATTTAAGTCAACTGAATTCCAATATCCTTGTTTTGAATGCTATGATTTTAATCTAAAGATCTCTTTCAAAGACACTATTCATTATATTCAACTTGTGTTCCTCTGCCGTCTCTGACATGTTTAAAACATCAACGGCTAACCTGCATTCATTTTTCAAACTCTACTCACTCAAATATCTCCGTTTTAAGATATCTCCGTACTTTCATCTACTGCTTGCTCAACGAAACGTTTAAATAACACCGTGGGTAAACTACTATCCTGTCTCACTCCCTTTCCAGCTACTGCTTACCTTGACGTCCTTCGAAGCATATAGCTACCGCCAGAGTTCTACAGTGGATACAGATTCGTTCCTTGTGTTCTGTCCCTGCTACCTTCAGAAACTGAAATAGTGTATTCCGCTTAACATTCTTAAAAGTTTTTTCTAAATCTACGGTTACCGTGAATGTGGATACCTTCCTGGAGTCCATCTTCGAATTTAAATCGAAAAAATCAAGTAGGCTCAGAAACCCAAAACGATATTGCTTGAGGTCACCTTCTACCAGATTTGGCATTATTTTGTAAATAATTCATATCAGTATTTTGCAAAAGTAACTTATTAAAATGATGGCTCTACAATATTTCAAAGTTGTCTGTGTCTGCCTCCTGTTGAATTTCCATTACTCCATTTTTCATAAATGCAGACATTATTTCACCTTTCTCAAATGTGCAGCATACCAGGTAGATTTCTTTTGTGATGGCACATTCTCCTGCTACGTGGCTGGCTAGAAATCCGTCGTTGTCTCTGTGCAGGCTGCAAATTTGAAGTTCACCTACCTCAGAAGGGCGTCTGCTCGATGTCCCTCCACTCGGAAACGTAGATACTTACAAGATGATGTAAAAGCAGCGTTGATAAAAAACACCATTTAATATCTACAATTACTAAGGCTAGCAACTCTAGTAATGAAATAAAGTCCTGTATAAAAACTGCCATTAAAAAATTTATGGGGCGGTAAAGTAATGGATTGACTTCTGCAAAATAATGTCCGAAATTTCCACACAAAATTTTAATTTTGTCCAGGTAGCTAAAGAAAAGGTACTATTCAGTCCACATATAAACTATTGGCTGTTTTCTTCACGTTCACAATTCGTACACTCATTTCACACGCACAGCTCCCAGAAATCTGCTCAAATCCTACCCTAGTTAAACAACGTTTTCACAGTCATTAATTCCACCACTAACATGAATTATTACAGTAGGTCCTTCTGGTGGATTTCAAAAAATAAGTTGCTCGCCAAAAATTCTCAATGGTTGAATACTGAAACATGCCACGCGGACACTATGAAGGCCAAATTTTCACACGCGAATATCATTCCAACAAAATAGTTCCAAAACTTCCAAACTTCACAAACTGTCTTATTACGGCCACACAATCTGGACGCGAGAAAGGCAATTATTTCTTCATTTCACACATTATTTTGACTGGCACTAGTAACACGACAGACCGCGTTCATAGCTAGCGAGCGACTTTCCCTTGTGGCCAAACTCCCGGTATAACTATCAGGCAACGAGCTGGAACCGTCTCAATTCCGACTGGCTAACCATACTTGCCGCCAATCAGAATGCTCGCTCATGATCACACTCGCGCCAAAACTGGCCTGCACCAGTCCTTACATAGAGACGCATCTATGCCATTCTGATATACAAATATTAAAATAATGTTTAATAAACGAAAACGAAAAGGCAATAAACCTGGAAATATCCCTTAGATACAGATAATACTCCAGCTAACTTTCTGGCTGCTCTGTTACAATAGCAATCACACGTAGACATACGTCATCAGCAAAGTGGGTAACTTCCGTAGTAACATTTTCCCACGACAGGCTTGTGTAACTCTTGCAGGTTACTTAGAAGGTATATAATGCAACATTAAAATTTGACGAATGTCCCACGTACACACTCTTATTCACTCACATATACTCCCACAACAATAATAGACACCAATAATAATTTTGCTTGATTTTTGTATTACGAAAACGAAAAATAATTAAATTTTTAATATGAAAGTATCAGTCAATTAGTTCTGCACACTGACAGTTCTGCTTATGATTTCCAATTATACAAAGAGATAAACTATTGTATTCCCTAACTGAATTTAGTTTCCTAAGTGTCAGTTTTTGACTTTTTTAGCAATTTTTTCTATCTCTTTAACTATGATAGTTATAAAGCTGAAATTTTGATATAATCCTCTCCTGAATGTCAAGAGGTAGTGTACCGACTTTCAAAATGATTGAATAATATTTAATATCATTTAGTTAGGTTCTTATAGGTGGCGAATGCGCAGTCGCTAAGAAGTGACACAGGAGCCGTTCTCACGCTGCCGTAGTAACAGGTGTACATGGCTTATTGGTTAAGACACAAGTGCTGGTTCTTCCACAGCCTCCGGCTCCCATACTGCGGGTTGTATAGCAACGAATGTTATCGTGCATTAACTCGCGACGTTACATACCCAAGCATATTAATATTTCTGAAGGAATTTCCTGTACTGCTGGTTCCTTGTTTCGACTTCAGTCTTTCATTGTTCTGTCAAATTCTTCTTGCAATATTATATTTCCCATTTCATTTCCATTCACTTTGTCTTTTCTTTTCCTAATACTGTCTCTTGTTTATTTCCATTCTGTAGCCTTTTCATATATTGCTTACATCTTTCAGCCTTAGCTTCTTTCCCATATTCGTGTACGATTTTACAGCATTTCATTTCTCTTTAGGCATTTCGACGAGAGGCATTCAATAAGTAACGCAACACACTTCATTTCTGAAGACAGGTTGGTTTTATTCAGGGTCCCAGTAACCATGTTACTCCCTCTTCTATTAGCTACAAATTCTTGTTTATCAACCTAATCTACGTTGAATGCGACGACCATACACCAGCTTACCCACACAGTCTGTACGTCCGCATGGTGCCACTGTACTGGTCGAGTCCGTAGCTCGTGGTACAGTGGTTATCATTGCTGCCTCATGATAACGCGTACCGGGTTCGATTCCCGGCAGGGTCGGTAGTTTTCTCCGCCCATGAACTCGGTGTTTGTGTTGCCCTCATCATTTCTCATCATTTGGGAAAATGGCGAGACTAGACAGTTCAAAAATTGAGAATTTGTACTGGTGCTGATATCGACGCCGTTGAGCACCGCACAAACTGAAAATCATCATCGTTATCTACTGTTCGACGTCGGAGCTAAAGTTTTGCTGCATCAATACCCTGCCCATCATACACTTACTGCTTCCCGCGGTGTGAAGCATTAACTGGGCCAAACAGATGGAAGTCGAAAAGTGCGAGATCCGGGCTGCAGGGTGGATGAGGAAGAACAGTCCAATCAAGTTTTGTGAGCTCCTCTAGAGTGAATAGACTTGTGTGAGGCCTTGCATTGTCATGTAGACGGAGAAGTTCGTCAGCGTTTTTCTCGCGGCTCACGTGCTGAAGTTCTTTCTTCAGTTCGCTGAGGGTACCAAAATACACCACAGATATGATCGTTGCACCATGAGGGAGGCTATCAAACGGAATAGCTCCTTGATAGTCCCAGGATATCGTCATTATGATTTTACCGCCTTAGAATGAAACCTTTAACTTTACCTGCGGAGGCGAAGTGTTGTGGCGCCACTCCGTGAATTGCCGTTTTGTTTCCGGTTAAACGAGATGAGCCTATTTTTTTATCGCCTGTGACGATGTTCGACAAAAAATTGTCACTATAAACCTAGTTCCCGGCGGGGTCAGGGATTTTCTCTGCCTCGTGATGGCTGGGTGTTGTGTGCTGTCCTTAGGTTAGTTAGGTTTAAGTAGTTCCAAGTTCTAGGGGACTGATGACCATAGATGTTAAGTCCCATAGTGCCCAGAGCCATTTTTATAAACCTCGTGATGAGCAGGTAATTTCTCACATGTGTTTCTTCGTTTTCTTTATAGTCTTCTGTTAGGCGGCGAGGAACTCAGCGAGCACACGAATTTACGTACCGCAGCTGGAAGGCGAGTCTATCAGCACTATCAACAAAGGCGTCCAGTTGAGCGGCAAGGTGTTTGATTGTGATTCGTCGAGCACCTTGAGTGAGAGAGTCCGCACCTTCCAACACTGCAGGAGTCCCAGCGGTGCGCGGCCACCTGGCACGCGGAAGAGCGCACACTAGGTATGGGCGACCTTGCTGCGATGATTCAAGACACATTCGCCCGTCGAGTCACACGGCTTTTGTCCACTGCACCGTCTCTGTAAGCCTTCTGCAATCTTCTGTGAGACGCTCTGGTTTTCCACCCAAAGAAACTCAATGTCAGGTCTATACATGCAACGTACCTCTGTTACAGAAGGCCTTTTCTAGGATCATATAGCACCGCCAGCTATCGAAACTTTATGAAACTATATGGGCTGACATGAGAATTTTCCACGATGTGCCAGAAAAAACTCCAAATTTTTTCAACCGATATTTGCAGAGTAAAAATATGTGTTGCATTACTTATTGAACGCTCATTGTACTAAGGATTCTGAATTTTCTGTCTCATTTTTATAAATCTCAGTTCATCTTGCGTTCTTCGTTTGTCGCATTCCTATATTTTCTTCTCTCGTTTGGTGCATTCAGTAGCTCGTGTATGCCATATCATTTTGCTGTTTGATCGTCTGCTAGTTTCACTGTCTTATTCTCATAGTGCCCATTCGTCTTCTATCTTATGTATTAGCCCTGTCACATATCCTCCATTTCCGACATTTCTGCAAGTTTTCCAGTTTCATTTAGAGGTTCGTTATCCTTAAATTAAGTTCAGACCCCATATCTCTTCCTGTTAATGTCTTGTAGGATTCTTACACGAAGCGCTAGCAATAATTAAATTGCTTTCCGCACAAAATTCCACCTAGTAGTTTCCCTTTCATTCCTTTCTCCTATTGCATATTCTCTTACTGTTGTTCCTTCTTTTTCTTCTGCTACTGTGTAACTCCAATGCTCTATCAAAATTAAATTTTCCTCTCTTTTCACGATATGAATTGTTGATTACGTGAATTTATTTAAGAAATGGAATGCATCCTACATTAAAGTAAGCAATGAGTCCTACACTAAAAAAAGAAATTTATACGAACATTGACGAAAGAGGGTGGATATTTATGTGGATAGTCACAGGTGTTGCAAGCCCCAGTAAAGACTTCAGGAAAGACAGTTACAACCTTCAAGACAATCGAAGAGGCCATTGAAGAGAAAGAGAACCAGCCGTATCAATATAATACTCTCAGACCAAAAAAATACCAAGTAAGGAAGGGCAATCTGAAATGCAGAAGGAGTATATAGATAGGTTCTACCAGATAAGTTAACTCGAAGGCAATGTTATAAAAAGGGAAGAAGAAGTGGATAAATATGAGATGGGAGGTATGATACTACCTGAAGAATTTCATTGAGTACTGAAAGACTTAAGTCGAACCAAGACCCCTGGAGAGGACAACATTGCATCTGAATATCTTATATCAGTTGGAGAGCTAGGCATGGCTTAACTATTACAAGTTACAAAGTTTCCAGTTAACATCAATCGATGTGTATGAGATGTCCAAATTTATCGCACATAAGTGGCCAGCACTGCTAATGCGATATTCATAGATATTTGATAATAGGAAAACTTTATAATGAATTAAGTTTCCATACCTTGCTGTTGGCGTCAGCATTCAGGTGTGCTCTGGAATTGATGACGTTTAAGAATGTAGAAATAGGCTCACCTTTTTGACTGTTGTATAGTTCATTATCTTTTACATATGCGCTTTCTATTTCCATTTCTTGCCATTCAGTCGACATAAAAACGCCAACATTTTCCACAACAAGTAACGGTCTCCATAACAAAACACTATATGTAATAGTTCTTTCTCTACATAGCAAACAGGCTCATGAGCTGTACCTGAGCACAGCTGAAATACTAGTGTCAAAATATCTCTCTGGCGTCGAAATTAAAATGTATATCTATCACATTTTGTTCTGGAAGTAACCAGAACATTTGATGACTCAAATTACTGCTGTTCACATGTACACTTACAATATTTTGCACAAATCAAAATTATTTCACATGTTTCACCAATAAAAATACTTTGAAAATGTAATGGAAGTGACAAAATTAATTGTGTTTTTCAGGATTACTGTTGTTATGCCATATGGCAATTTCAAAATAATATAAGTTGGTAATTTAAACAAATGTAAATAGCAGATTTCATAAGTGGCATTATACTGATTTTATAAAACAACACTGAGATTAAATATGTATGTCTTATTTTTGCGACATTTATATGAAGACTAATTCTCATAGCATGGGCTGCTAAGATGTAAAAGATATTGATATATACCAAACTGACATTAAGCATGGCAGAAATTGTCCAGATGGTTACAACATTGCACACACATAAAAAATGACTGAATAAGACAATACATCTGCAATGGATATAACTGTGGTTGAAGGTATAGCTGTAATATAGGTTTCAGAAATTAAAAGAAGTTACATAAGATCTTGGTTTATTATAATATTAACCTCACACAATATTGGACATTGAATATAAATGAGACGGTGCGATTGTAAGAGACATATATTAAAATCAGTCATTCCATTGATAAAAGGGTATTTCATTTTTTAATTTTGGCAAATATTTTGAATTTGGAAAACTCTTTCATTATAATAACATAAAATAACAGGAAATGTACGTTTTTAAGAATAAATCTTAAACGTGGGTTTCAAGAAATTTTAAAGAAATCCGAAATTTTCAATCAAACAACGTTCACCTAAACCTATTCACTAGCAGCTGAAATCATTGGTTGATGATAAAAAATTTAAACTATGGTTTGCAAAGCTTAAATAAAATGATGTATTTATTTTCATAAGTAGGAAGTTAGAAAACATGAAAACGTTTTTAATAATCGTCATTGTACATATGATACCAAAAAATCCATTCAATCATAATAGTTTTTGCTTTAGACTTTTAAGTATAAAGAGAAGTCGAATGGAAGAAATTTAAGAAAAAGTCTTTTTACAATCTTTAGCAATGGAGTCTCAGATACACTCTATGTCAAACAATTGTCCATACATTACCAAGTCTGTTCAAAAATTGTCGGAACATTTGTAATTTCGCGCTAATGGTGTATTGCACACGCCGCCTGTATTTAATGTGTAACTGTCGGAAGTTTCATTCTTGTATGACTGTTACTTATTGTTCAGTGCTGTACTGAGTAGAACAATGTGTCGCACAGTTTGCCAATTTCGAGGTGGCAGAGTTCAAGGAGCAGCCTGGCTGCATTTAATTTTGAGCAAAACCTTTACAGAGACACACCAAATGATGAAGGAAGCCTACAGTGATAAGTGCTTAAGCCGTACCCGGTGTTATGAATGGTACACACGGTTTAAAAATGGCCAGACAAAACTTAAAGATGACCTTCTTTGAGGACGTCCTTCAACGCCTACCGACGAAGCTCATGTTAAGAACGTCAACGAAATTGCGCGTGCCAGTCGAAGACTGCCTGTCCGAGAGATTGCAGAAGAATGTAACATTCCTGCACGTCATGACATGATGACACAATATCTTCGAATGCATCGTCTTGCCACCAAGTACGTTCCACGCCTGTGAGTCAAGACCAGAAATATCTTAAAAAGTAAAGGTAGATACATCAATTTATCCCACATGAATGCTTTTAAGAATATATAATTAAAACAAATGACCAAAAATGGGCAAAAATCTGAAATAAATATTACAATGAATATAAAAAATTAAATAGCAAACATAATCAAGTGGCACAGAGAATTTAAATTCCCGGAACATGGAACACTTATTATCTTAACAGAAAAGTTACATACCAAGTTTCGACGCACAAAATCATGTAAATGCTTGTTGGTAATGTTGCAGGGCACTTTATGACTAGCATACACAAAATCCAGAACAAAAAATTTATTTACCGTAGAGTTTTCTTAAAGTGTCTTTAACGCACAATGGTTCATGCTGTAAAGAATTCCTCAAACCTTTAGTGCTCTAACGAATAACATAAATATGTTTTACGATAAAATAATGAACATAAAAAATGCTATTCCTTTTTCCTCCCTTTCCAATCAGTGTCCAGTATCCTTACGTTGCATTTTGTGACAAAATAAAATGAATGAAGCCTTATCAACAACATGAAAAAAATATTTGAGTAATAGGGACAGTACCTCTTTTTTCAGTTAAACAGATGTTCGAAATTAACTTCAATTTGAAGAGCAATAGTTTTCATCTCATGGACTATTCAAAATACATGTACAGAACAAATACAGAAAAAAGCGCAACAATTGCCTCTTTCATCTCGCATTTAATAAGGAAGGCTAAATGTGTCTGGTGCTTAGCTCTGATTTTAATTTATTATAACCATGAAATATCTTTGATATTTAAATAATGACAATCCCGAATTTTGCATAGCATTAAATAATTCACCATCTTTTGTCTGTTTTCATCTTTCTCTTTAGCATGTCAAATAGTTTCAAAGGTTTATCATCAGGTGTTAAGTTTATATACACAGCAGCAGCACTGTATTGGTATGTTACATAAATCATTCTAGTAAACCTTTCATTCGAAAACTATGTCACAACATTAAAGTTGTCAACCCAAATTCACATACTACAAGTGGCAAATCATTTTCAGGCATTGTATAAAAATCATCACAATGACAACAGACCAAATTCTTAATTCAACAAATAGCAACATCTTACCTTAAGAACTCCCTAATGGTTTTTTTGAAAGGCCACAGCCTATTTCGTTCCACAACCTTCCCTAATCCGATGGGATCGATGACTTCGTTGTTTGGCCCCCTCTTCGAAATCAACCAAGCAACCATTCTGTAAACTGCTTTCACAAATGACAGCAAAGCAAAATTATGATACAGAGTACCAATAATTTAGAATATTCGTATCTCTATACATTATCATCATCATTGTCTTCATAAACATCATTGAGGACCTCACAAAATGTCATTTCAGTAACTCCCATAACCTTCATGAATCTCATAATAATACCAAAAAAATCAAAAAATACTTCTTCACCATCATCATAAATGCCACAGAATACCTTATAATACTTCACCTCAGTATCTCTAATAACCTTCATATACCTCTTCACAGTACCTTAAACACCACAAAGTACTTCTTCATAACTCATCAACTCCCTAAGTAGAAAAATGCTCTGAATAAAATACACACACCTAACTCATGGTAAACAGCATTCATTTTGAACCAAGAAATATTTTACAAAAAGCTGATCTCTCAAACACCTCTCTCAATAAATTCTATTAACTTGACAACTATCCTTCTCTATTGAACTTTTCTCTCACATTAATATCACAACAGGGACACAATTTACATTGCTTGCAAAAGAATTTCCATTTCATTTCAACAATTTTCATTCACTAAAAGTTTCGGTATATTCATGATGCTGCTGACAGTTGATTATGATCACAAAACGGGGGAATATTTTCAGTCTGACTTTCCCTTATTTAAAAACGAAATTTTTTGATCAAATTGTACATAATTACGTAATACATTAAAATTTCGTCATTATTTATCTTCCGTTATTTTAGCACCGTGGTACACGAAGTACCATATTTTTGTTTACAGAATTTGGATCAAAAGTAAATAATATTTTAAAAGGGTGGAAATGTTCACATTACCAAGATTTTTCTACAGAGATTTCATAAAATTCAGACACAGTAAAATTTAAAATGTAACGGAAGTTCAGTTAACAACATCAGGATTCTCAACATAAACAACAATAAATATTATTTCTCTCTGTAGTCCAGATAACTTATTTTTCAATAAATGCATAGCAGGGCAATTTTTTTCTTCTGGCACTGTGAGATTGTTTATTATAAGACTTCTATAATAACATGATTTTTGTACTAAGGTACTAGAAGAGAGACTGACACGAAAAGATACTTTGGAAAAGAGAAATAGATGATTAAGAGGAAAACATGCAGAATGAAAATTGAAATCTCAACACATTGGCATGAAGAATACCTCAACTTTCTTTTGCTTCAGTTTTCTTTAGATCTACAACGAAACATGTTACTAGTAAAACCGATTTTACATTGTCCTTTCTACATTGCAGATTGTAGCTTTGTCAAACGATTACAGACCTCACAATTCTCGCTAAAACCTACTACAGTTAATGTCTTATTATTTTGTGTTATTGTCCACACAACAGTATAGTCATGACGTGTCCTGTAGGAATTTAGAATGAAAAGTTTTGTTTTTAATTCATAATTGTTTCTAAATAGTGTACTTCTAACTGATCATTGTAAATTGCAATTTTTCTACAATCCACGACAGATAATTTCATGGATTTTTTTTATGTCAACACAGGTTTTCTGTTCAATGAAAACATTCATATCTGTCTCAATAGTAAAGTCTGAAGTTTCAATGTTTTCCACTGGGGATAAACACATGGATGGTGGATTCGTGTCAACAAAAGTTGACATTAGAACAAGGACGCTTCTTATCTGACTCAACAGAATGTTCCTCTAAACCACAAACCTGGTGTTACTATTAATAGCTTTTACCTTGAAAGAGATATTTGTTTCTGTTAATTCATTAGTTATCTGCTGTGCTATATTACTGTTTGCTTCTTTTTTAGTTCTTACTTGTTCACCATCTTTTCTATTGATGTAGATGTGAAGTCATCCAATCCATATAACATTGCTGTTAATGACTCACTATTGTCTGTTTTTCTTTCGTCTTGCACGTAGTCTGAATCTTGATTCACCTTTGACTGTCCCCTCCACCTTACTACCTAACTAATTGCTTTTGCACTGTCCCTGATATTTACCGTTTTCGAAAACTATACAGCATACAGAGCTACTTTGAAATCTTTTTATACTTATCTCATTCCTTCCTTCAAAGCCACTATGACAATATTATTTTTTCGCTTTTGTTTTCTTGTGTTCATTGTATTTACTAGTATTCACAGCCTTGGAATGTGTATCCATCTTCGAAACAGTCCTTTTACTGTATATTCATCCTCCAGTTTTTTGCAGTGTTTTCGTTAGTCCCTTATTTTTGGTACAGATATAATCTTATACTTATGGAAAATAGAATCTGAATTAATACTTCAGCCAAAAAATATTCACATGCCAGCTAGAGCCACCCAGATAGTGTTTCCTCTTAACATTTATTGGTCTATGTCACAAGTCAAAATTTTTGCATATCAGTGTTAAGCATTATGAATATTATATTTGTAGCTATTAGTTGAGAGCAAAACTTTATACTGAATAAAGTTTACTTATATTGTGGTTCGTGTCAGCGTCTAGTTTTGGTCTGGAATCCATAACGCTTGAGGTGAGGGTGTAGAAATAGGTCCAGAATTGAATTAGAGCAGTACAAGCATAACTCAATAATTTTTTCATAACCAATGTTTATTTCCACTTCTTGCGATTCTGTGGACATATTATCACAAACATTTTCCCCAATAAGTACAGTCACGGCATGTATAGCAAAACATTAGGCATAGTAGTTCTTTGTTCCACATGACAAAGAGTCTCCTGAACTACACTTCAGCGCAGTTGGAATACTAGTGACGAACTGTCTCTTTAGCGGCAGAATTACATTGTGTGTCTATTCCTTCTAGTTCTGTAAGCATCCAGCAATTCGAAGACTCGAATTAATATTTTTCACATTTCCACCCTACACATTTTACACAAATCTAAATTAATTGACATGTTTCACCAATGAAAACACTGTGAAAATGTTATAGAAGTAAAACACATTTATGAAACAGACAAAATTAATTAAATGTGTTTTCAGAATTACTGGTGTTATGCCATATCGTGATTTCAGCATAATATAGGTGGATAAGTTAAACAAACGAAAGTGACAAATTTCATAAATGATGTTATATTGATTTTATAAAAGAAAATTGAGAATAAATTTGTAATTCATATATTGTTGTGACATTTTTAGGAAGACAAAGTGTGAGTGCGTAATTCGGTAACGTGTAAAAAAACATCGATATACACCAGACTAACTTTAAGCATTGCAGAAATAGCCAGATACAACATTGTGCAAATATCCAAAAATTTGATTCAGACATTTTATGTCCGAAAATGAATATAACCATAGCTGAAAATATAGAAGTATCGTTAGTTTTAGTAACTTAAAGAAGTTGTAGGTGATCTTCGTTTACTGTAACCTGATATAAGAGAAGCATTCTCATACTTCAATTTCAGAGTAATCACGCGCTGACGGCATGAACTATCATTTATCTGTTTTATAACTCATGGTTGCACATTACTGACACAAATTATTTACAACAGTATAGAAAAACTGATAGAAGCAGAGCTCTGGGAAGGCAAGTTTGGATTCAGGGTATATGTAGGCCCACACAAAACTTTACTGACCCCATGACTGATTTTAGAAGATGGGATATTAAATAGGAAAATCTGCATTTACAGCATTTGTAGACTTTGAGAAAACTTTTGACAATATTGACTGTAGTTCACTCATTGAAACCCTTAGGATAACAGGACTGAAATATAGAGATCAAAAGTTTATACACAGCTCGTACAGAAACAAGATGGTAGTTAGAATGACCGAAGGACATGAATGGGAAACAGTCGTTGACAATGAAGTGAGCATTGTTTGACGATATCTCTGATGCCGCTCAATCTGTACAATGACCAGTCAGTAATGGAAACCAAAATAAAATTTGGAGAAGCAATTGAAATTTAGGAAAAAAAAATAAAAATTATGAGATTTGCCAAAGATATTGTAATTCTTTCAGATGATGCTAAGGAACTAGAAGAGCAGTTGAAAGGTATCGACGATATCTTGAAAGGAGGATATAAGATCATCATTAACAAAAGCAAAACAAGAGTAATAGAATGCAGCTGAATTAAATTATGCAATTCTGGGGGAATTTAATTAGGAAATGAGACCCTAAAAATATATGAATGCTGAATCATGGAGTATATAAAATACAGACTGGCAATAACAAGAAATCCATTTTGAAGAAGAGTAATTTGTTAATTTGGAAAACAAATTTGTTTGTGAGGCAGTCTTTTCTGAGGATAGAGTGTAACACTGTAAGCAACTGAAACGTGGAAACAAACATTTCAGACAAGAAGATAACAGAAGCTTTTAAAATGTGTATATACACAAGATCGCTGAAGATTAAATGAGTAGATCAGGTAACTAATGAGGAAGCACTGAACAGAACTGAGGAGGAAAGAAGTTTGTGGCATAGCTTGAATGAAAGAAGGGATCAGTTGATAGGACACATTTTGAGACATCAAGGAAGCATCTATTTGATAATGAAGGGAAGCAGGGAGGCAAAATTGGCAGAGAGAGAGAGAGAGTGAGAGAGAGAGAGAGAGAGAGCAAGAGACGAATACAGTAAGCAGATCAAAATGAATGTAAGTTGCATGAGTTATTTGGAGATAATGAGGTTTGAAAAGGATGGAATAGCGTAGATAGCTACATCAAACCAGTCTTCAGACTAAAGACCACAGCAACAACAACCACAAGGAAGCAATAACATATGATGCGTAGATCCATTAGACGTATTAGGAATGTGATGAATGCGGAAAATAGTAATGTTTCAGTAGTAAAGAGGACTTCTGGAGGAAAGTCAAGCAAATAAGGCACTTGCCTAAATATTTACAGAATATTTCCAAAAAATGCTATTCCTCAACATTTTAATATGTAATTATATATCCCCAGAAGACAGGGGGAGCACATGTTCTACAAAGGCTATTGAACCATCACCCTTCACTGCGTGTTTTACATGTTAGTGACTAAAATTTTTACCATCTCAATAGGAAATATATTACAATTTACTTAGACAAAGGAAAAATCAGGCTCTACAGTTTGGTACACTACAACAGACCATTTGCAACTGTTGAATGAAATTTTAGACCCGAGTAAATAACATGGATTACTGCTTTATTCAGTACTCACAGATTTTGAGGAAGGTTGTGGCCAAGTTTTAACAAAATCGGAGCTAATAGCCCTTAATAAACTATACATTGATTCAACGATTGTTAGTAATTTGAGGAATACATACATCAAAGCTGCAGCTTCCATTAGACATCATCGACAAACTGACAAATTGATGATCGACAGCCGCGCGTAGTGGCTGTGAGGCTCGAGGCGCCATGTCACGAACTGCGCGGCCCCTCCTGCCGGAGGTTCGAGTCCTCCCTCTGACATGCGTGTATATGTTGTTCTTATCATAAGTTAGTTTAAGTTAGTTTGAAGTAGTGTGTAAGTCTACGGACCGATGACCTCAGCAGTTTGGTCCCTTCGGAATTCACACACATTTGAACATTTTCAAGATCGACAAATGAAGAAAACAGGAATGTTAGGGGTTAACTTCCAGCCAACAACGAGGTCATTAGACAAGGAGAAGAAACTCAAAACGAGGAAAGACTTGAACGGATGTCGTCCATGTTCTTTCAAGGGAACCATCCCGGCATTTGCCTGGAGCAGTTTAGGGAAATCACCAAAACCTAAATCCGAGTAACCGGACGGGGAATTCACTGTCGTCCTTCCGAATGCGAGCCCGTTGTGCTAACCACTGCGCCACGTCGCTCTGTATCGACAGAGGAGTCACACAGTGAGATTCGATATTATCAAAACTATTCTCAACACGTCCCTAAACTAGGGAAGTGAATTTCTTTTAAAAAAGTATTTATGGATGGTTGCTTTCTACATAAACAATTGTTAGTAGAAGGATGACATCATGAAAACGAAGGTCGTTTTCAGGGGAACTGTTATACTTGTGGATAACGAGTCTAGTAAAGAATTATATGCTAACGTCCATGCAATTCTTAAAATATAAGGTGAGCCATGTGCCCTTACATTTGCCCTAGTAAATATGAATTTGGTCCTTATGCATTTCTGGGACGATGCACTTAATACAACCTAAGAAAAAGAAAAGGTCCTTCATGAAGGAATTGTCCACATTGGACGAAAATCGGTAGATATAACATACAAATACAAAAAAAAAAAATTACAATTTCCGAAAAAATGGATGATTTATTCAACAGAAAGAGCTTCGCAAAATGAACAAGTCAAAGATGCAATGGTCCACATTTGGCCCTTTGCCAAGTATTTATTCTTCGTGGTATTGAGTGATAGAATTGTAGGATAACTTCGTGAGGGATCTGCCAAATTCTGTCCAGTTGTTGTATTAGATCATCGAACTTCCCAACTGATTGATGGGTCCCACCCACAATGCTCCAAACTTTCTCAGTTGGGGAGAGATCCGGCGGCCCCGCTGCCAAGGTTGGGTTTGGGAAGCACGAAGACATGCAGTAGAAATCCTTGTCATGTGCGGGAGGGCATTATCTTACAGAAATGCAAGCAGAGAATTGCTTGCCATGAAGGGCAGCAAAACGGGACGCAGAATTACGTTGACGTACGCTGTGCTATAAGGACGTCTCGGATGATAACCAAAGGGGTCCTGCAATGAAATGAAATGGCATCTCAGCCCGTCACTCTTGATTGCCGGTCGGTATTGTCAGTTACTGACAAGTTGGTATCCCATCATTGTCCGGGTCCTCTCCAGACACAACTTCGCGGGTCATCGGGACCTGGAATCTCATTGAGTTCAGTAGAGGTGTCTTCACTGACGACTCCTGCTTCAGAATCATTCAATTTTTCTGAAATTATAAACATTTTTTATCTGTACATGTACGTCACATCTATTGGTTTCCATCCCTTTCGGATATTTTCTTCATGGCGATTCGTTTTTCTTTCCCCTTAGAGTGTATTTAAGTATAAACAGCATATACATTTTACACATCAAACTGTAGCAACGCAAGTATTACACAGTATCCTTCATGTCAGTTGCTGCTTCAGACATGTGTTTGATGTGTAATGTTTTTGTTTACAATCCAAAGATTAACCACTAAGCAAAGATATCACTCATGCACTAACAAACAATGATCTCAACTACCTGTTTATAGCAGATAATACGTGTGGGAAGTACAAAACGTTAAGTATAAAAATAATAGTGTATCTACAGGGGAAAACTTATTATTTGAGGACTACAACACAAATGGTTTTGCAGAGAATATTTCTTATTGTCTTTGAAGAACTGGCTATGGAATATTTTACAAAATATGTTATCAACTGCAAATTTTCTGTATTATACACGTCATGCACGCAGTATATAAAGTGACGCTAACTACCCAGGAGATGACGACATGCTGCTGATAAATTTCAAAGTGTATTAAAGTAAGTATTTTAAGCAAGATCCATCAAGAATAAAATAACTTTAACATTCATCTTTTTACACCTATAGTTGATAAGCTTCAACTATGGATAGATGTGCTTCATAGAGGAAGTTTTAAAGTAGGCGCGATAATAATCAATTACTGTAATACCAAAATGATACGTATCCAGTATACCGAAAAGGAGGCATAACAAATTAACAGTGAAGTCATAGAGGCAGTTGATGAGTGCCGGAATATAAGATGCACCGGCGAAAAATACGCACCTCACTTTTAAGACTTCATTTTGTGGGGAAAAATTCTCACTCATTACATCTACTGCAAATCAATTATAACACATATGTGCACGTTCATCAAATATGTAGGCTATATAAGTGGAAAAATGTGCTCACAATTTAAGTTTCGTCTTAAAATGCGCAAGATTCATCCTCAGACCTAAAGGAAGAAATACGTGACGGCAGCGTGTCAGAATCTCAACCTCATACAATAAATTATCCGTTGTACCATCCAGTGCATTACTAATTTCACACTTCATAAACAATTTAATCACTGTTTTGGTTTTTATAGAGTCCTGTGAAGCTTTGATACACTCACAGACTTGAGTAATACCATGTCTCTCCCCATTCCTGGTGATTTAGTATCAAAATCTGTAGATTGCTTCCATCTCTTCCAATCCTCCGTCATAAATCCCTTAAATTGTCTGTTGCTACATTCATCTAATGCTTGAAATAAACTAGGTCGTCCTCCTGGAACTACAGATAACTGACTCTTCAGTTCATTCAGTCTATTTTTAAAGTCTTCTGTTCTGTTAGAACGAAACTGATCCCATAATAACACGGCATGCTTCTTCAGTAAACCTCCAGGTCGCCTAGACCAAATTTTATCTATCCATAACTTCATTCCCCTTCCATCCATTCAGCATTTATTGTCTAAAAGGACAACTATGCCTCTCGGCAACTGTTCCTTACGAGGCGTCTTTCCTCCAAAAACCAACAGTGGCGACAATTTTTTTTCCATCAGCACAGAAGGATAAAACGAGAATGTAATGAATCTTCTCCTAACCCGAAGTTTTAACATAACGCTTTTTGGGTCCTTAGAGTGCACAGCTCTGTTAGGAGGCACATCAGAGGTTAGCGGAGGTCCGTACATGTTATCATTCATAAAACGTTTCTCTTTTCCTTGTGTTAAACGCAAATCGAAGAAATTCAACAATTTTTTCTTCGTACTCGGCAGACATCTTATGTGATATTTGTGTCTCGGTTCGATACAGAGCCGATAACTCTTTATAAACCTTGAGCATCATGAAGTTGATCCAGTGAAGTCGGAGATCACTTCGTTAGGGGATAATTCTTTCTCCTGATGAATGATAAATTCCGTAGAAACTGAATTTCCCACTTCTCCCTTCTCTAAAATCCAAATATTCAGTTCTGATTCAAGTTATGACCGTTTAACAATTCCTCTTCTCAGATTATTTTTACTTCGAGGTGCTTTCTTTAAAACATTTTCCCCATTCCGACATGTTTTTATCGTTTTTTCAGATGGAGGTGGTCTGAAATACCTTTCTGCAGCCATGTTTCCAAGCTCTACAGTATGTGCAGTTACTTGCAGCTTAAAAGCGATAGTATGACGGTACCGTTTTTCAGCGATTGTTTGCAAATAAAACCACAATATAGGTACGAGGCAAGTGAGTCTCTACACTAAACACAACAATAACTGAAGCTTGAACGAACAATGTACAAAGCGTTAAAGAAGTCGCCTATGCATGCACTAAATTCTGTACAACTGGAACGCTCAAAATTCACAAGAAAGCTAACAATGAATTGCTTGAAGCCGAAACAGATAATTTCTGAAGAAATGGAGCTTATAGGTACCTAACGTAACTTCATACCATACTTACCTTCATACGTATTCAGATTTTGGGCCTATTTTCAAAGCAAAAAAGTGAATCTCATGCGCCGGCAGGTACAGTATTTGTGTTTAGAGCATCTGAAGACGATGAGAGGACTGTCAGCAAAAAAGTCAAGAGTAGGTATAAAGTGCCTGGAATTGTGTTGGTAAACTTAATGGCAATTTTTAAGAAGATATGCTACCGGTGAGTCTTAAAAGGAGTGTTTGCAGTTAACGTGTATAACCAGTATTTACTCGAGGCACTGACTCTTGCACTTTTAATCCGAAAAGGCACTGAGACTTGGACACTTATTCCGAAAAACATACGAAAACTGAGTATTTCTAACGAGCAATGGATTGGTGTGTGTTGAGTATCGATCAGTAAACGGACTGGAGGGCAAGATGTAATAATGAACGTAATGAAAATGAAATGGAAGTTGGCGAGAAATATGTCACATCGAATTGATGCTAACTGGAACAAACAGGTTTCTCTTAATTCGTGAAGATTGAAAAAAGGCTATGGAAATAACGACTTTATGAAAGCAAGTATATGACATACGGATTTAGTGTACAGCTGAAGGTACAGAAAGTCATGAGGAGGTCCTTAACCACCAGCAGATCTCCAATTGAAATACTCACGTTTAATGGCAAAGAAACCAGCAACACATCAGTTGAAGATGTCGTAGAGTCCCCGAAACAGATAGTATTCTTTAAATGTTTCGGAATATTCCTTGCAGCATCATCCAAATTCATACCAGAGTGTTATCTTCACATAAAAATAAAATTAGGAACCACTGATATTAACAGACAGACACCATGTATTAGATGAAAATGAGGCTCCGTTCTCAAAGTACGATGGTTAAAAAAACAGTTATCTTACACCTCTCCGAAAAATTTTACCTTATTATTGCCTATTTATCACCAACTGTGATGTGAAAGGGAGATGTGTCGAAGAATAAAATATTTTCAGAATAATTTTCGTTTGCGTACAGTTATAACATCGTCAAAAATTTTATTTGCCCATCAAGCGGGTATTTACGGGAGAGAGAAGTTTTGACTAACAAATTACGCCACTTGCTTTTGAAATTATTTTTCTGCACGCCGCTGATAAAAAGAAGAAACAGTTAGAAGAGCGGACATACGATTCAGGAAAATCTACCCACACTTGCTCCCAACGAGCGAAACTTTTGCTCACAACAGCGGAAACTGTGAGAAGCAGCAAAGCTTAGCAGGGCGTGACGTTGCGCTGTACAGTTAAGATTTGCCGGCGAGACATTTTCACTTCTAAGTGCGGGCCGGCAGCCGCAGAGGCAGCGCCACCTGGAATTATTGTCGGCAGCCAGCGCCGCTCCTCTGAGGAACATGAAGCGCCGGGGCTTTCACGGCCGAATTACTCCTCCGAGAGGAATTCCACACATCTGCGGCATCTGGCCGGCGCTATTTGCATCCTTATTGCTGCTCGGGGCAGCCCTTTGTTTAGCCGTTCCTCGCAGGAGATTAAGAAAGTAGGAAGACTCTAATTAGCGGCGCGGCTTGCCTTCAATTAGACAGACAGACTCCTGATATTGGTTTAATGCGTTCGCTCAACGGCGATGCGGCATATTTCTTTATTTGTTTAAATTTGCTCTAACGGCGCAAAGAGCC
This sequence comes from Schistocerca serialis cubense, assembly GCF_023864345.2. Taxonomy (NCBI): domain Eukaryota; kingdom Metazoa; phylum Arthropoda; class Insecta; order Orthoptera; family Acrididae; genus Schistocerca; species Schistocerca serialis. The sequence goes on from NC_064640.1 coordinate 155,790,739, forward strand.
TCGCCGTCCAACTAAATGAAGATTAAAAAGCTTTCCGAAGTATCCTTATACAAAGCGAACGCTCCGGTAATTTCCGGGCGATGTAGCAAACCCTAAAATAAATTTTGTTCCTCGAAGTTTCCGTGTTACATTCTTTACTTTGAAGTTGATATCTCGAGACAATTCCTCATACTTCATTATTGTGGAACGCGGTATTTAGTGCGACATTTTTAGAAGGCGGAGTTGCTCATTTCGTGGAAGACTTGCTGCTGATGTATAATGGGACCACGCCGATTTCGAGTCTATGTTATGTTCCGTAACTCTCCCTACGTAATCGTTGCAACAATGGTTTGAAAAATGTTCTCAGTTCAGTCTGTTCCCTGATATAATTGAACAGACGCAGAGTAGTATGTCGAAAGCACTATGCGTGTTCCTAAACTCATATCTTGGCGAAAATTAAGATACTGCCGTGTAGTTTGCCTTTATACTGCGTAACTCAGTCCGGGTGTTTTGCCACCGGAAAACTTTTAAGATTAAAACTAAAGGCAAAATATTTGCCCACAGATTTTAAAGAATTATGCGAGTCCCACAAAAAGACAGAAAACTCTTGAGCCACACAACTTGTGTAGAGACTTCGTGCGATCCCGTGGACAAATTGAATTCCAGCCCTGTCTCCCATCCCCTCAGAGCTACAATCGAAGATTTGTCCTATAGTTACCCCAATACAATGAGAAGATGCTTAGTAATGTTGTAATGGCTGAGCTCAGAATAAGGGCAGATGAAATGAGAGGTGATCTGTTGTTTATCCAGGAGCCATATCTGAAGACTAGGAAACTCACGCATTTATCCCCGGATATCAGCTACGTCCTTGGGTCAGAAAATGCGAAAGCACTTATTGTACATATAAACAAAGGTGTCACGATCTACAAAATCTCGGAAACATGTATGAAGTATTAGGCTTTTACAGCATGTGGGTAGCAAAATAGGGATGGTATTCTCACGAACATATTGACCATGCAAATATTCTGATCACACAGAACCGTATATTGGAAAAATCAGGGAAGGAACACCCACGTTTACGATAAGAATTATTGATAGCAGCAGATGTAATTGCGTACAATGGTTTCTCGTTAAGGAGATACACAGATGAAAGGGGGCAGCAGATTTTAGACATTATTCAAAACGTGACCTGTTAGGAGCGAATCATCCGGGAAAACCTGAAGTATACCTCAAGAGAGCCAGCGCAGTTACTGACATAGACATTGCACTAACAGAAGGGCTGCAAATAAATTTTCCGACCACACAGTCCATCCTGGATTGACCAACATCGATCACAACATAATTACATTCACGGTTAACGACAGAAATAATGACAATTTCAACCAAATTAAGGCAGAAGGATTTAATTAAAAAAAACCGGAACAGTCTACGTGAAACAGTATCCAGTCTCAATAGAATATCAGGTTAAAATGGTTCAAATGGCTCTGAGCACTATGGGACTTCACATCTGAGGTCATCAGTCCCCTAGGACTTAGAACTACTTAAACCTAACTAACCTAGGACATCACACACATCCATGCCCGAGGCAGGATACGGACCTGCGACCGTAGCAGTCGCGCGGTTCCGGACTGAAGCGCCTAGAACCTCGCGGGCACAACGGCCGGCAGAATATCATTAAGTGTAGATCTAAGAGGGCAATCATTATAAGAAATAACACAAAATCAGTAGCTTGAATGTATCCCTAAAACTGCCATCACACCATTAAAGAAAATGCCGTGGTCATATGAGCTAACGGACATTCGATGAAGTACAAAGCGAGCTAGAACTGACTGTCGGAAGTCCCAAACTGCGGCCATTAAAGCAGCCCGTCTGTCCCATTACAGAAATCGTAAGTTCCAATACTAATAATTGCTTATTCAGCACATACAGCTGCAGTGGGTAAGCTACCTGAGAAATCAGCTTAAGGCTAATGTGTGGGGTAAACAGTATAAAATATTGACAGAGAAAATAAAAGTTGAGTCACCTTATCCACAATGGAAACCGAGGATGGTTCTATGAGCCTTGGTCGGAGGCAGTTAGTTTGCTTGGAAAACTTCTCCCGCACGACGATCAACAGGATGATCACCTCCACAGGCTACTTAGATGTGTGCTAAGCAATATATATATATATGTAAACAGAGTTCGCTGAAGAAGAAGTAGCGCTACTCAAACAAAATTTCAAAACGGAAATGTTCCAGGGCCATATAATATTCATGCTGAAGTTCCAGAACAAAAGAAAGTACTAATTTTTCCGTTCCTAACAAAATTACCTAACGGTTCCTTAATATTAGGCAGGGTGCCTCTTAACTGCAAATTAGCAAAAACTGTTATGCCAAAAAAGTTCGATGATAAAGATGCCGCTAATCCCAAACCAACTAATTTGATTAACACACCTACAGAGGATTTTCTGTGACAGGGTACACTCGCACAGACAGCTTCACGGACTAAATTAATGTCAGCATGGTTTTAGTAAAGGAAAATGTATTGAAGGTGCTTGTTATAAGGCGGTCAGAACAGCAGACACATGTAGCAAATACCTACAATAGCAATATTAAATGACAACATGGGAGCATTTCACAATTTATGGTGGCCTGCTTTGTTTGCCCGGATGCGCGAACTACGGGACCTTCAAAGTCTATATTAAAGCTTCACAGAGTAACAGAGAATCGTAGGGGTACACTGCTAAAATGGTCAGCAGGCAACCAAAAAGTAATAAAATGTACCACCAAATGGTGCCAACAGTGTTCTGTTTACCGAACAGTGTTTTGGGCTTGGCAATTGATCATCTCCTGTGCCAGTTGGAAGAAAATGGCTCTGAGCACTATGGGACTCAACTGCTGAGGTCATTAGTCCCCTAGAACTTAGAACTAGTTAAACCTAACTAACCTAAGGACATCACAAACATCCATGCCCGAGGCAGGATTCGAACCTGCGACCGTAGCGGTCTTGCGGTTCCAGACTGCAGCGCCTTTAACCGCACGGCCACTTCGGCCGGCGACCCAGTTGGAAGAGGGTGGAGTGGTGGCGTATGCCGTTGATATCCTGGTTGTGGTGTCGCAGAACTCAAGAGCTTAGTTAGAGGAGCTGACGAATGGGGTCTTCTCCCGGATCTAGCAAATTTGCGTAAATAACAAAATAACCGTAATCACATACCACTTAAAGGTCAACCTTCGTTACATAGAAATCCCACATTTACATTAGAAAGGATCTCTATTACAAGTCACCAGAGAAACAGCCACGCGTGATGCTTGGACTCCAAGAGGACGGAAAGCACAACTTCACCCAACACATTCAGATGATCGTAAGCAAAGGAAGCAACATTGTGCAGAAAATTGCTGGCACCTCAGAAGCAAACTATATCCTACGACTGCATGCCGTGAGGACCTTTTATGAGGTCATTTTGACGTACATGATAGACTACGCAGCAAGTTCAAAATGTTGAAACATGTGTGAATTCCTAAGGGACCAAACTGCTGAGATCATTGGTCCCTAGACTTACACACTACTAAAACTAACTTATGCTAAGAACAACATACACACCCATGCCCGAGGGAGGACTCGAACCTCCGGCGGGAGAGGAAGCGCAATTCGTGACATGGAGCCTCAAACCACGCGGCCACACGCAGCAAGTGTCTGAGCTCACAGACTACACTGCACACAGAACAGCAGCTCTGCGACATGAACGGAGGGGTGTGCTCCTCGGACTCACGGTGCTCTTTGGAACCACACCAGTCGATGTCTTACTGGTTAACCACGGAATTTATCCAATAGACATTACTGTAAAATGTCGTGCAGCTTCCTACGGGTTACGTAAAGGTAATGTGACGGATGTCCAACAACTCTTAGATCAGTGACTAACAACCAAGGCTCAATTCTTCAACTGGAAAGTTGATAGATGACAGAACGACTAGGACAGCAGCGAAACGGATTGAACAGTCTACCAACTATTGTTATGCATTCGGTTACACCTAGTGCTTGGCCATGAAAATCCTAGTACAGTAGATGGTACATTATCCATCGTCGCCGACACGCAGTTTACGTGTATAGGTTAACAGCAAAGTCAATGACGTCTGTTAGTGTGGTCATATTAGGTTCCCAGAAAACGTTATGTTAACTGGGTCATCTAAAATGAAATTAGAAAATCAACACAGACGAGCCAACCACACTACGAACATGTAGTAAATAACGAATGCAGGACAGTAACAGACAATGTTGCTAACGCTATTTCCCGGAACGAAAAAGACAAATTTGCTTCTGTACGGTAAATACAATATCCTTCTTCTTTAGCTTACTAATCCGTACGATAATTGAGCCTTATGAAGATGGAGCTCAAAAGGATACTCGATTTTCTAAGTAAAGCAGCATCTAAGGTAATGAAGTAAACTGCAAACTAGCCCAAAACGTCTCTTTTGAAAAGCTATGTGGATTTTCAGAGCGTAATGGCTATGGTTTATAAAAAGTAACGCAATGTTAGCGATAAAAATTTAATAATGAAGTTGCTAAATCCCCTTAGAAACATTAATGAATTATTGTGCTGATAAACCTCTTACATTATTTGATTTTCAAACAGCTGAGCAGAACTGAACGTACTCAGACATTTCGCTCTTTACCTATTCGGACCAACACTAAACTGACAGCCAACATTTTTAGCGCAACGCAATCTGACTTCCTATAATCGTTACAAGAGAATGGCCCTGATTAACAATAACCTATACCTTTCACAAATCACTTACCTCACAAGTCTAGCTTTTGTAGCCTTTGTCCCATTTGTTGCATTAACTGTAATAACAATGCATTGGTGTCTGAAACATGTTCCTCAGTGCTATTCGGCAGTGCATTTGAACCAGCAATACTCGCATTTTGAAAAGCAGAAAATGTGTCTTGACTTATTTGAGAAAACGGTGAGGACGCAAAACCTGAATCTACAGTATTTGCAAGATTGTGTCCTGTCATTTCGGATTCCTGAGGCGTGCTGTTGCCGACCGATCGATCGATAATGCTTCCCTGTCCACTAATTGTTTCACTGTCTACACCATTATTTGCAGCCCGCTCCATTTCCCTATGCACGATTACCAAATAACTACTTTGAACATTAGTTAAGTCACTACACGGTGGCGCTAACACACAGCTTTCGTCTTCACTGTCATTTCTCAGTTTACTTTGGTGGCTAGTGTTACGTTTTTCACACGTCATTATTGTCACAATATTTCACACGATAACACAGAACAGCACAATATGAAGAGCAAAATAAGAAATCACATTAACATAGCACTGAAAATAATATCTAGTTAATTGCAAGCGCGGCTGCGAAATACTTGGTGCAAACCTACATGCATGCCACAACTTTTTTTACTGTACAAGAATGAAAAACTACAACTACAAAGGAAATACTCTCTATAATTACGCGCTAGCAATAAACAATAGCTACACTAATTACACAAACTACAAGAAAAAAATCAGAAGATTCCAGTGAGGTATCCTCGGCTACGGGTCGACATATGTAACGTTCCCTTAGAAAAATTATACATGATGAAACACGTATGTAACGCAGCAGCGATGGCGAGGCATTGTAGCATCTGTGACCAGAGAGTATGCGCTTGACCGCGCGAGTGTTGCGAGCGGTTCTCAGTCTGTAGTAGTCTTTGCGAGTTAGTTGTCGCTATGCAGAGTAGCAGTCAGTCAGTCGTTGCGAGTCTGTAGCTCTGTCTAGTTGAGAGCAGTACTCAGTCTGTAGTCGTCATGCAGAGCGGTCGGTCAGTAGTAGCAGCCCAGTGCGGTTGTGTGATGTAGGCGGTCGGCAACAATGGTCAAGATGAGGAATAAGGTATACTGTTAACTAATATAATCATTAGATAATGAAAAATTTTATTTATTGTAATTATTGTCCAACAAGTCTCCCAATAATAATTTTTTATTTCAAAAGCATTTTCTCAAAAGTTTAATTTTTTTGAACTAAAGATCTCGTTGCACTTCCCATTTCATTCCACTTCTTTTTGAAGAAAAATTTCACTGGAATTACAAAAAAAAAGGAGAATATTATTATTTGCAATGTAGTTCCTCCAAGTGGTGCGCAACAACAAGAGCAGATATGTGACATCCATTTATTCTGAGGTAAGACTTTAATTCTGATTGTTTTTACACAGGGCCAAAAAAACCGATATTTCGGTTTAATTGAATTTTCTTGTCACTGAATGGACTTTAATTTTTTGAAGGATTTATAATTGAGTCAGATTGCGAATTTCACATTTGTTGCCATTGTCAGTACATTTGATTGTAGGCAGGTTACGCATAGAGCCATGTCCATCAGCATTTCTAATAGTATCGTTATTTTCTTTTAAAATTTTTGTGGGGAGGTTACACTTGGCTCCCATTTCTATTAAGTATTGCTATATTTTCTTTTAAAAATTGCGGTGGGGAGGTTACACTTGGCGACACCCAGTCCAGGATCGTATTTCGTTGAGAGTCTTTTGAGCGACAGTCAGATATCTGCTCTTATTTGCTTAGATAATTAGGATTTAGCGCAACGCTTTTAATAATATTGTGACTTTCTCTCTACAGGTCAACGGCAATTTGCTGCTTTGTTGTATTTGTGTGTTGCTTTTGCATTGTGCTTATTTGTTTTGTGAAAAATTTTGACTATTGTAAAAATGCCGCGAAAGACTGTGAATAGTGTATCGCGAAGTATTGTGAATGAAATTACTGACTTAAACAACGTGACCGATAGTAATTGTGATACGCAACGTAATGATGACAATCGTGCGTTCACTAACAATCAGTGCATTCCAACCACTAATGATGACTTTTACCTTGATGATGAACAAACGAACTCAATTGTCTCGTCTGTTAATTTGACAATTGATGACGCGAGACGCTCTATTGCAATGAGCGCTGCCGAGCTTAACACACCCGATTTAGAAAATTCAAATAACGTACAGACAAATTTTTCGAATGAAAATGGTCAGTGTACTGAAAATTCGACGGATTCATTTAACGCGACAATTGCAGGTATACAGTCAAACAGCACAGATCATGGAGTAGGTAATGTTAATTGGGATCAATATATGGCATTTTTGCGGGAAAATTTCAAACAGCTTAATGAAAGATTTGACAAACTTATTGAAGACAACCTTAACGAACGGAGCAGACAAGTTAGGGAAGAGATTACAGCTGTTACCGTTCAATGTCGGGACAATAAAGTACAATTACGTGAGGATACTAAGACTTGTGCTAATAACAGTAATGAAAAAGTTGGCACTGTTGCACAAGAATTAAGTAGCACACGTGTAGACACAACAGAATCATATAAAGACGAGATTATTGCAGTCACCGAACAATGTTCAACAAACGCAACACTGATACACGAAATTAATGCAGTCACTGAAGAATGCCCTAAAAACGAAGTACAGATTCGCGACGAAATTAATTTAGAGTCAGTGGAAGTTTCACACACTCCGAATACGGAAGATGACGAGAAATTTGCACGACAGATCAACCAAATTGACGAAAGTGTTACAGTAACAGAGTTGAAAACTATTTCAGTTACCAATACGTCACAGAATCCGCCACGTTGCGAGCATTTGTCAGACTCACGCAGCGTGTATAATGTGAGCAATTTACAGCAACTACGCGACTTAAAATCCGAAAAGCCACGCGACTTAAAATCTGAAAAGCTACGTAACTTGAAGTACGAAATGACACAGACAAACAAATTCACACACAAACCTGAACGTGTTCTCAAATTCAGTGACGAGAAGGTTGATTATAAGCAATTTGCATTTGTAAGAAAATGTAAGGAATTTAATAATGACAGCGTACAGGTACACGATTTGCGCTGTATACGACAATTTATCTTTGTACATTCACCGCTATTATCTGTAATGGAGAAACTAGCTTTGAACCTGAAGCGACAAATTGCTATTGTATTTTCATCAGCATTGCCTGTAATGAGGAAACTAGAATTAACATGGATACAACTATTTGCTTTTGAATTTTTACCGCTATTGCGTGCAACGCAAAAGCTAAAATTTATTTGCAGTGCGTAATCGACCTCAGGGGATTCATTACGCTTTAATGAATATGTGCCGTAGCGAGCATAGGGCCCCGAGCTGTAGTAGTGCTATTTCATCTTTAGTTTTCTGCACTGCTGCCTTCTCTTCTACTATCCTTTATATCTATCAAAACTGCTCTTTAACTATTGCTCTACCTAGTATTAAGAAACGTATGTAATGAAAACCGGATACGACAAATCTTTTACCGAATGTGACAATTTTCAGTAGGCACTCCAGTACCGCCGTAATTTTAATTACAGATAAAATCGTAATCATCAGTATGTATAAAATTTTGAGCAGTCGGAACCATATTTTTGTAACAATAGATGTTTTTCACCACAATAGCATGAAAGTCAGCCGCTTAGCATACCTAACCAACAATGCAGTCTACAAGGTCAACCAAACTTTAATGTTTCGCCGCGTGCATGTATAGTCTCAGCTCCAACAAATAGTAACGCATGGCAGCAAAGAAATAACTACGTACAGACAACACTCTATTTCAATTCCTATCGCAATACACCGTATAGGAATGATTATTAGGACAGACGTAAAAAGAATGATGAGCACAATTTTCAGCGTACATTTAATAACAGTCGATCTTATGAGCAGCAACAACATCAGCAACAACAAATAATCATGAATGGAACAGACAATAGGTGTCATCCATAGCGTAACACGTCAGTAAGAAATAACAGAACAGTTCATACAGTGGATATGCCACAACATTCTCCCGTAAATAATAACACGTACGATAGAATTTAACCAGATACAGCACAGATTGCATACTACAGTAACGCAAACATTACTTTTGACACGCAGAATTTTGTTCACGAGAATGTTATTTGAAACATGCTTTATTGAATGCTCTACTTTTATCGCACCCAGATCTCACCAGAAATTTTTCCATTGCCACTGACAGCTCTAACACCGCTTTAGGTGTACATATTTTTCAGGAAATTGAAGAAGATGGTTCTACAGTAATTAAAAACATCGCATTTGCAAGTCGCATTTTGTCACCTGCTGAACGAAATTATTCCGTTACAGAACTGGAAACATTATGTGTTGTATGGGCTTTTACGAGATTTCGGCACTTTCTTTATGGCAGACATACCACCGTTTACACAGACCATAGAGCGATACAATTTTTACTTTCAGCTAAATTCACTCACGACAGGTTAAGCAGATGGAAACTATATTTACAGGAATTTAATTTTACAATAGTTCACATTCCCGGTACGCAAAATGTTATAGCAGACGCACTATCGCGTTCTCTCAGTAACAATCAGCAAGACGTAGCAACCAACTTCTGCAAAGCAAATTTCAGTGTCATGTACATTCAGCAGGTTGCATTTGAAAATTTTATTTCATCGTCATTACAGGACATAGCACAAGAACAAAATAAGGACAATGTGTGGAAAGAAATTAAACACCTTTGGCAAGATAGGAAAAATGTTACGATTAGGAACCACTACACTGTACGCAATGACATTCTGTTTCGCCGCTCTCATCCTGACAGCAACATTTGGTTATTATGCATTCCTGACGAACTGGTTAACAAACTAATTTGGTACACTCATTTAAGTTACGCACATTACGGAGCACGAAAATGTTTTCTTATACTGAGACAGAACTGTTATTTTACCAACATGGAAAAACGTATACGACGAGTTTTAGCGTCTTGTAAAATTTGCCAGAAAGCTAAATCAGACACCACTTCACATATTCCTCCTTTATATCCCATTATACCTGTGAAATTAAGACACATGGCCGCAGTAGATATTTTTGGTCCGATTCCCAGAACTAACAGAGGTTTTTGCTACATATTTGTCGCTGTTGAGCTCACTTCAAAATTTGTTACTTTCACTCCGTTACGCAAAGCTACTGCTAAAACTGTTTCGAAAGCATTTGTAAAACATTTTCTAGCTCATGTAGGGCATGTAATGAAAGTAATTTCTGATAATGGATCTCAATTTCGTAGTAGTGTATGGACACGCATGTTACGAGCTAGAAACATTTCTCCGATCTATATATCCAAGTACCACGCTTCTTCGAACCCTTGTGAAAGATTAATGAAGGAAATTGGTAAGCTGTGCAGAATATACTGCCACAAAAGACATATTGATTGGGATACACACATACTCTCATTCCAAGATGTAATTAATTCCATTCCAAATGAATCCACTATGCTATCTCCGACTGTTTTACTGAAAAACGTTGAACCACCGAACAAAATTAAAGAATTAATAGAATTCCCCAAAAATCGTCGCCTACGACACCACGAAATAATTGACATTGCGCTGAACAACATCAAACGTGCCGCAGAGCGCCGGAGAAGACAGCAAAAACAGGTTTGTACACGCCGCGACTTTCACGTTGGACAGAAGATATTAGTACGTACACACTATTTATCCAGCAAATTAAAAGGTAAGTGCAGTAAATTTGAACTTCTATACGCAGGTCCGTATCGGATTCGCAGTATCCCTCACCACAATGTTGTACACGTCGAAACTTTGAGAACCAGAAAATCGAAAGGCAATCACCATATCTCAAACATTAAACCGTTTATTGAGTGAAACCACTGTATGATTCAACACACTATGATGCCATTTACTAATGCAATTAATTCACCTGACTAATTATTGATGATTATCGTATTTATTTTTCTTGGCAAGTGCCCGGCAAGGTAAGGTTAGCAGGTCGCTCTTCTTGTCGTTACACATCAGACCGTGCATATTTTTCCAGATGAATTTACACATTTACGACTATTTCTGCAATTATATTTATGTGACTACTTATTGATGATTATCGTATTTTTTTTCTTGGCAAGTGCCCGGCAAGGTAAGGTTAGCAGGTCGCTCTTCTTGTCGTTACACATCAGACCGTGCACATTTTCCATTTTTTTGTGTATATGACTGTACTCCAGTTTTGTTTGTATGCACTATGAAATAGTTAAGATATAACACACACCAGTCGACTTTGACATTTTTTTTTTGCCTTATGACATCTCAACATCGTGACTGTTTCACATTTTTTTTTGCTACTGCATTGTATTATTCTGTGTACATTTTTTCGCATCCGAACACTGTCAATGTCTTGGACATATTACGTTTTCTGTCATGTTATGCTGTATGGTTAATTGTGTCACCATAAACCAGTCATTATTTAGTGGGTATAGGATTTAAATGCAAGACATTAATCTTTGTTCATCAATTTCAGAAAGGAATGATGATTCTAAGAAATAAATTTAACATAAATGGGAATTTCACCTACGGAATAAACGAAAGGAGATGCAATAACTTTATGAGGAAGAGTAAAGGGATCAGGATTAACAAGCATTAACAAGACTATACTATACTCATCACAGAATAGCAGTCTTAACTAATTTTTTCTTTCAGAATACAAGGTGATTGATGCAGGCTGTCAGAGAGAACTACACATCTTAGTTTTAGTGATGAAATATGCTAGAGATAAGGAATAGTTAGGTAATGAGTAATGAAGTGATTTTTTGCAGATGATAATGAATACTGATGAATAATGATGAAGGATATGGTATTATGAATAATGAAGTTTTTCTCTACAGGTGATGATAATGGTGAAGTTATGATGATATGGATAATGAAGTTTTTTTTTTTCTTTATGCCACGTAGTTATTTAAGAATTTGTTGCGGTTTGCTTTGACAGCAGGTGTTACATTGCATAGTAGGATGACGGAAAGTTTTGGAAAGGACAGCTATGGAACACATTTTATACACATTTCACTACTTGTTAATTCGAAGTTCACTACTTTTCAGCATAGTGTGCGTTTCTTCTTTCAGGTCAATAATCCGTTTTTGTATTTTTTCCAGGAGAAGTTTTTCATGACACTTACTAAACCTGTTACTTATTATACCTGTTCTAGTACTTGCATTTTTATATTTTTTACCCATTTGTGTTTATCATTTATAAATGTGATCACATGTACTGCCTTGTTACATAATCTTGCTACAGCTGACTCATGACGAATGACGTTACCTATCCTCATTTGCAGCAATAGGTCAAAAGCAAAAAGTATTATGCCTCAGCAATTAATTATCGATCCCAACGCCATGCATTGCTACCAAAAAAATGTATTACCAGTCCCACATAATGTCACTAGTTTATGATAATTCTGAATAATACTGATCAACTATGAATAGCATGTCACTTGAGTAATGACCTCTTAATGAGACTATATTCAAAATAATGCTTTGTCACTAGCTAATAACTGCCACTGTTTATTGTAATGCCTGTGATTACTAATGATTTGACTGTAATTAACTGATTTTTAATAATGACTTTGTAATGATCTGAATAATACTGAATGATGAACTATGTTTTATTCTATTCAATACTTGATGGCCACTGAGTGCCAATAATTAATGTCAATCAACGAAATTGTTATTAATTATGCCATTAATTAACTCTTGTTTTCAATGTTCATACTTTGTTGTTGGAAATGAATGTGACTGTTTCATAATGCTTTGTAATTAGGAAAAGACTAATGATTCTTAATAGATTGGAATGACACATAATTAATTAACTATGGTACTGTTTAATAATGCTTTGTAATTAATTAAGGCTAATAATTCTTAGTATATTGAAATGACAAATGATTAATTAATTAACTGTAATTAGACAAATGATTAATTAACGACAAATGATTAATTAACTGTAATTAGACAAATGATTAATTAACGACAAATGATTAATTAACTGTAATTATACAAATGATTAATTAACTGTAATTAGACAAATGATTAATTAAAGACAAATGATTAATTAACTGTAATTAGGAGAAGGTTAATGATTCTTAATTATACTCTGTAACTGAAAAGAATGCGATTATTTCATAATATTTTGTAACCAGGAAAAGAAGGCTACTGATTCTATGTAAAACAATTAATGAACATTTTTCTGTAATACTACATACTTGGTACAGAAATGTTCAATAACTGGGCTATGAATGCCACGAACTATCAATGAAGACTGTAATTGTCAATATTATGTGACTTGATGTCCTTCACCTCATAAGCTGACTACCCTGAATTACTGCAATGTCCATTTGTCCTGTTTATCCCAGTGATCATGGAGCACTATATTTGGTTTTGCACTAATTCTACGTTGGTGTGCCTTGTAAGAATGTGGTGTTGACACGACATGCTGTCCACCACCATGAGCGATGAAGACATTATTATGGTCCCACTGTTTGGTGTACCTAATGTACTGCCAAAATGAAAACATGGAACATTACTACGACAGTTCAGTGTCTTGGCTACACTGATAAATTCTGATGGGAAAAGAACTTCAAGTTGTGTCACTTGGTGTTGTACTACTGTGGAAAGATATGGACTTTCAGAGCAGCTGTGTGCAATCTAAAGTGCTACAACCATGATGCAATCCTTCCCTTTCCTATCCTGATTCTTGTCACATAAAGAAAAAATTTTTTTTGGTAACATCATTTATGTTCATAGGTTATACATTTTTCGATTCGCTAAACTCCAGTGTGAGTACACTTACGTCACTGGTCGACATGATGTTTGCCATTATGTTTATTTGTTGTGAAAATACTAAAGACATTTTTCAGTGCATGTGCACTTTGGACATGAATTTTTTTTTGCCATTATGTTTATTTGTTGTGACGATGCTAAAGACATTTTTCAGTGCATGTACACTTGTCAACATAATATTTCTTGCCAGTCTGTTTATTTGTTCTGAATATGCTAAAGAATTTTTTCAGTGCCTGTGCACTTTGTTATCTGTCAAATAATTTGTATATACTTTTCTGATTTGCTACTATGTTTTGTACTCACATTTTGTCTTTGTCTGATATATTTTGTACTTAGTGCGTGTGCACAACATTTACTTTATGTACTACATCTAATTATTCTTGCCAGTCTGTTTATTTGTTCTGAATATGCTAAAGAATTTTTTCAGTGCCTGTGCACTTTATCTGTCAAAAAGTTTGTATATACTTTTTTCTGATTTGCTACTATGTTTAGTATTCACATTTTGTCCTTGTCTGATATATTTTGTACTTAGTGCGTGTGCACAACATTTAAATATTCTGTAAGTTGTAGGATTTTGTTAATTAAAGAAAAATTTTGCCGCGCTTGGCAAGTCCAAATGACTCACCATCGCTGCCAAATTTTTGCCCCCCGAGTGGAGGGTTATGAAACACGTATGTAACGCAGCAGCGATGGCGAGGCATTGTAGCATCTGTGACCAGAGAGTATGCGCTTGACCGCGCGAGTGTTGCGAGCGGTTCTCAGTCTGTAGTAGTCTTTGCGAGTTAGTTGTCGCTATGCAGAGTAGCAGTCAGTCAGTCGTTGCGAGTCTGTAGCTCTGTCTAGTTGAGAGCAGTACTCAGTCTGTAGTCGTCATGCAGAGCGGTCGGTCAGTAGTAGCAGCCCAGTGCGGTTGTGTGATGTAGGCGGTCGGCAACAATGGTCAAGATGAGGAATAAGGTATACTGTTAACTAATATAATCATTAGATAATGAAAAATTTTATTTATTGTAATTATTGTCCAACAAGTCTCCCAATAATAATTTTTTATTTCAAAAGCATTTTCTCAAAAGTTTAATTTTTTTGAACTAAAGATCTCGTTGCACTTCCCATTTCATTCCACTTCTTTTTGAAGAAAAATTTCACTAGAATTACAAAAAAAAAAAGGAGAATATTATTATTTGCAATGTAGTTCCTCCAAGTGGTGCGCAACAACAAGAGCAGATATGTGACATCCATTTATTCTGAGGTAAGACTTTAATTCTGATTGTTTTTACACAGGGCCAAAAAAACCGATATTTCGGTTTAATTGAATTTTCTTGTCACTGAATGGACTTTAATTTTTTGAAGGATTTATAATTGAGTCAGATTGCGAATTTCACATTTGTTGCCATTGTCAGTACATTTGATTGTAGGCAGGTTACGCATAGAGCCATGTCCATCAGCATTTCTAATTAGTATCGTTATTTTCTTTTAAAATTTTTGTGGGGAGGTTACACTTGGCTCCCATTTCTATTAAGTATTGCTATATTTTCTTTTAAAAATTGCGGTGGGGAGGTTACAATGACTGTGCTTAAACTGACACACAATATTTTTAGCGCAACGGAATCTGACTTTCAATAATCCCTACAAGAGAATGGCTTTGACTAACAATAACCTATACCTTTCACAAATCACTTACCTCACAAAAATCTTCGTTACTCAAACTATTGCAATACAGCGAACGCCAATACTGCCAGCTAAATAAAAGATGCAAACTACAGAAGGCACTAACTACTGATAGGCATAGTTAGCAAATGAAAGATTTTGATAGAGAACGAACAATGTATTTACCTTAACAGCGTTCAAAAGTCATAATATATATATATATCAGTTCATGACATCCAGTCTTACAAATTTACTATCTCTGTCCAGATCATCCGCTCTCAAAACTCCGCCATTTCTCTCCCCACATCCACCTCTGCTGGCGGCTCACCTCCAACTGCGCAACGCAGCCAACGGCCCAACACTACAATAGCGACTATTGCAACAATGCCACCCAGCCACAGACTGCACACAGCACAGCCAGTGATTTTCATACAGAGCGCAACGTGGCGTTACCAATATAAAAACCTAAACAGCCTACTTACAAAGTAACTAGAAAAGTGAGCTAGAATAAGTTACGATTTTATGAAGCAGTGTGTTTCCAATAATCATTTTGAAAAAGTTAATAATAGTTTCCCAAATAACAAATGTAGAAAGAAAAATTCTTTCTGATAAATTCTCAATTAATTACTTAGATTATAGAAGAAAAATAGAGTACAGAATGTGTTTTCTCCCTCCCTTAGATGTAAGTTGAGAAGAGAAGCTTACGCTGTGTTATGTATTTCTCAGGGGTATGGATGCTTCATGAAAATATACAATCTTAAGAAAAAAATAAGTGGAGCTGAATAATAAAATTAGAAAACTAAAAATTACTCAGAGTACGCAAATGTACGTCAAAATTTACAAGTTACAGTTCTCAATCTCATCAGAGCAATGTTTTGGTTAAAACTAGCATTCTTATGAAAAATTGACACTCAGAAAGGTGAAAATTCGTATGTAGCCTCAGTTTCATGTAAAAACACTAAATCTATGGCACAAACAGGATAGCTCTCTTAGATTTCCAGTAATTTACTAAGAATCAAATTTGGAACGAGAATGTCCTCATTCATGGTAGATGTATCAGTTTTATTTGTAACTGAAAATTTTGATCACAACACTCGATTACATTTATGTAATAATACAGCTGTAGCGAATTTCGAGACTGTAATGTAAATAACAGTGGTTACACGGAATCTTAAAGAGGCAGTTTGGAGGGCATGTTCTTTTGTCGGTCGCACTCTAAAATTTCTGTCCGCCAAGATATTAATGCAGTCGAGCTAAAACTTTTTCAGTAACTTAAGCAAACTAATTCTATTTATACAAAAATAAAGAAGATTGTAAATCGTTAAACGACAGAGCTATTATTTAACAAGTGTCCGAGAATGAAACCATTTAGATACTGCTACCTTCTGGCTACGGGCGGATTATGGCAGATGTTCCGTTTGTCGGTCCGCTAAGTCCCGGTTTAAATACAGCCAGAGAGGCACTGGGAAGACACGCTTCGCACCGAGATATCAAACTATCCACGTCAGTCAAACGCCCTGGACGGACTGGAAGGGATTTTCGGTAAAAGTATTAAGTGAATTCGCAAGGAGTCTACACCGCCCTGGTTCACTTATATTTCACGGAGGTAACTGTTTGTGTGCCGCCCATAATGTTGACGAAACAGCGTGGCAAGTGGCGAGATTACTTTCCATTTTTAAGGCGAGCAATTAACTTTTAGTTATTAGAAATCAAGGCGATAGACTATTTTACTTGGAAGCTCCCATTGGGTCGTCTCTGAACTGTTAATAGTGCTGTTTGCGATAAGGATATTAGTTATAATACTAAGACTTATATTTTGTGCGTGTAAACTTTTACAGAATATATCAATGAGTTAAAGCTCTGACCCTTTGTTTATAGTCATAGTTTCTGATCCTACTGAGTAAACAGCATGTAGGGACATTTTCTTTCAGTGATCACGAAGAATAATGTAGGCTTGCAGACTGGAAATAATGGTCAGGACTTTCTCCATCATTTTCTGGCTGACCGCAAAAAATAGTTTTCAGGCTCTAGTAGACGGCAAAGGAAGGTAGAAAGCACGCACGGACAATTTAAGAGTCTTTTCATAAAGACATAACGAAAAACAGAAACCATTTGATGATTACCCGCCGCTGCACAAGGGACTTTCTGCTTAGTGCTATAGAAGGAGGCAGACGGAGTCTACTAGAGCCTTCGTGGAACAATCACCTTACTGTAAACGTGTATTGTCCAATAAATTTAGATTTACGTCCAAAGTGTCTAACAGGAAAGCGAACCATAATATCCTTCGAATGGGAGTAAATTTGTAGTCAAGTTAATGATGGTAACGACATCGACGACAAAGATTGAAGTAAAATAAATTCTTATGACTTGACTGGCAGAGAATCCCTCAAGAGGAATGGGTAACCGCGTGCTTGTAGATCCTTCAACTGGACGCTACTTCAGCGAGTTGCTCGCCCTTAACTTACCCCGTTAATGCCAGCAGAGAAAGGGCAGCTACACTTTGACTTAGAATCCCAAACATGTGCCGTTCTTGTCATACCTTAATATCACTGAAAAGAGAAGGCTAGCGTAAAGGCAGACTGAAAATGTCGATGTATGACGGGGATTGGACTCCGTGACCTAATGGGCTCCAGGCTCGCGCTTTGCCTATAGACTACAAAACCCGACACCGAAGTTAAAGTTATCTTCGCAAAATTTCCGTTTGAGAGCCTCGTAGCAGTGAAAATATGTCAGCAAAACTTACATAGAAATCACACACATGAATTTCCATCAGTATTAAGCTGTAAGTGTACTTTTGATTGAGTGAAACATGTTAACCAAAATGCCACATTTCGCGGAATAATTTATGAATCTCTCGTAGCTAAAATAAGTTTTTATAGCTACATTAGACAGCACTTACAGACATATAAAATCAAATCGTAGTTTCCGAAGATGAAATGTTATTAACGCGAAATATATCTTCTTTTGTTTCGCTGTCTAGCAAAAATTATCCTTCCGGAGACTACTTCTCTTAAATAACACATCGTAGTATCTTGCAGCTAGCTGTCGAAGGTAAGAAAATCCTAGTTGTATCTGGGATTGTGCCAAGGATGGTGGCGATATACGCTGCATTCCAAGAAGCGACTTCGTGAGACGATTCTGAAAGAGCTTTTTCTTTAAATAATGCAGTTCCGCTTTATCGCGTGTACTCCTCGTTCTTTTTTAAGGTCAAGAGTGCGACGCTCTCTGAATCGTGCAGTCATAAAAATGGATCAGAGAATGTATGAGACTTACAGAACTTCTTCAGTCGTGGTACAAATAAACTATTTCTGAACTCCACATGAAACTACAACGAGACACATGATGGAAACCAAGTCCTTTAGACACACAGAAAAGCTTCCTTTTGTAATTTCAAGATGTCTGGGGATTTCAGTATCGTATTTAAAACAGTGGCTATTTCGTTTAAGTACAGCATCTGGTAAGTCTTAATTGTTTGCGCTTAGTGTTTCCTATTACTTATTAATTTATATTGAAATTAATTTTGTCTAACGAACAAGCTTCTACTTGCTGACTTTTACCGTTACTTACATTTCACCAAGTTCATAAATCGAGCAGCGAATGGTAGAGCTTTCTAGATTCACGTTACACAAAGTGCTTGGCTTATTTATAACCAATAAAATATTTTCCAGTGTCTTACAGACTAAGTCTTCCACACATAGTCCGCTGTCATGGTGATGTGCATAGTCGACGTATATTGGATACAGCAAATAAAATTTTGTTTCTGAAAATTACAATGCAACGTACAGGTGTTCAACAAAAATACGGAAATACCAAAAACGCAACACATTACCATCCATAATACGGTTTAGGAAACCCGTTGCGCCGGGCGGAGTGGCCGAGCGGTTCTAGGCGCTAGAGTCTGGAACCGCCCGCCGCTACGGACGCAGGTTCGAATACTGCCTCGGGCATGGATGTGTGTGTTGTACTTAGGTTAGTTAGGTTCAAGTAGTTCTAAGTTCAAGGGGTCTGATGACCTCAGCAGTTAAGTCCCATAGTGCTCAGAGCCATTTGAACATTTTGAAACCTGTTGCCATTCAAAACAGCTTCCTGTCTTATCGGAGTGGGTATACACAGGTCCTACATGGTTTTCATTCTTCCAGCAAAATAGTGGCCAATTCGAACAAAGATGGTGGAGGTGGATAGCAATCACGCCACAGACCGCAAAGACTCAAGAATATTAGGATCTGATGGTTCTGATGACCAGGAGAGGTGCGACAGCTGATGCTCGTGCTCGCAAAACCAGTCCTGGACGATGTGAGCTGTGTGAGAAAGGGCACTGTCGCCGTGGAACACAGCATCGCCATTAACGAACAACATTGTACCATGAGATGGATCTGAATAATCAAAATTGTCTCACAATCATTGGCAGTAATACGACCTTGCAGAGTAACCATGGGGCCCATGGAACACCAAGTTCTGGCTGTTCAAACCATCACCGAACTCCGGCCATGTTTCATTCTTGGGATGTAAGTTGGATACAATGTGAAACAAGTCTCATTCGACCAAATGACTTTCTTCCATTAGTCCATTGTCCCGGTTTCATACCTTTGGCACCACGTTTTTCTGTTACGCCATTTGCATCATATATGAGTGGTTTTAGAATTCCAGCTCACACTGCAGTTACCTGCTTATAAAGCTCAGTTCGTGTTGTTTTGGTGCTAACAGGGTTCGCGAGTGTGACGTTCAATTCTGTAGTGACTTTGCGCTGTCATCCTCTTATTTTTCGTCATATTATTGTTCAACGACCATCTGTCACTATCACGCAAGACACAATCTTGTCCGGTTTCTCTGCATGTGGTATAAATTTTCGATACCGTCGGTCGTGGTACACCCAACATTTCACTTTCGAAAGTACCCATCATACGAGCACCAACAATTTCCTCATTTTCTGTTTTACTTAGCTCCAACACACTGCACTCGCAACTACACAGAACGCAGTCCTGGCCACAGCTGAGACTTTCAACGCACTGAAGACATATATTACATAGGAGTTTCGATATTTTTGGCCAACCCTTGAATCAGTCTGCGTATACAATGAGTCATACGGGAAATTGAAAACCGGCCAAGGCATACATATTGTTAGAAATGAACCTTGAACATACATGTATCACTTATTACACACTGACTGTGAAATCATAAGAGATGTGTAAAGAAATATCTGTTCATAATCATAGAGAGAAAAGTACCGTCTGTTGCTTTTTGGCACTGTGTGTTGCTATAGAAGGAAACTATGGGATTCTAAGAGCAATGAATGTTATACAAATGTTAATTAACAGTTATAGCAGCATTCTGGTACATTACCGTTTTTATTGTGTATTTTACGAATGGTTTTAGTGACACAAAAGTGCTGCTAGTATTTGTATTAATGACTTCACTGTGACTGACACATATTAGTAACAGACTAACGTAAATCGGCCTTGTCTAATGTAAGGAGAATAGTAACTCATGTCCACTGCAGTAAGAAACTCTCAGGTTTTTTGGAGTGTCGAGAGACTATTGCAGTATTACTGCGGACTTGGTGTCGTCTTCTTCCTCTGTCCAATAACATTCTGTTGATGGGCATCCTCCTGCTAAAAGTTCAGACTTATGTGAACAGTGGTCTATCTGAACTACGACGACTGCATACTATCCGATCAAAAGTATCTCAGCCTCTGTTGTATGTATGTATGAATGAATTGAACCAGGGAC
This sequence comes from Schistocerca serialis cubense, assembly GCF_023864345.2. Taxonomy (NCBI): domain Eukaryota; kingdom Metazoa; phylum Arthropoda; class Insecta; order Orthoptera; family Acrididae; genus Schistocerca; species Schistocerca serialis. The sequence goes on from NC_064640.1 coordinate 155,811,701, forward strand.
GTAGGAACGACTGAGAGGCTTCGTCCCCGCCGTAGCCCTCAGCGGTACACAACCCCACAACAGGCTACAACAATCTACTCACCCCACCGTCGCCCCAGACCGAACCCAGGGTTATTGTACGGTTCGGTCCCCAGTGGACTCCCCCCCCCCCCCTCCTCCCCCTCCCCCCTCGGGAACGTCCAATTCCAGACGAGTGTAACCCCAATGTTTGGGTGGTAGAGTAATTGTGGTGTACGCGTACGTGTAGGCAGTGTTTGCACAGCAATCGCTGACATAATGTAACTGATGTGGAATAAGGGGAACCAATTCACATTCGCCGAGGCAGATGGAAAACCACCTTAAAAACCGTCCACAAGCTGACGGTCACAACAACTGACCTCGGCATTAATCAGCCGGTCGGATTCGTGCCGGGGCGTCAGACTGCACGGCCAGCCGGCTGGGCTGAGCCTCTTTTACTGGATACTAATATACGCTGTGTCCACCCTTCACCTATTAGACGGCTTCAACTCAGCTGGGAACACTTTCAATGAGGTGTATGAATGTATGTGGAAGAGTGGCAGTTCATTATTCTTCTAGAGCCGAAACCAGAGAAGATACTGATGTAGGATGCTTGGGTTTGGAGCGAAGTCGACATTCGCACTCATCCAAAAGACATTCCATCTGGTTCAGGTCGGGACCGAGGGCAAGAAAGTCAGTTTTAGGAATTTTATTGCCCACAAACCATTGCGTCAGAGACATTACCTGACTAATGTGAAAGTCATGCTGATGCAAGTAATTGTCATACTCAGTGTTTTGAAATAATCTCATGTCCTTGCGCATTTACCATTTTCTTATGTGCAGTAAGGGAATCACACATTAAAAATAAAAAATAAAAACGTAAACCGTAACATGATGGCAGGTAATTTTCTCCACGCATTAATTAAGCCCAAAGCTTTCCACTGGGTGGCCTCAAGGTGTAGATCAGTTCATCACCCCAAATCATTCGTTTCCGGTCATACACTTCTGATAGCGACGCCCTTCACAGCGCCTCAAGAAACGTTTAGCCTTTGTATCCTATTCTTTTAACACCAAACACACAGTCATTGTCTAGCTGGGCTGATGGTACCACTTTGGAGCTCACGAGTGATTCTTTCCGCAGGTTTTATGCCATTTTTTACAACCGACCTTCTCAATGCATGCGATACCTGTCCGTCAGTTCATGAGGTCTTCCTCGTCTTCGTTCAGCTGTGGTTATTTCTTCGCTCTTCCACTTCACAATCACATCATCAACCGTCAACTTGGGCAGCTTTAGAAGGGTTGAAATTTTCCTGATGTATTTATGGCTCAGGTAACATTAAATGATAAATCCACTTTCGACATCACTGCACTGCCCGACCGAACCATTCTGCTGTCACTGCGCCAGTACTAATAGCAAAGTACACCTCATCTCTTTTTATAGCAGCAGGTCGACCTCTCGTGATATATAATGGTCCATAAACTTTGAGATCAGATAGTGCACGAACATTGCAAAACAGCGCGTTTTTAAGCGTCCTATTGCACAAGTTTCACAATAAAGCAGCCAGCCGCTAGATTAACATATGCAGTTTATGACGTTGTTATTGGTGCACACCCCAGTATTTTCTTTTTGGGGACGTGTCTAGATGTACCAATTACGTCATAGTCTGGCTAGTAATAAGATTTGTGAAGTGTTTTTGCTATTGTCTCTAGTAGCGTAATTCTTACAGTCGCTACGTGTTCAAATGCCAATCCGTGTCGGATTTCATATGACCACAATTTCACTACATTGCTCACTATTATAGCTCAGTGGCGCTGCTGGGACCTCTCGCTAACCTGTTCTACACGAAAGATTGTTCGCTCTTTTCCTGGATCAGCTGGAGCCTATTCTCCAGTCAATGTGGTGACTAAACCGTGTGACAACTATACACTCTATCCGCCTTCCAATACGTAAGATTTAGAAACTATAAAGAGATTAAAGTACCCTGCGACTATTGAAGTTTTGCTCGCAGGAGGGGACATGATGCTGTTGCCCCGGTAACTCCATTGGCGGACAGCTCCGCCTCCTCTGCCAGCGGCAGTTTCGTTGGTATAGTGCACCCTGTTGCCACACGATCAGTGAACAGCAGCACGTGATGTCCAACACCCTCACCCCTTTATGTGAAGCAGCGTTTTTCAGCGTTGGCGTGTTCAACATAGGTCAGCGTCTGCTGAGATCTCGTGGTTTTTGTATAAGCTTTATGTTTGTAGTTATGTAATGTTTCTGAATACTTAGGTGGGCTGAAAACAATTTGACCGATTTTATCTATATCGAAGGTTAGAAGAGCGACTCCAATCCAAGTATAAGGTTTCCAGTTTGTGCACACTGTGCTCAAGTGCTAGTGGGGGTGTACAGTTTATGTCTTGCGAGACAGAATAGCTGTGCACTTAACATCTATGGGTGTATGGTCCTGGAGATTAGAAGTGAGAAGGCGAGAAAGGAAGGTGAAAACAACGAAGTCACGCTAGCTCTTTCTTCGCTAGAAACTCTAAGCAAAGTACACTTACGGGGCTGAACATCATTATGGCAAGCATTGGCGTTGCATGTGTCATTACTTCGAAACTGATTACAGTTGTCTGGTTTCCACTATGAAAGGTTTTCGCCTCGGTTGGTTATGGCCGAAAAAAGTGACATAGTGGCTGATAGACTCATGCAGAGAGAAACACTTCATTCGAAAAAGTTATGTCTTGAAGACAGTAGGGTGACTGAGTGTGATACGTTGACAAAGTACGAACGAATCGTACACCACAAGGAAAAACGCTATCACACCCTTCACGCTGGCTCTGGTTGCGTAAAGCTGAACATCACTGTTTTGTTCAAGAATCTAAGATGACTGTCATGAAATTCACAGTATCCAAGGAGCAGATATCTAATTTTGAGTTGCAAAATATTCATCTGAATTCTGCTACACTATATGGTATAGTGTAGCGCCTTATGGTGCCATACAATTTCCCAGTATTCGATAAAGCACCCAAAATGCAATTGGATAAAATACGTGTACAGTACATTTGCGTTTATAAATTACCCTTTTCAACCGTACCGAACGATAATCTTCACAAGAATTTTTAGCACAGTCGTCTTATATTTGTGGAGGACTGTTCCTTGTCGGTACAAGGAAAAAATTCTAACAATCCTTCTTGTACTACAACGAAGCAACTGTATTAACGTCCTTGTCCGTGAAAGAGCAGTACTCGTGTATTGCATAGGAAAAGAGTCTGAAATCTTTTTGTAGGTATCCAAAATGTTAGATGTGAAACTGCTTCCAGACGATACAGTTTAATATTTTGTAGCTGAAAGTGTATCCTTCCATGTATGACAAAGTATATTAGAGTCTGGACATTATGTGCTAAATCTCTTTTGATTCCCTTAGCAACAGAACAGCTTCCAGAACATGTAACGGGAATTCTATTGGATTTTGAAATTAAGCCCATATAAGTGTGTACCGAGGTTAATAATTTTAGTCGTACACGGAAATGCGAAAGTAGCATGTATATTGAAGTTCAGAAAACATAACAATATTAAAAGTGAAAAATAGTTTATTTAAAATTTCTTGGTGTATGTAATGCCAGCGGTACCCATTACAAATTGTAATAGACGGCGAACGAGTGGGATATATATATTCTTTTCTAAGTGAAAAAGTTTATTCCAATTCACGTAAGGGTGATAACTTTTTCTATCTCTTCTGTTCATTTTTGCGATCATCCTCAGAAGGAGGGACGCGGTCTCTTAACCTTCTAAGTGAACCAATGCCACGCAGCCAGCCGAAGAAATAAGGACGACTATTGGGAAAGTTGGCAGAGCAGCGAAGGCCTCCGCGTCTGTGTGCGCTGCTCGCAGCGCTCCCCTCTTGCCAAGTTTAACAGGGAAAAGCCAGCCTCCTGAATTCTAAGGACCGCTGTTATTACGCGTCTTGTCTTCGTACGTATTTCTCATGTGACTGTCTAGAAATTATTTATGCAGTAGTAGAAAAAGGAAATTACATCGTGTATTATGACATCTAATTATTACATACCATATGAATAAAAGCTGCCAAAGATGGATTTAGTGAAACAGAACCTTAAACGAATATAAACGCAACAGAATTACGATTGTAATAGTGACTACGCGCAGATAAAGTAATTTTTTTTCAGCATTAATGAAAACGCTTCAAAGGAAAAGGATGCTGATGACATAGATGACAAGGCTTATACCAAAGTGAAAAGGTCGTTAAATCATGAACTAATAAAAAGAACATTTAGCTTGAAGTATACCAAGTGTTAATGGCACACACCAATATCTTTAACAGCAGAACTGTAGCACCAATAAATTAAGAATTATCGTTTAGCTCAACAAAAATGCATATTGAACTGAGAGAAGAGCATATATATTTAAATCAATTTTGATGTGTAGATCGGGCATCGTGAGTTGTGGGCAGTGTATTTGTCATGTATTTTAGCACGGATGTTCTTTCTGGAACTAATGTGGATTTGTTCTAATGCGTTCGACAACTACAATTCATTTTATTCCACTTGAAAATTTCACGCTCAAAATATTTAATTAAAAAGTGTCCCTTTAAAAAGTACTATAACTTATGTAGTGAATTTTGTGTAATATATGTAGGTGCTAAATTTGTGTGAAAGTAAATAAGATGAAAATCGGATTTGTTTTCCGGTCCGGATATAAGCAAAATTACGTATATAAAGTGCATGCTGTAGACTTGTTTCCCACTGCGTTGCACTTTATTCACCATGTAAGGTTTTGGTTACATCAACTGTTCTGTCTTGGTTACGTAACCTGCCCTGTCAAAGGTACAAAGGACAAAGTTCAAAGATACAAAAGAAGAAGTTATTAGGTAACAAGCAATAAAGAGTGCAAACTTTCTGATGAGTTCTTTACCTCCTGGTCACAAATAATACCACCCAGTGTTAACTGTGAGTTTATTTTAAAGAGGGGTAGGATGTTGAAAAGGCGGAGTGGGAGCAGGAGAGGCACCACAGAACATTTTAATTGTCACTGTCCTGAATATAGCTGAATGATGGCTTCCATTACTAAATGTAAACGTTTGAATTGGTTCAAATGGCTCTGAGCACTATGCGACTTAACTTCTGAGGTCATCAGTCGCCTAGAACCTAGAACTAATTAAACCTAACTAACCGAAGGACATCACACACGTCCATGCCCGAGGCAAGATCGAACCTGCGCTCGGCTCCAGACTGCAGCGCCCAGAACCGCACGGGCACTCCGGCCGACAAACGTTTGAATTCCACAGAGCGAAATACAGTGACGTTCGATAGAAGAATGCTGTGTGAAGAAGCGTGGGACTGAACTTTGGAGCACGTAAGACCAAATAACATGTCTCGCATTTCTTTCAACATATGTGTTTTACGAGGGTCATTCAATAATTAAAGAGACAAATTAGTCTGAAAAAGCCCTGTTAGTAGGGCAAGTTTTGTACATTTATGGCTTTAAGTTGGCATCACTGGGATGAGCCCTGATCAGATGGTGTACCAACATTGTTTTGTTTATAACCTCAAAAATACATTTCAAGGTGGTGAGTCCACTTGAAACGTCCACATTAGCTGAACAACGTTCTGTTGTTGGTTTTTTACTGGCTGAAGGCGAGAAACCAATGAATATACAGGGTGTCCCATTTATCTTGACCACCGTAAATAACTGTTTGTCCAGATGGATATTACAAAACACAAAAATAATGTACAATGTCCTCACACTGTATTTTCACCCAGTAATTTGACTCGTAATCAGACGGTAGATTCCGGTATTGCGGACGTCGCTGATCTGCACATGGCTGATAATTCAAAACTTGATTGTTTTTCGAATGCGGTCAGTGATTTCCCTACTTCTTTACACAATTAATCAGACTGCCAATAATATGTCAGAGGAAACAACAGTGCAAAATCCGTCAGATTTTATTAACGATAATTATACACATAATGCAACAAACGAGACGTCCATGGTTGTGGATGACGTCTCCACACCACAAAACACAACACAGGTGACATCCGAAGCATCACTTGAAAAGAATACGGAAGCGACGCTTCAAAATCTCTGTAAATGATGGTTAACCTGAATACTCAGTTACGACAAGCAATACGAGAAATACAAGTTGACACCACGAATCAGTTACGACAAGATATACGAGAAATACAAGTTGACAGCACCACTCAGTTCAGTGAACGAGTTAATAAAAATGATGAACAGTTTTCCATCATACGTGACGAGCTTATATCGTACACAGAAACGACTGATAACCGTTTCAAACAGATAGATACAGACATTAAGGCCAGTGAAAAACGTCTTAGCGATAAAATTCAAGTGATAGCGAGTCAATGCGCAAACAGTACCGCACCCTTGAGAGATGACATTAACGCTTTAAGATATCAATGTAGTGAAACCTATAAAAAGCTTTCATATGAAATCCAATCATTTAATGAAAGAATTGATCAACAACACACTCGATTAGAGGCACGTCTTTAAGTTCACACTGAGACCTCAGGAAAGCAATACAAAGACTTGATCTCTAAACACATAGAGGAAAACAATCAGTTGTTACAGTCATTAGAAGCACAAAGACAGTAAGTAGAACAGCAGTTGCTCACTAGTCTTACAACCAGTGTTGATGCTAGTATAAATTCATTTATAGACGAGGTTAATAGAGTAAAACAATCACAGAACCAAATACAAACACATATAACTGATTTCAAAACCACTGTTGACACACGAATCCAAAAAGTTGAAGAATAGTGTACGGATGACAGAGTCGTTAAGCTCCTGTCTTGAAGAAATAGAGCTAGTGCAGAACCCTGACACAATTAAAGCAGATTGAAAAAAGATGAACAAAACTACACGAAAACTGCAGAAGCAAGTCGACGCTTTAGATTCAAACAATTCCACACACATTCTTACGCTCACGGAAAGATGTGATGAGCTATCGGCAAGATCTGAAACACTTGAAAATCAAACGGAAAATAAATCAGATGACATAGCTTCCGTTCCGTTCACTGAACCTCAAGAATATTAGTACACGCCGCAAATATTAAACCAGCTTGGTGCACGTAACAGTTCGCTACATAGGAAAGTTAACAGTTTACATCAGGAAGTGGACAATATCAGAAAATTTTCTCCACGTAATCAGTTTCAAACTAATACGCAACACCAGCTCTCACCTACTTGTCAGCCTCACAATATGGGCAGACCACAAAGAGTGCGTGACTTTCATACAAGCTAGTCATCTCACAACCAGTTCTTTTACGCCGCCGAAACCACTCAAAATCTACAACATGAAGCACTCGACTATAAACATTTTCTACCTGTAAAAAAATTCAAGGTATTTAGAAGTAACTGCACCGATCTGCATCGCCTTGATTGGGTGCAGCAATTTTCATTTTCGCTACCACCAAAGTGGTCAGTGACACAGAAGCTCTAATTTAACTGCAGCTTTTTAGAGGGAGAATCTTCGATGTGTATGAGACCCATAGCAAGGCCATGTCACTCCGTCGAAGAGTTTCAAAATGTTTTTCTATCTGCGTAGTGGTCGGAAACGACTCAGCGAGGCATTAAAAACCAGCTAATTAGTTTGCCCAATTTTGAACACTCCAGTTTTTCAACTATCACCCAGTTCTTTTTTACTATATGGTTCAACAAAACCAAAACCTGACCGAACCGTATACCCAATGGGCACTCGTACAATTTTGCATCTCAAAACTTCCGCGCTCATTACGAGTTTCCCTTCTCACCGGAGAGCGAAAGGAAAGCATTTCAGCATTCAGGGACTTATTACAATTATTAGAAATTCAGTAGTCAGACTACCCATATGTCAATGAAAACTAGGTAACAGCTCATTCAGTTGCAGCGAGTAATCCCGCACATTCCATAACAAGAGAAATAAAGATTTGGTTCCGATAACGATTTTCATGGACATTTTAATAAGAGCAAACATTTTAACAACAAATGTATTCAGCAGCATTAACTGTATCAGAATTTCAACGCCAGTAATCACAGTCTCCAGTCGCAATTCTTGCCGCAGCCGCAGCAGCTCGGAAAGATTCAACAACAATAAGGTCGACAAGCCAAACCAAAGGTCAATGTGCCACCGCCCAGATTTGCCAGTACAGCCCAGTCCAGAAATTTTGCGTAACCTCAAGGGAATAGCTTCTCCCACGAAAACTAGCGGTTACAATCACATCGAAACGATCAACAGCAAAGAAATTTTCACCACAAGCACGAAGGGAATCATTAACACCTTAAGCGTAATTTTGGCAACAGCAACTTTCATCACCATCAGCCCCAGCTCTCTCAGTTCATTTTTAATGAACCAACTGTTCGTTTCCGTCCACCGCGGTATTCTGCAGACCAAAACAGCCGTACAGTACATGTAACTGAACCAACACAGAAAATTTCTGCCACCAATCAGCCCACTAGTAATGCATGACTAGAAACTACCAACGCTGTTCAATCGGAAAACGTGCAGTGCAATTCTTCTCCTCATAATACCGTTTAGCAAAACGTCGTGACTTTCGAGGACATTAGGGACACATTATTACAAGAGAGACACCAAACTCAAAAGAATATTTCCATCCAGCAGTTGAAATTAAAATTGGTTTGCATTTATTGTCTGCAGTGATCGACTCTGGTTCAGCAGTAACGGTGATAAATGAAAGAGCATTTCAAAAATGTAACGCCGACAATACCTGTCCTACTTTTCCACTTGGTAAAACGAATGTCTGAAGCGCAGTCTCCAACGAGGGAGTAGAAGTGAAACTGCAGACACACCTATCTTTTATACTTGCTGATCACACATTTCATGCTAATTTCTGGATCGTTCCTCTCTTAACAACCAACGTCATCCTTGGTATGGATTTCCTGACACTGTTATCAACTTTAAGAAGTCATTGCCTATACTGAAATACGATACGCAACAACTATCTATCACTTTTCAGAATACTTTCTCAGCTGAGGAGCAATACATTAACAGAGTAGAGGTCATTTCAGCATATAAGAATGCTAATTAGCACACAACATTCTTTACAGGCACGCATTTCCGTAGTAACAGTATCCCTGAGGAAGTAGATTATGACATTGTACAGACGATAAACAGTAAGGTGAATGAATGTAAGGCTTCGACAGACGAAGAGCGCCAACAGTTGCGGGATAGTCTTTTACAGCACTCTGAAATATTGAACAATGTACCAGGAATCATGTCCAGGTTTGTTTATGAATTTCAAGTAAAACCGCATGAGACATTCAAGGCAAAACATTATTCTACTCGCTTCATCTATATAGATCAAGTCAAGCAAGAACTTCAGGCAATGTTAGACCAAGGCATCACAGAACCAGCCGTTAGTCAATATATTAACCCTCTTAACGTTGTTAACAAGAAAGATGGCTCACTTCGTCTTGTGTTGAATTCACGTCAGATCAACGAAATCATCATTACTGAAACCGATCGTCCGCAAACGTTGGAAGAGCTCTTACAAAAATTTCACGGAACGTCAATCTATTCTACTCTGGACCTAAAATCTGGATTGTGGCAAATTCAGCTGCATCCTAATTGCAGAATACACACTGTTTTCCTTTGTTTCGGTAACTGTTATCAATTTTGTAAATGACCTTCTGGTTTAACAATTAGCTCCACTGCTTTCATCCGTGCAATGAATACTATTCTTCCAAATGAATTAAAAGACAGAACACCACTTCCACTGACGACATAATAATTGCAGAACCCTCTTGGTCGGAACATAATCTGTTCTTCGCATGCTATTGTAAACTTTTCTTACAGAAGGTGTTACCATGAACCTTAGTAAACCTCATTTCGGCAAGACTTCCATTAAATTTCTAGGTCACGTAATTTCGGCTGACGGCATCACGCCCGATCCCGACAAACTGCAAGCCATTCGTGACATTACAATTCCGTCTACCAAAAAACAGCTTCGCAGCTTCCTGGGTTTGATCAAGTTCTTTCGTCGTTTCATACACAACTCTGCACTAGATACCCCTAGATTTTGTCATCTTACTGGTAAAAATACTATCTGGTCATGGGACGACCAATCACAACCCGAGATTTTCAATTTAAAAAATGCTTTACTTAACGCCCCACTTCTATCACATTCTGATCTGACAAAGAAGTTTTCGATTGCTGCAGACAGTTCAATGACTGCTCTTGGTGTCCATGTATTTCAGGGAGTAGAAGAAAATGGTACAACAGTTATGAAGAACATCGCGTTTGCTAGTCGCATCCTCACATCGGCTGAAAGAAAATTTCTCATTTCACATTTTACTAAAGAAACGCACACTATATATCTTCTCATGAGGCCTAATTTCCCGTATCTTACCTTCGTGGACCTTACGCGAATTGTATATAGGCGGCAGTATAATCGTTCTCCATTTACCTTCAAATGCCGATTCTCTAAATATTCTCAAAAGTGTTCGTCGAAAAGAACGTACTTTCCCTCCAGGATTTCCCATTTGAGTTCCGAAAGTATCTCTGTAACACTTGCGTGTTGTTCGAATGGCCCGAATAAATGGATCGTGAGATATGTGGAAAGTTGTACAAGTTCAGTCTTCAGGGAGGAAGAGAGAGCATACCCTCAAGGCGAGCTGTGCCACTTGAAACCGCTCTCTCTTGTGTGACTGAAAATGTCAGTGTTGCACCAGTTGTAACCACTGACAATGATTGGCAACGATGTGAAAGTGTAAACTCAACTATCGGCATGCCTCTTTGTCGTTAATAGGTTTCATATTAATATCTGAGTGAGTTTCATAAAGGTGAAAATGAGCTGGTCACAGTGAGGACTACCAGGGTATGCTGTTATGACACTAATGTCTATGTGGGACTGGTGGATAGAAGAGGGTGACACACAGGAGCCAAGTACTGCATAACGAGCAGTAACCACTGCACGTCATGACCGCCATCCTACCTTCATGACCGAAAAAGACAATGCTAGAGCAATGCAGCATTCGTGAAGCACTTAGGGTCGCCTGAATGTATGTAGCCCTATAAAAAGAAGTCTCAACCGCAATGTGTGTAATGAATTCGTAGGCTACAGATGCAAAACAACCATCGGTGGCCAACCTCTGGGCACCTTCCACACCTCTGTTCTATTCGGATTATCCGGATGAAGGAAAGACAATCGTCAAGGCTGTCGTAGAGGACTAACTCTGAAACAAATGCGAATATTTTCTTAAGTTAGGCATCATGAGAAATATTATTGATATCAATGGAGGCTACAAGTTACTCTCACCAATCACACCACATTTCATTTACACTACACGTTTCTTCATCATGAGGTGGTTTATGCCAATTAATATGGGATGTGTGTGTAGTGCTTGCCACTTTTGGGGAAACCTGTGTAAATGCCTTGTAGGGGAATGAGATACAAAAATACCATTTTAGCATCTGGTTCAAAGTTCTATGGAGTGCTGTCATTGAAAAGATGATGAAAAATACAAATTTAATACCGCTAGTTGTCATAGACTTCTCTTACCGTCATGCATACCTGTATACGAGGGTGTGCTAAAAAGTAATACCTCCTAATTTTTATGTGAAAGCTCTTAAAGGTTTTAAATGAAACAAACGCTATTAACATTCTACATCTTTATTCTTGATGTCCACTCACCCTGGCGATGAACATATTTCTCCCAACGAGAGACCACTTTGTTGATTCGTCGCGGTAGAATGTTTGACATTGTTGATGGAGCCATTACCTCATATCTGCTTGCATCGCTTCATCACTATTAGAATGAAGTATTCGTGGATATTCATTAAGTTCTGGAAACTGATAGAAATTGGCCAACGAACCAAAGGCGTCGAATTGCAGCATATGTCGCAGCGCTCGTGCGTGGTCTGGCATTGTCACACTGAAGGGAACAGTTCTCCAGGTGTGGATGAACTCTTCGACTTTGGAACTCGATTACAGAATGCTGTTTCTCACCCTGCGGCATAGTTACATTACACACCGCCATGTTACGCGCTATAATTCGCATCCCTCTAGCGGCAGCGGACAGCAAATATGTAGACATGAAGAATAAAGATGTAGACAGTTAAAAACGTCTTTTTTATTTAAAAACTTTTACACATAAAAATTCGGGGGCACTGCGTTTCAGTACGCCCTCGTACACTTTGTATACACTGAAGTCAGCATAAGTGGAGTATTAGAAACTAAGAAGAGCAGAGGATTAATAAAATTATAAAGTTACCACTGATGGCAAAGAAATAAAACACAATTTTTGCACAAGTAACTAAGATTTGCGGAAATCTTTGATTACAGTGATGAACAGTAACATAAATGTAAATATCTCTTATATTCATGGGCTCCTTTCCTATCACAATTAGATCACTTAAAACAGTATGTGATGTGTGTTTTATAAACAAGATAGAAATTTGAAGCTGTTACCACTGGATGTATTTATATTTATATTTCCATTTACCTTTGCGGTCACAGACCTCTACAGAAGTTCGAGTCTTGAACTAAAAAGGTATTTCTGTTTTAGAATTCTGCTATTAGACAACTTCACAAGTTGCCCAAAAGTTGTCCCCACAACACTTACATGTCTCATTCACTGGCAGAATTCACCCAATTGATGAAGATATAAACATTTTAACTGCATAATGATAGTAAAATGAATTGTTGCTGATAACAGTAATCTTGTAGCTCCAATTGCTCTTTATTAAGGTTTAGAATAGATATTGCCCTGGGCGATAAGGAGGATGAAAACTAAGTTGGATCTTATTGAATACCAGGAAAACTGTACATCAAACTATAGTTCTAGTACACTGTTTTACTGCATTTTAAATTAGAACTGGCGCTGGGCAATATACGCAGAGCACCATCTGCATAATCACTTAGTGGTAAATATAATTCATTTTCTAAAGATATACTTACTAACTGATTTCTCCAATGACAGGCGAAGAGATGCAAGCAGAGCTGAGGTCACTGGACAATATGAGATATATTCGAGCTACAAAATTTGTCACCAACTCCAACAGACGGGAAAAGAGCACGCCTTTCGGTGCATTTATCCAGCAATGAACTCTGTCTACTTCATCAAAGACACACTCCTTTACCTACAACCACGGAAGGAGTTAATATCCTGCTTTTTTCTTGGGTAGGTAGGAATTCTGAGCTCAAAATAAAGGATGCACCAGCATACGAAGACTGATCGTTAACTACAGTGGCATAACTTAAACTTCCTCTACAGGCAGTTCCCCAACAGGCAACAGTAGAGAGTACTATTCAGTAACTGCAGCGTAAGTTTCTGTGTAGGGAGAGACATAGATGTTGAGGGGAAAGGCCATGAGCCGATAGGAGGAAGAAGCAGAAACTGTGGGGCGGCGGATGAGTTTGTAAAAATAAATGCTTGCTGGATAAACACTTGAAAGTTGAATCAGTCTCTGGCTTTTAGAATGTTGTTAATGCTGTCTTTCGCCGTTCTCAACACTGGCTCTCTATTTACTTTTTGGCACCCAGAAAGTGATTTAATAAAACATGGAACCAGTAATTAGAGATCCTAGTGCCCACTTTATCTGAGAATGTTATTATAGCTGCAGCTTATAGCTCTGAGGAATTAGGAGATTGTCCGGGATTTCTAATCAAAAACGGTTTTCCAAAATAGATGAGTATATTCTGAAATTCACTGATAAAAAAAAAAACACAAGTATCCCTACAACCTTACTGACAGAGCAGTTCAGAGTCTAATGCGCTGATGCAACTATAAATGTCCGAATTAAATGTTAAAAAGAATGCTCGCCATAATTTGATGAGATTATTTCATCAAACGCCACGCTAAATATTTGGTAGAATGTCTGTCCCGCGACGGCGCGTGAAAATACGACAATACGCAAACTGAAGCTAGATAATGAAAATCATTCCAGAATTAACACTTCACATGAAATGTTTTCATGGTTCCGCGTATCTCTAGTAACTTAATACGGCACCCGAGGCTGTTTGTAGCAGTGACACTGATGCGACGCGGCTCCCGACACAGATGGCGTGTCATTCAGCGTCTGGAGAGAACTGGGGCCTTGCTTCCTCGCGCAGCGTTCTTATATATAAAGCCGCGGTGCGGACGGCTAAGGGAACGCCTGATCAAATCGGCTGTCCCGACTAGCCACTGGGCTAGTAACGCATCACTTCAAGTTACATAATAATTTATAGCTTCTTTTGCTGATGGCCGAAGAAGTTCTTAATTTAAACGTGCATTCAGCACGCAGGTAAGTATTGATAATAAAATTTTGACGTGGCTAAGTTAAATATTTTGGGCGAGAGAATTAATTAAATTACACTGCACGCAGTAGATGAGCTCTGAACTGGCCCTTTTGAGATCCGCTATCGCTATAATTTTATAGGTATTCAAAAGAAACTTTACACATCTTCATAATCAAAGCGGACCTCCAACCTATTTAAATCTAAACATCCTAGCCTTATTTACTAGCCTACTTAATCTATCTTGCTTCCTTCAGTTTTGAGACGAAAACCACAAAATCATGAATTTCCACTAAAATCTTAATATGTGAAATCCAAAGTACTGTTTTTATTAAATCATTATGAAAGATGAATCTAAATATAAATTTTGAAGTCTAGCTCTTTTCTGTTGCGCCAATGATTTTTTCAGAAAAACGTCCAAATTTCGAAAATGACTTAAGTTATCGAACTGATATTCAACACACATTAATTTAGTATTATTCCTGACATACTAGAAAAGTTTTAGGTCATTTGCTTGATTTTTAAGGTATTGCGCAACATTTATGACGTCAGAGCTAGTTACAGCAGACTGGCTGGCACACAATGGAAACTGATGTGAATTTACTACAGCGTGAGTAGGCTGCTTCCCTACAAAACCGTCTGTCAAGGTGAAGGCGTTCCTGATTCCAACTATTAAGGCAATGCCATTTCAACATTCCTGCCGATAGATCATTTTCTTATGACAAATGGACCCCTATTTCGGAAATGAGACTCGCCGGTACATCTGCATGTATGTATCTACAGGCTATAGTACATTTTAAGACACAGCGCACAGCAGTTTTTTGCTTTGTGTGCAGGGGTACGAGTGTATTTATTCCAATAGACGGCCTTTACGTTTTTATGATATATCCTGCAACAGAAATTTAACGAAAAGTTTTAGTGCTCATGTGGCGGATCTCACACTTTTACTGTTTAGTGTTAATTGCTACTTATCACAATATTTATATCTTGTCTAAATCATCGTGTACTTCATTTTCATCTTCTGAGGACTTTATTAAACGGTAATTGACAGCTCTGCCTGAAAAAATTTAAGAGGGCTGCTCAGTATGGCACCTAAATCGTTTATATAGAATAAGAACAGCAGACCGACTATAGTGTTTACTTGGGGAACCACAAATGTAACTTCAATTTCCCCATATGACGTCCCGCCATTTATTGCAAACTGTGATAGGAAATCACGAATCCACAGCTTAGACGATACTCCATAGGTACACTATTTTATCAGAAGCCACATGTGACGAGCGGTTTTAAAAGCCTTCTGAAAATCTAAAAACACATAACGAGCCTGAGAACCCCTGTCGACAGCTCTCAGTACACGTTGTCAGTAAAGAGCTAGTTGTGTTTCACAAGAACGATAATATCTGAATCCATGTTGGTTATATGTTAACATATCGTTTTCTTCTAGGTATTTCGTAATGCAAGAACGAAGCATATGGTCCAGATTCCTACTATAAATCGAAGTCCTGATCTCTGCCAACCATTCAGCCGGCTACATCAATTTTCTTGCTTGTGTATTTGTGTGACCTGTGCAGCTCTCCGGTCTTCATGTACGGAACTTCCATCGAGCGAGCGGCAGCAAATAGGTGCTAAAAACTGAGATATTTCACCTGCATAATCCTAGAGGCAATGTCGCCTTCAGTCACAGGGACATGTTTTGTCAAATGTCTTTAGTGCATTTTAGTGATATATTCAAACTGCTGTAGTGTCCAGAAAATTTTAACTTCGATCCTATCATGCGTCTATAAACCGTTTTGTTCCTTTCATATTACCTTAAGCTTTATCAAGAAACATGGCTGGAAGTTACATCTTCAGTACCAATGGAATTGGTATTCCAAGGTTGGTATTGGTTGGTATTCCAAGGTTGGTATTCCAAGGAAAACTGTGGGTTATATTCGATTGTTCCTGTGAGATGGTGAGTTTGTTAAGAAAAAGCTCTCAGAGAAGTTGAAGTAACCGCAGATCCTTAAGTGCTGTTAGCGAAGTAAGAACAGAATCATTTGCCTCACTCTTCCCCAATTCGGGTAGTATGGGGAGATCTCGATCTTTGAAGTCTACGTATGGAAGAGATTCACTGCTTATCAGATATCTTTGACGGATGATTTCACTTAGTTATCACCTAAACTAAACAGTTTTTCATTCTTGAAAATTAAACCGCAAGCAGCTGTTGCGGGATCCTTTAATAGTACTTCCGTTCCCACTATGTTAGAGTTGCATATTCAGGTACATCCAAATAAAGAAGAATTGGACATGAGAGGTTTCGAAAGTCTGTCTGTTTCGGGCAAGCCGTGCCCGCTCGTTGCTTGTCACTCACGCACGCGCTCGGTATTCACTAGCAGCCGCCAGTGATGGCTCTTACCGACATGCATCAGATCCGTTCCGGTAAAACTTGTTTTATTCGTTTCGCATCGATTTACCGATCTCTATCCATTGCGATTTTATTCTATGGCCCCTGTTTTTGTGCTTTACGCTACGTCCTCTTTTTGACTGCAACTGCTATTTACTATCCCTCTTCATCTTTAAGCCCCATTTCCTCATATTGAAACTATCATTGTCCTTTCAGGGATGACCTGCTTTCATAGCCGACTTCTTCATTCCACCTATCTTAAATTTTGACCTTCGTCACAGATTCGATGAATTTATTATAACCTGAATAGAACTGATGGGACGTCCAATGCGCTCAACTTTTTCATGTAAATTATATGAAAATAGGTAAGTTGACTACTATAGTTAAATTTGCTTTTTTCAGTTACGTACCGAATATTTCGATCAGTTTCCTTCGTGCTACATTTTTGGCACTTCCAGAAACGTTTATAATTTTTAAATACCTCACATGCTATTCGTATTTATGTAGATGTACCTGAAGATGCAACTCTGTCGTGAAACCGGTAGCATTGATCTTACCTCGGAGACAGGAGAACGAAATCGTGGACGTTGAAAGTGTACAGAATAAGCCATAAAGTCAGAGTAGACAGCGATTCCTTTGCCGATGGTACGGCATTGCTAATAGAGCACCAAGAAAGAGCAAAACTGATACTGAAAAATCTTGCTGCAATGGTAGGGAGAACCGGCTTTGAGATAACGTACAATAAGACTAAGATACTGAAATCAAATTCTGACTGAAAAATGAAGGACAAGTGGTGGAGAACGAACCCACCTTCCGATATTTGGGGAAGATTAAAGATACAAGCTACAAACGACCAACTAGCATCTGGTGTACGAAGGAACAAGTGAAGTGTTGTTACATAGTTGAAGGAAAGAGGTGTAGAAATTGTCTCAAGAATGATGCGGAACAAAAGATTGATATCCGTCACCATATCGTGATGACAGACGCCGATGAGTTCAACAAGACGATATACTACATATCATCGTTAACATGGAATAACTGGATGAAGGAAGTTAAGAAAGACTGTAAAGGAATTAGAACAAGTGAAAAAATCAGCACTCAGCAGTGTCCGATAGTTATAGCTATAAGTAGTCATAGGAATATCATGAGTGGAGTGGTACCATTATCCAAATTAAGAATACGGAAGCTGGTAAAATCAAAAGGAGCGAGAGAATGAGGAAGTATTGCGACCAGAGAAGATTAATAAACAATTATCTCGTGATCCTAAAAGATCTAAGCGAATACATTAAATAACGTAGAATGTAAAAGAAAAATTATCAATATTCCAGAAGTGCTATATGAACCTTTCACTTTACATAAGTGAGTAGTTAGTAGATACTTTTGGAGTATGTATATGCCTGATCTTAACAACGACTTTTGGTTCTCCTGCTGCAAGATATGAAACAGTGTATTTCCGCAAGTTTCCACTGTAGCAAAGTGCGAAACCATTAAAAGTAACGACTGTAATGACGAAAGATACAGATCAGGCTGGCAGTTACGTGCTAACGAATCCGAGTGCGTTGTGTACGGCTAATTACTTCAGTTGGCGGCAACGTTTAAGGATGTAATGTAGTAGGCGCGAGGAAGTAATGCGTTCACTGTTTTCATGAGCCGCCAGCTAAACATTAGCGAGCACAATAAAGCACACTGAGCGAAATTAAACTAAACGCCAGGCAGAAGAACCAGCCTTGCACATTACCGTTACACCGTGAAATTTACAAACACTGCCCTTAATTGCATAGGAGCCTGTTACAGGCCGCACAATTTTTGGTACATCATTGCGGCCAGAAACAATTAATTCAACTGCGTGCGATTATTTCAGCTCTCTCCAAGTGGAACAACGCTAGAAAATACTTCCATTCATTTTTTTTTTCAGCAAAGCACTGTGAGGGATGAGGAGTGTCCTTCTGAATAAGCTATATGTTTACAAAGGTTGCAGCGATTCATATCTTACGTTCATGAAAGACTCTATAGGCGTCCGGTTACAAACATTGTAGTGTGGAATTTTGAGCTTTATGTACCCAGTAGGATATTTTCTAAAATGTAAACAATTTCTTTACTTTGTACTTTCATTACATAAGATAAAATCATGTCGTATGCTACTGTTGGCCATAAGACTTCGAGACTCTGCATAGCAACCTTATCGATATTCTTTTCTTACGTAGCATACATTGGTGAAGAGTGTTATGTCCCGAAGTTATTTCTTTGAATGATAAGGGTCCGAGCGGAGGGGCGATGTGACCTAATGCTTGACTAAATGGTAACTTGCGTTACTGCAGTGTCTTGATAAAGTCACTTAGGGTGTTGACTGCACGAGATATTTTCGTCAACTTTATATGTCTGTCTCGCAAAGGAAAGGTATTGGTATAAATCAAAGTGCCAAACAGCCCTCATTTAAATCTCTAGCCTCTCATTAGTGACTCATAGAGGTTGAGGGTATGTGACTATGTTAATGGTGATCATACGAAAGGAAACTAAATATTTTCCTGGCACATAAGCATCAAATTAAGGCCTATATACGCATACTGACTTGTTATTAACTTAGGAATGTAATCTATCCTCAATAAGACTTCTTCCTTCAAATTAAATTATTTATTGTGCTATTACAATCCACAAATCATAACAGGCTTTTGTGTTTATGACATTCTGAATCGTGGAAGCAATGTTAATGACTAACACAGGTTACCTTTCGCATCCAATAAATTGGATTGTACGCTTGCGTTGGATTTGCTATAAAGGAATTATTCCCTTTTCTTCATCACCAGTGCCAGCTAACCATAGGTCACGCAAAAAAACGTCGTATTTGAAGGCCTCACTGTTCTCCAGCATTCATTTACAGGATGAACCCAGAAGTCCACCGACAAACTTTCACTGGTGGTACTACGGACCAAAAAAAGGAAAAAAAATACTCTAAATTGCAAACCTAAGACCTATGAGCACTTGTTCATCGTCGATTCTGGGAAACACACTTCTTCTACTGCAAGCTCTTTGCTTTCTGTATTTTGGGAGGTACTGTGGATCAAAACAAGAAAAAATATGTCGAGTAAACATGGGCTCTGAAGGGCATTAGTTAATTCCTATGGGCACTTGTGCAACCGGAGAGATGAGTTCCACAGTAGCCAATATGAACAAATTCTCATAGCTCTTAAGGTATGGATTTTAGAGCCCATGTTTACTGGACTTTTTTTCTTGGTTTTTTTTCCTACTGCCACCTCTGAAAGTTATTTGGTGAGGTTCAGTTCACTCTGTATTATAAGAGGTTCTTCGATTAACTTTAAGATGAAGGCTGTTTATGGAGTGTATTGTTTATTTCTGCTATTAGAGTGTTGCGAGTATCATAGGAAGCATCAACAGGTTCAAATGGCTCTGAGCACCATGGGACTCAACAGCTGTGGTCATCAGTCCCCTAGAACTTAGAACTACTTAAACCTAACTAACCTAAGGACATCACACACATCCATGCCCGAGGCAGGATTCGAACCTGCGACCGTAGCAGTCGCACGGTTCCGGACTGCGCGCCTAGAACCGCGAGACCACCGCGGCCGGCGCATCAACAGGCATTTTGACTAAAGCAGAAATTCAGTGATTCAGTAAATTGTGCGAAAAAATGGTTGATTAAATGAATAACCTCTCGTAAAAACTAATATTTACTACCAAACGATTCCAACAATATTACCGAAGAATGAGAAAGGATAGTTGATAACATTCTATTGAGGTATTCGGGATAGACGGAGCAGTCGGCATAAAAAAGTTTTGTGCGAACCTGGTGGACTATATACTCGCAAACTGAAATATGAACGAGTCATTGAAAGATAATAAAAGAAACTGAAACTCAGCGTATTACCACAGTCAGATTGCGTCTCCAGAAAATGCCAGAGACGTTCGGTGAACAACATGCACATAGTTTGTATACTGTAAATACGCTGATAAATACTAAGCAACATGGAATCAACGAACCATTAAGGGAAGTAAATAAAAAGTCAGGTGTGTTGGTAATAAGAATCATAGGAGTACATAAAACAATATAATTACACTCGACGTCCCAAAAGGGTCTATTTTTTGGCGTTTCAAATCTAAATCCTTTTTCACCCGTCAGTGAATAGTTAACAGGAAGCATCAATGCTATTGGCGTGAGAGCGCCCCGAGTAGAATGTTTGGGACATCATACCCCCGCTGTCTGTAATGTGTTCCCCACACGAGCGCATTACCATTCACCTACACCTTAGTATATTAGGTCAAACCTGTATATACATAACCTGCATTTCCTAATGGACAAAGAACGATTGTTAGTACACGTTAATGAAATAAACCTAATAGAAAATAAGTACTTAAAACATGAAAATTGGGGACTGATGACCGTAGCAGTCTGGTCCCTTCAATCCCACAAACAAACAACCATGAAAAGCGAAGTGGAACGTTGGACACTGGTATCGTCGCCATCTCGGAGCTGTTCTGTTTAGTTTGGTGTTGACACTGTAGCCGCGGGCGCATAAGTCACGGCCTACCTTCGAAGCACTCACTGGAGGACAGGTGAGCATCGACTCCGACATGTCGCGCCGCTACGCCAATAGGTCCTGAAAGTTGCCCAGGCAACATTTTGTATTCTATAAGACAGTTCCTTCTCGTTCTTATCTTTTTATCTGGCAGTGCCAGTAGATGGATGAACGAAAACACGTAAACTTGTGAAGATTATACACTCCTGGAAATTGAAATAAGAACACCGTGAATTCATTGTCCCAGGAAGGGGAAACTTTATTGACACATTCCTGGGGTCAGATACATCACATGATCACACTGACAGAACCACAGGCACATAGACACAGGCAACAGAGCGTGCACAATGTCGGCACTAGTACAGTGTATATCCACCTTTCGCAGCAATGCAGGCTGCTATTCTCCCATGGAGACGATCGTAGAGATGCTGGATGTAGTCCTGTGGAGCGGCTTGCCATGCCATTTCCACCTGGCGCCTCAGTTGGACCAGCGTTCGTGCTGGACGTGCAGACCGCGTGAGACGACGCTTCATCCAGTCCCAAACATGCTCAATGGGGGACAGATCCGGAGATCTTGCTGGCCAGGGTAGTTGACTTACACCTTCTAGAGCGCGTTGGGTGGCACGGGATACATGCGGACGTGCATTGTCCTGTTGGAACAGCAAGTTCCCTTGCCGGTCTAGGAATGGTAGAACAATGGGTTCGATGACGGTTTGGATGTACCGTGCACTATTCAGTGTCCCCTCGACGATCACCAGTGGTGTACGGCCAGTGTAGGAGATCGCTCCCCACACCATGATGCCGGGTGTTGGCCCTGTGTGCCTCGGTCGTATGCAGTCCTGATTGTGGCGCTCACCTGCACGGCGCCAAACACGGATACGACCATCATTGGCACCAAGGCAGAAGCGACTCTCATCGCTGAAGACGACACGTCTCCATTCGTCCCTCCATTCACGCCTGTCGCGACACCACTGGAGGCGGGCTGCACGATGTTGGGGCGTGAGCGGAAGACGGCCTAACGGTGTGCGGGACCGTAGCCCAGCTTCATGGAGACGGTTGCGAATGGTCCTCGCCGATACCCCAGGAGCAACAGTGTCCCTAATTTGCTGGGAAGTGGCGGTGCGGTCCCCTACGGCACTACGTAGGATCCTACGGTCTTGGCGTGCATCCGTGCGTCGCTGCGGTCCGGTCCCAGGTCGACGGGCACGTGCACTTTCCGCCGACCACTGGCGACAACATCGATGTACTGTGGAGACCTCACGCTCCACGTGTTGAGCAATTCGGCGGTACGTCCACCCGGCCTCCCGCATGCCCACTATACGCCCTCGCTCAAAGTCCGTCAACTGCACATACGGTTCACGTCCACGCTGTCGCGGCATGCTACCAGTGTTAAAGACTGCGATGGAGCTCCGTATGCCACGGCAAACTGGCTGACACTGACGGCGGCGGTGCACAAATGCTGCGCAGCTAGCGCCATTCGACGGCCAACACCGCGGTTCCTGGTGTGTCCGCTGTGCCGTGCGTGTGATCATTGCTTGTACACCCCTCTCGCAGTGTCCGGAGCAAGTATGGTGGGTCTGACACACCGGTGTCAATGTGTTCTTTTTTCCATTTCCAGGAGTGTACAATAGAAAAGCGATGAAGACAATATTATCTTGTGTAGTGCAATTCCGATCGTTGACTCATTTAATAATCAGACGTCATTTGTTGAAAAAGTCGAGCAATGTCAAGCTGAAAATGATGCTAAGTGCTTTTTGAGAAGGAAAGGCACACCTTTATAAGTGCAGGATGGCTATAATTAAACTTCCGCTGTTTCATTTTTAACGAAAACCATACTCTCTAAGACAGAGAAAGAGAGAGAGAGATACACAAATAACGCGACGTACCACGAAGGAATTATTCGACTGGGACTAAAACTGGTAGATGTGGTATACATATACAGACAAACAAATGTTTATAATTTCAGGAAAACTGGATGATTTATTCAAGAGAAAGAGCTTCACAAATTGAGAAAGTGATTAACGTGTCGGTCCACCTCTGGCACTTATCGAAGTAGTTATTCGGCTTAGCATTGTTTGAAAGAGTTGTTGTTTGTCCTCCTGAGGGATGTCGTACCACATTCTGTCTAACTGGCGCTTTAGATCGTCAAAATACATAGCTGGTTTCTATGGGTCTGCCCATAATGCTGCAAATGTTTTCATTTAGGGAGAGATCCGGTGACCTTGCTGGCCAAGGTAGGGTTTGGCAAGCACGAAGACAAGCAGTAGAAACTCTGTGTGTGGGTGGACATTATCTTGCTGAAATCTAAGCCCAGGATGGCTTGCTATCAAGGGCAACAGAACGGGACGTTGAATATCGCCGACGTACCGCTGTGCCGAAAACTGCCGCGGAAACAATCAAAGAAGTTTTACTATGAAATGAAATGGCACCCTAGACTGGTTGTCGGGCCGTATGTTGGGCGACTGTCAAGTTGGTATACCACCACTGTCAGGGCCGTCTGCAGACACATCACTGACCTTGAGTCTCATCGACTGCAGTTGAAGTGTTTTCAGTGAGGAATCACATACTGGATACAGAGTGAACACTACACAAGTGTTTACCTCTTAGAAAAAAGCACTCCTCTTATGCTACGCCCGAGTCACTGCGTTCGCCTTTACGAGTTGTGCAGCAGATTTAATGGTGGCAGCGAAATCCTTTCGATTTTCCATCCTTGTTCTTCTCGACGTGTCGATGTAAACCTCTCTAAAACATATAGTACGCTGCGTTCTGCTTTTTGCAGAATAACTATATCCGCCTCTTCATTCTGTGTCATCTCATGGGTCTGAGCATCGATTTTCCCGAGACTATCAAAAAATACCTTCGTCGACTCGTTTCTTTTCTGAGACATCCCATTAACTGGTTCCCTGAAAAACATAGCACTGTTCAGGTTGCGGTAACTCTGTTAGAGACCCTTCTTAAGTTTGCCCAAATGTACGTCCTTATTTAAGCCCTCATGATACATGACGAACGTCTTTGCGTCACCTACTTATCTTAAATTATCCACCTGCAAACGTACGTCGTCTGGTAAATTACCCAGAGTAGCAGCAGCTTCCAGATCGTCAATAAACGCTGATACATCCTCAGTTGGTTTACACGATAAACGAGTCATTAAGTTAGCCGCGATAGGATCCAAGGATGGAACAGGTGCACAAAACGAAGCTTTTGCTTCCACCGTGCCGACTTGCTTACGTTATCTGCAGTTAAAGTGTCTACCTGCTTTCGGGAAGCGGCATTATGCACCAATAATTCTACAATATGTTTCGCCAAAATCTCGACCGCTCCCTACGTCGTCATTGGTCGTGTTTCTAAAATTTGTGACGCCCCTCTATCTGACAATACAATCTACTCAAAGTACCCATCAGAGGAAGGACGTCTACCACAAACACTCCTTCAGAGTTATAAAAAAATAACACTAATTCCTACGACGGATCATAGCCCAACGCGACACTGAGCACTCGTGTGCCTGATGCCCATGTCGTCGACATGCGTCACTCATAGCCGGCAGTGCCTGATTGCAAGGTAGTTCATGACCTGCTAAACTACAGCACTGCATCTCATTGGTCATAAATAATATCCTTCACACTTGTCTCTAAACTGTGAAAACTCCGTAGTTTCCACTGGCTAAATGAATTGACCATCAGATTTCACTGCACATCCACTCTATTTACCGCGCCCACAAAGAAAATAAGAGAAACAGGTCGCAAAAATAAAAATAAATGGTTCAAACGGCTCTGAGCACTATGGGACTTAACTTCTGAGGTCATCAGTCCCCTAGAACTGAGAACTACTTAAATCTAACTAACCTAAGGACATTACACACATCCATGCCCGAGGCAGGATTCGAGCCTGCGACCGTAGCGGTCGCGCGGTTCCAGACTGTAACGCCTAGAACCGCTCGGCCACGACGGCCGGCCCGCAAAAATAAAAGCTCACTCCGCAAATCCTACTACTGAACTGCACGCTGCCACTAGAGGCATCGTTCTGGATCCCACTAAAACCGTCAGTTACCATTCCTGACACCACGTACAGAGGCCGCAGTGGAAAGCGTCTATGGTGGGCGGTGCAATGAGCTGGTTGCAGGCCAGAATTCCGACTCTACCCTGGACGTGGTACCAGTGGAGCGGTGACTGACTGCCTGTTAGTCGTCCAGCTCGCTGTCATAGGAATATCATTGCTATAATCTTCACTTATCCGTCAAGTACAGTGCTGTGATGATTCTCGGAGAAGTCGGAAAAGGACGCAACTTTTGTACGGCCTGCAAGGAAGCACTGCTGTCAGAGGGCGGCTTGGTAGCTTGCAGTGTCGGGAGAGCACTGGTGATGACGGTTGCGGTTGTGCAATGATTCCGGCTGCAGCAGCACGTGACGGTTCGTCAAGTAGACTAGAGGTTGTCTGGCGGCTCAGGACACGGTGCGCACAGGCGCTTAGAATCACGCCGTGGTCCCCGAGTGGACGAGATGTCCAAACGAGCGCAGTCAAACTGTAAGGAGTTTGCCTGCAAAGGCGATGGTGGTTGAATGACTGCACAGTTCCAGGATCTATCTGCAGACCTCCAGGATAAGAGGCCAGCAGCAAATGAAGTAGGTCTCTGAGGTATCGTCCGTTATCAGTTTGGCCGCACCTTCAAATACGCACGCCGCCAGTTACGCCGCCGTGTTCCCTACAGCCGCCACGGTGGCAAGAGAGCGCTGCCACGAACGAATACGCCGTTTGCAATAAGGTGCAAGCATCCCCTCTCCGGAGCTCAGGCGGCGGGTGTACTTACGTTCGAACACTGAGCCCCTTTTTTGTGTTTGCCAGTTGAATAACACTTACAGACTTTCACAGTGGGCAGGGTTCGACATCTTCTTAATAGACATTGAACTGAAGAGCCACAGATTTATAAATCTTTTGTATCTGCTTACATTTATACATTCAAATCTGCTGTTAGCAACTGATGTTACTACTACAGCAAAAAAGTTATGCATTATTGTTTTCTGTTCGATATTATACTGAGAAAAAATTAATACCTGAATTCTCTGTTACGAACAGCATCTGTTCCTCACTCCTGTATTCACTAAAGAACCACACAGCGTGCAAGGAAGTGCTATGCACCCAGTGTCAGACTTGCCACTGGACTCGCATTCGGAAGGACGACGGTTCAATCCCGCGTCCGGCCATCCTGATTTAGGTTTTCCGTGATTTCCCTAAATCACTCCAGGCCAATGCCGGGATGGTTCCTCTGAAAGGGCACGGCCGACTTCCTTCCCCATCCTTCCCTATTCCGATGAGACCGATGACCACGCTGTCTGGTCTCCTTCCCCAAACCAACCAACCAACCAACTTGCCGCTAGCATCAAGACTGCAGCTACGTAGCAGCGGCAGTATCCGGAGAAGGTGATTGGTGGAGTCATGTAGACTCGTAGACTTATGAACCGACGTAGGCCCCCTTGACTGGTGGCCAGCAGACTGCCATATCATTGACTAAAAGTTACGAGTATTGATACTGTCTTGGCATATGCTTGTTTTGCTACAGCATCAGTTCTGATCACATTAGCCACAAGTTCGTTTGTCGAAATTTAAGTAGCAGGGCACCAAGGCTTCAGTGGCTCTCCTCTTTTGTGAGTTATTAGTATTTCAACCCTGGCCCCTCAGCTGCCCCTGGCCAAGTGGTCACTGCCCGGCGTCAACGAGAGCTCCTGTTGTATAAACACGGAGCCTCCGATGTAATAACGAATTGTCAGTTGTGGTCTCACTCACTCACGTGGCCTATTAGATTAGCCATGACAGGTGTTTTACTTTAACTTTAACTCAGCTACGACAAATCAATTATTTGCAGCACAATGCTTTTTTATTGAGGTCATAGGGACGAAATGCGTAAAATAACTGAACAATAGAGTGCCATTTACCGAAAAATTAAAATTACTCTCGAACATACAAAAAAAATAGCATTAGTTTTCTTGATCTCACAGTGATGAAAAATAGTGAAAAGAGTGAAAATTTATTTTGGGTGTTCCGAAAACCGGCGAACATTTATGAAATCATAAATCATAAAAGTCTACTCTAGCCTTTCAATAAGTTTCAGTTTGACAAATTTAGATCACTGTTCAATAATGGTTCAAATGGCTCTGAGCACTGTGGGACTTAACATCTGAGGTCATCAGTCCCTTAGAACTTAGAACTACTTAAACCTAACTAACCTAAGGACATCAGACATATCCATGCCTGAGGCAGGATTCGAACCTGTGACCGCAGCAGTTGCGCAGATAACTGTTCCACAGGATAATAAAACTTCCTGTAAAATATATGAAAATATATGAAATATGGAAAGAGCTGAGAATAAACATGGAGATGGTGAGGGACATCAGGTACAAGGACGGTGCCAGAAAAATGTTTCCAAATCTAAAAGAAATATAAACGAGCTAAATGCATAGTAGGCTTTCACGCGACAGGAACTTTGGGAGTAAGAATGCGTCTTAAAATCAGAGAGAACCGTAACTAATTTATGTGGCCAGACGTTAACAAAAATGATAATCAAGACAGTAATAAATTTTAGGTTGGTCAAAAAGGCAGAAATTTCGTCATGCGATTTAGAGAGGACACATACGAATAAACCAAAAGTGCTGTCGGTAACCATCTGAACTCAAATATGCACTCGGACATACCCATGACCATCTAGAACTGTTACCCATGGCACCGAAAAGTCACATGTTGAACGTACTGGAGGAAATGTAAATCTATGTTCAAAGTAAGAGAAAACCGCAATGTCATCATAATGAAAAAAAGAATGTTAGAGTAAACCATTACTTCGAAGTCTTTCAGGATCTGCTGGTGTAACAATACTGTGAATGCAACGAGCCATGTCGGGGTTGATCTCCTCCAGCGGATGAAAGTCGTGCACAATCCCTGGTCGATCTGGCCAAGGTTCCTAAGCCAACACTGCAACTACACACGGTGGTCAAGAGATGGCGTCGTTACCAATGTTAAACATTCCACTCTAAATCAATATTTTAACAACCTTGCTATATATTGCAACAATAAAATCAATACTATGTTACATTATCCATATTTTCGCCAGTTTTCTTAAATACATTTATAAAAGAAGTTATGTTTATTTTTATAATTTTGTGTCATATGTCACAATTGTTTCATTGTGACATTAATCCATAGTACATTTAATAGTATTTTTTGTTTTAATAATTTCTTAGAAACTGCTTGTATGGAAAATACTAAAAATTTAAGGTTCCACATATGACAGCGTGCAGCACTAGTCCATGGTATTGTTGTAGACTACAATTTTTAACGAGATACTGTTACATTGCTGATTTTCTTTATTTAAACTTACGAATTGTCGCCTAAATATGTTACTTACATTTCATTTTATCTGTTTGTACTATCGTGTTATAATTTCATGTATTGACTCGTTCCATGCCCATGGAGACTTCTCCTTAATTTGGTCCCACGGAACAGTAAATAAATAAATAAATAAATAAAACTGATGTTTATAATACGGTCTGTCTCACTTTTGTATGTGTGTACAGGATGACAATTATTAAGCTACACGAAAAAACGGTAACTTTATTACAAACTACAGCGTGCACAAACTGTATTCAACGTGTGAACCTCACTACAGATATTCCGATATAGATGACATATCGCGCAGACGAGAAGCGAAATTCTGCATGACTCACTGAAGTGTCGGAATATCGATGTTGTCGGTGACCTCTTGAATGGCTGTTTTCAGCTCAGCTATAGTTTTGGGGTTAGTGCTGTACATCTAGTCTCTAATATAGCCCCACAGAAAGGAGTCAAATATGTTCAGATCCGGAGAATGTGGCGACCAATCGAGGCCCATGCCAGTGGCTTCTGGGTACCCCAGAACCAGAATGCGGTCCCAAAACTGCTCTTCTGGGACACCAAACACCCTCCTGTTTCGATAGGGTCGAGCTCGTTCTTGCATGAACCACATGTTGTCGAAATCAGGGTTACTTTGGAGAAGGGGGATGAAGTCGTCTTCCAAAACCTTCGCGTACCGTTAGGTAGTCACCATGCCATCAAGGAATATCGCACCAATTATTCCGTGATTGGACATTGCAAACCACACAGTCACCCGTTGAGGGTGAAGAGACTTTTCGATCGAGAAATGCCGATTCACAGTCCCCCAAACGCGCAAATTTTGCGTATTCAAGAACCCATCTAAATGAAACTGGGCTTCGTCGCTAAGCCAAACTATAATGTGCATACAAATTTTTATCCCCACGGCCAACCATGCAGTTCGAACGTCCTAACGCAAACGGTTCAGAAGTTATAAAGATTATATTTCATATAGTTCAATAAATGTCATCCTGCGTGTGAAATACTGTGCTTCGTAAGAAAACTAGTTCTCATTTTTGTCTTTTTATTTGTCAGATTCTGAAGACCGCTTACAGCCGGAATACACGAAATTATCAGCTTTGTACAATAAAACGGCGATCAAGGTTAAGTATTACAATGTCTTTTGAAAAGCATAAACCAAATCACTCGAACAAAATCTACTTTCCCATCACTCATCTTTCAAACCGATACAGCCTTTACAAAAATTTGAGATGGTAGTAAAACAATTACTAATCTTCATTTGATGTAGCATCTTCAAGATAAACCATCCTATACACAAGTCCCTAAAAACCAAGTTAGGCGAAATTGTGTTACGTGCGTAAATGTAATTTCAAACATGAAGGTAGAAAATTGACGTTCCTCGTCACAAAAAGGGAATGGATTCTACTACCTCATGTGATCATTATGATTCAGTTTCAGTTAGAGTAGATCACGCAACATACTATCCATGAGATCATTGCCTCAAGCACGTTTGACGTCATTAAGTAATTCATAAAGAATGCACTTATTCTTTCTAATATCAAGGGATAGCAGTTCTCTCAATAGATTAACATATGTTTTTATTTCAACTGCTTTTGTTGCATGTTTCCTTCTATCAGACAAATTTAAAGATATTATATAGTAATACGAGCGCTTTCGGACATTCTATTTACACAACGTTATTTCATCCCTATCATTCCATTTGGAACGCAGGACCATAAGGGCTGCTAGCAGCGTTACCAGTTACAGTTTCTCTTCTACCTAGTTTTTAAAACAACTGATTTTATTTGGAAGTCAAATGATGTTTATTTGAATCAAACATTAAAAAGTGATGAGCTTGACGGTGTGCGCTGTGTGATGCTGTAGCGGATTTTTTGTGTTATTTAATAAAAATATCTTACACCTTAGTTGTGGTGAAAAAAATTATGTAGTATGGCATTATTACCTGGAAAATCTCCGTGGGTAGCTTTACCCGCCTAGCGAAGCTAGTATTTCTACTCCGTGCATACCGGTTCCTATCCTTGCTGAAAAGTAAGGGTTGTGCCGTGATGACGACTGAAGGGTATGGGTGAATGCTGGTGGCAACTCATAGTCTACTCTAATCGAATAGCTTCAAGGGGGCCTCCAAGGTTAACATCCCATCTGACTGACGGTTCTCCATCAGCAGTGTCACATGCCCTCATTTCTTGAGAAACTGCGGAGAGGATTGGAATTTAATCCAGGACATTGGCACAAAGACTAGTGATAATGAAGTTTACGCCAACACCTCCCCGCCTCTTGTCACCGAAATACACATACTCAGCATTTCATTCAACATCGGAATTTGAACCGGCGTACCTCCTTATAGGGCGACACTACACGGAAGTGCGTTAGGGAGGCGAGTTGTCGTGGTAAAGACTGGATGGGAGGAGTAAACAGAATAGTTTTATCTATAGGACCAAATTTTAATACCTTTTTGTTATGTCTGTGATAATGGTGAGTATAGGTGCTATGTAAGTATTTTTTGGGAGTTGATGGAGATTGGATAATTTAGGAAGTATTCAGAACAAAGCTTTGGCAAATGGAATGATAGATGTGAAGAGGAGACAAACGCTGACGTAAAGAGCGTTTGTTTTCATCTATCCGGGACTTCTAAACACTAAGGTGACAGAAGTCATGAAATACCTCCTAATATCGTGTCTGACCTTTTGCCCGGCGTAGTGCAGCAACTCGACGTGGCATGGAATCAAGAAGTCGTTGGAAGGCCCCTAAAGAAATATTGAGCCATGCTTCGTATGTAGCCATCCGTAATTGCGAACATGTTGCCAGTGCAGGATTTTGTTCACGAACTGACCTCTCGGCTATGCCCCATAAATGTTCGATGGGACTGACGTCGGGCGATCCACGTGGCCAAATCATTCGCTCCAATTCTCCTGCATGTTCTGACATTGTGCACTCTCACTCATGAAAATTCCATTTTTGTTTGGGAATACTAAGTCCATGAATGGCTGAAAATGGTCTCCAACTATCCGAACATAAACATTTACAGTAAATGATCGATACAATTGGACCAGAGAACTCAGCCCCTTCCACGTAAACATATCCCACACCATTATGGAGCCACCATCAATTTGCACAGTGCCTTTTTGGCAGCTTGGGTTATTGACTTCGTGGGGTCTGCGCTACTCTCTAACCCCACCATCAGTTCTTACCTTCTGAAATCGGGATTCATATGGCCAGATCACAATTTTCCAGTCGTCCAGGGTCGAGTCGTTATGATCCCGAGCCCAGGAGAGACGCTGCAGGCGATGTCGTGCTGCTAGGAAAGCCACTCGTGTTGTCGTCTCCTCCTATAGCCCATTAACGACAAATTTCGCCGCACTGCCTTAACGGACTCGTTCGTTGTACGTCATCCGTTGCTTCCTGCGGTTATTTCACTCAGTGTAACTTGTCTGTTAACAATGACAACCCTACGTAAACGCTACTGCTCTCGGTCGTTAAGTGAAGCCCGTCGGCCACTGCGTTGTACCAGCTGAGAGATAATATCTGAAATGTGGTATCCTCGTCACACTCTTGACATTGTGGATCTTGGAATATTGAATTCCCTAATGATTTCCGAAAGGGAATGTCCATTGCGTCTACCATTTCGCGTTCAAAGTCTGCTATGTTACTTCATTGTATACAACATGCGACGAGCCCGAAACTAAATTGGATGAGTTCTACCCAGAAAATATATTTAATGATCATCTTAATTATTTATTACAATGCTAATATTTTCATACGAATATGAAATAGGTCAATATATTTATAAATACTGGATATCAAATAACAATAATAGCTGTTTAAATATAGCGTGGAATTGTGCTTGGGATATCTCTTGGGGTTCGAGCCACATGCACCAGAAAGGCTTTCTGCTTTCTTTATTTGCACCAATTTTGTATCATTGATTTGCGACCCCTCTGTTTTGCTTGTGAAATGTAACTCTATACTTTAGGATTATATTACGCACAGGTTTGGCAAGGAATACGTATGAGGATCATACTCGTACCAGGCTTACCAAATAACAAGAAATGTCCGTACATGGGAAATTTCTACCTTAAACATCAAACCCTTGGTGTTTATTAAAGGTCGAAGACTGGAAATGTTGACGTTCAGAATTTTCGAAACAGCTTCAATATTCCATTGACGAATTGGTAATACTATGCTATGATCCCCGACTTCGTGGAGACTAGAACTGGTCATGCATGTTATTGTCCCATTTATTTATTACTAACCAGTACATTTCACAATTCACCATTCCTGTTCCATTTTTCGCGAAGGCATCGGACGGCTTGGGGGCGACACCCTCAGTCGTGAGCCAGATTCTTGCAAAAGGCTTTTTTTTTATTATTACTGTAGCTCTGGATGCACCGACCACTAACTGAGCTGCAGTCGCATTGAGTTTCACAAAGTGAACTCTTCTCATGTGACTATCTAGACATGGATCTGAATGCCACTACTATATAAAGCTTGAACACCCGGCGCACGTCCAACGAATGTGGAAATCCATCGGATGATCTGGTTTTCACAGAACCACAAAAACCGTGGCTAAAATGAAGTTAAAACACGAATTGTTGTAGTCGGCACCGTCTCACGTGTCATGAATATGTCATTACCTTTATGGAGCTGGGAATGGTGCATTGATCTTTCAACAATACAATACTGTTTTTAAGAGCTCCTATACAACGTGCAGCAAGGTGTTTTGAATCATTGCGTGTGTCACCATCAAGCAGTACCTTAAGGAATATTAAACATTTCATTTTGCACTACTGAATATACCGCTCCCCTTATGGTATGTGCACTTATCTGTTGCGATTAATTGTACTGTAATAAACCGAGAAACCTTTTAATATGGTTTTCCTTTGTGCACAGAAACGGTTTCTGGAACTCTGTAATAATGATTACACTTCGGAAAAGTAGATCTCATCTGGACTCTGGCCTTAGTTGGCATCAGAAGGAGATAGTTGGTAGATTGAAGCGATCAGGAGTGGATCGCGGCAATGATGGCAGTAATTAGGCGGGGACGTGTGCGGGATTAAGCGGAGACGCGTGGCGTGGACTGGCGTCGCGCGTATCGAGCGGCCGGGCCTTGTCCTCATTATGACTTGGCCATGTCTCCACAGGCTCCGCGCCGCTCTTAGCAGCGCTCCCCTCCTCGCTCACCATCGATTTTGCCGCTAGATGCAGGTCAAGACGCGCTGCCTTCGCAGCCAGAATACAGCACAACCTCCACTGGACCGTTGTGCTGCGGTCGCACCCGACACTAATATTAGATTTCTTCTATCACCAAGAAACGATGCGCCTGACTGTAAGGCACCACTCCAACTGGTACTGGAGCGCACTAATACCGTGTACGTCTCGTCTTGATAGTCATATCGTCTTGTCATTTATTTTACCATCACACCCTCTGCCGTGTATACAAACATTATAACACGCTACTGGCCATTAAAATTGCTGCACCACGAAGATGACGTGCTACAGACGCGAAATTTAACCGATAGGAAGAAGATCCTGTGATATGCAAATGACTAGCTTTTCATAGCATTCACACAAGGATGGCCCCGGTGGCAACACCTACAACGTGCTGACATGACGAAAGTTTCCAACCGATTTCTCATACACAAACAGCAGTTGAACGGCGTTGCCTGGTGAAACGTTGATGTGATGCCACGTGCAAGGAGGAGAAATGCGTACCATCACGTTTCCGACATTGATAAAGGTCGGACTGTAGCCTTTCGCGATTGCAGTTTATCGTATCGCGACATTGCTGCTCGCATTGGTCGAGATCCAATGATTGTTAGCAGAATATGGAATCACTGGGTTCAGGAGGGTAATACGGAACGCCGTGCTGGATCCCAACGGCATCGTATCACTAGCAGTCAAGATGGCAGCCATCTTATCCACATGGCTGTAACGGATAGCGCAGCCACGTCTCGATCCCTGAGTCAAGAGATGGGGACGTTTGCAAGACAACAACCATCTGCACGAACAGTTCGACGACGTTTGAAGCAGCATGGACTATCAGCTCGGAGACCATGACTGCGGTTGCCCTTGACGCTGCTTCACAGATAGGAGCGCCTCTGATGGTGTACTCAACGACGAACCTGCGTGCACGAATGGCAAAATGTCATTTTTTCGGATGAATCCAGGTTCTGTTTACAGCGCCATGATGGTCGCATCCGTGTTTGGCGACATCACGGTAAACGCACATTGGAAGCGTGTTTTCGTATCGCCATACTGGCGTATCACCCTGCGTTATGGTATGGGGTGCCATTGGTTACACGTCTGGGTCACATTGACGACACTTTGAACAGTGGACGTTACATTTCAAATGTGTTACGTCCCGTGGCTCTATCCTAAAAAAAAAAAAAAATGTGAACTCTTAAGGGACTTAACTGCTAAGGTCATCAGTTCCCAAGCTCACACACTACTTAACCTAAACTATCCTAAGGACAAACACACACACCCATGCCCGAGGGAGGACTCGAACCTCCGCCGGGACCAGCCGCACAGTCCATGACTGCAGCGCCTTAGACCGCACGGCTAATCCCGCGCGGGTCTACCCTTCATTCGATCCCTGCGAAACACTACATTTCAGCAGGATAATGCACGACCGCATGTTGCAGGTCCTGTACGGGCCTTTCTGGATACAGAAAATGTTCGACTGCTGCCCTGGCCACCACATTCTCCAGGTTCTCACCAACTGAAAACGTCTGGTCAATGTTGGCCGAGCAACTGGCTCGTCACAATACGCCAATCATTACTCTTGATGAACTGTGGTGTCGTGTTGAAGCTGCATGGGCAGCTGTACCTGTACACGCCATCCAAGCTCTGTTTGACTCAATGCCCAGGCGTATCAAGGCCATTATTAAGGCCCGAAGTGGTTGTTCTGAGTACTGATTTCTCAGGATCCACGCACCCAAATTGCGCGAAAATATAATCACATGTCAGTTCTAGTATAATATATTTGTCCAATGAACATCCGTTTATCATCTGCATTTCTTCCTGGTGTAGCAATTTTAATTGCCAGTGGTGTATTTATAAGTTACACTACTTTATTAATATTAACTTTACTTATGGAAATATCAGTATTATATCTGAGTTGTCCAAATATTCCACTTCAGTGATATTAGTATTGTTAGCAGACACATTTTCAATCACTGAGCAAAGCAGACCGCACACCGCGATTTTCTCTTTCGCTATGACTGTAAGTACAGAATTTTTCACTTACGGTCACTGGAGTTTCACTCGCCATTCGAATTTTATACCATTGTTACCGATTCCCTGTCCTCCTCCATTTGCGAATAAAGTAAGGGATAGAAACCGTACATGTCCTTACATGCATATTCTAATGGTATCTCGCTTGTCATTTTCTCTAGATACTTGTGTGACGTGAACACGGTCCAGTCACATTAATGTGACCACAGTCGATGTTCGACATGAATCTCCAGTACCGCGCGGGATAGCCGCACGGTCTGGGACTTCTTGTCAATGTTCGCGCGGCTCCCCTGTCGGAGGTTCGAGTCCTCCCTCGGTCATGCGTTTCTGCGTTGTTCTTAGCGTAAGTTAGTTTAAGTCAGGTTAAGTAGTGTGTAAGCCTAGGGACCGATTACCTCAGCAGTTTGGTCGCATAGGTATTACCAAAAATTTCCATTTCAATCTGCAATAACCACTCACAGACGGCAGGTGGCAACATTGGCACCAGAGTGTATATATCACGTGTTGGCGGGAAGCGGAAAACAATGCAGTCATTGTTGTAATGCGCAAACGGAGCAATTTATCTGACGTCTATAAGGACATGATCATTGGCTTTCGGGTTAAGGGTGGAAGCATTTCCGAAACTGCAAAATTTGTAAACTATTCGCTTGCCGCTGTGGTTAAAGTACATGTTTCACTGCAAAAGGGTGCTATCCAAAATTGGCGCCGAGGCAACTGTGCTGCGCCTCGTTCCATGGAAGCCATGGCCCAACTGCGGTTACGGAGATCTCTGCAACTGTTGAGCAACTGACAGCCCAGATAAACCAAGGGGCTACCAACAGTGTCTCCTCAACGAACGTTCAGTGAACGTTGCCTCGTATGAGCCTCACCAGCAGGGCCTGTTTGATGCACCCACGCTACCTGCTGTTCGTCGGCAACGAAGACTGGGAGTTGCAACCCTATACCGCAACTGGACATCACTGAGTGGCGACAGGTCGCCTTTTCAGATGAATCACGTTTTGTGC
Source organism: Schistocerca serialis cubense (assembly GCF_023864345.2). NCBI lineage: Eukaryota > Metazoa > Arthropoda > Insecta > Orthoptera > Acrididae > Schistocerca > Schistocerca serialis. The sequence continues at coordinate 155,848,459 of NC_064640.1, forward strand.
TCAATCGGACAGGTAGGTATTATCCTGAATGGCGTGAAAAATCTGAATCTAAACACCATGCATGCATTATAGTATGAGAATGTTTTTGTTGCATTCGCTGGCTGATCTCGTCATTCTGGAAGGTACAATGGATTAACAAAGGTATATATCTATCTTTGGGGGCCATGTGCACCCGGACATGCAGTTTGTTCTTGCTTGGACACTATGGCATCTACCAGCAGGACAATGCAACGTCTCACACAGCTAGTAGTGTACGTGCGTGCTCCAAAGAGCATCAGGATGGGTTTACCGTACTCCCCTGGCCATCAGACTCATCGGATTTAAAACTAATCGAGAATCTGCCCGTACTCCCGGAATTTCATTTACTCTCTTCCTGTACGTCTTGCAGAGGTCCTCGCTGCAAAAGTTGGTTCTTCGGACTTTTGACACGTGTTCACATGAATGTGACTAAAGACTGTGTGTTGGAACCAGAAGAAATGTTATACGGATTACTACGCGCAGCGTTCGTGTAAGTCCACGCAAGACAATTACGTTGATAAACGCTGTACTTGAGAATATTTCCATATAATCTCGGTAATCATCTCTGGTTTATTTTCTTATCGGCTAATCCGGAATGTTATGATGATAGCCCTGTATCTCTTAGTCAACCCACGTTCGCTGTTGGGTCAACTCCAATCCTTACGACAGTGCTCCAGATTTGGTCGCAGAACTCTGCCAGTAAATCAGAGTCTTCCAGCGTCCTCCATTGATACTGATTTCACGTTTCACATCGTCTCACAAAGTAGCATCTGGGGTTTTATACTATGACATAGTCTAGAAGCTTGCCACGAAGGTTTTGATCCTATGCTACGGGATTTCCTCTCGTTTAGAGGTATTATTTACCACATTTAAAAAAGCTGCTACTCAGTACATCTCTACGAAAAACTGTCAAAATCTTCAGAGCTTCCTTTAAAGTACAAAGGTACGATTTATTCCTGTGGCCAACGGTGTCATCAGCTAAGAACTTAGAAGTGCTGATGATGCAATGAGACCGCTGGCGGTTCCATTACGTTTCTTTGCAGTGCTACTGATTTTACTTTCGTTTCTGTTGACCATCTAGTGTAGCGTATTATTCTAAACAATGACAGATATCTGAAGCGACCTCGCAGTAATCTGTATTGGTCACCAGTAAAGAAAGTGGAACATTACCCAAGGTCTTTTAGAAATACAGAAGTCGGAATTTATGTGTTTACTTGCAACTATTATTCCCATGGCATTGCCCGAAAAATTGCGATCTGATTTTGTTTGACCTGTTTACAATACTCTGAGGAAATCTTCTTTTCCTTGCAGAGCGTCACACTATTCCAACTTAGAATATCCTTCAGGATGCAGCCATCTATGGACATTAGAAACATTGATTTCTCATTCTGTACATCAGCTGGTTCCATTTTTTCACACAGGAGTATTCTTTGTGGTAGAGGATTTGCATGAATATTATCTATGGAAAAAAGCAAAGGCAGCAGTAAATTCAATGTAAAATACGGCAGAAATTCCACCTGGTGGAACCGTCTTCACTTTTAGAAATTTCAGTTTTTTTTTTTTTTTTAACACCAAGAGTACTTTTTTCCATTTGCAAGTTTGTGTGGTGGTCACGCAGTGCTAAAAAACTTCTGAATATCTGTTTGTTGTCACTGGTTGCAGACTGACTTATGAGATAATTTTCAGAAGTTTCCTACTCTTCGGTTACTTTACTTACTAGCAGAACTTAGTACGAATTTATGAAAAATATTTCACAGAGATTGCACTTCTACATTAAAGGAATGTCAAGTGGATTGTTTTAGCTGTTTGTTTATCCTTCCAAATTCTGAATTTCATCTCATCTAGTCATAGTCACTTACGACAATGCGCGACAAATTCACACCACGAACGTATGGTTTTTATACTTCGTTCTGCTTTAACAAAACAATGTTAAACACGTAACTGCTGATTTAACTAGTTCTTCGGATCTATTGTACGGAAACTGTCTAAGTTTTATGGTAAGAATTGTATGCATATCCAATCAGATGCCTGCTGTCAATCTTTGAACGTAGAGAGTGATAGATTCATGACAATTACATTACCACATTTACAACCGAGAATCTGACACGTTGTAAATACACCAGCAGAACGTCAGATCGCATCTACGTATTGTGGATGATTTGTAGCAATTATGCTCTACGAGTATGCCCATGAAACGTCGGCTATGCTGTTTTATCATCCTAACAATGACCATATGAGCGTATGAGACAAGGGAAACGTCAGCAAATCAGCAGTACACAAGCTCAGTGCCTTTCATGAAAGACATTTGCGGTATTTTTAGAACATCATTTATCGGGGTCATGTTTCGGACGAGGAACTGCTGAGAAAGTGGTTAAAGCAGGTTCCAGTATGGAAGAACCCCATATCTGCAGTGTTAAGGAAACCAGCGGATGGTTACAGTTGCAGACAAAGACCTTGGCACACCTGCAAACGAACTTTTTCAGAGGGTCTGCTTGGCATGGAGATGAACTGGGAGGAAACTGATAACCCGGCACCTGATCGAGTTCACTGGAGGAACATTGTTGCCCGATATAACACCGAGAATTTTAGGAACCTAAGTCCAGGTGTATCACATGAGCAACGTTTGACGTGCTACTGGGATGTATATGAGCTATTTTCGAAGACTTTAATTATTTATTAACCATTAAAAGTTGCTGAAACAGTAATCGTGAGCAAATGACATTTAAAAATATGGTAATACGTAAATGATAATCAACGTTGCAGCAGCGAAACACGATACAGAACACCGGCAGAAGAAGAGACACGTGACATATGAATACTTCTAATTCTGATAATCACTTAGCATTGAGTATTATTATCACGTGGGTTAGCTCGACTGAAATGCGAAAAATTCCAGCATCACTGTCGCTCTTACAGGCAGTTAATGTAGGAATATTAGTGTGTTCTTTCGACATTTGTGAAGTAAAATGGTTTACAAGAATGTTGGATGAATTAAAAATGATTATTGACAACAACTTGCATATGTAGGTACTAAACTGGATAAATGAATTCCTACGTTACTGCAGTTAATCGTCGTCGGAAAAAAATAGTTTACAGGACTTATACATACATGGCACTAACGCAGTGAGGCTGGGTCGTAGTCAACTATTACATGGCGATAACGTAATGTCACACAGATGATTATGCGAATATCATCTGAGTCTGCCGATAAATTCGTCAGTTGGATGAAAAGATTTTGTAACCAAAAATATTTTAGGTTCTTCTTAAATTGTACTTTATTAGCAGTTAAACTCAAAATGTGTACTTGTGAGCTATTGGGAATGTGTCTTCCTCGATAATGGATACCTATCTGGGGCAAAGTGGGTTACTTTAAGTTTTTACGGACGTTTTTCGCATCCCGTGAATTGTCATTTTGGTTTCAGAAACATAGTTGTGACGTTATTTTAAAGAGGCGACGTTTTACACGTTTTAGACATTTTATAAAAAAATCATGATTTGTCCCTGTGGGTGTATGTCACTCTATTAAAACTACCTGATTTAATCAAGCAGCACCTCATTCTCACGTATAAAAAAACTACAACAACTGCAGCCCATGCCTGCAGTAACGATTATTACAAATAATCATGACAGGAATCATACAAAGTAGCTAATATCGTTTTTTTATACCAGAGGATACATTGTTTTTATAAAATGACATATAGCTATTGTGCCAAATCATGATTTTTCTGGGATGTATGTTAGTTATGGTATATTGTATTGACGAGTCAATATAACGAGAACCAGTGTTTCAAATAAACAGTTCTTTTAATAGAATTCTACAAGACGTTCTTCATTTCTCACGAAAAATAACTCGTATTATGCGGATCCTGAACAGGAAAACTATAGATTGGGTTGATGAGTTATCCCAAAATTTGGTACGATAAAACATTGTGGAATGCTACAATAAATATATGGCAACCACCTACCTATGTTACGAGATACTAAAGTTCTGTCAAATCCACGCTCTGACAGAAAGGTGAAACGAGAAATGAAGATGTCCTGGCTGTTCTACTGAGGGGTTTCAGGCAGAATATCAGTGTTACTCCTTCCATTATACAGAAAGGCCATCTCGTTTTCCGTACATACAGCCGCCGATCATCAGATTCCGGTTACCCAGGTCACACAGCTCGTAGGACACGGAGAATGCAATGTGTTCCACGTGCTGGACACGCGGCTGAGTCACTGTGCAGTGAGCGCAACGAGAACGGCAAACAGACGTTTGTGTTTAAGCAGCAAACAGCGCGCAGCCCCTTCTGGCGATCACGGCGGCTGCTTCTCATTTCCGGCGGCTCGGCCATCAACGGCCGTTCTCAAGTGTCCTCCCCGCTCCCTTCTTCCTCCCTACCACTCTCTTCCTCAACGCGATACTGTTGTCGGTGCTGAAATAAAAAAGAAAAAGAAACTACTCTGCTCGCAGCTGCTGATAACAATGATCCTTGTCGTTTCAAAGAGGAAATTGTAACGTAATACAGATGAACACCATTAAATGAAAATTAAAACATTCGCGTAATTTCAGCTCTTTCGCGCCTCCTAAACAAGATATTCTGTGGTTCCTGCAGGCAACAGCGCTTGTAAGCCAGTCACCTCCTTCAAAACTATACCTGAGTTTCATTCGAGATTATAAACCCGGCTTATACTCCGAAATATCAACCAGAAACAGTATACGACCCTTTCATAACGCGATCTGCCTTCAAAATTCAGAAGAGAGTAGGCAAAGCTTATACAAAGTGCAATAAATGGGGCTCGATCGAAAATAACAGAGCAGAGAAAGCTGAACATAACATTAGCAGCAAACTTCATTCTGTACTGCGTCAGAGTGTAGTAAATAATACCTTAAAAAAATGTGTGTGAAATCTTATGGGACTTAACTGCTAAGGTCATCAGTCCCTAAGCTTACACACTACTTAACCTAAATTATCCTAAGGACAAACACACACACCCATGCCCGAGGGAGGACTCGAACCTCCGCCGGGACCAACCGCACGGTCCATGACTGCAGCGCCTCAGACCGCTCGGCTAATCCCGCGCGGCTAATACCTTATTCTATCGATTTGTGAAAGGACAATTGTTTCTGTCATCTGTTGCCTGAACAATTTATTAACCTGAAAAGAGTGAGCTTATGTGGTGAAATAAATAATAGGCGTTACTGCCGTCTCCGTCACCGTATGTCTCGAGAACTGCATTAAATATGCCTAACCTGTTTTGATGAAAATTTCGGTAACTTCCTAGAATGATAGCCTCTCGAAGTCACGGGGTCCAAACGATACACATCGAACGTATGATCCTAAACCGATCACGCGACTCTGGTGGCGGACGTTATGATCAAGTATTTGTGATCGTCAATTTTATCTGTTTTCCGTCGTTACCTTAGTTGCTCTAAGTTACACACCTCCGCGAATTAATGGCTAAAAGGGAATTGTTCCAGTAGCGTACACATCACATGGACTTTCACATGACGACAACACCGACAACGAGTAAGGAAAGTCGTCTCCTTTGTAATTACAAGTATTTTTGTAACGCTCTTCTTTTGTCGTTGCTGTAGTGACCACCGTAAACATACTCACAACGCCCGCCACCAGAGTAGCGTGATCGACTTCGGATCGCACGTTTGATGTGTATCGTTTGGACCTCGCGACTTCGAGAGGCAATCATTCTCGGAAATTGCCAAAATTTCTGACAAAAGATAAATACAAGTGTGGCAAACATGCGGAACGTAACCCTTGAGCGAAATGCAGTTTAAGTGTTCGGAATTAGTTTTACGTGACACACAGTTGCCGGCCGCGGTGGTCTAGCGGTTCTGGCGCTGCAGTCCGGAACCGCGGGACTGCTACGGTCGCAGGTTCGAATCCTGCCTCGGGCATGGGTGTGTGTGATGTCCTTAGGTTGGTTAGGTTTAAGTAGTTCTAAGTTCTAGGGGACTTATGACCTACGATGTTGAGTCCCATAGTCCTCAGAGCCATTTTTTTTGACACACAGTTTAAGCACAAAAACACGGATACAAGGTACGCGTGTTAGAACTGAATAGTGAAGGAAAGCTGTCAGATAATGAATTCACGAAGTCCAAATGTATGAAAATCCAAATATACACGGTCCAGTCACATTAATGTGATCCTTGCCTATGTTCGACGTCAGCGTGCAATAACCACTCACAGACGGCGTGTGGCAGCATTAGCAGTGGAGAGTGTAACAAGTGTGTCGGTGGGAAGTTGAAATCAGTGCAATCGTTGTCGTGATACGGAAACGGAGCGATTTACCTGACGTCCAGTAGTGCACGATCATGCTCTATTGGGCCAAGGGTGGAAGCATTTGCGAAACGGCTAAGTTTGTAAACTCTTCGCATGCCACCGTGGTTAGAGTATTGTGTTCGTGGCAAAAGAGGGCTATTCAAAACTGGTACTGAGGTAACTGTGGTGCACCACGGGTCACGGGTCACTGGGGCGAACTACGGTTGCGAAGATGTACGGATCAATAGACGAGCAACGGTTGAGAAACTGACCTCCCATATGAACCAAGGGGACACCAAAAGCGTCTCCTCAACGACCGTTCAGCACACGTTGCTGTTTATGAACCTCCGCATCTGGCGCCTGTTTCATGCAGCCATGCTGACTGCTCTTTATCGGCGTCGAAGGACGGAATTTGCACTCCAGTACTGCAACTGGACGTCACTGAGTTGAGAGTGGTGAGCTTTTCAGATGAATCACGTTTTACTGTCCATCGGACAGATGGCCGTTGTCGTGAACTGCCCTGCAACAGTCGTCGGCAAGGCACAAGCCAGAGAAGGGAGCCTTATATTGTGGGGAATGTTTTCGTGAAATTGCCTTGTTGATCTCGTCATTCTGGAAGGCACAGTGGATTAATGCCAGTATGTATGTATCTTTGGGAACTATGTCCAGCCCTACATGAAGTTTGTTTTTTCGTTGGCACAATGGCATCTACCAGCAGGACAATACAAAGTGTCACATAGCTCAGAGTATACGTGTGGTTAGAACTTAGAAGAGCAGCAGGATGACTTAATCGTATTTCCCTGACCACCAAACTCTCCTGATTTAAACCTAATAGAGGATATGTAAGACCACCTCGATCGGGGTGTATACACCATAGATCCTCAACAGAGAAACCTAACGCAGCTGGCCAGGGCAGTAGAGTCGGCATGGCTTCACATCCCTATCGGTGTCTTCCAGAACTTCACTAACTCTCTTCCTCCACGCCCGCTATGCAAAAGGTGGTTATTCAGGCTTTTGATATGTTATCACATTAAAGTGGGGACCATGAAATACAGGAACCGATTTGACATACAAGTTAGCCGTCATGGCTTCTAACAGACATCGAGTCAGAACAATTAGTATCCCTTTCGAACATCATTCCATAAAATTTCGTGAAAAGAACTTTACAAACTTTTCAAAAATGTACTTGAGAGTGAGAGAAGCTGTTAGTTAGTCACCTGAATTTACAAATAGTTAATTGATAGATGGATGCCGATCTGCTCTGAAGCAGCTGAAAAGGAGAACAAAGAACCAACACGTTGAGCGCCAAGTCCACTTACAGATACCAATGCGAAAAAGACACGATTTTATCTAACATCAACACTATCGAGGTATCCAAGCATGCAAATACAATCGAATTGCTTGCTTCTTGTTGTGGACTCACCATTGTTTGACGTTTGTTTTGTGGGCGCTCAACTGCGCGGTCATCAGCGCCCGTAGAAAGTCCCAATTTTTATACAAACTATTTTCTTTCCACAATCCAATCTAGTCACTCTCACAAATGATGATGATGAAAATGATGAGGACGACACAAACACCCAGTCCCCGGGCAGAAAAAATCCCCAACTCCACTCACCATTGTGTTCAAAGTTTCCCATATCAAACACAAGACAAATGTCTGAAAACTTCTGTTGCGGTTTACTGTCCAGGTCGAGAGACCAGAGGGCAGAGGAGAGCATCTTTGTGGTTCAAACTGCATGAGGGACCAAACCGAAGCATGCGCCGACTTTCCGACTGGCCCACCCCAATCAAAATTACAGCTTTGCTGTAGACGTTCTCTGCTCTTTCCTGTTTGGCAAAGATATAACACTCTTCCGGACGTGGACGACTTGTGAATGATGGTCTGTGAGCCAACAAGTGAGTTACCCATAGCGCGGGGATGCTATGTATAAAACGCTATCCCTACGAAACAAGCATCTTTCACTCATTTCCCCTACAGAATTCCAGGAAGTCACTTCTCCCCAGCACCTAGATCATGCCTGTACCCCTACTTAACCACTGACCTTCATCATTGCCTTTACATATACATATACAGGAACATGAACACTGCATAATAAACAATACGGTGCGCCATAGATGGTAGTTGTGATATAATTATCATTTCCATGTGTACCGGTTCACTCTGCAAACGGGCCACAGGAAGAACGACTTTTGGCTAGTTTCAGCAGCACCTCTTATATCTCTAGATTTACTATCGTGGATGTTTCACGAGATGTGTATAAGGTTGACATAACATGCTGCTTGACTGTTGAGGCTCAAATGGCTCTGAGCACTATGGGACTTAACATCTGAGGTCAACAGTCCCCTAGAACGTAGAACTACTTAATCCTAACTAACCTAAGGACATCACCCACATCCACGCCCGAGGCAGGATTCGAACCTGCGACCGTAGTGGTCACGCGGTTCCAGACTGAGAAACGCCTAGAACCGCTCGACCACACCGGCCGGCGGCTGTTGAGGAAACGTACGCTGTCGGAAACTCAACTGAAAACGTATGCGTGATGCACAATGGCTATCTTATAAGATGTGCCACTGGGAGCATTACGAGCATCTCCATAGCGTCCTTGTGGTTACTAAATAAACCCGAGAAGAAACATGGCGCTCAGCTTTGTATCTTTATTTTTATTTTTATTTTTTTTTTTTGTCATCAGTCTACTGACTGGTTTGATGCGGCCCGCCACGAATTCCTTTCCTGTGCTAACCTCTTCATCTCAGAATAGCACTTGCAACCTACATCCTCAATTATTTGCTTGACGTATTCCAATCTCTGTCTTCCTCTACAGTTTTTGCCCTCTACAGCTCCCTCTAGTACCATGGAAGTCATTCCCTCATGTCTTAGCAGATGCCCTATTTTATTTATCTACTCTAATAATACTACGTGATAATGGTCCCAAAGTGACGAGGAAGCTTTAAAATCGATCGATCGACAGATTTATAAACTTCCTCTTCCATACATACTCCATCAGGATCTCTCAGATAAACCTCTGCCTTATATTTTCATTTCCAACAACTAGCTTTATGCGGTCATTTTATTTTACATCGCTCAGGGTGCATGCTCTATATACCTATATATACATTTTGTCCAAGTAAGAATGGTTAATATTTAGGGACATGACAGGATCGATCATTCGAAGCAAAAAAATCTGGTATACAAGGTGCTTTAAAATAGATACATTAAGAGCTCTTTTTATTCCATAGTTTGGGAGGGTTTAGTACAGACCAAAGCAAGAAAAAGTTGTCAATGAAACATGGGCTCTCATATGCATAACTTAAGAGCTACGAACACTTTTTCAGCAGAAGAGACGTGTTTCACAATTGTGAATTCTGCACAACACTTTGCCCTACACAATGACATCGGCAAACAGTCGCAGATTGCTGCTCATCCTATGCATAATATTGTTTATGTGATAGTTGCCCGGGTTCGATTCCCGGCGGGGTCAGCGATTTTCTCTGCCTCCTGATGACTGGGTGTTGTGTGATGTCCTTAGGTTAGTTGGGTTTAAGTAGTTCTTAGTTCTAGGGGACTGATGACCATAGATGATAAGTCCCATAGTGCTCAGAGACATTTGAACCATTTTGTGATAGTTGTGGATCAGTACCGTTATGAAAGCATTGGTTATGGATTTTGTGACGTTTGATCTTCAGCGTGGAGTTCGAGGTCACCACTGTGGCACGTGTCAAGGTCATCGTTTTTAGGGCATTTATAGGACTTATAAACGTACAAAGAGTTCTCTGCGACATTGGCCCCATACTTAGCTAACATTTACCGTGAATTTCTCACCCAGAGCTCGGCTTGTCGTTTTCTCAACCCTGCAAACTATGGATGAATGGCAACAGGTTGATTCCATATTCCTCAATTCCCGAAAAGCATTTGACACACAGCTCCACTACAGAGTGTCAACGAAAGTATGAGTATATGAAGTAGGTTTCCAGGTAGGTAAGTGGCTCAAAGACTTCTTAACTAATGGAACTCACTGCCTTCTCCTCAATGGCTAGTGTTCAACAGGGATTAGGTTATCGTCCGAGCGTGATAGAGCGGCTGATATTTTCTCTATTCATAAATGATCTAGCAGATAGGGAAGCAATAGTCTGAGGCTGTTTGCTGATGACGCTGCGGTTTACAAGCAGGTGCTATCGTTGAGTTACTGTAGGAGGATACAAGATGACTTAGACAAAATTTCTAGTAGGTGTGATGAATGGCAGCTAGCTGTAAACGTAGAAAAATATAAGTTAATGCAGACGAGTAGCAAAAACAAACCCGTAATGTTCGAATATAGTATTAGTAATGTACTGGTAAACACGGTCTTGTCGATTAAATATCTATACATAATATCGCAAAGCGATCCGAAATGAAATACGTATGTAAGGATTGTTGTAGGGAAGACGAGAGAATTTGGGGAAAGTGTGGTTCACCTGTGAAGGTGACTGCATATAGGACAATAGTGGGGTGCGTCCTTGAGTGCTGTTTTAGTGTTTGGGATCCGCACCAAGTCGGATTAAAGGAAGACATTGAAGTATCTCAGAAGTTGCCTGCCGGATTTGGTATCAGTAGGTTCAAACAGCAGGCAAGTATTATGTAGGGAACCCGAAGATAAACTCCTGGGGGTGGGGGGAGAAGCAACATTCCCTTCAATGAACGCTGTTGAGAAAATTTAGAGAACCGGGATTTGAATCTGATTTCAACACAATTCTATTGTCGCCAAAGTACATTTCGCGTAAGGGCCACGAACATAAGACAAGGGAATTACGGTTGCACGGAGGCACACAGACAGTAATTTTCCCGCCCTCTGTATGCAAGTGGAAAAGGACGGAAGCATATAGACAATAGTTTTCCCATCGCTCTATATGCGAGTGGAATAGGAAAGGATATGACTATTAGGTTTACAGAGTACCCCCTGCTACACTCCATAAGGTGGTTTGCGGAGTATGTATGTAGATGTAGATTTAGAGAATGAAGATCACATCGAATTGGCACGATTACCCATCACGACACGGGTCCACTGAAGCCGCTTGGCCAATTGTATGACTTAAAAATGATATAAGAAGCAAAACAAGGCGCATTTTCCTCTTGGTAGGGGGGGGGGGGAAGGATGACGATATCCAGATTTATACCTCCCTGCATCGCTAAACCAGTTGTGTGGCTTAAAAATGGCATGAAATTCTTCTTGTTGTTGTTGTTGTTATGGTCTTCAGTCCAGAGATTGGTTTGATGCAGCTCTCCATACTACTCTATCCTGTGCAAGCTTCTTCATCTCTCAGTACCTACTACAACCTACATCCTTCTGACTCTGCTTAGTGTTATCATCTCCTGGTCTTCCTCTACGATTTTTACCGTCCTCGCTGACCTCCAATACTAAATTGCTGATCTCTTGGTACCTCAGAACATGTCCTACCAACCGATCCCTTCTTCGAGTCAAGTTGAGTCACAAATTTCTCTTCTCCCCAATTCTAATCAGTACCTCCTCATTATTATGTGATCTACCAATCTCATCTTCAGCATTCTTCTGTAGCATCACATTTCGAAAGCTTCTATTCTCTTCTTGTCTAAACTATTTATCGTCCATGTTTCACTTCCATACAAGGCTACACTCCATACAAATACTTTCAGAAAAGGCTTCCTGACACTTAAGTCTATACTCGAAGTTAACAAAGTACTCTTGCCCAGAAACGATTTCCTTGACATTGCCAGTATATAACTTATATCCTATCTACTTCGACCATCATCAGTTGTTTTGCCCCCCAAATAGCAATACTCATCTGCTACATTGTGTCTCATTTCCTAATACCCTCAGCATCACCCGATTTAATTCGACTATATTCCATTATCCTCGTTTTGTTTTTGTTGATGTTCATCTTATATCCTCCTTTCGAAACACTGTCCATTTCGATCAACTGCTCTTCCAGGTCCTTTGATGTATCTGACAGAGCCGGCCGGTGTGGCCGAGCGGTTCCAGGCACTTCAGTCTGGAACCGCGCGACCGCTACGGTCGCAGGTTCGAATCCTGCCTCGGCCAAGGTCGTGTGTGATGTCCTTAGGTTAGTTAGGTTTAAGTAGTTCTAGGTTCGAGGCGACTGATGACCTCAAATGTTAAGTCCTATAGTGCTCAGAGCCATTTGAATCATTTGTCTCTGACAGAATTACAATGTCATAGGCAAACCTCCAAGTTTTTATTTCTTCTCCATGGATTTTAATTCCTACTCCTAATTTTTCTTTTGTTTCCTTTACTGCTTGCTCACTATACAGATTGAAAAACATCTTCTTACGGATTGCAACATGATGCGTTATCGGAGATAAGCCGTCATTCTCAGGTACAATGAAAAGAATGGAAATACTGTGCGTAAATATTAAGCCATTCCTCTCTCACACACTTCTTATGTGTGGGTAATTTAACAGATACTTAAGACTTTTCTTTTTCCAACAGCAGAACAGCCCTCTGATGCTGATGTTGTGGCGAAGGACGTACACTTTTTCACTGCACTGTTGGTCATCGAGAAGGAGCAGCAGCTCGCACATGGATTGCCTGATTCATCTGATCAGCTACTCGAGTTACTGGCGTCTGCACAGCATTTCACAGTAGGCCTACCGAAAATATGGGATGAGGACACCCAGCCTTTAGAGATCCCGCAACCCATCGAGCCACAGATAAGTGGTCCCAGTGTATTCTCCACGACACGTATTTCGACTGCCAATGGATCCAAAGAGCAGATATTTGTATACAAGCACACAGTGAAACTCTCTTTCCAAGCATTAATCCAGACTTGCAGGGTCTGCTGTTTTGCTACACATTGACTGCGAAGCAGTATTGTAAATTAAGTATGTTAAATACGGTGTTAAAGTGCTGTTTCTGGACATGGTGTGAGATGAACGAAGTCTTGCGATGCAGTACATCGATACTCATGTGACGATGTAATATTACCCGCTTCACCCTCCCCCAGAGATCTTTCTTGTGAAGCTGTCCATCACTGAAATGACACAAGGATGAAGTACTTGAGATTACATATGGGAACTCTTCCATTCATTGACGTCATTCAAGCATTGCATTACGGTTTGTGACTGACAGAGTCGGTGGCTGCCAGATGTCAAAGCTGCATTCAGTGATGTTGCAAGTTATCTGTGTGGGCACTATGTTCATATGATTGACTTAGAAAAGTGCATAAATTAATGTAGCCGTACGGTGCATAAGTCTGTTGCCATCACTTCCATCAGTATTAAATACATAGAGGTGAAATTTTAGAGACGGAATACCTAAATTTTCTGTTGCACCTGTCTGAACGCTGTACAGGCCGTATTTTTGTCATGCTAGAAACAGAACAGCGCAGCTGTTGATGTAAAGACAGAAAAAAATCCGTGGATTTTGTGAAGATGATGAATTACTGCACTCAATGTACAATTACTGATGTATCATAATATATATAATAGTTAATGATATTTTCTTACAACATTGTTGTTATTTTTCACAGCCTAGTCCTGTCATTTAACGTGCGTTAAGGGTTTATAAAGACGTGCTGTCACTATAGATGAATGAGTAAGGTGTTCCTTTCCTAAACTGAAGTTTATACGTAAATGAATTTTCTATCATCTGCCCACAATCTTACTGAGCTACAAGGACTTCACATTTATAGCGTATTCATTCTCTTCTATCAAAAACAGAGATGATACGTAAGTACGAAATTTTTCTTGTGTTTTAAAGTTGCATACACTGCTGCTTATGCTATACACGCATCAAAGAAAGTTTTGCGTTACCTCGGTTCCGAGAGTTCCGGAACCTCCACAGAAAAATGGAACAGAGATCAACATAAACATCATTTCCGCCCTTTTTATTGCTCACGAAAACCACACATTGCATTTTGTACCACCATATAGCGAGACCTTCATAGGTGGTGGTCGAGACTGCTGTACACACCAATACCTCTAACACCCAGTAGCACGTCCTCTGGCATTGATGCATGCCTGTATTCGTCTTGGCACACTATCCACAAGTTCATCAAGGCACTGTTGGTCGAGATTGTTCCACTCCTCAACGGCGATTCGGTGTAGAGTGGTTGGTGGGTCACGTAGTCCATAAACAGCCCTTTTCAATCTATCTCAGGCGTGTTCGATAAGGTTAACGTCTGGAGAACAGGCTGGCCACTCTAGTCGAGCGATGTCGTTATCCTGAAGGAAGTCATTCACAAGATGTGTACGATGGGGGTGCGAGTTTTCGTCCATGAAGACGAATGCCTCCCCAGTATGCTGCCGATATGGTTGCACTATCGGTAGGAGGAAGGCATTCACGTATCTTACAGCTGTTACGGCGTCTTCCATGGCCACCAGCGGCGTACTTGGGCCCACACATAATGCCACCCCAAAACGTCAGGGAACTTCCATGTTGCTGGACTCGCTGGACAGTGTGTCTAAGGCGTTCAGCTTGATCTGGTTGCCTCCAAACACGTCTCCGATGGTTGTCTGGTTGAAGGCATATACGACACTCATCGGTGAAGAGAACGAGAAGCCAATCCTGAGCGGTCTATTCGGCACGTTGTTGGGCCCATTTGTACTGCGCTGCATAGTGTCGTTGCAAAGCTGGACCTCGCTATGGACGTTGGGAGTGAAGTTGCGCATCATGAAGCCTATTGCGCACAGTTGAGTCGTAACACACCGTCCTGTGTCTACAAGAAAAGCATTATTCAACATGGTGGCGATGCTGCCAGGACTCCTCCGAGCCATAATCTTTAGGTTGCGGTCATCCACTGTAGTAGCAGTCCTTGGGCGTTCTGAGCGAGGCATGCCATCGACAGTTCCTGTCTCTCTGTATCTCCTCCACGTCCGAACAACATTGCTTTGGCTCACTCCGAGACGCCTGGGCACTTCCCTTGTTGAGAACCCTTCCTGGCACAAAGTAACAATGCGGACGCGATCGAACCGCGGTATTGAACGTATACACATGATTGAACTACAGACAACACGAGCCGTGTACCTCCTACCTGATGGAATGACTGAATGGCTGTCGGACCCCCTCCGTCTAATAGGCTCTACTCACGCATGGTTGTTTACATCTTTTAGCGGGTTTAGTGACATCTCTGAACAGTCAAAGGGACTGTTCAAATGACTCTGAGCACTATGCAACTTAACTTCTGAGGTCATCAGTCCCCTAGAACTTAGAACTACTTAAACCTAACCAAAACCTAAGGACATCACATCCATCCATGCAGGAAGCAGGATTCCAACCTGCGACCGTAGCGGTCGCGCGGTTCCAGACTGTAGCGCCTAGAACCGCTCGGCCACTCCAGCCGGCTCAAATGAACTGTGTCTGTCATACAGTATCCACAGTCAACGTCTATCTTCAGGAGTTCTGGGAACAGGGGTGTTGCAAAACTTTTTTTTTATATGTGTATATTCATAGCAGCTAATAAAGTGATCACCCAGTAGTGTAAGAACTGTCAAAGGTTGAACATGTCGAAACACAAAACACCACTCCTTGAGTCAACACAGCCGTCATGTAAGCATTAGTGATGATGATGAGAAAGAATGCAGTCAAAAAAATTTGCAATTCATAATTTTATTCTGTACAGATGAGACAAAGCCATCACAGCCTCTTGACAAGAAAATTATGCTGTTTAATTCTATGTATAGTTTAAACACCCATGGTAGTAAACGCGTCCATGAAGGAATGATGTCAGAACATGAGTCCTACTCAACAACATATTTCGAACACCCTCGATATCGTAATAAGGAAACCATATTACCCATAGATAAGTAGATTCGCCTAGGCGATACCTCACTGCATACTGCTACCGTCTTCCATGGAAGTGCCCAGTTTCCATCAGTGATGCTAGGTGATAACGTGATCTTTGCAAGAGATCTCCCGTAAACAGTTAAACTGTTTAACGAGAAAGAGCACACTCATCTACAATAGCATACGTTTAAAAACCTGATGTATGCCAGTTACTCGATCCAATATGCTGTAGACAAAAAGTTAATCTGGCAACTGTGAGTCCATGGGTTCTACGAGAAAATATGGAGCTCTTTGTTGGAGTTGGCACATCAAACTCTTCGTCATTTGGAAGAAATATTATCGCTCAGCAATCCTATTTATGTTGTGCATCAATATGTATGAACGAACTGTGCCAGATGTAGGCACAGACGTACGCTCCTATTTAAGTGTGTACATACATCCAATTATATTTAAGAGTTCACAACTAATCAAAATAGTGTATAAGCTACATTTGGGTTTTTATTTCTCTATAAAGCACTCTGTCCGCTAATGTAAAAGCATTGACAACATCATGGCTGAGTGGAGGAAGCACACTCATCACAAGAACTTTGCAGTACCTGAATGGTCCTGCTACGCTACCGAAGACCAGAATAAGATGAATGGATCACTCCTTCCTGACAATATACGAACTGTAATTGTTGGTTCATCTGACTGTCAAAAGATGAGTATTACTATGTTGCAGCTAACACATCCTGATGGAATCTGCTTAGAGCATGTGTACATTTTTCAGAAACTTTCAGCCAAAATACCAACTATTAAGAGGATACTGTCGGGATCTGATGATAATACATTCAGCGAAAGCAGTGACATCCTCCCACCAGAAATGTGAAGTCCATCACGGCGTTTCTGCTTGACGATTAACGGTGAAAAACCTGGATGATATTTGGAAATATTTCTGCTTTGGCTATCATATGGATGTTGATCTCATTTATTTCTGCCAAACGTATTCCAGGTATATTAAGTAGTTGCTGAGGGATAATGCATACTTTATTGTTACTTTCAGGCCCGACAGGGTGGACATAGAACACACTTATGAAGCGCATATGAGAACTAATATGACATTCAATGAATGTACAGTGTGTCCCAGGAGGAATGATCAGTACTGAGGGATTTAATAGGAACTATCATTTCAAGTAAAACAGTGTGGTAATCAAGGGCTCTAAAATTCTTACCTTAAGAGCTGTGAGAGGCTTTTCATCTTCGAGAGTGTGAAATAAATATCGTTACTGCAAGCTGTTTGTTTTCTATATTTTTTTAGAAGAGGTAATATGGACATGAACAGAAAGAATGTCGAAATATCATGGGCTCAAGATTCATACGGTCTACGTGTTCTGTAGAAGAGATGTGCTTCACATTAGCAAAGATAAGCAAGTGCTCATAGCTCTTAAAGTATGTATTTTAGAATTCACAATCATCGTAACTTTTTTCTTGTTTTGATTCATAATACCACCTAACAAAATTTTGAAAGCAAAGAGCCTGAAATTGTTTCACGGTATTAAAGATGAAGATGTGCTCATGGCTCTCAAGGTTCACATTATAGAGTCCATGATTACTAGACATTTTTGCATTGAATGATCGATCCTGTGACATCCTTGAAAACTGATCATTCCTCTTGGGACAACCCATAGAACCATATGTGGAGACTACTGTAATCACACGCAATATGGTTTTCTGGTTATTGATACAAGGGTAAAATTGACTATTGGGTGATAGAGATGAAACTTTTAGGAGTTTCTGTTTAAAAGATAGTGTACCAACAAGTACTGTGTCACTATGTTATGTACCATGGATAAGTTTGCAACCATGTCATTCACTCATTCCGAGGAGGTTATGCACAGACCAAAGATTCGTTTATACGTTGATAAAAAATGAAGCTATAAATGCCAGTCTTAAAAGTTGTACTATAGAAATTAAAAACATCAACGAATCTCTAAAACATCATATTACAGAAATGCAAATATTGGAGGGTGAAGGTCTATGAAATTGAAAAAACTCTAGGACATATGTAGAAAATCCCTCCTGTAAACAACAGAGAAGGAACTGGTCGTGAAAAAAGCGGTAGAATCCTTATGAGTTTAGTTTTTGTAGGAAATAGAAAGGTTAACGTGATTGAAAAAGTTTTAGACATACAAAGGGAAAACCCTCTATAAGTTTGTGAGAGACTGTAGAGTTGCACATTATCTCAAACCCTATTTAGTATCTATCAGCTTGTTGACCAGATAGTAGGTCAATGAGGCACGGAAATCTCTTCATCAGAATTTTGGACTGCTAAGATTAAGAACTTGGAGTGAGAAGATTCTCTTTCACAAACGTATAAGCCAGCAACAGAAATAATTAAATGAATCTCGCACAGAATGGAGAGTCAGGAGAGGAGAAGAAGGAGGAGGAGGAAGAGGAAGAGGAGGAGGATGTGCTATTACTTATTACATTAATCATCATAACATCAGTGACATAGACATGACATACAGGCCTCGTAGGGATCAATCGTACATGGTGGGAGAGCATTCTATAAGTTTAACCAAGCATGCAGTACTGGTTGGAGATAAGTAATATGAAAGATAAATAACAGGAAAGAACAGCTGGTTTAGTGGATTTAATATTCTTAAATCTTCGAACCCCCAATATTCTTAAAATTTTCATGCCCTGATATGTATTCTCTGAAAGAGATACAATCAGATATTGAAATAATGTATTTGACTAATCCACACAAGCGAAACAACGCCCCAAAATGGACAAAAAAAACTCAAAGTACAAGGAAATACAGGAAGAGGAGTATATGTATTATGATTGCCACAACAAAATATTAGAACGGCTATGCCTGGGAATCCAATTCACCTGAATGAAATCATATCACTCATCTCAGAGCTTCAAGCAAGAAGCTCTATTGAATAATAAATATGGACATAGTGGTACGAGAACTCCACAAACCATTGCGAAAAAATTCCCACGTGGAAGTGTAATAATGTGAGATTTGGCTCATTTACTGCAGGCACATATCGCATATATGAGGCTAAATTCACCACTGAATAATGGTTCCAGATACATTTCAACATTATAGACAGGTATTCCTAATTCGACTGGGTCCTACATATGAAAGTAAAGATTGGGAAGAAATTTTCGTAGGTGTTTCAACCGTTTCTGCAGACAAGGATGATTCATTGCCCAGAAAACTTTCAAACAGAGCAATTAGGTGAGTTTTATAAGGGTGTTTCAAGACGGTAATGGATCAATACAGAATAGACTACTCCCCAATATTCTCCCACCTGAAATCGAGTAATGTGGGACATCTCAATGTAAAAATGAAAAACTGCATGTGGGTACATTTTAATCATCATGGTTAATACAAATGGCTGGATATTCTTCCACAAATAATTTGGCAGAATAATCAAACTGAACATCATAAGGAAGAAATGAAGCCTATTGATGTTCGTGATAATCGGTTACTAGATATGGTACAAGATTGTATTAAAATATAGGATCCATGCATGAAAAGAGTTGTAGGTGATTTCGTATGATTTCAAAATACAAGACGGCGTTCGAGAAGGCTTACCTACCAAACTGTTCACTGGAGATGTTTACAGCTTTCAAAGTGCAACAAAGAAACCCAACAACGAGGACGGCAAAGACGAAGGTATTGCCTGGAGTTTTGTACAGGAGAACTTCAGAGAAGGTCTAAACGAGACATGTTTCTCATAGATCAGCTCAAAAATTGTCGAGAGTAAGGCTTTAGTTTAATGGTTTGGCTCCTCCTCATTACACAAGTGTTAGGTGAATGCTCATGACTTGGTATATAGCAAGGTGTGCAAAAACCAGACATTGCATCAGCATTACATG
The DNA here is from genome assembly GCF_023864345.2 of Schistocerca serialis cubense. Taxonomy (NCBI): domain Eukaryota; kingdom Metazoa; phylum Arthropoda; class Insecta; order Orthoptera; family Acrididae; genus Schistocerca; species Schistocerca serialis. The sequence goes on from NC_064640.1 coordinate 155,868,368, forward strand.
AGTGATCAGCAGTGCGACACAGGTGGTGGTGGAATTCTCAACAGGCTACCAGTGGAATTGTGCCTCCCCTAATATAACTTCTATGGCCATGGAACAAAGCTGCAAAAGCATGTACCACGTGGCGATAAGGAGTTTAATCTGCTGTGAGAAGCCTGAAAGGGACTCGATTTGGCATATGTTGCAAAAGATTTGGCCGAATGTCATGCTGCAGATCGAATATTAGCTGATGAAGTCAAACAAATACATAGAACAAGGACATTGGCACAGGCAACATATTGCGGTATTAGCAGTTGATAAAAAATGTGCGCAAAACTTAAATTTGGTGCTGTGATGAATTTCCAACTTGTTGTAAGCGAAGCATATGCTACACTAAAGAAGGGTAAACCTCTGGGATGTTTAAAGAAACTGCAAGCAGTCTGCCATATCAGCATCTAAGTGTCTTGAGGCAGAACGGAGTAAGAAGAATATGCATATGCGTTAAAATGTCTAGGGTCGTAGCAATACCTAATACAAAAAATGGTTCAAATGGCTCTGAGCACTATGGGACTCAACTGCTGAGGTCATTAGTCCCCTAGAACTTAGAACTAGTTAAACCTAACTAACCTAAGGACATCACAAACATCCATGCCCGAGGCAGGATTCGAACCTGCGACCGTAGCGGTCTTGCGGTTCCAGACTGCAGCGCCTTTAACCGCACGGCCACTTCGGCCGGCATACCTAATACACCAGCGGAAATTTACCCACTTGTAATTGCTGCTCTTGTGGGACTACCAGCTATTGGCTCTTTAGGTGGAAGAGCAGTAACCACAGACCGTAGAGTGATTAAGGCACACAGTGCAGAAGAGTAACCTTAGGAGGCAGTAAGGCATAATAGCATGATGGGAGCTATCGCTGTTGGGGGAAGATCTAAATTTAATACTGCACAAACGGAGCTTGGGCTGCTTACAAAGAAAGATCATACCTGTACTCTCCAATAGACCACTTACTAGCACACATCAGTTTCAATTCGTTAAAAAATGCCACATCCCTAGATTTCATTCAGTGTTTATGTGGGATTCAATGCTAAAGAAGATGTGGTAATCTAAAGAATGTGGGGTTGTAGACGTAGATGTTGCAGGAGAATCTCGAACTCACTGGATTATATATGTTAAATGGAATAACGTCTACTATTGTGACACGTTCAGCGAATTATGTGCACTGGAAAAATTTCACCGCTACTTTAACAACAATTATGTGTTCTACAAGTTTAGATGCTACAAAGACGTCGGTATGTATCTCTGTGGATATTTATACGTCACGTTCCTGCTGACAACTGTGTAAAGGCAAGCAGCTTGCACATCAGTGCATCAGTTGAGGTTTAGATGTGATACCATACACTCTGTCTTTGAAAGAACAGTTGTTAGTATTACACATGAATTAGTTTCTGCCAGATGGTCTAGGCAAAGGGGAATGGAAAATTGCATTGATCGGTCTGAAGACATACAAAAATATTCCCAGTGTCACGAAGGCAAATTCCTTCTGGCTCATACGATATTGATTAGTTAAATGCATTTGTAAACAAAAATTATAAAATATTTTTTGTTATGCACAAACGTTAGTACGTTTGAAACCGAAATAAGAACTACAGAATGGACAATAGGCTTTAGCCAAGGAGTTACAATAGAACTAATACGAGGCTCAGTGAAAAGTCAAGTTTTGGAGAATATTTCAGATACATTTTATGAGTTAGAACAACCAGTAGGCATGATTCGCAGTGAATGTAATACTGCAAGGAATTTTTGTCTGAACGACAGATTAATTCACTCAATCTATGGATTCTACGCTACAGTGGCCCTAGAATATAAAGTTGCTGAGGTGCCAAGGAACCCAACATACATGTGAGTGTTCAGACACTACACGATCTCGAGTTTAATATTTCTGACCAGACAGGGGATCTAGTAAATTTTAGGGGGTGAGGAAATCGTGGCATCTCTCTACTTTAAGGGGCTTGGAGGTAAGGTGACGCACACAGCCATCAGCGCGCCACTTCACAATGGAAACAAAACGTGATAACATGAGAGAACTAAAATTCCATAAATCGGTGGGCGTTGTTGGTACGTGACATGGTAAGGAAAGTGTGTGAGCTGCACAGATACTGAGGGGGAATCATTCTGGTGATGATACAGACAGCAAATATTGCAGGCAGTGATCTGTGACAGATCTCAAGACAGACTACAATGTTTGCGCAGGCATATGAATTTTGGAACACGCCGTGCAACGCACATTCTTCAACATCAGGGTCTGCACCATCCACCACATGTTCCTATGTTGACCCAGTGGCATTGACAATTACCATTTCGCTGCGTACGGAATCATCGACATTGGACCTTGAGTCGTGGTAAACGTGTCACATTTTCGCGAGAATAATGTTTTCTGTTACACTAGGTTGACAGTTGTGTCCTAATTCACCGTCATCCAGTCGAAAGCATGCACCACACTACAGATACAGACCGATGAGGGCGGTGTTATTTTATGGAAGTTCTTAATCTGTGCTTCCACGGGATCAGCGCTAATAATCTAAGGCACCATGACAATTTTGTATAACGTTAATATTATTATGGACCACTGGTGTCTCTTCACGCATAATGCCCTCCCCAATGGCGATGATATTTTCTAGATACATTGCTGGTCATGTAAGAAAACCACAATCGTTCTACAGTGGTTTGAAGAGCATTAAAGTGAATTCACGTTGATGTCTTGACAACAGATTTCGTCTAATGTGAACCCGGTGGAACATTATTATCTGGAATGCTTTCGTGCACCAGCTCAGAGCCCACAAACCGTTGGCCCGTAATTTGTGCATTTGTACATTGAAACCTTGTAGTTCATATCTTCAGAAAAGACTTGCCACGTCTACGCCACCCAAAATCTGTGATGTACTCCGCTCCAAAGATGGACCAACATGATATTAAACATGAGGTTATTATGTTTTGGCTCATCAGGGTATGCAGCCTATTAGTGTTTAATGTTCCGTCGACGACGAGGTCGTTAGATAAAATGTACATCATCGGCTTTGGGAAAGACAGGTGCAAACATCAGCTCCGTGCCTTTTAAGGTAGAAATCGTACCATGTACCTTAAGGTATTTACGGAAACCACGGGTAACCTAAATCTGCTGTCCTCTTGAATGTGAATTTAGTGTCTTAGCGTGGCGTTACTCAGTTCTGGTGCGTACTTTTTACCTTCCACGTTCGTGAACTTTACTTTAGCCACTCAGACAGTTTGAGTTGTAAATGCAGTGAAGCTCAAATATTCATTGAATGGTAGATAACAGAGAGGGAGGAGACAGAACCACTATCCTGTTCTCTTCCCTCGATACTTCCGCGTGAGAGATGTGAATTTCCACATGTAAACTGAGAACTAAGAAGTCGCTTTGGTGCTATTGTGACTTCAGGATCTCTGTACTAATTGACGTATGTGTATCACGAGACTCGAATATAGCGTTCACGTGTAGAGCGAAAATCGACATGGCACACAATTTTTTGTAATTTCTGCCCTCTATTTATGTGTTACTTTTTATTTATATTGTTTCCAAGAATATTTTTTCATCTGTACTTTCCTGGCGAAACACCCTACACAAATAACGCTTTAAGCAGTGGAGAATCAAAACGAAAATTATCAGCTAATTTTGTTGATTTAATACCATGTCCAATTAGCAACAACAGCCGTGTTTAAAATAACAGAGCTACGGAGAGTTTACGCTTGTTACTGGCAGCTGTTGATCAGACTTCTACGTCGTCGGCGCATTTTTATCTCAGCGCTGCACTTGACTGCTCCACAGGCTGATACCAAAAGAAACTCGTAAGAAGGAACGTGAGCATTTACAGAAGGGTCCCTCGCAAAGAAAAAGAGCACAAAAAGACGAGACTTGCTAACTATCTTAGCCACGAAAGCCGTGGGGGACAGACGGTGCGATATGAATAAGCAAGGAACGGCTTACAAGGGCTCACCAGATTAAGACGGGATGGGGGCAAATTGCGAAAATTAAGCAATTACTTTGCTAATGCGTTTCTCCCCGCCGCGATAAGGAGCTTCTTCGTTTCTCTGTGTGAACGCAATGAGCATCATTGTTACAGCGCACATTGTACGAAATTGCAATGCTGGGGTCCGAGGACGTACAGGAATCTTTCCCGTACACTGAAACAACACAGGAAGAATGTGGATTACTTTGTTACACAGGATTTGTACTAACGAATGTGATTTAATTTAATCAGTATTTAACAAAGTCAAAAGAAATCAGCAGCCAGTCACTCCGCTAATATATTTGTAAGTACAAATTCTCATGTGTCATGCCACATTCTGGATGTAAGTGTAAAGCAACACTGTATTTTCAAGTGACTACTAAAAGCCAAGTAAATGGTTATATCCGTAGACTTATCTGTTTCAGTAACATGATACCCAGATTTAACTAGTTGATTATTGTGAATGAAACTGCTTAGTGACGAAAGTGAGACTAAGATCTGAACAAAAGAAAACTGTCTCTTAATTAACACTTAGCTTACAGAAAATCTCCGAAGAAAGACGAATAAAGATAAGTATTTAACGAACTGTCAATGACAAAGTCATTACGGACCTCGTAAAAGGTATAATTGAGGCAGAATATTGGCTAAGTTTTTATCAAAGAAATCATTCCGGCATATTATTTAAACGACTAGCGGCAAACACGGAGAAATTGAATTTAGATGGTGGAACAGGAATTTGGAAGACAGCCTCCCTCCGCACAACATCACTTCCGGCGATGAGTACTCAAATGGCTCTCAGCACTATAGAAGTACTTAAACCTAACTAACCTAAGGACATCACACATATCCAGGCCCGAGGCAGGATTCGAACATGCGACCGTAACGGTCTCGCAGTTCCAGACTGAAGCGCCTAGAACAGCGCGTCCACACTGGCCGACGATGAGTACTGAATTTATGGTGTGGAATTCTTAATTATATTTGTACTATACTCGCTGATCCAAAGAATCCGGACACCTGTTACTGGACATTATTATTGAGTGTGCCCACCCTTCTCCTTTTTGCGGATTGAAGACTGCTGGGGACAGGTTCAATGAGGTTTCTGAATATCTGTGAAGGACTGTCAGCCCATTCTCCCTCAAGAGCTGAGAGCTGAAACGAGCGATGGAGGGGGGGGGGGGGGGTGCTCGACGCTGGGCTCTGAGACAAGTTGACATTCTAAAATGAGATTTTCACTCTGCAGCGGAGTGTGCGCTGTTAGGAAACTTTCCAACTTTCCTGGCTGATTAAAACTGTGTGCCGGACCGAGACTCGAAGTCGGGACCTTTACCTTTCGCGGGCAAACTGCTCTAGAGCACTTGCCCGCGAAAGGCACAGTTTTAATCGGCAACAGTTTTAATCTGCCAGGAATGTTTTAAGTTGACATTCTGTTTCATCCCAAAGACGTTCCATCGAGTTCAGGTCGGGACTCTGGTTGTGAGGGTCACTCCACTCAGGAAATGTTTGCTGAAAGATCTTTACTTCTCATATTCTACTTTACGACAGGGTGAATCATCGTCTTCGAACAGTTCCTCTAAATTGCTGCGTACAATGGTGTAAAATGTGTTCATATCCTCGTGCATTAACGTTTCTTGATAGCAATAAGGGGACCAAACCCTTCTCACGAAATACACTCCCAGACTCACCTCCGTACTTCACTGCTGGCACAACACATGAATACTAGTTTCGTTTTCGAGGAATTCGCCATATCTAAAGTGTTTCATCCGATTTCCATAGGATATGACGTGATTCATCACTCCAAATTACTCGTATCCAGCCACATGCAGTCCAGTGGCGTTGCTCTTTATTACACCTCAAGTGTCGCTTAGCATGGACTACAGAAATGTGGAGATTATGAGGATCTGTTCGACAATTGCACCCTATTCTTTTTACCTCTTTACACAAAGCCTTTGTGGTAGCTCAATTGCTGGTAGCAGCCTAAAACTCTCGAGTGATTCGTTCCGCTCATTTCAGGTGTATTTTTGTAACCACCCCCGCAAATTTCGACGCCCATGTCCGTCATCACACAAGATGTGCTGGTCTTGGTTTATCTCTGGGTATTGCCACTTCCAGTTTCATTCGCGACAGGCATCTTGAGCTGCTTTAAAAGGGCTGAAATGTTCCTGATGGCAATGTTACTGAAGTGGCATCCAATTGGTAAACCACGTTGAAAGTCACTGATTTCTCCTAACGAACTCATTCAGCTGTTACTGCCTCCCTAGTTGCAATTCAGTACTCCTCGCCTAATTTTGTACTGGCGGTTCTCGTGACATCTATGGTCAATGCCGCATTACAACCTTTTGATGATACAGTGTATAATGCATTTGTAACGAGTAGGCCATTGATGACCTTTATTCACCTTGCTCTGAGTGACAATTTTGTTTTTGTTTCACTATGCGTTGTAGCCTGTGTACTTTAGTCGTTCTTCGATCACTGTTTCCACAGTTTTTGCGCTCATGAAAATGCTTTTCTTTTGTACTTACATTTCCGTGGTTCCTAATGTTCATTGCCAAAGGACATAAAGATTGAAGGTTACCCCTAGATCGTGTCATTTTCGGAATGTTATAATGGGATGAGACTTGAATCGATCAGAATCGTTCATACAAACTATTTAAAGAAATTAGTTACTTATCTGTATGTGTCATGTAATTAGTTGAGCTCTGACAGTGATTGGTGATGGTGTTATACTTGCTAGTTTTCTTCCAGTTATCCAGCAATTTCTTGTAAATAGGTTCATTTTATTGTCCCGATATTTCACCTGCTAGATTTTGTTTTGATAATTCTTCGATATATATCACTACTTACTCTACTCTTTGCAGGGTTATAAGCTACTCATATGTACTCCCAATAAATTAAAAAGCACAAGAGCTCTCTTTTAAATAAGTGCGTTTGTCATATTCATATTTCGAAGATGGAACACATGCATTTAAAAAGTAGAATGAGTGTATTGATTTCATTTGAGATTTTATTGAAATCGTAATAATAGTTTTCGAGCCACTTTACTATGGGAAAATGCTTTTCTTTACATCAATGACTCTTTGTTACGGGTGTTTTAACATTTAACCACTTAAACTTGCGCAGTCTGAGACATATATTTTGCCTTTAGGCTTCCATTATTTGCATGAATTGTATTCGTTGTTGCGAATACGGATAACTGTCAGCTACATAACGGAATGAAGACCTTGAAAATTTCTGCCGGACCTTGACTCGAACCCAGATTTCCTGCTTTAAGCGAGCCTTAACCGCTTTGGCAATCCGTGCACGACTCACGGCCAGACCGAAAAATGCGTATGTAGTCGTTCATGCATTACAACCTGCACTCGTACACATTATGTAAGTCCCGTACAGTTGGTGGGCGGAGGTACATTTTAATTGAAAGTCACTGTCTGGTTTCGGCGAATAAATACGACATTGCAGAGCCTGTGTTAAGAGCTCTGCAATGCCGTATTTATCCGCCTGTACCAGGTAGCGACATTCAATTAAAATGTATTCCCCTCCCCCTCCGTACGGAAATTACATAGAGTGGACGAGTGCAGATTGGGACGCATGAAAATATGACATATGAAAGTTAGCGTCGGCTGTGAGTCCTGCACGGATAGCCGAAGTTGTTAAGACAACCGTTCGCGTAAACAGGGAAATCCGGGTTTGAGTCCCGGTCTCGCACAAATTTTCACTGGCATCTTTCCATTATACAGCTGATGATTGTCAGTATTCCCAACTACGAATACATTTCTCGTTTTGCATTACGGCTATAGTCGTCACAGTGTCTATTTCTTCCGATATGCATGCATGTCCGAAGGATTATTGCATCGTTCTTATTTACAACACAGACACGGCAATATCGTAGTCACATCATTTGTTGTATCGCAAAATAGAGGATCCTGACAACATCAGTCACATATACTTTTAAAATGTTTGATTTCAGTGCCATTTCGGGTTACGGGTTATCATGCCCATCTTGAGACGGCTAAAGTTTCCGATCACATTAATATTTGCGTAAGTAGCATATTATTTATTTCCTCAGTTTTAGATTTTACATTCGCCTCCTCAGTATTAAATTTGAGGAAGTACACATTCATCTAAAATTTATTATCAGTGACATCTATCAGTAATTAGTTGAGATATACTGTGCGAAATTTCTCTGCATTCGCTGCAGCATTTTAGATTTCTTCAGATATTTTGTGACGATAATCTTAAGTCGAACGAATATCTGCCGAGTTATGGAAAGGAAGGAACATAGTTCAGTACGCTTACAAGTGATGAATATTTCTGGATAGAAATGTCTATTTAACCTCTATCTTACTCAGAAATATGTGCTATGTTTGGCCATGTTAGATCCATGAAAGGTTCAGCTGTACTTATTTCCATTCACTTCAAGACAGAGTAAAATACGTGATAATCATTAATCTCTCCAAGTGTTACGGCTATACGTCTGCCAGAAACTGCTCCTTCGTACACACAGAGATGACTAACTTGGAAGAGACTGTCAAAGTTCAAGAAATAGTAGTACATTAATACGACCCGATCAGTAGTTAAGGTGAACGGTCCTGAGTTTTTTGGTCAGACCAGGTAAAATAATAGTATGTTTTGTGAGATGCAGTTTATTGCCGTCTCCTTAGCGATCAGCTGCTTTTGATACTGAAGCAGAATTTATTGTTTAGCGGAGACGACAGTCTCGCTGAAGCAAAAAACTTGAACTTTGTGTCATGGGGGAAGCCACGTCAGAGAGGTCCACCGCATAAGCTAGGGAAGCGATTCCAGTGGTGGTTTCCCGTTGCCTTCCACTGGTGATGATGAAATGATAACGTGGACAACAGAACACCCAGTTCCTGAGCGGAGAAAATCTTCGACCCAGCCGGAAATCGAACCCAGGCCCCCTTGGCGTGACAGACCGCCGCGCTGACCACTCAGATATCGGTGTCGACTGCTGAAGCAAAGAGAATTCTAGATTATTTGTAATTTTCAGTTCCCTTTCAACGGATTCCAGATGACAGTGGTTTATATGCAACATTATGGAAACTCCCTCAGCACGGTGCTATAATTACCTCGCAACTGTAATATTTTTGGGTGTTATGCATATTGTTACATCCAGATACAGTGGGGTATGTAAAGTGTGTACAGTATGTTGCCATGTAAGAATACAAACAGTTGCAATTCAGAAGTACACAAAGTTTTAAACACCTGTATTGAGAAGTGGAGATAGCAGCTTTTGGTCACCAGACTAAGAACAAAATGTTACTTTACTAATATGTTATCCTTACGTAAATGAGCACAGACTATGGTGACGATGTTGCAAAGGGATTTGTGTGAGAGAAACTAGGTTGAAGGTAACATCAACAAACTTCCTTGACGGAACATAACGAAAGAAGTGTTTAATTCTGTCACCGTAGTGGGTGTCACTATCTGACATATTGCGTTAAATGAATTACTTAGTATTTGGCCCTGGCTACATAGCTTTTAACAGTATCATCATGTATTCATATAATTAATGCGGTATTCACAGGCGTGTAAAATATGCATTCCATTTGCAATTCTATTAGAGTTGGAATAAAATTTTATGTTCAGCAACAACAATATTTTTAAAATGTGCGTTTGACGATTGTGGAGTGATATTCTCATAATGTATTACATGCTGTAGCAAACCCAGAAACATTTCGTTTGTGATTATGATACTGTAAGGTAGCTTAGCAAGCATCTGGATAACTATGCAAGTACAGCTCAGCACGTCTTCGGGAAAGTATTTAAAGGAACTCATCCGTGCAACGGCAGTATCGCTGATGTTCCCTTCGCTGAATACAAATACATCCGTTCTTGATTTTTGTTCTGAATAAAAACAGACTCATAAAAAAGGCTAGCTGCATCTCTCTTTGGTCTCTGCCTGTACGCAACTTTCCCTAGGAATGCCTTCTGTCTCCATCTTGGTTCAATGAAATTATGCAAGAAGTCGAGCATGAATAATTTATGAGGGCGCCTCCCTCTTCGCACTGACAAGAAGTGTCTCTTATTCCAAACCTCTACTTCAGCCAACCCGGGCTCTTTGCGCTTTTCCTCTGCACTTTATTTTCTGTTTCATCTTGTTTTCCGCGTCCGCTGCTTCTTATATTTCCCAGGATGCTTTACCTCCAGACCCTACAAATATTACCAATTTTCGGCCTCTGAAGCGCCGCTGTAGTCATCTCTGCTGCGCCAAATTGAGTTTTCCGCTCTTTTCACGGCAGCTACGAGAATCACTGCGCAACGCTCTTGCGGCAATTCTGCGAAAGAACTTCACTCATGATCGCTCACCTGTGAATGAGTCAGGCCTGCGTCGGAACTGCCGAAGTAGTAAGCGTAGTCTACAATACTCGCTGGAAATATGGTTGAAAAAGAAAACATGCCTGACACGGATACTGTAAAATCATAAGGAGTATGTAATGTAGCATGAACACCGCAGCTGGCGTCAGATCTAAATATTTGTCTTTTGTCTTACTAAATCGCGACAGTAGGCGGAAATCGCATATTTCTGTGTGAGAGCATCTTTCAATCTATTCCCTGTCAATAATACGTTCATTACGTGGAAGACTATTGAATATTTCCTGCTAAGTTAAATTTTAATGAACTAATTGTGCTACTTTAATACTGAAACTTGATGTGTGAGTTGATGCTGAATTACAAGTAAAGGAAAGCCTCAGAAACTTGACTTATTTTATTCTTTCTCCAGTTCCACTCTTTCATTGTTATGCAAAGCCAGTTCACCTACATTAGCACTTTCAAAAACGACGCTGCTTGTGAGAAAAATACACATTTCATTTATAGTTTACTTCGTAAGATACGAATTCAGGTGCAAATTGTTACATTATGGAGCAAAAACCACAGAAGATGTACACGCAACTGATAGTTACAGACAATTATGACTTCGATAGCACCTAACTCCTAAGTATTAAGGATTTACTGAAATGCAGCAGTCTTTGGTTAGCTTAATATGACGCCAAAAATGAAATTTGTACAGAGAGGAGTTGGGTTGGGGAATCTTAGAGAGTGAAATAAAAAAATTCATTTACAAAATTCAGAAGAGGTCGTTCTGACTTTTGTTGTTCTAACAGAGCTAACAGTGAAAGTTGCCTGTACATTTGCTCTTGCGGTTCTTCCCCCAAATATTTTCGCTTTTTTCTTAAATCGCATATATGTATCTTTGTTAAGATTGGAATATCTGTACAAAGATCGGCTTCGATTAGACGAAACAATCTATATTGAGTGGTCTCTGTGTATCTCCACTGATACATGTCGTAGCTTTGTAGGCGAGCTTCACCATTAGAAAACATTTGCGCGTGTGGAACCGTGAGGCCATTAAGTATGGAAGGAGTTTTAGAGCCAGGATTTTGTTTCTGGGGTTCGGTTTGGGAAGCAATCTGGTCAGTTCTGGTTCTTACTTATCCTGATGTCGACACAAGCTGGTTTAGAGTGTTTACAGTGATGAATATGACAAGTGAGCAAATAGATCCTTTGGGTGTGATGTTGAAGTTTCTACATCAGTTAAATTAAAATAAAATATACGAGCTTAGGGGGATTATAATAAGTTAGAACAGTTGACTGCATTGAACAATAGCAAAGAATGCACTGCCAGTCTTAAATGTGAACACTTGTGGTGAGCAATGAAACTGTGGTGGATAACTTTTCTATTACTTCATGTTATTTGCTCTGGTGGCCTTGATGTGATTCTATAGGAGAAAGATAAAGTTAATTTGAGTTGAGATTACTATCTTACATTTTCATTTATAATACATTATTGATACTGGACAGTTAGCATGTGATGATTTTGTGGACCATTGTGAGCAAAAATTATTTTTCATCTCTATTTCAGAGGGGACTACTGTCTTTAATGATTCTTCTTCTTTCTTGGCTCTACAGCTCATGATGAGCCTCGGCCTCTTCTACAATTTCCTTCCAATTCTCTCGGTCCTTTGCCCTCCAGTTTCTATAGCCCATCTTCCTAAGATCTTCGATTACTCGATCTTCCCATCTGGCTCTTGGTCTACCACGTCCTCTCTGCCCTCCTGGCTTTCCTTGTAATATTCTTTTTGGTACTTCTGTATCATTCATGCGAGCCACATGTTCCGCCCACCCCAGTCTGGATGATCTCACTATCCTTCTGATCAGTTGGTTTTTGTGTATGGTACACTAATAATGGTCGTATCTCCTCCTCCATCTTCCTCTTTCGCAGACTGGGCCGATAATTCGTCTATGTACCTTTCTTTCAAAGGCATCCAGTGTTTCAGTATCTTTAGTTGTTAATGTCCAGGCTTCAGAGGAATATGTAAGCACTGGTCGTATAACTGACTTATACAGTACGAGTCAGGAGCCTTGAGGATAGAAGTTTTGTTAGGGCAAAATAGGCTCTTTTGCCTAGGAGTAATCTCTGCTTAATTTCATGGAAGGTATCTTTTAGATGTGTAACTGTCGAGCCCAGGTACTTGAAATGTTCAACTCTCTCAAATGTATAATTACCCATTGTTATTGCATTTGGCATATTTTCCCTATGTGCTTTTCCAGCTGGCATATATTTTGTTTTTTATTCATTAATAGCTAACCCCATGTTCCTACTGGCCTGTTCAAGAGCTGTAAATGTCTCTTCCATTGCTTTTTGGGTTCTTGCTATTATATCTATGTCATCTGTGTAGGCAATTATCTGCACTGATTTACAGAAGATCGTTCCCCTATTCAGAAGGTTTGCTTTTCTCATCACCTTCTCCAGGGCGGCATTAAAGAGAAGGACTGCCAGTGCATCCCCTTGTCGCACTCCATTTTTAATACTCAATGTATTGGACATTATTCCCCCTATTCTTACGCTACCTTGTGTTTCGCTCATTGTCATTCTCACCAGCCTTACCAACATTCTCGAGATTCCCAGTTCATCTAGAGCTTGATATAACTGCTCTCTATTTATGCTATCATAAGCTGCTTTGAAATCTATAAAGAGGCGATGCGTACCAACTCCGTATTCGTTTGTTTTTCCAGTATTTGTATTAAGGTGAATATTTGATCTATAGTTGACTTCCCAGGAAGGAATCCGCATTGGTACGGCCCCGTCTCCCTCTGTATGATCGGGAGTATTCTGTCGAATTGTATATTAGAGAGTATTTTATATCCAAAATTAAGTAGTGTGATCCCTCTGTAACTGCCACACTCCATCTTATCTCCTTTCTTGTATATGGGACATACGATACCCTCTTTCCATTGTTGGGGCATTTTCTCCTCTTCCCATATTCTGCTGACCATTTTCAGAAGGCTTCGTTCCAGCTCTCTGCCTCCTTGCTTAAACAGTTCTGCTGGAATACCATCTGTCCCTGCCTCCTTGTTGTTTTTCAATTTCTTCATGGCAGTTTTCACTTCTTCTCTATTTGGTGGGGTAGTGTTGTTGTCTGGGTCCCCTTCCCTATGCGTGTCTGTTAGATTCTCTGGTATAGTTATTCTAGGGTTGAGGTGACTATCAAAATACTTGCGATATCTTTCGCATATTCCCTTCCCTTCACTTATTATATTCCCTGTCTCATCTTTTATTAAGCTTGTTTTGCTACCAAAAGGCTTCGGTGCCGCATTTACCTCTCTATAGAATTTTCTTATTTCATTTCTGCTTCTCATGAGCTCCATTTCTTTGACACTTGCTTTCATCCATTCTCTCTTTTCTTTGTATTCTTCGACTATCCTCGTCGTACAGTTTGATCGCAGTGTCCTTCTATATGCTTTGTTCTTTTCTTCAGTCACTATTTCGGATTCAGTATCAAACCATGATGGTCTTACTTGCCTTTTCCCAATTCCAAGTATCTCTCTTGCCGATGTCTCCACCGTAGTTTTTATCGCTTACCACTGATCTTCAGTATTGTTATATTCTCCAGCGTGTTCCAGCAACCGAGTTATCTTTTCCTGATACTATTCTCTAACTTCCACTAATTCTAAAGTTGTTATATTTCTGTGCCCTGGGTCGGTCTCCTTTCGCTGCGTTAGGTATTCTTGCTCTCACGCGTGCGCATACCAGAAAATGATCTGTATCGATGTTTGGGCCTCTGAGACTCCTCACGTCTAATAGGTCCGATTTGTGTCTCAGATCAATCAACACATGGTCGATCTGGTTTACTGTGTTTCCATCCGGTGAGTTCCATGTTCCCTTATGTATTTCTTTATGTGGAAACAATGTTGATCCTATTACCATATTTCTAGATGCTGCGAACAGTATAGTGATTACTTACTGATATAATTTTGCGAACTGGAAGAATATAGTGTTGAGAACTGGTGAAATAATTTGGAACTTGTGGTGTAATCAGAATTACTGTTCTGAAATTTAAATGCACATGAAACAATCCTTTCTTTGAAAATGCACTCCAAAAAACAAATCTGTGTCTTTTAGAGGTTTCGAATTCACTCAAGTTTTATTGTTGTATCAGCGCATATGGAGTACATGAAATGGGTACATTTCAAGAGTACAAGCCTTTCTGAGGTACTAGACATTGACCCATGGTGACAAGCCCATGTTAGTAGTTGGTTTACGCTCCATGCGGCAGGCACTGACTCTGGAATCCAGTCGATCGTACAGAACGGCGAATACTTTCCTGGGATACGTTATGGCACGGCTACTAGACCTGTTCATGTAACTCTGTAAGAGTTGCTGGTTAACGAGTCGCCGAGTCACATCTCGTTCCATCATATCCCACACGTTCTCGACTGAAGATAAGTCTGAAGATCATGTTGGCTAGGAGAGCTGCTGCACGTCTTGCAGAGCACGTTCAGTTTCACGGTCAGTGTGTGGCCATGCATTATCCTGTAGGAACAACACCTCAACTTCCTGAAATGGTCTAAGAAACATGATCTAAGGCTTCCAGAAACACAGGAGGTAAACAAGGATTATAACTTATCGCATCCCAGACCATAAGGAATGGGGTGGGGTCACTGCGTTTTGGATGAATGCACTCTACGAAGCAGCTCTCACCAGGTCTACGTCGTACGCGCAAACGATCGTCACTCGCATACAGACAGAATCTGCTTTTGTAGCTGAAGACCATGGTGCGCCATTCCATCCTCCAAGTGATCCTCTGGCACCACCAGTCGATCCGTGCTCGTCTATGCTGTGGCGTGAGTAGAAGATGGGCTAGATGTGTGTGTGTCCGTATTCCCTCTGCTAATAACCGCCTCGCAACAGTTCGTGTTGCCACGTCTGAGCTCACAAGCCCTCTTATATGTGCTGTGGTACCTGTACGATTTGCCACTGCTGCCCTTACAATACGACGATCCTGGCGGGCGTCTGTGCCTCGTGGAAGTCCAGAATCTCCTCTACGGGTATGAGAATGCTCACGCGACCACTAATACCAGCGTCGTTGCACAACTAACACAGTACGTCTGAATTGTATTGCACTTCTCCGAAAGGACCGTCCCATCACTCGGAAGGCCACAGCTCGTTTCGTGTTATCGCGCAATAGGGTTGAGAGTGTCACTGATACGATACGCGAGTTGGGGTGGCAGTCACTGATACAAAGGAGGTTTTCTTTGCGGCAAGATCTATTTACGAAATTTCAGTCACCAACTTTCTCTTCCGAATGAATAAATATTTTGTTGACACCTACCTACGTAGGGAGAAATGATCATCATAATAAAATTAGAGGAATCAGAGCTCGAACGGAAAGATTTAGGTGTTCGTTTTTCCCACGCGCCATTCGAGAGTGGAATGGCAGAGAAGTAGTATGAAAATGGCTTGATGAACCCTCTGCCAGGCACTTAAGTGTGAATTCCTGAGTAACCATGTAGATGTAGATGTAGATGTAGATTTTATCCCTTTCAGACTCGCTCAGTTGTCTGCAGCATGCTCGGGTGCGTATCCGTGGCGTGGTTGCCTGCTTGCAGTCACACGTTTCGACCACAACGAGCCTTCTTGTTGTTAGCATTCCCTATTAAAGGGTAGACACAGATGATGCTCTGGGGCACTACGTTTAAACCGTTATCAATACACCTACAACTCCTCAGGTGACATATAGTGTCATTGGATCAAAATCGACGTCGTATTTCCAGATATGCTAAGTTTTTCTTCCGGCATTGTACGTGGTTGTAAGTTGCTGATAGAGTGAGAGTTTACTGTCGGACTAATACAGAGTAGAAGCCATATAATTTTGTAATTTAACTTTTGAAGTTAATATCATGAATATTCTTGCATTGTGCTCGTGTACTTATTCTGTGTCTTGAGGTTTGCGTTTGTTTCAGCTTTAGCCGTCATTTTAAATAATGCATATTGTTGCCTTGGTCCTGTATTTCAAAGTGTGGATGTTCGTTCACTACTAAGTGGAATGGGATCGTGGCTCTGCTATTTACTTTATCAGAACTCGTGATTTGCATTGTACTCCGGAAATGAATGGCTGCAACGCCAATGGGATCCTCAAGTAACTGATAGTGTTATAGTGTAGCCTATGATATAATCTGCTTAATGATTCAGTTTTTCAAACTTGTTGAGGTTCGTTGTTGAACCTTACTCTTCCCACACTTCCCCACCCACCACTGCATGTAAATTTGTGTGAAGGAGTAGTGCTACAAAGCTCAGTGAGCTGCCATTTCCAGGTGATGTAGATGTTCTAAATACTTAAACTCATGCGGACCACCGACTATGAAAATTATTACCAAACAACCTTACCCAGCAAGAGACAAACATCAAAAGACCCAAAACATGCTCTGCTCACCTTTCTCAAATCTCTGTCAGGTGGCCAGCAACTACAGATAAGTGAGCATCTTGGAAGTAACCACTATTCTAGAGACTACATGTTTTAGAATATTCACATTTTTCCGACATACGTTGTTTATACTTTTATATAATTTACGGACATATTTATTATTACACCCTTATCCTCGCAGAGCGATAAACTTTAATTTATACTGTACATGTAATAAAACGGAAAGGCGAATGTTAGTCAACCTCATGACCATCTTCGTCTTTCCACTGCTGTACTATACTCCTCAAGCAGCGGTATTACAAACATTAACTCATTACAGTTCATATAAAACATATTGTAGCAATAGGGCAAATCATTCATGCTGATGATAATGTATTGTGCATGTGTGGATAATTCTTTGTTTTACCACTATCTGCATATATGTTAAACAAATTATTTATAACACCGAGAGTATTTGTTCAATAATAGGGTATATAAGGTTATATCGTAGCTGATGTAAATATTTATCGAACTGTCTCTCACACTCATGTGTAGTGAATCTGTGGCTATTGTTGCTGTTGATATAAATAATTTTACAAAGAAATGTTAATAAACGTGTTAATAATTGCTGTAGATTTATGGTAATAATATCAGTGAATACATCTCTTCGTTGTGCTTTCAGCAATTGTCATTAGAATTTCTGTGGCATGTTTGGAAATGGTTTCCTTGTTTCCTTGTTTTCAGTGAATATTTGAAGCCTATAGCTGTAGCACAGTAAGACCATGTCCATGTTGCTGGGCATTCATGCTATAGTCTACAGAAAAGTAGTATCACACGAAAGTTGTGAACAAATCAATGAGGATTTGCAGAAAATAAATGCGTGGTGTAATGACTGGCAGTTATCTCTCAAAATTAGTAAGTGTAACCTACTACGTATAACAAGGCGAAAATCCCCTTTGACGTACGAGTACTAAATAAATGATCAGTCATTGGAAGCGGTAACATCAGTCCAGTATCTGGGTGTGACTATTCGAAAAGATCTCAAATGGAATGATCAGATTACAGAAGTAACGGGTAAGGCGAACTCTAGACTGCGGTTTATTGGTAGAATCCTGAAGCGATGCAGTCCTTCAACAAAGGAAATAGCTTACAATACGTTAGTTCGTCCAGTCTTAGAGTATTGTTAGTCTGTATGGGACCATTACCAGTTGGGCCTGATTTAAGAGATTGAGAAGGTCCAAAGAAGAGCGGCAAGATTCGTCACTGGTACATATAGCCATCGCGAGAGCGTTACAAATCTCATAGAAAGTTTGAAGTGGGAGACGCTTGCAGATAGACGACGCGCTAAACAGAAGGGGCTGCTCGCTAAATTCCGAAATCCAATCTTCGCCGAAGATGTAGAGCATATATTATTACCACCAACTTTCTAATCGCGTAATGATCATCATTCAAAGATAAGGGAAATAAGAGCTCGTACTGAGGCGCGAATTGTGCCCTCCGCCACACAACGCTTAGTGGCTAGCGGAGTATATATGTAGATGTAGATTTAAATACAGTTCACTGATGGTATCTTCCAAACAGTTAAACACCGTTTTAATTATTGCTCGAGCCCCCTATGGCGATACTGAGCACGCTATAAATTTTAATAATAGTTGTTGAATGTTGAAGAACATCGATTGATATTTAACATATCGATCGGTTCGCTAAACACGGCCTAATCCCAATGATCTTAAGTTCACTAGACAACAGCGAGAATTCCTAAGTGTCTGACGCCACATAATATTCAAAGTCCCGACTGGTTTAAACACAGTTAAAGTCCAGTGGTACTGTTTCAGAAAAACGGTTTGGAATGCTCAGAAATAAACAGAGTCCCACAGTAGCGCTTCAGCGGCTAAGTGTGGCGGCACTTGAATGGAAATAGGGTCCCATAGCTGTGACTTTCCAGGAAAGTCTCATTTGCTTACAAAAACAATGACCAAAATACACAACACGCTGAAAAAAAGGTCCCTACTTTGTTCCACACCGAAAATATCTTAAGTCCGGATACTTCTCGAGAAGATGTGCCTTCCATCTGCGCACGCACACTAAGTCCTGAACCGCAAAACCAATCACCAAAGCGTCGCGTCGAGCAAGACAGGTGCGGCGTCGGCAAAGGCGTGCAGAACTCTGTCAAATGGTTCAAATGGCTCTGAGCACTATGGGACTTAACATCTATGGTCATCAGTCCCCTAGAACTTAGAACTACTTAAACCTAACTAACCTAAGGACATCACACAACACCCAGCCATCACGAGGCAGAGAAAATCCCTGACCCCGCCGGGAATCGAACCCGGGAACCCGGGCGTGGGAAGCGAGAACGCTACCGCACGACCACGAGATGCGGGCGCAGAACTCTGTCCTCTGGAGATTTGTGTCAGCTCCGCATCAATACCCTAGATCCGAAATTCCCCAAGCTTCGTCAGGTAACTGCTTTTCATTGCTCACCACTTCTTTGCATAACTTTTTACATAGAAGACCAACCTTCATTTTGTTATCACCATTACATGCGTGCTCAGATTCTCGTCAAAACACATATTACACAAATTTGTAGCTGCAATAGTTTGTCCATAATTCATTTTTCAATATTTTACAATTATCTTTGCAGAATGCGAAAATAGTTTTTGTCCATTTGTGCTACTAAATAACATTACAGTTCTTTATAAGGCACCATTTTCCACACTAATCTGAAGCTCTCTTTCTGATCCACCGATCAGAATTTAGAAATATACAAAGGTTAAACAAATATGGGCCAAACTGTGCAAAAATTATTAACAAGCAAAGACAACATAGCATAATAATCACAAATATCACAATTTTATCATGTTGAAATGTGTATACGACAGCCGCTATCATACACTGAATTTATGTTCGTCTATCTGTCTTGTATTATTTGTTTTAAGTAATTATTAGCAACAAATTAATAAAATTCGTGTTCTACCAGTGAAATAGTAATGCTGAAAATTGTACAAGTGTACCAGTCGCTGCGTTTCGAGGGGCCTTTAAAATTTAGTACTTGTTTTACTCTGTACGTGCATTGGTTCAAAAGTTATAAATTAGACAGTAAATTGCACATATTGCAGATTTGTCTGTTTAATATCTTTTGATATAAAATGCGTATATACAGTATCAACGTCTCCGCTGATTATTCACAACTGCTCTTTCATGTGTCTTGTCGTACTTGGCTTTTGTGTGTAATTAACGCAAACGTGGATAAAGCATTGCCTTAAAGCAGTGTGCTGGAACTGGATAAACCAACGTGACGTCACGTAACCGACAGCCGCCTGAAACTGACGGGTCCACACCGAGCTATCTGCCGCTGACCACTCCCTCGCCGCCGCCTTCCATCCCGCTCTCGTCCGCTGCTTGTCTGAGCTGGCCTCAATTGTCTCCTTGCGCACCCTTTAAGCACAAACGGCGATCAAGCTTCTTTTTCCAAATGTCTGTCGTGTCATACTACTCATCACTGACCCTCTTACTACTCGGCAGTTTGCTATGCGCATGACATTCGACCAAACCCACCGTTTTTTAGTATCTTCCACACCAGACATACCACTTGTAATGTTACAAACCCTTCTGCTCTACAATCCTCCTCTACACACAATATTTTCTTCACCTGTAGAATAACTTCAAATGTCAGGCAAACAATTCATCTTCACAAAGATAGATGATATATGATCCTAGTTATATTAATTCCGCTTTCTAACTTCAAGGCAACAATCCCTTCCCTTGAAAACTCCTCATCTATTCGGAAGCTGAGTTAGGACACCAAATGTATTCATTACTGTTGTAGTCCTGTGACACTCTTCTACTTCCGGAAATTACACTCCTGGAAATTGAAATAAGAACACCGTGAATTCATTGTCCCAGGAAGGGGAAACTTTATTGACACATTCCTGGGGTCAGATACATCACATAATCACACTGACAGAACCACAGGCACATAGACACAGGCAACAGAGCGTGCACAATGTCGGCACTAGTACAGTGTATATCCACCTTTCGCAGCAATGCAGGCTGCTATTCTCCCATGGAGACGATCGTAGAGATGCTGGATGTAGTCCTGTGGAACGGCTTGCCATACCATTTCCACCTGGCGCCTCAGTTGGACCAGCGTTCGTGCTGGACGTGCAGACCGCGTGAGACGACGCTTCATCCAGTCCCAAACATGCTCAATGGGGGACAGATCCGGAGATCTTGCTGGCCAGGGTAGTGGACTTACACCTTCTAGAGCACGTTGGGTGGCACGGGATACATGCGGACGTGCATTGTCCTGTTGGAACAGCAAGTTCCCTTGCCGGTCTAGGAATGGTAGAACGATGGGTTCGATGACGGTTTGGATGTACCGTGCACTATTCAGTGTCCCCTCGACGATCACCAGTGGTGTACGGCCAGTGTAGGAGATCGCTCCCCACACCATGATGCCGGGTGTTGGCCCTGTGTGCCTCGGTCGTATGCAGTCCTGATTGTGGCGCTCACTTGCACGGCGCCAAACACGCATACGACCATCATTGGCACCAAGGCAGAAGCGACTCTCATCGCTGAAGACGACACGTCTCCATTCGTTCCTCCATTCACGCCTGTCGCGACACCACTGGAGGCGGGCTGCACGATGTTGGGGCGTGAGCGGAAGACGGCCTAACGGTGTGCGGGACCGTAGCCCAGCTTTATGGAGACGGTTGCGAATGGTCCTCGCCGATACCCCAGGAGCAACAGTGTCCCTAATTCTCTGGGAAGTGGCGGTGCGGTCCCCTACGGCACTGCGTAGGATCCTACGGTCTTGGCGTGCATCCGTGCGTCGCTGCGGTCCGGTCCCAGGTCGACGGGCACGTGCACCTTCCGCCGACCACTGGCGACAACATCGATGTACTGTGGAGACCTCACGCCCCACGTGTTGAGCAGTTCGGCGGTACGTCCACCCGGCCTCCCGCATGCCCACTATACGCCCTCGCTCAAAGTCCGTCAACTGCACATACGGTTCACGTCCACGCTGTCGCGGCATGCTACCAGTGTTAAAGACTGCGATGGAGCTCCGTATGCCACGGCAAACTGGCTGACACTGACGGCGGCGGTGCACAAATGCTGCGCAGCTAGCGCCATTCGACGGCAAACACTGCGGTTCCTGGTGTGTCCGCTGTGCCGTGCATGTGATCATTGCTTGTACAGCCCTCTCGCAGTGTCCGGAGCAAGTATGGTGAGTCTGACACACCGGTGTCAATGTGTTCTTTTTTCCATTTCCAGGAGTGTGTAATCGTTAACCAAATTATTATCCCCGTTACAAGAAACAGTACCTCACTACACACTATTCACTGACTGAAAAATCTCACATATATATATATATATATATATATATATATATATATATATATATATATATATATATAGGGTGTTACAAAAAGGTACGGCCAAACTTTCAGGAAACATTCCTCACCCACAAATAAAGACACGATGTTATGTGGACATGTGTCCTGAAACGCTTACTTTCCATGTTAGAGCTCATTTTAATACTTCTCTTCAAATCACATTAATCATGGAATGGAAACACACAGCAACAGAACGTACCCGCGTGACTTCAATCACTTTGTTACAGGAAATGTTCAAAATGTCCTCCGTTAGAGAGGATACATGCACCCACCCTCCGTCTCATGGAATCCCTGATGCGCTGATACAGCCCTGGAGAATGGCGTATTGTATCACAGCCATCCACAATACGCGCTCGAAGAGTCTCTACATTTGGTACCGGGGTTGCGTAGACAAGAGCTTTCAAATGCCCCCATAAATAAAAGCCAAGACGGTTGAGGTCTGGAGAGCGTGGAGGCCACGGAATTGGTCCTCCTCTACCAATCCATTGGTCACCGAATCTGTTGTTGAGAAGCGTACGAACACTTCGACTGAAATGTGCAGGAGCTCCATCGTGCATGAACCACATGTTGTGTCGTACTTGTAAAGGCACATGTTCTAGCAGCCCAGGTAGAGTATTCCGTATGAAAGCATGATAACGTGCTCCATTGAGCGTAGGTGGACGAAGCTAAAATGAGCTCTAACATGGAAATTAGGCGTTTCCGGACACATGTCCACATAACATCGTGTCTTTATTTGTGGGTGAGGAATGTTTCCTGAAAGTTTGGCCGTACCTTCTTGTAACACCTTGTATATATCTATATATATAAAGGGCCAGACAAGTTCGTTATCTCAAAGGGGAACATCAAATGGTATTACACGTGACCTCCAGCCATCGCCCCCTTGGGTGGGGCGGTGGCAACATTTAAATCTTAAATGGAAACACACGTTTTTTATTGC
Organism: Schistocerca serialis cubense; assembly: GCF_023864345.2. Taxonomy (NCBI): domain Eukaryota; kingdom Metazoa; phylum Arthropoda; class Insecta; order Orthoptera; family Acrididae; genus Schistocerca; species Schistocerca serialis. The sequence continues at coordinate 155,891,402 of NC_064640.1, forward strand.
AGATTCGGTATCTCCATAAACAAGTAATCAATTTTTGTCTGAAACATTTTTTTAAATCATTGACAGAAGGCGCTGAAATGGAGAAAAAGTAAAACTCGGGAAGAACTCCGACTTATTTAGAAATATCCAAGAAAGACGCATCAAACCGATAAATAAATGTGCACCAATTCTTTCTTTACGGCAAATTAAGCTATTTTTGCACAAAATGTAGTGTATCATGCTTTTAGCGTTACCCAGGGACAACGACATGGACGTAGTAGAATGATGTTCCCATGGGGTGCGTCATTAGTGTGAGTCCGCTTGCCTCTCACACGTTGGGGTGCTTCATTGGTATGAGTCCGCTTGCCTCTCACGTGTTGGTGTGCTTCATTAGTGTGAGTCTCCTTGCCTCTCACAATTTGGGGTGCTTAATTAATGAAATTAGGCATGTAGAAATTGTTCAAAATTATCCCCATTTGCTGCAATGCATAAAGTCAATCGTCTAGGAAAGTTGTCCAAAGTTTTGAGCAGCACATCAGGTGGTATGGCTGCACACGCTCTTCGAATGCGTTGCTCCATATCGTTTCGGGTCGTGGGCTGTCTTTCATAAACAATAACTTTTAAATAACCCCACAAGAAAAAATCTGGAGATGTTAGGTCTGGTGAACGTGGAGGCCATTGAATTGGCCCGCCGCGTCCTATCCGCCGACCAGGGTACCGTAAATTTTTAATATAATGGGGAGCTGCTCCGTCGTGTTGGAACCAAATGGTTCAAATGGCTCTGAGCACTATGGGACTCAACATCTGAGGTCATCAGTCCCTTGAAGTTAGAACTACTTAAACCTAACTAACCTAAGGACATTTCACACATCCATGCCCGAGGCAGGATTCGAACCTGCGACCATAGCTGTCGCTCGGTTCCGGACTGAAGCGCCTAGAACCGCTTGGCCACTGAGGCCGGGTGTTGGAACCACATTCGTTGCCTAGTTTCTAAATCATCTTCCAATAGCTCCAACAAATCATCGCGGAGAAGTTTTAAAGAAGATTCCCCAGTAACATTTCGGTCAAACAAATACGGTCCTGTCAAGTAACCGTTTACAATTCCACACCAGACCATTAACGACCATTTGCGTTGATTGTCAACGGGTCTGTGCCAGTGTGGATTGACAGTGGACCAATAATGAAAATCACGACTATTTAATTATCCATTGTTTTTTAATGTGGCTTCATAGGTGAACATAACGTATCCAGAAAAATCATTGTCACCTCTTATCATTTCCAAGGGCCATTGGCAGAAATGCATACATCTTTGCATATCTTTTGGCATTAATGCTTGTGTCAGTGTTGTAACAACTAAAACGGCTCCTGACACCAAATGTAACAATTGTGTTACTAAATGTGACACTTCTGTCACTCAATGTAACTGGGTTTTCTCTTTTGATGCTGTCAATTGTCAGGATGAGCATTCTAAAGCATTCTGTCAGGGTGAAAATATTAAATAAATTAACTTTTCTCTCTTAACAACATGTGGGCAGGGTGGGTTCTTCCTTGGCTCGGGTATGAGGTCGAATGAAACATCATTTTTACATAAGATAACTTCTATTGGAGATTTGTACAACTGTATCTTACGGGATGTTCTGGTTCGGAGAGTGGCAGCTGTGTCGGTGGAGTCTTCTGCTGCGGCAGCGGCGGCGGCGGCGGCGGCGGCGTCTGATTACGCGTAGCGGTGTGTATCTCGTGTCGCCGTCTCGCCCAGTTGACTGGAGACGCGCAGCGCGAGGTGGCCCGTTTAATTATTGCGAGCGAAGTCGTGCATCGGATGGTGATACCTTGGATGTGGCGTCCCAGCGTTTCTCTTCTCTAAGCGGCCGCGTGCGTTGTGCGTCGACCAGCGGAGCGGCGCGGCGGGGCAAGGCCAGTGTCCCGAACTCGAACCACGGACTCCCGCTTGCCAGTCTTCGGCTGTCAGGTCCTCATCCCAGCTCACAGGTGACTGCTGAGGTGAGGCCGTCTCCTTCCCGTCCTCACGAGTCACCCGGGTACGTAAAAATCAGACTTCAAATACCTTTTATCTTCTGCCTTCTGGCGCCGCGGCTGCTGCTTGCTATTCCATTACAGCGGCGGACTTGGTGCGTCAGTGCATGATGCAGTCTCTTCTTGCATGACGGTCTTCAGCACCGAAACTGACTGAAAACTACTGCTACTCTTCTTTTCTTCCTTCGTCTCTCGTCTTCGTCTCCGTCCCCGTCTCCGTCTTCGTCCCCGCCTTCATCTGTCGGGCCCACCGCGCCTCGCGTATTTATTCACTTCAGTTCACTGGAGGTGAACGACTTCACGGCCATTGCCTCTTCTGTCACGTTGAAAAGCTTCTCGAAGAATCTTCTTGACCTCGGTCATTGGCTCTTGGAATGTAGGCGGGGGCCTCTGATCGCATGTGACGACTGAGAAACACGTGAGCCGGTCATTGCCTCTTCCGTCACGTTGAAAAGCTTCTCGAAGAATCTTCTTAACGTCGGTCATTGGCTCTTGGAATGTAGGCGAGGGCCTTTGCTCACATGCGACAACTGAGAAACACGTGAGCCGGTCGGGCGATGCCCTGACGGCTGAATCGACAGCGCCCGCTTATGTGAAACTTGCTGACTTCACGGTCATTGTCTCTTCTGCTCTGCTGTTGTGCCCGCTGTGTGCCAGTATGTAACTCTCCAAACTAAACCAAGTTTTCCATTTATATTCTAATTTCTAGTTCACTTTGATTTCACTAATTTATTTACTTAAGTACCACTCAACAGTGTGATATGATAAACATGATATTTATGTTCCTTCAAATTCCTCAAAACAGTTGATTTCGGAATTCGAGTTTGTCTCTGAATCGCACGACTACTCATTTCGGGATCCAGTTGAACACAGGCGAGAAAGATAAGGGTTTGATCCTCATTTTCATTGTATTCACGATGACGAGGTGGATGGTGCATGTATCCATTTAGAGCTCCGTGAGTGCAATTTTCAATAATGTTTTCGCTTGGATGTCGTCTGTTTGGGAAACGATTCGCATACAATTGCGCAGCTGCAGTGTACTTGTTATGGCACTCACCTAAAATTAACATCAGATCAACAATATCTGTAGGAGGATAGTGAGACATGTTTCGCTAAAGAATCATTTACTTTAGTCAGTTGATGTTTACTGTTCACAATCTGAAAGTGAAGTGACGTCTGATCGCCTTGCACCGACCTTTATACTGAGCCATAGTTCGCAGTTTGGCCACGGTAGCGCCACATTCTGGCGAGTAACGCAATTGTGAAGAGTTCCGTAACGATGTTTTAATACCATTCCGCCTCCTTCCATCAAAAACTGTGGCGGGTAGGATACATTTTGTAAAAAAAGAGCTTAATTTGGCGTAATGAAAGAATTGGTGCACATTTTGTATCGACTTGATGCGTCCATCTCGGATCATTCTAAATAAATCGGAGTTCATCCCAAATATTAATTTTTCTCGATTTCAATACTTTAAAAAATGTTTCAGACAAAATTTGGTTACTTTCCTTTAATGGAGAACCCGAATCTGCAATAAAAAAAATGGGGGTTTAAATTTATGATTTAAAAGTTGCCCCCACCCCACCCAAGGGGGCATGGGCTGGGGGTCACGTGTAGTATCATTTGATGTCCCCCTTTGAGGTTACGAACTCGTCATCTGAAACTTCAGATGGACCACCCTGTTAGTTCTTACAATGCTTCGGAACTAGAACTGGTGGTAACGATGTCGAATCATTTAGCAGTTCATTAATGCTCTCTTCAAAGAGAGGTATACATATTAGTCCCAAAACTTGTGGCACCAATGGCAATAAAGTCTACATATCTTAACAAGCTGTTTCATAACACACCCAGATGGCTTAGATGCTGGCTAGTATGATGAAATGTAAAGTGTGTTTATTTTCTGCTATGCAGAATACGCTTCCAGACTACTGATCTTAATTTTTGACCATATTTGAAGATAACTTTATGAACATGACAAATTTTATGCAGGAAGTAACTCCTTAATCCTTGTGCAATTGTTTTACTAACATCTGTTCTCAATGGCATGAGTAACAAAAAATCAACTCAGCTGCGACAAAAACAGAAGAGTTACCTTGACCCATTCTTGGAAAAGGGCCATAAAATCTATTGCAGTAACGTTTCTCAAATTCAATGGAAGGATAGGAAATAAATATGCATGACGGGACGCTACTGCCAGTTTGCATTAGCTTAGGTTTGCATGAAGTCAAATTTTACAAGTATGTTTCACCATTTGTAGAAAAATGCATATCGCACTAAGTTTGGCATAGCATTTCTTTGGCTCAAAACGTGCACAACTCAAAACCGTATGTCAGATTAACTTGTTGACTAATTCCTCAAGAATACATACAATTCGGCATGCAATATTTTCATCTCTCTCCCTAAAAAAGTCTCAACTTATTCGCGTAAAACTATCTAATTGTTGCTATTGTCTGATATATCAACTCCCCAGGGCACACGTTCATCATGCTCCTTTGTAATATTCTCAGGTGAATACTTAATAAAATGGTCAAATGTTAAATTTATTAGTTACACGACAGAAATTATTTTCATTATAATCATCCTCAGTACCATTAATCCAACCTAGAGGAGATCCTTATGAGGAATGGTACACAACTGGTAAACTGAATTCTTGTAAACACCTTGCCCACCTGGCTAAATGACAGTGAGTCAACCCGCCACTCATCAAAAATTGTAAGGCATAGTGATCCTTACAGCCCTTGGTCATCTGTCTAAACACCGAAAGTGGCAAAATCCCACATAACAGCGACAACTTAAAGCTCTGTGACCAAATAGTTGCCTTCCTACTTGGTGAGCACCTGGTAAACAAAAACAGTAGTGTGACACTTATGAGACTTCATAATTCCATTCATATCTAATTTCTAGGAGAGTCCAGCACCAAGACCCATATTATAATTGACTGAGTCAAGAAAAAAAATTCTGTTCTAATCAAGGTTTCACAGAAGAGAAGTCTGAAAAAGAACCTGTTTGAAACATTCAAATTCCTTTTGTGCTTGGACATCCCAGACCGAAGAAATGTTTTCCCATTAATGTACACCATCATGGCACAGCTCCAATGTTCAAATTCGTAAATATTCTATAAAAATTAATTAATCCCTAATATGAACCATCTCTCTCCTCGTTGAGGGAGCAGGAAAATCACCGTTGTCCTCAGTCTTATCTAGATCAGGTTGAATCCATGATGCAGTTTCAATATGTATGAGAAATTTCTCCGACTCCTACAAAACTATTACATTTTTAGGTTCACGGTGACACTATACTGCTTGAATACACTAAAATATCTGTCCAAAACCACTTATGTTTTTCCCAAGTATTCTTATCAATTAATAAACCAACAACATGGTAAGATATTATTAAATCCTCTAATAAATCTAGCCAAACTGAAATTCAACCCAATGGGAAATTTTTAAAGTTGATAACAACAACTGTGAAAGAAAAATGCTTTGAATTTTCGACATGAAAAACGCAGCTCACTTCACCAATAGCTTTCTCTAAAATTAGTGGAAGACAGGACTCTAACACTCGTTTAAAATGAGTGGTCTATCAGTAGAATAAGTCTGTTTATGTACTCAGAATCATGCCTAATACCGTCTCCTTCCTTCAGTAGCACAATAATGGATCATTAAATGATAGATTTATCGATCACTCCTTGCTGCATCATTTTCGTAGTCTCAGCCTCCACACTCTCTTGACAAATTAATATTGTAGGATAAGATTTGCAAAGAAAAACTATCCATGCATTTTAACCTTAAATTTATACGAAAATACGAAAAATTTATTCGAAAATTGTCCTCGAGTGTTCGGATGTTTCTGTAGGCTTAAAGCAGTAGCACCTGACCAACCCTTAATTTTCAGAGGAAGCGTACACAGATTTAAGGTTAATTACTCGTCCTTTGGTTGTTGGGTATCAACAAATTGATAACAAATGACCATCATTTCTACCCATTGTGAAGTAGTAGACTGTATATACAGTATTTTAGATAGTTTGCAGTAGTGCAATATTGTATTTTATGTGAAACTGATGTAGGAACTATTTTTTATTTAAGTTCTATGTGGTTGTAACCAACTATGTGTATGGATATGTGAATGTGTAGTACACACACCTGTCGCCTGATGTAAGGAGCGTGTTGCGTAATAAAAATGATAAGCTATCATGAGTATTTAAGCAGATCTCTAAAATAAGAATGTTTCTTGCCCAGAAAACTAATTTGTAATGCAATCTGACCGAACATCTTTAACGAAATAGTCACAGAGACACATGCTTACTTAATGACAGTGGAACGGAAATGAATTTACCATAGCTAGAAAACTGTACATCAGTCAGTATATAATCATACTTCAAGAACCGGTCGAAAAATTGTATGGTGTGTATGCTTTCAGCTTTTGACCAAAAGCCATATTACGATCCCTTGTATTTGTAATCAATAAATTTTGTTTTGAGAAGAATGTCTATTCAGACATTTAATTCAACCTTGTAGATCAGAATATAATTTTAGAATCAAATCTCCTCATACTGTAGTAAATACAGCGTCCCCCACTCTAATGTATACAAAAGAATATCTTATTAATATACCAAAATTTGGAGTCTTGCAGTAAGGAATCATTAGTCTTCCTGGACAGCATCTGACAACTTGACTTTCTCTACCTGTATTACTGAACAAGAAGGTTGTATGGTAGCATGTAGTTATTTTACGTAAAATTATAAATGAAATGTGTGGAGTTGGTCACTTCTTGATATAATTTTGTGAACTGAAACAATATAGTGTGGAGAAATAGTGAAATATTTTGGAGCTTTCGGCGTAGTCAGAATTACTTTTGTGGTGGCGTAGATCGACGAGATCGACTTAGACCACCAGTCGCTAAGAGAAACAATGAACAACTGTTTATCTTTATAAGGAATTGTTGTCTTTGTCTTTCTGTTTCGTGTCGGATGTGACAGCTTATACTTTGGTGAAACGTGCTCTGTTATTATTCTGTGTGTAATCGCACGAGTAAAGTGTATAATTCGCACAAACAGTATCTGAATTTAATTCTGTATACCTGTGGGGCGATGGGTGGAAAATTTAATTATTTCTATTGCATTGTTACCGTTCTCAACACAGGCTCTCTAACTACAATGCTGGCAACCAGAAAGTGGTTAGCAAAAACGTGATGCCTGTAATTAAAGTTCACTGTGCCCACTCTGATGGAGAAATAAAGTTATCGATCACTAAAGTTCATTACGCTGAGGATTTAGGATGATGTCTGGGATTCATAGAAATGCAGTTTACTATAACAGTTTTCAGTATACTCTGAAAACGATAAAGCGTAAAGTTTCAAATAAAAGTTTAACCAAGCAATGCTACTATCAACTATTGTACTATCATAGGTGTTCAGAGTATATTGTGTGGACCCAATTATCCCTAGATAAAGAAACTGTTCAATAACCATTATCGATGTAAATGTTCTAAGTGAATGCCCACCAAAATCTGATGTTAATACTCATGAAACGCCACACTAGTAGTGACAGCAGGTCTGTCCTGCCGCGACACGTGAAAATACGACATACGCAAGCTGAGAATAAATCACTGGAGTCGTTCTGCAATTAACACTTTACCCCAATGTGAACTCATTGTTATGTGCATACCGAGTTACGTAATACGGCATCCAGGGCTGTTACTTGCAACTGCACAAACGCGACGCGACTTCCGGCATGGAGTGCGCCCTGATACGAATCTAGAAGAGAACTGGGGTCTAACTCTAGCTCGCAGCACTCTTATTTATATAGCCGCGGTGCGGACCGTCGGAGCCGCAACTGACAAAATTGGCCTTCCTAACTATCCGCTCGGGCTAGTAAAGCACGACTTCAGTCACTAAATAATTAATTGCTTCATTCACTGAAGGCTAATGAAGCTCTCAGTTTACTTGTACTATCAGCACACAGGTAAGTATCTGTAATAAAATTTTGATGTGGCTACGTTAGATACTTTTGGCGAAAGAATTATTTTAGTTGCACTGCACGCAGTAGTTGAGCTCTGAACTTGCCCTTTGGACAGATGCTACAGCTATAGTTTTATAGCTACCTTTTGGAAACTTTTCCCAAGTTTGTTATTACAGCGTATCTCCAGTCTACCTAAATCTAAACATCCTAGCTTTATCTAATCACTTACAAAATCTATCTTGCTTTCATACTCCTAGGACACAGAAACAGAAAATCAAGAATTTCAACCAAAATTTTACTTTGTGAGATCGAGCATGCTGTTTCCATTAAATTACAATGAAAAAGGAATCTGAATATAAATTTAGAAGTTTCTATCTCCTTCCTATTGCGCAGGTAATTTTTGAGTAAAGTGTCCAAATTTCGAAAACTGTTAAAGTTATTAAACTGAAACTTAACACATTATCACTTTAGCATCATTCCTGACATGCTATTCACTTTTCAGATTATTTACTTTACTTTTATGGTATTGCACAATATTCGTGACGTCATAGCTAATTATAGCGAACTGCACTGGCACAGAATGGAATGCATATGAATTCTATATGGCGTGAGTAGGCTACTTCCCTACATAGCCGCTGCTAGCGAATTCCCACATTAATCACCAAAGACTGCTGTAAATGTCCCACTTACATGTGAACACGCAGCGCTGCCGCCGAGAGAACGGATATCACAACCCATCAGACATTATTAAGGCCTTTGACTGGTTTTGACTGCTTTTCCCATGGTTTGCGTAGTGCAACGAACTACACAGAATAAATGTAGTCCGGAAATGCCAGTGAGAGTGATTACCTGCCTCCTACCACGTGTGCACATAAACTTCCAGCTTCCACATGACCACATTCATCACATCTGTCCACAGATTTTGTTGTCTACAACAGGGGAACCACAAAACCCGATTTTAACAAGTGCTTCAGCCCCTCCATTAAATCCTACTTGTCGAGAGCAGCACCACTCCATCACTCCTCTCATTCTGACATGTGCTCCCACGATGGTTGTTCACGTGACGAGCTACCTGCCAAGCAGGGCAGTGAATGATTTGTTTCCGTCAGCTGATACTCCTGGATCTATGCGGTGAGTGCCATATGGACACTTTTTCAGCACCGAATCTCCTGTACAATGTATACCACCGAAGCTACCTCAGTCCGTCTCAGACCAACCACAAACTTAGTCTCCTCTAGCCAAACCTGTGTCCACTATTCACAACGAATTTGATGATACAGCAGGATATTTAGTTTTACTCTACCACACAGGTGAACATGCTGCTACATTCAGTGATGTTATTCTATTTCCACCTCCTGCAAAAAAGTCTGCGGCAGCCAAAGCATCATTACTTCAAAGACTGTGAAAATCACCAGAGCAACAAATTCATCACTCTATTTTCTTGGAATATTTAAATGGACAGACGCCTTCAATGTTGTGGCGCCACCTCAGAACTTTAGTGGACCCTATATTGATGCTTCAGATGTCACGGTTTGCCATGTGGACAAGGAAGTTGCCCCAAGGAATTAACAAACATTTTTAATACGTAACGAAGGACTCTCACAAGAAATTATGTGACAATTGGCTGGCCACATCTTAGCTTTGTTAAAAGGACTCCTACGCTAGCCATCAGCCCCCATCAGTACTTGTACCTGACAGCCATGTTGTGGATCGATGTGGCAGGCGGCTAGCGAACTGTGTCAATCGTGCCCCAGGATTTCCGACGTGTCACACACAGAGTGGCGACAGCCATCTACTCCTTCACTCCATCAGACCACGACCGAATAGTTAAAAAAATGTTCAAATGTGTGTGAAGTCTTATAAGACTTAACTGCTAAGGTCATCACTCCAGAAGCTTACACACTACTTAACCTAAATTATCCTAAGGACAAAAACTCACACCCATGCCCGAGGGAGGACTCGAAGCTCGGCCAGGACCTGCTGCACAGTCCACGACTGCAGCGCCTAAGACCGCTCGGCTAATCCCGCGCGGTGACCAAGTAGTAAAACGCGTTCCAGGAGACGCACGACACTACAGAAGTGAGTCATCGCTCCCAGACGTCCTATACACACCACACACAGCTGACATCAACAGATCACCAAGCGCCACCCATGTCTCAGGATATGGACAGCAGCCAACAGATAGTGCATATGTGCTTGTTCTATGCTTGCTTCAGCATCAAAGCATGCAAGTGCCAACAGCCGCCACCTCGCTTGCAGCCATCATGCTAAAAAGGTTTTTTGGTGGAGAGCGCATAAATCCGAATACAACTTCTCTTCGTCACGCTGCAAATATCACGCCCCAACTCATGGGCTATTTCTCGCAACACTGATCAAGGCATCGGCCATAGGTTCAAGTGGACTTCCAAGGAAGCTGATGCGAATGAACCATTGCTAGGGGCGAATATCCCACGCCATTCCCATATGTGCCCGAATTTAAGTAAAGGCTTGCTCTGTTGTAGATCTTCTGGTGTTGTCATTCATGGTACAATGGAAAACCTTCACCATATGCTGCTACACAACACACGGCCGCCTCCATAGTCCCCGTGTATAGACTTCAGTAGTTACGCTACTGATTTGGGATCAACTGGAGGCAGCCAACAAACTATACAATAACACCGGAAAGGAATTCCTCACGTTGCAAAACGACAATTCCTCACAATAGAAGGTGCTGTGTGAGTGACACAGCCAGTTCGTGAAGACCAAATTTCATCTAAAGTCAAATTATGCCACTTCATTAAAAAATGCTGTGGACGACAACTCTAACATTCTGCGTGGTGTCTGTTTCTTCTATATCGTGTCTCCCTACCACTTTCGCGCAACGACGCTCTGAGCGTGTTTTTTAGGGAATTGACTAGTTTGAACCTGGGACCTGTTGCTGGCAAGGAGACGTCAGACCACACATGACATGTAGAATTCAGAAGAGCTCAGTGAGACTAGAGATGATATAACCAAAGACTTAATGATTTCAGCGTCAGCTCCACTGCACTCCCTGTAAAAGAATCTTAATACTAACTAAACTTAGTGGAAGGGGCTCAAGGCTTTTCTATTTTTAGTTAGCTGGTAAAACAACGTCGAAAAAGCAGTTAAGTTTACCATTGGAAATTTTATTCTACTCACAAAACATTGTTTATAAATTGCACTATTGATAAAAGGAAATGTTTTAATACAGGATGGTAAAAACCAACTGCGTTCAACAAAAATGTGAACGAATATTTGCTGAATGGGTTTCGAAGTTCTACAATGGATCGAAAGATGACCTATGCCATATCACATCTATAATCTAGGTTTAAATTAAGTTTCACAAAAGAGAAAACTATCAAAATGGTCTACAGTGACCCTCAATTATCTTTAATTGCTTATCTAGCTTGTCGTAAATTACAGTGGCTGATGTGGTTTCTCAGTAACTATATAACAGAAAAATCATCGCATTTCAGATTTTTACTTCAAGTGACAAATGTGAACACCATGAGCTTTAATTGACGATCAACACTAGTATTACGCAAAAAGGGGGTGTAACAGATGAGACTTCTGCAGTTCTGAGTGAAGCTTTATGTGCTGTTATGCGGCATCGCTTGCGTTCATTATCTTGTCGGTGTTCGTCAGGGGGCGGCGGACAGCACAGCTCCGCTCACCTCGCCGTCTCGGAAGCAACTCTCTCCTAACTTCTCCTTACTACAATTTACCGAAGTTGGTTTAAAAAAACCATCTGGCTGTGTTTTCATCTGACCAATCAGGGTCTCAATGTTAACCTTAAGCTCCGCCTACAAAAATTCGGTCCATCCAATGAGAAAAGTTTTACTTTTCGTGGTGGGGCAATGTTTTTAAAGTTTGCAACGTAACAGAGACGCGAAAAAGTCTCACGCTAAAACTTGCGGCTGGGGTGTGGTCCTAGCGGTCAGCTGCCGACGTGGGTGTCCGTCCCTTATCGTAGGGCCTTCCAACTTAAGACGGTTCTGCTCTCAGCTTCTGTTCTCGTTTCTCCCCACGGAACTGCGTCTGTCTCACGGTGGGAAGGTATGACATGCATTTAGGCATTCTTGTGTTAGTCTGTGGTATTCCATTTGCTCACTCGTTACACATTTTACTTTGGTTAATTTAATATCACGATTTATTCGGAGCTATGTGACATACTACTGGATTTGCTTATCGTGTCAGGGTTTTCATGGAAGGTGTTGGATTTGCCTGACACCTTACACAACAGGTATAAATACTATTTAATATGGTGTATTGAAGCAGCTAGATTACTTCAGGAGGAGATTGAGCAGATACTAATACACATGCACAATCTATCAGTACTTTCTTAAAACTTGAACTCGGCAAATACTTTACACAGCAAGTAATTATTGTCCACACAGGTGACATTATTTAATGCTGTCGCTAACACTTGGAACATTAGCACTTTGTTAATTGCAGATTGATGTTTCCACATCAGGGTACAGTTGTCTTTAACTGGATATAAGTCCAAACTAACTGTTCTGTTAGCATGCAACCATATTTGTACTAAGACGGTACTGTCGTCATTGGCGATAATGTGACCCTCAGGGTCTCAGCTTTCGTTTTATGGCTGTGGGCTTGGTGACCTCAGGGTTCCTGATCTGGGGACTGGTATGTGCCTCCAGGCCTTTGTCACCATAAGCTCTAGGCATGCTTCAGCGACCACAATATGGTGTGGCGGTGGAACGTTGTGTTGTGTGTCACAGGGAATGAGGATCTTGGATTGACTGCCCAGACCACGAGGCTGGTAAAAACCTCTAAGAAGAACCTTTAAGTCTCAAGGTGTTCTGCTTGCTGATGAGATGCATGGCTGTTGAGGTGGAACCTGCCATACCTCAGCTGTATAAGGCTTACCTAGCCACATTGGACTCTGTCGAGGTGGATTTTTATTTCACTAGCTGCTTGTAGGACCTAGAGGGATACTTAGAAAATTACTCTGCCACCTCCCAGAGAAATGGGTGGGTCGCTGGAAGATACCAACACTCATTGAAGCAGGAGGTCTCACGTAACCAGTCCTCCAGACTCAGGGATGCCTCAGAATTCTAGTGTCTATAGTAACATAATGCCGGCTGCTAGTGAGAGTGCGTTGTTACGAGGTAAAAGGAATGGGGGAGGCTTTCAAAAAGTCACGCCTCTCTAAGTTAAAAAAGGTTTATATGGGATTGCATGTACATTAAAATGTACACAAGTGACACCCAGTCACCTGACCACGTTCGAAGTCCGTGAGTTCCGCATAGCGCCCCGTTCTGCTCTCTCACGATGTCTAACTACTACTGAGGTCGCTGATATGGAGTACATGGCAGTATGTTTGTGGGGTGTCCGGATACTTTTTGTCACATAGTGTATGACCTTGCTCCTCAATCTGGAAAGACTTTGAATTCAAACAAGAATAAGCTTGTCTATCATGCCTAGAAAAACCCAAGGACAAAATTTCCTCACTTGTTTCTGAAGTACAACACGTGGACTACGAGACTGAAAAGATTAACTTTTAGACTGAAAAAAGTTACCTTTAGTCTTACAGTTAGCGTGAGCCCTGATTTTATTCACTTTTACGTTCACTGTAGATTGACTGCGTTGTGCACTTTGAACAAGAGAAATAGTCGGAGCGCCAAAATCTGCTTCACTCATGTCTACAACATTTTGAGATTTGACAATAGAAAAAATGTTCAAATGTGTGTGAAATCCTATGGCAGTCAACTGCTAAGGTCATCAGTCCCTAAGCTTACACACTACTTAACCTAAATTATCCTAAGAACAAATACACACACCCATGCCCGAGGGAGGACTCGAACCTCCGCCGGGACCAGCCGCACAGTCGACAATAGACAAAAGTTTTCAGATCAGGATCTGGTAGTTTTAGAACTGCTTACACCTAACCAACCTAAGGACATCACACACATCCATGCCCGAGGCAGGATCTAACCTGCGACCGTAGCGGTCGCGCGGTTCCAGACTGAAACACCTAGAACCGCTTGCCACTACGGCCGGCAGCAGTGACTGGTGACGGAGCTGCTTGGTACGACATCGGTTTAGTTAGTTGTAAGTCACTGAGCACCTGTCGTTCAATCTACAGCGCCTGAAACTGGACAACATCGCTTAGAGCCATTTCTTGCAGGGGCCCAGTTGTGGTTAAACATTCAATATTAGACACAATGGGAAGTAGACAAATGTCAAAATTTGAGTGCTGTCGTTATTGCTGGTTCCCACAACGTAAACATGGGAATCCTATGCACGTAGTAAATACTTTACTTTGAAAATATTTAGTGTCCACAAAAATGAAATGTATTTGGTGCTGTCGATAACACTTGTAACATTAGCACTTTGTTCATTGTAGAATTATAGTTTCACGTTAGAGTACAATTGTCTTTAACTCAATGTAAGCTCAGAATGAATGACCTATTAGCACGCAACCATATCAGTGCTAAGACGATACTGACATAGCTAGCGATGATTCCAGATGGTTGCTGATTGCACGGGGACTGGGCTATTAAATAGGGACTGAGCTGAGTAGCTCTGCGCTCGGACACACATAAGTTTCTGGTTGCGGTGGTGTAAGGCTGCACTTGGAAGCGTGTCTATACCGACGTCTCCGATTCCTTGCTGCGTCTGTCAGTGACTGTCTTTACTTGTGGTGCCGTCGTGAGGTACCAACTTTTGGATTAGGCCTCGTTCTGCAGACAACACCACAAATACACTCCTGGAAATTGAAATAAGAACACCGTGAATTCATTGTCCCAGGAAGGGGAAACTTTATTGACACATTCCTGGGGTCAGATACATCACATGATCACACTGACAGAACCACAGGCACATAGACACAGGCAACAGAGCATGCACAATGTCGGCACTAGTACAGTGTATATCCACCTTTCGCAGCAATGCAGGCTGCTATTCTCCCATGGAGACGATCGTAGAGATGCTGGATGTAGTCCTGTGGAACGGCTTGCCATGCCATTTCCACCTGGCGCCTCAGTTGGACCAGCGTTCGTGCTGGACGTGCAGACCGCGTGAGACGACGCTTCATCCAGTCCCAAACATGCTCAATGGGGGACAGATCCGGAGATCTTGCTGGCCAGGGTAGTTGACGTACCCCTTCTAGAGCACGTTGGGTGGCACGGGATATATGCGGACGTGCATTGTCCTGTTGGAACAGCAAGTTCCCTTGCCGGTCTAGGAATGGTAGAACGATGGGTTCGATGACGGTTTGAATGTACCGTGCACTATTCAGTGTCCCCTCGACGATCACCAGTGGTGTACGGCCAGTGTAGGAGATCGCTCCCCACACCATGATGCCGGGTGTTGGCCCCGTGTGCCTCGGTCGTATGCAGTCCTGATTGTGGCGCTCACCTGCACGGCGCCAAACACGCATACGACCATCATTGGCACCAAGGCAGAAGCGACTCTCATCGCTGAAGACGACACGTCTCCATTCGTCCCTCCATTCACGCCTGTCGCGACACCACTGGAGGCGGGCTGCACGACGTTGGGGCGTGAGCGGAAGACGGCCTAACGGTGTGCGGGACCGTAGCCCAGCTTCATGGAGACGGTTGCGAATGGTCCTCGCCGATACCCCAGGAGCAACAGTGTCCCTAATTTGCTGGGAAGTGGCGGTGCGGTCCCCTACGGCACTGCGTAGGATCCTACGGTCTTGGCGTGCATCCGTGCGTCGCTGCGGTCCGGTCCCAGGTCGACGGGCACGTGCACCTTCCGCCGACCACTGGCGACAACATCGATGTACTGTGGAGACCTCACGCCCCACGTGTTGAGCAATTCGGCGGTACGTCCACCCGGCCTCCCGCATGCCCACTATACGCCCTCGCTCAAAGTCCGTCAACTGCACATACGGTTCACGTCCACGCTGTCGCGGCATGCTACCAGTGTTAAAGACTGCGATGGAGCTCCGTATGCCACGGCAAACTGGCTGACACTGACGGTGGCGGTGCACAAATGCTGCGCAGCTAGCGCCATTCGACGGCCAACACCGCGGTTCCTGGTGTGTCCGCTGTGCCGTGCGTGTGATCATTGCTTGTACAGCCCTCTCGCAGTGTCCGGAGCAAGTATGGTGGGTCTGACACACCGGTGTCAATGTGTTCTTTTTTCCATTTCCAGGAGTGTACCTCGACTAGTTACTGATCCAGATATTGCTGGCTTTGGACCCCGTGGGCACTAAAGGCGACGATCACACACGCCACTGATGAAACATACGCACGGACACCATTCAGCAACACAACAATCAGCTGGACTGTTTATAGTCGTCATTGTCTACTCACTACAATTACCTCCCTTCTGCATCTTCGATGCACGTACAGTTCAGTGCCAGAGCAAACAGTGACAGTAAATCCCATGTACCTGAGTTCAGTGTTCGCCAGCCCCTGACCCATCCTGACCTTAAGGGTGACACAATGCACGGAACTGAAATAGGAGAGGGATCGCCCGTTTCTGAAAAGGTACGACGACTTTCCCCTAACGAATTACATATCACGAAAGCCGTGGTGGACTACTTGTTAACCAGAAGCACACTATACCCTCTGCATAGTGACTGGATACCGCCGATTCATTTTGTTCCAAAAAGAGACGACATCTTTCGAATGTGTTGAGACTATAGGGCCCTAAACGCTTAGATGATTTTTGATCAATATCTGGCACCTAATATCATAGACTTTTCACATTGTTTGTCTGGTGCATTGGTCTTGAGCGTTAGACTGCCATAAGGATTACCTGAAAATATCGATGACAACTGAAGATATATATGAAGACAGTAACTGTTCTCGATAGAGCAGACACTGTAGATGACCGTGCTGCTTTTCCCTGGAATAAATGATGACTAACTGAAACCCTCAGCTGCCGACAGGTGTTGTTGATATACCTCGATGTGGACAGCCGAAAATGCGTGCCCCGACCGGGAGTCGAACCCGCGATCTCCTGCTTACATGGCAGACGCTCTATTTATCTGAGCCACCGAGGTCCACCATTTAACTTATGTGATGTACCTTATAGACAGTCGGTAATGCGAGTCTCACGGGAAGCGTGCAAGGGATAAGTCCGTGTAGTCGCGATATTCATCTGTGTCCTCGGTGGCTCAGATGGCTAGACCGTCTGTCATGTAAGTAGGAGATCCCGTGTTCGAGTCCCGGTCGGGGCACACATTTTCGGCTGTCCACATCGAGGTATATCAGCAACACCTGTCGGCAGCTGAGGGTTTCAGTTAGTCATCAACTGAAGATATTCCTAAAATTGCTGTTATTTCCCTCTTCATATCTTCTTTAATTTTCTGGTGTGGTGTTCGGATTGAAACACGCTGCCAACCGTGGCAGAGATTCATAGGTGCTCAGCACAAGCGGCCTTTTTGTTTTGCATATCTGGATGACGGGACGATTTTTTCTTCTTTTTAGCAACAAGAGCACAAATAACAACTCCACCAGGTTTTTTATACCCTGGAACAAATAGGTGTGGTAGATAATACCGAGAACTGTCAGCTATGGCAAAATAACGTAACTTTGGGTCATTCTGTATCCTCAGAATGAATTAGGCCGGCCGCGCGGGGTAGCCGCGGGGTCTCAGGCGCTTTGTCACGGTCCGCGCGGCTCCCCCCGTCTGAGGTTCGAGTACTCTGTCGGGCATGGGTGTGTGTGTTGTCCTTAGCATAAGTTAGTTTAAGTTAGATTAAGTAGTGCGTAAGCCTAGGGACCGATGACCTCAGCAGTTTAGTCCCATAGAACTTACCACTTATTTCCATTTTTTTTAATTACGCCGAAGTAATTCAGCAGACGTCTAGGGCCACACCTTACACGGACTTAAAAGATTCTTAGGTATGATTAACTCCTATTGGCATCACATTCCACAGGCCACATAAAATCTAAGCTTCTCTGCCAAACATCCCATCGCGGAAGAAAAAAAGCGAATCGAGGCGTACTGTAGTTGGATGAAGTATTTCGAACTTCAGACCTGATTAAACCATCATTCTAGAGGTCTGTGAGTTTGGCTCACCCCTACCTACGGCTCATCTCTTTGTCACTGCTGGGGATAGCGATACCGCCATCGGCGCAGTTTTACAAAAGACGGTAAATGGTTTCTAGCAACCCGTATGAATTTTTCTTCTGTAAATTCATAGGGATCCAACGATTGTTGTCGGAATATGACCACGAGTTACTAGCTCCATAGGAGGCGGTAAAATACTTTAAGGAAGAGGGCCATCACCTCACACGTTTCATTAGTCACCGACCATTGGTACAAGTTGCCTGTAACCCGAGTCGGGCCGTGTCCCTCCTCTGCTTCACTATTCTAGACTTTATTGTACAGGTTTCAACTAACATCCGTCATGTGAAGGAGGGGAAATGTAGTGATGGACTACGTGTCCCGAATTCATGCTCTCAGTACGCCAATTGATTTCAATGACTTGGTCGCAGCACAAGAACAAAGCAGACAGTTACTGGACCTATTACAGGACCATAACATCAACTTGTAGGTGCAACACATTAGGATACGTGAATCTCGTGTCAACCTAGGGTGCGGTATGACACAGAGCAAATCATATCCTTTGATAGCAACATCGTTCAGGAATATGATGGTTGACAGCATGTACGATCTGTCTCACCAAACGGTTCGCCCCACCAGAAGACTAGTTATGGAGAAGTTTACGTGATTGGGGCTGAAGGGAGATTGCAAGAAGTGGTCACGTGTCTGTCCTTCCTGCCAGTGGAACAAAACCAGACACCACGCTTTTCCACAACATGTATCATCACAGTTGCTAAAGGTCGTTTCCAGCACATACATGTGAGCTTAGTCTGACCTTTGCAGAGTCCAATGGCTTCAGATGCATTCCGTCTGCCAACGACAGTACAAGTTGGATTGAGACCATTTCCTTTTTGGACGTAACAGCAGAATAGATCGCGTGCATGTTTATTAACATATGGATATCTCGCTTTCATTGCCCATTGACTATTACAGCTGCTAAAGTACAGCAGTTAAAATCACTTCCTTTTGCCGTCTGATGCAAATTACGCAGAGTTCAATGTTTCCGTACAACGTCACCCTCAAAGCGATAGATTGGTAGAGAGATGGCACCAGACACTTAAGGCCGCTTCGATGTACTACGACATATAATGGACTGACACGTTTCCATCTGACACGTTAACATCTGAGGTCATCAGTCCCCTAGAACTTAGAACTACTTAAACATAACTAACATAAGGACATCACACACATCCATGCCCGAGGCAGGATTCGAACCAGCGACCGTAGCGGTCGCGCGGTTCCAGACTGAAGCCCTTGGAACCACTCAGCCACTCCAGCCGGCAGATAATAGCACCAATGAACTTGTGCTTATTGTTATACCGGAGCGAAGGTAGTCCCTGAGGGCCGACCACCCATATAACACCACTGAGGCGTACCCAAAAGCACCATGGTAAACACCGGCTATTTACATACTAGATAATGGAAACACACATTCCGAGCACTACTTCCTGCTGGGGGAGCTCGAGCCACGGCCTGTAGGAAGTACCACTGCGCCGAAATTTGATTGGCTGGAGACAGCTATTTACGGGCTAGAACCAGGCCCGAAGTTCGGTTCACGCCGGATGCCGTGTACAGCAACCGTCGAAGATTACGTCTTCGTCTCGGAATTGGACTGTTACTAGTGTGTGAGTGTGTTACCACGAACCTTTGTGGAAAATAAGAAGTGGACTTCTGTTGCCGGTCGAAGTGGCCGCGCGGTTCTGGCGCTGCAGTCTGGAACCGCGAGACCGGTACGGTCGCAGGTTCGCATCCTGCCTCGGGCATGGATGTGTGTGATGTCCTAGGGGACTAATGACCTCAGCAGTTGATTCCCATAGTGCTCAGAGCCATTTGAACCATTTTGAACTTTTGTTTGCCTCAATTAGGAGACTTTTTTCGTTATTGTTACCTTTCGTTCGTATGTTCAGTCATCAACTTTGGTAACTCACGTCAATAAAAATTGTGTTGTGAAAAATTACGAATTCTCAGTCACAACATTTATCTTAATAGAAACTGCTCCCTTCGTCTTTCTATTTCCTGTACAGTGTGTCGCATGCTTTGCTTTGACATACTCTTTCATTATTCAATGTGTAATCAGTATTTCGTGACAAAAGCATCTGAATATCATTGTATTTACTCGCCCCGAATTCCTACGCTTCGTTGAAATTTACGTATACATGAAATGTGGTTTCATCCGAAGAAAGAGGTCCCGTGGTAAAGTTGGTGCCTCGCGACGGAACCACAAGTATGCAAAGTCGCTACCAGATGCCACAACGAATGACAGACATCGGCGTAGACACGCATTCAAGACTCCAATATGCCACGACTGGAAAATGCTTACTTACGTCAGAGCAAACTGTCACTCACCCCGGCCTGTATGTTACTGTAATCTTTTTAATCATCGCTGTTCTTTCCCTTAAATTTATCTCTGTGTGTCATGATTTATATCGACAGGAGTGCTCTGGCTACTCACGCTATGTCCAGACTAAATACGTCAAGTTTTCTTTTGTAAGTGCATGATGAAGGTTGTTGATGTGGGAAAATTTTTGTTCTTCTGTATTATTATTCACGAATTTGATAGTTAATACGATTTTATGGTTCAATATGACTGACATGTGACTTGTAGTAGCCAGTTTTTTGAAAGTTGGGTTTTGTACTTTGTGTGTGTGTATGACTTTTGTACATTGAGGTTTTGATATCATCCCTGTTTTTTAACGTTGATTCGTCTTCCAGATGATAGTCGTTGACCAAAACTAGTAGCAATTTAATAAACTGTTCTAATGCATCCACGGGTCATAAGTTTCCTGAAACATAAATTCGCTGCTGACAATTGCCTGAAGAAGAGTTTTAAGTTTAAAGCTGGTAGGAGCCATAAGAATCTTTCTTGTCATTCTCAACTAAAGCGATCTTAGAACTTATGAGTATAAAGAAATGAGTACATGACTTAATTTTGTGTGACAACAAGCGTGGATAAAGGCTTTGCAATGAAGTTACTAAAATAACACAGCAGAGTCATGAACTCTGTGATTTGAGAACTCATGGTTTACTACAGTTTAATATCAAGCCAACAGGCTATTATATGATGTTATCCTGACTCAACTTGCTTATAAAAGAATTATTTTAAATAATTCTTTCATTTTTAGATAGCTTTTTGTTTTGGAAATTTGGTGGCATGCTCTGTGCCTGTTTTTTTTATGTCCACTGACGGTCGTTTCCAGATCACAATAAAAATCTGTTCCAATGAACAAGGAGAAGATGATGAAAGTTGCCTGTTCATCTGCACTTTCATTTTTTTAACATGCTAATTTTTTGCGCTAATATCCGATTTGAATAGTCAAACTAAAGTCTTTGAGTGTCTCCACTGATGCTCGTATCTTTCTAAGCCCATTTGGGCCATCACCCAGTTGGAAGCTTTTGTGGGTGTTGAACCACGAGGCCATGTTATTTTGAATAGATCTTTGCCATTCGGTGTGTGGACTTTGTTCCTGGTTTCTGGTTTTGGGGTCATTCTGGGCTAATCTGCTTCTTGCTTTGTCTGGAACTGGTATGAGCTAGTCTGGAGTTTCTACAGTGCTGAATATTGTGAATGAGGTCCTTTCAGCTACTTCACGTAGTGTGTAACAGGCGATGTATCGTTTGTTCCACTCATTAATTCTGAGTATAGCTGCATGCAGAACTGGAAATGGTATGCTTATGTGTGACGAAAATAAGGTTCACTCTTACCACACTTCTCCTGAAATGGAAGCTGATTGTAGGATTGAGTAACATCTTTTCAGGCTATCGTCTCGTATGGATTCAAATTTACTATCGTTTCCTGCATTATAAATGATTTATTGCTTGCAAGAAGTTGAGTATTGAGAATATGAAATTGCGTTACTGTGTTCGAGATAATTTATTTTTTGTTAGCTACTTTGAGAACCCATTTGATCTTTGTAAATGACCTGCACTCTTTGGAAACAATGGAACTCAGCTACATGCTGCCATACCATATTATTGTTCTCACTTGTTGCTGCAGGTCTGCTCACATCTATGCTCAGATATGACATAAACGGTTAACTGAATTAAACATATGTTCACCGTTGCATCCATTAGGAATAAACATTTTGTTATTTTCATGGATTAAGGTTATCGGTAGAGAAAGATAAACTGTAAGATCCTGTTCTGAAAGACTGGTGATTTCTTAAAGTAGTACACTGTATTCCGTAATATAAGTGAGATATTCTGTGGAACACATGGTATCTAGAGGCTCGCTATGCGCAATGGTATCTGGAGATTTTGTTCTTATACTATATTCTGGTGTACGTGACTTAATGAAGTGTTGGAGTAAATGTTATTTTCAGTACTAAAGTGGATGATGACAGATACCAGAGGTCATATCATGAGTTTGGCTATAAGCTGAAAGCATACACACTAAATAATTTTTGAGCAGATTCTTGATAAATGATTAACTACTGTTTGATGTTTTAGTATCTAGCTATGCTTAATTCATTTCCATTACTTCCACCTTCAGTAAATGTGTATGCGTTGATAACTTCGTTAAACATTTTTAGCCAGACTGCTTTCACGGTTTTTCAATATTCATGTATTACGTCATAGCTTAGTAGTTCAGGTAGTAGTTAATTTTAATACACAAGACACGCCTTGCAGCTGATACCTGCTCAAATTTACAATTATATTTGCGAACAGTTTACAAAGATTTTACTGTTTCGTAGCCCACTCTGATTAATCTGCGTCGATGTGACAAGACAATTATTACATTATCTTCTATTAAACTGTCATTCGTATGTTGGTTTGTAAGCGTTGTAACTCATGTAACACGTAGGAAATGTATCAGGAGCGTGCTAAAGCTCGTCTAGGATTAATGTCTGTAAGCATATCTTTATGATTCCTCCGGTTTTTATATTTCCATTGTTCACAACTTTATTTTTTTAAATTATAAATACACACGCTTAAGAAAATAAATATTTTAAATTTTTCTTTGCAGTTACAAGTCGAGGAGGAACAACCATGACAGAGTTCCTATATCATTTTGGTGTATTCACTATAATATTCGAAAACTTAGCTACAAAATTAGTCATTATTGGGCGAGTACATTATAATGTATCAGAAATTTTAAAATTAGTACAGTGTGAGACCGATATTCAACATATGGGCAGGCCGAAGTGCCTGTGCGGTTCTAGGCGCTGCAGTCTGGAACCGCGAGGCCGCTACGGTCGCAGGTTCGAATCCTGCCTCGGGCATGGATGTGTGTGTTGTCCTTACGTTAGTTAGGCTTAACTAGTTCTAAGTTCTAGGGGATTAATGACCTCAGAAGTTGAGTCCCATAGTGCTCAGAGCCATTTGAACTATTTTTTTCAACATACGGTCTAGAAACTCTACACATGGGACTAAAATGTTTTTCGATAATTTTATAAAAATATGGTATCTTCACTACGTAATATCATACAATGCTGAAATAATTAGGTTTTAGACAGCTGTGAAATATTCACTATGTAAAAAACGACCTACGAGGTACTCTACACTCTTAACCCTGGAAACAATATTTGCATCTGGAATCATAAATAATTTCCAGGTGGTAGACAGTGCATGCGCTCGAACTGTACATAGTTTGTATTTTTATTTTATTAAGTTGTTACATAACGTTGGGAAATGGAGATGTTTATATCACACAGACCCATAACGCCAAATAACTCTCTTTCAAAATCAAATTTATGCATAGCTTAATTTGTCTAAATTAGATAATTAATTGATAAATCATTCACATGGATAAACTCTCCCATTAAATTGTACATAAATTTAAATTAATTCTTTTTTTCTGCACGCTGTTTACGATTAAGCATGAACGGCAATCCTCAATCTTTTGTTAACAGCGTTACGGTAGTGTATTATAACCTGGACACTGAACAGACTGTGAAAACTGCCCTGCTAAAATTCTCACACCTAAATAGTCGCTACAAACGAATAATTAAAAGCATTAATGTAAATCTTGGTTAATGGAAGATAATGAAGAAGGTGCTATCTTATCACATTGCAGAAGAGGTGTTTTTAGTATATCCCATCTCCTGCCGTTCAAGTACAGATGAGATCACTTTTATTCAATATTTAAGAACAATATATATGTTGGACGCTGTCATAGAAGTGATATCCATGTAATCTGTTGCGATCTCACCCCCAACCCCCACCTCTCACCCAGAAAATAGTAAATACCTTACGACGAAGAATATATGCTACTCTAGTGCCTTTTTATGAATAATGTGAAAAATCATTCCTACTACTGATTGATCAAGCGATGAGACTGGCAGTCATTGTTGTGATATTTCACGTTTTAGATATATTAATGGGCACAGTGTTAAAAATGTCTGGTAACTTTCCTTCACAGAGAAGCACATA
Source organism: Schistocerca serialis cubense (assembly GCF_023864345.2). Classification (NCBI taxonomy): domain Eukaryota; kingdom Metazoa; phylum Arthropoda; class Insecta; order Orthoptera; family Acrididae; genus Schistocerca; species Schistocerca serialis. Next base: position 155,915,791 of record NC_064640.1, read on the forward strand.
ATAAAATTTTTAACAGATTACCATATATTGTGTCTAAGCATGGAACGAAGTTATCACAGAAATGTCTGCGGCCCTGATAAACGTTCCCGTCACAAAATATGAAATTTCACAGCAGCCGCATAATTTTTATTGACACTCCCTATTGGTAGATATATCTCCCTTCAAATTATCTTGCACTTGTTACTGAGCGGACTTCAGTTCCCCTCTTTCCGCTGGGCCATTGCCTCGGGATGAAGGGAAAGAAATTGCTATTGATTATTCCCGAGAGCGTAGGGAAGAACCTGGAACAAATTGGCTACAGACTTAATTAATGACGTTGCTTAAGGAACAACGTCACCCAAAATCCTGCTCAGAATTGCAGATTATCGGGAAGAGATTGAGAGCGGTCGCTACCTTTTATAATAGTGTCGATTAAGCGCGCTATCCGAGAATGTCGATTGAGTTCGTAAAAAGTAATTTAACTCGCAGCGCCTGACGCTACCCTCACGGTTTTGATTTTCTTGAAGTGCTATATTCCATTAAATCAATGCTCTCATTTAACTGCGGTTCACTGTAGTAATATACCGCAATTGCACTACAATAAAATTGAATAAAACGTGATTTTGCACTAAATTGGCCACTAAAAACAGCGTAAATGTAAGCAAGATATCTCACTTTTTTATTGCAGCGAAAATCTACCTTATAAACAACTGACAACTCCCAGAATTTTTAGTATAAGCTCCCAATTTCAATGACAGTGACGTTCTCAGCTACCAGTTCCTGCTTAATATCCAGACTGTGTTACTCTAGAGAAATAAAGATATTTCGTCTCTGTGAGAATTTTGTGTGATGAACTGGATATATAGTGTTTTGTGGCAGTTAAGAGAAAAGTTGTTCTATGAAGACAATGAGTTCATGTTTCGGAAACGACACACACACGAATCCCCGCCGCGATCAGGCCTAAGGACATACCTGACTTTATTGTCCTGCATGCATTTTTCCATGCTCAGGGTAAAACACTGAAAGATGACATCTGTCTTAATTTTAGGTAAGCTGTAGTTCACACAATACGGAGAAAACGGAATATAGTAGAAACTTCATAAAAACAGCAAGAAGTTAGATACTTCGAGCAGAGACGAAATGAACAACATCGCGAATCATTGTGTCCATTGTGTAAGCAGAAGTTCATAACCCAATAAGAGTAGTGTATTTCGTTCTAAGAAATGTTGTATCACTGCATGGAGAAAAAAGAGCTTGCTACAGCGCCATGAACAAATTTAAAGAAGGAAAAGTTGATCAAACGACCATGCTAGGGGTCATATTGAATGATGAACTGTGGTTGGTTCGAATTAGAAAAATAGAAAAAATAGCACTTATTTGGTAAACTGTAAATGAACTTAGATCAAACGTGAGTTCATAAATACTATACTAGTGCTGTTAAGAACCGACAGATAAGATCAATACTGTAGGAATCTCTTTGGATCATCTCTACACGGCTGATAACTGTATCTTCTAGATATGGTCGTCGGTGCTGTAGATGTGGGAGAGTATAGTGAAAGAAACAAATTCCTCAACACTCCCCTATTTTGATTATCAAGATCAAAAAATATAATTAACAGAGTACTCTAGGTGGTACTATCATAGCAACTGTAGTAACGAGTTTTCTAAGGAGTTATGTGTGCAGCTATGGGGAAAAGTAAGGGAAGGTTTTCAGGAAAGTCAGTTAGGTGAAATGACATAGAATTATTATTTAGTTAAACGAATGAAACGTTGAACCATAACCAGCCTGGAGGCAGATCCAATTGAAACAATAGGTGTGAAATAGTTCAGCCATCGGTTTGTTGGTCATAAACTGCTGCAACAATTACCAGCTGCAGGTTCACATGCTGAAGATTTTCTCACGACGGCTTGGGCGTCCACCGATGATGGATATTTGTTGTAAAACACTCGAAAGTATGAGATCACCATCAAAAACTGACTACGATCTGTCCTACCTGTAGCCGCGAGAAGGGTTATACTTCAAATAGCTCTATGATGAGACTTTCACTTAAGTGATACGTATATCAGGTGAAGTGTGGGATGAGTACGCGCGCATATCGTCATATGAGGTAGTGGGCAGACTGTGTTCGCAACGATTGCTACTGCATCGAGGACCTGGAAGAGAACATAAAAGAGAGGTTCTGTACTATCTGTAACTGCAGGAAACTGAAGGCCTAAATTAGGTAATACTACTGAATGATAGCACTTTAAAAATGTGAAAAGTATTCGAGAGTCTTTGCTCATGTAATAATAGATTTGACTTAAAGTGCCATATATTTTCTGTCAACAATTTGTTACGATAATCGTGGGGAGATAGATCAGTGAAGGAAGCTGATCATGTAGGCATTGCTCCAGAACAAATCTCTAACATTCTTACAATTGATAGACCGTTCACATATTCAAAACAAGAACAATGTATTTAACAGATTCTTTATTTTTTCGACATTTTTTGGAAACTAGAAAAACTGTATATTATCAGTATACGGTTTATCAGTGAATACTTTAATCACCTCCTTTATACCACCAATTTGTGGACATTTGTGGTCACTGATGTTCACATGCTTTTCATCACTTTCTTGAACTTTCGCACATTTTGGACTAAAGTCCTAGTCTTGACGTCAGTATCAAATATGGCATCTTCATCAGACTTTTTAAAGACGAACCATATTTGAAAGAATTCCCAAGGCAATGAATCCGGCAGAGACCTTAATTAAAAAATAATTCCGTCATCCACATCATACTAATTAGGAAAATCTAAACCCGAGACTACCGGAGAAACATTGGAAAGACGAATCCCGAGAATACTGTTACAAGGAGTTGCCGTCCAGCACCTTCATTACTTCGTGGTAATTAAGAAGAAAAATGATTGCTCAGCGACTGCGCAAAAAAGAAGAATTTTCTTACCAGTCTCTAAATTCAACTTTCGACTAACTTGTAACTATGATAATAACATAAAAAGTGTCTTTCATAGGATAAGTAAGCGGACTGACAATGTATATAACCTATCTAGCATAAGACAACACTGCAGTAATCATTCGACTTCTATATACAATCGGTGCATAGGCTACTGACGTTTAACGAACTTCCAGCATGCTGGAATAATTTCAGGTCAGAAACTTCTGTTAATCATTCTGTTAATTCATTATTATCGGACGGAGAAACATATTGTATGTTTAAATGTAGCTTCTTGGTTATCTGAACAAAAATTTACAGGAGGCTTCACAAAAACCATGAAAATGTTGCTAAGCTTGTGTAATTCACGTTGGTACTTGGATGTCGGAGCTTCTTGGTCCACCGATTTTTGTTTTGTGAACAGCAAAGAGGAAGCTTGAGTGGTAAACAATGTACTTTGTTGGAAGTTGGTAGTGAACTAAGGTTTGCCAAACGCTGAGTAATTTCATGACGAAAAATTCTAAATAAAATATTATTATTGTCTTGACATAGCCTTAAACAAGCGGACTACTACTAACCGCTGTCACACCTGTTTCCACAAAATTCTGATTTGAAAATTTAAAACGCCAGTACAACAGAAAACCAGTCAAACTTGCAAATTTCACTTTTTTTATTTGCTTCATAACTAGTTTCGGGCTGGAACCCATTTTCACATCATCCAGATAGTCAAAATGGGATTTCCAAAAGTAAAAGAGCCATGTCAAAAGTGTATACATATTACGTAGTGCAAATGAACAGTTACAGATAACTGTATGCGTTGTAAGTGTTCATTTTCACTTCGTAATGGGTATATACACTCCTGGAAATTGAAATAAGAACATCGTGAATTCATTGTCCCAGGAAGGGGAAACTTTATTGACACATTCCTGGGGTCAGATACATCACATGATCACACTGACAGAACCACAGGCCCATAGACACAGGCAACAGAGCATGCACATTGTCGGCACTAGTACAGTGTATATCCACCTTTCGCAGCAATGCAGGCTGCTATTCTCCCATGGAGACGATCGTAGAGATGCTGGATGTAGTCCTGTGGAACGGCTGGCCATGCCATTTCCACCTGGCGCCTCAGTTGGACCAGCGTTCGTGCTGGACGTGCAGACCGCGTGAGACGACGCTTCATCCAGTCCCAAACATGCTCAATGGGGGACAGATCCGGAGATCTTGCTGGCCAGGGTAGTGGACTTACACCTTCTAGAGCACGTTGGGTGGCACGGGATACATGCGGACGTGCATTGTCCTGTTGGAACAGCAAGTTCCCTTGCCGGTCTAGGAATGGTAGAACTATGGGTTCGATGACGGTTTGGATGTACCGTGCACTATTCAGTGTCCCCTCGACGATCACCAGTGGTGTACGGCCAGTGTTGGAGATCGCTCCCCACACCATGATGCCGGGTGTTGGCCCTGTGTGCCTCGGTCGTATGCAGTCCTGATTGTGGCGCTCACCTGCACGGCGCCAAACACGCATACGACCATCATTGGCACCAAGGCAGAAGCGACTCTCATCGCTGAAGACGACACGTCTCCATTCGTCCCTCCATTCACGCCTGTCGCGACACCACTGGAGGCGGGCTGCACGATGTTGGGGCATGAGCGGAAGACGGCCTAACGGTGTGCGGGACCGTAGCCCAGCTTCATGGAGACGGTTGCGAATGGTCCTTGCCGATACCCCAGGAGCAACAGTGTCCCTAATTTGCTGGGAAGTGGCGGTGCGGTCCCCTACGGCACTGCGTAGGATCCTACGGTCTTGGCGTGCATCCGTGCGTCGCTGCGGTCCGGTCCCAGGTCGACGGGCACGTGCACCTTCCGCCGACCACTGGCGACAACATCGATGTACTGTGGAGACCTCACGCCCCACGTGTTGAGCAATTCGGCGGTACGTCCACCCGGCCTCCCGCATGCCCACTATACGCCCTCGGTCAAAGTCCGTCAACTGCACATACGGTTCACGTCCACGCTGTCGCGGCATGCTAGCAGTGTTAAAGACTGCGATGGAGCTCCGTATGTCACGGCAAACTGGCTGACACTGACGGCGGCGGTGCACAAATGCTGCGCAGCTAGCGCCATTCGACGGCCAACACCGCGGTTCCTGGTGTGTCCGCTGTGCCGTGCGTGTGATCATTGCTTGTACAGCCCTCTCGCAGTGTCCGGAGCAAGTATGGTGGGTCTGACACACCGGTGTCAATGTGTTCTTTTTTCCATTTCCAGGAGTGTATTTTGGCAGTGTTTTTGTGTTTCTCGAAATACCATTTTGAATATATGGATGACTTGAAAATTGGGTTCCGGCCCGAATCTAATTATGAAGAAAATAAAAAAAGTGAAATTTGCAGCTTTTGCTGGTTTTCCGTTGTACTGGATTTTTAAATTTTGAAATTTGAGTTTTGTGGAAACAGGTGTTACAGCGGTTACTAGTGGTCCACTTGTTTAAGTCTGTCAAGACAACAATAATATTTTATTTACAATTTTTCGTCATGATACTACTCAGCATAAGGTAAACCTTAGTTCACTACCAACTTCCAACAAAGTGCATGGTTCAACACTCAAGCGTCCTCTTTGCTGTTCACAAAACAAAACTCCGTGGACCCAGAAACTCTGACATCCAAGTACCAACGTGAATTACACAAGCTTAGCAACATGTTCATGGTTTTTGTAAAGTCTCCTGTAAATTTTTATTCAGTTAACGAAGAAGCTGAATTAAAAGGTACAATATGTTTCTGCGTCCGATAATAGTGTATTAACTAGATTACTGAAACAAAAACTGTAGACTTACGGAGCGTTTCGTAATTCCTGTTGCAGGCCTCTAGGGTCCATAGAGGAGACTTAGTAGATAAAGATCTGTTAAAGAACTCGTGTCCGGATTTGTACCGCGTCTATGTAAAATAGTTTTGAAAATCTTATAACTTTCGAATCCCTCGTTTCTCTGTACGCACAGAACGGGGATAGTGAGCTGTGACCTCTGTTCTCCGCATGAACTACTCGACGAGGCGACCATGCTGTAGTTACAAACATACCAGTTCTGGCAGCCGTTGTTGTAATCGGACGAAATTACTATGTGATAGAAACGCGGTCCGGGTAACGTTCTCGATACATGCGTTGTGCAGCTCTACTGTTACGTATCATACCTTAAAGTAGGAAATTAGAACCTGATCCGATCTTCAAACTTATTTTACATCCAAACAGTACATCTACGGCCATCGGTTTATCTGCTAAGTCTCCTCTACATCCCCTTCTGTAATCAGAATGATGAAACATTTTTCAAGCATTTTTCTTCCCACTGGTAAAGCGTTAGCCACCGACTCAATATTTCAACATGCTAAAAGTCCTTTCAGGTCCCCTGAAGCTTCATAGAAACAGTGGCAAAATGGGAACTCCACAATATCAGGTTCGTTACTGGTAGAACTGTCTGCGAGGAACAATTGCCTAGATTCGAGCTCTTGCCTGACACAATGTCTGAACTTCACAGAAGTAAGCCATGTAGCGCATACGTTCATGAGCAATGGAATAAGAAACCTGTGTTGGTCTGAAGACAGAGTAGGCACCTATGTCAAGGTGTGTGGAGTAGTCCTGTCACGTGACCGGACTATTGTCTGACTTCGTACTGGCTGTGAGAGGGAGTACTGGCTGCGACAGCAGAATGCTAGATAGTGAAGGCTTGCGATAGCACCATATCGCACAGCAAAGCGTGCACGACTCATAGGACACTCTATCTTCTCGCATCTCTTCGCGTTCTGGGGGTACCGTGCGTAACTCGTTTCAGGGAATGCCTACGATACCAGAGTCAAATATCATGGGCTACAACGTGATCACCAAACGAGTCTTTGAGTAGTATTTTTACGATGACTTCAGCGCTTTTTGACCATGAAACGTTTACTGTAGGTCATCCTGCTCCCCATCCTCCCACTGACATCGCCAGCTACTCTTCTTCATCTGCGACTTTGTTACCCTTATCAATGATTTCATCACCACATACTAAGCCACAGCCTGCACTCTGCAACCTGTAGCCTCCCCTCACCTCTCCAGCCCATTATAATGTACTATGTTAGTCGGTATCAGACAGAGGGAGCCAATCGCTTGTATAGCATCAAATGGTGCCTTCTTGAAAAAAAAAAAAAATTACTTAGCGTCACTTGAAATGCGTAGAACATTACATAAGCATATTAACCTGAAACTGGAGCAATCACGCACACGCACACACACACACACACACACACACACACACACACAATGTTTGTACTATGAACTTAAAATTTATGCAGCACTTGTGAATGTCCAAAGTTTGATCTCAGTACCATGCTTATATAAGGCACAACACAAACTCAGTTTATATACTCTCTACATTCAAAGTGTTCTGTGCAACCTGTCAAGTGTCACAATGCTGATCAGAAGTATCAGATGCCTGCAAAAAGGTCTGAGCAAGATAATGTTTATATTATATTCCCATTTGGTCCAGAAAAAAGACACCATACAAAATATCTATGACAAAATGCTACCATGGTATCTCCACATTTAAAAGATGTAAAGCATGTTGCCGTTTCGACCTGCGAATATATTCATTGAACGAAGCGACATCATGTGACACTTGTGTAAGTGTCTGTTACGCTACACCTTAGCCAGCACCATTTTAGAGGGTTAGAAGATAGTACATTACTAAACACTAGAAAAATATAATCAATGTTTTTATCAGGCTAACATTACGTTTGATTTGAATATGAGCGAGACGTACTCTAGGTTCGAGCAAAACAAGCTTTCAAGGTAGGCTGCAATAATTACTGACCAGAACTATGCTGCCAAGGCGTTCTATGTTTACAGAATGTATATCCCATGTTTAGTTACACAATAATACCAAGAATCTCATTTAAATATATGAAGTGAAATCAGACAACATAAGCAAAAGACAAAATAACGTTTTAGAAGGAAAGGAAAAAGGGTTACTGACGAGATTTCTATTGCGAAGAAGCACTTAAACTGTATCTGTTTGTTATACTCAAGGAGAACTCCATAATACGAAATTTGCACATCCAATGTGACCAAAGAAAATTGTGGGACAAGTCTGAGATGAAATATAGCTAAAGACATTACTGCAACAAGACAGAGACAAGAGGTCGATATCTCGAAAAAACAATATTTGCCACTGAAATGTAACTATTCGTAAAAACAACTAAAGTTTTTGAATAAAAAGAAACACACAGGTACACTGGTTGTTCATCGTAATATGCAAGAACAATTACACATCTTTGATAGCGAACGAAAATTCGCAAATAACACCAAATGAAAACTGTATGAATTCTCAAAATATGTAATATGTACAGTGCAAAACACACACATCATTAATAACTTAATTATTCTATAACATTTAACAAATAAACAGAATACACTTCACTCGTATGTTGGCACTATTGATGTCATTTATAGGTTAACATTCATATTTCGATTTTTGTACCATACTTCGTAGGTACAAGGATGCTCAATTTAAATATTTCCACATCTAAAATGCCTGTACTTCTTCTTAAAAATACACCCGTTTTGCTTATTGATATTACCGAAATAAATTATTCTTGGTTCTATGACATTGTAGAACACATATGGGCTCTACTGATGATCTAAATTACAGCTTAAAGTGCACTTCTTGATGGAAACTATGGACATAAACAATGTTATTCCCACTAAATTAACACTGACAAAATCTTACGTTTACAAAAATCAATTTCAGCTAGTTTATCAGCCATCCGCACATATTGTTATGGTTTGGATGCAATTAGCATTACAGTATGATTAGAGTGGCTACCGCCAGCAGAATCTTTTTGTTAATACGTTCAACGTTCATTATCTATGCCAGTAACAACAACCTCTGGGTAGGTGGAGCTGTTGAAACATTTTTCCCAGTATCATCGCTTACATAAGTATTGGGCCAAACAGAAACTTAACAAGATTTCTAATGAGTGGAGTAAGTTCATCATTGTTTGTCTACCCACTTCACTTCTGTAAGTCAGACTTCAGCGAAATAGTACAATGAGCAGCAGTAATACATATTTGTGTAGGGAGGAGACGAGGGTATGCTTTCAACTAACCACTTTCAAAGTCAGTCAAGCATACAGTGACTCAACGCTAGAGTAATAATTCTATCTTGTGATACAAATCATTTGTCGCCTTCTGCTTATAAAGCCAGACTTTATAGTAACTCTCATGTTAGGGTATTAACTTTTTAAAATTTTATTTTTGTTAGGGTCTACAGCCTTAACGTGTTTTGAGAATGAAAACGTGGTCCAGGGAGGCTATAATCTTTTCATTATCTATGCGATTGGCCACTTTCAACTTTTGGTCATTTTCAAGTACGTATATTAAGCTTCTAGCTTCATTTTACATCGTAATACATCATTTGTGCGTGTAGACAGGAACACATATTACTTGTGTGCGTATGTGGCACAAAAGGAACACATTGTTGTACATATTGTACATGTTTCATAGTCAGGCGACCCCTAGATACCAGTATTAGGTTCTACAATGTTTTCACTGCAGGTCAACGACGTGTCCTCAGTTTTGTCCTATTGCAAATACCACATTTACGCTAACGATTTCAGGTTGTATGTAAGAGCAAAAGCAACTGACTTGGAGACACTCATAGAGAGTCTGAATACCTACCTGAGCGCACTATCAAAATGGGAGAAGGATATAGGTTTAAACTCGACCCGTCTAAAACCCCAACGCTACTGTTAGGTCATTCTGGGCTCATTAGGCCGAAGTGTCGGGAATTCGTACCACCCTTAAGCATAAATGTGACAAATATCAACTACTCTCCTTCAGCAAAGAGTCTATGAGTAATAAAAGATTAAAACGTAAGTTTGACAGAGCACTTAACTGCAGCGAGCAAGACGGCATCAGCATCTCTCCATACCCTACAAAAATATAAACATCTCTTTCCTCCTGACCTCCCAATAACTGATTACAGCGATATTATTCTCCAAAGCCTTTCTCAGCAAAGCTCACAGCGCCTTGAACTGATTATGACTGCCTGTGTTCGCTATATGCATGATGTTCGACTCACTGATGACAGTTCACCAGTATATGCAAAGCAATCCAGGCTGCGTGCAGACTACCTCCGGGAGTTCCGTACCCTCTGTCTTCTCTAGTGTCGTATAAACGAACACTGTCCCTCATATCTCCCCTCGACCTTAACGCTGTTGTCCGAACAACATGTCAGGAAATCCCGTTCCCATCAGAGCAAAATTACGGGTGTGGAAAGTGCACTTACGGAAGCCACGAAGGCACGAAGGGCACAGGGTGCAGCCATGTGTCTCATGTTGGTACTAACGATATGTGGCGCTTTGGACCGGAACAGATTGTCTCTAGTTAAGGACGGCTAGCTGAAGTAGTGAAGCCTGTTAGTCTCGCTTGCGACATGAAGTTGGGGCTCAACATTTGTGGTATAATCGACAGAACCGACTATGGTCTTTTGGTTCAAAGCCGGGTAGAGGGTCAGAATCAGAGGTTCAGACAGTTCTGTGAGATTGTAGGTTGCAGATTCCTCGACTTACGGCATGGGCTGTGTTTCCCATTTCCGCTAAATAGGTCAGGAGTCCATTACATGCAGGAAGCGGCTGCACAGGAAGTGGGGTCTGTGTGGAGAAGACTGGTGATTCTTTAGGTTAGACAGTCTCGGGAACGTGCTGAATGGGCTTCAGTTTCAAAGAGTGTAAGACGAACACAGGAGCAGTGTGGACATAGGAACAATCTATATTGCGGTTGTGAACTATCGTAGCCGTGTTGGATAAAGAGATAGAGCTCCAAGCGCTAATAGAAAGCATAGAATCTCAAATCGTTATAGGCACGGAAAGCTGGCTAATGTCGGAAGTAAGCTCAAGCGAAATCCTTCCGAAGGACCTAACCGTGTTCAGAAAGGATAGATTAAATACAGATTCTGGTGGAGTGTTTATTGCTGTCAGAAGTAGTTTACCTTGTACCGAAATTGAAGTAGCTACCTCCTGTGAGTTAGTATGGGTAGAGGTTACACTTGACACCGAAATAAATTATCAATTGATTTCTTATTTCACAGAACAATCTAACCACTGTTACGAATGATGATGATGAGGACAACAGAAACACCCAGACTGCAGGCACAGAAAATCCCCAACCCGGCCGGGAATCGTACCCGGTACCTCGTGATCCAGAGGCAAAAACGCTAGCCACTAGACCACGAGCTGCGGACAGCTCACTCGAAGTTTTAATGGTCGTGAAAACATTCTTGACCTCTTAGCAACAAACAATCCAGACCAAATGAGGAGCATCATAACAAATACCAGTATTAGGGACCACAAGCTTGTTGTAGCTGATCTTAATACCGTAACGTCTGAACCAACCAAAACTAAACCCAAAATATATATGTTTAAAAAAGTGGATAAAAAATCGCTTTACATCTGCTTAAGAGACAGTCTCCACTCCTTTCAATCTGAATATGTAAGCGTAGATCAGGTGTAGTTTCAATTCAAAGAAATATTATCACCGGCAATTGAGAGATAAATACCAAATAAATTAATAATAGATGGTACTGATCCTCCAAGGTATACAAAACAGGTCCGAAACGAAAAAAGCATGCCAAATTTAAAAGGAGGCAAAATCCTCTGGACTGGCCAAGTTTTATAGAAGCTCGAATTTTAGTGCGAACTTTAATGCTAGTTGCTTATGTTAGTTTCTGCAATGAAATTGTCTCGAAATTTGGCAGAAAAGAGATTCTGGTCACACGTAAAGTACAGGAGTGACAAGACACAGTCAATACCTTCAAGATAACAATGGTGATGGCATTGATGACAGTACCCTTAAACCAGTCAATAAACACGGTTTTCCGAAATGCCTTCACAAAAGAAGCCTAAGCAAATATTTCAGAATTCTAATCAAGAACAACTGCCAACATGAGTAACTTAGAAATAGATATACATGGTGTAGCGAAGCAGCTTAAGAAACATCAGAAAGGCAAGGCTTCTGGTCCAGATTGTACACCAGTCGGGCGCCTTTCAGAGTATGCGGATAGAATAGCTCCATACTTAGAATTCATTTACAACCGCTCGCTCGTAGAAAGATCCGTACCGAGAGACTGGAAAGCTGCACAAGTCACTCCAGTAACCAAGAAAGGAAACAGAAGTAATCCTCCTAATTACAGATCCATACCACTAACATCGACTTGCAGTAGGAGTTTGTAACATTTACTGAGCTCGAACATTATGAATCACCTGGACGAAAACTATTTATTGTCAGACACTGATTCATAAAATATCTTCCTTGTGAACCACAACTAGTATTTTATTCTCACGCAATAATGAGTGCTACTGGCATGAGTCGTCAATTTGACTCCATATTTTTAAATTTCCAGAACGCTTTTGACACTATTTCTCACAAGCGACTTGCGTACTTACGGAGTATCGTCTCACTTGTGTGACTGGATTCGTGATTTCCTTTCAGAAAGGTCAAAGTTTGCAATAATTGTCGGAAATTCATCGAGTCAACGGATGTAATATCTGGCATTTCCCAAGAAAGTGTTATAGGCCCTCAGTTGTTCCTGACGTATACAGGGTGTTACAAAAGGTACGGCCAAACTTTCAGGAAACATTCCTCACACACACGAATAAAGAAAAGATGTTATGTGGACATGTGTCCGGAAACGCTTAATTTCCATGTTAGAGCTCATTTTAGTTTCGTCAGTATGTACTGTACTTCCTCTATTCACCGCCAGTTGGCCCAATCGAAGGAATGTAATGTGGACTTCGGTGCTTGTGTTGACATGCTACTCATTGCTCTACAGTACTAGCGTCAAGCTCATCAGTACGTAGCATCAACAGGTTAGTGTTCATCACGAACGTGGTTTTGCAGTCAGTGCAATGTTTACAAATGCGGAGTTGGCAGATGCCCATTTGATGTATGGATTAGCACGGGGCAGTAGCCGTGGCGCGGTACGTTTGTATAGAGACAGATTTCCAGAACGAAGGTGTCCCGACAGGAAGACGTTCGAAGCAATTGATCGGCGTCTTAGGGAGCACGGAACATTCCAGCCTATGACTCGCGACTGGGGAAGACCTAGAACGACGAGGACACCTGCAATGGACGAGGCAATTCTTCGTGCAGTTGACGATAACCCCAATGTCAGCGTCAGAGAAGTTGCTGCTGTACAAGGTAACGTTGACCACGTCACTGTATGGAGAGTGCTACGGGAGAACCAGTTGTTTCCGTACCATGTACAGCGTGTGCAGGCACTATCAGCAGCTGATTGGCCTCCACGGGCACACTTCTACGAATGGTTCATCCAACAATGTGTCAATCCTCATCTCAGTGCAAATGTTCTCTTTACGGATGAGGCTTCATTCCAACGTGATCAGATCGTAAATTTTCACAATCAAAATGTGTGGGCTGACGAGAATCCGCACGCAATTGTGCAATCACGTCATCAACACAGATTTTCTGTGAACGTTGGGCAGGCATTGTTGGTGATGTCTTGATTGGGCCCCATGTTCTTCCACCTACGCTCAACGGAGCACGTTATCATGATTTCATACGAGATACTCTACCTGTGCTGCTAGAACATGTGCCTTTACAAGTACGACACAACATGTGGTTCATGCACGATGGAGCTCCTGCACATTTCAGTCGAAGTGTTCGTACGCTTCTCAACAACAGATTCGGTGACCGATGAATTGGTAGAGGCGGACCAATTCCATGGCCTCCACGCTCTCCTGACCTCATCCCTCTTGATTTTCATTTATGGGGCCATTTGAAAGCTCGATGGAGCTCCTGCACATTTCAGTCGAAGTGTTCGTACGCTTCTCAACAACAGATTCGGTGACCGATGAATTGGTAGAGGCGGACCAATTCCATGGCCTCCACGCTCTCCTGACCTCATCCCTCTTGATTTTCATTTATGGGGCCATTTGAAAGCTCTTGTCTACGCAACCCCGGTACCAAATGTAGAGACTCTTCGTGTTCGTATTGTGGACGGCTGTGATACAATACGCCATTCTCCAGGGCTGCATCAGCGCATCAGGGATTCCATGCGACGGAGGGTGGACGCATGTATCCTCACTAACGGAGGACATTTTGAACATTTCCTGTAACAAAGCGTTTGAAGTCACGCTGGTACGTTCTGTTGCTGTGTGTTTCCATTCCATGATTAATGTGATTTGAAGAGAAGTAATAAAATGAGCTCTGACATGGAAAGTAAGCGTTTCCGGACACATGTCCACATAACATTCTTTCTTTGTGTGTGAGGAATGTTTCCTGAAAGTTTGGCCGTACCTTTTTGTAACACCCTGTACAAACGATTTTGGAGACAATATGAGCAGTTCCTTTACATTGTTTACAGATGATGATATCATGTACCGTCATACAATGTCATCAGATGATCAAAGCGTGTCATCTGATGGTAAAAACGATTTACAAAATGATTGAGACAAGATGCGTGCATGGTGCAAAAGATGACAATTAATTCTGACTCATGAAAAGATTAAAGTCATGAGCACTAAAATGAATCCGCAATATTTCAGCTCCAAGATAAATCACACAAATCTAAAGGTTGTAAACTCGGCTAAATACTGGGGAATTAAAATAGTGAATAATTTAATTTGAAACGATCAGATGGACGTTTTTGTCGGTAAAGCAAACTAAAAACTGGGATTTATTAGCGGAACACTCAGAAAATGTAACAGGTATACTAAAGAGACTGCTTCCACTACGTTTGTCCGCCTTCTTCTTAAGTACTGCTGTGCAGTTTCGGATCCGCATCAGATCCGATTGATGGAGGACATCGAAAAACTTAAAAGCAGGGGAGCTCGTTTTGAATTATAGCGAAACATGGGGGAGAGTATCATCGATACGGTACACGAATTGGATTGGCAGTCATTAAAAAGAAGGCGTTTTCCGCTGAGGCAGGGCCTTCTCATGAAATTTCTATCAACAACTGTCTCCTTACAGTGTGAAAATATTTTGTTGTGACCACCTGCATAGGGAGGAAAGATCATCGTAGTAAAATAATAGAAATCAGAACTCGATTTTCCCGCGTACTATTCGAGAGTGTAACAATAGAGATATGGCTTAAAGGTGTTCAGTGAACTCTCTACTAGGCACTTAATTGCGAATTGTAGATAGATATGGATGGAATTTATCCTAGCTTCTGTTCGTTGTTCTCGAACTACTTCAGGGCTGTGCTGTAGGAGTAAAAGTACGTATTTGCCAAAAACGTCCTATCATCCCCCCTGATGTATCTGGCTCCTCGGTTGCGTCTTTTCAGGCATTTAGTCGGGTTCTGAACAATGCCTCCGGAAAGCTCTGGATGCCCATTCTGAAGCTGACTTACTGCTGTTTCTGAATCCATTAGTCTCCTGAATATACGGATCTTAGAACGATGCACTGCTTGCGTTCCGGTTTTTTTGTTGTTTTTTGTGTAGGCTACTTCTGTTACGTTGCCTAATTGGAGCCACAGTGATGTAGATGCACACAAGTTCAAAACCGAAAGCTGGTCGCCACAGAAATGCAGCGCCTAGCACTGATATTTATACAAATAACGAATATTCCAAAATATACAAAAATTACAAACTTAATGTATTTCCAGAAACTTCCAGAAACGGTATATAAAAAAAACCTGTTCACATTCGGTTTTGAACTCGCTACCCACTGTACACAAGCCACTGACACTAGACACTGCACTACGATACATGTTTCTCGAAGAGTACTGGTATTTAATGAGTAAGAGAGCGCACTTTAGACAACAATTTACATTGTGCGTAGCAAAAAGGCAATTGAATTTACATCAACCTTCGGACCTGTAACGAACGACTTACCACGCATGAAGGTGTGTAAAGGCATGTGATTTACTGCCCCATGCCGTGCGCTGCGCATGTGGACCTAGTCTGTTATGATAGCTCGCAGACGACATCAAATTAATGCACGTTCTATAGAATGAAAAACTGTGGCTCTGCCAATTGTTTTAGCTAAATAATCATTCATAGAAGCGTGATGTATAATGTTCACAGTAGTTTTGATGTTAGTTGATTTTTTTCCTCAAAAACACAGCGCACGCAGTTCCACTTTGGGAGAAGATCAAACAAACCAAAGTCTATGCGAGTCGCAAAATGCTGTCAAAAGCCCATTGATAGTGACTGTGGACGAAAGTAATTGTCGTGCCTTTCAGATGGATTAGTAACAAGTAGATTCCGTACCGATTATAGGAAACTAATCTCCTCACAAAAGCACCAAGACCAGACTGGAGGGAGACACACTTCTAAGTCATCAAAGTTTCAGAGGCCTTGTAGGGTGGCAGAATAAACGAAGGTCAATTTCGCGCCTTACATAAGAGTTTTATGCATCGTAACAGGAAGGTGAATATGTCACCTAACTTCCTTCGGTGGTAATGAGCAGATTTGCCTATAAGTACGTAATGCAAAAGGGGTGACACTCAATGGACGGTATTAACACACCGGTCCTATACCATGCATGTCAATGAGCAGATGGTGAAACAAGCAGCGAGAGGAAACGTTTTGTGTGGAAATCGGAGCGGGCAGAACGAGAGGCCGCCCCAAGGGAGGCACTACGAAAAGGTCTTAGGGGGCATCCCGCGCGAGAGTCAGCGATCAGACAGGTGACGCACACTGGAGAGCAAGTAATCGGCCACCAGAAGTAGGACAGAGAGAAGCTTTAGAAAACTACATTTCGCAATTTGCAGACGGATACGAACAAAATCAGTGATGCAGTTGATCACGTGAACAGCGAATGATACACATGTAATGTATGCATGTACCTTTTAGGCGTCTGGAGTGAGCACAAAACGTCCGATTGGCGGAAACGAACTAGGAAGGAGTAAATTGCCGAGATTTCGACGCAGTTCAATGGTAGCGCCCTTGCGACTGGCAGAGAGAGTTTCACAAAATAATAGGAACACTCCCATTGGTCTAAAAAAGCCGTGACGTGGAGAATGAAAGAACCCAGGTGGGAAGATAGTTCGGCTATGAGAAAGACAAGAGCGAAATTTTCGGGGACTCTTCTATGAACTGCCATCAAGTGCAGAACGGGGCACATAACGCTCTGTACAACTCAGAGGAGAAATTTGATTGAACACTACGTTCACTGCGGCTGACATAGAGCTAGATAATAGCTGAAACGTCGTTGTGCTCCTACTGTGGAGAAACGAACCAGTCGCTTAGTTAATTGTCCTTGCGAGGACTGAGAGGGCATTTTAATATGCACGCTGCTCCAGCCATGTGCGTGCATATCGCCATATTCCAAGACTGAGGATAAGTACATGTTTTCCCATATAACGAGAAACATAGGGAGAGTTTCTGCTGAAAAATCAGCAAAGACTTCATTAGTTTTTATAGGAATTTCAGTGGGCGAGAGCAGCCATGCAGATGACAGCTCATCGCAGCTAAGGTAAATACAGCGAGCAGAGGCATAAACTTGTTGGTTCACCAGCTTGTTTCCATTGTAAACTATAATCTTTTGGTCAACTTGTCACAAAACTAACAATCCTCCGTAGACTTGTCTGTCATCCTAAATAGTACCGAACTTTGAACAGAATCAGCTGATTTATCGTAGTATTGTCTAGCATAATGACGTAGTCGTAAGAATATTTTGCAAAGAAACTTCTAGTTAAAATTTACCATTGTTGTGTATAGGATTATTTCACTCTCTGAGGACGAGATGCATTCGTTTGACAGCCGAAACATAACGTCACCTTGACACAATGTTTCGGCAGTCCACCTGGCCGCCATCTGCAAGTGAGTAAGCAGTCGCACTAACTTACCCAAACTTAAATCCAATGGCTTCTTTTTTTCTTTTTTACATGTTGTGTCCAAAGAGTGATCGCCTTTGGTTTCACTTTATTGTGTATTCGCTTGTAAAGGGGCTTGGCCCGTCTGTGGGTCCTTGAGTTCTTTGAGGGTGTTGTTTAGGTAGTCGTACGAGTAATGGACAGTAACTACAATGAATAACTGAAGATTACATCATCATTGATGGTCCTGTGGGGGTGCAATAATGGCTCGAGGCACCTTGTATTTGTGCCAATGTTGTGGTAACGCCTGGCCTACATTCGCAAGTTGGCGGACATTTCCCCGCTACTCGTCTAATTAGTGAAAATGACGAGTTACCTGGTCTTCTATCTTCTCAGCGATGTATTTTTCTCCAGTCAGCTCTTATATTTCTCTCGTCCTGGCCCACTGTGGGGCGCCTAGACTCCATTTCAAAGACCTGTTTTGTAATCGTTACAAACTACGTGTATTAGAGTCACATGTTGTTCCCCAAGACGTCGAGCTGTACAGCAGGGAGGGTTGTACCGTTGCTGTATAAAGTTTTAATTTCGTTGACGGCTTTAGATTCCTGCTGGCGGAAAACGGCGTGAGTGCCCGCATCATCTTCATAGTATTCAGTTTTCTATCTTGTATGTGTGGGGTAAAAGTAATCCCTTTATCCAGTACCACTCTCAGGTATTTCGTCATCGTAGTCCAGAATATTGGCTGTCCATTGATGCAAGTCGCGTCCTCAGTTCCGACCGTTTCTTCGTAAACAGTATTGCTGCGGTTTTTGTAGGGTTTGGGTGATTTTATTGCTCTTTGCCCATTGATGGTGACGACGAGTTGTCACTGCATCCTGTTGACAAGTTGTTCGATGTTCCTTCCAGAGGTTAGGCAGCCCGTGTCATCGGCGTACAGACTGGCGGTGTTGTGATGAATGGTGGGAATGTCGTTAATATACGAATTAAACAAGCATAGCGATATCACCGCTCCCTTTGGGATACCAACTGAGTCAGTTTTCACTGATGATTTCTTCCCATCTATTTGTACAAACAGACGCCTATCCTGCAGAAAGTTATCAATCAGCTTGATGTAACAGTTGGGGAGACGGGTTTCATCGACTAGTTTGACTATAAGCTTGTCACGCCACAATATCAAATGCCTTTTTGATATCTAGGAAAACTCCAACTGTAGACTTCCGTCTATTCAGCTTGCGTTGTATGGATTCTGTGATCCGAAGCAGCTGAAGCTCTGCCGATAACCATGGCTGGAAGCCAAACTGTTCGTTGCGGATGATGTTACTGTCTTCCAGATATGTCTGAGACGCTGTAGCAGTACCCGTTCCAATGTTTTGCCGAGTGTAGGCAATAGACTAATTGTGTGGTAGCTGTCTGGCAACGTTGAGTTTTTTTCCTCTTTAGGGAACAGGAACCGTTTTCACCGATTTCCAGTCTGCAGGGATGTAACCGTCAAGTAGGCAGCTGTTGCTAATTCCAGTTAAGAGAACGATGACCTTTCTCGGAACATGCATAAGATCGCCGTTGGTCACAGAGTCCTTGCAAGGTGCCGAGTTGTTCATCTTTCTGATGGGTTTTCTAACTTCAGCGGGAGTACTAAGAACCGGCCTCTGTTGTGATGGGAGCTGGCGGAAGTCGGCGATTCCTGTCGGATACGGTCCTCTTCCCTTGCGTCCTCTGCATCCTGTGGGGGCGGAGCTGTCATGTGGTGGTCATATACGTCATCATACAATTCAGCTTGGCCAAGAAAGTCCTACAAGAGGCCATCGGGGCCTCGTATTGCTCTCTCTGGTGGTCTTGGTTATCGTAGTGCCCTGACAAGTTGCCACTCTTCCCTAGTCTGGAGAAACATTTCGTCCATCTTTGTTTCCCAGAGGTGTTGCCGCCATTCTTCAGCTCGGTGGCGTAGCTCCTGGGACAAACGATGCATCAGCAGTCTATTTTCTGGATTCCTATAACGTTGCCATCGTTTTCTGTGAGTATTCCGGCGATGTTTGATGTCGGTTTCATGAGAGAACGTTTTAAATTTATGAAGGATTTCAGTCGCTGCACTTCTTGTGGCCCGTTTGATTGTAGCTGTCGAAGCTGCCACAGCGATGTCAATTTCCCGAATTGTAGAGACTGCTTGGGTCGGTCGGACGTTATTGTTAAGGTATGTCGCAAAGAGATATCAGTTAATAGCTCTGAAACTAGGAGGAGGTACTAGGAGGCCGCCACACTCGAGAAGTCCGAGAACTAGTAGATGATCAGATGACAGGTCCTGGATGGTCTTAAGCTGTAAATTTGCAGCGCCATTTTTAACAATCGCTATATCTAGAACGTCAACCTCCTAGACGGCGAAATCAGTGATGCGAGTCGGCTCCCGTGGCCCATAGATTCTGCCTTGAAGATCGTTCTGTATATCGTAGAACTAACTCCAGTGGTTGATGTATGAAGTGTGGCAAGTCATAGGTCTCAAAAAATTTCAGAGCCTTTCCTTGATCCTCAAAGGACTCGGAATGGTACTTAACACTGTCTTTCTGAAAGAAGTCATCCAGTGTTCCTGAGAGTTGTTGTAGTAACGCATTATTCAGTTCCACGTACTGGCCAGTATAATAAAGCGTCACTGGTGGAACTCGTTTTAGTTTTGCTGCGTCTGATGCAGCAGCGGCTTGTTGGTCCGACGTTCGTTGTTCGAGGTTTCGTGTCTGCGTGGAGTCGTTCTTGTTTTCATCTCTGGGAGTAATAGGTGTGAACCGTTTCTGAGGGTTCGCGTCTTCTTTCGAGTTTCTCCGATAGTGGCGATCGACGAAATCATCCGTGTCTGAAAAACTGGTGTCTCTTTCCAGCGGTTCTTGGTCCACCAATTCGACGTTCTCGCCGAATTCCAGCGGTGTTGTCCTGTCCTGTTCCACATCAGGTTCGTCGTGAAGGACGCTACCGCGTGGAGGATACGAGTTTCCTTCGTCCGTGAGGGTTGCAATTTTGCGCGGCCCGCCGGCTTCCGCGAACGCTCTTGTTTACCGGTAGAAGTGGCTTTTGGTGTCTGTCAGGCGTGGTGTTCTCTTGTCGCGGCGGGGTCAGGCGATTGCACAGGTCCGCCCGACTGAAACTTTGAACTCTCATAAACGAATTCCATAGGCTGTGTCGTCCCCTTGCGATGTCCATTTGCCGGTGCCGAAGTCAGTGGCTGATGGGGCCTGCGGCGGAGCAGACCCAGTCGACTGGCGAATGGCGATCGACCGCCTCCTGCGCGCGCGCTTCACGGTTTACTCGAGTTGACATCGCGCTCTCGACTGAATTAAATCGCGCCGGCGGCCCCTTTATACATTGCCTATAGATCCACCGTACGTGCGCGAACGTAACTGCCCTCTAGAGTAAAGCATTAAAGCGCACTGGTGGTGAAAACTCGCGGAAATGATAAATCGATATCAAACACTGTTGACAGCTTTTGATAACCGAAACAAAGACCGTTGTTTTTTAATGTCAAACAAACCAGTGTCCCAACTCTTGCTTAAGGGAGGGATACCCCTTATCTCTGTTTATGATTTTTCTGGCTGAAATAAATGCATATGACGATGCTGCTCCACGCATCGATCCTGGACCCTACGAATCGTTTGTACAATGAATTTTGTAGAGACTGGGCTTCGTAAAAGCCAAATCATCCTTCACCGAGCCAAGCAGTGCTGTAATCTTAGCTGGAGTACGGAATGCGCTTTTAATGTCAAATCTCTTTAAAATTCTCCTTATTTTTGAAGACATGCTTTCCGCGCAAGGTAGGAAACCCACCAGTTTTCTTGTATCTTTTATTGGTTGCGGTGAATGTCCAATCTGTAGAGCACGAAAGATCTGATTGTCGGTATAAACATTCTGCCTGGACATTGCTTTTAGATGATCCAGTTCTTGTGTCAAACTGTCTGAATCTCATATGACATTAGCTCTTTTTACCAATGTAAGTGGGATTCCTTTGCGTTGGCACGATGAATGGCAACATGATGCATGAAGATACTCGTCGGTATGTGTGGGCTTACTATAAACTCTGTGTGCTATTGTCTCATCATGCTTCCTGTAGACCAAGACATCTAAAAACGGAAGTTGTCCATCGTTTTCAACTTCCACATTATCTCAATATTTGGATGCAGGCAATTAAAATGATCTAGGAAACGATCCAGAGCATCCCGCCCATGTGGCCATACCATAAACGTATCATCGACATATCTCCAAAACAAGTTGGTTTTACGTCTTTTTCAGTGCCGTGTCCTCAAAATCTTCCATAAATAAATTGGCTACTATGGGGGATAATGGACTCCCCAAGGCCACTGCGTCAGTTTGGTTCAAATGGCTCTGAGCACTATGGGACTTAACATCTCAGGTCATCAGTCCCCTAGAACTTAGAACAACTTAAACCTAACTAACCTAAGGACATCACACACAGCTATTCCCGAGGCAGGATTCGAGCCTGCGACCGTAGCGATAGCGCGGTTCCAGACTGGAGCGCCTAGAACCGCTAGGCCACCAGCGGCAGGCTGCGTCAGTTTGTTCAAATTATTTGTCATTAAATTGAAAAACATACATCGACGTCAACAATCGGAGTCACAGCTTGTTTGTTTCTTCGTCCAATTTTTCACCAATTAACTGCAAATGATCTTCAAGAGGGACTCTGGTAAAGTGTGATATTACATCAAAACTAATGAGCAAATTCGTGAGACTCAAACGCAAAGATTTCAAACGCTGAATAAATACCAGAAAAGTGGAAACATGATTTTCGAATATTCCGGCTTGGGGACTGAGAATGGATGCTAAATACTTAGCCACGTTATAAGTAGGGGCACCCAAATTAAAATTACTAACAATAGGCCGAAGAGGAACTCCTTGCTTGTGTACCCTAGGCAAACAGAGCCACAAAGCTCGAATACGTTGTTCGCATTCGATAACTAAGTTTATTTCGCATTATTGAGCACAGAGAACAGAAGGTTAGAAAAGCATTTTCCGGAAGGCACTGGTACACGCTCATACGAATGAACTGACCAGACAACGTGAATCTTTTACTAAGCGCCAATCAACTTATCGCGTAAATGAAGGCTATCAAAAGATCCTACTGCATCAAAACAGATACCGACTCCGTACATACTCAAAGCACAGATGCGAAGTACTTTCGAAAGGATGGAATCCATCCACAAAAAAGGTGTTCAGCAGTCAGATTACAGCTTCTGTTACATTATTAACGTATGAAAGTATGCAATATGATAATCCTCTTTTCTTGCATCAAAACTTTCGATCACTATAATAGCTTTAATGAGGAAATTGACTTAAAAGTGGAGTAACTAAGTTAAACAATGACACTAGAAATGTCACCGACAATATCGGATTATAATTAATCGTATGTATGTGTCCTTCATAGACAAACAGAGTTGATAATCGTCATGCCTATATTGTAAGTAATAATTCTACATGCCCCTTGGACCTCTCTTTTAATTTTATCATTGAATTTTCGTGTGTACTTTGTATATACTCCCCATATGGTTCAAAAACGTGAGAGGACGGCTACTAAACTAAACATGTTTTACAGCCTGTACATCAGAATATTTAATTAGTTTAAAATGTATGGCAACAATTCTGTTTATAAAAGCAATGCATATTAATTGCAAGAGCTTTTGCAGTTTCCAGCTGCACTCACGGGATAGTATTTTCGAGCCGGCCTATAGTAACATTTCATTTGGTTAATGACTTCGTTTAAGTGGATGAAACTTAATCCTAGTTTACCTGAATATTGCTACAGGCAAAGTAAAATTGTTGCTAAATTGATTACAATGCTCACATAAAATTTTTTTGTAGTAGTTCGTAAATATTTTTCCTCAGTATCAGCAGCCACCTTCATTGGTATTCTTCATACGTGTTGTTCATGTAATGTATCTTTAAAAAGCATCAGTAAGTGCAAGAAAACACAGGACTTATTTGCGTTACACAACTTTTATACTGGAAAACTAGCATCATAGAACTTAAAGATATAACAATGCGGACCTTAATCGGCGATTCGTACTAGGTTAAATAATTGCAATAATGATACGCATACACGACAAATCTGTTCCTATTGTGATGAACTATTTATGGTCAAGTTTTCATGATCACCCCTGAGCGCCCAATATCACACAGGCAATGGCAGTTTTAAACTTTTAGAACATCCTTCTTCGTATGGTCGCAATAAATCTGATGTAATATGGTGAAAATTATTTGAAGCATATAAATAAATAATACGAAGATGGAGCGAGTGATTCTTTTATTTCACCTATTGGCAACAAGCTTAACGCGGCTAGTTCATGTTACTGTCAAGTACATCATCATGACAACAACTATATTTAACACACCAGCATTTTTTTAATGTTGGTCCATTAAGGAGGCTGTAACCCTAGTGGAAGTGATTTGCTTGACGAAATCACCGACTCGAAGCTCCTTCACGCATCGAATTCAATCTGTGCAAGGTGTTCACTATAACGTCGGTGTACCTTCTTCGGGGGTCGACGTAGTTAATCGTAGTGAAGTGATTCCCTCTTACGCTCATGTGGGAGAGGAATGACCGAATGTCTTCCTATCCTCTGTGTCTTACTCTTATTTTCAAACAAGTTGATAGAAGAAGAGCAGCTGCATATTGGGGAAGCAAAGGTTAGCAGAGATTTGTGCGTCTGTGAAAAGATCTATCCGCGAAGCATAAACCAACTACCACCGTCATACCTTGGCAAAATATGGGCCAGAGAACCCGAGAAAATTCTGGTCGTATATAAAATCGCTAAGAGGATCTAAGGCTTCCATTCAGTCCCTTGTTGAACAGTCTGGTGTGGTAGTTGAAGGCAGCAAAACGAAAGCTAAAATTTTAAATTTCACGTTCAAGAAATCGTTCACACAGGAGACTCGTACAAACATACCGTCATTTGATCATTGGACAGACACCCGTAAGAACGACATAGTAATAAGCGTGCCTGGCGTAGAGCAACAACTGAAATATTTTCAAGAAAACAAATAACCAGGTCCGGATGGAGTCCCAGCTCGATTTTCCAAAGAGTGCTCTACGGCATTAGCCGCTTATCTAGGTTGCATTTATCGTGAATCTCTCCCCAGCGCAAAGTCCCAAGCGACTGGATAGAAGCGCCGTGACTCCAGTATATAAAAAAATTAAAGGAACGGACCCGCCGGCCGGAGTGGCCGAGCGGTTCTAGGCGCTACAGTCTGGAACTGCGCGACCGCTACGGTCGCAGGTTCGAATCCTGCCTCGGGAATGGATGTTTGTGATGTCCTTGGGTTAGTTATTTTTAAGTAGTTATAACTTCTAGGGGACTGATGACCTCAGATGTTAAGCCCCGTAGTGCTCAGAGCAATTTGAACCATTTTTTTAACGAACCCGCAAAATTACAGACCAATATCCCTAACTTCTGTTTGCTACAGAATGCTTGAACATATTCTCAGTTCGAATGTAATAAACTTTCTTGAGACTGAGAAACTTATGTGCACGAATCAGCATGGTTTTAGAAAGCATCGCTCGGGCAAAGCTCAGCTTGCCCTTTTCTCACTTGATATACTGAGAACTATGGATGAATGGCAACAGGTAGATGCCATATTTGTAGATTTCCGGAAAGCATTTGACACTGTACCCCATTGTTGGCTGTTGTGAAGGTAGGAGCGTATGGAATAAGTTCACAGATGTTTGAGTGGCTCATTCCATTAGAATAAGAAATAGTTGGAAATCAACCTTCCCCACATGTCACGAAATAGTAAGTTATCGAATGCTCTGCACGTCGAAATCGACTGTGTCGACATGTGTTCTTGGCACATATAAATAGAATTTGACGACTACAGCAACACTGCTAAAATATTTTGATAGAGATGGAAGCAAGAAGAAAAGCAATTAACTTATTATCTTATGTCATGCAGTAATCAGTTTACTTGAGGATTCAGAGGACAACAAACTGAAAATTACTTATGTTAACACATAAACGTAACTGCAAATGTGTGCAGTGTACAGTTATGCGCCTTCATATGTTTTTCAAACCTCATGCGATATTTTCATATTCTCTCGTTCGCTGCGCGATAACTATTAGTCTTACAGCAAGAATGAATAGGAACTTTTAGTAGAAAATTTAAAGCAGTTAAATTTTGTACTAGGGTACATTTTCGTTGCAGGATACTGTTTTCGAGTTATTCAAGAAAAACGCGTTGGTGTCCACATTTGTAAGTTTTTCTTGAGTAGTTTGAAAATTACGTTCTCTTCCAAAACTTATCCAAGTACAAAATTTTATGTGGTTAAATTTCTTACAAAAAGGTGTTGCTCCTTTTTTCTTTAAAGAAATAGTTTGGGCAAGGCAAGTGAAAGAATATCAAAACCATGCACATTGCATTTGAAGATATTGTGGGTTGCTTAAAACCAGTAGTATCGGCAACTGAATAGCCCTGTGAAGATATACTGCGTACTAACTGGTCAGTTCATTGCTTTCGTAATGATGTCTTCTTGTTTGGTCACTAAATGATGAAAGGGATCCAAATCATTGTCACTGATGATTCCTTCGAATTTTTCCAGCGACTTTTGAGTGTTCTTGCTTTTTACACGTAAAGCCGGCCACTATACTTGCTCCTAATAGTTATTTGATCGAGGTTACCAGAAAGATTACGGACTGTAATCGAAATCAACTTCTCAAGTGAAATACGCATTAACTACCCAGAATTACCATGCTAGTTTGTGTAGCTGTGTTAACAAAAGCAAGGAGGTACCCTAATTTCTCCATTGGAACAACTTATTCGAAAAGCAGGAGAACAAAAGTAAGCTCAGCCAATGGTAAACCATAGTTGTGGTCACAAATTTGTTGCTATCTGTAGAAGTCGCAGAGGCCATGCTACGTATTCGATTGTTGAGTAATGTACTGTGACTCTAATTTATCCGTCGTCGCAGTCTTAAATCTAGAGAATTTGTTGCAGAGTTTTACCAGCGCCATCTGTCTCACATCGCAGTCTTTTGTTATTGGACTTTTCCTGTTGCCCTCCAAACGAGACGCCGTGGCGTGCGTGTTCTACGTGGCGAATCAGTCAACATTCCAGGTTGACTAGTGATGTGCGTCAGTGCCAAATAGAAAAATAAAATCTCTTGTAAGCGAACGATTAACAACAATAACAGTTACAATAACATTCCAATAATGAATGGAGTTCATTGCATTACGGAAGGAGACTGTCAATTAAAAATAAATATAGACTGATCGTTGATTTGGCGCTATTCTATGTTTTTTTTTAAGATTTTATTTCTAAATTCTGTTACCGCTATTTGCAGGGAAGCAAGAAGAAAAAAAAAAAGCTGAAGCAATACACATCGGTAGCCAAACGACATCCGAACCAGTAACTACCGTTGCCTTAAATCACGAGACGTGCAATGCGCCAAGAAGCAAACATGACACTTTTGTTTAGCTCTCTGCCATATGAAGAACTAAAGCTGTTGAAATTTTAGTGTGGATTTACCTGCACATATACAGATGGGAGTAGTATTGCTTACAAAAGGTATAACAGGTCAGTGCTTTGGAGGAGTTGTCATTTGTACTCAGATGATTTGTGCAAAAAGGTTTCCGACGTCATTATGGCCACACGACGGGGATTCACAGATTGTGAAAGCGGGACGGTAGTTGGAGCTAGACGCATGGGGCATTGCATTTTGGGAGTCGTTAGGCAATTCAATATTCCAAGATCCACAGTGTCAAGAGTGTGCCGAGAATACCAAATTTCAGGCATTGTTTCTCACCACTGACAAATCAGTGGCCGACGCCCTTCGCTTAACGACCGAGAGCAGCAGCGTTTGCATAGTGTGTCAGCGTTGACAGACAAGCAACACTGCGTGAAACAACCGCAGAAATCAATGTGGGACGTACGATGAACGTATCTGTTGGGACAGTGCAGCGAAATTTGGCGTTAATGGGCTATGGCAGCAGACGACCGACTGGACTGCCTTTACCAACAGCACGACTTCGCCTGTACGCCTCTTCTGCGCTGGTGACCACATCGCTGGGATACTGGACGACTGAATACCGTGGCCTCGTGAGATGAGCCCTAATTTCAGTTGGTAAGAGTGTGGCGCAGGCCATGGACCCAGTTTGTCAACAAGGCAATGGGCTAGCTGGTGGTGGGTCTGTAATTATGTGGATTGTATTTACATGGAACTGAACCGATCGTTGAGGGGAAATATACTTGGAGACCGTTTGCAGCCATTTGTGGACTTCATATTGCCAAACGACGACGGAGTTTTTATTGATGACAATGCATCATGTCACCGGGCCATAATTGTTTGCAAATGGTTTCAAGAATATTCAGGACAGTTAGAGTGAATGACTTTCCAACTCAGATAACCCGACATTGTAATATTTCTGGCTTATTCAGCCATCATGATAGGCTGCAGGAAGCTATTCACAGGGCAGTGGAGATGCAAAAAGCATAGAGATGACGCAATGTGGGATGAGGTACCGGTGACTGATGTTAGATTCGGTACCATTCCCGTGAGAAAGACTACCTGCATGATGCTACAGCTCTGTGATTGGCTGCTGTGTTCGGCGGTAGGGCGCCAAAACGTTAAACTTTAGTTGCTACTATTAATTAAACCTGTCATCCAAATTACTTCATTTCTTAAAAAAAATAAACATCTCTCAACAGCCAGCTATCAATCAGTCATTTCAAAATTTTTAAAATGGAAGTATTACTAAAACAAAAGACTGACGATAGTACTGCCGATGCACTTCGGTGGCGTTCGGGTCACGCCTTGCTGGCTTGGCGCGCGAAGTGTCTCGGGCAGTCCGGCTCTCCAGTTCTGACCGTTCCAGTAGACAGGCATGTTGTTTGTTATAGTAGTATTTGTTTCATGCAATTTTAGTCACTACAGTTCCAACCGTCGCTAGGTACAGACATGTTGTTTGTAATAGTAGTACTTGATTCACGTAATTTTATTCTCCAGTTCTGACGGTTCCAGTAGACAGACATGTTGTCTGTGGGCAGGATGTATTTCATGTTATTTTGGCCAGATATAATGACTGTGGAAAGATATGTTCAATACGTTGTGATCAAGAGTAGTTTCTCGTGTCTATATCAATAAAAACGCGAGTGGCATCCCAAATGAGTTATAGTTTATTCGTAGCAGCAGTTCCTTGCGAAGTTAATTTCAGCCTCAAGAAAAAGAGTCCACGACCTTCGTGCTGTTTTCTGCGCAGGGGACATTATCATCATCATGAAGACAGCAGGTTAGTGAAGTGTACAAGAATTTACGTATTCCACACAGGGCAGTGGAAACAACTAGGCACCTCTCGTGTACTGCATGCACAGTACAAATGTGCTCAGTGCCACGTCATCTGCAGTAATGCAGAGGAGGTAAAGAGGGACGAAAGGATTAACACTATCTCACTTTTATTCCTTTTTTCTTGCCGTAACATGAATCATGACTGATATGTGTGGGACATAATCAAGGGTTAGTTCGCACACAAACTCCTACATCGACAAAACTTAGGTTGATATGGACGGCTATAGAGGCAGCAAGGCTGAATACTTCTACAGGGGCTTCGAACGACTTGTTGAACCCATTCCACGTCGAGCCGCTCCACTACACGGGGAAAAATGAGGTCCGACACGATATTTGTCACCCCAGCGTACTTCATCAGGACGAAAAGAGCATATTACGAGAATTTAGCAGATTCGCTCAACACCCACCTCTAATGGGAGTGAATGATCACGAGGTGACACATGTGGTCAGCAAAATTAACAAGTCATAAGTGCACCAGGAATGTGAAGAACTTCATGGATAGCTCACAATTTCCTCAATGCTATCAACAGCCTGCTCTAGCAGCTCTCAATTCTGCTGCGCTGCCAGACGCCGATCTAAGGGATGACTTCAAATGGACAGGAGGCTACACTACTGAAAAATACATCTGAGGTGCATGGTTATCCTTTTAGGTTTGCGGCGAAAGCTTATTTCAACAAAACTGAAATTGTTTGAAAAATGATCATGCCCAAACTGTCAAGAAATTGTAAGATAATACTTACTATAGACGCTAAACGGACTGTATGTGTGTCGGGTCTTACATCACACACAACTATAATATCAGGAATACCACAGAAATTTGAGGATATTATGGATAACAGACTCATACATCGATGTCGCAGAGTAATAAATCATATTGTGGACTCACAGGGGAAAACTGAATCAAGCAGAAACAAAACAGAAGAAATAGGCACAGTGCATTTGCGCACGTCCATGCGTTCTTCACCTTCAGATCTACCATACGTAATCGATATTAACAGTTTTTTCATTGCTTCTGTGATTTATCCTGTGTCGTTTGATACCGAGATGATGAACAAAATACAGATTCTGGTCACTGACAGTTCCTTCAATTCTCTTCAAGGACTTCCTCTTGTTTAGTTTGTAATGTAAGTTGGTAGTCACCAAGCAGACGACTATTGCTGGATTCGTTACTTACTTTTGATATTTAGCAGCTCAATTAAAGAAGATGCGAAAGGAAATGATAAGGTACAGCCTTAGCAGCAATGTTGTAACTGGTTTTGAAAGCAGCTATCGTTTTAGAAAGTGATCACTTTACAAACATGCTACAGTAAACAATCTCTCATTGCCATACCCATAGATGAGGTAGATCGAAACGTGAAAGGGGTTGCTCATACATGAAATGGCCTTTTTGGAATCAAGAAAGTTTACTTTACTAACCAAACATTGTAACTTTGGCGGGAATTATTCAGAACATTCCATCAAACTTAAATGAAAACTTCAAGTGAATGTAGCACTATCAATCAGTCCCACACCAGCAAATTACTGTTATGACAACAGAGTTGCCTAAACAGTGCTTAAGATGTTGCAAAGTCTTGACTGCACTAGTGGCATTGTGAGTTAACGAGCATTTCACTCTCATTTAAATATGTGGCCGAAAGTGTCATCCTACAGGAATTGTGAAACTGACCCTGTCGTCCAGAGTCCAAGAGATGGGGAAACTCACAGGGTCTATTGTCTATTGAAAGCGCTGTAGTGTGCGAGTGAGATAGACGAGAACCTACCCTAAGTCATAGGGAAACCCAGTAGAAGACTTTTGTGGCCGCGGAGACTTAGCAGTGTTAAATATGCCGGACGTAAGATCGACGATAAATGGAAACATTTATGAAAAATATTTATTTCTACAGAAGTGCAGGGAATGAAGCCACAGTAATTTCAATCTTCCATCTCCCTAAATTTTCATGGTGATCCAAATAAAACTTGAATATTGATCGTATCTATAATAGTTTAGGATTTACTGTTTAAAAGTGAAATTTACAAGTTTTGTAACGAAGAACTGAATGCTAAAATCTGAACACTTTAATCGATCTTAACGATCGACATTTCATATAGAAGCGCATCATTACAGTAACAAATGTTGTAAATATCAATTGTGTAACTTCATTTGTTTAAGAGATATAGTAAATTTAAATTATCAGTATTCTCAGTGAATCATCAGATCATCATTTTCTTCACACAAAACGCAGTGAACGATGACATCATGACACCTTATTGAATCATTAGGTAGTAGAATACTTGTTGTAAGGTTTGGTACATAATAGTTGCTTTAGTTCTTTATTTATTTATCAGAAAGCACATTGTTGCAAAGCTACTGGCCGTGAAATTGAAAGCTAAGAAGGAAATTGTACTGGTTTTATGTAAAAAAATTTAACGTTTATTATGTAATGGATATTATTGTCACTTTATTTAGAACGTGAAAGTGGTCAAGCTTTGATTATTTAAATATGTTAAAATGTAAAATAATGTATAATGAGCTGTAGCCAATCAGATGGACGGCTTCAGGAAAGGGAGCTGCCCTAGTCAGTAGAGCGAGGACGTTCGGCGCGCAGGAAGCGCGGTCGGAGGCAGGCAAAGGGCAGTTCTGGTCGAGACGCCAAAGGGGACAATGCTGGTGCAGAGGTGAAAGCGGACAGCTCAGCAGGAGACACCGAAGGGCACTGTTCGGATTGAGACACGAAAGCGGACGGAGAAAATTTTGCGTTGTGTGTTATCTCTGAGCGGTGAGCAGCCGCGAGCCTGGAGTGAACTCTAACATTTCGCCGGCTGATGTGGCCGAGCGGTTCTAGGCGCTTCAGTTTGGAACAGCACGACCGCTACGGTCGCGGGTTCGAATTCTGCCTCGGGCATGGATGTGTGTGATGTCCTTAGCTTAGTTAGGTTTAAGTAGTTCTAAGTTCTAGGGGACTGATGACCTCAGATGTTAAGTCCCTTAGTGCTCAGAGCCATTTCTAACTTTTCGTGTGAATATCGAGGTGAAGTATTCAGTTTCACAATGAAATTGTGAGTGATCGACCTGTGTCAAATGGATATTCGCTCCAGTTTAACAGTAATTGAAAATACGACCGCTTTCACTATTAGTTTTCTTACTGAAGAAACATTATTCTAACCAAATCGCAAATGTATGGCCTGCATCATTTATGCGTCGTTAAGATAGTTCCCGATATTATTATTACTGTTATGCTATGTTAAATTAACCTTGTATTTCGCAAATTTTCCATATGCTAAGAACAACAAACACACCCATGCCTGAGGGAGGATTCGAACCTCCGGCGGGAGGGCACAAGTGTCTACTTTAGGGCGTGCAATGCGACACGTGCGGTTCAACCCCTAGGCGAGTTTGAGCCAAGACATTTCGACGAAGAGAAACCGCATGTGAGCCCGAACATCTTTGGGATGTTAGCTCGCAGCATGAAGAATGCGTTTTCGTAGCTGGAGTCGTGTGTGATCGGATACGAACGAAATGATCGTGCTTCTGTGTATGGGATATACAGTGCTACATAGTGTGCTAGTTTCTATTTCTTAAGAAGTCATGGAACCACTTATATAACTGGGAACTTATTCCGTGTGCCAGTACCATTGTTAAGAGTCCGGAGGGGGGCAGTGTGCAAACGTTTTTCGTAAATCTAGGAATATAGAATCTGCCTGTTGCTGTTCGTCCATGGTTTAGCGGATATCATGTGAGGAAAGGGCAAGCTGAGTTTCGCATGAATGATGCTTTCCAAATCCACCCTGATTTGAGGACGGAGCCTTTCCAATCTCAAGGAAATTTATAATACTCTCACTGAGAACATGTACAAGAATTCTGCAGCAAACCGATGTTAACAATATTGGTCAGCAATTTTGCGAGTCCATTCATTCATCGTTCTTATATACAGGAGTCACCTGATCTTTTGTCCACTCGCTTGGGACTTTGCATTGGGCGTGACATTCGCAGTAATTGCAAGCTAAGTAAAGTGCCAGTGCCCTAGAGTTTACTTTGTAAGACCAAACTGGGATTCCATCTGAACTTGGCGCCTTCTTTCTTCTCAACTCTTTCAGGTGGTTCTCTAATCCAGGGTTGCTATTTCTATGTCCTCCATACGGAAGATGGTACGATGATCACACGACCATCGTATGTTTGTGCAGTCCTTACGCGCGAACGACTTCTTCAGCGGCAGACTTATAACTTCAGCTCTCTTTTGGTGTCTTCTGCTGCCACACCAGACTGGTCAAGGACTGACTGGATAGACTTTTGACCTGCTTAACGATTGTACGTAAGACCAGAATTTTCTGGCGTTCACAGCAAGATCTTTTGCTAATGTATGCCGTTAGTAGTTGTTGTATGCTTCACATCTTGATCTTTTTAAGACGTATGAATCTCAACTAACTTTTACACTGGGCCGAGACTGCTACTGCGTTCCTTCTTCAGCATTTTCCCAATTTTGTTATTTAACCACGGTGAGACTTTTCCGTTCTTCACTCATTTACTCGGCACATACTTCTCCAGAGTGCTCTTTACAATCCGTGTTTGTGCTACGTCCGTGACACCGGAACTAAATGGTATCCATTCAGTAATTTTCCACAGCAGACTTACTGGACTACAAGAGCCGGATTAACCCTTAGTGTACCACGGGTCTCTTATGGACTGCACCTGCCATCCGATGCCGGAGTTTCGCGGCTGCCGTGTTTAAAACAAAATGTGCTAGTGAAGCAGTTTCAGTCTTTGACGTCACTCGGAAGATAACAGTAAGGTGTAGATCCGAAGAATCAGATGAAGGGATGGAGATTCCGCTGCACGCCACAGATTTAATGGATCAGACCATACACTTTAAAAACATGAAGTTGTGCAGTTTATATTCGTTTGTGAAAGGTAAAGTAATAGAGATAAATATCACGCAGATTTATGTGCAGAATGAGTCGTGGCATTAATGTACGTGCGACTAGGCAGAGAGAGAGAGAGAGAGAGAGAGAGAGAAAGAGAGAGAGAGAGGAACGATGCTCGTCCCTCGCAATGAAGAGAGGTTTCGAACTGCGAAACGAAAAGAGAAAGAATCGTGATTAGGAGAAGTGGGTATTTGATTCCCCGTCGGACACAGATACTGTCATAAATGTTAATGTTTGAGTGAAAACTTACAACGTTTACATAATAGTTTTGTTTTCCTAAGTGCAATAGCATCTTTAATTGTGCACCAAGTGCAGGGTGGCGTGCTCCAGTGTTCCACAAGCTGACAGCAGCAGTGGGGAAGGAGCTTGCGAATGTTTCATTTACAAGGATGCACACATTAGACCCATCTGGGAAACTAAATTAATAAAGTATTGCGTTTCAACTATAGTGAGATGACAGGAATTTGATTTGTAGTGTGAGGTACTGGGGTACGATCATACTTGGGGGCCGATGACTTATATATAAAGCATCATAGTCACGAAACATTTCTGGTCGCAATCATCGTAACTGGACTCACGAAGCACTGACATCACCGTACGAGGTGTGGCTAGAAACAAACCGGACTAGTACTGGTGAAACAATAAAACGAATGCAATAAGGCTGAAAGTCGCGTGGCCTGTCACGTGACTCTCGCTCCGCCTACTGCTCGAGTTTCATCTGCCTCCTGCACTCAGTCTGCCCGTGGCGTCTGTTTTAAGTAGTTGACGTTTTGTCTGTGCGTCGGAAAATGTTGAGTGTACAGAAAGAACAGCGTGTTAACATCAAATTTTGTTTCAAACTAGGAAAATCTGGAAGTGAAACGTTTGTAATGTTACAACAAGTGTACGGCGATGATTGTTTATCGCGAACATAAGTGTTTGAGTGGTTTAAACGATTTAAAGATGGCCGCGAAGACACTACTGATGACACTCGCACTGGCAGACCATTGTCAGCAAAAACTGATGCAAACATTGAAAAAATCGCTAACTTGTTCGACAAGATCGCCGTTTAACAATCAGAGCAGTGTCTGAGTTAACAGGAGTTGACAAGGAAAGTGCTAGGCAGATTCTTCATGAAAGTTTCAACATGAACAAAGTGTGTTCAAAAATGGTTCCAAAGTGTCTCACAATTGAACAGAAGGAGCGCCGAAGAATGATTTGTTCTGACATCCTGGAAAACATTGAAAGTGATCCCACCTTCTTACAAAATGTTATTACTTGCGATGAATCGTGGTTTTTTACTTACGATCCCGAAACTAAACGCCAATCGATGCATTGGAAAACTCCTGGTTCTCCACGACAAAAAAAAGCACAAATGTCAAAACCGAAATTCAAGGCAATGATGATTGGTTTTTTTTTGACATCAAAGGGATTGTGCACATTGATTGGGTGCCAGAGGGACAAACAGTGAATCAGCATTACTACATTAGCGTCCTGGCTACCCTACGTGAGCGAGTACGGAGAGAACGGAACGATTTGTGGAGAAAAAAGTCATGGATCCTTCACCAAGACAATGCCCCAGCTCACAGTGCGTTGTCAGTGAAGACGTTTTTGGCAAAACACAACATTCCCATCTTAGATCATGCACCCTACTCACCTGTTTTTGGCCCCCTGTGACTTTTTTCTTTTCCCTAAAGTCAAGTCAGCTTTGAAAGGAACTAGATTTGAGACTGTTGAAGCAGTAAAAGAAAAAGCGACGGAAGTAATGTATGGACTTACCGAAAATGATCTGCAGCATTGCTATGAACAGTGGAAAATTCGTATGGAGCGGTGTAGAGACCGAGGAGGAGAGTACATTGAAGGAGATAACATGAAATTGTAAATAATTGTAAATAAATGTTTTTTCCAGCATCAGTCCGGTTTTTTTCTAGCCGCACCTCGTATTTACGGGAGCTGTAGACGTACCAGCCGGTCGTTGTGGCCGAGCGGTCCTAGGCACTCCAGTCCGCAACCGCGCTGGTGCTACTGTCGCAGGTTCGAATCCTGCCTCGGGAATGGATGTGTGTGATGTCCTTAGGTTAGTTAGGTTTAAGTACCTCTACGTTCTACGGGACTGATGACCTCAGCAGTTAAGTCCCATAGCGCTCAGAGCCATTTGAACCTAACACAGGAGACACAACATTACTAAAATGAAACTCAGACACTGGAACAGCAACAAGTATAAGCTACTTCACACTCTAAACTAAAACCATTGTTAATGCCAGCCCTACTGTCGCTATGATCTAAGGAGTATATCTCAAGCAAGGAAAACTTCTAATATTCTTCCAGTAAACATAAACGCCGCCCGTGTGGCCGAGCGGTTCTAGGCGCTTCAGTCTGGAACCTCGCGACCGCTACAGTCAGAGGTTCGAATCCTGCCTTGGGCATGGATGTGTGTGATGTCCATAGGTTAGGTAGGTTTAAGTAGTTCTAAGTTCTAGGGGACTGATGACCTCAGCAGTTAAGTCCCATAGTGCTCAGAGCCATTTGAACCATTTTTTTTAAACATATACAGGACATTGCGATACTGAGTGAAAGTGAAGAAGCATTAAATGATCTGCTAAACGGAATGAACAGTCTAATGAGTACACAGTATGGTTTGAGAGTAAATCGGAGAAAGACGAAGGTAATGAGAAGTAGTAGAAATGAGAACAGCGAGAAACTTAACATCAGGATTGATGGTCACGAAGTCAGTGAAGTTAAGGAATTCTGCTACCTAGGCAGTAAAATAACCAATGACGGACGGAGCAAGGAGGACATCAAAAGCAGACTCGCTATGGCAAAGAAGGCATTTCGGGCCAAGAGAAGTCTACTAATATCAAATACCGGCCTTAATTTGAGGAAGAAATTTCTGAGGATGTACGTCTGGAGTACAGCATGGTATGGTAGTGAAACATGGCCTGTGGGAAAACCGGAACAGAAGAGAATCGAAGCATTTGAGATGTGGTGCTATAGACCAATGTTGAAAATTACAGTAGTTGGAATGATAAGGTAAGGAATGAGGAGGTTCTATGCAGAATCGGAGAGGAAAGGAATATGTGGAAAACTCTGATAAGGAGAAGGGACAGGATGATAGGACATCTGCTAAGACATGAGGGAATGACTTCCATGGTACTAGAGGGAGCTGTAGAGGGCAAAAACTGTATAGGAAGAGATTGGAATACGTCAAGCAAGTAATTGAGGACGTAGGTTGCAAGTGCTACTCTGAGATGAAGAGGTTAGCACAGGAAAGGAATTCGTGGCGGGCCGCACCAAACCAGTCAGTAGACTGACGACAAAAAAAAAAAAAAAAAAAAAAAAATACAGGAGGTCCATATCTCTATGACGAACGAGTACTGCACAAGTTAGCTCCACATAGGAGCGCTGTATTGTAGTATTACGATCCTATTATAACAAAAGTATTCGCAATTGCGAATACGACTAGATTTCCGCTGCAAAATTTACTGGCGAAACATGACAATTTGTGCCAGACTAGGACTCGAACCCGTATTTCTCACCTTTACGGAAGCAGTCACTTTAACCACTTTTTTTCCAGGAAGTAGTGTGGCTAGCCGTTTCTTTCTTCTTTTTTTTTTTAGAGGAAAGGGGTTAGGTAGACAAAATGTCTTAATTTCTACAAGCATAAATACAACAGAAAGGCCATCTTTTCGCCGGAACGAACATGAGACACTGTACTCGAACAAGGCTTGCAATAGTCTTTATTAAGAAGGTGTGGGAAAAACTAACAAAAATGCTGAAGGTAAGCTAAGAGGAAAAGGGGGAAGAAGGGGCGGGGCTATGGCAAGACTTTCAGGTATCGCCCTGCTCGGCAGATGGGGCGTGGAGGCAGAGTGGGCAGGGTGTCTCCGGCACCACTACCCTTAAGAAGCTAGCGAATGGAGGGCAGGAGCCAAGGAGGATTTGACATTGGAGTTAGGGAATTGACCAGCGTGCTCTGGTATAGTGCATAAAGAAAAGGGGAGGGTGTCCATGCGCCTACCCCGCTGTGGTGTGCGATGTGGCGCGGGGTGTTACAGATGTCAGCATTGGGGGGGGGGGGGGGGAAAGGAGGTTAGGGGTGACGGGAGTGTCGTCCTCGTGTGGCACCACCTTGGTGTGTGGGGGTGGCCTAAATAACACAAGAATATAATTGGCGAAAGAGGTACGGTAGCGCTGTTGGTGCTCCACTCATTGTGGGCTATTTATAAGTACTGCCAGAAGTCAAGGCGTGATTTATCACCATCAGTATACGGGTAGGTGATTCCTTGACCCATACAATCGCATGATTCTTGTTGCCTCGGAAATGACCATCCTCAGGATGGATAAAAGTCCATGGGTCAATAGAGTCTAGTGGAACGCGAAGGTAGCAGACAACAAACCGTCTGTGGCGAGGCGGGTTAGAAGTCGCATTCCGTTGTGTATTTGTTTGACCACTGTCTTTCGCCGTACTGTGCACTACAAAAAGCTCCACCTACCTCAGTACGGCTTCTGGTCACCAGTCCGATTCTCTGCATACATAGATTCTGTTCACACCATGTTAAAAGCAGCGTTGAAGAAAAACATCGTCAGTACTTACGTTTACAAAGTCCGCCTTAACTATTGTAGCAAGCTATCCTGTAATATAACGATTTTCGGGCGGAGAGAGATTCCTTCATTCTTTTACAAAAATGTCAAAATTCCGCAATAAGTTCTTTATTTCTTTAGGTTTGAAATTAAAGAATTAGCCATTAGCCCGTATTTATGTAAACGGCTAATATCAATGTCCTCAGTTCACAATTCATACAACCCAGTATACACGCGAGACAGCCAGAAATGTACTTAAGTAGG
Organism: Schistocerca serialis cubense; assembly: GCF_023864345.2. NCBI lineage: Eukaryota > Metazoa > Arthropoda > Insecta > Orthoptera > Acrididae > Schistocerca > Schistocerca serialis. Next base: position 155,954,550 of record NC_064640.1, read on the forward strand.
ACCCGAATTATTATGTGATCTACAGTCGATGCTCTGCTTCAATATATGCGTTTCACATTCGTTTTTTTTAGTGGATTTCTAATAAAGAAACTGCTCGCCAACTATTTCTAAAATGATAATAAAACGTGCCACGCGGAATTCTACAAAGGCCGAAAGTTCACATGCGTTTATATTTCCAACTAAACACTTCACAAAGCTCAAATTTCCACAATCTGTCCGTAAATGCAATTGCTTTCACGGCAGTACCATCCGGACGCGAAATACCAGTAACTTCTTCATTTTACTCATAATGTAGACGGACATGTCCAAAATGACCTGTACGTCTGCTAGCTAGCCAACGACTGACCCCCTGCCATTTCTTCCACGGCCTATAACTATTTGATAGAGCGCGGGAAATTCTAAACTTTGATTGGTTGTTCAAAATGACCAGCAAATCAAAACAATCCTTTGAGTTCTTTCTCGCGCCAAAACTGTCCTGCGCCAATCAGTATTCACAGATGCATTTAAGTCACTTCATCACGCAAATCTTAATAAGATGTTTAACAAAACTAAACACAGAGAAAACTAATCTAGAAATGGCTTTATAAAATCATTACTCTGCAAATGGCTATTCAGGCTGCCTTCTTACTAAAGCAAGTACCTTTGGACATATGTTATCAGCAAGGTAGGGAAATTACAGATTTCATTGCAACTGTGTGCTTCACACTTTCCCATGACATAGCTACGTAATGGTTAACATAAGATAATGATGAATCTTTACATATATCCCACATACACACTCTCACTCACTCTCATTTATTCACACAACAAATCAAATAGTTATTAAATAAATATTAATCCTTTCTTAATTCTGTGTTACGAAAATGAAAAATAGTGAATATTTTTAATTATAAAAAATCTAAATAAATTGATCTGCCATTTAGTGAACTTCAGTAATAATTACAAATGATACTAAAAGACAAACTGCTATGAATTATAATTGACTTTAATCTTATAAGTGTTGGTTTTTGGTGTGTTCGGTAATTGTCTCTAAATCTGAAAGTATCTCAGCTAGATAGCTGAGATTTTAATACAAGCTTCCTTTTAATAACAAAGGGCTGTATATTGACTTTTAACAAAATTGAATAATATTTAATACTGTTTATTTAGATTCTTAGGGGCTTGAATATTCTGTCGCTCGAACTAATGCAGGTTGCGCTTCCCACGGCTAAGCTAGCGACAGGTGCGAGTGAGTCACGCTAAGATACCAGCGGCTGTATATTGACACCGCCAACGGCTCCAAAGCTACGAGCCCGTACTTTAAAGTAGCTTACTGCAATAAAATGCTGTTGCGTATTGATTCGTGACGTTGCACATCGACCCAGTTTCCAAACGTCAGTGGTGGCAGCACAAGTCAGGTGGTGGACGTCGTCATCCACGAGGTGGAAAACTAAACAAAGCGGAGTGTCCGACAATCCGATTGCGTGAATACATTGATTTGTAGCGAACTTACCACATGCGACATGGTACCATGTTGCCCGGACGTTGGAGGGAAGGAAACGCTGGTAGACATAACGCAACACCGAGGGCCACCGCGTCGATATATGTTTGGGTTCAGCATTGTTGGTGGGTATGTAACGAAATAGCTTTGTGTAGAGATCTATGGTTAAAAGAAGGCGCATGCTCGGTAAGTGAGTGTGAGCATAACTAAAGTGGACGATGAAATGAGCGTCAGATGGTACGTGATGTGGCCTACTGGCACCGGCAGACATTTGGTTGCGGGCATAAGAATGTCCAGCAAGCTACGCTTGAAGGGATGCGCCACCGTTCCACTGTTTGTGCATGGTTGACATCTACAAAGACGCCGCTCGGAGTCACACATTGACAAGGCCGAGGCGCCCCGACCGCGGGGGGGAGGGTGAGTGTTTCGTAAAGGACCCTAAAGAGTGTACCGGCCGTAAGATGGTATCCGAACGCGGCCTGGAGTCTGCGGCCAACAGTTAATGGCAGTGGGAGTACCTTTGCGATGTTGAACATCCTGGCGCCATATGTTGAATGAGGTTATCGACACGTTGTAAGGAATCGAGTCGGCGGAGGAGATTTTGTAGTAATGTCGTGCGGATAATATGGAGAGCACACCGAAAATTGATAGCAACAGAGCGGCGTACGGTAGAGGCGAAAATGATACTAAGGTATAGTAGTTTCTATACGCACGGGAGGGGCGATAAGTCATCGTGTGAGAGGCCACGTCCAATGAGCATAGCCGAGGATTTAACCACGTTCATTTTAGTGCCCGCTGCAGTTCAAATGGTTCAAATGGTTCTGAGCACTATGGGACTTAACATCTGAGGTCATCAGTCCCCTAGAACTTAGAACTAGTTAAGCCTAACTAACCTGAGGACATCACACACATCCATGCCCGAGGTGCGATTCGAACCTACGACCGTAGCGGTCGTGCTGTTCCAGACTGAAGCGCCTGGAACCGCTCGGCCACACCGACCGGCGGTGCAGTTCCATACGTTGATATCAAATCAAGTACCATCTGTGTTTCGATCCATGAGCGGACTAAGAGGAGGAGGCCTTCATCATACGCACGATAACGACAAGTGTGCTGACGCAAAATCAGACCAGTAAGGTGAGTCATCACACTCCCGTTGAATAGCTACAGGGTTATGGCATAGAGTAGTGTCGAAAGTGGCGACCCTGCCTTATAGAGCGGCGGATGGCCACTGGTCCCGACACACGGCCATCGACCTGAATCAGGAATCCGGCGCTGCCATTACAGGCGTTGGCTGATATCGATAAAGGCGGGTGGTAAACCCAATCGGCTCATTACAGAGAATAGAAAACGATGACACACCTTGTCGAATGCGCTGACAAAGTCAATGACAGCCACTATGGCACGGAGTCTGCAACCCGCTTCCAGTGCGATTAAGTCCCGGCCTTCCCTTGTGGCCATTTGTGTATTAACTGAGCCGCCGGGAGTGTCTGTTCTGGAGAAACAATTATAGGCAGTATCTTGCGGCAATGCGTTGCGAGGGGACGTGCAAAACTCTTATAATCTGCGTTAAGCAGAGTTAGGGGACGGTAATGTACTGTCGTCGCTCCTGATATCGGTTTGTGGATGAGTATAATAATTCCCGTGACAAAAGCTGGCGGTAGGGCATTGTCCATCGTCAACAGTTCATGAAACTTTCTCGTCCACCGCGATGCCATTAGCGCAAGGAAGGCGCGACAAAATTCTATCGGCAATCCGTCAACGTCAGATGACTTTCTCAGAGCACCTTTGTTGATTGCATCGTGGACTTCGTCTCACGTAACCAGCTGCGTCAGCTCCATCGCCTCATCGACGGCGACGGCGCGAGTGACGTGTGGCAACACAAACTCCTCAGCACGCATGCTGGCAGGCTCCTCCTGGTAAACTGTGCGATAGTGGTCTACAAAGGCATTGACGATTTGGGCCTGACAAGTGACGTACTGGGAGCGACAGGTGTAGATCTCGGAGATGAGTCGTTGTTGTCAGTGTTTCCTATCGGAGGCGATATGATGCATGGTGGAGTGTTCCTTTTCCACCGAATCTTGACGTCTGCTCCTCACCACCACCCCCTGCAGTCTACGGGATGTCGGCGTTACTATTTGTGCCTTAATCCTGCTCTATTTCCTGGGTATTTCAGAGGAAGGTGATTGCGCCTCAAGGTCGCAGAGAACAGCGCAGAAATAGTCGGTAGAGGGCCGACACAAAACAGCTACTCACTTGCCATACTGAACCAAGGTACGTCAAATGGTAGGTTTGGCACATTCCAGCCACCAAGTCAAGGTTGTGCAGTACTTCGGTAAGCGACGTTCACAGGTGGACCATGTCCCGGTAACGCATTGAAGACAGTCGTGATCCTGGAGGTGGGAGGTGTTTAGCTTCCATGGTGCACGACTGCGACAGACCACTTTTTGTAGGAGGAGAATATTGCCGATGCAAGCACAGTGGTCCGAAAATGCCAAGGGCCAAAGTTCAGCACCTTGGAGTGCAGGTGTGAGTTCCTGAGAGAAGTAAATCCTATCAAGGCGGCTCGTAGAGTATGTCGAGGTGCGTCGCCAGAGCAAAAGATCACGAACTACAAGGCGCCGTTCTTGACAAGTGTTGTAGTGGGGCATTTGATCCTTAGGGTACAAGACACAATTAAAATCACCCCCAAGTAAGTAACGGTCACAACGCCCACGAAATAAAGGGCGACTTCTTCCGAACAGAAGTGTGCGCTTTCGTGCCTGGGGATGCAGCCTGGTAAATGACGGTGACTGCCATGTCTCTGGGGGACGGAAGGTATATGATATCGGCAACCAGAATTCCCTCGAGGAAGTTGAAGGGTACACCACGTCCCAGGTGGTCAGCAAGAGAAGCGTAAGTGTTATATCGCACGACGTCCGCAAGTGTGGTCAAGTTTACTTCATGTAGTAGTGCTGCTTCGACGTGCGATGCCCATGTCGTTTCGCGCAGCAGTTGAATTTTCACTCGCCAGCTAATGTTGTTAGTGCTGATCGTTGCTATTCGGTACGTTTGGAGTCGAGCCCCGTCGTGGAGGGGAACTCTATCAGCGGGGGTGGGTGGGGGGGGGGGAGGGTTAAGAGGGGCGAGGCAGAGGCAAGCCATGCCTTACATCGTCTAACGGGATTATCGTCGGCGTAACTAGGTCTCCGTCAGGGATAACTTCGTCCCTATGGTGTTGTTTCGGTCATCGTCGCCGTTGACACTTCACGCGACTGAGAGCGCTGTAATTGTGGCGTTCATACGTTCCGCCTCATCTATTGGACAGGAGGACGTCTCGATGGGAGTCGTAACGGTGGAGGCCATTGGTTGAATTGCGCCTGGGCGAGCCGGCACAGCCAGAACCGATGTCGCGTAGTCGTTATTCTCGTCGTCGTACAGGATCTCTGTGGCCTCGTCGGGCCGGACAGTCTCTGGAGCCTCATAGGGAGGTGAGTCTCTCTTGCTCCGTTAGGTGAACGTTATTTGCGTGTTCGTCCCTCGTAGTCGGATGACGGGAGGGAGTCGTGGCTGTCTGGGAGGAAGACTGTCGTGGGGACGATAAGCGATGGGACGTTCATGTCATACAATTTTGGAATTGCGCTTTGCGTGCGGCAGTGTGGCCATGTTCAGTGCCATAGGGACAGAAAGGTGCGATAACGTCTTGCCCTGGGAGCTCGAATGGTAGTTGGAAAACTCGTATGGTGCGCATGACCAAGCGTGTGTGGTCGACAGTGACAGTGCCGACATTTGTGTCGGCGTGGGAAAAGCATTTTGGTGTCCCGAAGCATTCTTTCACACACCGCGTCATTGACGACTTTGACGTACACCGTACTGCTTAAGATGGACAAATGGATGCTCAAAATGTCTGTAGTTGCGATCTCAGTTACGTGGCGTAGGATGCATCGTACTACCAAGGCCTTTGGTCGGATGTAGTCATTGCAGAAGGTGAATCTTAGTGCGGATTTTCGAAAACGATTGGCCACGGTTCTAATACACGTAAGCGATATGTAAGTGACAGCCGCTGAAAGTAACATCATCGAGTGTGCGCGCTCTGCAGGGGGAAATACACAGCACGTCCGCACTGCAGGGCTGCGAAAGTCGGACAGGTACTTCGGCTATCCGAGCACGAAACACGGCTCCTGGACTAACCCTATCTCCTATATGTCACCTTGCGTCCTCGTCCCGTACTTGCAGAGTTGTGATAAACGCATAGTGGCAGCCTTATTTATTATTGACGCACCATTTCTAGGCATCTGCGAACACGACTAGACTTCAGTTCCACAATTTATTGGTGACACATACAAACTGGTGCTGTGCGAGGACCCTAACCCGGGTTTCTCACTTTACGCAAGCTGTCGCTTTGACGACTCAAACACGTATCTGTCACCGTGGGCCCAGCACCCACTCATTTGCTGTGATTCCTGCACGGGGAGAGAATTTTGTATTATCGTCACGGCCTCTCAAGACATATAATACTATTTTGCAGTGTCTCTCTTTTGTTGGTTGGTTTGAGGAAGGAGACCAGACAGCGAGGTCATCGGTCTCATCGGATTAGGGAAGGACGGGGAAGGAAGTCGGCCGTGCCCTTTGAAAGGAACCATCCCGGCATTTGCCTGGAGCGATTTAGGGAAATCACGGAAAACCTAAATCAGGATGGCCGGACGCGGGATTGAACCGTCGTCCTCCCGAATGCGAGTCCAGTGTCTAGCCACTGCGCCACCTCGCTCGGTACTCTCTCTTTTGTGATATACTATGCAGTGGCTTTGAGATATACACATATGTCTGAAGGAGCAGACACTGCTACGATTCACAGCTGTATGATGTAGAAGATATGTGTACACGATGCTCAACTAGATTACACTTCAGCTGCACAATTTGTTGGTGATACATGAAAATTTCTTCCGAACCCGGACTCGAATCCCCATTTGTCGCTTCATAGATTCATGTGTCACCAATGAAGTGTGCAGCTGAAGACTAATCGTATTTAATGTTGCGAATACATTTCTTCCGTTGCTTCAGACACTCATCCATTTCTGAAGGACATTACATAGCATACCATAAAATACAGACACTGCAGAATAGTATTACGTGTATAGACAGGCCACGACGATAATACATAAGTCTCCCTCTGTGTGGGAATCACAGCTCCTGAGCAACTGCAAGATGTGAACACACGGGGACATATACGGATTTGGGTCAGTCCAAAAGATGGGCTCAGATAGCAAAAGTGGCAGTTCATCTTTGGCAGCGGAGTGGAAGAAAAATCTTCCCCAGGTCCCATCCTATCTGAGTATCGGCGGCTGTCGTTCCTTCATCATCCATGGCCGTAGGCTGAAGACATGCCTGGGATGTGGAGAAGAAGGCCATGTACAGGGTGACAGTTAATGAACTACATGAAATAAAATCGTCATAGCTTCTGAAGTGTTTGCGTTAGAACATTCAAACTGCACAGTTGGCTGTAGAGCATGATGGTAATTAATACACACATCCACATAGTTTCGTTACTGACAAAGCCCACTGTCATATGGAAGGGTTCGTCAATAAGCAAAACTGGCGCATTGGGGGGACTGAGAATCCGTATTTCACAATCGAGAAGCTCTTCATCCCCAATGGGTGACTGTGTGGTGTGCAGTGTCCAGTCACAGAACAATCGGTGCGATATTCCTTGATGGCATGGTGACTACCGAATGGCACGTGAAGGTTTTCGAAGATGATTTCATCCCCATTATCCAAAGTGATGACCCTGATTTAGACAAGATGCTGTTCATGCAAGACTGAGATTGACCCCATCGAAGCAAGAGAGTGTTTGATGTGCAGGAGGAGCACCTTGGAGACCGTATTTTGGCTCTGGGATACCCAGAGGCCACTGGCGTGGCCCTCGATTGGCCGCCATATTTCAGGATCTGAATACATGCGACTGCTTTTTGTGGGGCTGTATTAAAGACAAGGTATAGAGTAATAACCCCAAAACCATTGCTGTACTGAAAACAGCCATTCAGGAGGTCATCGACAGCATCGACTTTCCGACACTTCACCGGGTCATTTCATAACTGAAATCCGCAAATCTGTAATGACGGTTAGACGTTGAATAAAGTGTGTGCACGCCGTACTTTGTAACTAAGTTACGTTTTCTTTTTCATATAGTTCAGTAATTTTCACCCTGCACGTTCCAGCTGTCTGCAGTGTAGAATTACACAATTACTGCCAGGAGAGGAGCAGGCGATGATCACACTGACAACGCTGCCATAAACATAAGTCCAGACTCTTCAAGGCGAGCATCTACCGACCACAATGTCATCTTTAACGGGACCATCTTCGCCTCTGGAACCGTAGGAGGACGACGCAGAAGGAACGACAACGTCGACTGCATCCTCTCCCACTATGCTTTCATCGCAGGGCACTGTGGTGATACAGGTGATGGGGACGGAAGTCGCCTCCATGTTTGTGCTAACTTAAGCCTTCACATCTGACGTCAGGATCCTCAGACGTGTTCGGACACTGATGCCCATGTGTGCAAAGAAAGGTGTCCGAAGCAGCAGAAAAAACGCCGGCTGGTTCCGTCGGGCTCTTGCCAATTATTATCTCAAGAAGAAGATGACTCTGACGGCACTGATTCTCATCCGCAGGACAAAACAGTCGTTGAACCTCCAATCCGACCGGAGGTGGGGATGGCATTGGGGATTTATAAGCGCATCAGAAACGTCTATGGATGCAGGACATCAGGTGGACACAATCTATAGCTCCATGGCGGATGAAACACTGACCACTACAGACACATTGCCTCAGCGGGACGACCAACCGTCCAGCTCTCTGCTGCGCTCCAACAATCTCAAAGAAGGGCCTCATATCGGGGCGTCCGCGGCGGCTGCGGCCGCTCCGCGAATTCTGACAAAAGTCTTAGGGGTGCTGTGCTGCTGACAGCGAAGCCGTTTCAGACCACTGCGACGCATCCCGCCCTCACTGACGCATCCCATATCACCATTCCGCGGCAAGCTTATCGGATAAGCGCTATAGGTCACAGTATCATCGGTACAGGGGCTAAGCTCCAGATGCTCCACGATATGTTGAGTATGGTGGACCCCCATGTCGCCCTCCTGAGCCTCGATCTGCTCGCACCTATTTACAGGTATGAGGTCTCCAAACGCTGTGCACGGATAAGGGCTGCAATATGTCAATAATCCTGAAGGAAGTTATCAAGATGGATAACATGATCTAGCTCCTATCGCCTCGGGGCCTCGCCGTCACTCTTTGGATCGTCAGGATTATCAACATATGCATCCTCCAGTACTGATAAATGAAAAAGCGGGCGTGGTTTTCTGTGTAAAAGGTAGCACCATTGTTTTGGGGCTGTTACGACCACGTCGATAAGGAAGTGACCAACTGCGTCTTATTTCCCAACCACCACTAGCCACTCAGCGAACTTTGATCGTGTCTACATCTCCCCAAATCTTAACTGCGGCGCCACTTGATGCTGAGCAATGGCCGATGGCATTCTCTGACCTCGTCGCAAATGTCTCAACGTTATCCTTACGAAGGCAGAAGAAACGGCTAATGGAGAATGAATGGTGCGCTTCTCAAGGAAAGAAAGCGTCTGCGACTGATAATGAAGAAATGGAGGGGATGTGAGAGGTGCTAGATGGGTGTCCACGCTTCAGTGGTGACTCGGATGCTTCAAGCCTTCCTTTCGACTCACGCTGATCCAATACAGCTGCGAAACAAGGCGTTGTCATCGCTAAGTAATGGAGTATTGTTCCATGGTGCTGTAGGAGATCTCTGCCGATACGCCATCGGCTGCACGTCAGGTGGATACTACATTTAAAGATCAAGATCATTATGCTCCCACGACACTGTCTGGAAGGCACACTAGTATGTGCTCACAGAATCCACAACAAAAGTGAAGCTGGAGAACGATAGTACATGCTCTCAACATGGTGGGTGGCTGACGCATGTCAGCCGAAAAGGAGATCTCAAATGCTTTTGCTTAACATTTCCAGCTATTCTATGCAGCAGAGGATCATGACCTCTATGTGACGGAAGAGATTCTCCATTTGCTCACTGATGTTCTCGATGCAGATGCTGTGCTGACTGTAACAGACCCTATCACGACTGACGACATTAAAGATGCTCTTCTCAAATGGGTTGCCAAAAAGTCACCAGGCCTAGATAGTTCGCCGCTTGAGTTGTACTGCGCGTTCAAGGACCTCACGGCTTTTCACTGGGTAACGATGTACCAGGAACTGATGAAAACTGGTGTCCCCCTACCATCTGAATTAGTTGAAGGTCTAACTCTCCCGATCTCTACGTCATCGGGGGCGTTGATTATTATCGGCGATGATCATTATCTGCCTCTAACTATGATTAACAGTGAATTCAAAATTTTTACCCGGATTCTAGCCGCTCGCATTTGGTGTGTCCCACCCGAATTGTTTCCTTGAACCAAAAGGGCCTGAGTGGTAACAGTAATACACAGACGTCTCTCAGAGATTATAGGGACTTCATCACCCAGTCAGAGGCGTGTCGTTTGAGTGGAGAGCTTTGGTGTCTGTAGACTTCGACCACCCCTTTTGTAGGGTAAATCTCGACTGCGTAAAGGTGGTGTTGTGGCTGATGGACTTCGTTCCTTCCAACCTCTCTCCCCGATCCTTACATTCATTGTCATGCGTCTACTCCGAGGTAATGCGCTGAGAGTGATGATCAACGGACGCGCTGCTGGCCCGATTACCATCTCCGATCTGTATGACAAAGATGCCCAGTATTCTGTATGCCATCGCCCTCGAGCCACTATTACGTGGACAGTTATGCTGGCCGACGCGAAATACATTGAGAGGTGATGCTTTCATTGGTCGAGCGTACGTAGACGCTTTCGTATTATCGTCGCGATAGGGTGAAGAAGTGCAAGGCACACAGGAATAGACTGCCAGATACCGAACTGCTGCAGGCATCCATGTGAATTTTGCGAAGTTTGGCGCAGTGGTAAAAGGAAACGGTTTCCCGAAAAGAACTGTGGCCCCATTCCGACTGCAATATACACATAAACGTTTGCGATTTGTCTTCACAGTTGACGTAATGCGGACATTAACTATTGCTGACTTTTTCAACGGACATGCAGGAGCATCCGAGGCAACCTACTCCGGACATGCAACATGATTCAGAGGGTTGCTTATGTTAACATTTACCTGGCATCCAGCACAGCCAGCCTGGCTACCATTTTACAGATGCTAAAGACGATGGCGTACCGGTTCATGGCTGTCTTTGGCTGCTTCGTGATAGCTGGTATGATACTGAAAATTCGTTACGATACGCTCACCCTACCCACCAACAACGGAGGCCAAGATCTCGTCAACGTCCAAGTACAAGCGGTGGCCCTGTAAGTCAATACGATGATAAAGTTGTGGAGCCGCCGTCGGCACAGCTTAACGGCCACCCCAATCGAAGAGCTGGCTGCCCCTTCCCGACTACTTCCCACTGCAGTGGTGCATATATCCTCATCGCTTTCTCACATCAGGCCTTTTTTCGTTGTCTACAGTTACATCCACGCTCATCTCCAGTGCACCAGTGCCCCTATCGCTCGTGATATTTACCGCCTGATGTTGAGAGGACATAAGTCGACTGTAATGGAACGATGTAAACCTATGGTAACTTGGCCCGTGGCCTGGCGTACAGTGCAGTATTCTCTTTACCACGCCCTGGAGACCTGGTATCTGCTGGTGAACCACAAATGGCGCGGAAACGGCTCCATGCCATTAGAATGGCTGACTCTTTATTTTACCGACACTGACGTCTGCCTGACACGTATGTACATTGCTTGGAATGCGGATCTTCTTCGGAGTGCGGCAGGTGATAAGAAAAATAGTTACCCTTCTTCGCGCGGTCCCACATGTAATGGTTCCTGGATGAGACGTTCTTTCCTCGCATTAAGACTAATGACGTGACATGGGTCAAAGGAATGTCGATGTCTTACCTGTTCCACAACGGCGACAAATTCTTGATTTTTGGACTTTCCTACAGGAACGTTTTAATCGTCTTCAGCACCACCTGCGCTAGTGGAAATACTATGCCAATTTTTGGGTAGTATTTTCTTGCACCCTCCTCGCAGCTGGGGTGTGTCGGACATGAAAAGGTAATCTCAGAGTGAGTGTCTAAATCCCAGCACAAGAACAGTGGACAGGTACATACGGTATTTTCCTCGAATGTGTGTGAAATCTTATGGGACTTAACTGCTAAGGTCATCAGTCCCTAAGCTTACACTTTACTTAACCGAAATTATCCTAAGGACAAACACACACACCAATGCCCGAGGGAGGACTCGAACCTCCGCCGGGACCAGCCGCACTGTCAAGGACTGCAGCGCCTTACACCGCTCGGCTAAACCCACGCGGCTCGCATTTTCTTCGGGATGGCGTGTCCGGACGTCGACTGTTGGACAAGGGATCATCTTATAACGACTCGCATACAGCCGCGGGTGTGCGGCCTTTTTGTTAGTTACGCAGGGACGGCGATTTTTCTTTTTATATTTTTCATTATTTCCCAACGTGGCGTTATTGTTTTCTTACAACCAGGAACCAATTGCGCAAAATAACATTTAGGTGTATCCCTCTTTATCCGAAAAAAACGAAAAAGTGGTTATGTCGACCGGTAATAGCAGAATTCCGGTTTCGAATCCCAGTCCATCACAAATTTTCAGGTGCGCAGTTGCATATACATTTCTTTTATTCTAACCATCTGTAAATCGTAGCAGTGGCAGTTCCTTCAGACATGCATACGTGTCTGAAGGACACTGCATAGTACACTGTAAAACATACAAATAGCAAAATAGTTTAATGTCCTATTAATGTGGTTTTATTTTCATTTTTAGTTCGTTTTGCAGATGATTAAGAAGTCTTTCAGATGATAGCTGTGAACCTGAATCAGCGGAGCAGCACGTAGCAATTAGTTATTCTTATCGGATTGCGTTTCCGGTGAGAGAGGCGCCCTGCGTGGCGTGACGGAGACAATGACAGTACCAGGTACGGGCGTGGCGCGGCTGCCCGCCTCGGCGCGGCACGCAGAACTGCGTCGGCACGCACCGGGCATCAATCACCGGCACAAAGTAGCAACATACCAGACTAACAGCTCCGGCTGCGGCACTCTTCTGCACCTATCTCGTGGGGTGTTTGGTGCACGAGTAAGATTTTTTTCAACTCACAGATTTTTCAGTATAATGTCTTCACAAGTTGAACAATTTTCGCCTGTTTAGGGTTCCTATTTATTTACGTGTCTACTTTTTTCTAATTAAACTACAACAGCCTTGGTAGGACATAGTAAGTAATATTTTTATTGTATGGGTAACAAAAAACGCCTACTTTGACTAGGATCTCCATAAACGTAGCAGTGTCTTCACTTCTAGCTCTATCTTCAGTTAAATTATTCAGATAGGTTTGTAAAACTGAAAGTGATATATTCCTGGAACGTGTTCCCATTTATGCTCGGTTACTATTCTTCTTGTTTTCATTAGCGTTACTCCCTCTTAGTTACGCACTCCACTGAGCTCAAGCTTTGTGAGACGAAGCTGTTCATTTTCTGTTCGTTGTCCGGCACAATATTCACTTAGGTGACAAAATTCATGGGTTACCTCCTAATATCTGCTGGACCTTCTTTGTCCCGGGGTAGTGCAACAACTTGATGTGGCATGGACTCAACTAGTTGTTGGAAGCCCCTGCAGAAAAAATGAGCCATGCTGTCTCCATAGCAGTCCATAATTGCGAAAGTGTTGCCGGCGCAGGATTTTATTCACTAACTGACCTCTCAACTATATCCCATAAATGTTCGATGGGATTCATGTTGGGCGATGTGGGTGGCCAAATCATCTCATTAGAATTGCACGGGAGGTTCTTCGAACCATACGCGGACATTTGCGGCCCGTTGACATGGCGAATTATCATCCTAAAATATTCCGTCGTTGTTGGTGAATGTGAAGTCCATGAATGGCTGAAAATGGTCTCCAAGCAGCTAAACATAAACATTTCCTGTTAATGATCACCAGCTATCACGGTTCCCCGTTGACAATTTGGGTTTGTCTGCGACATACTAGAACTCTACCCAGCTCCTAACAATTGTGATTGGGACTTATCTGACCAGGCCACGGTTTTCAGTCGCCTGCTCTTTTTATACAGCTTGCATAATTAAATTTTTAGATAATTTAGGATGTGTAGCGTCCGAAATTTGATACACAGAGCACTCTCCTCTGACAAAAAGAATGACTGTAGCCTGGCTACAGGGAGAACAGTGTGCTGACCACATGCCCCTCCACATCCGCATCCAGTGACGCCTATCGGGTGAGGATGACAGAGCGGTCAGTCGGTACCGTTTTTCCTTCCAAGGACTGTTCGGTTTAGTTAATTTAGTTAAGACATCATCGGCAACAGGTGATCTTGCCTTGAAAGATAACGTCACGGAGAGTGCACAGCCACCGGCTGTAACTCGCCAGAAATATGATGCTTGATGCCCAGACTACTGGTGATGGGATTAAGAGGTGACAACAACACAGTGCTGCCCTTCCCCAGGAGATCCTGGGCCTAATCTCAATGAGGAACCGCCTCAGGAGACATTGGAAGCGTACCAGGCGCCAGCACTTCAAACAGCACATGAACAGGCTCCAGGATATAATCCGGGAAAAAATACAAACATTTAATACACAACAGTGGGACCAGAAACTCGAAGGGCTGGACACCACGCGACCTGGCGTGTGGCAGATGGCCCGACACTTCAACAAGGAGAAACTGTACACCCCCACGTTACAAGGGCCAGACGGACCAGAATATTCTGCGGAAGAAAAAGCGGAACTGATGGCCCTCACACTCGCAGCGTCATTCACACCGAACCTAGATCCCTCAGACCCAGCGTTCACACTTGATACGGACCAGGAGGTCACACGCGTCTTGTCCCAACCAGCGTGCAACATCATCCGACGTGCTAGTACAGCTGAAGTCAAATGGGCCTTCATGCATACCACCGCTAGGAAGACCCCTGGTCACGATGGCATTCAAAACCGTGTCCTCCAGGACAAAGCTGTAGACTACCTAACACACATCACGAATGCCATACTCAAGCACCAACACTTCCCCGCCTTTTGGAAGACGGCCAAGGTCCTGATGTTCAGGAAGCCTGGGAAAGACCACTCCCTCCCACAAAATTACTGACCAATCAGTCTGCTGAGCGCGCTCAGCAAGATCGTTGAGAAGGTAATATTAAAACGACTCACCAGGCACTGTATCACAAACGACACCCTGAGACCGGAGCAATTCGGTGTCAGGAATCACCACTCAACAACACAACAACTCCTCCGCGTCGTTGAATACATAACACACGGATACAACACAAACAAAGCGACTGGGGCGGTGTTCCTGGACATCGAAAAGGCTTTCGATCGTCTATGGCACAAGGGCCTAATACGCAAACTTAGCGACGCAGGGTACCCCGACGGGCTCGTACGTCTCATACACTCATATCTCATGGAAAAAAAAGACCGTGTTGTGCACCAAATGGCACCCAACACCATTACGTCAGATTCTGGGCTCGTATGAGGGTGATGAATGCGATCTGGCTCCTGCCTCATCTGAGCCTTCACATGCCGATACGTCAATTATTATACTGTGGGCAGGACCGGGACGTGTATGAAACAACGAGATGGTGCCATACCTGCTTCCAGTGTTGTCTTTTGTCTCGCCATTCGTGATACTTTATTTTACTAGGAAATTAACGTATAGAGTAAAATAAAAATCCATGCCTCTCGATTATATGTGTGGCCCCGAAACGAGACAGAAACAGCGGTAATTTAAGGCCAGTTTAATATTCAGGCAACGCCTCTCAAATTATAATTAGTGGATGTCACCGAAGTGTCGGTGACTGTAAGAGAAGGACCACTGTTTGAAGAAGGACGCCGGGGCTATAGTGATGAATTCCTGGGAAGTAGTCGGCGTTTGGTACCGGCCAGGTAGAGGCAAGCTAATGGATATGGAGAGTTCTTTCAGAACTTCGTGGTAAGATAAACAGATTTTGGTAGGAAGGACCGTTTAGGGTGACAAGAGAAAATAGTGTCTACCCTGAAAGTCTGCTTTTTTTCTTGCTGGGGCTGAATTTTAAAATGGGACCCAGTAGGGTCACGCAGCCTCAGTTTTGTGAATGCACTTGTACAGTCAACACGTAGCATCCGTGTTCATGACAGAGGACCTCACACAGAGCTACTAGCCGCCCTCTGCACAAAACGGTGAGATGCATATAGGCTAGGTAATGTGAAATCATGCTCCACTGTTGCCCCCCATTGCTAGCAGTTCTCTCTCATGCTTATTGGGGCTTCATTCATTACATTTTTCTAACTTGTATATTTATTGATGCCAGATAATATGTGCATTTGATATCGAACACAAGTCAACTCTTTCTTCCCGATTTCCATTTTTAACATTTGTTTTCTGTTGGAATCTTAATATTGAATGCAGAGAATATCCCAACTGAAGAGTCGAATTTCGGCACCCACCGTTGTTATGGTTATGGTACCGGCCTTCTTGTTTGCCTAGATCCCAAAGATTAGCATTCTGCGATGTGTGTGTGTGTGTGTGTGTGTGTGTGTGTGTGTGTGTGTGTGTATGTATCCGGCTCTGAGCACAATGGCTCTGAGCACTATGGGACTTAACATCTGTGGTCATCAGTCCCCCATAACTTAGAACTACTTGAACCTAACTAACCTCAGGACATCACACACATCCATGCCAGAGGCAGGATTCTAACCTGCGACCGTAGCGGTCACGGGTTCCAGACTGAAGCGCCTAGAACCGCACGGCCACACCGGCCGGCTAGCAGTCTGCCTTTCTGCCTCATTTCCACTACGATACAGAGTGGACAGGTATCGCCGACGTTTTTCCTTGGACAAGCCACAACCTGCTAGTAGATGGGTAGAGAATGTCTTCTGTTTGTAGTCAACAATAGCATGGCAGTATCACTTTCCATCTATGACACTATAATGATGTTTCTGGACTGCTTCAGCCATCCCTATGCACAACCATTTAGGAGTGATGAAGAAAGGGTATTGGTCCTCGCACAAGGGAGGAATGCGTCGATAAGTGGCAGAATAATGAAAGATCAACAAAATGCTCTATGCCCCGTTTAGAACCCACATTCCTCGAACAAAAACGAATACGAGAATAAGAAGGTCATGCATTTAGGCAGTTATTACAGTACTTTTTGCGTATTGTTAATATTACAATGTAGCTCTCCGCACTACGGAATTTATCATCGTTCTTTAATTACACGATAATATTATGTAGCTGAGATTAGATGCTTGGGTACTTCAAGTTGTCGAGAAATAAATAGTGGTTCCTTCGCAGAACACTTAATTTTTTTTTTTATTTTCTTTATTTTTTTTTTAATGTTTGAGGGACAAGTCGGTTTCATCATTCTTACTTCTGGGTGATTTTAGTGATATTGCAATATTTCATTCTGTTGGCTGGCATAACTGTCGTTTGGTGCACCATAAGGTAGAGTCATTGCACATCTTCAGGCTTTCCGAGGAATATCTTACAAGTGAATTTTTTGGTTTGAACATTCAGAAATAATAATTTGGTGCTTCATCCGATTTTAACTCCGGCCGATACTCGTGTGTGAAAAGTGCCTGAAGTTGTATCTTGGTTCGTATTTCTCATTGGACATAGTAACTCATTTGTGTTCCAGATTTCCTGACCCGTAGAAAGGGGAAAATACATTGGCTGAAAAATATCGCAACACGAAGAACGAGTTGGGCGACATAAATGAAAGTTATTAGGTTTGTTTCTGCATCTGAAAGATGATGTCTGCACCAATTTCGAGCCAGTCGCTTAAGAGTGGCGCCGGTAGCTCCATTGTGAGGATGTAAATCTGGTTTGCTTTCAATACACGCTCTAAGGGTCGTGAGCGTTAGTTATCTTTGAGACTGGACATGGTGAGTCGATGTTAGTCATGGGTACTTGTAAGGCGACAAGGAAATTATCAGCATGTCACTGAGTTTGAATGACGTTGGGTAATAGGGCTAAGAGAAGTTGTATGTTCCTTCTGCGATACTGCAGAAACATTTAGCTGGAATGTGGCCAATGTAATGATTGCTGGCAACGGTGGTCACGAGATTGTGCGGTTACGAGAAGGGAGGGTCCCAGACTGCTACGTGGCACTACGAAGAGGGACGTCCATCGTGTTCGGCGTATGGCTCTGGCGCATCGTACAGCATCTGCAACAGCGATCTGAGCAGCAGTTGCCACCACAGTGACACAAGGAACTGTTAAAAATCGTTTACTTCAAGGACAGCTCAGAGCTAGACGCCCTGTAGTGTGTATTACGCTGAACCGAAACCACTATCATCTGCAGCTTCAGTGGTGTCAGACGAGACCTCACTCTAGGACAGGGTGAAGCACTGTAACGTCTTACATTGAAAACTGTTTCTGCATCGCTGCCATTGATGGCCGTGTGTTAGTTGGAAGGAGGCCGGTTGAGGACCAGCAACCAATCTGTCCAATCTGTCTGCGTGCTGGACACACTGGGCCTACACTTGGAGTTATCCTCTGGGGTGTAATTTGGTATGACAGCATGGTTCAAAAAATGGCTCTGAGCACTATGGGACTCAACTGCTGAGGTCATTAGTCCCCTAGAACTTAGAACTAGTTAAACCTAACTAACCTAAGGACATCACAAACATCCATGCCCGAGGCAGGATTCGAACCTGCGACCGTAGCGGTCTTGCGGTTCCAGACTG
Source organism: Schistocerca serialis cubense (assembly GCF_023864345.2). Classification (NCBI taxonomy): domain Eukaryota; kingdom Metazoa; phylum Arthropoda; class Insecta; order Orthoptera; family Acrididae; genus Schistocerca; species Schistocerca serialis. The sequence continues at coordinate 155,972,801 of NC_064640.1, forward strand.
CAGCGCCTTTAACCGCACGGCCACTTCGGCCGGCTATGACAGCATGAGCACTATCGTAGTTATCCCACGCACTCTGACTAAATTTGTACGTCAGTCTGGTGATTCGACTTGTTGTGCTGCAATTTATAAACAGCATTCCAGGAGGTGCTTCGTACAGGATAACGCCCGTCCATATACCGCTGTTGTAACCCAACGTGCTCTACATAGTGTTGACACGTCGCCTTGACCTTCTCGACCACCAGATCTGTCGCCAATCCAGCCCACATTGGACATCATCGGACGACAAATCCAGCGCCATCCACAAACAGCATTAACCTTTCGTGTATTTACCGACCAGCTGTAACGGACATGGAACTCCATCCCACAAGCTGACATCCGGCTCCTGTATAACACAATGTATGTACATTTGCATGAATGCATGCGCCATTCTGGAGGTTACACCGGTTATTAATGAACCAGCATTTCCCATTTGCAATGGCTTATCTCGTGTTTAACCACTCAAATGTGTCACCTAGACAAATGTATTCCCGAAATGTCATTACCCTACATCAATGATTTTTTACCGTTGTCATTTCTTTCCGTCAGTGTAGTATTTACGAAAGGTCCATGTCACTCTAATACAGAGGTTCAGTGATTCTGAGGAGTCTTTAACTTGTAAAGAGCTAACTGCAAACACTGAATAGCGAACCACATTTTCCAATCTTCTAAGGTACACGTCTTCTGCCTCTAGCTGTTTCCAGTTCTGCGGTACTTTTACTTGTCCTGTCAAATATACTTTCTTACAAAATTCGTATTTATATACAGACTTTTATTTCTGGACTTCTTAGGCTGGTTGAGACACCAGTCCCCCCACCACCACCACCATTTACTGCATTTATTTCTTACTGAATTGATGCCGACTCACGACACTAAAGATCGAAAAATGTCGTGTCAGCCACTAGTATTGCGTACTTAGAGTGTGCGACATCTCTTAGAATCAGTTACTTATGTTTATGTGATTTTGTCGCTTATGCATCAACAAGTCTAAGCATTGTCTAAACAGTATCTCAGCAGTTCTCGCGCGTATGTAAAAATAAATAAATAAAATATCCACCACCTATAATGGACTTGTTGTATTTAGCCTTTAATGTTTTATTTTTAGGATAACAATTCTGTGCGCGTACTGCGAAGAGCCACAGTCACGCAGCGAGGTATTTCTCGCGTGTCTTCTTGGGACACAGCAGCAATACCTGAGATACGCCCGGCTTGAAAATTTGATGAAAACGCGTCCCTGGAGCAGGGAGGCGGTGTGACGAGCACAGAGCCGCCCGCTGTGTTTCCCCCAGCTTCCGGGCTCTCTTTTGTCTATTACAGCTGGCTTTTCATTTGTCTCCGGTTGATTACATTATGTGGCCTTATGATTCCGCGACTACTACATTAGTAATTACATCTGACAGAACGGCGTCAGGGGCGGAGGGACCTTAACTAACACACTAACAACGTGACTCAGGCGCCGCGGAATGTGTCGCCTCTCGCCTCCCCCAGACGTTCGCCTCGTCACAGGTAATGAAGTACTTGTCCTGGCGAAACAAGAATTTTCGGCGACCCCGTAAAAAAAGACATAAAAAACATTTCCAAGGATCAAAGTAGCAATTTTACATACAATAAACGTCTAATGAACGTTAAAACAAATGAGCATAACGAGCACAATACAGTCTTCTATAAAATGTATACTAAAGGTGATGGTGAATATAATAATAGTTATTTGTATTGTGGGTACCCAACAGAGCAGTCATTAACGCCAATAGCTATATAATATTTCAGGAGTGTCTTTCGAAGATTTTTCAAAACTTTTATTGTAGAATGTGAATTTTCATTAAAATCTGAAACAGAAAGAGCCTTACAACAATCTCAATAGACGACAAGACAACGCTGAAAATCTTACAACTTGTGCCTTCTTCACCTTATTGTTTTATTACTTTATTTCTATATATTAGCTATACATTCTAGTCGCTTTCTCGAAAACAATGGACTGTTAAAGAGGAAAGCATGTTTATGCAAGTCAATATGACCACATTTTTCAATACCATATGTTGAAGTAAGTTTAGGGTATCTATCTTAACACATTTTCTTATTTGTAATTGTGTTTGTTATTATTATTCTAAAATTTAAATGCCAACTTTCATATTGTAAACCAGTGGTCCAGTAACGGATTAACACTCAATATCTGCAAATCGTCCCATTGTAAATGATTGCGATATAAATACATACATGTCCCGGGGTTTTTATACCACCAGTCAGTAAAAAGACTAGATCGTTCCTACATCGGAAAATAGTACTAATAGCAGGATGGTGAACACAGAAGTGTTTCATGTCACCACATCCAGTGCTACCAGGCTGTTGAGGTGCAAATGATTTCTTTATAAAGCCTCAGTGGGAGGTGTTGATAACTTTCCTAGATTGGAGAACCCATATTAAATGACCGTTTGCCATCTTCTCGAATGCTTCCCCAATATAACTACTCACATTTCTACTGGCATTGGTGCCACACTGTGAGCCGTTCATAAGCGTCGTTTCAGTTTCGATACGGTGTAGAGGTGGTTGTACCTGTCTTCATTAGTTGAAATGGAACTGAAATGGCCTTTACCGGCCCATGATGGTGTGTGTTCGGGTCTCGCATCTTATGATTTTCTATTTCTGCAAGTTTCTGGCTGTATCTGGTGGATTGTGTAGGTGTGGTTGTGAAAAGGCCTTTGTACAGTGTGTCCGATTTCGAAGATGCTCTGCTTTTGCTCTTAATCCTCCTCAGTGAATACTATATTTTGTATATGGTGGTAAACGGCTGATGACGTTGGGTATACTAGCAGTGAACGTTTTTCATCTGCTTTTATTACTATTATTCTACCTACTTGGAGGATTTGGAGGGATCTTATCTGATGGACTCTGTCAAAAAAGCCGTAAAACCATCCATCAATCCCTTTCCGCAGAATAACCATCATTGTACAACCAGGTGATTCGTTTCATGGTTAGTTTACACATCGTTGAAACTGATCCTTCAGCAACCTGATGGATTACCTGAGTGATTTGGTCAGTCATTTCTTGGGCATATACGGGTTAGCCGTATAGCACCTTTTTTTTTCTGCTAAGCATCTACTATGAAGGCGGCTTTTCATTACGTATTGTGCGTCACAAGTTAATCCAGATGCTGGAGCTTTCCCTTTGAAGCAAGTAATCAGCTACTACTCGTTGAGCATAGCATGCTAAGCAAGGAGAACATGGCGATACACCAATGGCAGATGACCAGCCTGCATGTGAGCTATGTTCTAATGGTTTTCCCGTGTTCAGAAGACAGATAAGGTTGTGTATAAGATATCTTAATATTGAGCGGGAAATTTGATCGACGATACTTTCAAGTGCTAAAATATCGTTATGATGGTGTGGGAGAAGTTCCATATTCGACGGTGTACACTTTATACAGATCTGCAGCTATGTGTTCGCGAGTAGCGGAACCTGACAGGAGTAGAATAGGTCTTGAACGGATAGTTCTATCTCCTTACATGTTGTTCTTCCTGTGAGGGTCGTGAAACCAATACACAGGACTGCCTGATACCTTAAAACGTATCTCCTGTAAGCATAGGCATTTTAATGGGGGATAGGAGTAGTAAGGAATGGTGGGGGGGATTTCTTATTATATCTACGTAGGAGTTGTAGCCCTCAGGTAAGAATGGCATTATTGTGTGTGATAATTCTACAGCTGCATTCCTTGGCAGCACTTTGTAGCTTGCTGAGTTCATCTGCTTTCCTTGTGGAGTTGAGGTCTTTTTACTTTGTGAAGCAGTGCTTTGTCTACCGTTCACAGGTTCTCTGGTTTGATCGAAGCTGTCTCTTTTTTTCCTGTACTTTTACTTGTGCTCCCACATGCGGAAGTGATTGTACTGATATTTATCGCCTGGGTTTGCGATGATTTATATTGTTGCTTTCCTTACAGGTAACAGGAAATAGCGGCGTGAAAGGATGAATTTGTAGAGTAGGGCAGAGGTCTGCACGTTGAAAAACTTTTCTGACGTTTCCCTCTAGTCACACATCTAATTGAAGTTTAATACACTTCGTCATTCCATTTTGAAATAATAGCATTCACTTCCTGCGTCCTGCAATATTTTTCTGAAATTAAAGAAAATGCTCTGCGGAACTAAGGTTTACTCAAATTTGAATAGGTCGTGTACCTAGGAACAAATAATCCATTCAGATTTTAAAATGTTGCAATCCAGAAAATCTTGTCTTTGTATATTTATTTATTCACACGCCCAGTTCCGTAGGACCAAATTGAGGAGGAAATCTCCAAGGTCATGGAACGTGTCAGCACGTGAAATTGCAACATAAAAGTAATAACGGATAAAAATAAAATATTTGTGAACCCGAAAAAATTTCAGTCCATAAGTTTAAGTAAACGCAGTCAACAATACAACAAGAAGCAGCTTACTTATTCATGGAACTCCTCGACAGAATAGAAGAAGCGACCCATGAGGAAACTCTTGTTTCGATTTGAAAGCCCGTGGATTACTGCTAAGATTTTTGAATTCCAGTGGTAGGTTAGTGAAAATGAATGCAGCAGTATGCCGCACATCATTCTGCACAAGAGTTAAGGAAGTCTGATCCAAATGCAAGTTTGATTTCTGCCGAGTATTAACTGAGTGAAAGCTGCTTATTCTTGGGAATAAGCTAATACTGTTAACAAGAAATGACTGTAAGGAATATATGTATTGAGAGGCCAATGTCGAAATATCCATACTCGTGTACAAGGGTCGAGAAGGGGTCCTTGAACTTACAGCACTTATTGCCCGAACCGTCCGTTTCTGAGTCAAAAATATCGTTTTAGAATGGGAAGTGTTACCCTAAAATATAATACCATACGACACAAGCGAATGAAAATAAGCAAAGTAGACTCACTTCAAATACCGGTCGAATAGTAATAATGGCAGCATTAAGTCGTTGAACAAGATCCTGAAGTGGGCTTTCCACGACAGTTTACTACATATCTGAACACCTAGAAACCCGAACTATTCAGTTTCACTAATCATATGCACATTCTGTGAAATTAAAACGTCAGGTTTTGTTGAATTGTGTGTTAGAAACTGTAAAAAGTGAGTGTTATTCTGATTTAGCGTTAGTTTATTTTCTACAGTCCATGAACTTAAGTCATGAACTGCACTATTTGAAACCGAGCCAATGTTGCACGCAACATCCATTACTACAAAGCTAGTGTCATCAGCAAACAGAAATATTTTACAGTTGCCCGTAGTACTAGAGCGCATATCATTTATATAAATAAGGAACAGGAGTGGCCACAACGCTGATTCCTGGGGCACCCCCAACTTGACCGTACCCCACTCAGACCCCACATCACAGCCATTGTGAATAATGACCTTTTGCTGTCTGTTGCTGAAATAAGAGGTGAACCAGTTGTGAGCTAATCGACGTATTCCGTAATGGTCTTGCGTCTGGAGCAATATTTTGTGATCAACACAATCAAATGCCTTAGTTAAATCTAAAAATATGTCTAGCGTTCGAAACCTTTTGTTTACCCCATCCAGTACCTCATTGAGAAAAGAGAATATAGCGTTTTCAGTTGTTCAACGACTTCTAAAGCCAAACTGTACATTTGATAGCAAATCGTGTCACATAAAATGATCAATTGGCCTTACATACACAGCCTTTTCAATAACTTCAGCAAACACTGATGGCATAAAAATAGGTCTAAAATTGTCTACATGATCCCTTTCTTCCTTTTTATAAAGCGACTTTACTACTGAGCACTTTAATCGTTCAGGAAACTGACCATTCCCAAAGGAAAAACCACAAATATATCTAAATACAGGGCTAACATGTGTATCACAGTACATTAATATTCTACTAGGCACTCCATCATATCCATGAGAGGCCTTAGTCTTCAGTGATTTAATTATTGCCCCAATCTCCCCATTGTCTGTATCACAGAGGAGTATTTCATACATCAGTCTCTGAAAGGCATTTGCCAAGAAAGTTATATGATTTCCTTTAGAAACTAAATTTTTCTTTAATTCACCAGCTCAGAAAATGATTCTTAAATACCGTACATATATCTGATTTATCAGTAACACAAATATTTTTATTACGATCTGACTTCATATCGTTGACTTTGTGCTGCTGACTAGACACTTCCTTCACAACTGACCATACGGTTCTAATTTCATCCTGTGAATTAGATATTCTATTCTTAATTAACAGTTAATGTGTTAAGTTACTCGTCTGCTACATACCGACAACCATGACACAGTTAGTATCACATATGCCGAATGGCTCCGTTGCATGGGGCCTATGTCTGAACAGCCACTCAAAGTTGGGGTGGACTACCACTATAAATGCCATTAACTGAGGTGAGGTTGAGATTTTCAGAGCCTGTCAGGCCAAAAGGAGGTGCCCCCGAATCCAGAGTGGTGCTTCACCGGCCTGTGCACACAGACTCTCAGCTGGACTGATCTGAATCACTTCAATCGATATCCGAATGCATTCAGGGTGAACAGTGTCTAACTTCTTGAGGTAGGAAATTCATGCTGATCCATAAACCACACTGCCATAATCTAAGCTTCATCTGACAATTGTCCTATAAGACTGCAGGAGGCGGTATCTATCAGCTTCTTAAGCCTTCTGCTGAAGCATTTCAAAATATTCAACGGTTTAAAAAAATTCTTTCGCACTTCTTTCAGGTGTGGGAGCCAGGTTATTTTCGACTCAAACAGTAGGCCCAAAAGTCATACAATGTCCTTAAAATGGAAACTATTTCTCTACATTGTGAGCTCTCGTTGGTTAAAAGTTTAACGAGCGCTGTTAAAACCGACTCAAATAGTCATTTCTGGTGATAAGCTACAACCATTTTTATTGCCCAAAGCTTGCAGTCTCCTGATGGTCAGATGTAATTGGCTCGATAATGAATCTACAGATTGGACCTTCACGGTAACCAAAAGAAGATACAAGCAAATTGGTGGCTTTCCTACCTTGCGCGGAAAGCACAACTTCAAAAATAACAAGAATTTTAAAGAGATTTGACATTAAAAGCGCATTACGTCCGCCAGCTAAGACTACAGCACGGCTTGGCTGGATAGTAATAATAATAATAGTAACGAGCGTATGGCATTGGTGACCGGGAGACCCCTCGCGGAAAAGTAACTGATTTCTATGCTTCTTTGGCCTTGATGTAGAAGAGAATTCAAAGTTGGTAGAGCACTTGCCCGCGAAAGGCAAAGATCTCGATTTCGAGTCTCAGTCCGGCACACAGTTTTAATCTGCCAGGAAGTTTCATGTAGAGGAGAAGTAATTAACAGGTAATACGATAGAGAAATCCATAGCTGAATTAAAGACGATGCATCTTGTTATCCCTTACAAGCTGGGTATAAAGACAATCGGTCAAGTTTCGTGGAAATTGCTCTTCATCACTTCGAGTGAGGAAAAAGACAGAGTCGCTTGTGCAGCTGATGAATTCTATGACACATTCGTATAGAATTAGTGATAATTAGTAATGGATTACTATTCCGCAACTTTATCTCTGTCTTCAGGAACATCAAGGCAAATTAGGACCAAAAATTAGAAAAAAAGTATTCTTTCTAGCAAAAGTCTCGTCAGAGCGTAACAACATCTGGAAAAGTGGAAGGGAATAATTTTCAATGTTACATCCGAAACGTCTTCCAACCACTTGCAGAGAATATTTCATTGCTTTTCTTCGACTCTTGGCCTGGGCCTAGCGACTCCCCTGTCTGTCAGTTTAGTTTTATCAGCGGAAAAGGATTGTTAAATTTCAGTTCTTTCTGCATTGTCAGTTTGGAACACCACATTTTACGAACTTGATCAAGTGTGCTTGGTGCGCAGAACAATATGCATAACAACGGCCACAACCATTCCATACTCCATACCAGTTCTGTCTAAATGAAACTATTAATTGCTGTGAAGTGGTTGAATGCATTGCTTTTTCTTGTAGCAGGTATGCCTGGTCTAAGGAGAAGGTTTTTTTTTTTTTTTTCTTTTCGTCATCCATGACACACTTCGCCCTTTTGTAATGACTACAGGGAAAGAACAAGGAACCATGTCACCGTTAGCAAAATGTACATTATCGAAAGTTATCAAGAGAACTGTATTACAGCAACTGTTACAAAACACTTAATTTCAACAAATCGAAGTCCCAACTGATGGAAGTCGTATATAACGAGACATCATACACTATCTTCCTTTTTTTTCTTATGCTAGTCAGATGTGTAACAGTTACATCTGCAACAGTTTAGCTGTAAATATGAGCCGCATGTTACTCAAAAAATTATTCATTTGACTGAGTTAAGTTCTTAAAATTCACGTGGGTGCACTTTGGATTTCGCGCTACGGGAAGCTACGTCCTCTCGTCACGGCTGCATCTTCTTATTAGCCGATTTGTGAGCTAGGCTGGATGGGCTGAAAAAAACGTTGTTGTAAGTGGTCCTTCGTGAGACAGAATTGAGCAGCTTATTTAAATATTCTGTGCTGTCACCCATGTCCTTGAAATATGTGTAGGTTTCTTATTTGATGTTCCGAGTTCGATAACGGAGAGCAATGGTGAGCACTGGTGCGTAATAATGATTATCAATGATGATCCTGACAATACGTCAAAAATAGAAGGTCTTATTCTTGCACGTGGCTAAGAAAAGAGAAAAATGTGGTTTACCTTGTTCAGTTGATATAATTTCATAGGGACGATGGGCGATTTCTGTGCTAAACCAGTGGAGCGAATGAAATTCCATGCACCACTTAACACTGGCCACAATGGAAGTATTTATAGTATGGAAATACATGAAAACCTAAATATACTACTGTATAAAAATATTGTAGTTTTGCGTACCTGCCATGACGGCGCCGAGTGTATGTCCACATCATGATTTGTTTTCTTAAAGTGACTGGTGATTAACTGAGTTTATTTCCTGACAGACCGTGATACTTGCTCTGTAATTATTATCAAAAGTTCGTCCGAAAATCCGTTATGACGATAATGGTTGCATAGGTATACACTGACTCCAGTGGTTAAAACCCAGGAGGAACTCTTAATAGGATTCATGGCTCCGATCACAATATAGCTTTGCAAGCGAATTTACGAATGTATCACGGATTTATAGGCATGAGTTTTGACATGTTAATATTCTGTAGGTAATCCCACATCTCGTTGATGTGCCCATAAAATTGTTATCAAAATCTGCATACAGATGCCAACTTGGTTTTTCCGGGGGGAAGGGGGGGAGGGGGCAGTCCACTGTGGGGCGGTCGCAACGATCAGGACGTGCTTTGTAATGCTGAAATCGCTGTATTAGGCCCTTTGGCGGGGTCCCGCGTGTTGCGCAGCGCCAGCACAGCAGCAACGGCTGATTGTCGAGAGGCGTGCTCGCCGTCGCCGTCGTCGTCGGCGTAATCGAGTTTTCGTCTACAGTTATTGCATTTTGTTCGGGCCCGCGTAAGCAACGTGCAATATCACGTTAATGCCCTCGGCCGCTCCGGCTCCATCGAGAGACGCGTGTCTGAATTCCTACTGCTGAGTCGAGAGATCTCAAAGTTGGACTTTTGCAGTCTGAAAACACCGAGGGAGAAGGAAGTCAAATAAAAGCGCAGGAAACCGCTTGCTGACAAAGAATTGCTCGTCGATACGAATATTCTAAATGGAACTCGCTAGAGGAAGCACGGACTACCGTAGAAAGAGTCGAAAAAGCTGGAGGAACACAAAACAAAAAACACATCTGTAGCAAAACGCGCAACAAAAATAGATAAAGTATCTCAGAAGTTTAATGGAACAGCGATGGACTGTGAAAACGTTTTTATTCTATTCCACTAATACCGATTGTTGCCGGCCGTTGTGGCCGTGCGGTTCTAGGCACTTCAGTCTGGAACCGCGTGACCGCTACGGTCGCAGGTTCGAATCCTGCCTCGGGCTAGGATGTATGTGATGTCCTTAGGTTAGTTAGGTTTAAGTAGTTCTAAGTTCTAGGGGACTGATGACCACAGATGTTAAGTCCCATAGTGCTCAGAGCCATTTGAACCATTTGATTTGAACCTATTGTACAGCGCATGATTACTGTAATAAGAACTGCAATTTATTAAAAGTAGAATGAACACTGCTCTAGAGTTTTCGATTAATTTAAAGGCGATAAGATTCAAACTGAGCGTTATTGTAGCCAGTAGATATGTAGTTGACTTGTTAACTGTTTAAGTTCTTGTCTTTGCACGCGTACACATTAAATAATGTGAAATACATCTTTGCAGGCGTACACATTAAATAATTTGAAATACATAGGATGTATAAAATTCCGTTTATTAGTTCAATACATGTTAACTGAACCATCGAAAAGACCTGTCTGACTGAAAAGCGCAGCGGTCTTCACATCATTTAAAACTTATACCAAAAGTGTAAGTACTCAACATTCAAAAGCTGCCTTCCATGCACAGATAAAAACACAGATGTAAACACAATTTTAAGAATCTTTTCTCCACAACGATTCTCTTAATATAAAATCCTCTTATTGGAGGCACATTTCAAATTACCCTAGAATATAATAATGCAGGTACACGCAAATTCGGGAACTGCGTGATTCTAATCCCTGTCCGAGAGTTAGGACTTGTGAGCGTCGGGTTTTCTGTAATTCAGACCTGATGCATGCGGGGATGATTCTTTAATCAAGGAAACGGGTAAAATTTTGCTGTTGCATTGTCCCCAAGAAAAAGTGTTCCGATTTTGTTCAGCCCCTAGTCTCTGATGTTCTAGATGTCGATGGGATGTTAAACGCTAACCCTCCTTCTTTCTTCCTTCAATTCATACTTCTGTCTAAGAGTTTCTAAATTACCAAGAGTAAAATGTAAATTGTTGACAACTGGTAGTGTATAAAACGGATAATTTGGGGTAAAATGAGTATAAAACAAGTTTTCTAACGTATAAAAGGAAAATGAAACAATGCACATTTGTTTCTGTTTAGATTATTGTTTCAACAACCTTATTAACATTTTCGTTGTTCTTACCAGTAAGAGATAATATCAGAAGATCCTGACTGAAATCGCATCAAAGTTAAATGTGGTTTACATGATCAAATAGAGTTTAATAAAATAATGTGCCATGTTTTCGTGCTACAGACATTCTCTACATAACACAGGTACAAATCACCGTACGCTCTTTATTTTGAATTGGTTTATCGACTACCTTGTGGCGTGTATGCGCTCTTACATGACTGCCTCACACTCACTCATAGTTCTAACAGAGTACATAGATAAATGGACGAACATGCCCTCACGATTCATAATTAAATAACACGGAGACGTACACTGTCACACAGAGTTTTAATCAATCAGTTTGTCCATTTCATAATGCAGTCAAGAGCCAGAGAGTCACTATGAGTGGAGAAAAGGAAAGAGAGAGTCGTGTGTCGTTATTGGCTGGGACACTCTGAGGACTTGTTGAGCCAATCGGAAAGGGTCTTCCCGTTCTTCGCACTATAGCTCTTTTCTACACATGTACAGAGCTGTATCGTAACTTCATCTGTCGAGTCTAGTGTAGTGTAGAGTCATATTTGCGTTTATCGACTACCTTGTGGCGTGTAGGCTCTCTTACGTGACAGCCTCACACTCACACATAGTTCTAACAGAGTACATAGATAAATGGACGAACATGCCCTCTCGATTCATAATTAAATAACACGGAGACGTACACTGTCACACAGAGTTTTAATCAATCAGTTCGTCCATTTCATAATGCAGTCAGGAGCCAGAGAGACACTATGAGTGGAGCAAAGGAAAGAGAGAGTCGTGTGTCGTTGTTGGCTGGGACACTCTGAGGACTTGTTGAGCCAATCGGAAAGGGTTTTCCCGTTCTTCACACTGTAGCTCTTTTCTACACATGTACAGAGCTGTATCGTAGCTTCATCTGTCGAGTCTAGTTCTTCGCACTGTAGCTCTTTTCTACACATGTACAGAGTCGAGTCTAGTGCAGTGTAAAGTCATATCTGCGTTGTGGTGACAGAAGGGAAAGGGATGCTTGTGCCTGTGTCGGTGCCGGTACATAGCCTAGTCCTCTCGAATAACGTCAAGGGAACGACCGCTTCATATGAGGTTTATTCGGATATTAAGGTTCGGTAGATCACGAAATGGAAACGACAGTGAAGATCCGATGAAACTTTGCACAGATGTCGGGAAGTATCTCAGAAATGCCTGACGGTCGCTCTTTGCTGTTATGAGCGTACAAGGGGCAAGTAAAGATGCCTGGAAAATATTATCTCCCGCTAAGTAAGTGTGCCCGCTGACAGGTAGCGCCTGATTTCATGCAATCGCACATAACGTATCTGGCATGCATTTAGTTCTGCATGACGATTCTCGGTGGCACACTGCAAGAACAATAAGGACGCTCCTGCAGATTTTTCGATGTGAAGTGTTTGATCACCCACTACACAGCCCGAATGCTCATCTTTTATCACATAAAGCGCCGGCTGTGAAAACCACGTTTTGGCGCAGACAACGAATTTCACACCACCATACAGAATTGGCTGATGGCACAGGGGGCTGCCTTTTATGATTAGGGTATTCGGAAATTGGTACAAAGCTACGACAAATGTCTAAGTCGGAGCGGCGACTATGTGTAGAAGTACGAGTGGCTGGAAGGTGCCAGATCCAGTGTGGTATTCATATGATTTCCCATGCTCGCTTAGGCAAATGGCAGTCTGATTTCCAATACTCGTTTTACAAAACTCGGTATACAAATGGATAAAATAAGATTACCCACAATTTCTTGTTTACATGATTTATGACAAGAGGTACACAGGGCTTCTCTCGCTCAGGTAGATATTAGCAAATTAGAATAAGCGAGTCAAAGTTGATTAAATTTTGAATGCAAACAACGTCTATGAGTATCTGATGTCACTTCACACAATAACATGTAGGACTCCATAAGATGCACTGAATTGTGTCACTCAGTTCTCATGCGACGTTACTACAATGGGTTCCTTCTTCAAAGAATTATATTTACTACTGGAGCTACCTTCACAAATAACGGAAAGCTGACTGTAAGAAATTGGGATTATTGGACACCTGAGAAACTGCACTGGCTGAGGCAGGTAAAGCTTCAGAGACAGTACAGTGTGAGGACAAGGGCAGTGGGTTGCTGATAAATGTGCTCATGGTTCTCGTTATGTAAACAACGACATCACACGGCCTTGGTCCTTACGTAAACAAAACAAAGCATCCATGTCCGCTCTTAAGTTATTATTATGCAAGTGTAATTTATGATCATAATGTAAACATACCAGACACCTGGTTGATGCTCTTACGTCAACAAAATGGCTGTCAGATCCATTGAAAATTACGTACGCTAACTTGTTACTTCGTTGAGCCCCTTATGTATACAATATGTCCACTATATACTATTATCTTTTATTTAAGTCGCAGATATTTATCTATCTGACCTCATTGAATCTGATGCCTCCCACTCCCTTCTAATCTTCCCTCTCCCCACCTATCTACGTTAACTGAATGGTTTATGAATGACAGGTCGGTCTGAATTACTACAATTACAATGAACTAAGATCGAAAAAAAGATGTCAGATGGCTTGACAGTAGAATATACCCAGGAAATTCAAAGGGCTTTAAACTATTGACTGAATTACTATCATTACTATTATTTATGACCAAAATAAAATGACATCAGACACTTTGACAGTACCGTGGACATAGAAAACTCAAAGAGAATTATCTTATTGGCTGAATTACTATAACGTAATGGTATCATAGGTGCCCAAGGACCTTGACATTGGCACTTTAGCGTATGACCACCTTACACTTCTGTTTACAGGTTTGGGACTATTCGTAACCATTTTGCGGCTATTTCTTAAAATTTTGCCTATTTCTTTCCAGTATTCCAAGTACCCACTTTTCATGATTTTCATTCAAAGACTCATAACACTATACAGCACTTAATGAAACTGACTAGGCTCAAGCGTGTCTAATTTGTTTTCTCTTAATGATATAGTCTCTTCTCAATGGAAACTATCTTTTTAGTCAAAACGAATCATTTGGTTAGATTTCTGTCTACGGCTTCTGAGTAAAATCTGAGACCTCACTTCTCAGCTTTACCTAAGTACTACATATTTCGAACTTGTCATAAATGACCTTCGATACTTTCTCCTGTGGTTCGCATACTGCTTCTGAAATCCAGTTCCCTCTTTAAGTTCTAGCTCAGTCATTTAAAGTCAGGAAATCAATTTGTTTTTTACTTCTCAAATGTATGAATGTTTTACTTCTGAAATATTTGAAACTATATTACATAGTAATGACAGATTATTCACAGTTTTTTCTTGCAATCTATTGTCAAGATTACTTAATTTTGAATTTATCTCTTGCATCATTTTACTGTGTATAATGGTTCACTCGTGTCACATGGCTATCCTGAAGGTGCTGGACTACCTTGTTGAGCCACAATCCTACATGATTTTATAATCTACTGCTTTATAACTCTTCGCAGTAGGAGACTATTGGAAATACAGAACAAAGCTCTCCAATAGTGTTTCATTTCTGCTTTGGTGTCTCCATGCACTGCATCTGCTGTGTACAACTGCTGTACCCTCTGTTACGACGGTCTTGTTACAGGCCTGCTTCGTCACTGCCACTGGCGATGGTAGCTGCATGTCTGTCAAGCGGGTGAAGCTGCGCACTGTCCTCTTGTTGAACTACAGCAAAATATTCCTAATAAATTTGAAACTGCACGCGTACTGCGCATTAATTTTTAGTAAACCGACAGCCAGTTTGTGTTTAGATTGAGGTGACTGCCCACCCTCGAGAAATATCAAACGTTAAACCATAAGTACGCGATTTTCTTAATTAATTTAGCTGATTAAGACGGCATAGTTGTAGCAAGGCGAACTTAAATCTTGCTGCTAAATTCTGCTAATTTACTGAATTATTTATGCACAGTGATGTCTAGCAGTACGGAAGCTAATCTCTTATGTTACATTTAGCACTAAGGTCAAAGTAAAGTTGCGTTGTACTACTGGGCCACCAAGCGACACATTCAGTACTCCCAGGAATTGTGTAATCCTTGTTTCCGGGCCGGGTACTGCACTATATTGTTACGTTGAGTATGCAGGCGGAGTTGAAGGCTGCGTTGTCTTGTGTTGTTGCCTTAACGGGTAGGTTTACCTTACAGAGAAGAAACTCACTTCAGCAAGTGACTAGCGTGTGAAAACCCGAGAGCGCTGTTGTGCTGTACGGGAGAAAATGTGTCATAATGCAATGTTACTGGTAACCTGCAGCATGACTTATGACAGTACTTGCGAGCGACGTTTATTAGCAGCTGTCCTGCAACTGGTGTGTAGCGAGTTGCGCTGTGGATCTACTAGACCAAGCTGCTCTCAGCGAAACCTTGGTGCATTTGTTCGACAGTCTATGAATCGTCAGGATTGTACATGTATGGGGAAAGACGTAATTTACTCAGCAACTTACTGGATACAAGTTGTACGTTCTATATTGCTCCCTATCTGCTGTTTGTGCTTGCTAATTGTAAGACCGTGAAGTTTGGCTGTCCCGTTTTCTCAGTACTTATATTTGCGAGTGGACCGAAGCTACCAGTCAGAAAGAATATTTTATCAGAGGACTGTGAACTGGGCAGCGGTGTTTGATGGTATGTAATTAGTTTAAGTTTTAGGAATTGTCTTTAATGAACTATTTACCCACGCTTTCGGATGCTTTGTTTGAAGTGTCTGGGGTTTAGATTCCGACTGATTGTATTTCGTATTTCGCTGTGCAGGCATTATTGGCTTATAACAGGGTTTGTGGGCGGCGCTACGCTGGATTAATTACGGTCCCCCACGAATGATCACATTTTTGTGTAAGGTTACCATGGCGAAATTTATTTATTTCATGTCCAGGAGCTACGATATGGCTTATGGTTAACAGAAAGAAAACTGCTGGATGGTGCTTCGTACATCACATTTTACCTTAGCTAACACATGTATTGGTCGTCAGTTCTATGGCGCAACTTCTTGTCGATGCATTCCGTGTGTACATTGGCCATGTAAACTCTCATTTTAATGAAGGATTCTGTTGTTGTTACTCTTAGTGTATATTAGATGTTACAGTGTGTAAGATTTTGAAACTTAAGCTGTGCTGTACACGTTGAACTTTTTAATAAAATTATGATTTCGGCTTGTTGACTAGCGTGCCTGTGTAAGGTTTTACCTCTGAAGCATGTAGTATTGTTTTATTAAACGTTAATGTATCTTGAAGGTGCTGGTAAAAAATAATAACTTACTCATTGTTCAGAGGCTGTATAGGTATTGTAGTTTTGTACTGTAATTTTCCTGACGTGGCGCAACTCTAATGTGGTCTGTTTTTGAACCATATTTAAGTTGATGGTGAAAAAGCGCTACATGTCAGTGATAGCCTATAAGCTGCGGATGAGCATATATATTACCACTTATTGGTGGCAGGTGCAAACTGTACTAACGAAAACTGTTAAATCAGGCCATGGACGTCATCGCTGGGCGTGAACGTGCCCCCCAAACATTTTCTGGAAGCAGTTTCAACTTTCAGAGTCTTAACTTTTTTTTTTTTTTTTTTTTTTTTAAATGAAAAGACACCGTTGAGCGAATATATCCAAGCTAAACTAATTATAGGTACTTTAGTGCAGTAAGAATTAATAGTCACCAACCTGCCAGTAAATCAGTTCCACTTATATTAGTCACTGAAAAAGCAGTGTTCTAAGTTTTAGTGAATTATGTTGATACGATTACGTGTGAAGAAGGAACGGGGTGCTGTAAGTTTTTAGGAGGGGTGGCTAGAAGGCAGACGGGGCAGAGAGATAACACGCGAACGCCACGCGACTTTCTCTTGCAGTATGGTTCGGTACAATAACTGTAGTTAGCGTATGTGTCAAGAGGAATTTCTACGAAAAGAGTTAAACGAAATTCGTCACTATTGCCTGTTTTTATGAGGCACAGGAATGATGACAAGTAAATATTTACTAAAAAATGTATTCCCATTTACTCATTTTTTTTCACTACAGTGTAACAGAGCACCTAGTTTTTAGGACTTTATGGTCTTTTCAACTGATCTAAACACAGCATACAGCCTGTTAAGTTCTATACATATTATTTTTCCTTTATTATTTCCATGAAAGTGGTTTATAATAAACTAAGAATTTATCCGTCACGTTTCCATCTACGTTACTCAGTGAAAGAAAAATATTCAGTGATAATTGTAAGTGGGCATTTTTGTGAAGCAATAAGTTTGCAGCGTTCTCAGCATTTTAAAAACATGGGTCCGTACTTTAAATTACGAAATTTTCTCGCAGACTATTTTCACTTTCTTAGACTGGTTTTAATAATCAGACTAATACAATTTTTTTTAAATGTAGAGGTCATCGTCTGTTACTGTTTCACTCAACTGACTGAGCCGAAATTTTTTCTAAGCGAAACGTGTACTTAGTTGGAAAAACAGCACAGTTTGAAATAGTTTCGACGGTTGTTTAGGACATAATACGTAATAATCATGCACAAAATTTTGATAAATTTCAGGTATAAATCGGTATACCTAAGGAGTTTTAAGTGACACTAAACTATATGGTCTGAGGCATCCAGAACACTCCAAAAGTGTTTTAGATTCTATATTTTTTTATATTTTATCAAGGAGATCTCCCATTTAGCCCCCAGGTGATCTATACCCCATCTACTCAGTTGTCCCACCACTAAATTAGTGTCTGCGACGACCGTGAACCAAACTATGTGGTTTGTATATGAATATTTTTCTGTAGCATGAAATTAGCAGATATTCGTTTTCAGAATTTTTCAGATAATAAATATTAACTAATAATTCTCCATATTAATCGCTCACGTATTGCTCCAACTATCTACCAGTGTAACAATATATGTGTTCCGAAAATATCCAATTGCATGCAAATACACAAAGCATTTGCTCGATGAAACACACTAAAGCAGAAGGCTCTGCCGTTCTACAAAATGTGACAAGTCCTAGCTCGATTCATTGAAAAAAAAAACTACAGGTAAACTACGTGCGTGCTGCCACTTTACCACCCAAATTACGCATTATAGACAGACTCCTACTCACGGATAAACTCGAAAGACATATTAGAGACTGTATTAGATTTTCTGCTTCCAATAACACATAGTATGCCCTCATGTAGTATGTAAAGCCTTCATCTGCCACTAGTATAATCTTAACTGTCACTTTTTAATACTATGGAGAACGTGTTTTAACGAAAAGTTCTCAAATGTTTTGCTTCCACAATAGGATGGGTATTTAAATCCTGCCCGAGTCATTTTAGAAAAATCTTATTATATAACATCGAAAAAATTGACAATAAATTATGTCTGACCATGTGAGTTATTAAAATTAAGGTAGTGGAACGAACATTTATCTTAACTATAGCTGTGT
Source organism: Schistocerca serialis cubense (assembly GCF_023864345.2). Classification (NCBI taxonomy): domain Eukaryota; kingdom Metazoa; phylum Arthropoda; class Insecta; order Orthoptera; family Acrididae; genus Schistocerca; species Schistocerca serialis. Next base: position 155,991,242 of record NC_064640.1, read on the forward strand.
CACGCACCTTAACAGTTGCCATCTTGAAAAATCCTATTATTAGTAATGCATTGTTAGTAGTCATGTAAATCAATATTGTCATTATTATTATTATTTCTTTCCTTTCTCAGACGTTATGTCTGGTTAAAAATGGAAAATGACACGGACCTTGATCAAGCGTGACTTCCTTTTAACTGTACGGTATATGTTACATTGCATGTATGAACTTTCGGGTAAATGAACATGTATCAATAATTACAGATTTCTGTAGTTGTATATACCCGTTTGGATGTAGCTGTATTGCGTTGATGTACTGGTGGATATTGTGTGGTATGACTCCTGTAGTTATAATATAGTTGGTATAATGTCAACTTTATCCTGATGCCACATGTCCTTGACTTCCTCAGCCAGTTGGATGTATTTTTCAATTTTATCTCCTGTTTTCTTCTGTATATTTGTTGTATTGGGTATGGATATTTCGATTAGTTGTGTTAATTTCTTCTTGTGGTGTTGTTTTATCGGTTACATTGGTTCTGTTCCAGTGAATACTTCTGTGTGGGAACGTGTTGTTTTATTAGTTTATGTTGTATGACAAGTTGTTGATGTATTGTTTTTTGCAACATTGTCACGTCTTCTGGTGTATTCTATGTTTGCTGGTATTGTGATGTGATGTGATATGATCTACTGTTTATATTTGTTGTTTGCAAAGTCTGCATTTATCTGTTGTGGTATTGGGATCTTCAATAATATGCTTGCTGTAATATCTTGTGTTTATTGTTTGATCCTGTATTGCAATCTTGAATCCTTCCCTCCCACTGTATATATTGCCTTTTCTTAGACATGTGTTGGATGCGTCTTGATCGATGTGTGACTGTGTTAGATGATATGGGTGCTTACCATGTAGTGTTTTCTTTTTCCAATTTACTTTCTTCGTATCTGTTGATGTTATGTGACCTAAAGGGTTGTAGAATTGGTTATGAAATTGCAATGGCGTAGCCGATGTATTTATATGAGTGATTACTTTGTGTGTTTTGCTAGTTTCTGCTCGTTCTACAAAGAATTTTCTTAAATTGTCTACCTGTCCCTAATGTAGGTTTCGTATGTCGATAAATCCCCTTCCTCCTTCCTTTCTGCTTAATGTGAATCTTTCTGTTGCTGAATGTATGTGATGTATTCTATATTTGTGGCATTGTGATCGTGTAAGTGTATAGAGTGCTTCTAGGTCTGTGTTCATTCACTACTCCAAATGAATAGGTCAATGTTGGTATAGCATAAGTATTTATAGCTTTTGTCTTGTTTCTTGCTGTCATTTCTGTTTTCAGTAATTTTGGTAGTCTTTGTTCAAATGAATAGGTCAATGTTGGTATAGCATAAGTATTTAGAGCTTTTGTCTAGTTTCTTGCTGTCAGTTCTGTTATCAGTATTTTTGTTAGTCTTTGTCTATATTTTCTTTTAGTTCTTGTTTAATGTTTGTATTATCTATTCCTATTGTTTGTCTGTATCCTAGATATTTATAGGCGTCTGTTTTTTCCATCGCTTCTATGCTGTCGCTGTGGTCATCCAATATGTAATCTTCTTGTGTAGTGTGTTTTCCCTTCACTATGCTATTTTTCTTACATTTGTCTCTTCCAAAAGCCATAGTTATATCATTGCTGTATACTTCTGTTATCTTTAGTAATTGGTTGAGTTGTTGATTTGTTGCTGCCAGTAGTTTTAGATCATCCATGTATAGCAAATGTGTGATTTTGTATTGATATGTTCCAGTAATATTATATCCATAATTTGTATTATTTAGCATGTTGCATAGTGGGTTCAGAGCAAGGCAGAACCAGAAAGGACTTCATGAGCCTCCTTGGTATATTCCACGCTTCATCTGTATTAGCTGTGATGTGATATTTGAATTTGTTTGGATATTAAGTGTGGTTTTCCAATTTTTCATTACTGTGTTTAGGAACTGTATCAATTTAGGATCTACTTTGTATATTTCCAATATTTGTAGTAACCATGAGTGGGGTACACTATCAAAAGTTTTTGGTAATCAATGTATGCGTAGTGTAGCGACCTTTGTTTAGTTTTTGTTTGATTTGTCACCTCTGCATCTATTATCAGTTGCTCTTTACATCCTCGCGCTCCTTTGCAGCAGCCTTTTTGTTCTTCATTTATAATTTTATTCTGTGTTGTATGTGTCTTTGTTACGTGGCGATATTTTGTTGGGTTTGCTGTGTCTGGTTGATCTTTAGGTTTCAGATAAGTTATTCCTTGTGTAAGTGTATCAGGGACTGTGTATGGGTCTGCAATGCAACTGTTAAATAATTTACTTAGATGTGAATGTGTTGAGGTGAACTTCTTTAGGCAGAAATTTGCTATTTTATGTTTTCCAGGGGCTTTCCGATTGTGTGTAGAATTAATTGCTCGGGTGACTTCATGTTGCAAAATTATCACTTCAGGCACTTGTGGTATCATCTTGTATGTATCTGTTTCTGCTTGTATCCACTGTGCATGTCTGTTATGTTGTACTGGGTTTGACCATATGTTGCTCCAGAAGTGTTCCATGTCTGTTATGTTTGGTGGATTGCCTATTTTAATGTGTATGTCATCTATTGTCTCGTAAAATTTCTTTTGGTTTGTGTTGAATGTTTGGTTTTGTTTCCTTCTATTTTCACTTTTTTTGTATCTTCTAAGTCGTTTTGCCAATGATTGTAATTTCTGCTTCTTTACATCTAATTGCTCTATCGCTTCTTGTTGTGGGATTTTACCTAACCTTTTTCGTTTTATGTCTGATATTTCATTTCTTATAAATTGTGTTACCTGTCCGATGTCTTTTCTCAGTTTTTGTATTCTGATCTGTAGCCTGTGTTGCCATGCTGGTTTTGTGGGTTTCTTCTGTATGTTGGTTGGTTCTGATCTCTGCTTAGTGTTTATATTTAGTGTAGTGAGTGCTTCTATATAAACCAGTGGTTGTAACTCTTCCATAGTTGTATTTTCAATTATTTTGTTGTGTATGATTGTGTTGATAGTTGTTATTGTTGTTTCGACTTATGGGTTACTTGGTGGTCTATGCAAGAATGGTCTAATGTCTGTATTTGTGTCTTTGTATTCTATATATATCAGCTGAAATTTTTCTTCTACATCTAACATGAGTGTCACTTCGTGTTCTATTTGTGCTTGTTCTGGTGGCTGTCTTAAGATTTCGTTTTCCTCTGATTGTTTAATTGATGCGTGTTGTTCTTTGTTTGTTTGCTCTGGGATGTTTGAGTCAATTACTGTATTTTCTTCTTCTTCTGATTGCACATTATTTTGTTCCAGTATTTGCTGTACTTGTTGTTTGATGTTTTCTAATTCTGACTGGGGTATTCCGTTATTTTTGATTATTACACGGATCTGATCAGCTAGTCGTTGTTCTGTTAAAAATTTTAATTCTGGGTATCTGGTAATAAATGTTGTGTATACTTGTGATCTGTATCCAGTTGTGTTGGTTCCTAAGTTTGTTGCTTGGTAATGACAGAACATATGGCGTCGGTGAACTTGATCTGACCATCTCATCCTCTGTCTTTGTTTTCCTTCTAGAGTGGTTGCAGGAAGCATATCCTGCAAAAAACCTCTATTTGGATTGAAATCATTTTCCGTGTGGCTAGCAGTGTCGTTGCCATTGAGGACGGGCATAGGGTTCAAGCGTCGTCACCGACCATGACAGCGCTTGTCCGGGGCTTCATTAGTTCTGTCCTGAACCAACTAATCACACTAAAAGGGGGGTTAGCCCTATTGTTGGTTTGTTCTTTTCGTCGCCTTTTACGACTGACAGAACATACTGGAAGCCTATTCTTTTCCCGGGACTCCACGGGTTTTATTATTATTATTATTTTTACTAAGCCATACAAGCCAAAAGGATTTTCGCCTGCATGGTGAACAATACTGAGAAACTTGGTCTGTACTCCCCGATTATTAACACTCTCACCGCTGCTCTAATTTTTCGAGAATACTTTATATGTTGGCAACGTGTCTAAACACGTGGCCGTCCAAGAGCTCGTCATCCAATGGGAAATTTTGCTGTTGTTTCCTTGATGGTCCTATTTGGTGGTTGTCTAGTGACATATCCTATTTATTTCAGTTTTCTGACTTTAATTTTCCTACTGTATCCAGTTCTTATATAAATTTTTTTGGGAAGCTTCACATTTCAGACATGTTGGTGAAAACTGATACTATTGACCGTAAGGAAACTTACAATTTAGATTTCCTAGAAAGCAGCTTCCTTTTTGTAACGGCCATAAGAAAATACTAATATCTGAATACATGAGTTGATTTCAGCATTTATAACGCTGTCAGAGGTGCTGGGTATGTGAAAATAATTACGTACATTGGTCTTCATAATAATTATGTTACTACTTTTCCGAGCAGTATTATTTTCTAGATGGCGTAATTCTATCTAGGGCAACGGCCTTGCCGCAGTGGATACACCGGTTCCCGTGAGATCACCGAAGTAAGCGCTGTCGGGCGTGGTCGGCACTTGGATGGGTGACCATCCAGCCGCCATGCACTGTTGCCATTTTTCGGGGTGCACTCAGCCTCGTGATGCCAATTGAGGAGCTACTCGACCGAATAGTAGCGACTCCGGTCAAAGAAAACCATCATAACGACCGGGAGAGCGGTGTGCTGACCACACGCACCTCCTATCCACATCCTCACCTGAGGATGATACGGCGGTCGGATGGTCCCGATGGGCCATTTGTGGCCTGAAGACGGAGTGCTTTAATTTTATCTGTATTCAAGAGAAGACCTACACCTTTTTAGCTATTAACTGGGTCGGCAAAGCTTTCAGTTTAGTTTCATTGTCAAAGTAGAGAGCAATATTGTCAGCATATGAAAACATATGAACCAGGCTCCCTATTCTCCATATTGAAATAATTTTAAGTTTTTTTTAAAAACGGATTTTATAATACGTATTTTCATTTAACACTGACAGTAGAACCTGACCTCTGAACAACAACTTTAAGAGACCTTGTATTTGTTATTATATACATCCAGACCTTGAAACTTGATATAGCTCTATTATGTAATAGGTTTCATCACGTGCTGTAATCAAAACTTTCTAGCATTAATATAACAGATATTTAATCTACAATAAGTAAGGACTTTTAGTTGCAAATTTATTTTTCTGCAAATTACTCGTAAACTATAAGAGGTAACTCGGTGGGGTTCCACAATTAACGTTTTTATGCTGAACTGAAGCTTCATACAAATTTTCATATTTCGAAGCCTGATATTTAAGGCCCTCAACTTTTCTTAAAATCGTTGATTCTGACCAAAATATTTCTTTAATCGTGTTAATACTTGTACCAGTTAATTTTGACAAGCATCTGCACATTACGACCAATTTTTGGGTGTCTAGCTTTATTATTTAGCGCCACTCATTTTTTCCTTAAAACGATGTATTTAGGCAAAAATATTGATCTGATCTTTCTGAGAACGTTTTTATGCTGAACTGAAGCTTCATACAAATTTTCATATTTCGAAGCCTGATATTTAAGGCCCTCAACTTTTCTTAAAATCGTTGATTCTGACCAAAATATTTCTTTAATCGTGTTAATACTTGTACCAGTTAATTTTGACAAGCATCTGCACATTACGACCAATTTTTGGGTGTCTAGCTTTATTATTTAGCGCCACTCATTTTTTCCTTAAAACGATGTATTTAGGGAAAAATATTGATCTGATCTTTCTGAGATTTGACAGTCAACAAATTAATATACCAAAGTACAAGCTAGCAAAGTTCGGAAAAGCAACTTTGACTTGTAATTCCATTCTTAGATTACGGTGGAATACTTGTAAGCTAATCACAGACGCGTTATGGTGACGTGGCGCTACTAGCAGTCAACTGGGGTAACTACCGGCACACTCGCTCGCCTCTGTATCTCTCCAAATATACAGCGCTTATTTCGCCACAAAGTGAATTGTAAATGAAACAACGAACATGAACAATTGTACGAAAACTGTGCATAAGAAAAGTGTACTTTTTATACAGTACGGACTTGGTGACATTGCTTGGAACTTTTCAGTACGAAAACGTAACACATGTAAAGATGTTTAGAACCATCCTGCAACTCATTAATACTGAAGGAAACCGAGATTAAGTGTTATTATACAACTGGGCAAATTTGTGACTCATGTATTACTTTGAGACAACTGCGTGTTGTAGCTTTTTATTCGTAAATGTTCTAACTCGGATCAACATTCAACATGTAGTTTTATGCAGTGTGTTCTTGCATAGTGCTCCCATTAGTGATGGAAGGTACAAGTACGTGCTTTACATTTGAGCTGATCACAAAGCAATTTAGTTTTCTAGTGCGGAAACGTATTTGTAGATTTGTTGGAAACTTTCTGCAACTGCCAGTAAACCTGAAGGGTTGAAAAACTGAAAGCAAGTTGATATAAATAAGATATATGTGCAGACCATTCCGTGTAAGGTTTAAAATTTATGAAACATTTCTTCAGACACTGGAATGAGGAAAGAAAATGTCTCATTGCACATAAAAATTTTATTGCTACTCAGGTTCAAGAATGAAGGTTATAAAATTCCATATACGAGGAAATTAAATGTCTCAGCGCAAAATTATGTTAGGTTATGTTCCAAAAAGTGATACCATGCAGCTAGTATTTTATAGTTTTTCTTCGTTGGGTCCCTTGCTTATCACATTAGACCAGTGATCGGTTTGTGGAGCTTACTGAGGTAATCGAGCCGAAGTAGAGATTGCTAATGAGACAAAGGTGACCGACGCAGTGGCACGGACAATGAAATTCCAAATTTGGAAACAATGAAAGCTGTGCAGAACGGAACAGTTGTTGCAAGAACGGCTACAATATCGGGTGTTAAAGACAGTGAAAGAAGATGTTTCGTCAAAGAGAAGGAATAGAGCCGTAGTGAAATAACAACCGCTACGATCCGGTGCTGCAGGCAGGCAGGCGCCTTTACACAAAGGAAAAGGCAGTGTCGTGGTAGACGTTTCGTGCGGCATATTTATGGCGCGTATTCCTAGCTAGTAACGGAGCTGCTTGCTCTGTTTGTAGCCGTAGGTAGTAGCCTGCTTCGGCTGTCGTTGTGTGTGCTGTTCAAGCGATCTCTGCCATCACTTTGCATGGGACTGGAGGTAAGTGTATTTCATGTCGTCTTGTGCTTGCTAGCATTAGGAAAGCTGTTGGCATACAAGTATAATTACGGAGCCTACCGCTGCTACAGTAAATGTTTTCTATGCATCGTGGTCAGTCGTGCTATAAAATGACCCTCACGGGATAAAATCGACGTTTCAGTCACTGTTTCAGCCGCCGTCTTCTGGGTACACAGGTATATTTTGTTGTCCAGAGCTAGTAAGATTTTATTTTGGCTCCTACACTGAGTGGGAGTTTGCACCACACAAAACCGTCAGTATTACTGGTCTGCTGTGGTGGAACCAGAAGAAAACTTTACTAAAATTGGTCTCCTGTGGTGGAGGGTGTGGGGATCAGTTGTTGTGTGTTGGCCCTCGCATTATGTACTGTGACTGATCACGGGGTGTGAACTCATGCAGGACATGGATCGTACAGAGTCAGTTGCTCGCCGGTAGCGTTCTGTGCTCAAGTTGTTTGTAAGTCCCGCTGCACTCTGATGGTTGGCAGAGAGGATGGTCATCCTGTCTGCTCATATTGATGTTCTTATTTCAAAAGACTAAGCCTGTAGTTTACAGCTACAGCTTCCTCTCTTCAGCAGCCCTCTTCGTCTTCATGTATGAAGAACATCAGATTTCACTGATCATATCCCCTTTGTTCCTTAATATCCAGCATTCGGAGATGCATTGTAAAAGAATACCCTATCTAATTAAGTGTCCAATGACTTTTACTTTTCGCTGGCCTATTCCGATCAGTATTGGTTTATACTCTCCTTTTTGTTGTAGAACGTCTCATTCGTTTTCCCATACTTCTAGCTAATTCTTGTAAGTGTTCTCCTGAACCACATTTCCGCGGCTTTGGAGGGAACTTTCTATTGCTTTGTTAACCTCCAAGCTTCATAACCATACATCAGGACATTCGGTACGAAAGTCCTTACAAATCATTTCTTATTGTGGCCGCTGATGTGCTCGTTCAGCCGCTACTGACCATTACTATTTTTCTTTTGATTTCCTTTAGACATCTATTGCTTTCCTCAACAGTTCTCCTGAGTTAGAGGAATTCGGTTACTTCCTCTTGTTGATCAATGCCTATTTTTATGTCAGTCTTACCTCCACTCCCTTTCTTATCTGTAACCACGACTTTTGTTCTATTGATCTTTACTTTTAGTTTTAGTTTTGCTGTCTCTTCATTTTTAAACCTCAAGCGTTCTATTTAGTTCTTCTTCTAGGTCTGCTTCTATTGTAATGTCCTCGCTAAATCTGATGGGGTGAATGCGGATATCATTAATTTTGATTCCAGTCGCCTTTTTCTTTCTTTGTTGTTATTTCTCCACGATGAACATATTAAATAATTCTGGTGATAGCGGGAACCCTTGTCTCACTTCCCCTCCGATTTTTGCTTCTTTCATGCAGTCTTTCCAGTCATGTCCCACTCTGCGCATTGCTGTAAATGATAACTTTGAACCAGCCATATCAAATGCCTTACCTAGTCAATCACTGCTACATTTGTTCTCTCTCCGTCTCTCTTTTTCTTTTTTTTTTTTTTTTGTTTACTTCTAATCTGCTGGAGAGGTATGAGATATCCCTTATGGTCTCATCCTTAATCAAGCGAAAAGTCCACCCAGCACCTCCTAGTGGTCGTGAACGGTTAACGCTTCAGGCGTGGCTATCGCAGGTGGAACCGTCAAGAAGTCATCCTCCATCAAGTTCCAACCGTTTCTGGAGAGCAGACAAGCGGATAGAGGTAGAGTACACCCTTGTCCTCAGTATAAGAAACTATCCCTGAAGGCGCATGAGCCACCATAGCCTACGACATGAAGATGAAAGTAACTGGATACTACAACATTAAAGGTCCATCTGGATATCCCATGTATAGCAACCGCATATTCTTTGAATGTTTCAGTGTTTCTATTTACTTTTTGATCTCGCGTTTCACCATACCTGGCTGGTTGGCAAGCATGCAGGTCTCGATGAATTTTCTTTTCTAATGTTAGGCTACATCAAATTTGTTGGGCTACACAAACATTGTGCTCCTTGTACAACGTTTTCGCCGATGTAGGGCATGCCCATAATGTGCAGGAAATCTATTTTGTCCTTGGTGGAACGTAATCCGTCCTCGAACTTGTGGATGCTATACGACACGGGAAACGGGGTGCATATCAAACTGGCGCAGGTGTTTACCATTTTAGTCAGTGACATTCTTAACTATCTTACAATTTAAGCTCTTTGCTGGATGTCGTTTGCCAATTTCCTTCCTGTCTTACAGCCTTTTAAGCTCAGGCGTTATATTGTCACCATTACTTAGGTGCTGCACGCGAATAGCCAGCAAACATCTGACTTAGTTCTTCTGCGCTGGGTGCTGATGAGATTCGTCTTGAAAATAAATACCTGTTCCTGTGTTTCGTCTGTCGATATAATCTGTGCCCTAGTGTGCCATACGGTGTCCTAAATGCTTGCACGTCTATGAGTGGTAGGCCGGAAGGAAAATTAGGGTGTAACGTCTCGTCGACATGGAGGTCTTAAGGGACGGAGCACGAGCTCAAAACGAATTTAGGGTGGGGAAGGAAATCGGCGGTGCCCATTCAAAGGAACCAACACGGCATGTGCGCTAGCGGTTTGGGGATGTGACAGAAAAAGTAATTCAGAATGGTAAGACTCTGATTTGAACAGTCTTCCTCCGGAATGCAGTGCAGTATGCTAACCACTGCGCCATCTGTCTCGGTCTAGGAATGGACCTGCACCACCATCCTCTGCTTCAAGAGTGAACACGATCTTCTTGTACATCTTGCTGCAATAAGTTAAAACAGTCATCTGTTGCTCTGCCAAATTTTAAATGTCTACTCACGTACAAATATGTGGAACAATGTAACACAGTACTGTACATAGCGGACATAATCATTAATATCAGATAAGGATGATTTCACTTCTAGTTTTATTTGGTGAATCGAAAATTAAATTTCTTCCTATAGGTCGCAATACGGCGTGCCATATTGTACAGCATTTGCTTTGAGATATTAGTTAGCTGAGATGTGAGAAACCGTGTTATATTTTGGCCAGAAAATTAATAAATGAGTTGCGTATCAACATTGTGATTTTATGCATATTGATTTTTGTTTCGGTTTCCAACTGGAAGCTCTTTTGATTAATATCAACGCAGATTTTTAGTGACAATGTGAAATTTTGGTGAGCTCATTATTAAAAAAATTAATAAACTTAAGCAAAATTACAATGACCTGTGCGTTAAAAGCTTGTACTTATCATTCAGCATAGACTTGGTGGCAGTGATCGTAACTTTTCGATATCAAAATATAACAGTTCTCGAAGACCCTATCTCACATAGCTTGTAACCTTGACCTGATAAGTAGAACATTATACAGAAGATTAACAGTTAAAAGAATGTAATCTAGGAATGAGATGAGAGAAAGCGAATAGAGATTGCAAATGAGCAAAATAAACCACGCCGCCACTGTTTCTTGTTTACCAGCATGCCTTTTCTCTTTAAAAAGTTAAATCAGTTCTGTGTTTCCTTTGTATTCAGTTTTTTACAACAGTTATTCGGTATCCATTTACCGCACTCGAAATTTTTTTTATCGAAATTTCCGGTATATACTTACCTTTGAAACAATTTCTTAGTATAGCTATTAGCATGTTTAGTTCTTTGCCTTTCCTTATCGTGACATTTTCAGGCTTTCTAATCATGCCATGCAGCACACCATGACTTCACGTACAGTCAGCCTGAGTTGCAGGCGCGCCTCATTCCTCCCCGACAGCTCCCTGACGTCACGTTCCACCGCTGGAAGCGGCGTTGTCGAGATCGCCCAAAACACGCACAACATGTTGAGACGTGACCTTAATGCCGCCCACGTGCGCCCTCGTAAACTCACAGGGTGCTCACGGACCACAAAGCACTTGGTTTTTCTAGGGTATGCAGGTTACTACATGGGAAGTGGGGTGGGAGGGACGCTAATGAGACCGCGCGCTCGATTCAGATACCTTTTGTAGCTCAGACTCAAAGATTACTTTATGGCTGACACTCTTACTAAATGAAAATAAGCTAGGTAGGAGATAAATAATGAAGAGAATGTCATCAATGAATGTGCTACTGTATTAGGAAACAACATAATGTAGATGATCCAAATTTAATCAAGCATTACTTGCACTCGACAGCACGACAAGGACGTGTTTATTACATATTACATAAAATGACGTTACTTGCAGAAAAAGAATGACAACTTGTAAGCTTGGGAATTATGCTTCTCAATTCAGCAAACAGACGAGCTAACAGGCTATACTTATGAAAGTTACTTAATCAATTTATTAGTTATTTGTCCTTATGGTGAGAAATCGCCCCTAAAGGTGGATGAACCAACCAACGGCATATAACAGAGGAGGCAATGAGATGTCACTCCACTGAAGATCCCGAGTAGAATCCAACCATGGTAGTTGACATTAATGAGAAATTAACTCCAAAAAATGTGTGTGAAATCTTATGGGACTTTACTACTAAGGTCAGTCCCTAAGCTTACACACTACTTAACCTAAATTATCATAAGGACAAACACGCAAACCCATGCCCGAGGGAGGATTCGAAACTCCGCCGGGACTAGCCGCAGAGTCCGTGACTGTAGCGCCTTAGACCACTCTGCTAATCCCGCGCGGCGAGAAATTTACTACTGACCATCGATCTTTGAACCCAGGATTTGGCAAGAGAGGTACGGGGCTTCACAAGTATTTGTCAGTCGAAATCCGTCGAGAAACGCCATGAAAATGCGAACATAGAATCTACGATCACTACTGAAAGTGGGAAAAATAAATGAGGTGAAAGCACGGATGAGGAAGAAACAGAAAAATATGTTAGCTATATGTTAGACAAGATGAGAAGGAAATGGAGATTTCTATAGCGATAACTTTAGAGCAGTTTTTGATGGTGTTGAGAAATGAGGTTAGTATTGAGTGGCAGTAGTAATAAGAGAAAAATATTAAAATAACGTTTGCAGTACTTACCATATAAGCGATCGGTTAAAGAGGGTTTAACTAAGCAGTACACCTGTGTGTGGACTTGGTAATTATTCAGACATATTTCCCAGCATAAGCTCATGACTTGGGAGAAAAGGAAACTGTGTATGAAGATATTTAAGAGCTATTAAAATTAACGTAATAACACGATAATTTTGCAGTAATGGGCGACTATAATACAGATGTGGGAAACCATATGGACTATAAAAATGGAAGAAAATTTGGCTTGGGGGAAATAATTGAAAAATGTTAAAATGTTGTACGTTTCTAGAATCAAAAGGATATGGTTATTGTAAACACATTATCTGCGGTTCCTCGTAAGAGATGGATTGTCGTCTGAAGAGCGAGCTCCCGTCTAAAAGTTGGTACCTCACGACGGAACCACAAGTAAGGACAGTCGCTGCCTGACGCAGCAACAAATGAGAGACGTTCATACGCCACCACTGCCGGAAGTATACTTACATCAGAGCGCTGTGCCACTCAGTTCTGTCTGCAGTCATCACATAACGACGACAGCATCGTCTTACTTCAGATCCAGTAGTGCTGCTTGTATTAGAAGTCAGAATTCTAACAAAGTTTACAGTCAACTGAACATTGAGAATAGTCTATCGTTTTGTATTGTGTTATACAATAAATTAGTGTTCAGCGGCAGTGCAAAAATACATAGATAGATCTGTGGACATCCATTGCCTCCAAATTAAGTAGTTTGTGTTGTTTAAAGTTTGATAAAGTGAGATAAAATATTGTGTTTTTTGCAGTGTCCGCCTGATAACCTCCAAAAGTAAGTATAGTCTTGCTAAAACCCGCTGGAGTGTCAATGTGAGTGTGTCAAGTGCATATGCGCCCGGCACTTCGGAAGGTGCCATATAAAAAACAATTACCCTGAAGTATATTGTAATGAAACATGTAACCTAATAGAGATATCAGTTAAAATTATGCCACGGCGTTTCACGTCTCAGTATATATAGTGAATATATGACCGTGTCCTTCCCCCCGCATGGACCTTGCCGTAGGTGGGGAGGCTTGCGTGCCTCAGCGATACAGATGGCCGTACCGTAGGTGCAACCACAACGGAGGGGTATCTGTTGAGGGGCCAGACAAACGTGTGGTTCCTGAAGAGGGGCAGCAGCCTTTTCAATAGTTGCAGGGGCAACAGTCTGGATGATTGACTGATTTGGCCTTGTAACACTAACCAAAACGGCCTTGCTGTGCTGGTACTGCGAACGGCTGAAAGCAAGGGGAAACCACAGCCGTAATTTTCCCGAGGGCGTGCAGCTCTACTGTATGGTTAAATGATGATGGCATCCTCTTTGGTAAAATATTCCGGAGGTAAAATAGTCCACCATTCGGATATCCGGGGGGGGGGGGGGGGGGGGGGGAGGGGAGGGACTACTCAAGAGGACGTCGTTATCAGCAAAAAGAAAACTGGCGTTCTACGGATCGGAGCGTGGAATATCAGATCCCTTAATCGGACAGGTAGGTTAGAAAATTTAAAAAGGGAAATGGATAGGTTAAAGTTAGATACAGTGGGAATTAGTGAAGTTCAGTGGCAGGAGGAGCACGACTTTTGGTCAGGTGAATACAGGGTTATAAATACAAAATAAATAGATTAATGCAGGAGTAGGTTTAATAATGAATAAAAAAATAGGAGTGCGGGTAAGCTACTACAAACAGCATAGTGAACGCATTGTTGTGGCCAAGATAGACACGAAGCCCATGCCTACTACAGTAGTATAAGTTTATATGCCAATTAGCTCTGCAGAGTATGAAGAAATTGATGAAATTGAGATAAAAGACATAATTATGGTAGTGAAGGGAGACGAAAATTTAATGGTCATGGGTGACTGGAATTCAAGAGTAGGAAAAGGGAGAGAAGGAAACATAGTAGGTGAATATGAATTGGGGTTAAGAAATGAAAGAGGAAGCCGCCTAGTAGAATTTTGCACAGAGCATAACTTAATCATAGCTAACGCTTGGTTCAAGAATCATGAAAGAAGGTGGTATACATGGAAGAATCTTGGAGGTACTAGTAGGTATCAGATAGATCATATATTGGTAAGACAGAGATTTAGGAACCAGGTTTTAAATTGTAAGACATTTCCAGGGGCAGATGTGGACACTGACCACAATCTATTGGTTATGAACTGTAGATTAAAACTGAAGAAACTGCCAAAAGGTGGGAATTTAAGGACATGGGACCTGGATAAACTGACTAAACCAGAGGTTGTACAGAGTTTCAGGGAGTGCATAAGGGAACAATTGACAGGAATGGGGGATAGAAGTACAGTAGAAGAAGAATGGGTAGCTCTGAGGGATGAAGTAGTAAAGGCAGCAGAGGTTCAAGCAGGTACAAAGGAGAGGGCTAGTAGAAATCCATGGGTAACAGAAGAAATATTGAATTTAATTGATGAAAGGAGAAAATGTAAAAATGCAGTAAATGAAGCAGGCAAAAAGGAATACAAATGTCTCAAAAATGAGATCGACAGGAAGTGCAAAATGGCTAAGCAGGGATGGCTAGAGGACAAATGTAAGGATGTAGAGGCTTATGTCACTAGGCGCAAGATAGATACTGCCTACAGGAAAATTAAAGAGACCTTTGGAGAAAAGAGAGCCACTTGTATGAATATCAAGAGCTCAGATGGAAACACCCAGTTCTAAGCCAAGAAGGGAAAGCAGAAAGGTGGAAGGAGTATATAGAGGGTCTATATAAGGGCGATGTACTTGACGACAATATTATAGAAATGGAAGAGGATGTAGATGAAGATGAAATGGGAGATACGATACTTCGTGAAGAATTTGACAGAGCACTGAAAGACCTGAGTCGAAACAAGGCCCCGGGAGTAGACAGCATTCCATTTGAACTAAGGACGGCCTTGGGAGAGCCTGTCCTGACAAAATTCTACCATCTAGTGAGCAGATGTATGAGACAGGCGAAATACCCTCACACTTCAAGAAGAATACAATAAGTCCAAAGTGTGTAAACTTCGTGAGTTCCTTAATGCAACATCCTGCATCCTTATCGTTAGACAGGATGAAAACCAAATATCAGCAATATATCTGAAACCATAATATTTGAGCTTCTGTAAGAGAATAGTATGGACCACATAATTAAATGCTTTTGAGAAATTGTAGAATATAACTGTTGGCAATATTTTCTCTTTCAAATTTCTTAGTACCTGATTGGTGAATTCGAAAATACCATGTTTTGTGTACAGTCTTTTTTAGTGTCCAAGAGGAGACTAAGTATCGTATTTTGAGAGACAGACGGTAAATTCTTGCATATATAATTTTTTCAATTTCTGTCGAGAAGAGATAAGTAATGAGACTGGTCAGTAATTATTAATATCTGTTTTACTCATTCTCTTGCAAAAGCGTTTGGAAATCATGTATTTATGAGTCTGGAAATATCCTCTGTAACAGTGAAGTGTTGCTATCTGAATGAAAACATGGCATACTGGTGTATTTGAAGAACAGGATTTTAGTACTTTCTCTTGAGGTATTATTAATTCCATGACATATTTTGATTCTCATTGAGTTATTTGTATTCTTAATATCATTGAAAGAGCAAGGAGCAACTGTAATATGCCTATATATATGAGGCATTGGTCCTTGCATACGTTCTATTGCTATACCTTGTCTAGCAAGGCCTGCCTTATGATTTGTTCAAGAAAGTGATTATTTAATTCATTCGCCTCCTGTCCGTCATCGCTGGCTGTTTCCTTTAACAATGAAGTCCTCATAATCCAGAACTGATTCATGTTTTAACTACATCTACATCTACATTGATACTCCGCAAGCCACCCAACGGTGTGTGGCGGAGGGCACTTTACGTGCCACTGTCATTACCTCCCATTCCTGTTCCAGTCGCGTATGGTTCGCGGGAAGAACGACTGTCTGAAAGCCTCCGTGCGCGCTCTAATCTCTCTAATTTTACATTCGTGATCTCCTCGGGAGGTATAAGTAGGGGGAAGCAATATATTCGATACCTCATCCAGACACGCACCCTCTCGAAACCTGGCGAGCAAGCTACACCGCGATGCAGAGCGCCTCTCTTGCAGAGTCTGCCACTTGAGTTTATTAAAGATCTCCGTAACGCTATCACGGTTACCAAATAACCCTGTGACGAAACGCGCCGCTCTTCTTTGGATCTTCTCTATCTCCTCCGTCAGACCGATCTGGTAAGGATCCCATACTGATGAGCAATACTCCAGTATAGGTCGAACGAGTGTTTCGTAAGCCACCTCCTTTGTTGATGGACTACATTTCCTAAGCACTCTCCCAATGAATCTCAACCTGGTACCCGCCTTACCAACAATTAATTTTATATGATCATTCCACTTCAAATCGTTCCGCACGCATACTCCCAGATATTTTACAGAAGTAACTGCTACCAGTGTTTGTTCCGCTATCATATAATAAAGGATCCTTCTTTCTATGTATTCGCAATACATTACATTTGTCTATGTTAAGGGTCAGTTGCCACTCCCTGCACCAAGTGCCTATCCGCTGCAGATCTTCCTGCATTTTGCTACAATTTTCTAATGCTGCTACTTTTCTGTATACTACAGCATCATCCGCGAAAAGCCGCATGGAACTTCCGACACTATCTACTAAGTCATTTATATATATTGTGAAAAGCAATGGTCCCATAACACTCCCCTGTGGCACGCCAGAGGTTACTTTAACGTCTGTAGACGTGTCTCCATTGATAACAACATGCTGTGTTCTGTTTGCTAAAAACTCTTCAATCCAGCCACACAGCTGGTCTGATATTCCGTAGGCTCTTACTTTGTTTATCAGGCGACAGTGCGGAACTGTATCGAACGCCTTCCGGAAGTCAAGAAAAATAGCATCTACCTGGGAGCCTGTATCTAATATTTTCTGGGTCTCATGAACAAATAAGGCGAGTTGGGTCTCACACGATGTAGCTAACTATTATTTTCTGCATTGCTGATTTCAGACGTTAATAGAGCGATTTTATTTTTCATCACTTTCCTCAATATAGAACAATACTTCCTGTAACATTAAATCAGATCTGTTTCTCTGTTTGACATAAACATTTCAAACGACGTCTTTTTTCTTGTATACGATACTTTGATCCCTTTTGTAATCCTGGGCATTTTTAAGGTCTTATTAGTACTATATTTTATTGTTTCTTTGACAAACCAGCTGTTGACGCTTGACATATACCCGTTCTACATACACATTAAAATTGAAACTGACATCTGTCACATTTTACTGATTCCTCTACTCAGCTTGCTATACGTCTGCGTTGTAACTTCCTGCTGTCTGTTCATTAATTACTCAAATTGTTTTCCATGATACCACTTCATTATAATCAGATACGTCGTTTAGTTTGACTAGTTGTGTATTATACCCAGATAGGGGATTCACTGCTGGATAAATAATTATATAACATGTGAAGTGTTCACCCACAAAAGGGGTTGTCTATTGATATCCTGCTTTCCTCTGTAATTCTGGTAGTAGAACTAAGAATAAAACATTTACAAATGTTTCTATTCATCCGAACCTTTCAGATAATTAATATTAAAACCTGTACAAATTGTAAAGGTAGCAGAACTAAGATGCAGGAAACTAGACGCTATTTACAACTTACACAGAAATAATGTGATAGTTATAGGAGTCGGGGAGCATGAATGGAAGGCAGTAGTTAAGAAGAGAGTGAGATAGGGTTTTTGCCTGTCCCAGATGTTGTTCAAAATGTACACTGAACACACAGTGGAAGAAATAAAAGAAAAATTTGGAGGAGAAATTAAAGTTGAGGGAGTAGAAATTAAACTGTGATGTTTGCCGATATTACTGTAACTCTGTCAGAGACAACAAAGGATTTGGAAGCGCAGATGAACGGAATGGACATTATTTTACAAGAAGGATATAAGATGAACAGCAAAAAAAGCAAAACAAGGATAATGGAATGTAGTCGAATTAAATCAGGTGATGCTAATGGAATTACATTAAATTAGATTAGGGAACGCGACACCTCAAGTAGTAGATGAGTTTTGCTGTTTGGGCAGCAACATTACTGATGATGGATGAAGTAGAGAGGATATAAAATGTAGACTGGCTATGGCAAGAAAAGCGTTTCTGAAGAACAGAAATTTGTTAGAATTGAATAGAGATTTAAGTCTTAAGAAGTCATTTCTGAAGGTATTTGTCTGAAGTGTAGCCACATATGGAAGTGAAACATGGACTTTAAGCAGTTTAGATGGTAAGAGAACAGAAGGTTTTAAAATGTGGTGCTGCAGAATAGCGATGAAGATTACATGGGTCGATCACGTAACTAATGGGTCGTAGTGAATGGAATTGTGGAGACAAGTAATCTGTGGCACAACTTGACCAAAAGAAGGGATCGTTTTATAGGAGACATTCTAAGACATCAAGGAATCACCAATTTAGTACTGGAGGGAAGTGTGGGTGGTAAAAATAGTAGAGGGAGATCAAGAGATCAATACAGAAAGCAGATTCAGAAAGGTGTAGGTTGCAGTAGTTATTCGGGAATGAAGAGGCTCGCACAATATAGAGTAGCATGGAGAGCTGTATAGAACCAGTCTTCGGACTGAAAACCGCAACAACAAAACAAGATTATCATTAGCTTTATTTTATCTACTTCATTTAACAGTACCTGTTTGAAAGCAGTCGTTGTGAAGGAGGTACGTGATCTAGAAACGGTTCACCCCTTAGAACTGTAATTATACGATTGGAGAAGGTACCCTCGCCCCCACTCTCCTGTTAGTTAAGTGAACCTGTGTTTTCCCTTCCTGTTAGCGTGTAGGCCATCTCTTATGCACTACCATGTCGCAGTAGCAGCAACTGGCACAGTACCACTGTGAGCTCCAACTACTTATCTAGCTTGACGCTTTGTTCATCCAGGGTTGATCGTGCCACTGTAGAACCTCAACAAAGCCCACATGTGTATGTGTCATGTTGCTTCACCCAGCTTTTCCGAGTCGCTCTTGATACCGATTCCACTATTCTATAGACAAGGTTTTTGCCTAAGCTCCCAACTATCAATGCCTGTTCCACTTCACTCAGACCCCTAATCCGAAACACTATATCCCTCACCACTTGGCCAAAGCTATCATATGGTTTCACAACACTTGAGACCTGCTAACATGATTCTAAGTTTCCTGCTGATGTTGTCTTATACCTCTCCTATGGCTGCTAACTTACTGCAGGCCCTTTCTTTTTTTCACTGAACTTAGTTTTCATATTTAGTATACTGCCAGCAAAAAATATATATTTCGTTAAAAATACAACTATTTACCCCGGTTACTTTAAAATTGTGCCCACTTCATTTATTCTCCAACGTATGATGAGCACAAAGTACCTTTATGCCATTAATAACAGCTGGTTCCGCTAGTTATCATGCTTGCGAGATCTAAGAGAAACTGTGAACATCAGTAGACTTACTGTGACCTAACAGAAAGAGATGACATTTAAAATAGCACATTTTTGCTCTTAGAAAGTGAGAAAGCTGGATGCAGATTTTTAAATTTCCGTCGTATTTAGATATTGGACTGGATGACGGTATAATAGGAAAGTGATTATTTCTTGCTGTTTGTAAATAGGCCACTTGGCCAATTACAGGTTGAGGATTATGGTTCACTATGACTCGAATCTCTGACAATTTATGTATTCTTTTGATTTCTCTGATAAAAAATATATTTGGTGCTACTTCAATATTATCAACTATAAACACAGTATTCGTACCTGAGGTAGTAATTCCGAACATCATGCAGCTCCCTACAGTTAAATTTTCTGTTGCCGCTATAAATTATTTCAGACGCCTGCAAGGATTTGAATGGACCACAAGTCACCTTCTTCCACACGGACGTTTTACAGGGGATATGATCCGTTTGTAACGATATCGTCGTCGACTGGACGTTGAAATCTAATCACTCTATCTTCCATCCGTACTGTAAGATATTCATAAAGGTTCTAAGGGCACACAAAATTATTGGCTTATGCACCTCTTCTGTAGTTGTGTGCTAATATGTTGACTTAGACGTAAAAATAGTACGAAAAATAAGCAATTTCCCGTACACAGTCATAATAAAAATTCTCATTTTCCGGGTAATACTTCGCAGGATTTTTTATATTAAAACCATAAACCTTGAAAAAGAGTACGGTGGAAAACTCCAACCACATTTCAGTCGGTCGGCAAGGTAGCTGTCCCTGCCTTGTCTTTGTGTCACGTGGGAATGGAACAAAATAAAAAGAAAATTAAAACAAAAACCGAGGGAGAAAACCTCTCTCACTTTCTGGCCTGGAGGAGGATTGCATTACCTCACCCCGGAAGTATCGAGGCTAATGGGTTGCGAAGAGGGAGCCCCGCAGAGGTGCCGGAGAGTGTATTACGTGGCAAGATTTTACGCCGCGCGGAGCTGCTTCCCGTGTTTCGCGGTGGGCCTGCCTTCCTTCATCTGGCCATACAGCCTTCCTGCCTTCCGCGGAAAAAGCCCCACCTCCTCCTGCGCTGTTCGAAGTCCTACCCCCCCCCCCCCCCGTTCTTCCCTCCCCACCCCCACCAGCTGTAATAAGATTGCACGGACGAGTTATATTCCGAAAAGTACTGCGCCGGTCGGCAGCAGCGAGTCTCATTTTACTTAAAAATTACTGATATTAAATTCCATTTCACAATCACAATCGAACAATAGCATTGGAGACTCACGTTATGTTTTATGCCGTTTTATATTGTAATTTTAAGTCTATCGAAATGTTTTCTTATGAGCAATATACTTCAGTAAACGCAATACGTACGGACCTGTTCTCAGATTAACATAATATTTCCCATTCGTTTCACAAAGGATTGCACAGAAGAGCAGAATAACTTGCCAGAATGCATGGCAAATTAGGAAGTAATGCTGTATATCGATTGATCGCTAGGACTCCATGTCTGAAATCATACTGAAAATTGTCGAAGGGAACCGTAACAAGAGACAAATGCATTGGAAGCTTTATTTTCGGGTGATAATAACTACTTCCCAGCTGTGACGCGTTATCAATAGGTAAATAACTGCTCTTCCTCCATGCTCTGTCAGTAATTTCAGGGTAAAAACGTGTTGTATCAGGCACTCTACACATTTTTGACAATAGCAGTTATATTTGACGCTACTTTTACGGAGCAATTGTAATATATCCAGTGTAGGATGTCCATGCTACCTCTACTTCCCCAAATTTTTTGGAATATAAATTTAACTACATTTCTATGCATCTTCAATTGAGCTATTTTACCCAGCTTTTGTTACTGTGTTAAAAAAATCGTTTATAACTTGACTTAAAAATCGCAAGTGTCAGTCACAGTATAGTTATATCTTTACTTAATTTAGCAAGTGCATAAATATCACTTTTATGTTTGAAAGATATTTGCATCTCTTCAGTACTTCTTGGTTCCAAACTTATTTTCGTTATTGACATTAAGGTTATATTTGGAAGACTGTTTTTGAATATTAAGAAAAGTTTACTATGAAAATATTTAGTTTCATACTACCATCTCTTCCTCTGTATATCTCACCAGTAGTGCAGCTGTATTAGTTCAAGCACAAGGGGATCTTGTTCTCCCTATACAAACAACCTGGCCACCTCGCATAACCTCCTTATGTAAACAAATAGCAATCCAGTAAGCCATGCCATTGTTTATTCAGGTCCTCAAATAAACAATCTGCTCACTTTTTCTCTTAAAATATGTTCAAAGCAGCAATTTATGGCCAGATGTTTTCAGTCTTATCTTCATTATCGTAATGTTTGACCCTAAATGGCTACTTCCCACATCATTCTCTCTGAGTAGCCTACTTGTGCCCTTGTCCTAATGTGAACAACCCACTCATTTGTGCTCTTAAGTTAACTTTATGCACATCTAATTTATAACCACTTTTTAGCCTTATCTTAATTACCATAATTAACGATCCAGAATAGCCTCCATCAATAGCCCTACAACACTTCTGTAGGTCAACTGGATGGGCTGAATTACTATATATATAAAATACAAATAGCATCACTCTTTGACACTAAAGACGTTGTGTGCAATTCAAAGGGCAGTTAGGGTTTGACCAAATTACTATGATTTGTGACCCAAATATAATGTCTGACACTTTGAGATCATAATGGATATGTGGAAAATGGTAGGATCTTATTCTACCGGCTGGATTACTATAATTTAACGATGCATTCACTGCATATGACCATTCCTTTATATTTAGAGCTCTGGTCAAATTTTTAGAATTTTGGAGGAATTTTTTACAATTTTGGCAGCAGCCTCATCAATGTGCTCGCGTACCTCAAATACCCACTTTTAACTTCTTTTCAGTATCATCATCCAAAAATACACACAATCAATTGTAAATAAAAGACCAAGTTTTATAAACTATGATATATTATTTAGAAGAATGCACTGTTAGTACATATGAATTCCACCAGTGTCTAACAGTTTCTGTTCAGATGTTACCACTGTTAATTATTTGAGGAAATACATTACTGAAACAAACAAATTACACCAATATCCCTTGGAAATTATCTAAACTAATACACACACACCAAGTCAATTTATGTAGGAGAATATCACTGTAAGAAACGTTTCCTTCCTTTAATAGTTTGTTAAAAACAATGGACTACACACTACAACATCACTTTCAGACTGCCGATCAGGAGACTCAGACTAAACGATTATTGTAGACATCTATATAATTGTGGGGAGTTGAAAAAATCCAAGTAGGACTGTTTCTCCAAAGAAGAATGTACATTAAAAGATGCACACAAAACTTTGTTAAATTACGCTAATGTCCATCGTTTCAACAGTTTATCACATTTTTGCTGCTACCACCACTGCTGAGGATAGGTTTGGATGGCAGAGGTATACACTTTACTTGAAACAAGCAAAATATATTTTCTGGGATTCACAGCATAAGTAATCCCATCCTCAACATTCAGAGCTGCCTTGTTGTGTTGCAGCTACCTCCACTGTGATGATGTGCACAGGATGGCTACCACTACTACTATGATAGATGAAGGCAAGATGCAGGCTTGACTAATGGGTGCCCAACAGCAGCAGCAAGTGTCTCACAGCATGTGAATGGCCATCTTTACAACCAATTAACATACTAAACACTGATATCTCTCCTCTTCAATTGTGTCGGTGCACTGGAGATTTTGTAGCAAATTTGAAGAATAATTACACAATAGTCAAGTATCTTAGAGTCACACGTTCCATCATTTTAAACATATACTTTATAGATTAAGAAGTATGTTTGCTTGTGTATATCTTCACATCAGTACTGATTTATCAGCAGTAAAAATTAAAACCAAAAACTAAATTCACAGGTGCATATTTCATGAAAAATTGATGACATGTTATTTGTACATAATTTTCTTCCAAATAATAGTCTTGAAAACATTGTGGTGCACAAAGCCCAACATTGCAACTTTGTAACACCCATCGGCTTCCTTTCCTTTTTCTGCTTGCAATTCTCTTTCTTTCCTTTGTCAGAGCAGACTTTACCCATTACATAGGTTTCACTTTGTTGGTAGTGGGCGGCAACTATTCTGGAAAATGGCGACCAAAATTTCTATTTATGTTAGTGCTTGGTGTTGGTTCCAATGATCAAATGACTTCTCCTCCAGCCACCAAGCCTGTGCTAACTTTTTTTTTAAATTTCATTAAAGATTTATTTTGCTTGGTGACATTCTTGTACAAAATAAAAGCATTCACAGCAGACATAGGGAAAACTTAAAAGAAAACTTGTTCCAACCAAATCATTGTTTTGTTTGCGAATAGGTAGTATGTGTGAAGCTGATGGACACAGTCTACATCAGTGTTGTTCATGTTGTAATCTACTACAATTTTTGGCTTTATTGCTCTTCTAAAGCCCTCTAATGAATGTAATGACACCTTTTTCGTGGTTGCCTGATGCTTTATGGAGAGGCTATATACATCACGCTTCCATCTCCATTTGAGTGCTAGAACTGGTGCCTTTCTCAAACAAAAACATTTAATTTCATTTCACTTCCCTTCATTTGAAGCTTGTTGGTAAGCTTTTTTGTCCTTCATGCCATTCCCAACAGCTAGTGTCTGACATTCATATAACATTTTCAGCAAAGGACATGTATATCGACTCCTGCTGCATCTACTGGACAAAATATGAACTACTACAGGTACTCTATAGCTGAACATCGTGTAGCGTGGAGGAAAACACATTTCAGTTGATGGCAAACCTGTGCCTACATAGGGTACAGGCGACATCTATTCAGCTGACACATACATGCCCATATGGCGTACGGACATAATGCTGAATGTGTTTACACCCATCTCACACGTGTGTAACTATGGAGCACTGTCTTTGAGTCCTCCACACAGGCAGCAGTGGAACAGATATATCATTCCTCATTACAAAGGCCAACAGAGACAACAGTCATTCTCACTATAAAACTTATTCTAGAAGTTGCTTATATGTTAGTGGCCCACTTGTCAGGGATGCTGCATTATTATTAACATTCCATCACACTACATATATTCAAGTTCGTCAGACCCCCACTGGTTGAAAATTTTAAAGACTGATGAAACTTTTCTACGGTAATAACATTATTTTGTTTATTTACATGATCAAACTCTGTGATACATTACAATGTTCGTAGAATGTCTATATCAAGTATAGATATGTGAAATTATCTCCCTTTCATATTGTAGCATACTCTTATTTGACAGTATGTGCCTACATCATTTACACATTATTTAAACACGGTAAGTCTATAGCAGTTATACACAGGTTTATATATTACAACTAGCAGTCACACAGCATCAGTTTCATGTTTTTATATCACAGGCACCTACAGATACGCTTTTCAGATGTAATAATAATTTTTCACTACAAAGACCTGTCCACAAAAGTGGTGAGGTATTGAATGGATTATGATGCATAACATAGATTTCCACTGTCACACTGACAGTATATCTCCTCGTCAATAGTGCACTATATAGTAACATCTCTCATTTTAAGTTAGTAATAATTATGTACATCTTAATAACATCTACACATACACAGAACAAATGGGCAAAATAATGTGATTACACTCTACAACAGTCCTAAGGTGTCAGTATATTTTTTATGTCGTTATTATATAGGGTGAACATTAATACAACCAACAAAGTGCGCGGACGGACACCTGAGTGGAAATTGAGGAAAAAAGGCCTATGAACATGTGTCCAGAAATGCATCGTTGCCATGGTAGATGGTGCTGACGAATAAGAGTTACTCTGACCAAGTGCTGGGTGTCCTTTGTGCGTTTCTGGGTGTATGATTGATGCAGCATACTGTAAGCAGCAGAGTGGTCCGGTATTCATGTTTGTCCTCACCATGGCAACCACTAGTTTGCCTATCGGCTTTACAACAACTTCAGTGGAAAGAAGCCTGCTGCCTCATCTTTGGAACGGCGTCCAACTTCACCATGGCAACCAGTGGTTCCAAATGGTTGACTAACAGGCCTTGAGAGGGCCACCCATGTACTGTCAAAACGAAGTTCATTTATCCTACATGCTTAAATATTTTAACGCTTCTTAATTGACGTAGCTGTTAAATAAGCTTAGTTTAGTGTGTGTTTATTTTTATTTCTTGACAATGTTCTTTTAACTAAGAAATTTTACATTGTTATTCGACTTATAACTCATTGGTTAGTAATGACATTATACCGTCAGGAGTGGATGGAGCCTCCATTATATACAGTAAGACATGCACTGGTTTCTCCAGTAGTGATTCTCCAGCAGAAGGAGATTCTTACTCATTGGTAATTCATCGTTTTATAGCTTTATAACTTTATGTATTTTCTTTAATGTATGTAGCCCTGTAATTAAAGCTTTGTATACGACTTGCAGATCTGAAGATAACCACATTAGTGGTCGAAACCGGTCACCGTAATAAATAAATCGTGATCAAGACTGTTTTTGATAGTAAAAATCAGGAATGTTATTAAAACTGTTTGAGTGTTGTCAAGTTGCGTTCTTTGAGCGTGGAGAAGGAAAAATGGATTGGACTAGTGAGGTTTTTGCGGAATTTAATGAAAATGTCACTAATATAATCCATAATAATAAAATTGTTATATACCGTATATATGTTATTGTGTGAGTGAAGCAATATCTTACGAATTGTATTAGTTAAAAATTTATTTGTTAAAGCAAGAGGATAAAATGTGATGTATAGCAAACAATGACATCTTAAAGCATTAACCTTCAAATCCGTCACCATTGTCATCACTGTCTGTTTCACAGTCTCGACTTGTTGTAGGTGAATCCATTGATGCTGGTGTACCAAATAGTTATGAGAAGTTCTCTTTGCTCACAGAATTTTCGAGGTATTCGGCAAGTTTTAATATGTCCTTGGGCCTCACAGGTTTCCCTCCAGGAGTCGTGAAAGCTCCTGGTAAGTTCATTGTGTAGGGAGTTTTGAACACAGGACTGTGATGATGTGAAGGTTCCAGGTGCCATGATAAGGGTGTCGCAGATATCCAGCTTTATTTCTGAAGTCAGACTGCATAGATCGAAAACTCTTAATACTGAATGCTTTTGGGGCTTTAAAAACAAACTGCAGATTGCATTTTTAAAATCCTTGAAATCGTGGAAGAAAGGATAACGCGGAGACATGGCTATGGCTAAGCCATGTCTCCACATTGTCCTTTCTTCTAGGAGTGCTAGTTCCTCAAGGTTCGCAGAAGAGCTTCTGTGAAGTTTGGATGGTAGGGACGAGGTACTGCCAGAATTGAAGCGCCGGCCAGAGTGGCCGAGCGGTTCTAGGCGCTACAGTCCGGAACCTCGCAACCGCTACGGTCGCAGGTTCGCATCCTGCCTCGGGCATGGATGTGTGTGATGTCCTTAGGTTAGTTAGGTTTAAGTAGTTCAAAGTTCTAGGGGACTGATGACCTCAGAAGTTAAGTCCCATAGTGTTCAGAGCCATTTGAGAATTTAAGCTGTGGGGACGGGTCGTGAGTCGTGTTTGGGTAGTTCAGATAGCAGGGCACTTGACCTAGTCGGCTCTCAGCCGTGTTGTGAAGCGGACGTGCTCGGAGCTCTGTGCGGCGCTACGCAAGCGGTCGTTGCTTACTCGCGCGGGTAGTGGTATTGCAGTGTAAACAGATCACCTCGAACGACGATGGCCACGATTAAAGTAACGTTCGATGCCCAGTACGCATGACCTAAGACATACGATGTAGAGCGTTTCCTGCGTGAAGTAATGCACCTCGATCCACAGGAACTTATCGGTATACATCTTTCGATCGTCTCCAGCACGGTTTACCTGACACTTGTCGATGAAGTATCGCGCGAACGACTTCCTCGCCGTTCCACCACCGATGGATATCGTTTCCATCACTCGGACGTCAACATGGGTGTAGTGACTCTCGGCCATGCAGGACTCGGAGTTCGGAACTTACGAATATTCGAGCTGACGTTTGGGCACGATTGTCGTGAACGCGATGCGGCCTCACGTGGAAGAAAAGTGGCATACGTTCGAGACGTATCCTGCAACGAATGGAGAGCGTCAGATACGAATCGAGCTGCGTAAACGCATCTCATCGTACGTGACCGTTGGTGGCTGTCAAGCGATCGTCATTTATGACGGTCAACCGCGGACTTGTTCAGGGTGCGTGTGGGTGCAGGAAGGGCATGTACGCTCTGAATGCCTGCAGCGACGCCTCGTCCAGATACCACGTGCAGACACGACGCCTTCATCGCAACCGACAACGCTGCCTATAACATACGCTGAGGCAGCGAGGAACATGTCGGACGCGGACGTCGTTCCGTTCCAGTTGCCGACCCCCGCGGGCCCGGTTTACGCGCTCACGACGACGCAGCCCCCATCGGTACCGTCGCCGTACTCGACAGCAGCGACCACTTCTGCATCCCAGCCGTGTGAGGAAGGAGAGCATCAGGAACTCGATTCGAGCTCGGTCATGGAGATGCTGGAGGTGCCTACTACGTGTCGTGGTCCACAGGACGCGGACACGCGTTCCCGCAAGCAGAAGTCGCCCAAGCGACGAAAGAAGAGGAGGCTGTCTGCAGAAAATGATTCGCGAGATGGTGACACGTTGCAAGAGGATGAGGAAAATCCATCTGCGGCCAGGGCTGTGGACCTCACACCAACGGTTTCTGATTCGCTGCTGGCAAGGTCTGCCCAAGGACAAAGCCAAGTTGACGATGCTCGGCTCACCAAAGAGCCCCCTGGTGATTTTGCAGCTAATACATCGGCTGAACGTCATGCGTCGCCTAACGTACCAATACTCCATCTTGGTGAATGGGCGTCCGAGATGGAGATGGAACGAATGATACCAGACTCGAGAGATAACCAGATGCCAGCGGCCGGCGGGTCGTCGGATGGACGTCTTGTCTTAGCCGATCAATAATATACACGGTGCGGATGACAGAGACGCTCGGACAGACGACGAGGCGCATACTGGCTTAAACGACTGCAGGATACGTCATCTTACTATCAAATGACGCAGGTGTATCGGATATGTTACGCGTCTTACGTCAACGCAACTTCCGACGGTTGTGGTACGGCCATAGTACTATGAGATGGCATTCAACCAACGGATATTCAGTTTTCGCCACCAGCGAGAGGCATTGCGCTCACCATCGGAGCAGTCGGCCTTGTGAATCTATATGCCCCATCTGGTACTATGAAGCGTCGAGAGCGAACAGTCTATTACTCAACTGAGGTAGTTCCTGTGGTGTCACCGCCAGACACCACACTTGCTAGGTAGTAGCCTTTAAATCGGCCGCGGTCCGCTAGTATACGTCGGACCTGCGTGTCGCCACCATCAGTTATTGTAGACCGAGCGCCGCCACACGGCAGGTGTAGTCTAGAGAGACTCCCTAGCACTCGCCCCAGTTGTACAGCCGACTTTGCTAACGATGGTTCACTGTCTACATACGCTCTCATTTGCAGCCTTCAGCTACGTCATTTGCTACGACCTAGCAAGGCGCCATATTCAGTTACTGAAATTACTTCAAGAATGTATTCAGAACAGATAATATTGTGACTCGTGTACCGCCAAGAGCGGCGTTCATCATTAATGGATTAAAGTTAAGTATCAAACTAATTACGTCCGCTTTCTGATTACTCACTCCTTGTCATGTTCCAGACCTCACATCAGTATAGTTCATCCCTCCTCATGCCAGCCTGCGTGAGCTAAAACGCGTGCATTTCGGCCTCCACTCGTAACACGGTGTTGGCTCTTCTGTTAACACAAAAGCTCCATTATTTCAAGGCGCTACAGAGCACCTGGTTGTGAGCGGGGCCTTTAACAGCGTCTTACGCCCTGAGGATCAGATCCCTCACCATGTCTCATGTCCAGCCCGTCATGCTAGGGTCAGAGATCTCGCTTTTCATGATACATGGACGCTAATCCACGGTTACCCACGCAGATATGCACACTTCACCAGCCACTCGGCCAGCAGGTAGGACAGGATTTGTGTCTCCCGAGGTCTTCGGGCAGCAACTGTCGGTGCTGAGCTGTGGCCCACTGCATTCACCGACCATCAGGCCTTCATCAGCGCCGTGACTCTGCCACGACAACAGACGAGCCATAGTAGAGGACCTTGGACTCTTAACGTTACCATTCTCCGGGAAGAGCCTTGCCGTGTAGCCGTCACTGATACCTGGCACAAATGTGAGGGACGGCGTCATACCTATGATTCCATGACACGAAGGTGGACATATTTCGCCAAACCAGCTCTTCGCCGCACGCTCATGGCGTATGGACGAGACAGGGCACTTTGCCTCCGATCCACCTCTGAGTTTTACTACACTGTCTTACGGGAACTAGCATCGCAACACCCTTCGCCAGAGCGCCAAATGGCCGTCCACCGGACACAGGCACGGCTTCTGCAGATCACGGCTGACAGATTGGAAGGCACACGGGTTCGATCGAGACTGCAAGATTCCACCCCAGGGGAACGTTCCTCTCTTTATCACATCGTCAGAAAACGGAGACACCGTAAGAGACGACTCATCACGGCAGTTATTTCCGCGGACAGGCAACGCGCAGAGGCACACAACGACATCTCCCGTGCCCTCAGATATTATGACCGCACTCTCTCTCTAGCAGATCAACGGCGTGACAGTGACATTGAGGACGTCCTGCACGACCTGCCACATTCGAGTAGGGTGCAAGTCGATGCCACATTCTTGGAGGCCGTCACGTGGGAAGAAATGCGCATGGCCATCTCGCGGGGCGTGAGAAACAAATCACCAAGACCTGATGGTCTTCCGCTTGAATTTTATAGCACCTTGTCTGACCTGATGGGGGAAGTATGGCGGTAGATGTGCTGCGAACTCCTCGATCTGGACTTCCGCCTCCCCCCCCCCCCAACCCACGAATTTTTGGATGGCATGATCATCCCTCAGCCAAAACCAAACGGGGGATGGAGACCGGAAGACTTCCGGTCGTTGATGTTAGTGAATTCGGATTACAAGCTGTTCGCCCGCTTTCTCCGTACTCGTCTCCTCGCTATAGTCAAAGATGCCATTCATGCCGACCAAACATGTCTGGGAGATGGCAGTAACATACACACAGCGTTAAGCTCTTATGGAGATGTGGCGGCGGTCATGTCGGCATGCCGCTTAGAAGGTGCCCTCGTGGCGGCTGATCTAGACCACGCATTTGACCAAGTTGAGCACCATTTATTGCAGGCTGTCTTAGAGAAGATGGAACTGTCTCCAATATCGGCATGTGTGATTCTCCGCCTCATCCACGGAGCCCCTTCCACAGTTCTGGTCAATGGCTACTGCTCGCCACTGTTCACTATTGAGCGCTGAGTGCGACAAGGATGTTCCCTGTCAGCCTTTCTCTTCGCCGTCACCCTCGAGCCTGCACTTCATGGTCTACGACAGCGTTTGGATGGCATTCGCCTCCGCGATGTGCATTTTAAGTGTTGTGCCTATGCGGGCGATGTTGTATTCTTGGCGAGGTCGGTACAAGATGTATGTACAGCGATCGCGTGGCTTCAGCAATACGGAGAGGTGGACGGGAGCCGTATAAGCCTGCGAAGGTCGCACTACGTGGATGTGGGCAGAGGATTGCGTTTGAGTACGCCAGTGCCCATTATCAAAGTGCCGGCGATGAAGTGTTTGGGAGTGACCTTCCATGGGAACGTGCAGCATACAGCAGCAGCTACGTATCGCAGACTACTTAATGTGACCCGCACGCAAGATGGTCTGCATAACTTTCGAACACTTTACTTGATCATGCGGGTACATTTTGTCAACTTCTATCTCGCTTTGAAACTTAATCATAGCACACACGTTCTCCCGATGGCCCCTATGCTAGCTGCCAAGTTCCAGGCGGCCATCAGTCGTTTCGTCAGCGAGGGTAGGGTGTTCAAGAACCGTTACGAAACGCTAACGTTGCCCACACATGCAGGCGGCATTGGAATGATAAAAGTGCACAACAGGGCGCACGCTCTCTTCCTGCGGACGATGCATCGCCTACGTACTTCGGACAAGGACACCCTCCCTGGTACACTGATTCAGGAGGTGGTACCTCAATCCCCCCATCCGCAGATTACTGTTGAAAATATCACTCCAGCACTGGGTCACATTCGCAACTTTTCTGGTCGACATGAGTCATCTGTTGGCTGTCTTTCCGACCACGCGGGAACGTAGCACCAAGGACTTCTACCGCTACTTTCTACCGACGCTGCCTGCTAATGTGGTTCAACGCCGACATCCGGCAGTTGGGTGGAGACGGGTGTGGAGTAACATACACTCTCCTTTCCTTCCCACCACGGTCAGGGCGCTGTGGTATTTGATAACGAGTGAAAAATTCCCCACCCGACAATGGTTACACATGATACTTCTTGCCGAGGATCTTCTCTGCCCCAGATGCGCCGCTGTCAACAGCGACACGAAACGTTTCATTTGTGGTATCACTACCGACTGCTGGCTCCTCACACGGCGCATGTTGGCATTGTTGCTGCGACGGGCGCCTCAGTCCGTAGAGCCCACCGAACTGATGCATTCCGAAGTCACTTGCCTCCGTGCAACTTGTCATAACGCCACGGTGTGGGATAAGGGTATGACATGGTCATACTATTTTAATGAGAGCGTTGCAGGGTTGTTAGGTTACTGGCATTATTTAACGGGTAACTACACGATTTTACGGCGCAAAGCGTCGTATGGTATGCTCTTTGCGAATTACTTGGGGTCGTTGTTTACGCGCTCTCCAGGCCATTGGTGTGTACCGAGTGTGAGAAGAGACAGAGATATCGCACGTGATGGATTGATGAGAGACATCAACGGTAATTATAGGGTGTTTCACCCTCGCTGCACGAGACGACGACCAGGTCATCAAGCCGTCTGCGTGCTGTGGGCACCCCCGAGAAAAAAGATATAACAAAAAAAAAAAAGATTTACCAATAAATTATAAGAACAAAATGAACAACAAATAAAGTATAATAAAGTTTTGTAGCCCTTCGCTAATCCTTTTCTTTTTTCAAGAAAATGTTCAGAGGCATATTTAATTTTTGTTCGTGGGCGGAGCCTGAAGTGGTGGCGCACGACAGTCCTAGTTAGCTTTACAGTGAAAGTGGCGGTGGCACTAGCTTTGCATTTGTTTTGGGGTCAGATGGGTTTTTGGGGGTAGTATGAGAGATAGGGGCTAACGCCTGAATTGGAAGAGGTCTAAACACTACAAAAAATAAAAATAAAAGTTGGTAGAGCAGTTGCCCGCGAAAGGCAAAGGTCCCGAGTTCAAGTCTCGGTCCGGCACACAGTTATATTCTGCCAGGAAGTTTCATATCAACGCACACTCCGCTGCAGCGTGAAAATCTCATTCTGAAATTAAACCACAGTTTTATTTTTGTTTTTACCACGACAACTATTACTTATTAAAACCAGCTGTAGTGTTAAGTCTGAGTGTAAGACGCTGTTTAAGAAATGAAGCACCGAAATAACCTCACTGGGGCCCTTCTTTCCCTCATTTTCCTAGTGTCTGTATATTTTGCCATTTCCTACGCCAAAACCGTGTATCGCAAAGACATAATACGACAACAGACGCAAGCAATATACAAAACTCCTTGGTAAATGAGGGAGAAGTAATTTCTCCATAAAATAAAGTAAGGTGCAGTTAACTTTTTCTTGTGTGGCTTGCTGGCTTTTAGAATGAAAAATCTTTTTTCAACCAAGAAAGCCACCACTTTTCTCAGGTGAACAGCTTCCTATACCTCAAAAGCTTTTCTCTCCTTATCTTCTTTAGCTGTACTTATTTTTTGCTAAAGCGAATCCAATTTTTTTGGAAGTGTCAGATCTACGACATCCTAAAGGGATGTTGAAGGTTTTGTAACAATGCCAGTAAAGTTTACAGGACATATTTATTCGGTAGCCGTTGAGGAAATCGCCATGAATAGACCTTACATTGAGGTCGTCAGGCAAATAGCGCCTATTGGGACTATCTGTGAATGAGTAATGGAAATTCCGCGCAGGGAAGGACATGATGTGGGCCTCACTAACCTTTACAAGTTGTTCTGGTGCTTGACGTGTCAAATTGCACTTTTTACCACTGTTATCTATTGGAGAGCATCCACAGTGATCCATTTTATTTTGTAATGTTCTCGATTTGTCGTAACTATCTTCAAAAAGCATTTTTGCAAACAATAACATCTTCTCTTGTTACTCACACTTTGTAGGTGAATTTCGCTGCCCGAGGTTTTCTATTGTCTTCATTATCCGTTGCCGAAAGTTCGCAATACCATGCATTTGTATCCACATCCTCAGAAAACGTGTATAAGCAATCTTATCTGTCTGCAATCCCATATAGTGATTAAAGTCTTGTGGAGACAATTTGTGAGCTTTCATTGGTTCTCAGTAAGTAAACAATAGCCTCCACCAACTTATATTCAAGTATTACCGTTAAGCTGGCTCTAAAGATTATTTGTTTCCGCATTTTTATAAAATAAAGTGGTATTACATTATTTCTTGACTTTCAATCTAGTCATCTTGAGAATTTCCAATTTTCCATTACCTCATTCACAGCTGATTGCTCATATGTTTGTAGCTGAGGTTGGTTGAGAAGAAAGCCAATAGGAACACTGAGACAGCTTTACTAGGTACAAGGTAAGCAAACCTCCTCCTGTTGAGCTAGAACATTTGCAAGAATTTTTTGAAACTTCTAGTCTTCATGTCTGGGAGATGGCAGTAACATACACACAGCGTTAAGCTCTTATGGAGATGTGGCGGCGGTCATGTCGGCATGCCGCTTAGAAGGTGCCCTCGTGGCGGCTGATCTAGACCACGCATTTGACCAAGTTGAGCACCATTTATTGCAGGCTGTCTTAGAGAAGATGGAACTGTCTCCAATATCGGCATGTGTGATTCTCCGCCTCATCCACGGAGCCCCTTCCACAGTTCTGGTCAATGGCTACTGCTCGCCACTGTTCACTATTGAGCGCTGAGTGCGACAAGGATGTTCCCTGTCAGCCTTTCTCTTCGCCGTCACCCTCGAGCCTGCACTTCATGGTCTACGACAGCGTTTGGATGGCATTCGCCTCCGCGATGTGCATTTTAAGTGTTGTGCCTATGCGGGCGATGTTGTATTCTTGGCGAGGTCGGTACAAGATGTATGTACAGCGATCGCGTGGCTTCAGCAATACGGAGAGGTGGACGGGAGCCGTATAAGCCTGCGAAGGTCGCACTACGTGGATGTGGGCAGAGGATTGCGTTTGAGTACGCCAGTGCCCATTATCAAAGTGCCGGCGATGAAGTGTTTGGGAGTGACCTTCCATGGGAACGTGCAGCATACAGCAGCAGCTACGTATCGCAGACTACTTAATGTGACCCGCACGCAAGATGGTCTGCATAACTTTCGAACACTTTACTTGATCATGCGGGTACATTTTGTCAACTTCTATCTCGCTTTGAAACTTAATCATAGCACACACGTTCTCCCGATGGCCCCTATGCTAGCTGCCAAGTTCCAGGCGGCCATCAGTCGTTTCGTCAGCGAGGGTAGGGTGTTCAAGAACCGTTACGAAACGCTAACGTTGCCCACACATGCAGGCGGCATTGGAATGATAAAAGTGCACAACAGGGCGCACGCTCTCTTCCTGCGGACGATGCATCGCCTACGTACTTCGGACAAGGACACCCTCCCTGGTACACTGATTCAGGAGGTGGTACCTCAATCCCCCCATCCGCAGATTACTGTTGAAAATATCACTCCAGCACTGGGTCACATTCGCAACTTTTCTGGTCGACATGAGTCATCTGTTGGCTGTCTTTCCGACCACGCGGGAACGTAGCACCAAGGACTTCTACCGCTACTTTCTACCGACGCTGCCTGCTAATGTGGTTCAACGCCGACATCCGGCAGTTGGGTGGAGACGGGTGTGGAGTAACATACACTCTCCTTTCCTTCCCACCACGGTCAGGGCGCTGTGGTATTTGATAACGAGTGAAAAATTCCCCACCCGACAATGGTTACACATGATACTTCTTGCCGAGGATCTTCTCTGCCCCAGATGCGCCGCTGTCAACAGCGACACGAAACGTTTCATTTGTGGTATCACTACCGACTGCTGGCTCCTCACACGGCGCATGTTGGCATTGTTGCTGCGACGGGCGCCTCAGTCCGTAGAGCCCACCGAACTGATGCATTCCGAAGTCACTTGCCTCCGTGCAACTTGTCATAACGCCACGGTGTGGGATAAGGGTATGACATGGTCATACTATTTTAATGAGAGCGTTGCAGGGTTGTTAGGTTACTGGCATTATTTAACGGGTAACTACACGATTTTACGGCGCAAAGCGTCGTATGGTATGCTCTTTGCGAATTACTTGGGGTCGTTGTTTACGCGCTCTCCAGGCCATTGGTGTGTACCGAGTGTGAGAAGAGACAGAGATATCGCACGTGATGGATTGATGAGAGACATCAACGGTAATTATAGGGTGTTTCACCCTCGCTGCACGAGACGACGACCAGGTCATCAAGCCGTCTGCGTGCTGTGGGCACCCCCGAGAAAAAAGATATAACAAAAAAAAAAAAAGATTTACCAATAAATTATAAGAACAAAATGAACAACAAATAAAGTATAATAAAGTTTTGTAGCCCTTCGCTAATCCTTTTCTTTTTTCAAGAAAATGTTCAGAGGCATATTTAATTTTTGTTCGTGGGCGGAGCCTGAAGTGGTGGCGCACGACAGTCCTAGTTAGCTTTACAGTGAAAGTGGCGGTGGCACTAGCTTTGCATTTGTTTTGGGGTCAGATGGGTTTTTGGGGGTAGTATGAGAGATAGGGGCTAACGCCTGAATTGGAAGAGGTCTAAACACTACAAAAAATAAAAATAAAAGTTGGTAGAGCAGTTGCCCGCGAAAGGCAAAGGTCCCGAGTTCAAGTCTCGGTCCGGCACACAGTTATATTCTGCCAGGAAGTTTCATATCAACGCACACTCCGCTGCAGCGTGAAAATCTCATTCTGAAATTAAACCACAGTTTTATTTTTGTTTTTACCACGACAACTATTACTTATTAAAACCAGCTGTAGTGTTAAGTCTGAGTGTAAGACGCTGTTTAAGAAATGAAGCACCGAAATAACCTCACTGGGGCCCTTCTTTCCCTCATTTTCCTAGTGTCTGTATATTTTGCCATTTCCTACGCCAAAACCGTGTATCGCAAAGACATAATACGACAACAGACGCAAGCAATATACAAAACTCCTTGGTAAATGAGGGAGAAGTAATTTCTCCATAAAATAAAGTAAGGTGCAGTTAACTTTTTCTTGTGTGGCTTGCTGGCTTTTAGAATGAAAAATCTTTTTTCAACCAAGAAAGCCACCACTTTTCTCAGGTGAACAGCTTCCTATACCTCAAAAGCTTTTCTCTCCTTATCTTCTTTAGCTGTACTTATTTTTTGCTAAAGCGAATCCAATTTTTTTGGAAGTGTCAGATCTACGACATCCTAAAGGGATGTTGAAGGTTTTGTAACAATGCCAGTAAAGTTTACAGGACATATTTATTCGGTAGCCGTTGAGGAAATCGCCATGAATAGACCTTACATTGAGGTCGTCAGGCAAATAGCGCCTATTGGGACTATCTGTGAATGAGTAATGGAAATTCCGCGCAGGGAAGGACATGATGTGGGCCTCACTAACCTTTACAAGTTGTTCTGGTGCTTGACGTGTCAAATTGCACTTTTTACCACTGTTATCTATTGGAGAGCATCCACAGTGATCCATTTTATTTTGTAATGTTCTCGATTTGTCGTAACTATCTTCAAAAAGCATTTTTGCAAACAATAACATCTTCTCTTGTTACTCACACTTTGTAGGTGAATTTCGCTGCCCGAGGTTTTCTATTGTCTTCATTATCCGTTGCCGAAAGTTCGCAATACCATGCATTTGTATCCACATCCTCAGAAAACGTGTATAAGCAATCTTATCTGTCTGCAATCCCATATAGTGATTAAAGTCTTGTGGAGACAATTTGTGAGCTTTCATTGGTTCTCAGTAAGTAAACAATAGCCTCCACCAACTTATATTCAAGTATTACCGTTAAGCTGGCTCTAAAGATTATTTGTTTCCGCATTTTTATAAAATAAAGTGGTATTACATTATTTCTTGACTTTCAATCTAGTCATCTTGAGAATTTCCAATTTTCCATTACCTCATTCACAGCTGATTGCTCATATGTTTGTAGCTGAGGTTGGTTGAGAAGAAAGCCAATAGGAACACTGAGACAGCTTTACTAGGTACAAGGTAAGCAAACCTCCTCCTGTTGAGCTAGAACATTTGCAAGAATTTTTTGAAACTTCTAGTTACGAGTTTGTCAACGTAGCCCACCACATCCAATAATTCATAAAGAACTTGCTAGGATAGCATGTTTGAGACAGTAATGTGTCACAGGAGGAATGTTGGACATCCCATCTTAATTATTTAGGAAATGGTAGGAACCGCTACGTGTGGATTAGATGCTGATGGGCGAGGTAAATCGATTGTATCCATCTCAAGGGAAACATCAATCCTACCAGGTAAAGATTTCAAAGAGTGGAAACCTTACTTCTACGAACATTAATACGGGAATATGAGTTGATCATATGTGCTGAAGAAGATGTGTTTTGTCCTCTATAGTTTTAATTAATTATTGTGAAGTCCATTATACAGACTACAACACTAGTCATGAATGTGAGATGCACCCTCAACTGCACTCCATAAGAGCCATGTGGATGTTATGCATTTAGTTTTCGATGCCGACAAGAATCGTGTCAGAACACTTCTGTTCTTCCTCCATGGAATATCATTTAACTTAAAACACATGGAGACTGATTGTCATACTATACTGGCGCTATTACGAACGTCCAATCATTTGTTCAGTGTTGGTATTTTGGAACTTATATGAAAGCAAGGTTTGTGCCCTATCGGAGATCCCTGACCTTGGTGGTTTTATTTGTGACAGAGTACTTCTGCTGTGTAATGACGACATAAAACGTATTCTTTCACTTCACCTCTGCACTGTCCTAACGGGTAATCACATTGTTTTGACGCATTTACTCTGTCTATGTGCAAATGTTGTTACGAAATGTATAATTAATACTAACTTAAAATAAGGGAGATTACTATGCAGTGCACTGACATGGAGATATACTGTCAATAAAATAGTGGAAATCAATGATACACATCTCATTTATTCCACTAAAAACGGTTTGTGAATTCCTGAGACTGTGGAAACAATAGGTCTGTTTGTAAATAACTTTTGTCCTACAATCATGATTTCTTTTCACTTATGTGTGTGTACACTTTATGCGCTCTGTTTTCCTGGTGTTCCATGTGGAACACTCCTGGCATGTCACTTTGTATATTTCAGAGTCTACGTATGTGGCATAATTAACTTTATGTTGCATATTAGTTTTTGTTGTAGGTTATCAGGTGTAGAAAACCCTATGCTTACTTTGTGGATTTTGGAAACACTTTCAGTCTTCTGTTATACATTGCCTGTGTTATTCTTTACTTCGTCTCGTACTGTGTCAACCATGGAAGCAGCAGAATAATTGGCAACTGCAATCAGGCAATTACAAGACAGAATAACACATGCACATTCAAACTTCATAGAAAAAAATACAATGACTGATAACACAATCCGTGCTACCTCATGTCGTACCACCTTTACCAAAAAATATGCAAAAAGAAATAAACATAATGAAACTGGCAGCTGCTGCCTCTGGTGGTCAGTGTAATGAGGAATGACATATCAGTTCCCGCTGCAGTGCGTAAAGAGTACTCAAAGACAGAGCTTCATTGTTCCAGATATGTGAGATGGGAGTTAACTGCTTACACAGCTGGCGCCCCACACGCTATGGGCCAGCTGCTGCAGCTGGCCGGAGACCACTGGCCGAGGGTGCGTATTTCCTGCATCCGTCAGAGGAGAAGTGGTGGCCATCCTGTGCTCATCATCGCAGTGAAGGCAGTGGCGGCACTGGTATGTAGCACAAGCTGGCTCTGACTGTTGAGGAAAGGTGGACTTATGGAGCAGATTACGGAAAACTTTTTCTACTCGTTTTACATAAATTGCGTACCTCTGCCATTCAAACCTATCCTCAGTAGCTGTGGTAGCAGCACCAGCGTGAGATATAGTTTAAACGTGGGATATTAGTATAGTTCAGTGAAGTCTTGTATGTGCTTTTTAACATATGTAGTTGTCTGGAGAAACGTATGTACCTTTTTTATTTGCTGCCAGTACTGAGAAATATAATATAATCTTACAAAGTCTTATTCCTCTTAGGCTACCTGATAGTGATGTCCCAGTGCGTGGGACATCGTTTTTAACACACTAGTATTGCACGGAAAAATTCTTTAGTGATACAGTCCTACACAAATTTACTTGGGAGATAGGAACTACTCATTTTTTAAATTATGTACTATGGTAATTGTTGACCAGTGAAAACCTCATATTCATGGTAATCTATGTGTGTCTTTGGATGATGAACTTATGAAGTATTTGAAAGTGAGTATTTGGAATACTGTCTGAAAGCACCAAGGTTTCTGCAACAATTGTAAGAAATTGGTTCAGAATTTTAGCAAACTGCTCTAGAAATTCAAATAGAAATGGAGGGTACTCATATTTTGGAGTGCTTGCAAAAATTGCCATTGGGCAACCATGACATCACTAAAGAATAAAACGCAGCCAATAGGGCAACATCCTACCATTTTTCAAACATCAGCTATAATCTCTAATCATCTGACGTCATTTTTGGGTCATAAACTATAGTAATTCAGCCCACCCAATGTAACTAGAGGAGTGGAGGATGGGGAAAAGGGAGAAGTGACCATTTTTTACTCGTAAATTATGGCCATTAACATAGGCTAAAAACAAATGGTTGTAAGTTAGACTTGCATATATTTTAAGAGCATAAGTGGGTGGGTTGTTACATTAGGATGTATTAGGATGATGATGCAAGTGGGATAGCCAGAGATCGGTAGGAGTGGAGGCAGCCTGCCATTTTGGGTCATAAATTACGGTAATTAAGATTAGACTGAAAGTGTCTGCTTATAAATCAGATTCTTGTAAACATTTTTAAGAGAACAAGTGAGCAGTGTGTTTACTTCAGGACGTAAATAAGCAGTATAGTGTCTTATTGCAGTGATGTTTGTTTACATACGGAGGCTATGAAAAGTGGCCAGTTCGTTTACACAAGGAGAAGAATCCACTGGTATAGCTCCGCCACTCTCATCTCAGTCTGTCAGCGGTATCTCATTTTCAAAATATGTTGTTATCACAAATGAGAATTTCTGTTTTACACTCATACGTTTCAGCTCTATGTCATGCACCACTGTTCGCCAGAGTAACTACGCTTCATGCAGTGGAATTGCGCTAAAAACTGTACAACGAGTAAAGGTTTCAACGTAAATAGCGACTGTGAAAAGGCTATACCACTGTAGAATAGGTGGAAAATCCTCTACTAAAATCAGACTTAAGAAGCAAAATATGGATTAAAACAAATTTTCTACGGGTGTCTTGTCGTGTAAGATATCTACATTGAACTTTTCTCGAATTATTGACGTATTTTTCTTCAAAAATGGCTCTGAGCACTATGGGACTCAACTGCTGAGGTCATCAGTCCCCGAGAACTTAAAACTATGTAAACCTAACTAACCTAAGGACATCACACACGTCCATTCCCGAGGCAGGATTCGAACCTGCGACCGTAGCGGTCGCGCGGTTCCAGACTGTAGCGCCTAGAACCGCTCGGCCACCCCGGCCGGCGTATTTTTCTTGCTTGATAGGCAGATCAGCAGTGACAAAAAGTTGACAGTTTTCTAGGGGATACCTGCAAAATATTAGAACTGTAAAACATGTATATTCTTCGTTAACAGCTCAGTAGCATGGCGTTCGAAGCTATGATCTACACAATAACGGTATGTTTCAATTTTATGGCTTGATCCTTAAGTTCTCAGGTATGTTTTAGTTTATGCTTTACCCATATTGATACTCCATGAAGATGATGCTAACTTACAACATATTATATTTAACTTATCTAATCCTTTTGCTTAAGTGATGTTCAGACTGGCTCAGAGATTTGTCCTGTAAGTCGGTAAACCTCTTAAACCTAGAAGAAACTCACTCATCCCATTATTTACCCTCAAAATGTATGATAAACCTAACTTATTTAAGGTTCTGAAAAAACTGTTGAGTTTTGTTGTGTGCATATATAGTTACCAACTCTGCACGTCTCTATCCAGATTCTGACTTTACTGATGTTCCACCGTTACATCTGTGATCACTTGGTTTTTTGTTCGTTGCTTGGTGCTCCCCTTATACTTCCCCCAAAAAGCTTAGAAAGTCTATCGTTGCCTCCCTCATTCAGATAAATACCATGCTAGTTATATCCCATTCCTTCATTTCTAGAAATGTGTATGTCATAACCTATGTCGTGTCAGTGACAGTGCTTCTCCTGCACTGTGTATTTGATGATTTTCTTTAAATCTCCATCTGGTTTATAGACTTCGAATGACTGTAATATTTTAACGTGTAGTTACCAAAGAATTTTTCGTAGTTATGGTCAATTTACATTATCTCTCTTGTAAAAAAATTGTTACCTGGATCTTATCAGATGCTAAGTTGTTGAGAAATGAATTTTTCCATCTTGTTTTTCCTGGTCTTAACCTGTATCTTTCGGTTTCCGCATGGTAATCTGAATTTGACCAGATTGCTTTCCTGTCACGACCTCTTCTTCCCCGGGGCGGAATTTGTGTACTCCATTTATCTGGAGCTAGTGTTGTTCCGTCTAGAAGTGTGAGAATACTTTTCGAAATGGAGAAACGAGATTATCACATCTAATGTAATTTAAAGTATTGTACGGCATATTACATAACAATCATGGACCTAACATTTCATACAGACCACTCTAATTATTGGCAAATTACGCATGTAAAATTTGCTTCACCCGACGACAGAACTTCTTGGTTTCGT
This sequence comes from Schistocerca serialis cubense, assembly GCF_023864345.2. Classification (NCBI taxonomy): domain Eukaryota; kingdom Metazoa; phylum Arthropoda; class Insecta; order Orthoptera; family Acrididae; genus Schistocerca; species Schistocerca serialis. The sequence goes on from NC_064640.1 coordinate 156,033,826, forward strand.
GATGACCTTTCAGTTGTGTGCTACTGCCCTTGCTGGTCCGCATGTGTCCCACATTTACTGGAGATGAAAATGACTTTCCCTATGTGCCTGGCGTCTGTTATCATCATTTCTCTCAGTTAGGTTGCGATGACATTGTGTCAATCGAGGGACTTTTCCTTGTTCCACCCTTATTTTTGCTCCTTAAAATTTTACAAAATTTGTTGCACTCGTGCCCCATGACTTGACTCTACGTATAAGAATTATTAATACACATACAAAATTAAAAACCCATACACGAATAGTGTATTCTATACTTTCCTTCATAAGAAAAAAAACACAAAAAGAAGTAATAGCTCACACCGCTACAGTCCGTCCTAACTGAGAGAAATGATGATAACAGACGCCAGGCACATAGGGAAAGTCATTTTCATCTCCAGTAAATGTGGGACACATGCGGACCAGCAAGGGCAGTAGCACACAACTGAAAGGTCATCACGAAACCAAGAAGTTCTGTTAATTACGTCATTCTCTTTCAAACTCATCGACGAATATCCTGATGGTAGTGCGGAAGAAGGAACACTCTAGTTAAATGAGGCAGATACTCATACACGTTTCATAGCTACAGTGAAACATTTTATAGCGAGCTGTAAACATGGTCATCATCTTATTCTTTCTTCTTTCCACATTAGATTTTACTCCGCAATATATGTTACTGATTACAAGATTGACAGCAGCCAGTTACTATTTCGAATTTGAAACTAAAATCATTTCCTTATCGTAACGTAAACCATGGTTGATTCCTGAAAATCCTCTCGTTAGTCTTTTCATCTGTCTAAGAAGTAAATAAAGCGAAAGTTATGAAATGGTGAGATATTGCCGCTATAAGGAGGAAAAGAAGAATGGATGTCGTTTCAACTGAATACGTGTTGAATGATTAATTTTTATTTCTAATCTACACAAACAAATACGTGACTAACCTTAGCGCGATCTAGGGCGTCTTGTCACGGTCCGCGCGGCTCCCTCCGTCGGAGGTTCGAGTCCTCCCTCGGGCATGGGTGTGCGTATTGTCCTTAGTGTTAATTAGTTTAAGTTAAATTAAGTAGTGCGTAAGCTTAGGGATCGATGACCTCAGTAGTTTGGTCCCATAAGGCCTTACCACAAATTTCCTAATTTTCCACTAACCTTACACTGAATCATCTAACTTCCTTTCGGATGTGACTGGCTTCATTAGTACTGCTACTTATCACGGGATCTCGAAGCTGTATATGCTAGTTACACAATATTCTAACACGAAGCTAACGGTTGAGATGCGGTGACATCAACGTCAGATGGCGTGAGTAGTGGGCGGACTCTATACTGTCTACATCTGCATCTACATCCATACTCCGCAAGCCACCTGACGGTGTGTGGCGGAGGATACTTTGAGTACCTCTATCGGTTCCCCCTTCAATTCCAGTCCCGCATTGTTCGTGGAAAGAAAGATTGTCGGTATGCCTCTGTGTGGGCTCTAATCTCTCTGATTTTATCCTCATGGTCTCTTCGCGAGATATAAGTAGGAGGGAACAATATACTGCTTGACTCCTCGGTGAAGGTATGTTCTCGAAGCTTCAACAAAAGCCCGTACCGAGCTACCGAGCGTCTCTCTTGCAGAGTCTTCCCCTGGAGTTTATCTATCATCTCCGTAACGCTTTCGCGATTACTAAATGATCCTGTAACGAAGCGCGCTGCTCTCCGTTGGATCTTCTCTATCTCTTCTGTCAACCCTATCTGGTCCGGTTCCCACACCGGTGCGCAGTATTCAAGCAGTGGGCGAACAAGTGTACTGTAACCTACTTCCTTTGTTTTCGGATTGCATTTCCTTGCGATTACGCGAATGAATCTTAATCTGACATCTGCTTTACCGATGATCAACTTTATATGATCATTCCATTTTAAATCAATCCTAATGCCTACTCCCAGATGATTTATGGAATTAACTGCTTCCAGTTGCTGACCTGCTATATTGTAGCTAAATGATTAAGGATCTTTCGTTCTATGTATTCCCAGCACATTACACTTGTCTACATTGAGATTCAATTGTCATTCCCTACACCATGCATCAATTCGTTGCAGATCCTCCTGCATTTCAGTACAATTTTCCATTGTTACAACCTCTCGATATGCCACATCATCCGCAAAAAGCCTCAGTGAACTTCCGATGTTATCCACAAGGTCATTTATATATAATGCGAATAGCAACGGTCCTACAACACTCCCCTGCGGCACACCTGAAATAATTCTTACTTCGGAAGACTTCTCGCCATTGAGAATGACATGCTGCGTTCTGTTATCTAGGAACTCTTCAATCCAATCACACAATTGGTCTGATAGTCCATATGCTTTTACTTTGCTCGTTAGACGACTGTGGGGAACTGTATCAAACGCCTTGCTTAAGTCAAGAAACACGGCATCTACCTGGGAACCCGTGTCTATGGCCATCTGAGTCTCGTGGACGAATAGCGCGAGCTGGGTTTCACACGATCGTCGTTTTCGAAACCAATGTTGATTCCTATAGAGTAGATTTCTAGCCTTCAGAAAGGTCAATATACTCGATCATACTACGTGTTCCAAAATTCTACAATTGATCGACGTTAGAGATATATGTCTATAGTTCTGCACATCTGTTCGACGTCCCTTCTTAAAAACGGGGATGACCTGTGCCCTTTTCCAATCCCTTGGAACGCTACGCTCTTCTAGAGACCTACAGTACAGCGCTGTAAGAAGGGGGGCAAGTTCCTTCACGTGCTCTGTGTAAAATCGAACTGGTATCCCATCAGATCCAGTGGCCTTTCCTCTTTTGAGCGATTTTAATTGTTTCTCTATCCCTCTGTCGTCTATTTCGATATCTACCATTTTGTCATCTGTGCGACGATCTAGTGAGGGAACTACAGTGCAGTCTTCCTCTGTGAAACAGCTTTGGAAAAAGACATTTAGTTTTTCGGCCTTTAGTCTGTCATCCTCTGTTTCGGTACCATTTTGGTCACAGAATGTCTGGACATTTTGTTTTGATCTTCCTACCGCTTTGACATAAGACCAAAATTTCTTAGGATTCTCTGCCAAGTCAGTAGATAGAACTTTACTTTCGAATTCATTGAATGCCTCTCGCATAGCCCTGTTCACATTACATTTCAATTCGCGTAATTTTTGTTTGTCTGCAAGGCTTTGGCTATGTTTATGTTTGGTGGGAAGTTTCCTTTGCTTCCGCAGCAGTTTTCTAACTCGGTTGTTGCACCACGGGGGCTCTTTTCCATCTCTTACGATCTTCCAGAATGAGATTTTCACTCTGCAGCGCAGTGTGCGCTGATATGAAACTTCCTGGCAGATTAAAACTGTGTGCCCGACCGAGCCTCGAACTCGGGACCTTTGCCTTTCGCGGGCAAGTGCTCTACCAACTGAGCTACCGAAGCACGACTCACTCCCGGTACTCCTTTCTTTCAGGAGTGCCAGTTCTGCATGTTTCGCAGGAGAGCTTCTGTAAAGTTTGGAAGGTAGGAGACGAGGTACTGGCAGAAGTAAAGCTCTGAGTGCCGGGCGTGAGTCGTGCTTCGGTAGCTCAGTTGGTAGAGCACTTCCCCGCGAAAGGCAAAGGTCCCGAGTTCGAGTCTCGGTCGGGCACACAGTTTTAATCTGCCAGGAAGTTTCATATCAGCGCACACTCCGCTGCAGAGTGAAAATCTCATTCTGGAAACAACCCCCAGGCTGTGGCTAAGCCATGTCTCCGCAATATCCTTTCTTTCAGGAGTGCTAGTTCTGCATGTTTCGCAGGAGAGCTTCTGTAAAGTTTGGAAGGTAGGAGACGAGGTACTGGCAGAAGTAAAGCTGTGAGTACCGGGCGTGAGTCGTGCTTCGGTAGCTCAGTTGGTAGAGCACTTGCCCGCGGAAGGCAAAGGTCCCGAGTTCGAGTCTCGGTCGGGCACACAGTTTTAATCTGCCAGGAAGTTTCTTACGGTCATGTTTGCACATACTCATCTAATGCATGTTGTACGAAGGTTCTGAAATTTTTCCACTGATTCTCAACACTATCTGTACTTGAGACAAAACTTTTGTGCTGAGCCGTCAAGTACTCTGAAATCCGCTTTTTGTCACTTTTGTTAAACAGAAAAATCTTCCTACCTTTTTTAATATTTCTGCTGTGGGAATGATTCCGTTGGACTGAACTGAAAAACGGGATAAGTACGATGTACTTTCGTGGGAGATGTAAATGCTGTTGGTAATAATAACTTCGTGGAGTGAGCATTCACTGACGGAAGGTTTGGTTGGTGGAACTCTTCACTTTACAGTAATTATTCTACATATTAAAATTGTGTAGTGTATAAATTGGATCGGCATGTGACAAACTTAATCGAGTGATTTCGTTTTGGGAAGCTCGAAACTGAGGTGATCATGCAGTCAGCTGCTTCTGCATGGACACTGTCAACCTGGGTAGTGTAAAAGGGCCAGTGGCCAAACGGATTCCACGAAGTGGATTGTATTAAGATGGCGTAAGACGGACGGAAGTGCAGATGAATAGACGCAACACCCATAGTCTAGTTTCGAATTGACAAGGGATCGGTAATAACAGAGGATGGTGGTCCGGTGCTCTGGCTCTGAGCATTATGGGACTTAATATTTGAGGTCATAAGTCCCCTAGACTTAGAACTACTTAAACCTAACTAACCTAAGGACATCACACACAACCATGCCCGAGGCAGGGTTCGAACCTGCGACCGTAGCAGCAGCGCGGTTCCGGACTGAAGCGCCTAGAACCACTCGGGCACAATGGCCGGCTCCGATGCTCTCCCCAAGAAGTACCGTTTAGGACACGTAGGACACTGAGAGACTAGGTACAGCGTGCGGCCAGGTAAGACACGTGGGAGGACCAAGAAAGTCAACTATCAAGCGTGAATCCAGATTGGGCCGACAGAAATTCATACGAACGGTTTTGTCCGTGGAAAAGCGAAAGCCATTGTCGATGCTTCACGAGTAAAGACGATTGTGACATCGCTGAAGACGCCATTCAAGGAGAATAGTCAGTGGAGAACTGAAATAGATCGCAAAGTCGTCGATGGAAAGAGAGCAAGGGATTCCTGTCGGGAGACAGACCATAATAAGGTTAATGGGTACAGGAAAGAGAACGACGTCAGGATGGAGCCTAGAGGTACCCCATTCTCCTGGATAAAGCTGTCCGACAAGGCTAAACCTACATGTGAAACCTCGATCGTTCAAAATTTCCTGAAGGAAACGAGGCAGGTGGCTTCTGAAGCTCTACGTGTATAGAGACAGAGGATACTAGATATGCAGCAACTGTCGTAGGCTTTCTCCAAATGAAGAAAAAACAGGGCCACAGTCTGGTACTGCAGCAGAAAACCGTTCATGGCACGGGTTGACAAAGTGGCGAGGTGGTCAACAGCAGAAGGTCGCTCTCGATATCCAAATTGTGCAGTGATTAGCAGGTTGCGAGATTCGAGCCCCCGTACCAGACGGCCATGAATCGTAAGTTCCATCACCTTGCAAATACAGCTGGTGAGAGAAATGGGACGGTAGCTGGAAGGAATGTGTATGTCCTTACCAGACTTATGTACAGGTATGACAGGGGCTTCACGCCGGCCTCTGGGAAATGTGCCATCTGCCCAAATGCGATTGTACGTGTGAAGCAGGAAGTTCGTGCCCACAAGAGAACAATGCTGCAACATCTGAATGGGAACATCGTCCAGGCCTGGGCTAGAAGATCGGGAAGACGTGAGAGTTATGATCTAGCTTCCTCACAGTAAAGCCAGCACTGCAGCATTCACGATTTAGATAGGAAAATCGTATCGCCTGATCCTCCTCCACTCATTTCTGAGAGAGAAAGGCGGGATGATAATGGGTGAAGCTTGAAATCTTCGCAAAATAGAGGTAGGGGCTGTCTGAGATAGCAATAGTGTCCACGATGACACCATCTGCTATGGTCTGTCCGGAAATCGGCGAATGGACCTTGGTCCCAGAGAGCCGACGGAGGTTGGCCACACGACGGAAGAGAAAGTAAAGCTGTTGAAAGAACGAGTAAATGAAATCTAGCTACCTTTTTCGCTATCGCGAAGAATGCGACAACACTGCGCACGCAACTGTCTATAATGAATACAGTTCGCCATCGTAGACTGACTGTCTCCGCGCGCGAATCACGTCGCGACAGGCCTCAGTCCACCAGAGGATCGGGACACAGCGCGATAAAGATGAATTGACAGGTATGGAACGTTCTGCGGCGATAAGGATAACGTTCGTGAGATACTCTACCTGGTCATCACAACTGGGGAAATGTTGTCAGTCGAAGGCCGCCAGGGAGGAGTAAGGCCTCCAGTCAGCTTTAGAAAGCTGGCTGTTCTGTTTACACATAGTTGGGGTAGGAGTCAGCAAACGGATAGCACACGGAAAACCGTCGCTCGAGTACATGTCAAAGAGAACGGACCACTCGAGACGACGGGCAAACTGGGCAGTGCAGAACGAGAGGTCCAAAGGAGATCAGATGTTTGTGGTCTCAAATGAATGTGAGTGCTCCAGTGTTCAGACAGACAAGGTTGAGTTCATTGAGAAGTTCAGCCAAGAGGGCACCTCTCGGACAGCTGCTAGAAGATCCTCGAAACAGATGGTACGCAAGAAAGTCACCGAGCAGCAAAAAGCGGTGAGCGAGATGACCAATAAGCGGGATGAAATCTGCCCTGGTGACTCCGAATGATGGAAGGATGTAGACGTTGCAAAGAGAAAAGATCAAGCGCGGAATGCTAACATTTACTGCAACAGCTGGCAGATGGATGTTATGTGAGATGGTTTGGCTATGAATGTCATCCCAGACGAGCAGCATGACTCTACGTGAGGTAGAATGACGTCCTTCGGGGGAAGGACAAAGAGGACCGGAAGGAAACGCGAGAGATGTAAGCCTTGACCCTGCTTACGAGCTATAGCACTCAGTTGGCTGCACAGTTCCCCCACAACCACAGCACGCTGTCTCAGGATGAGTAAAAATGGTTCAAATGGCTCTGAGCACTATGGGCCGGCAGACCCCACCTGGGAAGGTTCGCCTGCCAAGTTGCACGTCTTTTCATCTGACGCCACACTGGAAGACATGCGTATCGATTATGATGAAATAATGATGAGGACAGCGCAATACCAAGTCCCTGAGGGGCATGGCAATAGGACGCGTTGACCACTCAATTAAAAGATCGGAAAGTTACATAAGTATTTAGGATCATGAGTGGTATTTTATTTATTCGTTTATCATCCAGCACCGAACAAAGAACCACAAAATGCGCACCCACGAGAGACCGGAAAAATGTTTCACACAGAGTTTCTAGATCACTTGTCCGTTCTAAACGCGTTTGCGAGACTTCATTTGGCAGTCTGGATTTTTTCGTTCTCTATTCAAATGTTGATCTAATTTAATGGAACCATCGGAGTAACATTCTTCGACACGTGCGCGAAGCAGCGGCTCACAAATAAGTACTAAGAAACGCGAACAGCTGAAACACAGTTTCTCTGTTGCGTATTGTTAGCGGTCGCCGATATATTTTTCCTATTCTTTCAACGTCCGGCAATTGCTTCACCTGCTATTGCGCACGTGCCATCTATAGCGAGACAATTCCATCTGAAAGAATAAAGTATGTAAAAATTGTAGAAATAAAATTTTCACTGAGGTGACAAGTCACAGGGGACCTCCTAATACGGTGTCGGACCTTCTTTTGCCCGGGTTAGTGCAGCAACTCGATGTGCCATGGACCCAATAAGTCGTTGGAAGTCCCGGACAGAAATACTGAGCCATACTGTCTCCTTAGCCGTCCATAAATGTGAAAGTTTTGGCGGTGCGAGATTTTGTGCTCGAACTGACCTCTAGATAATGTCGCATTAATGTTCGATTTTATTCATGATGGACGGTCTGGATGGCCAAACCACTTGCTCGATCTGTCGAGAATGTGCCTCAAACCAATCAGAAACAACTGTGGCCCAGTGACATGGCGCATTGCCATCCATGAAAATTCCATCGTGTTTGGGAACATGAAGTCCATGAATGGCTGCAAATGGTCTCTGAGTAGGCCAACATTTCCAGGGAATGATCGGTTCAATTGGACAAGAGAACCCAGTCCACTACTTGTAAACACAGCTGAAACGATTGTGAAACCACCACCAGCTTCCGCAGTACATTATTGACAACATGGGCACATGGTTTCATGGGGTCTGCACCACACACTGATCCTGCCACGGGGTTTTACCAATTGAAATCGGGACTCATCTGACCAGGCCACGGCTTTCCAGTCGTCTAGGGTCCTATCGATATGGTCACGGTCCAGGGAGAGGTGATGTAGGTTATGTTGTGCTGTTGACAAAGACTCGAGTCGACCGTCTGCGGACATATCTCATCAAAGCCATATGTCGCCGCACTCTCCTAAGGTTCTTCGTACGTCTCACTTTCATTTCTGTGGTTACTTCACGCAGTGTTGCTAGTCTGATGGCACTGAGAACTACGCAAACTCCCCTGCTTCCGTTGTTAAGTGAAGACCGTCAGCCATTGCGTCGCCCGTGGTGATAGGTAGGGAAGACTGGGTACGGTTGTGCCAGGGTACGGTTGTGACAGTCGCCATATTAGCCACACAAAAAAGAATAACCTAGAGAGTGGGAGGGAGACAAAAGCGGCGTGCCTGTCTGGACTTGTGTCACAGTATTGCGTCAGCCGTCGCGCGACAATAACGCTAGCAGCGGTCTACGTTACTTTTCAACAGTCAAAAGTAAGTTTCTTGATTCCATTTCTTTTAATGATTGTTGCTATATGTGTACTGATAAAGTAATGAGAGTTTCTTCTCGTTAAACGTTAAACATCAGTAGTTTAATATCAGTGATTATTTCGCACGTAGAAAATTTTGTATTGCCAGTGCGATGTTTTTCTTGTGGAGGAGTGCGTTGGGTACGGTTGTGACATATTTTCTGGGTACGGTTGTGACATGTTGTAAGCGTACGGTTGTGAAAAATTTTCTGGGTACCGTTGTGACACGAAGATAATTATTTTTTTCTAGATGCCCAGAAAGAGGTTGAGGAAGACTGACAGAGGGCAGTGCGGCATTACAAAATATGAAGACGCTTATAAAGAAGTGAAATACGGGAGTTCTATACGCAGAGCCGCGGAAATGCACGAAGTTAATCGCATGTCTTTGCTACGATACATTCGTAAACGCGATGGAGTCACTGCAGGCCAGAATGAAGACAGCGTCACCATGCGATATGTCGCACATAATAAAGTGTTCTCTGAGGAGCAGGAACAGCAGCTGGCACTTTATATAACACGATGCGCAGAAATATATTTTGGCCTTTCTCCGAAAGAGATGCGGAAGCTAGTTTTCGAACTCAGTACTAAATACAATCTGAAGCGACCTGCTACTTGGCTCGAGAATGAGATGGCTGGCGAGGAATGGTTTCGTTCATTCATGAATAGAAATCCTTCAGTCTGTGTTCGCGTAGCTCAAGCAACTATCCTTTCAAGAGCAACGAGCTTTAATAAAACAAATGTAAAAGCTTTTTATGACAATTTGCAAACTGTTATGGACAGACAGAAATATGAACCACAGGATATATACAATGTTGACGAAACAGGCGTCACTACTGTCCAAAAACCTGACAAAGTAGTAGCAAGACGTGGGGTACGCCAAGTGGGGGCTCTTACTTCAGCTGAGCGAGGCACATTAGTCACAGTTGCTTTTGCAGTAAATGCCTTGGGGAATACTATGCCTCCTCTATTTATATTTCCACGGGTTAGTTATCGTGATAATTTTGTTAGGAATGGACCTGTAGGATCAATAGGGACTGCAAATCCTTCAGGATGGATGCAAGATGAATCGTTCATAGTATTTCTCCAACATTTTAAGAAATTCTCTAATGCTTCTCAAACGCATAAAGTGTTGCTATTGCTAGATAACCATTCCTCACACATCCACATCAACACACTGGATTTTTGTAAAGAAAATGGAATCACATTGCTTTCATTTCCTCCACACTGTTCGCACAAACTTCAACCCTTGGATAGATCTGTGTTCGGACCCTTCAAGAAAGCTATAAATACTGCTTGTGATGGCTGGATGCGGAGTCACCCTGGAAAAACAATGACAATCTACGATATACCAGGTATTATCAAAACTGCTATGCCTCTGGCTTTCACACAATCGAACATTCAGGCTGATTTCTGCAAAACGGGTATTCACCCCTAAAATCGTAATGTATTTCAAGAAACTGACTTTGCATCTTCCTTTGTTACAGACAGAGCCAACCCTGACACAGAAAAGAACACCTGTGCAACACCATCTCTTGAAATGCACACACCGAACCCTGAGATTAGGAAAAACAATGCTGGAGTTAACAATGAAATACCACAGTTTTTAACACAAGAATTTGGCTTTTCACCATCGTCTGAAATAGAAAGACCTGACTCTGGAGAGAACAATCCTGAACGCAATGATGAATTGGAGCCACTTTAAGCTTCTTTATTATGCGAATCTTCAATCCCAAGCTCAAGTGGTATTGAGCTAACTGCGTCATTCTCAGCCACTCCACCTGTTTTCTCGCCTGAAATTGTTCGGCCTTTTCCTAAGCCTCCGCAAAGAAAAACAAGAGGTTCCAGAATTAAAAAGTCAACCATTTATACAGACACGCCTGAAAAAGAGGCAGTCAGGCAAGAATATGACGAAAAAGAAAAACGATTGAAGGCTCAGCAGGTAAAGAAACATCTTACTGAATCAAGAGGAATAAATAAAGGAAATGGAAAAAACAAAGCAAAGAAAAGGAAGATACCACCATCGTCATCGGATGAAGAAGATTATTTCTGTCTGGTTTGCTTAGGCCCATATTCAAAAAGTAGGCCTGGCGAAAATTGGATAAAATGTCAAGGAAAATGTGAGCGCTGGTCCCACTTGGAGTGCGCAGGTGGCAGTCGGTTTTACATTTGTCATAATTGTGATGAGTCAGACTAGATCTCAGTGTCGTGCCTTTGCACTTTTAGAACTAAGAATCAACCTTATATTTCTACTGTTCTTTGTTTTTTTGTGATCATATTTACACAAATGCTTAGATTTTCCTTGAATAAGACATTTTAAGATTTTTGTTTCAATGGTTTTTATAATGCCTATTTATTTATATGTTTTGTATTTCAACACACTTATTATATTGTATAGTTCGATATTTTAGTTAAATTCTTTTGCTGATTGAAATATGATGACTGTTATAATAACAGCTATAGATGCTAGAGTTCCTTATTAATTACAAGCTATTAAAGTGTTCCAAGATAATATTTGTTTTGTTGCATAAAAGTTAAATTTTTACAGAAGAAGATTATATTGCCATTATGTTAGATATTAGTTGCTATAAAACTGATTTTATATTATTTTGATGCAATATTTAACGTGTCACTACAGACCCCAGGTACTGTCACAACCGCTCTCGGGATGTGGTCGGTTGTGACATTTTTCATTTTTTTTCCAATTTGCTCCTGTGAGATAACCATTGTAACTAGCGACAAAATTTTAATATTTTCATTTCGACAAATGTACACTGTACTATAAAAAACATTTTTAATCTATCTAACTCGCAGAGTAACAACAATATAGGGAATCAAATGAAAATAGTTACAACCATACCCAGTTTACCCTAATGCCTGAAATTTGGTATTCTTGGCACACTCTTGTCTCTGTGGATACCGGAATGTTGAATTCCCCAACTAATTCCAAATGGAATGCCCCATGCGTCTAGCTCCAGCTACCGTTCCGCTTAATTCCCGTCGTGCCGCCATAATCACGTCGGAAACATTTCCACATGAATCACCTGAGTACAAATGACAGCTTCGTAAACGGACTGTCAAATGGTTCAAATGGCTCTGACCACTATGGGACTTAACTTCTGAGGTCATCAGTCCCCTAGAGCCGGCTGGGGTGGCCGAGCGGTTCTAGGCGCTACAGTCGGGAACTGCGCGGCCACTACGGTCGCAGGTTCGAATCCTGCCTCGGGCATGGATGTGTGTGATGTCTTTAGGTTAGTTAGGTTTAAGGAGTTCTAAGTTCTAGGGGGCTGATGACCTTAGAAGTTAGGTCCCATAGTGCTTAGAGCCATTTGAACCAAGTCCCCTAGAACTTAGAACTACTTAATCCTAACCAACCTAAGGACATCACACACAACCATGTCTGAGGCAGGATTCGAACCTGCAACCGTAGCAGTCGCGCGGCTCCAGACTGTATCGCCTACAACCGCTCGGCCACTCCTATGGACTGTCCTTTTATAACTTGTATACGCGATACAACCGCCATGTGTATTTGAGCATATCGCTTCCCCAGGACTTGAGTCACGTCAGCGTAAACAGGAAGTGCATAGGTACACGTTCATTTCTGGTGGCTAGTTGTCTTTACACTGAGAGACGAAGAAATCTTGAAGCAAAATTAAAAAAACTTCTTTTAGTTTACAAACGCTTTTCATTAAGTAATTCTGTGTGCTTATGACTTCTTTAGAGACGTGGAGTAGCTGAGTCCATCAATATTCACTCCAGCAAAAGTAAGAATTACTTTGGCCTGCGTCTGCTGCGTCATAGGTGCCAATACGACTGTTGCTGCTGGGATAGTGAAAAGATGGGGCCATAAAGGCTTATTGGGCGGGCTGGCGAGATGCGCGCGGCGCGCAGACGACAGACGGCAGGCATTACCTGGTCCGCTCTAATTAATGCCGTTCTGGGCGCCGCGCACCGCCATTACACGTGAGAATAATGACAGATGAGTCGGGCCGAGTGCTCCGCCTGAGATATGTAACTGCCGCGCGCTGCCGCGTACGTGGTAATTGCACCGCTAATGCTGCTTACACCAACCGGCTGGCAATCTAATTACATATTTGGCCCCTTGCTAATTGTTATAACGGTCCCCGTTTCAAGTGTGGGCCGCGCCAAGTAGTTATCCCACAGAAACGGCACAACTTTGGAAACAGGTTGCACTAAATTCGACTCAGTTTCACCAAGGACACAATTGGCTTATGGCTGCCATATTCATGAACGTGAAAAACCCTCATACTGGACTTCAGTTTTTCGTCACGTTATCTTCATTTTGCAAGAAATTATTTCAAGACATCGAAAGTTCTCAAAAGAAAAGTGCGAAGAGGATCCAGACTCAAATGGTATTCGTCCTACATAATCTTGATATTATCACTCATTACTTTTCGTATTATATTATCTATGAATGCTATTGCAGTTAAATTAGGGAAGCCAAATATTTTAAACTGCGATAAATTATATGCAAGAATAGCCCGCAGTTTTACCTACACACCCTACTCTACTTCCACATCTACGTCTACATGGATACTCTGCCAACCACATTTAAGTGCCTGGCAGAGGGTTCATCGAACCACCTTCACAATTCTCTATTATTCCAATCTCGCATAGCGTGCGGGAAGAATGAACACCTATATCTTTCAGTACGAGCTCTGATTTCCCTTATTTTATCGTGGTGATCGTTCCACCCTACGTATGTCGGTGTCAAAAATATATTTTCGCATTCGGAGGAGAAAGTTGGTGATTTGAATTTCGTGAGAAGATTCCGTCGCATCGAAAAACGCCTTTTTTTTAATGATGTCCATCCCAAATCCTGTGTCGTTTCTGTGACACTCTCTCCAATATTTTGCGATAATACAAAATGTGATGCCTTTCTTTGAACTTTATCGATGTACTCAATCAGTCCTATCTGGTAAGGATCCCACACCGCGCAACAGTATTTTAAAAGAGGACAGACAAAGTAGTGTAGGCAGTCTCCTTAGTAGGTCTGTTACATTTTCTAAGTGTCCTGCCAATAAAACGCAGTCTTTGGTTAGCCTTCCACACAACATTTTCTGTGTTCCTTCCAATTTAAATTGTTAGTAATTGTACTACCATGGTATTTAGTTGTATTTACGCCTTTTAGATTAGACTGATTTATCGTGTAACCGAAGTTTAAAACGTTCCTTTTAGCAGACATGTGGATGACCTCACACTTTTCGTTATTTAAGGTCAACTGCCACTTTCCGCCGTGCGGTTAAAGGCGCTGCAGTCTGGAACCGCGAGACCGCTACGGTCGCAGGTTCGAATCCTGCCTCGGGCATGGATGTTTGTGATGTCCTTAGGTTAGTTAGGTTTAACTAGTTCTAAGTTCTAGGGGACTAATGACCTCAGCAGTTGGGTCCCATAGTGCTCAGAGCCATTTCAAGCCATTTGCCACTTTCCGCACCATTCCGATATTTCTTCTAAATCGTTTTGCAGTTTGTTTTGACCTCCTGATGACTTTATTAGTCTGAGTATAACTTATTACGCTGGCTAATCAGAAATATTTCCTTGACGATATTTTTAGTAAGACATGAAATGTATTCACAGTTGTAAATATGGACAACCATCAGCTGTATAATGGAATGAAGACAACGAAAATTTGTGCCGGATCGGCACTCCAACCCGGATTTCCACGCTTATCGCGAGCGGTTGCCTTACCATTTGGCAGTCTGAGAACGACTCACAGCCAGAAACAGACTTCCATTCGTCGTTTACCATGTGTCTACAACTTGTATTCGTGCATCTTTTATGTAGGGTGATGCCTTCAGAAGGCGGATAGGCGGACCTCCACGATTGGCAGCGGTCGGAGAGACCATCCAAGGCTGGTCACATCTGACATGTTGCAGCGAACTGATGTCATTCGCGAGGACAGACGCATTACGACTCGGCAGGTCATTTGTCAGTCAGCAAAGGAAGTGTGGATGCAATTATCCGCACTATTGGATATTCCACAGTGTGTGCAAGATGGGTCCCGCAGTGTCTAACGGTGGATCGTAAATCGCAAAGAAAAACATTTGTCTTGATTAGTTGCAACGTTCTTAAGCTGAGAGGTAGGCCTTCTTTTCCCGGATTGTGACAGGTGACTAAACCTGGGTTCACCATTTTGAGCCAGAGACAAAACGACAGTCGGAATGTCGCCGTTACCACTCTACACAGAAGAAAAGATTCAATGCATCAGCTTCCGCCGGGAAAGCCACGATCATCGTATTCCGGGTCTGTGAAGGTTTGATTATCATTGATGTGATGCCATGAGGTGGTACCATTAATTCGCCGGCCGGTGTGGCCGTGCGGTTCTAGGCGCTTCAGTTTGGAACCGCGTGATCGCTACGGTCGCAGGTTCGAATCCTGCCTCGGGCATGGATGTGTGTGTTGTCCTTAGGTTAGTTAGGTTTAAGTAGTTCTAAGTTCTAGGGGACTAACGAACACAGATGTTAAGTCCCACAGTGCTCAGAGCCATTTGCACCATTTTTGAACCATTAATTCAGAAGCTTATGTCAATACATAAACAAAACTCAAGACGCGCTTCTGGCGGCTTCGGCACCACAGGAACTCAGGAGATTAAAAGGAAGATCAGCTTTGGCCGTAATATTGATGCTTTATTCATAACAAAATCGATTTTCAATCACATAGTGATCATCTTCAGTGCTGTGGTGTACAAATTAAACTCATAGGCACTGGTAACAAGTTATTATCAGTAACCATAGCTGAGAAACGATCACAACAGATGTGATTGAAAATCGATTTTGATACCAATAAATAATCAATATTACGGCCGACGTTGACCTTCCTTTTCAATTTCACATATATGGCCGTTTTACACACAGCACTCCATGGTGTCACCAATCAACCCAGGAGATGTTTTGCTGCAACACGATAACGCTCTGTCCCACACAAGTCTGAGGACTGCTGAACACATCGCAAAACTGGGTTGGACAGCGTTACCCCACCCACACTACAGCCCTAACCTAGCACCCTCGGACTTCCACTTGTTTGGGCCATTAAAGGATGTCATTTGGTGGAATACATTTTGAGAACGATGAGGAGGTGATTCACACAGTGAAGCAATGGCTCCGCCACCAGGACAAGGATTGGTACCGACAGGGCATACACCCCCTTCTTTCGCGCTGGAGGAAGATCATAGAACGGGATGGAGATGACGCGGAAAAAAGGGTATGTAGATAAAACACCATTCTTTCGAGTATGTAGTTCTCATTATCTTCAATAAAGAATTGTTGAAGAAAAAAAATGAAGTGCATTACTTTCTAGGCAACACTCGTACTTTACGCGTAACGACCACGAAGATATGATAATAGGTTCACAGATGGTTCATCGGCAGAATGATTTTCTGTGCGACCCTTTATTTGCCTCATTTTATCTCCACATTGTCTGTAGATACGCATTTAGTTGCAGAGTAATCGCAGTTTCTACCCTGAGATAAGATTCTTGAAATTTTCTAAGCAGTTTGTCACGAGATGTACAGCAGCTTACTTTGAGCGTCGACCAGCTAAGGTTTTCCACTATTTCCACTATACTCTCTCGCCAGAGGTGCCTGTGAGTACTCGCGCTGCCCTTGTTTGTAAACACGGTGTATCCCATGTCAGTGTGCCCTGTTGTTCATTATTATGCTGTCACATAATGTTACCAGAGGAAGAGGCTCGTGTCGCACGTGTAACTTTTCCATACGAAGAAGTTTTGAATGGATCCAGGGCTTTTGACAAAACAGTGGTTTTCATAATGAGGGATATCTGACCAGATTACAAGTTAAGAAGGAGCGAAGTATATGTAGAAAGTATTGAATAACTTACATAAGCGCCTCTTCTAATGAACGAAAGGAAATTATGGGTTATCGTTAGTAGAGGGACAAACTTCGCGACACGACATGCTGCATTGTTGCCAAATTTATTCAAGATGGCAGCGATGACGTCATCCAATATGGCGGCTTTTGGCAGGAGAATAGTACAATTGTGCTACGTCCGCTAACCTACCCCCCAAACAAATGGAGGGAAGTTTGAATTTTGACGGGAAAATAGGCCAATTGTGCTACGTCCACTAACCTAAGCCTCCAGAAGAAAATATGGCGCCACGTTTGAATTCCAACACGATAATGCATGCAAAGACTGTACTTGTCTTTTGAGTATGGATTATCATTTATTAACATACATTATCATTTATTGTCATTTATTATCATTCATTATCACTTATTATCATTTATTATCATTTATTATTATTTATTATCATTTATTATTATTTATTATTATTGACCTGCCTCCACTAGAAAATTCCCTCCAAATTCATATTCCAACAGGATAATGGCTGCAAAACGTTGCTCTTGTTTATTATTACTCATTATTATTTATTAACATTCATTATCATTAATTGTCATTTATTATCATTCATTATCATTTTTATCATTCAATATCATTTATTATTATTATTATTTATTATTATTATAGGCCTACATCCACACGATAATGTCTCGAAAACTGCACTTCTTGTATTATTATCATTTATTATTTATTCAAGATATGCGATTTTCTCGGCGAGAAAGCCATTTTCCTTACATCCATAACAAAAATCTATCACAAGTTCAAATTCCGACACCATAATTGATCACTCGTACGAACATTCTCCCTCACTTATCTTTTTTCACTGGTAGCCTATCATAATCGCGTCAAATAATAAACTGCTCTTATAGTAACATAAGTCACGTCCTTTGATTTTGCAGGGGGGGACAGACTGAAGACTTTGTTTCAAGCAGTGCGGTCACCACTTGTTCCCCAACACAGTCAGCACACACATCTTTCATATCGCAGTGCAGTCACCACGACGTCCGCGCTCCAGCTGAAATACTTCAAATCCTCGCCACCCCCTGGCCAGTGCGCGGAGACACTGCCGATGCCTGTCACGTGAGGCGACCGGTCACTCGCGGTGGACTGGCGGTACGCTGGGGGCGAGCTCAGCGATTGCTCCCACGTCGTAAACATATTTTCGCTGGACACGCTGGAACTTGCCGGGTCTGACGTCACAGCAGTCCCTTGTTCGCTCACCACGTGTATTCGTCGCCTGTGTGTACTGAAATTATGATTGGGTGCGTGCCTGTGGGCTGTGCAACATGGCCCAGGGCACATCTCGGATTGCTGTTTTGTGATAACGTGATAGATATACTGTATGGTTAAATAAGTTGTTCGAAAAATATAAATAGAGTGTTCTCAATGATTACACGCGCCTGCAGCGCAGATCAAAGTGATTAGTTTTCCGTCACCATCTCGGTTGCATGCGAGTAGTATATGTTTTTCTGGCTCGTTAATCGTGTGTGTCAACGAGCTATGAGCTATTCTGACAATAGACATGAAGGCAGGTCCAGACCTGAGACGCCGGCGGTATACATGATAAGAACAATGCAGCTTTCACGTGTGTGAGGCGGGGGCGTCGTTTGCGGTCGGCTGTCACGAGCGCTCGGAAGCTGAACTTGGCTGGAGACTCTGGAACCCCCTTCCCAGCCGACCGCACGCGCGTGCGGCCTGCCTTGGAGCGTAATCTAAAGGGCATAAGCGATATAAATTTCTCCGGTGATAGGTGCGAATGCGGCTGTGTTGAGGTCATGGTTGGGAGGAGGCCGAGCAGAGACTTTTGGCCGATTTCGCAGCTGGGGGGTGTTTGGGCGCGTCTGTTGCACTATTTTGCGAGCATGTCTGTGCACTGTGCGGTGCTTTATTTGGAGAATTTAAGAGCACAGAGCTCGTCTGCTGATATTGTGTACTGCATTATTTAAGAGCTGTTTGCTATTATCTGGTGAAATTAGGAGTTGTTTATGTGTTTGTGGCCTGTGTCAGATGACCACAGTCGGATCAGTGCTGGTGTTTTGTGACAAATGTACTGAAAGACTAAATAAAAGGGCTCCAAATAAATAGAGTGCAGCCCCTCCGTACTTCCCCAAGCAGCACAGTGCAGTCTGAGTGGTTTTTGCGCAAAAACTGTAATCTGGTCAGACTGTGAGTGAGTCAACAAGTAATCGGACAAATTTATGTGTAGAGGAGTTAGAGGTCTCGATTGGAATGAATTTCTTGGTGGGTGTGGTTGTGTTGCCACATGTAGTGCACTACTGGAGTTCAGAAACTGCCTTATGTCAGCCTTACATATCGAAACCTATGAGATGCAGAAGTTTCAAAAAGATATGTCCCAAATAAATAAAGTACACTCTTTAAAGCTTCGATCAGCCTATGGACTGAAATTATTTCCGAAAATTGGAGTTGTTTGGCTATTTGGACGTATATGTTTTGCATTATTTACGAGCGGTCCGCATGTCTAGACTGTGCTGTGAGTTATTTATAACTGTTTACAATTAGCAGGCGTGTGTCTAGAGCATTATAAATGAGTTATGTAGGAGTGTTTTGCAGGTCTGTACGGTGTGGAACATGTCGGTGTGATACATACACTCCATTCCTAAATAAGGTAAATAGGTTCCTCCATCCATGGGCCTAGCGCAGGGTGAGTCCTTTTACCCGAAACGTGAACGAAGAGGTTGAGTGCTGGTGAGTTAGTTTAGTGGTGATGAGCTTAGTTTGCAACAATTTTCTTAGGTTGGTGGGGGGAGCGCAAGTGATCATTGTTTACTCTCAGATTTCAAACTTGGCGCTGGTTCCTAGGGAGAGGTGGCGGTCAGGTTGCTGAGGTTGGTAGAGAAAGCAGAAGTGTCCTTTCTTTACTGCTAGAATTCAAATTCGGCGCTGGTTCCTAGAGAGAAGTGGCTGTCTGGTCCTCGAAACGTGGTTGTAATGAGGTAGTTGAACACCTTTGCATACATATATGAAATTGTAAATTGAATTATTTAATATGATTAAAAACGAAATGGAATTAAGCACTTAGGTATTTTACAGAAGACTAGGTCCGTCGCGTGTATGGTGGGTGTGTGACGTATGAGGGGCGGGGGCGGCGCAGCGATTGTACAGTTATTACTTGCGCGCGAGATACAGTCAATTAGCGAGCGTTCTAGTGCGGACCAAACGTGCTGTTATATGGTCATGGCGGATTCCACTGTCGAGCAAACTTTGCCGCCAAAAGTGTAGCACTGCGTTCTCGCCTGCACAAGGACACGTGGTGGACGGTGAGCGGTCGGCATCGACAGGTCTGAACATGCCCAGGAAAACAACTTTGCGGCCAAAAGTGTAGCAGGGAACAGCCGACCGTTGTGTGATTCACCTCTGAGGCAAACAATTTTGGCGGGAAACGTGCAGAGGCGACGAGTACACGTGGTGAGCGAACAAGGCACTGCTGTGACGTCAAAATCGGCAAGTTCCAGCGTGTCCAGCGAAAATATGTTTACGACGTGGGAGCGATTGCTGGGCTCGACGCCAGAGTTCCGCCAGTCCACCACGAGCGGCCGGGCGCCTCACGTGACAGGCATCGGCAGTGTCTCCGCACACTGGGCAGGGGGTGGCGAGGATTTGAACTAATTCAGTTGGAGCGCGGACGTCGTGGTGACTGCACTGCGATATGAAAGATGTGTGTGCTGACTGTGTTGGGGAACAAGTGGTGACCGCACTGCTTGAAACAAAGTCTTCAGTCTGTCCCCCCCCTGCAAAATCAAAGGACGTGACTTATGTTACTATAAGAGCAGTTTATTATTTGACGCGATTATGATAGGCTACCAGTGAAAAAAGATAAGTGAGGGAGAATGTTCGTACGAGTGATCAATTATGGTGTCGGAATTTGAACTTGTGATAGATTTTTGTTATGGATGTAAGGATAATGGCTTTCTCGCCGAGAAAATCGCATATCTTGAATAAATAATAAATGATAATAATACAAGAAGTACAGTTTTCGATACATTATCGTGTTGGAATTTGAATTTGGCGCAATTTTCTACTGGATGTAGGCCTATAATAAATAATAATAATAATAATAATAATAATAATAGATAATGAATGATAATAAATGACAATTAATGATAATGAATGTCAATAAATAATAATGAATAATAATAAACGAAAGTAAGGTTTTGCAGCCACTATCCTGCTGGAATATGAATTTGGAGGGAACTTTCTAGATGAGGCAGGTCAATAATAATAAATAATAATAAATGAAAACAAATAATACTAAATGATAATAAATGATAATGAATGATAATAAATGACAGTGAATGATAATAAATGTTAATAAATGATAATCATTAATAATAAAGACCAGTATGGTCTTTGCATGCATTATCGTGTTGGAATTCAAACTTGGCTCCATTTCTCCTTCTGGAGGCTTGGGTTAGTGGACGTAGCACAATTGGCCAATCTTCCCTCCAAAATTCAAATTTCCCGCCTTTTTTTTGGGGGTTAGGTTAGTGGATGTAGCACAATTGGACTATTCTCCTGCCAAAAGCCGCCATCTTGGATGACGTCATGCGATGTTGCCAAGTCTACTTGCCACCATCTTGGATGACGTCATCGCCGCCATCTTGAATAAATTTGGCAACAATGCAGCGGGTCGTGACCCGAAGGTTGTCCCTCTACTATCGTTAGTTCCTGCATATTGGAAGATATCATTTTCAGTTCTTTTGTGTTCACGTTTAAACAATTCGTTTTTACAAGATATACAGTTGATTAATCTCAAGAACCCTCCTGTGAAGCTGAGATCTCTCTTGTGCGGCAGTGTGTTGACATTCAGTTTGGAAGGAAGAAAGAATGGAAGGAAGGATACAATTTAATCGGTATCGAGATCATTATAGGGTTAGGCGGAATTCAGTTTTAGAACGGTTCACAGAAATTCTCCCAGCATTCCGCGGAAATGATTTAGTAAAGCCCCGAAAACTTAACAGGATGGACTGACAGGATTGGTACTGACACACTACATATCCAAAAAGTAGATCAAGTGTCTTAGTTAATATACCACCTTAGTGAAAGCTCTATTTGGAGGTACGCAGTGGTGGAAGAAATTTTAAGCCACCACATAAATCACTCTTTTACAACCCTGGCAGGAAACGTGTCAGATTCCCACTCTTCCGTGAAGTCCAGCATTGAACATGAACTGACTTACACTTTTGAGATTCTCAAATGTTGTGCTAGAAAATGAGTAGTAATGGGTAAACAACTGAGAACATTCAGTGGTATTTCAGGGAAACTCTGCTTAATAACATTCTCTGTTGACTTGGCATAGAATCTTACACATTAACTGAACTATTTCCGGTTTGGAACCGGCCAGCTTAGGTCCTACAACATTGTTTGTGCCGTGAAATGGACGCCACATTTTAACAGAGAGTAAAATAAAATATTAAACTTTAATTACGATAAAAACATAGATTGATGTTTTATTCAATACTTTGGTAGAAATTCTTATTTTTGGCACTATGATGGCTAATGAAATGCCAATATCTCTTGACTCATCCAATTTTAAAATAGATATTTTATCAATTAAACTCACCAGCAGAAGACGGAGGAGGCATACGTAATCGAACATCCGTTTTGGTGATGTAGAAAAGGTCATTAGAAACGTTCAGAATTAAACAATAAATAAGGTACGATGTATCAAGCCAGCTGTAATAATGAATTTGCGTATCAAACGTTGTTTTCCTCCACATACTACCTCAAAACACGTTAAGTCCCATATACGAGCGCTTTGATGACTCACCGGAAGAGAAAATTTTTTCTGAACAAATTATGTGCCCTAGCACTTACGAAAGTGCTAAACATCTTATCCTTGTTGGAAATCAAATATTGCTTAATTCATATCTATATACCTACTTTGCTTATTACTGCACAATCATGGTAGAGGGTACTTAGTAAAACATACAATTTTAGTTCTATTATGTTCGAGTATGGAACCAGTAAAAAATGGCTGCCTATAACCACGTCGTCTGCCATAATACCTCTGATCATTTCTCATGGATTCTGTACAAAATATACCGCGTCGGCAGCAAATCGGCTGCCTAGTTTTTCTCGAATCCTGATTCTCAAAATTTTCTCATCATAGTTTTCGCGCATTCATCTCCTTTCTTCCAGAAAGTGTAAATCCACCACGTATTTCCGTTACACTTTCGTATGGGCTCCAATGACGCATAGCGATCCTAGCAGTGCATTTTTGTGTTCATTAGATACCTGCTGTCATGTGTACTTTGTAATGACTCCAAATGTTCGATGGTACTCCAGAATTATTCGCACTAAAGTCTTATATGCAGCTACTATTAATGACGCGTATCACTTTCTTAGAACCTTACCTACAAATCTGAGCCTTTCCTCAGCTTTCTCCGCTACTTTATTCTCGTGTTCGTGGTGGTGGTGGTGGGTAGTGTTTAACGTCCCGTCGACAACGAGGTCATTAGAGACGGAGCGCAAGCTCGGGTTAGGGAAGGATTGGGAAGGAAATCGGCCGTGCCCTTTCAAAGGAACCATCCCGGCATTTGCCTGAAACGATTTAGGGAAATCACGGAAAACATAAATCAGGATGGCCGGAGACGGGATTGAACCGTCGTCCTTCCGAATACGAGTCCAGTGTGCTAACCACTGCGCCACCTCGCTCGGTCGTGTTCGTCCCATGTGGTATAACGTGTATTTAAATTCTTCCAAAAACTACCATAATTTACGTCTTATCTTGTAGCCGGACTGTGTAAGGTTCTTTCACTTTATTGTGGACATTGTATTATATTTAACCATAGTTACAGGCCGATTTCATTCAGTACACCAAGCAATCACACTAAATTGATTCACATATCCTTAAGACCATCCGGTAACGATTCTCTTCTGTAGAGAGCAACATAGCCGATGACCATCCTGGGAGTGGTGCTAACGGTAATGATAAATAGGTTATGGGTACTGAGAACATTAACGCTCCTACGATGCTTTCGGTAACACATCTAATGTTACTGTTGTTTCCATACAGCATCCACCGTTCTCTTAGTGAAAAAACTGCTCGATGCTGTCCTGTACTTACGTCGATACCTCATTAAGCTGGAGGTCCTATATCTGTTGCTCATCTGTTCGCAAATGCTGTCCGTAACTTTAAAATTTATACACTTAAAGGAGGTGTGTCAAATTACATATATATTTAAACCGACAAGCAATACATCAGATTAAATTCAAATTCTCTCGTTAACAGTTTTAGGACACAACTGCTTATAGTTCCAAATAAAGCAATGGTTCCTGCGGTAGGTGCTGCAACCTCCATTTCATGGGATTACATATGATGACTGGTATCTAACTACGTTAACATTTCTATGTCGCTGTACAATACCCAAAACCTAGCGCCATGGATATGCATTGCAAGTAAATATTATAGCTCTGCAAAATCGCACTATATTTAAGTTCAAGTTGAGAGGATAGGAAACACGAGCTGGAAAAGTCTTAAGGCTTGATTCTTTACGTTTGATATCTAAATCCAATATTTAACCCTTTTTTTATGACGTGAATAAATGAGTAGTGAAAAATGACGATCCTTCAAGTGATCACAAAATTATTATTATTTACGACTACTGTCTAGTTCTGAATCAAAATAGCTATTCTACGATTCTGACAAAAAACAGCTGTGATACTTCCTGGCGGATTGGAACTCGGGACCTTTGCCTTTCGTGTGCAAGTGCTATGCCAACTGAGCTACCCAAACACGACTCAGGACCCCTCCACACAGCTTTACTTCCGTCAGCACCTCGTCTGCTACCTTCCAAACCTCACAGAACCACTCCTGAGAAAACTTGCAGAAATAGCACTCCTGGAAGAAAGGATGTTGCGGAGACATAGCTTAGCCACAGCCTGGGAAATGTTTCCAGAATGAAATTTTCACTCTGCAGTAGAGTGTGCGCTGATATGAAACTTCCTGGCAAGTTAAAACTGTGTGCCGGGCCGAGACGCTAACTCGGGGCCTTTGCCTTTCGTAGGCAAGTGCTCTACCAACTGAGCTGCGCAGGAGTCCTAGATCTGCAAGGTTTCGCAAGGAGAGCTTCTGTGAAGTCTGTAAGGTAGGAGATTAGGTACTGGCGGAAGTGAAGCTATGAGTCGGAGTCGTGGGTCGTGCTTGCGTAGCTCAGTTGGTAGACCTCTTGCCCCCGAAAAGCTCACCAGTGCTGGATCCGTACAAGATAGGGTTGATAGAAGAGGTAGAGTAGATCCAACGGAAAACAGCGCACTTCGTTACAGGATCATTTAGTAGTCGCAAAAGCGTCACGGAGATGATAGATAAACTCCAGTGGAAGACTCTGCAAAAGTGACGCTCAGTAGCTCGGTACGAGCTTTTTTGCAGTTTCGATAACACACCTTCACCGAGGAGTCAAGCAGTATATTGCTCCCTCTTACGTATATCTCTCGAAGAGACCATGAGAATAAAATCAGAGAGATTAGAGCCCCGGCCGGTGTGGCCGTGCGGTTCTAGACGCTTCAGTCTGAAACCGCGTGACCGCTACGGTCGCAGGTTCGAATCCTGCCTCGGGCAGGGATGTGTGTGATGTCCTTAGGTTAGTTAGGTTTAAGTAGTTCTAAGTTCTAGGGGACTGATGACCACAGATGTTAAGTCCCATAGTGGTGGTGGTGGTTTGTGTTTAACTTCCCGTCGACAACGAGGTCATTAGAGACGAAGCGCAAGCTCGGGTTAGGGAAGGATTGGGAAGGAAATTGGCCGTGCCCTTTCAAAGGAACCATCCCGGCATTTGCCTGAAACGATTTAGGGAAATCACGGAAAACCTAAATCAGGATGGCTGGAGACGGGATTGAACCGTCGTCCTCCCGAATGCGAGTCCAGTGTGCTAACAACTGCGCCACCTCGCTCGTTAAAGTCCCATAGTGCTCAGAGCCATTTTTTAGATTAGAGCTCACATAGAGGCATGCCGACACCCATTCTTTCGACGAACAATATGAGACTGGAATAGAAGGGAAAAACGATAGAGGCATTCACGGTACCCTACGCCACACACCGTCAAGTGGCTTGCGGAATATGGATGTAGATGTAGATGTAGTAAGCAGAGGTCCGCCATACACTTTTAATCTGCCACGCAGATTCATATCAGCGCACACTATGCTGCAAAGAGAATATTTCAGCCCGTAAGAAGTAGTTGGTTTCACCAAACCACAAAATAGAAGGAACAGCGTACGTGCATAGTGCGTACCAATTTTTTAAATCATTTCTCAGCTGTTATTTACGGTTTGGCACCTAATAATTATTAGACTGCTAGTTGCTCTTTCGTGCTATGTTGGTCTTCTAGTACGGTGTATGCACAGAGTGGGACAGAAAGTATGGAAATGCAACACAAATGCCTATCTTCGGGCACGCATCAGTGACGAGCTTCTCCTCGTCTGAAAAAATGGTTCACATGGCTCTGAGCACTATGGTACTTAACTTCTGAGGTCATCAGTCCCATAGAACTTAGAACTACTTGAACCTAACTAACCTAAGGACATCACACACATCCATGCCCTAGGCAGGATTCGAACTTGCAACCGTAGCGGCCGCGCGGTTCCAGACTGTAGCGCCTAGAACCGCTCGGCCACTGAGGCCGGCTACTCGTCTGAATTGAGCTCTTCCCGCACTGACGTCAGCCTAGATCTGTCAGTGTGATTTATTGTATGTGTGGTGCTATTATGGTTGCAAGTACTCTTGCGAGTTGATGATGGAGACTAAGGATCCCCTCCAGGTATTCGATGATGCCATGTTACCTGACAGATTTTTTCTTTGGTGTCACCATGGGACACTGTATGGTGCGTAGTTTTCACCTCCGAAACTAAATTGCAGGTATCCACATTGGAGCCAGCTACTGTGCCTCAGAAAACGCGGGTAACCGTGCAGCGCATTGGGTTCTGGCCTGCAAATATCCTATCACCGTACGGAGGAGCACGGACGATGCTCCGCTGCGGCTAAGGGAAAAAGGCGTAGCAAGGGCGATGCCAAAATCAGTTCCTCATTCACACGAATCTCAGTCGCAGCCTCCGCAATCGCCAGCAGACCAGCTGGCGGTTACACTAAGATCTCTGTATATGCATCTGTCACGCTACGAAGACTCCCGTGGGAGAGCCTTGAGGCGGCAGCATGAGGCAAGAGCAACACGCATCTGTTCTCCGCCAGTCGCTCCGCGTCTTGGTAACAACTGAGTTACGGGCCTACTTTTAATTTAATTCTTATAAAGTATGCTGCAGGGAAAAACATGTAAGTGTAATGCAAGTTGCTAGCTACCACATTCTTTCATAAACTTATCTTCGCAGCGAAATATAAATGCACGACCAGATTTAACTGAATTGATTTTGGCCCATCAATTGTCGTCAAGAGACCAACCGCACACCACCACAGAATAGTTCAAATGGTTCAAATGGCTCTGAGTACCATGGGACTTAACATTTTAGGTCATCAGTCCCTTAGAACGTAGAACTACTTAAACCTAACTAACCTAAGGACATCACACACATCCATGCCCGAAGCAGGATTCGAACCTGGGACAGTAGCAGTCCCGCGGTTCCGGACTGCAGCGCCTAGAACCGCACGACCACCACGGCTGGCAGAATTGTTCCTATCTTTAAAAAAATATATGTGTGAGAATTCTTTGCAGACTTGTAAACTAAGATGAAAATAAATGAATGTTGCTGGATTTGATTACATTAAATGAGGTAGGCGGCAAGAGAAATATCTATGAAATTTAATACTTCGTTCGTTAAAACACAACGCTGTTGTGTGGTGGCGCAATAGTTAGCACAACTGACTCGCATTCGTGAGGATGACAGTTCAAAACCGCGTTCGGCCATCCCGATTTAGGTTTTCCGTGATTTGCCTAAATCGCTTTGGGCAAATTCCGCTATGGTTTCTTTGAAAGGACGTCGCCAACTGCCTGCCTCATCCTTGTAAAATTCAGAGTTTGTGCTCCGTCTCTTTATCTTTCTTCCTTTTCTTTATAACTCTGTTGCAGCGGCGCTAGTTATCTCAACTCTAACAGGCAGCCGAATTCACTAACAGTAGACTCAAAGCGCCTCTCACAATCTGCGGATAACTGCTCCAGGTGTTAATTCCACAATGTTTATCAACACCTTTCCCTACTAAAACTCTTAAGTTAATTAATGGTCTCATTCACGGAAAGATTCTATGTCACGATGTTAACTGGACCCGTGAAATAAAGATCCAACACTTCCTCTGGGTGGCAACTTGCCACCCAGAAATCTGATCACAGAAATTTTATAAGTTCTTGTCCTGAAGACAGAACTCCTCAGTATTTTGAGTTATAAGACAAGTGGCCTTCCAGTCTTGACACCAAGACCAGTTTGCTATATATTATTATTATTTATTACCCATAATACTTCTCTTAGCTTCCTACTGGCAGACACTACGATCTCCTTCCTAGTATGCCACTATCTCGTAGCAAAGAGCTTTACATTGCATTTTAATACAGGTTTAACGAAAAGAAATTCATAATACATTGCACTAGACTGTAGATCAAGTGATATCAAACACTATGTATTTAAAATGAAAAGCTCCTCAGATAATGTTATGTTAACAGGAACATTCTATTTGTAACCTAAGACATGATTAGGTTTAAGTAGATCTAAGTTCTAGGGGACTGGTGACCACAGATGTTAAGTTCCATAGTGCTCAGAGCCATTTGAACCATTTGAACCTAAGACATAAATAATCTGCACATTTCTAGTACTAAGCAAGAATATTGAAATTCAGAGATAATGTGATCTACTTCTGCATGTTGCAGTGTATGCTTCAAATGTTTTTAAGGATGATTTGGTGGAATTTCAGTTTCAGTCACTCGTGTCTTGACTTCACCAGGGAACACTAGAAGACACGTCAGTGATGCCAGCTATGGCTCAGAGCACAGCCTATCTTACCTGCCAGTATAGGTACCTCAAACGTTAAGTATCTTGACCAGTCTAAATGAAACATTTGGTACAACAGTATACCTTTCATATTCCCAAACTGGAAATACCTTATTCCAGTTTAAACACAGAGACATACTGTCCTGTAATATTTCTGAAGAAACTACCAACAAAGTTTCCTAAACTGGGATGCGAGCCGGCCGGGGTGGCCGAGCGGTTCGCAGATTCGAATCCTGCCTCTGGCATGGATGTGTGTGATGTCCTTAGGTTAGTTAGATTTAAGTAGTTCTAAGTTCTACGGGACTAATGACCTCAAAATTTAAGTCCCAGAGCAGTTGAACGGAATGGACAGTGTCTTGAAAGGAGCGTATAAGATGAACATCAACAAAAGCAAAACGAGGATAATGGAATGTAGTCGAATTAAATCGGGTGATGCTGAGGGAATTAGATTCGGAAATGAGACACTTAAAGTAGTAAAGGAGTTTTGCTATTTGGGGAGCAAAATAACTGATGATAGTCGAAGTACAGAGGATATAAAACGTAGACTGGCAATGGCAAGGAAAGCGTTTCCGAAGAAGAGAAATTTGTTAACATCGAGTATAGATTTAAGTGTCAAGAAGTCGTTTCTGAAAGTATTTGTATGGAGTGTGACCATGTATGGAAGTGAAACATGGACAATAAATAGTTCAGACAAGAAGAGAATAGAAGCTTTCGAAATGTGGTGTTACAGAAGAATGCTGAAGATTAGATGGGTAGATCACATAACTAAAGAGGAGGTATTGAATAGAATTGGGGAGAAGAGGAGATTGTGGCACAACTTGACTAGAAGAAGGGATTGGTTGGTAGGACATGTTCTGCGGCTGGCAGCGTGGAGGGTAAAAATCGTAGAGGGAGAGCAAGAGATGAATACGCTAAGTAGATTCAGAAGGATGTAGGCTGCAGTAGGTACTGGGAGATGAAGAAGCTTGCACAGGATAGAGCAGCATGGAGAGCTGCAACAAACCAGTCTCAGGACTGAAGACCACAACAACAACAACAACTGCTCAGAACCATTTGGGATGCGAGCTCACGGCTGAAAATCTGTTCTCTTATGTGATCTATATTTAGCGGTCCCCTGTGGAAGTTTGTAACACATTGAAATTCATATTCTGGAGTTCCCCAACGACAGTTTGCATGGCTTGTAACATCTGTACAAGTTACCCAGAGCATAAAAAAAATGGCTCTGAGCACTATGGGACTTAACTTCTGAGGTCATCAGTCCCCTAGAACTTAGAACTACTTAAACGTACTTAACCTAAGGACATCACACACATCCATGCTCGAGGCAGGATTCGAACCTGCTACCGTAGCGGTCGCGCGGTTCCAGACTGCAGCTCCTAGAACCGCTCGGCCACTCCGGCAGGCCCCAGAGCATCATTCTCCACACTGTAAGTATAGGTTCACTCAAATCAAAAGGCACGTGTTCGTAGCCCAAGATAAAATAAAGAAACACACAGCATGATGTTTGGCCACCTCAGTGAGCTTTCAATTAGGAGAACTAGTTTTGGTGAAACAGTGTAAATTTCTAAAAACTTCATTTAGGGTAGTAGAAAAATGACATCCAGGTTCTTATAGCTCGAGGAACCGTGGATTGGAAAAACCCCTAGCGTTACGAATATGCAATGAAACTAAGAAGATGTGTGCAACAAGAATAGGAGTTGGGGGTTAGAGTCCCAGGATGAATTGCACTCTTTACAAACGTAGACGAATAATGATCACCAGGTAAACGACTTATTGACAATAATACTTAACTTTTCTTTCGTATTGTCAGTATTCCTCTTATGTCATTCGGAATTGGAGGCGAGGTCGTTCGTCCATTAGAAAGGAGCTACTGAGAATAGTGTATAAATAGAAGAGAGTTAAAAATAAGGAATTTTGTAAAGTTCGTGAGGAATATGTGTATAGAGAGAAACGTTGGCGATATTGAGTAAAGTCATAAGAGATTACTCACTACAGATATATGCAATGTTTTGATGTTACCTGTATAGTGCATCTTGAGTAATGACGTTAACATTACCGCATGTGATGTGCGGACAGTAAACTAGCATATAGAATCTCATTGTGGACCAAACGTGAGAATGTATAGTGATAATATTTTGAGGAAGTAACCAGGTTTTTGAAATAAAAGATGTAATGGTAAAGGAGAAGCATATATAGTTTTCGAAGTGCTGGAAGCTGTATATTGTTTGTAGAAAAAGTTGTTGACTTGTGAGATTTCATTAGAAATATGTGCGGTATTGGCCGCTATCCGGTCTGCCGCACTTTCAAATGCGCGCACTGCCAGTTACACCGCCGCGCTTTCTGCAGCCGCCACCGCGGCGCGAGGTCGCTACCATGAACGATTCGTCACTGCCAATGAGATGCAAGCATCCTCTCTCCGGAGCTCCCGCGGCGGGTTTACTTATGTACTTAATCTTCGAACATTCTTGCACTGAACCCATTTTGTGTGTTAGCCAGTTGAATACCATTTACAGACTTTCAAAGTGGCCATGGCTCGTGATCTACTCAATGGATACTGCATTGAAGACTGACAGATTTGTAAATCGTCTATATCTGTATGTGTTTCAATATTCAGCACTACTGTTAGCAACTGACGCTACAACTGCAGCAACATACTTATGTATTATTTTTACTATCTGATTTTAGATGTAGAGTATATTAATATGTGAATTCTCTGTTCATGGCTCGGGTAACCAATAGTAAACATGTGATAGGCTATTTTGCTAAAAGAATTTGATTTTTTAGAATAGATATTTTGTAAAGTTGTGAGAAAAACAGCAAGTAAATGTTGTAGAATAGTTGAATAATTGTAGAAGATGCTTTCAGAAGCAACTTAATTTTTATTGAAGTTATTTCACTTCGAGGATAGTACGTATGTATTCTAGGAGCTTCTACTTTGTGTGCCATATGAGAGAACCAGTAAGAGGGGTTCACTGTTAGTTTATATTTATTAAAAAAAAATTAATGGAAAGAAAGGAAACGTTGGTCAAAGTGTATGTTTTAAAATTTACCTTTCACGCATGTATAGTTTAAAATTGTAGTAGCACATGACTACTGTTTACAGGACAAAACTATACGTGACAGAAGCCTGGACTGTATTGGGAGTGAATTTGAGGTGTTGCGGACGCAACATAATGAAGGTGCTGTAACAACGATAAAGAAAATTATTTGTGTAACAGAAGGACGCTGACAAGAACCGATTGTAATGTATGACCAAATCAGTATTTGTGAAGACGCTAACAAAACCAAGGGGCAGTGAAAAACTTCAAGTTTTATTTAGAACCGAAATACCGACCACTGTGAATGAAATTTTTTTTTTGTTGAAAGTTTCATAGTAATTGAAGGTATTATGATGTTCTCATTTCAGACTGAAAAATTTTGTTATTAGATACACCAGTTTAGGTAATTCTTGCAGTTTGTGTAAGATTAATTAAGCATTACAGGAAGTGTGTAGTGAAGCCTCGTACACCGCCCATACGGAATCAAGTGATAGCTTCATACATGAGATGAGTCACGCACGGCTTCTCTGAGATGAATGTTTTCTTGCATGATCCAGCTAACAGCTTCACCGGCGAGATGTTACTTTCAAGCGACGAGGTGTTGAGTTCATTATTATAAATTAATTGAAATATTTGCCATATACCAAAGTGAATCATACTTTCTTGTCTACAGTACTTTTTGAAACACACGAAATTGCACAAAACACAGAATTTAGAACATCCTTGAATAAGTAACGTCTTGACAAGTTCATATGTACTACCTAAAAGTCAATGAAGAACGTGTCCGCCCCTGGCAGCTGAGTGGTCAGCGCAACGTAATGTCATACCTAACGGCCCGGGTTCGATTCCCGGCTGGATCGGGAATTTTCTCCGCTCTGGAACTGGGTGTTGTGTTGTCCTTATCATCATCATTTCATCCCCATCGACACGCAAGTCGCCGAAGTGGCACCAACTCGAAAGACTTGACCAGGCGAACTTTCTGCCGACGGGACGCTAGCCACACGGCATTTCCAAAGTAGATGGTTAATGATTATCTAGCAGTTAAATAACATAGGAGAACACATATTTGGAATAACATTTTATTTTCGCGCGATATGTTATTTCTGCCACGTATAGTCACTTTCATTCGCTTTCTTGCTTGGATAAATGAAGGAATATGTGTGCTTTGTATGTGGCGTGTGACTCTTTGCAGTTGCAAGTAACTGAGTATATACAAGTGTGCGAAAGTGAGCGTGAGATGCTGATTGTAAGAACGAAGAGGAAGTTGCGATTTGTGAAGCAGCCAGTTAATGGGACTCTATAATCATAATATCTAGGTCAGTCCTTCAGACTGTTGATGAAAAGGTTACTTCGTTTTTCTACGTAGGGACTCGGTCAATCAGAACCAAGACATTTCGCGCTGGTTAGGATTACATACGAGATTTGGTGCGTGAATCTCGAGGAGCCAGTGAACTCTTCTTGCGATCGGACGTGTCCCACTGATAGTACACAAACGTATTAATTATGGCTAGTCGTGATATTTAGGAGGTTGCTGCCTGTCGCAAAGTGTTGAAGTACAGCTGCAAATGACGATTAAGCAAATTCCTAATTTTTTCTGTTTAAACTGTGACTTTATTTCGAGGAACTAACATTGCGCGGGGCGTACTGAGACCTTGTTCACTAGTGACTATGTTGTGGAATAGCGCCATGTGTCTGTCGTTTTTTTTTTTTTTTTGTTTCCTTAAGTATATTACTGCATTCAATAAGAGTTACTTCGCCTGCCATAATAATAAAGTGCAACTTCCTTTATGAAGTCCCTGCTATTGCGTGAGTTGTGGTGAAACAGAACTCTGAACATATTTCTTCTACGTTTGCGAGATTCGAAATTCCTTTTTTATATTTGGCTTTAAAGGAGTGTGTTACCACCTATCTTTGATTTCGTGCATGATGCTAGACCGCCGCGTGGGATTAGCCGAGCGGTCTGGGGCGCTGCAGTCATGGACTGTGCGGCTGGTCCCGGCGGAGGTTCGAGTCCTCCCTCGGGCATGGGTGTGTGTGTTTGTCCTTAGGATAATTTAGGTTAAGTAGTGTGTAAGCTTGGGGACTGATGACCTTAGCAGTTAAGTCCCATAAGATTTCACACACATTTGAAGATTTTTTATGTTAGACCTCTCGAGCTTGTTTGACAACGAGAACCCAATGCTTCTTCCCTGCTGTGGAGATGCATCGTCTATGTGATTGATGGTCCTCAGGGTCTCTCCCTCAATCATATCCGACTTAAATCAGAGTTCACTTGTCGCCATGACAGATAAACGAGTGTCGACTGACACCATCTTGTTGTCAGTAAACAGTGTTTGATTTTCAACTAGTAATCAAGTTGTTAATTGGGACCAATAATAACCCCGCAAATGACTGCGTTTTACGAAAAGGATTTCGGTCATCACAAAACGCAGTGCAGCGTACTGGTTAAACACAGTCACAAATCCACCCTGGGCTGTTTCTCTCTCTGCCCTACAGACACTCGTAGCCCATTTGCTTGCTCTCTTTTGGAATTCTAGGCACCATCAGTAACCCCCATTCTATGCTTTTACAAGATAATCTCTGTTGACCTGACAGTCGGAAACCAGACTAAAATACACTCCTGGAAATTGAAATAAGAACACCGTGAATTCATTGTCCCAGGGAGGGGAAACTTTATTGACACATTCCTGGGGTCAGATACATCACATGATCACACTGACAGAACCACAGGCACATAGACACAGGCAACAGAGCATGCACAATGTCGGCACTAGTACAGTGTATATCCACCTTTCGCAGCAATGCAGGCTGCTATTCTCCCATGGAGACGATCGTAGAGATGCTGGATGCAGTCCTGTGGAACGGCTTGCCATGCCATTTCCACCTGGCGCCTCAGTTGGACCAGCGTTCGTGCTGGACGTGCAGACCGCGTGAGACGACACTTCATCCAGTCCCGAATATGCTCAATGGGGGACAGATCTGGAGATCTTGCTGGCCAGGGTAGTTGACGTACACCTTCTAGAGCACGTTGGGTGGCACGGGATACATGCGGACGTGCATTGTCCTGTTGGAACAGCAAGTTCCCTTGCCGGTCTAGGAATGGTAGAACGATGGGTTCGATGACGGTTTGGATGTACCGTGCACTATTCAGTGTCCCCTCGACGATCACCAGTGGTGTACGGCCAGTGTAGGAGATCGCTCCCCACACCATGATGCCGGGTGTTGGCCCTGTGTGCCTCGGTCGTATGCAGTCCTGATTGTGGCGCTCACCTGCACGGCGCCAAACACGCATACGACCATCATTGGCACCAAGGCAGAAGCGACTCTCATCGCTGAAGACGACACGTCTCCATTCGTCCCTCCATTCACGCCTGTCGCGACACCACTGGAGGCGGGCTGCACGATGTTGGGGCGTGAGCGGAAGACGGCCTAACGGTGTGCGGGACCGTAGCCCAGCTTCATGGAGACGGTTGCGAATGGTCCTCGCCGATACCCCAGGAGCAACAGTGTCCCTAATTTGCTGGGAAGTGGCGGTGCGGTCCCCTACGGCACTGCGTAGGATCCTACGGTCTTGGCGTGCATCCGTGCGTCGCTGCGGTCCGGTCCCAGGTCGACGGGCACGTGCACCTTCCGCCGACCACTGGCGACAACATCGATGAACTGTGGAGACCTCACGCCCCACGTGTTGAGCAATTCGGCGGTACGTCCACCCGGCCTCCCGCATGCCCACTATACGCCCTCGCTCAAAGTCCGTCAACTGCACATACGGTTCACGTCCACGCTGTCGCGGCATGCTACCAGTGTTAAAGACTGCGATGGAGCTCCGTATGCCACGGCAAACTGGCTGACACTGACGGCGGCGGTGCACAAATGCTGCGCAGCTAGCGCCATTCGACGGCCAACACCGCGGTTCCTGGTGTGTCCGCTGTGCCGTGCGTGTGATCATTGCTTGCACAGCCCTCTCTCAGTGTCCGGAGCAAGTATGGTGGGTCTGACACACCGGTGTCAATGTGTTCTTTCTACCATTTCCAGGAGTGTATGAAAGCCATTGAATGAGTATAATGATACCCAGTACTAAATTTATCGAGGTACTAGGGTTCATAAAAGTGATGTTTGCTTACCATCTTCACCTGCTTGTGGCGAAATGAGCGCTGTATCATTGCAAGAGGTGCAGAGACGAGCGAATGTTCCAGATCTTGCGCCAGTTCATTACTAGCTGCGCCACGTCATCATAATGGCCCTGTGCTCAACATACAAATGGCTCGGCTCTGAGCACTATGGGACTCAACTGCTGAGGTCATTAGTCCCCTAGAACGTAGAACTAGTTAAACCTAACTAACCTAAGGACATCACACACATCCATGCCCGAGGCAGGATTCGAACCTGCGACCGTAGCGGTCTCGCGGTTGCAGACTGCAGCGCCAGAACCGCGCGGCCACTTCGGCCGGCAGCATACAAATGACTGAACCATAATTTGGGAGTTCAATTACAAATTAAAGTAAGTTCTCCAACGTATGTTAGTGTATACTTAAGTATATTAATGTAAACGTAGTAAGGTCTTAAAATGGTCAAATCAATATGTTAGGCGAAATATACGGAAGAGAAAAATAAGTGGCGCTGAATAATAAAACTAGAAACCTAGAAATTGGTTAGATTATGAAAATGTATATCACAATTAAATATTAGAAATCTCAACTTTATCAGAGAAATATTTTGGTTAAAATCGGCGCTTTTACGAGAGATTGAAGCCGTTAAATATTAGGCTCAGAAAGCTGCAAATTCGAATGTAGCCTCCGTCCCAAGTAGAAACTTTAATTATATGACACCAACAAGCTACTTACATTACTTTTAAAGTTACTTACTAAAACCCAAATTAGGAAAGAAAACGTCATTATTCGTGGTAGGTTAAGCATCATTTTTATTTTAATGGAACGTGCTAATTACATCATTCGATAACATTCATAATATAACATAGTGGTACAAAGTTTCCAGACTATGTTTTAAATAACAATGGTTACAAGGAATCTAAAAGAGGCAGCTTATAGGTCACGTTCTACTGCCGGGTTCGATTCAAAAAATTTTAACCGGTAAAATTAGAAAATAGTCCAGGTGAAACTTTTTCAGTAACTAAAGCAAAGTTAACCCTATTTATATAAAAATTAAGAAGATTGTAAATTGTTAAACGACAGAAATTGTTTAATATGTTCTCGAGTAAGTCGTTATTTAGATACTGCTACCTGTGCCTATGGCGGTTGATGGCACACGTTCCGTTCGACAATTTGCTGCGTCTCTATATAAATACAGCCAAAGAGACAGCGGTAGGATGCACTTCGCACCAAGAAATCAAACCATCCGCGACAGTTAAATGCTTGTGTACGTTGTGCCTCGGATAAAGTGAGAGCTGGACAGACTTGTATGCGTTTTCATTCAAGTCCTCTATCGCTTTCTGGCTGACCGCAACTATAGTTTTCAGGCTCTTGTAGATTGCGCAGATAGGTGAAAGCTCGACAGACAATTTAAGAGTGTTTTCGTAACGACGTGACGACCATTTGGTTATTATCTGCCTCCCCACATCGTCTCTGTGCTATATGATGAGAGTAAGCATATCTTTGTTATATCAAAATACCTGTGTCTGATCCAAAATCTATTTAAAATTAGTGATTTCCCTAAATCGCTCCAGGCAAATGCCGGGATGGTTCCTTTCAAAGGGCACGGCCGACTTCCTTCTCTGTCCTTCCCTAATCCGATGAGACCGATGACCTCGATGTCTGGTCTCCTTCCCCAAAAACAACCAACCAACCAACTATTTAAAATTAGTGTTTCTTTTAATCTGCAGTACCGTTGGCCCACAGTGTCCCTGATTTATTGAATTACAATGAAATTAGCAATATACTGATTTAACTGTTTTATCGGTGTGAGGCAGAGTTCACTAAGAGCTGGCTAGTCAGTAATGAATCCGAACGTCGATGACCATGCTAGCGCTCCTAACAGCTCTAGGTAACACATTTTTAGCTGTGGGATGAGTCTGTGAATGGACTCATAGATGGTGTATGCAAAATATGCCAGGTGCATAAATGCTAAGCACCTGATGGTTTGAATATGGAGGTCAGGAAACTTTTAGGATTTTCAAGTGTACAGAGAAGGAATGATTGTGAACTGTCATTTCAGATAAGATGTTTAAGGTAAATTACTATCATTTACAAGGTCAGATTTCATACTGAGATATCATTTCTTGGACAGGAGTATAATTAAAATCACCATGGGAATAGCTATGGAAGATAGATGTGGAAAGGAAGTGGGATTTGCTGAAATACGCCAGAAAGCAATTCGTCCGGCAGATAAGGGTTTTGCATATGTTGATGATGGCAGTGAGATTTGGTCCCCTGACCGTATCAGCCCACTTTTATCGAGTGCTGCCATCAAAGCTAGCAAATACGAGCGTCAGTAAGTGCAGATTGAGTCAGGTAGCATATATGTATGCGTATCATGAAGATAAAACAATGGACAAATAGACTGATCTTGCGTAATTTCCCACTGCAGCCTTCCCGATTCGTCTGGTGTATATGCTCGACCATAATTACGTGCACATTTGTCGGGAATGCATCGATTCCGAAGAAAATTGACCGTAACTATTTGGGAAGGTGTACAAAAAAATGGTTCAAATGGCTCTGAGCACTATGGGACTCAACTGCTGAGGTCATTAGTCCCCTAGAACTTAGAACTAGTTAAACCTAACTAACCTAAGGACATCACAAACATCCATGCCCGAGGCAGGATTCGAACCTGCGACCGTAGCGGTCTTGCGGTTCCAGACTGCAGCGCCTTTAACCGCACGGCCACTTCGGCCGACAAAGGTGTACAACTAATCACTAAAATGGTAACTGCGTTCACTGTCTTAATAAGGCTGACTGACAGCAAAGAAATAAACATCAGTTTTGAATGGTTAGTCGAATTTATCATCAATTAAATTTCGTATTTTTATAGAAATTATACTCATGCAATGAGATACTTCGTATCCAGGCCTAGAGCGGACAATTTGTTTCCGAAGCTAGTTAGCTATAATTAGATTTAAGTTTACGTGAGACTCTATAATATGTGTGTTGATGTCGTTGGGCATTAACTGCGCGGGAGTAAATTTTCATACTCAGGGGATCATTAAATACACTCCTGGAAATGGAAAAAAGAACACATTGACACCGGTGTGTCAGACCCACCATACTTGCTCCGGACACTGAGAGAGGGCTGTACAAGCAATGATCACACGCACGGCACAGCGGACACACCAGGAACCGCGGTGTTGGCCGTCGAATGGCGCTAGCTGCGCAGCATTTGTGCACCGCCGCCGTCAGTGTCAGCCAGTTTGCCGTGGCATACGGAGCTCCATCGCAGTCTTTAACACTGGTAGCATGCCGCGACAGCGTGGACGTGAACCGTATGTGCAGTTGACGGACTTTGAGCGAGGGCGTATAGTGGGCATGTGGGAGGCCGGGTGGACGTACCGCCGAATTGCTCAACACGTGGGGCGTGAGGTCTCCACAGTACATCGATGTTGTCGCCAGTGGTCGGCGGAAGGTGCACGTGCCCGTCGACCTGGGACCGGACCGCAGCGACGCACGGATGCACGCCAAGACCGTAGGATCCTACGCAGTGCCGTAGGGGACCGCACCGCCACTTCCCAGCAAATTAGGGACACTGTTGCTCCTGGGGTATCGGCGAGGACCATTCGCAACCGTCTCCATGAAGCTGGGCTGCGGTCCCGCACACCGTTAGGCCGTCTTCCGCTCACGCCCCAACATCGTGCAGCCAGCCTCCAGTGGTGTCGCGACAGGCGTGAATGGAGGGACGAATGGAGACGTGTCGTCTTCAGCGATGAGAGTCGCTTCTGCCTTGGTGCCAATGATGGTCGTATGCGTGTTTGGCGCCGTGCAGGTGAGCGCCACAATCAGGACTGCATATGACCGAGGCACACAGGGCCAACACCCGGCATCATGGTGTGGGGAGCGATCCCCTACACTGGCCGTACACCACTGGTGATCGTCGAGGGGACACTGAATAGTGCACGGTACATCCAAACCGTCATCGAACCCATCGTTCTACCATTCCTAGACCGGCAAGGGAACTTGCTGTTCCAACAGGACAATGCACGTCCGCATATATCCCGTGCCACCCAACGTGCTCTAGAAGGTGTAAGTCAACTACCCTGGCCAGCAAGATCTCCGGATGTGTCCCCCATTGAGCATGTTTGGGACTGGATGAAGCGTCGTCTCACGCGGTCTGCACGTCCAGCACGAACGCTGGTCCAACTGAGGCGCCAGGTGGAAATGGCATGGCAAGCCGTTCCACAGGACTACATCCAGCATCTCTACGATCGTCTCCATGGGAGAATAGCAGCCTGCATTGCTGCGAAAGGTGGATATACACTGTACTAGTGCCGACATTGTGCATGCTCTGTTGCCTGTGTCTATGTGCCTGTGGTTCTGTCAGTGTGATCATGTGATGTATCTGACCCCAGGAATGTGTCAATAAAGTTTCCCCTCCCTGGGACAATGAATTCACGGTGTTCTTATTTCAATTTCCAGGAGTGTATTTTGGTGAGTCAAAGTTCATACTCACAACTTTAGAGCTGTTTAAAGCAGCGAAATAAAAAATGAAAACTAAATGGATTACAGTAATACGGGACACAGTAATAATAACGTCGTAGATGCTCAATAGAACCATTCCTGTTACGAATTTTGACATATAAACATTCTCAAATATATTGAATTCATTTAAATATTAATCAGCACACATCAGCAGCAAAATATCATGACGATTCTGAAATACGGCAACCAAGACATTGATACATAAATTACCTATAAACTGAACTGCATGCGAACAGGTCTGGAATACCCAACGGTACTGAACGGCCGCTGTGTCATCCCTAGTCCATAGTTGTCATTGGGTGGGGAGATAGACGGACGTGTGTTAGCACACCGCTCTCCCCTTAGTTGTCAATTTACGAGACCGGAGCCGCCACTTTTCAATCAAGTAGCTCCCCAATTTGCCTCACAAGGGCTGAGTGCACCCCGCTTGCCAACAGCGCTCAGCAGACTTGGACAGTCACCCATCCTAGTCAAGCGAAGCCCGACAGCATTTAAATTCGGTGATATGGCAGGAACCGTACCACAGCAAGGCCGTTGGCATATGAATTACACAAAGCGCATAAAAGCGATTAGTATAATTAAGTCCCCCGTTCGTGATCTTGCGGTAGCGTTCTCGCTTCCCGAGCACGGGGTCCCTGGTTCGATTCCCTGCGAGGTCCGGGATTACCACCTGCCCCGATATGACTGGGTGTTGTTGTGTCGTCTCCGTCATCATAATACATCATTCGGAGGAAGACAACGGCAAACCACCTCCATTAGGACCTTGCCTAGCACGGCGGTGCTGGTCTCCCGCATCGTTCCCCTATGCTCAGTCAAGAAGCATGGGGCTTCATTTCCATAGTTAAGTAAGAAGTAAAATGTATTATGATTTGACAGATTCACTAGTTTCAACAGTTATTTAAATATTAATTTTCAAAAGTTAGTCATTAAGGTTATTAACTCGAAGTTATTTAATATCTTTTATTAATCAGTAACCATATGAACTTTCAACTGAAGAAAGAAATTAGTTTTATTTTTGGCAAAATTAATGTCCTTTGCATTAATACAATTTTCATTCATCACATTAAACTCAGAACATAGGCTTATAGGACATGGGATCTGTACCAGATAATGGATATTGGGTAATGACGACTATGAAACTAAAACTAAAGTTGGCACAACGATTATACTACCGAAATCACTCAAAACACAGATAGCTGAATGTTTGAAGTGTTTCGACCTTGTATTTTTAAACGCCCCAGGCACGAATTAGCGGCTCGGCGCCAACAATTATAATGCCTCGTCTCCATGTATCAGTATTCCTTATATTGAATGTAGCCAGATAGTTCTCTTCCTTATTCGTCTTGAAACATTATTATGTCATCTATGTACTGCAGCCCTTGGAACTCTCAGTACCTCTCGCAACCACAAGCAATTACTAGACACACATTCGATGCGCCAGAGCCACATACACTTCTGTCCATTCTCTTCGGGGCTGCACCACGTCTTTTATGGCACGCTGCTGTTGTCAGCGAGTATTCGCTCTCCAAAGACTTTCGTTCAACCACTGTGACATTTTTAATTACTTGATTTTGTATAAAGCACCTGACAGTTCCAGTGTACTGTACAGTGTACTGCACAGATATTATACGTTTATTTGTTTCAGATAATGTTCGCTTTATAACAAATGCATTACTTGTTTTCAGTTTATTCCGTTAAACCAATAGTGAAACTGGCTATACACAACAAAGAAATAAAGAACTTACTATAATTAAAAAGAATAACATTAATTATTTCAACAGTAATGTTGAGTTATAGCGTTGCGTACTGTGTTGCAGTGTCACACCGTATGAACAGGAAAGTTGTCATACCAAAAGTTTCCTTCATGTCGAACTTAGTGGTTGCTGTTCTGACAAGGCCGTTGACCAAGACATGCTATCTAACTCCGGAAACTGGATTTTGCAGCCGTTCTAAAATCACTGTGGAGACCACTACACAAATTTGCTTTGTCACATAAGATATAGTTGCCCTGCTCCTTTACTCCCTTATCAAATCCTCTCATGATGCTGTAAATATGAATTTCTGTGGGTGGAAATACTGCGTTCGTCACTTCAAGGAGCGCTGGAGTCGGCAGTGTAGATATATTTAAAAACTTAAATGGTTTCCTTACACTCGACTTAGCTTAACAATTACACCGATTCTTCCTGCCTGCCAGAAGAAAGAGAAAGGCCCCAGAAGGGAAGGAGGAAATGAATTGAATCTTCACGGTTGATAGTGTATCTGATGCTTCAGCAATTACAATATCGAATAACATTTCCAATGAACTCGGCAGCATGAGCCCACTTATCAGTATGATTCACAGTGGCCTGGACGCGATGCACTGATACGGTTCGAAAGGCTGACATCAGACCATTGCAACCTCTCCTGAGGCAAGACGTACCACAATTGATGTAACTGGTCCTTGATATCCTAGACGGAGTTCATGTCCGAGCTGGACCCACATATGCTCTACCGGGGACAGATGTGGGAATCTTGCTGGTCACACGACTACCCAACACGGCGCAGACAGTTCATAAAGACTGGCGCCATCTGTGGACGAACATAGTCCTGTTGGAAAATGGCTTCACTATACTGCCGTATGAGAGGTAACACAAGAGGACACAAGATGTCTGTAATGTTGTGCTCTGAGTTCCTTCTGTCACTACCAGCTGTGACATGAAGTAACATTCGATGGCTTCCATTCCGTAACACAAGAAGTTACACAGCTGTGCTTCTCCTAAACATTGGAAGAACGGGACCTCTCGAAGGTCGTCGCCATACTTGCCGACAATTGTCATAAAGAGTATTGCAGAGTTGCGATTCATCGCTGAACAGTATGCGACGCCATTCGTCAGCAGTCCATGACTCAGGCACCGCTTATAACGCAGCCGTTTGTGTTGTGATGTTAATGGCAGCCTACTGATGGGGTAGTTACTCTCCAGTCCGGGTGCTGCTGATCCCAGATCACTGGTGCGGGAAGGCAAAGAATGTTAAGGGGAGTCCATTAGTAGCTCCGGGATGGCAACTGCAGATGTGAAGGGGTTACGATGTGCTGCGAGCTCAGTTCGGTAATCCTCCCATGTGATGGTCAGCCATGTCTGAGTGGCGATTTGACGTCAAGTATATTTCCTCTCATATTCCCGTGCAGTCCAGCATCGGGCCATTGTCACATCTGCATGCCACAAAAATCTGGAACTGATAAGCTGGCCAAATGAAGACCCATAGTGAGTCCCCTTGAAATTTCTGTCAGATGCTGTTAGCTCTGCCTCACACAAGTACTGGGCATCTCCTAGTCCTTCACAGTGACCACCTAACACCCGACGCTTTTCACACCTTGTATATACCCTACCAGGCCTGGTAACAACACCAGACATCCCAGTATTGATGCACTCTGGTGGCTGATCTAACTGTCACAAGAACTGTAAAGTTAATCACTTACATAGTCGTCTATAATGCGTACGTGTACGATGTTACATAGACATCGGACTGTGTCCTCTGGGGGCTTTACTTTCTGTCAAGCAGTGTATTTGCGACTATGAAGGGTTTTAATCAAAAACGACATGATTCTGAATTTATGATGAAGTCAGTATGT
Organism: Schistocerca serialis cubense; assembly: GCF_023864345.2. Taxonomy (NCBI): domain Eukaryota; kingdom Metazoa; phylum Arthropoda; class Insecta; order Orthoptera; family Acrididae; genus Schistocerca; species Schistocerca serialis. Next base: position 156,077,718 of record NC_064640.1, read on the forward strand.
TGTTAAACAGAGTAAAAAGTGTATGTGACTGTAGGCTTTCCCGACGTAAACTATTGATGATTCCTCGGGTCTCCAGCCGGGTCGTAGCGTTGATATCAACGCTACCACCCGGCTGGAAACCCGAGAACTCTTCATCAAGATTAAAAAGTGTCCTATTATTATTAAGTAGTGTTGTATATGATTTTATGGGTAGATATGAGCTACAGCCAAGGTAGAAATATTTCAGTTTCATTTTTACAGTGAGTGGGAGAACCGCTCGCTCGATTTGCGGCCTAAATTATTTTTGGAAAGGTGGAATAATTAATGATGGATACTGCTGAAAATGCAAGTTACAAATAAAAGATTGTAATCAAGTGCCAATTACAGCAAAAGCAATTTAATCTGATATATGTCTAGGTCATTGCAATTCTGGTTTCATCCTAAGACTGAAGGTAGGTGTTTTTTTCTGAGATTGTTACTATTTTGCCCGTTCACGGCTTTATCTCTTCTCTCAGTGTGCTTGGTTGGGACTGACTTGCCTCAGACGAGGTTGTGAACATACAGATACGAGGTGTTAGGCTTCTGCTTTATTCAGACTAAATTGTGAAGGCATTCGAGATAATTGCTCCGCTGATCTTGTCACTTGACGGCAATAAATTTCCTGTTAACTCTTCATGGCCTCTAGTTTATTTTTACAAGTTAAAATCCCTGTTCAATCAGAAAATAAAGGAATTTTTAACAAATTATGGTTTTTTCGTGTGGTACCAACGAAGCTAACTAGTTATATTTCCGTAGGCAACAACCGATATCAAGGAGTCTCAACACAACTTGTCCTTTTTTTCATTTATTCATTAAGTCACTCATTGACATTGTTTCCGTAAATGTCATCTCGCGTAGTTGTCATATATGAGATGTTTTTCCCACTTTTTATATCAAATTGCTGGCCTTTTGATGCTTTCTGCGTAAATCGTAATTGCATTGTATTAGAGTTTTGTACTTAGAATAAACACGTTATCACACAGCAGTGATAGCTGTATCGCTGCATGAAGGCCAAATTAATACTGACACTGGAAATTTCACTAATTGCAACTTTCCAAAAGTTCATAGGAACATGAGGTATGAATCTATCTACTAAACTGAAGGAAGGTGTATTTCTTTTTCCGAATGTTACAGTGACGGTTATTTAAACGATTTTTGGCGATTTATTTTGGTATAAATATGCAACTCTGATTGTATCCTTTCAAAATCTAGTTAATAACGGTGTATCACTACTCAGCAAATTCTCCTAAATTAGTAATTCGTTAGTGTTTTGTTTCCTACATTTATATACTTATTATCGTGTTTTTCTTCGTGTAGGAACCATTTATTGAAAACTTCTTGATTTTAAAGGGGTCCTTATTAACACCATAACAAAGTGCTAGGTAATGACGTACTTCGCTACGTTGCGAGTGATTATTTACTGATTTCAAAACGTGACTTCCTCATTTAAGCTATAATCGACTGCTAATTTAACTTGTGTTACAAGTTTATGCAGTGTATAAAGAGAGTGCAATCCACCAAAGGTGAATAGTGAGTGATGAATACGTTCTGAGGGCACAAGATCATTGGCATAGTAACGGTTTCAGAATCTGATGTTGCTCCACTGTCAAATAATCTTCGTCAAGTTTTAGCCAGTGACTGAAATATGAGCGAACGCTATGATTCGCTTCTTTCACCTGTATCTATGCACAGAAGTCTCATCCTGGAAAGGCTGAATCGGTGAAAGTCTTTTTACTTTCCTTTAATGGCCCTTTGACCGACCACAAGCCCGTCAACTGGGGTGGAGTGGCAAAGAAATTCTCGCGTATATCCTTTAACGTAACGGAGCGTGAGAGACGTGTTGGGTCGGTGGCATGATTACTGGAGCGCCGGCCATTGTTATTCTATTTGCTTGGCAATCGGCCGGGCAGCCTTTGATCACCCCGCTGACAACAATCCCCGTCCTCTCCCACAAAGCGTTTCGCGCCGCTCACCGCAAATGTGAGGCCTTGCACGTGCTCAGATTTCGCAATCTGGCTGCCACGGAGCAGCGGGTTACCGGCTTCCCGATAAGGAGCGCTTTTTTTGCGGCTAGGGTTTCAAAAGCTTTGCCGCCCTCACACCTCTGCACCCGCACAAAAAGAAATGTTGTCGAATATGTGCCGTGGTCGAATTTTGTAAGAGCCCTCCTGGTCTATTCTCATTCTGAGAGGAAGTAAACTTGTTCCCCCTTGCCTGGAGGAATCTCTGATACCGGAGGCGTTCTAAGCCAGCCTTTGAGCACACGGGAAGCGAGTAACAGATCTGAAGATGCCGCCGCCCGAATGATATTCGGGAGAGCTCCGGAAACAGGCTAGCGGTACTATTGAGGGAGAGAGCAACTTACACAATGTGCTTTAAAATCGGTACTACGTGTCGACATACCATCAGATAATAACACTAGTCATCAAAATTTTACATTTCTCTGTAACTGATATGAAAACGGGCAATCTTTATGTTTTCGAGTATGCTTATATCGAAAATGCTAATGAAAATGCAAGATTAGCTCTCGGTTTGAAGTTATGGTAACTCTACGTTATTGCCTATATAAGCCTATGCATGTATTTAGCTTGGTGTTATCCCTCGGAGAAAGTTCACTGAAGACGCAACCGCTTCGTCCGGCGTTTGTAGTTTTCTGCTGGCGGTTCCCTGATGGTGTCCACCAGTAATCGGCTAACACTGATGCACTTCACTTTTCCTGGTACCTCATTTCCATGTTCGAAAATTGCTGGTGGAACCGTTCTCCGTGCTCGTGGGTTACAACACCGTAGGGAAAAGTCCAAGTGGAAATCTAGGAAGTGTAACTTAGACGAGATGCTGCACCCCGTCTATTACAGTAGAACAGATTTCCCTGAAGATCGTTATAATCTTCTGCCTTCTTATGTCCTAGAAAGTTTGTTGACCCTTGAACACAGACATACCAAGCTAACTTTTTATCAGCTCTCAGGATGGAGTTGAAATGCACATCTTTGTACAATTTGCGTACCTAGCGACCCGCGAAAATCCTCTCTTTTATTTTCGACTCATTCAGATGTGGAAATTTCTAACGCAAATAGAGAAATGTTTCTCCAGTTTTGTCCGTGATCTTAACGAAGTTTTTCATTAGGTCCAATTTTATATGAAGGGCAGGGAGAAATATTTTCTTAGATTCGACAAGTATTTCGTGCATAGCATTGTGAGATCCTGGTTCAGGCGATTGACGCTTAAGCCAATATATCTTTTTATAATGAAGTGCTTTGGAGCGACTATCCCAGATGCACAGGAAGCAACACAGTTTAGTGTAGCCGCGTTGTATCCCAAGTAGTGGGCCTATGACTTACAGATCCCCGGAAACCTGCCATTTAAACTCGTCGTTGTCCAATCGCAATAACACTTGTTTCATTTCATCATATGTTTCTTTCGTATAAGGTGCGTAAGCAGTTGGAATGGCTGGTAACAAGTTGCCATTATGCCGTAGCACGCAAAAGAGACTTCCTCTGCAGGAGTCAATGAATAACATCTATTAATCACTTTTATAATCAATATCCACAGCTGCCATTAGTCCCTGTACATCGCTACAAAATACCAGGTTCTTTTCACTTTCGAAAAATGGAAGGAATGACATACGGTGGTTACGAAACGCAGTCACATTAACCGTCTCATCAAGAGGATTCAAACTGTGGTAGTCTTCACACCAACAGTTCAGTTTTACCTTTCGGCAGTTCGAAATATCTCACTAGGTCGTTAAGTGCACACTGTGTTATTTTGTGAATTGCTGTACGCTCGCGTAGCATACAAAATCATGATCTTTCAACTCGTTAGCTTCGTTGGTACCACTCGAAAAAAACTATAATTTGTTAAAAATTCCTAGGTTTTGAAAGTGATAGAAGAGCACTAGTTTCACTACCAGTCTCGTCACTATCACAATGAGGTGGGACAGGAACAGGCAGTCCGTCTCCATGAGGCACTGATCGCATGGTCGGTGGAGGACTGGGATATGTCAAGGAAGACTTTTTCTTCTTGGAAATACCATCTGTTAATGGAGGTGTACTACAAAAGGAACAATCATTGAGATGGTTTGATGGTTCTCGTCACGTCATGGGTATAGCTAAGCTCATGGAAGATCTTTTACCATTCAACCACGAATGAAGTCTGGAGACACAAGATACACAACATACATGAAAACCCAGGGGTTGTCCTGGTCCCCGATTTTCCTGCCAAAGTGCAATTTGTGCGCCTACCTATTATATGACGTTATTGGCCCTATTTTATATTTCAGCGTAGCCTGTCCGAAACGTAGCATAAACTGTCAGCACTGTTTAGCATTTGCGAGGCATATTAAACCACATGAATTACAATGACCACACGCATTAGCTACACTTCCGTAAGACGCTCTTGCAGCACACGTGGAGAATACAGCTTGTAACAGACTGAAAGTACGCTTGACTGAAACATGCTCCGCTTTTCCCTTTCTCTTGTCGCTACGAACCCAGAGTAAAACTAGCAATAAAATACACACAGCTATTGTCGCTTGAAACTTCATCACTCCGTCTACCATCAGCGCGATTCCGAAGCATATACGGGAAAGCACTGACAATGAATACTAATAAAATATTTGTTGTTGTTGTGGTTTTCAGTCAAAAATATTCAAATGTGTGTGAAATCTTATGGGACTTAACTGCTGAGGTCATCAGTCCCTAAGCTTACATACTACTTAACCTAAATTATCCTAAGGACGAAAACACACACCCACGCCCTAGGGAGAATTCGAACCTCCGTCGGGATCAACCGCACAGTCCATGACTGCAGCGCCTAAGACCGCTCGGCTAAACCCGCGCGGCGGGGGTCTTCAGTCCAGAGACTGGTTTGATGGAGCTCTCCTTGCTGCTCTATTCTGTACAAGCCTCTTCATCTTTATCTACAATATAGCAGGTCAGCAACTGTAAGCAGTTAATTCCATAAATTATCTGGGAGTAGGCATTAGGAGTGATTTAAAATGGAATGATCATAAAAAGTTGATCGTCGATAAAGCAGATGCCAGACTGAGATTCATTGGAAGAACCCTAAGGAAATGCAATCCGAAAACAATGGAAGTAGGTTACAGTACACTTGTTCGCCCACTGCTTGAATACTGCGCACCGGTGTGGCATCCGGACCAGGTAGGGTTGATAGAAGAGATAGAGAAGAGCCAACGGAGAGAAGCGCGCTTCATTACAGGATCATTTAGTAATCGCGAAAGCGTTCCGGAGATGATAGATGAACTCCAGTGGAAGACTCTGCAAGAGAGATGCTCAGTAGCTCGGTAGGCTTTTGTTGAAGTTTCGAGAACATATCTTCACCGAGGAGTCAAGCAGTATATTGCTCCATCCTACGTATATCTCGCGAAGAGACCATGAGGATAAAATCAGAGAGATTAGAGTCCACACAAAGGTATGCCGACAATCTTTCTTTCCACGAACAATACGAGACTGGAATAGAAGGAGGAATCGATAGAGGTACTCAAAGTACTCTCCACCATACTCCGTCAGGTGGCTTGCGGTGTATGGATGTAGATGTAGATAACTACTGCAACCTACATCCATCTGAATCTGCTGTGTGTGTTCATTTCTTGCCCTCCTTCTACGATGATAATCTTCACGCTTCCCTCCAAAACAAAATTCGTGATACCTTGATTCCTCAGAACGTGTCCTACCAACCGATCCCTTCTTCTAGCTAAGTTGTGCCACATATTCTTCTTCTCCACAATTCTAATCAGTACCTCCTCATTAGTTACGTGATCTACCCATCTAATATTCACCATTCTTCTGTAGCACCACATTTCGAAACCTTCTATTATCTTCATGTCTACACTGTTTATCATCCACGTTTCACTTCCATACACGGCTACACTCCATGCAAATACTTTCAGAAAAGATTTCCTGGCGCTTAAATCTATATTCGACGTCAACAAATTTCTCTTCTTCAGAAACGCTTTTTTGCCATTGGCAGTCTGCATTTTATATCCACCCTACTTCGGCCATCATCAGTTATTTTGCTTCCCAAATTTCAAAACTCATTTACTACTTTAAGTTTCTCATTTCATAATCTAATTTTCTCAGCATCATCTGATTTAATTCGACTGCATTCCATTATCCTCGTTTTGCTTTTGTTGATGTCCATCTTATATCCTCCTTTCAAGACATTGTTAATTCCGTTCAGCTGCTCTTCCAGGTCCTTTGCTATCTCTGAAAGAACTACAATGTCGTCGGCAAACCTAAAAGTTTTTATTTCCTCTCCATGGATTTTAATTCCTACTCCAAATTTTTGTTTTGTTTCCTTTACTGCTTGCTCAATGTGCAGATTGAATAACATCGTTGATAGGCTACAACCCTGTCTCACTCCCTTCAGCTCCCCTTTCATGCCCCTCGACTCTTATATAACTATATAATATAACTATAATTAATTGCATTCATTTAACTTGGAAACGAGAACTACTTCGATTATTTGATTGTGATTTTCGTCATCAGAGTGGCCGATATAGTTAACAAACATTTATTTCATCCCAGTTACATTTTCACTGGTGGCTAGTGCAACGTGTGAGTGACTTCTTGTCTACAATTACAAATCTTAAAGTAGTAACAGATAGCTTTGAGAACATTATATTTCCGTAACAACACGATGTTATATGAAATAATAGATGTTAGCCTGTATATTAGAAAGATGTGGTCCAGTGGTGGTGCAGTATCACACAACTGTTGTCTTTACGTGGATGACATAAAAATTACGAACATCACCATTTGGTCTCATTGCAGTCGTTTTAGTTTGTAACGACGATATGAAATAGAGAAAACTAGGTAAGCCATTCATAGTACAAATTTTTGTTTTACTTTATTCTTGCACTGTTACGTATCCAGCTATAAGTATTATTAAGACACTATTTAGGTTATAATAACCAATACCCATCGTAAATGGACAACACGATATACAGCGTGACAGAAGTTTATGACCGTCTGTTCCTTGTTACTAACGATATCTCATCTGATTAGAAATAAAGCAGTCGTTGCCCTACACGCCATAAACTTCAGTGCTTTACTATACAATATCTCCTTCAAAGTGAAACGTCCTGGGCTTCAACAAGTCAGTTAAATGCGGTCTACGTGTAGGATCCGAGCTGCGGCGAAAGATTTTTGCACATACACATAACATTGCCTGTGAAATTCTCAGTAACTGCCAGGAAACGCTATGACAACCGGAAATTAGCCGCCAGACATTCGCGTTTGTACTCTGAAACCAGCGCGGGGACAAAGGCACCCCTCATTATGCACACTAGATAATTAATTTTCTGCCCTTTGTAAGAGAGTCCGCAAATTATTTGTCTTTCATCCAAACTGCTGTAATGCGCGCGTCGTCGTGAATAATAAGTCAGTGTATATATCTTCGTTTCGTACGATTGTAAACATACATTGGACACTGTCAGTTAGCATGCCGTCATCAGAAACGAGAAGCTGTAGACCGCATATCATTCTGTAAACTAGAGTTATTCAGAACAATTAATTTCCATCTGAAAGTGCCATATTGTGATGAGCATAATCATTGAAATATTTAATCCCAATTTAAGGCAAAAGAAAGCTCTATAACACGACATTTTCACTGTAAAATCACGGTTGTCATCATAAATCTAATTCTCTTGAACCTCTGCCAATTCCTATATACTCTGTGTTCCTATTACTGTGCTTAGTTTCTAGAAACTGTGTAAAGTTTCAAATGTTAAAATCCTTTACTTAAGTATATTGCATTTACATTTCCTTTAAAACCCCATGTCAACAATTCAAGAACACCTCAAGTTAAAATAGAATTTACATGGGTATGTAACAGTCATGAGCTATACAGTGCATTATACGCGCAGTAGTTTTACTCGTGGGTAGGGTCCGGTGTAATGTTTCCTTGTTGCCTCCACATGGGAGATTTGATTACCAGAAGAGAGGATCTAAACCAATAACAACGCATTTATAGTAGCTTTTAGTGGTTATGAATTCCTCCCGCATGTACAGATACTACTGTCATGAAGCTGCATCTGCATCTGCTTTGATACTTCAATCATACATTCATGGATGTAAGATGAGAGTACTACCAATACGCACTACACTTATACTCGTAAAGCACTGACGCAAGCTCCACTGGCACACACTCGATAATTTTTATAATCTTGATAATGCTGATCTCGTAGCTGAAGCCGGCCGCTGTAGCCGAGCCGTTCTTGGCACTTCAGTTCGGGACCGCGCAGCTGCTACTGTCGCAGGTTCGAATCCTGCCTCGGGCACTGATGTGTGCGATGTCCTTAGGTTAGTTGGGTTTAAGTAGTTCTAAGTCTAGGGGACTGATGACCTCACATGTTAAGTCCCATAGTGGTTACAGCCATTTGAACCATTTTTCGTAGCTGACATTAATGTTCTTGATTAACGAAAGCCACTCAGCTGTCTTATTACACACTACACATTTATTGTGTTACGACCTGTTTCGTTTCTCTGAAAATCTTCAGGTTTTCTGCAGTTAAACAAAACACCAAATTTGGCTAAAGTTACAGCATCGTGACGAATAAAACAGGCGATTCGCACTAATAGCTACCTTATACTAAATAATCACCATCTTTTCCCGAAGTCATGACATAAATGATCTGGTTGTCGTATGTAAAGACCAAATGCAAGAACGCTGAGCCGCGCGGGATTAGCCGAGCGGTCTTAGGCGCTGCAGTCATGGACTGTGTTGCTGATCCCGGCGGAGGTTCGAGTCCTCTCTCGGGCATGGGTGTGTGTGTTTGTCCTTAGGAAAATTTAGGCTCGCGGTTCTAGGCGCGCAGTCCGGAACCGTGCGACTGCTACGGTCGCAGGTTCGAATCCTGCCTCGGGCATGGATGTGTGTGATGTCCTTAGGTTAGTTAGGTTTAAGTAGTTCTAAGTTCTAGGGGACTGATAACCACAGCAGTTGAGTCCCATAGTGCTCAGAGCCATTTGAACCATTTTATTTGAAAATTTAGGTTAAGTAGTGTGTAAGCTTAGGGACTGATGACCTTAGCTTCTAAGTCTCATATGATTTCACACACACAAGAACGCTGATAGTGAAACGTCCCCTTTTGAAAAATTATATACGTGAGGGGCTTAAACTGACACACAATACTTTTAGCGCAACGCAATCTGACTTTCAAAAATCCCTACAAAAGAATGGCCCTGACTAACATTAACCTATACCTTTCACAAATCACTTACCTCACAAAAATCTTCGTTACTCGAACTACTGCAATACAGCGAGCGCCACTCCTGCCAGCTAAATAAAAGATTCAAACTACGGAAGGCACTAACTACTGATCGGCATAGTTAGGAAATGAAAGATTTTGATAGAGAACAAACAATGTATTTACCTTAATAGTGTTCAAAAATGATAATATACATAGCAGTTCATGATATCCAGTATTACAAATTTCAAAGCTCCGCCATTTCACTCCCCACATCCACCACTGCTGGCGGCTCACCTCCAACTGCGCAAAGCTACGCGCTGTTAACATCCAGCTGCCCAACACTACAATGGCAGACAACAATGCAAACTAGCCACAGACTGCACACAGCACATACAGAGGGCTACGTGGCGTTACCAATATAAAAACTTAAACAGCCTACTTACATAGCGCCCATGCTCCCCGCAAAAAATATTGTTCTGGGCAGTGGCCAATAATGATTTGATAAAATTTTTCATAATTATAATTACAATAACAAAGAAATCAAATGCACACACTTATTGATACAATGTTGGTCAAAAGCTAAAATTTTCTCACAGTCCATAAAGACAGTCCTGATCGTTCATCACAGTAAAATAGCAGTGTTTTTCTCAAAGTCCGAGCAGTAGAAGAAAATGCACACGGAAGTAGTGGATTTCCATGCAGTCTTGAAGAAGTAGTGTTGTCCTTCCAACGAAAAGACAGTGCTGACTCTTGACATGCAGACAGGTAATGGGCCACAACAGAGCAAACCCACCGCAGAGTCAGTCGAAGTTTTGAAGAATATTGGAACGTAGGTCATCACAGAGTAGACCCACTGTAGTCCTGGTAGAGATTACGGTATTGGCAGGCCACCAGAGGTGCAGACCCACTGCAGTCCTGGTAGAAATAATGGTAATGGTGGGCCATCAAAGATGCAGACCCACTGTAGTCCTTGTACAGACGGCCAGCAGCCATCTGTTGCAACTGTGCAGGTGCACAATCACCATCGAAGAGTCTTGCGGACAATATAGCAAGTCCATAAACCACCACTTGTGCACTCACAAAGTGTTTGAAATTGTCCTTAGAACCAGCAATGCTGTTATCCAGTCCCTTGCTGAATTATTAACACACGTGCAAACACTAACAGTCCCTACTTCTCACATATTGTCCATATACTATGACCAACAGAAACGTGTGCAGTGAAATGTAACTTACAAGTTATTAATTTGATGAACTGGTGTCAATTACAAATTTATAACATAAGAATACAATAACAAAGGTACAAAATACATCATTAAAAACATAATAATACAGATAACATTTGCAGTAATACAGGCTTTGCAAAAGAATAGAAATAGACATATACATCAGTGTTACAGGAATTATGACATAAGTAAATACATAAAAGATCAGAATAACTTTTGAAATATCAACTTCACACATGAGCATTAAAACAGAACAGAATAAATAATGTCTAAACATGTTTACAAAGAAAATAACATATTATCAGAAAAATTCTACAACATAACTCTTATTAGCTAGACACATACTGACAGGAAAAACACAAATTCACATAGTGTAATAACACAAAAATACAGGACAGGGTTTGTTTTCAGTGTGACATTTGGTACTGCAGTCCACCCCAAAAGTTCATTCCATGTATATTTCCTCTCATTTCAACATTTGTTTCCACCAAAAAAATTCTATCCAAGCATGCTTTCTGTATTTATATGTTCACACATTTCTAACCTCATTATTTATTTACCATTATCTTACCTCATCATTTATTTCCAAGAAAATCCTACCTAAACCTGTTGTCCCTAAACCCTACTTTTTTGGTTCATATCCTCTTTCAAAATACTTTTTTTGCCAAACCATTTTCTTATAGCTTCTCAATGCATTTCTTCCAATTCATCAGAACTCGTTCTCTCGTATAGTCTACCCCCTCTTAAGCTAACTTAAATCTACAGAGCTCAGATGCTAAACTAAGGGACGAGGCAATGCAGCAGCACAAAACAATTAACACAAACATCAATGACAAAAAATTCAAATTGGCAAAGCTATTGCAATATTACAACTAATATAAGCCACTGTGCTGCAAACAAGAAAAATAAATCCGTAGTAAAACTAGCTTAACAGTGTAATGTATAGTAAAATTTAGTAGCACTATGCCTGGCAAACAGCAGCAGCAAATGCAATAACTTATATCTAGACATGACATAGCTCAAGCAGAAAAAATATTACACTAAAGACAACAATGCAGACAAGGGAAATGTATATTCACATCATAATGTCTATGTAATTAAAGTGGTGCGCCACAACTTATTGTACAAAAGAAATTACCAAGTACTTGGAAAGAAAATTCTGTATGCAATTCCTGTGAAATGTCTTTGTGCTCCTTCGTTTTTTTTATTAAGTACATCATAAAATGATTATTTACTGGATCTGTAGGCATAAAATATCTATATTAGTACACCTATAAAATTTTATTTTAACCAATGCTGCAGTGCAGCTAGAAACTAGATATTAAACAAAATGAGCAATCTCTCAACAACAAATAGCTGGAAAATATTTCTCATCATTTCATTAGGCATTTTAGTAAATATCATAAATTAAGAGCCCCACAATATAATCATATGTTTTCAAGTCTGAGCGTGTCGTATTGGCGATGCTTTCTACAAAAGAGTGTCAATAGCGAGGATAATGGCCTCCCTTTTTTTTTTCTCCACCTGTGCCTCTGAAAGGCACACACTAATGCCTTTTTTTCGAGGCGTCTTTCGCGCAGCTGGGGGCCCATGATGCATTACGTCAAGGTCACTTGGCTTTCTTACCGAAATATTTACGACAGCAGTTTCTGCTACAGTGACAGTCTCATATAAAAATATTTCACAGGTCAAGAATTTGCGTTACAAATCTGTAGAAACAAAAATCCTGTAAATATAACAGTGTTCAAGAAGTTTTCGTCGGCATTGTAATACATTCACGCATTTACATACATTTCATAACTCTTAAAGTACGATTCTTGGTTTCCAACAACCTTTTTCACAAAGCAGAGTCCCTAACCACTACTCATTATTCCTTACCTTATTCGTCGACATTTATTCAATATTTCATCATAATAGATACGTAGCATACTCAAATAATTCATATAGCATCAGCTTATTGATCATAAACATACCGCAACAGCATAATACACATAGTCATCATAATAATATCATAACACCTCAGTCAACTCTCAAAATCGTCGTAGCTTCCTCCAATAATTTCAAAACCTAAAAAAAATTCTCTGCTCATGTCAAAAGTGTCATCTGCCTCAAACGTACTTTAAAAATCGTGATCCCATACCAAATACATCATTCAAAGCTCTCATAGTATCACAATGGTTCCGAAAAAATATGAACAGTTCACAAAGTACAGACAAAATACAATTTCGTAAGTGTGAAGTTACCCAACTGTGTAATTACGTAAACATTTGACACTGATGTAGTAAAAAAAAAGTTTGTCTCTCAGTTGAATGATCAGATAGCTGTGTAATTTGTGTGTTAGAGAAATATGGTACCGATGTGTAAAGTTGTATAAGGAAATACCATATTAGCTAGGGCTCCTTGTGCTTGCCAGACACATGGTACACAAAGTAAACGTGTACCCCCCTGAGGATGAATGTAATTATACCCTCAGGTGTTACAGATTACAGCAATGGAATGAAATGTATCACGGAAAACCTTTGTATCATTGTACTTCAAATATCTTTAAAAATACATGTTCTAAGTACAAAATTAATCTCTCAAATATGTGTACTGTACCGCTAAACTGTGCGTCTTGTTGTAAGATAATCTCTGTGGAAGTGTCGTAGTTATCGTCCTCAGAAAGCTAAGTTCTGCAGAAGCCAATGTACTTACCTCATGATAAACAAAAGTGAAATGCTTTGCGTATAGATATCTTAGTTATTACGCTTATTGCCGTTATGAAGAAAGTACTATGTTGTAACGTATTGTTGTGCTACAGAAAAGGCAGTCTCATTGTAGCTATACCACATAAGTTACTACTAAAACATGTTTTACTTTACAGAAGAATTCAGAAAAACTGTGCAGATATAAAACAGAAACACCGCAAAAGCAACATTGTAAATTGTCACTCATTAGTAGCGTCGTGATAAAACCGTGTAGTTGTCACATAAACTAACCACTGTGTCGTCTGGTATCTCACAGAAAGTACTTTAAATCCAGAATATATTTTCAAGTAAACCAAAATGTTGCATTAAAATCTCCTTAGCAGTACTGGTAAATGTTCTAAGTATGTGAGCCTTATAGTCGTTACGTAATCGTGCAACTAACAAGCAAGAATGTACACACACAATAACACTGTGTCGTCTGTTCACAATAACAATGCATTCGTAATTTCTGTTTAAATAAGTTCTCTTGGTTCTTGACTGGATATTTAGCTTGAAACATTGTTGCATATTAACAGATTCTAAGATTGAAAAAGAGTACTAGTAACGTGAAGTGAAAAATTTTATAGCAAAGACTAAGTTAAAAAGCAGATTATCTCTCAACAAATGGTTTTACATGTGAAATGTGGTGTAACCCTTTGCTCGTCCTAGTATGCAGAGTTTCATCTTTAATGCAATTATCATGTGGTATACGTCGGTAAAGAATACTGGAATTTTCCTCAAGGTAAGCGTCTATGTTATTTTTCCCAGAGCCAGCAGGCGCACGTGGCTGCCTGCGGTGCGAGTCATTGTCTGTTTCTTTGTTGGCGCGCGTCGTTACTGGGATTAGGAGACCTAACTTCTACAAATTCACCTTGTCGAGAGAGCCCTGCTCTGTTTGAATCTCCCCAGTTCTGATGCAATTCAAGTCTGTCGTTACGATTATATCGTCTGTCGTCATGTCGATAGTTCCTGTAGTTTCTTTCTTGTCGGTTAAGTGGTGGAGAATTTCTCTCTGAATTATCACTGCATGGTGGTCCGTTGCGTCTTACGTTATTCTGTCTCCCGTGATAATAATAGTTCTGGTTGCCATATTGTCTGTTTCTATGATTGTCTCTATCATATTCATTACTACGGAAATGCAAATTTTCTCTGTAACTATTACTCTGCCAGTGGTTGTCATATGGGTGGTGTCTGTTTTGGTCACGATTTACGTTCTAAGAATAGCCTTGTGTCCAGTTATTACTTCTTTCATCGCGGAATTGCGACGGTTGTGACCTGTAATTGTTGTGTTCCTGTTTTCGCGTTCCGCGATTATCAGTGTCAATTCCTAATTCTTGTAAGAGTCCCAGAAAAGCTTCAATGCCGTCTTTGCAACATCCTGCCAAAATAATACGTCGTAAATGTTCAGGTAATTTGATTAAGCAAATCCGAATGAGTTCTGAGGGGCTGTATGGGTTTGACAGGTACTGATTCTTGTGCAACATGTCTTCAAAATATTTCACAAGGCTGGAAAATTCAGATTGTTCGAAATGTTTCATCATTATGATGGTATGTTTTACTCGCTCTTGTGTAGCTTGAGACCAATATGCTGAGAGGAAGGCATGGTAAAATTCTTCTTCACTGTGACAATCGTGAATGACCGATCGCATTCTTACAGCTTGTTCATTCTCTAAGTAGCCACACATGAATTCTAATCTGTGCTCTAATGACCAGTTGGGAGGAAAACAATGAGAGAATTGATGGAGCCACGCTTGTGGATGAATGTCGTTGCCAGAATTCTTAAATGTTTTAAATTTACGTTTAGTAATGAACAGCTTATAGTCAAAATCATCATGTCGGCGAGTCGCATATCGGTCATTGTTACGTCGTTTCGGCGGTTCCATTTCAAAATTCAGTGTGCCTTGCCCATTTCTCTCATAATTTCCGAAGTGTCCTGTGTTATTATTTTGTGGTTGTTCCGTATTTCTAAGTCCCTCTTCCCGTGTTGGAGCGCGAGTGTCCTCTGAAATATGTAATTTTTGTATTACTTGTGCCAACTGATCTTGTACTTCCCGGATTTCTCTTTGGTGTTGCGTATTAATTTGATTCTGATTTTGTTTGAATTTCCTAATTTGTTCGCACTCTTCTGTGTCATTAAAGACTATCGGTTTTGTGTCATTCAGATTATCATCTACCTTCGTAGATAAGTTAGTGAACTGATCCGAAAGTTCGGCTACTTTCTCCGATAGTGATCACATTTCCTCAGTGTGTTTTTCTGAACCAAGTTTCAGAGTGTCCATTTGTGTTGAAATCGAATCTACTGTGTCCTTTAAGTTTTCTTGAGTTTTTGCAAGTTGCGTAACCGTATCGGTAGATGCAACTGAGTCAATTTTAGCTTGCAAGGTCTCATCATTTTCATGAACAATATTTTGCAGTTCTTTTATGGCTGCTTCGTGATTCTGTAATGCATTTTCATGCCGCGAAAAAATAGGTTGAAAATGCTCACAAACTTGTGTTTTTACGTCGTTACAGGCTTTTTGACATTTCGATTCGATTTTATGTAACTCAGTAGTTAAATCTTCACGTGTTGTGAAGATTTTGTTCCATTGCGTCTAACTGTTGCTGTGTTTGTCTTTGGTGTTGTTCCATTGTGTCTAACTTTTGAAGCTTTTGCTGTGTTTGTCTCTGGTGTTGTTCCATTGTGTCTAACTTTTGAAGCTTTTGCTGCGTTTGTCTCTGATTTTCTTCCATTTGTTGCATTAGCTGTAATAACAATGCATTAGTGTCTGGAATCTGTTCCTCTATGCTTTTCGGCAGTGCATTTGCACCGGCAACATTCACATTTTGACAAGCAGAAAATGGTGAGAAAACGGTGAGGACGCAAAACCTGAATCTACAGTATTTGCAAAATTGTATCCTGTCATTTCGGATTCCTGAGGCGAGCTATTGCCGACCGATCGATCGATAATGCTTCCCTGTTCACTAATTGTTTCACCGCCTACGCCATTGTTTGCCGCCCGCTCCATTTCCCTATGCACAATTACCAAATTACTATGTTGAACATTAGTTAATTCATTACACGGTGGCGCTAACACACTGCTTTCGTCTTCACTGTCATTTCTCAGTTTACTTTGGAGCCTAGTATTACGTTTTACACACGCCATTATTGTCACAATATTTCACACGACAACACAGAAAAACACAATTTGAAGAGCAAAAATAAGAGAACACATTAACATAGCACTGAAAATAATATCTAGTTAATTGAAAGCGCAGCTGCGAAATACTTGCTGCAAATCTACATGCATGCCACAACTGTTTTACTGTACAACAATGAACGACTGCAACTACAAAGGAGATTTTCTCTACAATTACGCGATAGCAATAAACAAAAGCTACACTAATTACACAAACTACAAGAAAAAAAATCGGAAGATTCCAGTGAGGTATCGCGGCAGGGTCGCCATATGAAACGTCCCCCTTTGAAAAATTATATACGTGACTGGGCTTAAACAGACACACAATATTTTTAGCGCAACGCAATCTGACTTTTAAAAATCCCTACAAAAGGATGGCCCTGACTAACATTAACCTATACCTTTCACAAATCACTGACCTCGCAAAAATCTTCGTTACTCGAACTACTGCAATACAGCGAGCGCCACTCCTGCCAGCTAAATAAAAGATTCAAACTACGGAAGGCACTAACTACTGATAGGCATAGTTAGCAAATGAAAGATTTTGATAGAGAACAAACAATGTATTTACCTTAATAGTGATGAAAAATCATAATATACATAGCAGTTCATGATATCCAGTATTACAAATTTCAAAACTCCGCCATTTCTCTCCCCACATCCACCACTGCTGGCGGCTCACCTCCAACTGCGCAACGCTACGCGCTGTTAACATCCAGCTGCCCAACACTACAATGGCAGACAACAATGCAAACTAGCCACAGACTGCACACAGCACATACAGAGCGCTACGTGGCGTTACCAATATAAAAACTTAAACAGCCTACTTACAATAGTAAACGTTCTGCCGACCGCCCGGCGGAAGTATGGAGAACAAACCGGTCGCTTCACGAAAGAGGCAAACACATAAAGATGGTATCTGGCCTCTATCTAGTGCGAAGTCGACTATGCGGTCATAATCGTCACGACAGTTTTCCTACAACAGCGATATTGTCCTGTGGGGGTATCAACGCGTGAACTCCTGGCTAATATCGTTCTGATCTACACTGAAAACAAAGTGTTTCGCATAATAATAAGTCCTGGACGGTACAAAGTAATATACTTCTATCGTCATACCGATGGAAAAATTTGTATTATAGATGAATCACAGTTACAGAGCTATATCAGAACAGCTTTTCTCGAATCAAGCATTACTCTGTGACTTGGTTAGTGATACTAAATTATGACATCTAAAACCATATATTTGGACAACAATTGTTAGAATGTATGAAATTTTTAACTTGTTGCTATAGTGGGTCTGCTATGAGCCTTGAGAAATGAGCTTTTTTAGGCTTCTTTATTTTTCTTATTTGAACTTTTTTGGGTCTTGGCGAACTGTGAACGGTCAGCGGTTGTGTGTTTTTAACTCTTTATGAGAATATGTTATTGCTTGACCACATGTTTTTTACGTTCTGCAGCTGTAGCGGCGTTCACATTTATTTCCTCCCGTGGTATTTCACAGTTTTACTCTGTTATTCGACTTGCAACATGTCTTGGCAACTTTACAGCACTTCGTAAAGTTGGTAAACTGGCGTCAATCATTTGTTCCGCCATTCTGACGGTAATCAT